>NC_137162.1:46240197-47501147 GCF_951394435.1 Stenella coeruleoalba | reverse complement strand
GCAAAGGTCCTGCAGAAATGTACAGATGGCACCACAGACCTCCCCGGGGGTGGTGACAGTGATGGCGTTTGTTGTACCCCAGTTATGGTGGGCAAAAATACACCTCTGCCGTCAAGAACGTGGGCTTTGATGAGCAGGACCTGGACTGAAATTCACACTCAGACTCTCCAGCTGCATCGCTGACACTCTGAGTCTCTCAGTGTCCTCATCTGCCAGCTAAGGAGAACATTTGCCTCCCAGGGGCCTGTGTGAGCATCCCGTGCACTGAGATAAGCCCTTTAGTAAAATGTCTGCGTCTTGCACATGGAGTTGTGGGGGAAGTCAGGGGATTCTTACTGGTGCCATGGCGGGCACTGTGTGTGTGGTTCATCTCAGCCCTTACACGGAGGGTAAGGCAGTAGGATACCTATTTTCCAGATGGGAAAAGCTAAGGTAGAGGAGACTATAGACGTGATGCTCAACATCTCACTGTTAATAAGAGGCAGAGCCAGGCTTAGAATCCTGATGTATTTAACCCTGAAGCCTGGACTTATTCACTACCTTTTGCATTATCTCCAGGGGTTGGGATTTTATCTTCCTGATACTCGAGATGCTCCCAGAAATAGGCAGGAATCAATTGAGAGCTTGTGGGGTTGTTCAACAATGCAAGGGCTTCAGAAAATTCCTCTCCAGACACGCAATATGGGGCTGTAGGGGATGTCTACATCTTTCCTGCCCCAAGACAGCCTGCCCTTCTGGTCTCTGGTTGGAAACAGAAAGAATTCTGCCCGGCTCCTCTTCCCTCCCCCTTACCTCCTGCCCCCAGAAGATCCTGAAATCAAAGAGGACCTCACGCCTGGTTTGCCCTTATCTCCATTGGTACCCCAGGCTGCCCAGCTCTGCATTTTCTATTTTCAGAGGGCTTAGGTTAATCTGAAAGTCCTGCCAGAGACCACCCACCACCCTTAAATAAACAGCTCACCTTTCAGCCCAGAGCCGACCTCTCTGCCTGGGATGTTTGATAGGCCTGGTCTCACCGAATGTGGCTAATTAGCCCTAACATCTGTGGCGCTTTCACAGATGTCAGAGCCAGAAAACCTGGTCTGTGGAGTCACTTCTTCTGAAAGCCCTTACTTTGGCCGGTCTCCCCACTCCAGGGCAGTGAAGGCCAAAGCCGAGAAGGCATGTGGAGGGGATAAACGCTACAGACTTTGGCTGAAGCCTGGATGTGCAGAGCCAGCAATACTCCGGGCTACAGAGCCACACGTGGGGACCCCCGCTCTGCTCTGCTCCAAGATGCTCCTGGGGCAGGGATTTGAGTGATGGTTAGAAGGAGCTTAGAGTTCATTTGCAATTCTTCAGGAGCTTCTCCTGCTTATCATCTAAAGAGGAAGTGACCACCTCAGCCTAGGACTGGCGTGTGTAGGGCATGCTGGACCCACCTGAAGTCACTTCCTTGTGCTTGTCACTCTGTTGTCTCATCTTTGTTCCTGCAGACAGCGTTGTCCCTGTAGTAAGAGCCCTAAGTTGAAGATGACCCCTGAGCTAATCTGCAAGGACAACAGAAAGTGGGGAGAGATGCCCTGGGACAGAGTGAAAGGAAGCCACACTAGGAAGATGATGGATCAGTTCAACCACTAGGGTTCAGGCAGGAGAACCAGGAGGCCCAGATGCCTGTAGGTAGCTCGCAAAGAGCTCTTTCAGTTAAATATTTCACTTTAAAGCTTAATGGCTTACAGCAACAATTTATTATCCTTCCTGGTTCTGTTCTGGGCTCAGATGGGTGGTTCTTGTTTAGGCTGTCTCATGCTGCTACTGTCAGATGAAGGCTGTGCTGGCGTGTCTGAGGGCTCAGCTAGGCTGGACCTCCGAATCAGCTCACTGACATGGCCAGCTGTGGATGTAGGACATGGGCTAGGAGCTCAGCTGGGATGGTCAATACCCAAACACTTACCCGGGACTTCTCCATGTGGCATGGAAGTGAGCCGCCAAGAGAGCAAAAGCAAGTTTTCCAAGAGGCCCAGGTAGAAGCTGTAAGGCTTCTTTTGGCCCCGCCTCAGAAGTTCTAGAATGTTACTTCCACCATGTTGTACTGGCCAGGCAAGTCACTGAGGCCAGTCCATTTTCAAGAAAGGGGGTTAGACTTCTCTAGATGTGAGGAGTAACATGTGCCTACAGGGCCCTGAGGTAAGGACAAGATGGTTGCAGCCTGGAATCTATTGTCTCCTGGTCTTGCCAGGTAGATTGTGGAAAGCTGGTATGAGGGTTTTCTCCAGGTCCTGTCTTATGTTGCTTGGCAACAGTGAAAATGGTGAGGATACCTCACATATGTACCTTACAAAGCATTTTTCCCATCCACATGATTTGCCAAAGAGTGAGCAAGAGGTTAGTGAGAGGCAGAATACTCTTGTGTCTACCTCTGTTGAAGAGAAGAGACAGACTGGAAGCAGCTCAGTGACTTTCTTTATGTGACTTGGGTCTTCTGCCATTGGCCAAGCTCAAAGCCTACTCGTTCTGGCAGGACATACACTCAGTGGATGAAATGTCCTCTTGCCCCAGTCTCCCGGGCATTCTCAAGGCTTGGTGGCTTCTTTCCATGACCCCTGGGCAACAGGGTCACTCTTGGGTTCTGACCTGGCTCTCCTGCTCTTTGCTGAATGCCTGGCTAACTGGCTTTACTTCTCTGTGGCTCAGTTTTTCCATGCTTACTATGAAACTGGAGTCAGGAGTGGAGATAAAGCAAAGGAGTCAGAGAAAGTAAAACCTCCCTGGGTGGTACAAAGTGGGAACTGCCCAGAGGCAGACAAAGAGGCCATTTCCAGCTGGCCCCACTGGCACCTCCCTTGCTGCTTTCCAGGTCACTGGTCCAAGGAGAGCACAGATCAAGAGCTAGCTACTGGTCAGATCCCCAGCTCAGAGCAAGCTCTGTGCATCCAATTGTGTGTGGAACCTGCAAACTGCCCCAGTCTTTAGCCAGTTGAAATATGAAAAGTAATCCTGTTTTGCCTAATTACACTCAAATCATTCAGTTGTGTGTGTGTGTGTGTGTGAGAGAGAGTGTGTGTGTGTGTGTGAGACGGTTAATGAGACGGTTGATATTTTAAAACATTGCATTAGTAGACTTGGTATTTGTCCTTCCTCCCCAAGTGCCTACCCCAATTCTTCTATGTCTTAGCTGTTTGGGGGGTGAACTTGGCTGGTACTAGGGTCAACACAAGTGAAGACCATCTGTAACACCGGCTGGAGACTCCTGCACACGGCAGCTAGTCTGGAAATCAGGGTCCCAGATGCCAACAACATCGGTGGCTAACAGCTCAATTTCACATGCAAGTACCTTTCTGGGACCCTGGCCTTGAAAGTCTGGAGAACACAATTGTCACACCCACGAGCAACTACACCATGCTTGTGTTGGGAGAAAAGTGCTTCACGGGTGGAGTGAGCTAGTGTGTCTTCCAAAAAGGCCAGACATGGGGGTAAGAATGGAATTTTCACCCCAAGAAGCAAGCTCTGTTTAGACCCTGACACAGGGTTAAGAGGAGAAAACTCACAGCATACAGAAAGAATAAAGCTCTGAAACATGATTTTCCTCCCCGAAATGCAGCCCAGGAAGTGCTGCTCCCTGTTGCCAGCATAAACACTTATGTGTAGCCTGGGCCACCAGTAATAAAATGTAAAACACACAGAGCCCAAGTCAACAGGCAGTGAGGGCCAGGACATGTGGTAGGTTCCAGGCTGGCCTGGGAGGTTCTTATGGGCATATATATCTACATACATACATATATATACATATATATATATATACACACACATATATATATATGGCATACTTCTCTCTCTCTCTCTCTCTCTCTCTCTCTCTCTCTCTCTCTCTCTATATATATATATATATATATGCCATATATATATGGCATACAGAAGTATTTCAGATCTCTTGGAAAGGCTGATAAGTCAGAAGGCAGTAGATGAAATTCAAAAGATAGAGCTTGCAAGATGAATGCTATCTCTCTGCTGTCTGGAATAAAGCAAGAACAAAATTGTGCTGTGAGCTCTCCTGGCAGGAGCTGTCTATAGAGGTTTCCAGCCCCCAGGCCAAAGGAAAAAGCAAGACTTTAAAGATCTGGGGAATTAGTGGTCTGGCTCTAGCCATGTTGCCCCAGTAGGACCCTGGAGCTCATCATCTCTGCTTGGGGAAGGATCTGATTTACTGGATGGGAGGCATCTATTTTTCCTTGTTCTAAATCTTAGGGGTGGGTGCTGAGATCTAGAATGTTGAAATAATTACAAAGAGTAGGAAACCCCAGCCTTTCCCTAAAGATCTTGAAAGGCCCTATTCAGAAGATTTTTTTAAAACCTGCAACAGCAATGTTATGTTAAGTTCTCCTGTGGAATTTATTCCTTTATTCTTTTTCATACCCATCGAAATCCCTCAGCTGAGAGGAACAGCTCTTCCATGTCCCCAGCCTCACTTTACTCTCTGCCTGCTGGTTAGCTTTCACACCATGCAGGCCTGGGGACTTCTCTGATCAAGGGGTCTCTAGTTTCTCTAGTTGGAATGTACTCCTCATTCGTTTATGGCAAGCTATGCCCTTTCTTTAAAATCTGGATCATAAATAGATGTGTAATTACTTAGGAGGAGGGTTTATAAGAAAATTCCAGGTAAAGATGATAGAAGAATGTGTCTCTGCCTTTATCCTTTGAAATGATTTGGAACCATTAAGGAGAAATAAAATAGAAAAAAATTACATGTGATGAAACTAGAAATCAGGCACACCTTTGAGACACAATTGGAGAAGAAGCCTGCGCAGCCCTCCAAAAACAAGTTGCACAGCCTGAAGGGTCAAACAAATGACCCCTCCTTTAGAATGACAACGGTCAGGGACACTGGAGGGTTCTTGAGGGCAGCGTGGCCTGAGGAGGGCTGGGAGTCCGGGCTTAACGAGAAAACATGGTGGAAACACATGGACATGTGTCTTTGCAAAAATATGCGTACCAAGGTGGAGGCCCAAATAGGAAGGTGTTGACTGAAAAGAAATGTACAACGTGAGAGTTGTGAGTTAAGTCTTATTTGGGGCAAAATGAAGACTATGGCCTGGGAGACAGGCTCTCAGACAGCTCTGAGCAACTGCTCTGAAGACGTAAGGAGGGAGGTCAATATATATGTGATTTTGGTGTAGGGGGAATACATGGAGTCAAGCACACATTTTGGCTGAAGGTTGCCGCTAGTCACAGGGAGCAGATGCTTCCATTAATGATTTTAGTGCTTCTCTAGATATAAGAAGATGCAAGAAATTGGGTTCATAAAATCTTCTGGACATATCTAACTATCTCCAGGCCTGTTCTTCCAGTTTTTCCCAGAGCACAGAGTGCCTCATTCCTGATCTCTGCCCTGAAATCCTTTCAGGGTGTGTTGAAAGTCAGCGACTGCAGTGGCCATTGACTTCATCCTGTAGAAGCAGATGGTGAGGGACAATTTTTCGTCCCCAGAGGGAGGGCAACTGACTTTCAGTTACTGATCTTGGTCACCAGAAGGAAAGTAAACATGAAATCAGAGCTAGAGATATGGATTTGGATATGGATATAGATACATAAATAAATCCTATGCACACAACCATGACATTAAGAGCTTCACTCTAAGTCTGGAAGATTTCCTGACCTAGTTCAATCATCTCTTCAGGGAAGAATGTTAGTGAGAATGTGTTTGTAGACCATAGGCCAAAACCAAGCTGCCTGCTCACCAGCTCTTCTTCAACAACTAGCTGGAACAAGAAGATAGGACTCCCCTCAAAGATAAGCAATGACCAGAAAGAAATCAACATGGTACCTATGCAAGATATGGAAACCAACAAAAGAAGGAAAAGATTAAGACAGAGGGCACGTGAGAAACACACACCTTAAGCCTTATGCCATCCAAGCAAATGAACTTAAACCAATTCCATGAAATCAATAAAATTAAAGAAAATGTCACCCCTCTAAAATAAAAGAGCTCAAAAAAGAGGTATGAGGGCTAGAAAAAGAGATGATAGAGCAATGAAAGATTTTTAAAAATATGAGCCTATAGCAATAAGATTAAAAACTTTATAGAAAAAAAAGTTACATGAGAGTCATCAAAAAGGAGACTGGATACTGTTGAATATATAGGCAGTGACAAGGACTGAATTGAGGAAATGAAGCAAAATGAAATGAAAAAATAAAGAGCTAAAATAGATTAGAAGAAAGTGAGAGTTGAAAGACAGATAAATATTGTCTAATATATAAATAATTTATTTTCCTCAAGACAATAGCAGAAGAAATATAATTGAAAAATAAAAATATAGTGAAGAAACCTTTCTCAAATAAAGGAAGATCTACATTTACCTGAAATTTCATGACTTAGAAAAATTGTTATAGAACAATTAAAAATGAGAGACATTCCTATAGAGACACTGGAGTTAGAATGCAAAGAAAAAACTCAATGGATGCGCAGGTTTTTAAAAAAACAACTCATCTACAAGGAAAGAAATTTCCATAATAATTGCTAGCAGTTTTCACAGCAGAATCTTTCAAAATTAGAAGGCAATATAATAATCTTTAGAGAATAAAACAATACTTAAGAATTTAACCAAGTTATGCTGGCATTTAAAAGTAAATAATAATGATGATACCATGGGCAATATTTCTGAATTCCAGACCCTGTGTGAGTGTTTACACATATAATCTCATCTAAATATCTCAAAAACCCCATAAGATAGGTACCATTATTAGCCACATTTTAAAGATGAGGTTCCTGACACCTAGGGAGATTAAATAAACTTCCCAAGTTCACATAGCTTGAAATGGCAGAACCAGGATTCGAACACAGGAGTCTGAGGCCAGATCTTGCTCTCCTAAGTAGTATCCTATATTTTCAAACTTGCAAGAACTCAGGGATATTAATCCTTGAAAATCTGCCAGGAGACCAATGCCTGTGATGCGAGAACTGAATGGGAAAGGTGTTGAAAAAGAGCAGTGATGTGCATTGAATTCACTTTAATATAGTACAGAAACAGCATAGATGTGGAAAGAATGTTTGTTTATGAGGTTTGTGATTGGCAGCTCTAAGATAGCCCAACGCACCTGGCCTCCTAGTATTCATGTCTTTGTCGGATCCCCTCCCCTTGAATGTGGGCTGGACCTAGAAACTTGCTTGTATTGAATAGAAAATGGCAAATGTGACGGGAGTCATTTCCGAGATTAGGTTACAAAGACTGGTTTCTGTCCTGCTCACCTTCTAGTACGTCACTCTCAGGAGCCCTCCATCTGAGGAAATCACAGCCATGTTGTGAGTGGCCCTAGGGAGGGGCCCATCCGGCAGGGAACTGGTGTCTCCAGCCAACAGCCAGTGAGGAACCAAATCCTGCCAACAACCCCATGAGTGAATCTTCCCCAGGTGAGCCTTGAGATGACAACAGCCCAGGCCGACAGGACACTTGGATTGCAGCCTCGTGGGATACCTTGAGTCAGAAGCAGAAAAGGCATGGCTGAATCCAGGGTCACAGAAATGGTACGGTAATAATTGATTGCTATTTTAAGTTTGTGGGTAATTTGTTATACAGCAATAGATAACTAATACAAGGTTTAAGCATCTTTTCTCTAGTCCCAGTAGCATAAAAATCTCTTTCAGGTCCACCATTCCACAAAGACCTGCCCTGGTCCCAGAGAGGGGCCTGTCAGATTGCGCGTTTGTGTGTTTTCCAGAGAAAGACAGGATGAAACTACCATGTACGGCTGTCGCCCTACCCCCTCAATCAGAGTAACTGCACACACACATCCTGCTTATAAAAAGTTTGTGTGTTTGTGTGTGTATGTGAGTGAAGGGAGTATATCAGTGACAAGGAGAGTGACCACGATAATTGACCATGGCTTCCATTTAGCAACTAAAATAGAGTTAACCTCTTCCTTAAAAAAAAAAAAAAAAAGCTCTTTCTATTATAAAATATACGCATTATAGACAATTTGGAAATACTGGGAAAAAAAAGAAAAACGCTTTTTGTAGTACCACAATTTGAACACTTAAAAAATTTCTTTCCTTTTTTTTTGATGCAACATTTTACTTTTACATAATTGCTACCAAAGATGAATATGATTTCCTATCTTATGTATTTCACTTATTGTTTCACTGAAATTTTTGATCTCTTTATTAATTTCATTTTAATGGTCTAATAATATTCTGTTGTGTGTATGCCTATTCTGGGACATAAAAGCTGTTTATCTGTGCTTGTAGGAGGAGAATTTGGCTTCTGCTTACGGCTCTTGTAAATAACATTGCAGTATATACCTTTGAGCGTTAAGCCTCTGGTATGGTGAAATGTTTCTTAGAGTAGATTCCCAAAGGTGGAAAGAATGAGTCACAATATACACGTGGGCCGGCACAGGATGCCAAATTGTTTTTCAAAAGGGTCATTCCTGTTTACGCTTCTACCCACAGGGCAGGGAGGACCCACTTCATTACACACTGCCCATCCTTTGAGTATTCCTCCAGAGGAGAGAAATCATTCATTAGGAGGCTTTTACTTACTGTTTCATTGATAGCTAATGAGGCTAAACCTGTTTTTTTCTTTTTTTACTCATTTGCATGTTTTGCAACTGAGTAATTGTCTGTTTCTGTCCTGGTGTATGGATCCACAGTCCCTGGACTCCTGCCCAGTTTTATTTCGCTCAAGTCTGAGCATCCTCCACCTGACCCTCAGTCCTGGTCAGTTTCCTGAGTGCCCTGGGAGACCCCTAGATTGAGATCTGTTTTTCCCCATTCAATGAGACCTCAGTGCGGGCAGGGAGGACTGTGTTTGCTCTCCGTGTATCTGCAGTGTCTGCACAGGGCCCTCGCCTGGTCTGTGCTCCGTGTGGGAGAATGTGTCTCTTTATCCCGTTGGCAGCTGATGAAACTTCGAGCTGTTATTTCCATCTTGGCATCTTGGCCTCAGGCTCTGGTTCTAGAACTGTGGCTGTCACTAGCTACAGAGGTCATCCCCAACCCTCTTCCATTTCTTAACAAAGTCAGTCTTTCTGGGCCTCAGGAATCTCTAACCCCTTCTCCAGAGCCCCCCGCCCCGAATCCCCCCCACATCACTGCTCAGTCAATCCACCCGGGAAGCCTGTCTGCCCAGAGAGTTTAGTAACTGAGATGATCACATTTATCAGTTAAAGGCTTCATTTATCCCTGCCCTGAGGTGTGCACAGAGAGATGTTTTCTTGGGCAAACTTAATTATTGCATCAGAAGAAAAAACATGTTCTCATGTTAGTCTTGGGGAGGGAGCGAGAGTCAGCAAGGCTTCCTGTAATTTTAATGACCAGTAATGACATTTTCCACCATCCTGAATTCATCGGGTTATTTTTATTCTTTTTACATTCCCTGTCTAAATGGTGACAGAATGTATCAAGGGCAATCTTGATAGTAGTTTTTATAATTCAAGGAATTGTCGTGAATTTTGCAAGGTCACCGTATCACGGCCTCAACCCTCTGGCTACAGAGCCACGGCTAAGTCCTCTGACCACTAGAAATCTCACGGACTGGTCAAGATTTCCAGAGAAAGGACTTCCCAGAGAACAGCCATTCTACGGTTCAGAAGCTCTCCGGATTGGGAGGCCTCCCCCACTCAATAATCCATCGCCCTGCGGAACAGCAGCTGCAGTGGAAGGCAGCTGTTTTCTGTCAACCTGGGCTGGACAGCAGGGAGAGATTTTTCGCACACAGAGGAGAAAGTGATGTGAAGACTGAGCAGAATGTTGGCCTTGAAGACTGAGCAGAATGTTGGCCTTGAAGACTGAGCAGAACGTTGACCTCGAAGACTGCAGTGATTGGCACAAACCGAGGAAGCCGGCAGCCACCTGAAGTTGAGGAGGGCAAGGAACGAATATTCCCCTTCAGCCTCCAGAAGCAGCAAGGCCCCAAGGCCCGAGGGCTCCTTGATTTCAGACTTCTAGCTTCAGGGACTGTGAGAGAATAAGCGTCCATAGTTTTAAGCCACAGAATTTGTGGTAATTTGTTACACAGCAGCCCTTGGAAACTGATACACCGAGATAACGAAACTTTAGGATGATGAAATGGACTTTGGAATACGTGTCTATGTGACTAGTTCTAACTCACACCTGACCGAGGTACCAACTCAGGGGGGCAAACTTAAATCCATGCAAGGGCTTCAGAGCTTCCCACAGCGTCCCCCAAATTTGAGTTCACGCTGTCCTGTTGCTTGCCTTGGCCTTTCAGAGAGCATCCCTCATAACCCAGAGCACCAGACATTGGCCTCCTCTGGGTCTACCTGTATGGAAGGTGTGGGGATCCAGACACTCTTGGCGTCTGCAGTGATGCTTCAGGAATGAGAGTTGCTGCCCTTTTTTCCTTACAGCTGCGACCAGGCTCAGTGATGCCCTGGCCAGTCGCGGCTAAGATGGGGAGGGCTTCATGGGGTCCTCTGCTGCCCCCTGCAACCCCCCTCACTGTAGCCTCGAGCTTACCAGGACCTCCCCCTTACTGACCAAACACACATGTTGGATCCACCCCTTAAGAGCAATTGGAATTTCATCCTTCAGAGCTCAGCTCAAACATCCTTTTCTCTGAAAGCTTCCCTGACCTCCCAGACTAGGTCACTGGGTCGGGCAGGATCCCAGCAGGAAACAGATGGTATATTTAAATTGGGTAATTTGATGAGGGTTCAATGAAGGGACTGCCTACAAGATGTGGGCCAGGGTTAGGGGAAGCCTTGAGGGGTGGGGCGGTCCTCTGAGCTAGCAGGGCTAAATTATGCTGGGGGAACTCTATCTCTCTTGGTCCGGGGTTCTCAGATGCAGCTGGCGGTGGGGCAGGGTGTGTGTGGGGGGACAGGAGCAGAGCCTTCTATAGAGGATGCAGCAGCCCAGGTGTGCAGCAGGCAGGGAGCCAGGGGAACCAGAGCCCACTTCCCTCCTTCCTCCACCTTCAGTCCCGCCTGGTGCCCCATTGGGTGAACGCAGCTGGAAGGGATGAAGATGTGCACACCTCACATTTAGGCCTGTGCACCTGTGTGACTGTGATGCCTTTCCTCCCCTCAGGAGTGTGAGTTTCACAAGGAAGAAAACTTGCATGTCCTGCTCACTATACAGAGCCTGGGGCATAACTGGCACTCATTACATGTTTCCTGATTGGCAAATAGGTATGGCAGACAGGGGGAGTTGGACCTTCCTGGGAGGTATCATTAAGGAACCCAGTAAGTGACAGCCCCTACGGCCCCTCACTCCCCCAAATGAGAGGCTGCCCTTCTGTCCTCTCTCATCTCCTCACATAACTCGGGAGGTCCCAGATGAGAGGTGCAAGGGGCTGCCCCTGCCTTACTCCAACTCCCATCATCATGGCATGCTCACCCCAGCAACCCTGCCTGGTGAGGGACCATCTACATGGCTTGCCGTTTCCCAAACCTGTGGCTGTTCTCCTGAGATGTTTTGGTTCTCCCCTGTTAACTTCTCCTATGTTCCCTGCTATGGACTGAATGTGTCCCCCTAAAATCCATATCTTGAAGCCCTAACCCCCAATGTGATGGTATTTAGAGGTGAGGACTTTGGGAGGTAATTAGATTTCAATGAGGTCACAGGGTGGCACCCCCATGATGGGCTCAGTGTTCTTACAAGGGGAGACCAAAGCTTATTCTCTCTCCAGTGTGTGAGAACTCAGCAAGAGGACAGGTGTCTGTTAACCAGGAAGAGAGTTTTCACCACAACCCAACCATCCTGATCTTGAACTTCCATGCCTCCAGAACTTCGAGAAATACATGTCTCTTGTTTAAGCGTCCCAGTCCATGGTGTTTTGTTAAAGCAGTCGGAACTGACTAAGACAGCCCCTGACAGCATCCTCTGGGAACCCCGGCTTCCCTGGGCCTGGCCCCTGGCAACAGTCATAAAGTCCCCCTCTTGTCTAGTGCGCACCATCCTAGGATGGGTTGGTGTCCCTGCTGCAAAAGACACTGAATGATCAGACGAATGGCTCTGGCTTCCCACAGAGCAAAAGTTAGCCCAGAAATGACGTCTGCAATTCAGAAAACAGACCCCTCCATCCTCAGGGGAAGCTGCGTGCCCTGATCCTTGAAGCTGTCTCTTCAGATGAAGTGGGGAGAGGCCCGCCAAGTGATAAAAGAGAAGCAGCCTCAGCTCTATTCCATGGCCCAGCTTTGAGCTGAGTGCTGGGGACAGGAGGGGCTCAGCAAAGGCCATGCTAACTGCTTGCTGGGATGGGGAGGCTTAGGGGTGGGGTGGGAGGGAGGAGCTACCTGGGGAAAGTGGTGGCACTTGAGCTAGGCCTCAGGAGGACCAGGCCACTTTCCCAGCACAAGGAAGATTCTGGTGGAGGCCCTGAAGAGAAGCTGTGCCTGCTGAGACCAGCAGACAGGCTCCTTACATGGGTGGACTCAAGGGCATGGTGACCTTGAGGCCCCAGCTCTGGGTAGGTCCCCAGCATCCTTCTGTTGTCCAGCCTCCTCTGGTTTGACTCCCTGTGAGTGATAGCATCAAAGTCTAACACAGGTGTCTTCGACCCCAACTGTCCACTGCAGTCACACAGGAAACTCTAGAAAGAGCTGTTGATCCTGAGACCCCTGCCCCAGAGGTCAGTCAGTATTGACTAGGCTGGGGTGGGGCTGGGAGGTCTGGCAGCTTTAAAACCTCCTCGGTGATTTGAGTGTATAGCTGGGGTTGAGAACCACTAGTCTGAGGACTGTCTCAAAAGGGAGGTGAACTCTTCTTCGAGTGTCCCAGCCTGTTAGGTGGAAGACACATAAAGTCTATTCTCCCCACCTTGGAAAACAAGGCGCCATCTTGGAGATCTTAATTTTGTGTTTTTCAAGCCAATGATCTTCTGCAGAATCGAGTGCTTGTGGGCTCAGGGAGGAACAAAGGCTGGCACTGGCTTTCCCCACTCCCAGTGGAACATCATCTTGTGGGAGCAGGTGGAACTTCTGCAGGGTTGCTCAGCTGGCCTTGGGAGGGAAGCTTTGACTACACCCATGAGAGCTTTAGAAAAAAGTCGCCGTGAGATATTAAATGTTATCACTTTCAAATTGCCATGATTTTATATATATACATATATATCTTGGAATAATTTAAAAAGCCACTTGAGAGATTATTTGAAGACGTGTGGACAGAGTGTTATGTACAGATATGCACATTGGAAACCACCCACTTCAGCAAGAAGGAAAGGTGGTTATGCTGCATAACAAAACTCAATGGAGAAGACAGTTGGTGACAGGGAGATTATGTATAATGTTAGACCAAAGAAATATAAAGTCCATACGTAAAATATCATCTCAACTGGGTAGACTACAAGGAAATAGGCCACAATTTTCAAATATTTTCAAGTATTGGAGACTTTCAAACATTAGCTCATAGTATTACAAAATGAATTATTATTTTCTTTTCCATGTACTTTAGTATTTCCTAGACGTTACAAGAGGCACGTATTATTTTCATAATCAGAAAAGAAATTATAACAAAAAGTCAATGGAATAGGAAGCTGCTTTTCTCCCTGGAGGCTGGGTTTCTACATTTAGCAAATAAAAAGATAAGATGTTTTGGTTACATTTGAATTTCAGATAAATGCCAAATTTTTACTGGAAAGATATCCCAAATATTGCATGAGCCATATTTCAACTAAAAAAGTATTCATTACTTATCTGAAATCAAATTTAACTAGGCATCCTTTTAAATTATCTGGCAGCCCTTCCTGAAGGAGAAGGTGAGCAGGCCCAGGCCAGGTGGGGGAAATTTCCAGCAGTGGCTTCTGAGAGCTCCCAGGGTTCCCAAGCTGTGCCTGCCTCTGCCAGAGGTGTTGATGGCCACTGTCCATGAAACAGTGACACCCTCTCCCTTGTCCTCTGGTCAATAGTCTCCTTATTTCCTAGACTAAAATACAGCTGCTTCCTTGTATACATCTATCTCATGCAAATCGTGACAATAATGTTTATTTGCGTTGTATGTTTAAATTCTCAATAGGCATCGTAGCCTTAATCACAGGTATGGATGTATTTCTGATGGGTCACCCAGTAAGTGTCAGCTTCTTAGCACATCATTTCTAAGGTCGAGGCTATTCTTAGCCCCATTTCATGGGTGAGGAAACTGATCCTCGGAGAGAAGGGCAAAAACTTGCTCCAGGTCACACAGCTGGAGGACTGCCAAGCTTACTGCCCTACCTCAAGTCTGCACAGGGAAGCATTTCTCTGCAACGGGCTACATCACTTCACCATTTTATAGTTTATTCTCTGAAGCAACCTTGTAAGGCAACTATTGGGAAGGGAAAGCTAAGGCTCCCTGAGTTCCCTCTGCATCCCAGCACAGTTGGATTCCATCGGTCTCTTATCTTTCTCCCGTCTTCCCTCTCTCTTCCCCTCCCTCCTTTTTCTCCCCCTCCCTTCCTTCTCTCCCTCTCCTTCCCTCTCTTTCCCTTTCTCTGCTCCCCCCTCCATCTTTCCCCCTTCCCACAACCAGCTGCAATGAAAGCATTTGGAATCTTCGAGGTCCACTAGATTCCTCTCACATGCTCTGAGATCTCAGGCAAATCACCAGAGCTCCCTGTACTTCAGTGTTCTCAGCTGTAGAACAGGAAGAACAGTCCCAGACACGTAAGCTTGGTGCTCAGTGGAAAAACCACCCCACTGGGTTTCTGACATTTCTAGGTAGTTTTCAGGTGGGTTACAGTGAATAGTTCTTCAAAAGCAAATTTTTCCCCACTATCCATGGCTTTAACTGCTGATAAATAAACCAAATTAAATCAAACAAAGCTATGCATTGTGTCTTTGAATTTCTGGCTTGATTTCCTACCCATCTTACTTTGCCAGAAAGAACCAAGATCAAGATTTTTAAGGAAAACCCCTACCTATACCCAATTGTCCTTATTTCTTGGTGAGATCTTTACACTGAGAAGTCTTGCTATGAAGAAATTGCTTCTCATTTTTCTTATCCTCTCAGTCCCTTCAAAGTCTTTCACCAAACCAGGTCCTGAAACTTTCTTGGAAATCCAGAAAATTAAGTGAAACAAGAGCACCGTAGAAACCTAAGAATATATTAAATGGTCTGGCACAAATTAATGAAAACCTCTTTGCTTGAAAAAGAAAAATAAAGATTCAGTTCATTTAAACAAGGAGAGCTCTGTGGAGAGAGCATACATTTTCCATTTGCCTTCAACACCTCCAAATGTCCTGAGCAGAGGGTGAGAAGCCAGCACACACATGCCATCTACATGTGTGGGGTGAGGGGGAGGGATGCCCAGCGTGGGGCTGAATCCTCCCAGAAGTGGTGAGCGATAGAGAAGGAGGAAACAGGCATTGAAAGGTCCAATGACTGGCCCAGAGTCACTCAGCCAGTGAGTCGTGTTGCTGGACCCAACCCCTGGGCACTGAGCTTTCCATCACATGACTCCACCTCTAAAGTGGAATGAAGGGTGGCTGCTTCAAGGTCAGAACTGACTGCGTGAACCTGCAGTTGGCTGTGGACCTGCCATTTGGGCTCCCCCTCATTGCTCTGGGGAAGCCCCTGAAGACTTCCCATCATCTTCATCCTTGGGCCCCCACTCTATTCCTATCTGCCCCTCTCAGGACCAATTACATATATTTTCCAGCTTCAGCATGAGGGAGAATGCAAAGATCATAGATCCCAACCAAAATGAACTGTGTTTGAATGACTCACAAAACCGTGGTGAACTGGAGCAAGTTATTTGACCCGTAGGACTTAGTTTCCTCATCTGCAAAGTGTGTACATTAATTGTCACTCCCAGGGTTGTTGGAAAGATAAACTACACACTGAGAATGCTGAATAACCTCTTCTTGTTCCATTGCAGACTCCATCCTCCATCTCCTCCCACCCTCAAAGTGCTCCAGATCAAGAGCCCTGAATGGTTGAGAAAATGATTGTGAAGAAAGCTAGCATGCAGAGGCCAACAGCATCCCTCTCTCAGCACAGGTAATACATCTCTAGTCCTAAGAATCAGCCTTGAGCGAAAATATGTGTAAGGTGGGGTGATGGGCAGGGATTTTTGGTCTCTTCCCAGGGTCAGGGAGAGGTCCAAGTCAGGCTCTTCTCACAATCAGGGGTCAGCTCCATTAACCAGGCGAATGCTTCTTGGGGCTCAAGTACACACTAGGAAGATCTTGGAAAAGTGAAACCCCGGTGATATCCAGGGATGATGGTGTGGCCAATTCAGGTGACAGATATCCAAAGCTCTATGCAGAACGGCAGAGGGGCTTGGGACTGTTCCCTAGCCCCAGCAGAAGGAAATGCCCATGTCAGGCGTCCTGTGTCCATGCTCCTGCCGCTGGCCTGGCTTCCCATCCAGTCTGCAGCCTTCTGCCAAGGACTGAAGTCACAGTCACCTCCTCTTCCAAGACCCGCTCTGTGTCTGTGCCAGGATTTGGGCATTAGCTGCCTTTCACTTATTTGGAGGGGATGGATCATGGCAGGGTCATGCTAACTGTCATTTAGAGATTATTTTTGGACACAGAAACCTCTTTAGCAGCAGGCATTGGTGGTTACTCAGCGACTAGGGGAGTGAGACTCTTGGATACTCCAAGCAAACCTGCCCAGGGGAGGTTCTCATCAAATGGCGCTCTGGGGACTGCGTTTACAGACTCACCTCTGGAATTCCCTGCGGCGAGCGTGCCGAAGCTCCAGCCAGGATGGGGCCTGCCCTGCTTGGGCAGGACTCACCCTCCTTTATGTTGGGATGGTGTTCAGGGGTGCACTGATGGGAGGAAATGGAGCAGCAACCAGAAACACCTACTGCCTCAGAGGAGAACCTGACCCTAAACGTTTCAAAAGTCCGGTTCTTTTTCAGTCCTTCGCTGCCAAGCGCTGACTGGCCCTGGGCCCCTGTGGCTAGTTCCCATACGCTTTGTGTGTTTCCATCTTCATAAAGAGAGCCTTAGTTACAGGCTTTCAAAGATGCTCTGAGGCCTACTGCACACCTCAGTTCGACCTTGCGGGCATTGCATGGGGCACGCTCACGGCAGATGTTGATGGGTAATGAAGACCCCTAGGGAAGAGTCTCTTCAGACTGAAGAAGAGGCCTTTATTCTTTCCAACCTTCGAGGAGTTTTAAACTTTAAGGGGCTCTTAGAGATAATGTAAGCCGGTGACTGTCTAACGTTTTTGACTGACTCCACCATAAGAATTACACTACATAGCTGTGTTAGTTTGCTAGGGCTGCCATAACAAAATGCCACACTGGGGGCTTTATGGGCAGAAATTTGTTTTCTTCCTTCCGTATTCTTTGCTGTTATTTTTCTAATTTCATATTTTGGATGTTTAAGTCATTAATTTTGAGCCTTCTTTTCTACCATAAGTATTTCAGGCTATAAATTTTCCTCTAAGTACCATGAAGGTCATACACAGTATTTTTAATTATATTCGCTTATAAATATTTTCTCATTTTTACCTTTATTTTTCTTCCCATGAATTCTTTACAAATATGTCTTTATAATTTTAAAATATATTTTAAGTTATCTTTTTTGTCTTTATTTCTAACTTAATTACATTGTGAGCTGAATATGGGGTCTATATGATACAAATTTTTTGAAGTTTGTTGAGGATAGCTCTATTATCAATATGTGGTCAGATTTTATAAATGTTTCCTATGTGAGAAAAGTGTACATTCCCTATTTGTTAGGTATGATAGCTGCTTGTTGTATCAATTATTTAAAAGATGTGTTAAAGTATTCCTTTAATAAGGTAGATTAGTCCATTTCTCATGGTTCTGCCAATTCTTGCTTTGTATATATTTGAGGTTGCTATTGGTAGTATGTAAGTTTAGAATTTTCTCTCCAGGTTTTCCTTTCCCTAACACATTTTATTCCATTTTTAATTTAAATATTCTGTGTCTTTAGGTTTTACAGTTATCTGTTATAAACATTATTTGGTTGGATTTGTGTTTTCTTTTTCTCAGACTGATGGTCCTCATATTTTAAGCAAGATTTTTGTCCATGTATATCTAGTACTATTAGGATTTATGCCTGCAATCTCACTATGCAATTTCTATTTATCTCGTTCTTTTTTCTCTTTTGTGTTCTCCTTTTGTGCCTTACTTTGGATGGAATGCCTTAAAATCTGATTCCACTGTCTTCACTCTACTTGTTGTAAGGGTATACACTCTCTTAATGGTCACCTTAGCTATTTCAATATGCATATTTAAGAATGTCTAAAGTTTATTAATATCTTTATGTCATCTAAAATGATATCCTTAATTCACTTCTTCTGGGTTTACTACTTGCGAGAAGAAGATTTACTGTGAAGCTAATGAAACATGAGTTTTAGTACTCTTCACTGTATGAGCTCTTTCCAAGATGCTGAGCCTCATTTTGTTTTTAAAATTTAGTATTCTCTTTTTTATTTAGTATTTATTCCAATAACTTTAGTATTTATTCTAATAAATCATAACAAATTTAGTATTATTCTGTGCTAGCTCAGCATTACATCTGAAAAGATGTTCCTTGAATTGTATCTATTTTTTTGCCTCATTGAGGAGATTGATTCAGGGGATCTAAATGACGGCACTGCCACGGCAGGGACTAAGATTGTGAAATTTGCACAAAGACCTCTGGGTCCCCAGAAGTCTCCAGGCACGAATCAGGCTGAGAAAGCTACTCTGCTGCAAACATGGCCATTTCTTATAGAAAAGGAAGAATCTCAAAGAGAGTGGGCCCAAGAGCTTGCGAGAGCAGTGAACTAGGAGCCACTTCCAGGAAAAAGAACCAGCCTCTAAAGAGGGATGTCCCTGACCCCACAGCACGGGGTCTGTAGGAGCCCAGCTGGATGGCAGTAGTTGTGATGTGGCTCCATTTCAGTTGCATCCCCTTTTGGTGGAAGTGTCTCCTGCAGTTATTCTGCTTCTGCCTCATCATTGTATCTTAGGGTGGGGATGGGGGCGACTAGTCTTTTTAGTTTGCAAATCCCTGGGAATGACTTTGATGATAAAATCCTTAACTTGGAAGAGCCTGATCCTATAATGAGATGAGCCTTTTGGAGACAGAGGTGAGGCCATTTTGCCAGATGCCCTTGCTCTGGGCTCAGAAATGCCCCTGACTGCAGTCTGGTTCCACTCCCTGGAGTGTCACCAGAATTGTTCTCTGGGGCTCCTGGACCCACTCCTAGTCTGTTTCACATCAAAGGCTGATGGGGACATTGCTGGAAAAAGAAGTTCGCACTGGAGTTTCCTTTTCTTAATGGGTTTTCCTTTTCTTAACATTAAAAGAAATACACAAAATATTAAATATAAATACTTACCCATGGTGCTGTATCATTTTTAATAACTGAACAAACTATTTTTGAGTGGTGACCAAAGTCAATTAACTTGTCTATTTAATTTTAAATATTATGGCCCCTTTTCACATGAACAATTAGAGGAGGCGTTTATGAAAATTGATATGGGTTAAAATAAAAGTCATTTGTGGATTAGGAGGATGGAAATAATATGAATGTGCCCTTCAAGTTCCCATACTCTTGCCAGGGGGCTCTTAATTGTGTTTCTGAGGTTCCAAGCAGCCCATAGGAGGAGGAAAACACGATCATGCAACATGACTTACAGTGCCCTTAGTATAAACAAACTGTGACAGCTACCCAGGAGGCATACTCAGTTTATGCTGCCGGGACTTGAGACTCATGTCCCTTTGGCCTGTAACTGAGCACTCACTGTGCAGGACAGGGGACAGTGTCCTTTATTAGTATCCTCACAGGGACAGCGACTGGAACTTTCCCTGGGTGTATTTGCATTTGCTTTACGTGTGCCTGTGCTCTAACTGTGAAGTATAGGTATATGAAAGGAGCTCGAAGGAAGGGGGCCCAAAGAAGTTGTTCCATGCTGATCTGGCTAAATCCTTCACCCAATCGTCGACGAATAATATTTGTCTCAATGTAACGTTTAATCATGAAGTGATGATGTTTTCAAGGTTTTACTCTCTGAAGCCTGGAGTGAAGGTGGTCTTCACTGCCTTTTAGTTTAAGAGTAATACCCATACATGTGTGGCCAGACTGAAACCCAGATTCCATCCTGTAGAAGGCTGGACAGCTGTTTGACCATGACACCTGCCTGAAGAGCAAATCACCTGCCTGCCCCTCCACCCCTGGTAAGTTTCATCATGCGCAGATCAGGTTGCTATCTTCTCCCTCACCCCTATCCCCCCGCCCCGCCCCGTACAGGGAGGTTCCTGAGGGTGAGACCCACACCTGGTTTGTTTACAACCTGTATTGGTTTCTCAGGGCTTCCATAACAAAGCGTCACAAACCGAGTGGCTTAAACAACAAAGATGTATTGTTTCACAGTTCTGGAGGTTAGAAGACTGAAATCAAGGTATGGCCAAGGTTGATTCCAGGCCTCTCTCCTTGGCTTGTTGATGGCCATCTTCATGTTCACATGGCATTTTCCCTATAGGTATGTCTGTCTCTAAATTTCGCCTTTTTATAAGGATAGCAGTCACATTAGGGCCCATTCTAATGACCTTACCTTAACTGATGACCTCTGTAAAGTCCTTATCCAAATAAGGTCTTATTCTGAGGTGCTTGGAGTTAGGACTTCAACATATGAATTTTGGGGGGACATAATTCAACCATGGCATCTCCTAACAATGTCAGGCACAAAAGCAAACTAGAAGAATATTTGGAGAATTAATGATTGAAGACATGAATTGGGATTTACTTTATCAAGAGACAAAGTGCATTAAAGGCCCAGGATTTTCTGTTATAGTAATAATTCTAGGCTGGAAAATCTAAAATAGGTGTTACTAAATGCTCACATTAGTCATAAAAGCCTTAGTAAATCTTAGAAAAGGACGTCTCACTTTCAGTTACGTGATTTCCTGAGGAACACTCCAAGAGCAAGTAGTTATAAAAAGTATCTCTAAGTAAATGAACGAGTTGACCCTACGCAGGGTCATTATCCAAATGCATCCAGCTGAATAATAGGAAACCTTCCAAAAGTGATGACTTGAGTTTCAAATGGCTAGTCCTGATCTGGCACTCATGAGATGCCTGGTTGGCTATCTGGCCTCGTGACTTTAAAATGAGCACACCTGCTCTGAGCCAACACTCAGCTCTCTGCCCTCTACACCACTGAGTCAGGGAGGCTCTCAGTGGGGAGGCCGTCTTTATTTCCCTTCTCCCCCTCCAAAAATGGCTGTGCTTACGTTTTCCTGATTAAAATGGTAATGAATTGTAAAGAAGATGTCTAACGATTCTGAGAGTTAAAAAGAAAAATTTCCTCAAAACTTCTAGAAGTCTGTGATAGCAACTATAGCAATTAGGTTTATATAATCCCAAACACTTTCAAAATACATATTTACGTTTAATATATGACGGATATTCACCCAAATGGGATCCTACAAAACACACTGTTTCATCAGTTGAATTTTTTTTTGAGCATTCAAATATTTATTGAGTTGATATAATCCTCACCAGAGGCATACTTTATTTTTAATCGATAAAAATACAAAGATTTTTCTAAACTGGTGATAAAGAAAATCTTCCAAAACAGCAAAAATTCAAATCAAAAGAAAAACAAAACCCATTTCCCTATTGACTCCAGTTTGCAATCTGCTTTTAGCATCAACCTTGTCCCAGAAGAGGGGACATATGTATACGTATAGCTGATTTACTTTGCTGTACAGCAGAAACGAACACAACATTGTAAAGCAACTATACTCCAATGAAAATTTAAAAATAAGTAAATAAATTTAAAGCATAAACTTTAGAATAAGGATCTAAGCATAGTTATATATTTTGAGTACCACATAGATTATAAACTATACAGATAGACAATAATAAGGAAAATAAAGTAAGTTACTTTATTTTATAGAGCTGCCTTACATAAAGTAATGCTATCATAAACATGAAATCCTAAAAAACATCATCAAGTTTAAACTTTCTACCATCACTTGAATTTTGAACTTAGTAAAGCACGGCCATGAACCCACGCAGAGCTCCAGCAGTCTGCGCGGTACCACTGCAGGATGTAGCTCTCCCTACTGCCCCAGCTCTTTGCTGAAGACATGCACCACTCCTGATTTTTTGCTACTATAAGTATCATTTAATAAAATTCCCCATATGTACACATTTTTATGATCACTGGATCATTTCCAAAGGTGAAACACCCTGAAGCAGAATTACCTTGTCAAAATAAACGCGTGTCATCCTAAAGATTTTTTAAAATATCCTTCAAAAATATTGGGTCCATCTTCACTCTCATCAGTAGAGCATGAAGTGGTGTTTACCCACATCTCACACAACACTGGACATGATTCTTTTAAAATTTTGCCAATTTGATGGACAAAACTGATAACTTACAAATAACAAAACCCACTCAAGACTAGCATCGAAACCTCCTACAGTTGGGTGGGGTTTTTTTCTTTCCTCGTGCCCTGGGTCTTGGTTCAGAGGCTTGGGACTGTCAGCACCAAGGTGTCTGAAATTCTTGTGGCCTTTCCTAACTGGAAGCAGACAATCTTGCTTTCTGAGAGGGAGGAAGAAGATGAGACAAGAAAGAAGGTGCAGCGCTTAGAGCAGGAAAGCAAAACTTGCCAGAAAGCCCCTGTAGGTGTCTGCTTTTGCCTCACTGGCCATTTAAAAGAATTCTTTTTTCCCAGCATCCTATAGCCAAAGGTGATCATGTGGCCCTGTAACTTTAGCAGATGTTGTTAGCTTCCTGTCTATTGACCATTCTTAACTTCCTAATAATATTCGTTGAATTTTTGCTTAGTCTAGTTTTTTTCTGATGGACTTTTAGGGGCCTTTAGGGGAGACCCCTGAGTTACCTTATATTAAAGCCCCATAGACTTGAGCACACAGAGACTTCACAGTTCTTGGAATTTGGTTGGCTGCCAGCCAAGAACTTAGGAAAACATAAATACTACTTCTTGAATACTTATCATATGCCAAGCACTTCTCCAAATGCTTCACATATATTAACACATTTCACCTCATAACTGCCTTATGAGGTAGATACTATTATGATACCCATTTAACTGATGAGGAAATTGAAGTGCAGAGTGGTTAAGTAATTTGCCCAAAGCCACACAGTCAGAAAATTAGAAGCAGGGAGCTGGGATTTGAAGGCAGGCAGGCTGCTTTCTGGCCTTGTATTCTACTGAACCGTATCAGTGAGTCATAAGTGACTTTCGCTATCATATCTTAATTATGTGATGAGAAGTGTTAAAAAGCAAACAAAATATACAAACATTTTAAGCCTATACCCTAAAGGGAAAGGTGACAGCTGTCTGAAGCGGGACGCTACAGGAAAGACGGTATATGCCTCATTTCTCATCAGTGTCGATCAGGTTAAAAGCATAACCATCTTCTTCCTCATTCATTCTGTGTTTGTGGAAACTTCATGGTGATCAAAGCAGTCTTGGGGCCAAGGGGGAGCCCTGCTGTAAACCGAACTTCTGTGAGGAGCGCTGCTTTCCTCTCCAGCCCAGGGCTGTCGACACGGAGTCTGGGGGTTTTGTTTGATTCTCCTTTGAAGAAATACTTACACTGTGCAATCACCTGGCCTGGTGAAAAGACGGAAACCCAAAGGACCCAGTTTCAAGGTCACTGGAACCTGAGGGACCTCAGTTTCTACACCTATAAACTAAGGCTAGTTTGGATTCTTTGGCAGGAATTAGTTTATAAAATCAGCGGATTCCATGTAGCCCCAGATGTGCTGTGATTACAGACACAGTGAGGTTGGTTTTTTCTCACAAAAGAGAAGAAGTCTTTGGTCTTTGCCCAGAGCCAAGGTGGCAACTCCAGAAGCCAAGTTTAACTTCATTTCACTATTCAGAGCCTTCTTTGTCCCAAAAATTTCATGTCAGATATTCCTCATTTAACAGTTAAAAAGTGCATTTTGGGCCTCAGAGGGAACTTCAGAAATGTGTATAATGCTCCCATGTTCCATGAAAAGTTACAGTCCCAGGAGAACTGAGTGTGGCTTTCCCTTTTATCTGTCTCACCAGACCTCCTTCCAGCTTCTCTAGTTCCTTTCCTATTAGAAACTCACATGCCCTGTGTTCCCAAAGTGTATCAGTCAAGATAGGCTAAATTTTGCTGCAATAACAAATCATCTAAAAAATCTCAGTCAGTTTCTCACTCTTATGAAGTTTGCTGTAGATCTAGGTGGCTCTCTAGGGCAGCTCTCCTCTGTATTTAGCAGATCACATGGTTTCCTTCTTTTGGCCTCTCCATCTCAACACTCTTCACGGTTGCAGATGAAGAAAGAGTCAGAAGATCAAACATCTGTAGTTAACTGCTTTGCCTCAAAGTTTGGCCCATCATTTTCATTTCCATTTCTTTGGTATGAACTAGTTACATGGCCATATCTAACTCCAAGGAATAGAACTTACAATTCTCTGTGTATGTGAAATTAGAGGAGAACAAGATACTGGCAAACATTAATTTTGTTGACCGTATAGACCCAAACTCTCTTGATTAGATAAAGAGTTCGATCTGGCTAACCTGGGAGCTTTTATCTTTCGGTTGGCCAGACTCAGGATTATGGAGTGTTGGTGAGAAATGAATTGAAGGCCACTAGTTTAACTTATCCTAAGTTAGGATCCTTGGTATCAATCCTAACAAATGACTATCAAGCCTCTCTTTGGGGCTTCCCTGGTGGCGCAGTGGTTGAGAGTCCGCCTGCCGATGCAGGGGACGCGGGTTCGTGCCCCGGTCCGGGAGGATCCCACGTGCCGCAGAGCGGCTGGGCCTGTGAGCCATGGCCGCTGAGCCTGCGCGTCCGGAGCCTGTGCTCTGCAACGGGAGAGGCCGCAGCGGTGAGAGGCCCGCGTACCGCAAAAAAAAAAAAAAAAAAAAAGCCTCTCTTTGGCCACTTCCAATGTTGGCGTCTCACTACTTCATGAGCCTGAAAATTCCATGCTGAGACAGCCCATTTGGAAAATTCTTTCTTGCTCTATACCTGTGTTCTTGGCATAGCCAATTCCCAGGATTACTCTCTGCCCTTAAATGGAGCTGGCTCTGTCCACGTACTCTCTTCCAAGACCATTCAAATGACTGAGGCCATCAGCATGTCTCCTTTCAGTCCAGGCTACATAGCCTCAGGTACCTCCAATGCCACTGACATGGCCTTCATTTCTCACTGTACTGATCGCCACTCTCTGTATCACTTCCTTTTAGTGAGGAGCTCAGAAGCAATAGTCTTACCATTGCCAAATAAGGTCATCACTGCTCTTTTCTGGACTCTGCACAATTCTAGCAATGCCACCTGAGACAACATTAGTTTTCCCAGCAGACACATCACACTCTGAGCTTATATTCCATCTGGACCTATTGGGAATTGAAGCCCAAGACTTATCCAGGGTTCTGTCCAGTAGGCAAAAATAGATGAAAATTGAAACAAAAAGCCTTTATTAGTGGTTGGGCATGCATCCCAAGATTGACAAAAGGCAGGCGTCTGTGATCTAAACTGGAACAGAGAATTCGTTTTGGTTCTCCAAGGCTGAAGGGTGACCTCAACTCTCTCCATCTGCACTGAAGACAACTAGGAAAGAGCGTGAGGCTGATTTAACTCACTCATTCATTTTAAGATAAAGAAGCTGAAACATGTACAGGTGTGTACACACACACACATACACACACACACTGCAAGATGGCCAGGTGTCCTTACAGAAGACAAGTTCTGGGGCCTGACTGTCTATACTTCAACAGCAGAGAAGGAACATAGATTTGTGGCTCTTCTACAGGCCATGAAGCAGATTGTAAAAGAAATGAGTAAAGAAGACACAGTGGCCCTGTCCACTGGTTAAAGGCTCTCAGTGGATATACTTTATTTCATCTTGAGACCATTCCCCAATATAATAGGATCATTTCGAATCATGATTTGATGATCCATCAGGCTAAGTACTTTGTGTTATTTGCTTCTGTGTTATCTAAGTTACTTAGCAGGAAAGGAACTATTACAGAGAAACGAGACATGCATCTTAATATTTCTAACCAGGTTGATACTCCCTGAGTGTCATTTTAGCTATGTATTAATATTAATCTTTATTGTGTCAAGTTATTAGGATTTTGAGATTATTTATAATCACAGCATAACCTAGGCTATCCTCACTAGTAGTCTTTTTAAGACATAAATGTGAACAAAATCATTAATATGTAAAAATGGTCATACAATTATAAATTCCCTGCATTGAAAAGAAATTTTTATCTTTATTTATAATATTCCTAAGGTTTCATTTTTATACCCACATAGGGTTTCAGTAATTCTATCGGATACTAATAATCTTAAGAGACCCTAAACTACACGTACACACAGCATTCTGATCTAGGACATGTTTGTGTAGTCTAAAGTGATCTAAACCAAATCACTGGCTGAGTTCCTTTTGATAATGAACTTCTATTTGTTATATCCAGACTTCTAAGTCCCTTCCTTTCAAAATCTAAATTCAAAGATTTAATTTTTTGAAACTTGGTGTCATTCCCAGAAATGATGTATTTCTGAAACTTTCTTATGGTTGGCAATACCTAAGCTATTGTCCTGTCATTATGATAAATTGGCCTAGTCTATAGATATTAATTGGAAACTTATGCATGCCTTATCAATATTGCATTATAATTAGTATAGCCATCTCAAGGTTCCATACGCTAGGATGAGAGATGGGGGTGTGTGCAACATTTGGCTAATTAATCATCTTGGAACACTCTGTGGGATTCTCGGTTTAATTGCTTGCTGTGTAGGACCACAAAAGCAATCAATTGCTTGATTTTTCCTCCATCTGCTTATTACGTGATGCAGAACCCATGTTTGGGGAATTATTTTAGTTTATTTATAGTTCCCTGTGTTTATTCTTTCTTATCTACAGAGAGAGTGAGAAATATAATTCTGTACTTTGTAAATATCACAGAAAACTACAAATACTTTTCTACTCATTAAAAGCAATAAAAGTAAACAAATCCTAATATATAGGTTCTTTTTTTGCATACATTTATGTTAGCTTTCCTCTTTTGAGTATTGCTGTGAATTCATGGTCTTCCACAAAATCAACCTGTTTAAGGTAATTTTCATCATTATTTTCTTTTTTATGCTCATCTTGGTGGATGTGATCTCTTCAAAGTTGTTCCTTTGTCCTTTCAACTGTGATCTTACTGTCATGTTTTGAAAGCAAACTTATTTATCCTCATTACCAACATCTTCCATATTCATTAAAACTTTTCCTGCCCTAAGATTTGAGGACAAGGGTCCTGATGCCTCTTGGTGGAAATTAGTATTGAAAAGCCAAATCTGGACTTAATGGTAAACAGGAGCTGTGGCAGCCCTTGCAGCTGCCTAAACTGTATCCTTTCTCACCTTCCTCTTTAGGACTCTGCATTCAGGGGACAGTGGGCTCAGCTAGACATATTTACCCTCACAGATTTGCAGCTGAAGATGGCCCAGCCTGGACTGGTCTGGGCCACCATCATCTCCTGCCTGGATTATTGAAATAGAATTGTTTCCTCCTGGCTTCCCTAAACTCAATTTTTCTCATGCAGAGTAATTTTTTCACAATGCAAGACAGGTCATATGGGTCTTCTGTCAAGAATCTCAATGGTCTCCATCCTACAAAACCAGAGTAACATCTGCACAATGGCTTCCAAAGCCCTGTGTCATCAGAGCCTCACTACCTGTCTGACCTTCTCGCCATCATCTTCCCTCTTGCTCGCTTTCCTCCGTAACAACTGGTTTCTTTGCTGCTGGTCCTTGACAGCCCAGCATGTTGCTGCCACAGGACTTTTGCACTTGCCATCCCTCTGAAGGGACCTGCTGAGATGCTCTCCTCCTAGCATCTCCCAGCTGAATGTCCTCTCTAAAGAGGTCCTCGCATTCTCCCTCCTCTCCTTCTCCCTCAGCCTGCTGTGTGTGCTTATAAAACACATCACCATTCATTTGTTGCTGCTTCCCCCAGGTAGATGCTGAGCCTCAAGATGATAAAGACATGTCTGATTGGTTCCCTGCCCTGTCCCCAACCTTGAGGACAATTAATATCTGGTGCATAATAGGTGTTCCATAAATATTTGTTAAATTGATGAATAAAGCTTTGGCACTCAATGTTTTTGCATTGGAGGTACGCTTTGAAAATTCAACAGTACTAAGAGTAATCCTCTCACCGTGCTCTGGGTTTTGTCACTCTTTTGCCAAGACTCTGCCATGGCTTCCATTTCTACAAAGTAAGAGAAGCATCTGTACAGAGTCCTACAAAGTCCTGCAAGATCTGAAGAGTGAAAGCATTCTCAAACATAAAAAAACTAAATGCCATTCCTAATTTCCCCCAAGTATCCACTTCACTGTTCTTCAGCAAAGCAGCAGTGTGTGGGGAAGCCTTTCCATGTCCTGTGGCACTTGCATGGTTCTCCTAAACGAATAATACAATAAGCGAGGTACAGGCTGACTCACTCCAGACCGCACATCTTATACTCATAGCACCCTGTACTTGTCCTGCATCTCGGTTAAGGCAATCCCCATGTGCTGGTCCTGCAAGCTCTGGTGCCTTAGCAGAGAAACACCCACATGGAGAATGACCCACAGGCAATGCTCACCATCTGTTTTACTGTCTTGGTCTCCTTTTACAAAAGTCCAGGGAGAACAGCATGACCAGAGCGTGCAAGTGAGAAAAAGCTCAGCTTGATTTCTTTCTTTTATTTTGTCCAACAACTGATGGGGACTTGTTGGAGGGGCTGATATTCCTGCTTAGTATTAGGGAGAGCTGACCAGCAAAGACTCCTAATGGAATAGGGAGATTTTAGGTGGCAGTGGGTTCCCCATCTCAGCAGGTATTCAAGTACAAACTGAAGGACAGATTACAAAGGCTGCTGGAAGAAGATTCACCAAGAGCAGGACATGCCATATGCTCAATCAGCTTCCGTTCCTAGACCCCAGGTTTATCGAGACCCCCTCCTTTTGTGCTCCATTGGCTGAGCTAAATGGTAGTGCTGTCCTTCAAGAAATCCCAGAAAAACCAAAGACCGACCCAATCACCGTGGGTGCTCTCATAAATGAGAGATAACCTCATGTCTTCCACAAACTCATTTGTTGACAGCGATGGTACAGCGTGGAGGGAAGCTAGAGAAACGTACCTCTTGATCACATTACATCAGCATCACAAGATGCATTCGAGGTTAGGCTGCTCTCCAAACCAATAAAATGATCTTTTTGATCTTTCCATCATTTCTGAAGAATGCCTCTCTTCCCTTCGCTTATTCTAGAGGATTGATATTAAAATGTTCTTTTTGACATTTGCTGGCATACGTGCCTTCCAGATGTTACCCAAAGGTCCCAGACCGGTTTAAATGACAGGCAAGACTAAAATAAGTCAAACAACTTTGAAACGAGACTAAATTGCTGGTGAGTCTACCCTGTGTCTTAAACAGGGTTTTATTTACTAAAGGCAGCAAAGGCAGGTTTAGCCTGTCCTCAACTCTCTACTGGCCAAAAATACTATTTACATTTAAAGAAAAATAATCAAATGCTTTTTTTTTTCGGTGCTTACACTATTTTTCCTTCTGTTTAGACTGAGGTCAGTTCATCCCTGTTTTCAGCCAACCTCGACATCCCCAACCTCGTGGGCTCATCTTTAATTAAAGAATAAGACCAGTGGCATTTTTAATTTCTTTAAAATTGTTCAATAAACAAACACACTTTTCAACATCCAGCATTCTATCATTATTTATTCTTAGATGTTCTGTGTTCCTTCCTTCTTATTACACGCCTTTAAAGAAATTACCACCATCCCCCTGCCTCCTTTTAAACCTGACATTCATTCCACTTGGATGGGATGGAGATCCTGAGTTGAAAAACAGTATCTCTTTTAGCTTGTCCAAATTCCTACAGAAATGAACAAAGTGGAACCTGGGAGTTCTTGGCTGGAAGGAATTTGTTGATGGAGATTAGGACCTAATGTTCTTGCAGTTTGCAAACTTAGATCAAAAACCAGTCTGATTCCGGAAACTACTTTGTAGGAAAGATGGAGACATATTTTTTTTGTCACAGGATCTGGGATGTCATACTTTAAATATGCACGAGGATATGTGCTTGCAAAGGAATTTTGTTTTAGCATATTTCTGGAGCCGTGCATGGGCTCAGCTGCATAAGCCTATTGATGCTTTCCTTCCTCCCTGTGCTGAAAATCTGATTTTGGAGGTGGGGATAAAGGGGGTTGGGGGCAAGTGGATTCTGTAGAGGGAAAGAAACGAAAAATTCAGTCGAGTCTATATATTTCAATTTCTCTGCTAGTCATTTTGTGGCAGATCGCATTTACCAAGAAGGGTGTAATAATACTATACATCCTACATGCTCTTCTACAAGGTGACTTTGCCACCTTCACATGGTCAGGGTTCATGTCTTCTCTTGAATCGGATGGGCCTGTGAAAAACCTAGAATGGAGAAAAGGCAGTGTATCTTCTTCCTTCTCCACTGGAACACTAATGCTGGAGGCCAGAGCTGCCGTGTAAGGAGTCTGACTATCCTGAGACCTCCATCTTGTTAGGAAGCCCAGTGACATGGAGAGACCACATGTAGGAGTTGAGTGAAGAGATCATCAGGTGATTCCAGCCTCCCACCTTCAAGTCACCCCCACCTGAACTCGGCTTCCCGGCAGAGACCGCAGACCTCGTGGAAACAAGACAAGCCATCCTACTGTGCTGTGACTGAATTCCAGACCCACAGCGTCCATGAGCATAATAAAATTATTGTTTTATGCTACCATATCTGTGATGGTTTGTCACCCAGCAAGGATGACTGGAACACCTTGCTTAAGTCAGGCAAGTGCTTACCCAGAACACCACCCTGTGCCAGGGCCCATGCTGGACATTGTGACCATGCAGACTGTGACACCGTTCCTGACCATCTGCAGGGACCAGACATGTGGTCAGATGTGTTACATTACCATGTGGAACGGTGGCCCTAGAGGCAGAACCCAGTGCTGTGAGAGCATAGGGCTTGGCGTGAGGAGGACTGGGGAGTGGGTAGGAGGCCATTGGATGGGGAGAATCCCAGAAGGCATCTGAAGGAGATGACATTGACTTGAGTTTAAGATTCGGTCAGCAGAAGAAAGTGAAACAGCTCTAGGTGAGAGGCAGAGCCCACTCATAGGTACTAGATCACAGAAGTCTTAGGATGGACAGGACTTGGGTTTTTTTTTTTTTTTTTTTTTTTTTTTTTTTTTTGCCTGTGTTGGGTCTTGGTTGCTGCATGGTCTTTTGTCTAGTTGCGGCGAGCGGGGGCTACTCTTTGTTGCAGTGCGCGGGCTTCTCATTGCGGTGGCTTCTCTTGTTGCGGAACACGGGCTCTAGGCGCGTGGGCTTCAGTAGTTGTGGCTCACGGGCTCTAGAGTGCAGTCTCAGTAGTTGTGGCGCACGGGCTGATTTGCTCCGTGGCACGTGGGATCGTCCTGGAGCAGGGCTCGCACCCGTGTCCCCTGCATTGGCAGGTGGATTCTTAACCACTGCACTACCAGGGAAGTCCCAGGGACTTGGCATTTTCCTTCGCTCAAGCACAGCGCATGTGGGGAGAGGTAAGTACAGCAGGACTGGACAGCACTGCACGGGCTGGATCACAAGAGGCCAGGGGACCAAGCCCAGGAGGTGAGACTAGGCAGTGGGGCATTGCAGAGGATGAGGGGGAGGGAGAAGAATGGGAGCACATGACCCGGGCAACAGAGCCCATGCTCCAGCCTGTTTGCTGCCTCTTCATGGCCGTGGCATGCTGGGATCCTCTGCCAGCCCCTTCAAAAGAATCCTGCAGCCTGGACTCACCAACTGACCTCCTGGCTCCAGCCACTCCGGCTCATGGAGCTCCATTTCCTCCTCACAGCCGTGACGTGGACACATTCTTCTCTCTCGTGTGCTGTCCCATGTCCAAGTTGTGTTACTTGCCCAGGGTAGCAGAGGGCTGGTGTGCTCAATAAAAAGCCACCATGACATTCTTGTCCCCAGAAACCAGCTCGAGGCACTGCTGCCTCTCACATCCTCGCAGTGGAGGAGAGCGAGAGCACCCTCCATCGGCCTCAGGCAAAGGCCCCTGCACAGCGTCTTGGGGCCTCCCTGCCTTTCATCAGAAGCCGGGGCTTCCTGCAGGGCCCATGGCTGTGCTGAAATGGATCTGTTTTGAGGCCACATTGCTTTGAACTCTAGGGCAAATCCAGGAGTTGAAAGTACCATTTACCTGAATGACTGATATGTGCATTCGTGTGAGAAATTCAGCATAACGGTTGATTTACATTTATGGAGGAATTGTAAGTAAATTCACATTTATGAGCAGTCCCTCTGCGCTGGGCCCTGGGCTGAGGTTCTCTCAGCTGCAAATACTGGGCTGTAAGCCCTGAACCTCAATAAACCTCACTTTCCTTGACTTAGAGTCACTCACCCTAAAGAGGCCCGAGGCTGGTCTGAGACAGATCGTGTAAAGCCTTTGGTATAAACCTGGTACTGGACAGAGAACAGGCTGGGCACTTGCTGGCGGCCACCTTCTCAGCGGAAAAGCAGCCCTTGTCTTTGGATTGGACTTTCAACCCATTGTCTGTTCTGCAGCTACCGCGATGGGAAAGACCAACCCCTCACCATGTCACACTTCGCAGGTTGAGACTGAACCCCCTTACCTCAAGACGTCACATCCGTAGAGACTGAAGGGAGAATGGTGGCTGCGGAGGGCTGGGAGGAGGAGATGGAAAGATGTTTAGTGGATGCAGCGTTCCAGTTTGGGATGCTGGAGAAGTTCTGCAGAGAGATGTCAAGATGGAGGGGAGAGCTGCACAATAATGTGAATGTTCTCAGTGCCACTGAACTGTACACTAAAAATGGTTAAATGGTAAATTTTATGTTATGTCTGTTTTACCATGAACAACAGATGCATCCCCTAAAAGATGAGACCCAAACTCCTTACCTTGGCACATATGACCTTGACAGAAGGTGGTATGGTCAGGCCTCCTCAACCCCCTCCAGCCTCATCTGTCTGTCTGTCTGTTGGTTTTGCTGGTCTCCCCATTATGCCTTGGCAATTCACTCTCTCGGGCTTACACACACACACCCCACCACCATCACCACCACCACCACGTCACCTTCTTTTTCTTGTCCAGACTGTTGCTCTGCCCTGGATTCTCTCTTAAGTCAAGAGCATGAATCATGAAGCCAGCCTGGCCAGGCTGGAGTTCCAGTTCCTGTGTGACCTCGAGCAAGTTGCTTAACCTCTCTGTGTTTCAGTTTCCTCCACAATAAAAGGAGGACAGTAATAACACCTACATCCCAGGTCGTACAGTGCCAGATCCATAGAAAATGCTCTGGAGACCTTGGCTGTTTTAATTATGATCTGTTCTTGGCATCTCCCTGAAGAGCTGGCAGAGAGAGTTTTGTATTACTGTTCGGTAGACCACCAGGCCGAGAGATTTGCCACCTTGGGAACAAAGCCAGGTCATTGTTGCCTCAGAATAGCTCAGTTGACTTTTCAGAGAGGGACATGGCCAAACTGGCTATTTGGAGGAACCTGGAGCCTGGGGTTCTGGGGGGACAGCAGTCTTCACCTCCCGCTCCCTGTGCTGGCTGCCCTGAGCAGTGCTGGGGGAGGCAGGGCTGCTTAGAGCCAGAAGATAAACATATTAACTGAACTTTCCATCTGTCATTTCAGAGAGTCATTTACTGACTAGCTGTGGTTGGAAAAATTAAGTCCTTATAATTCAGCGTCAACATTTCTCGCAGAATCATGTTAGACCAGTTGGCGGAGTTCTGCAGCCTCTCAGCAGAGCTGCCTACAATCAAAATAAGTTTGCAGTGGTGCGCTGTCAGTTACCCTACCCGCGGTCCGGCTGACTGTCCTGCGTCGGGCACCTGGTTCTGCACGCCACAGGCCAGCCTGGGCAGACTGGGCCATGGGCCACAGAGGGTGGACTGCAGGAATTGGCTGCAGGGAAAGCTGCATGTGGAGCTCCAGCCCTCTTGGGCCTTCCTCTTCTCTGCCTAAGATAAAGGAATCTTCCCCTGTATATTGGTGAGCTCAGGCTACCATAGCAAAATACCACAGACTGCAGGGTTAAAAAAAACAGACAGTCGTTTTCTCCCAGTTCTGGAGGCTAGAAGTCCAAGATCAAGGTGTTGGCAGGGTTGGTTTCTTCTGAGGCCTCTCTCCTTGACTTGTAGTCGGCCGTCTTCTCTCTGTGTCTTCACACAGTCTTCCCTCTGTGTCCTCATCCTCTCTTCTTATGAGGACATCAGTCATATTGGATTAAAACCCAGTCTAATAATGACCTCATTTTAATTTAATTACCTCCTTAAAGGTCCTATCTCCAAATGCCGTCACATTGTGAAGTACTGGGGGTTGGGGCTTCAACATATGGAAATTTCAGGGACACAATTTCAAACATAACACCCTGTAAACTGTCCATTCTGGATGGATTCATTCTCACTCTACCCAGAAGAAACTGGGTTTGTTGGTTTTATTTTACAGAGAAGGAAGCTGAAGCCCTGGAAAGGCAGGTGGTCCCCCTTAGCTGCCACGGCCAGCAAAGGCAGGTGGTGGACCCAGGCGTGGAGTTTCGGGTCCTCCCGTTTTATACCACAGCACAGCTATGTCCAACCTACAGCCCCAGGTGAGCACAAGTCAGGCACTGCACAGGCTCCTCAAGCCCTCTGTCAACTGAAAAAAAAAAAGCACAACCAACAAGTTGAGAATTATTTTTTATTCAGTGGACTTTCTGCAGACTTAAGCCCAAAAGACAGCCTCTCAGCTAGCTCTTAGGGCCTGCTCAGAAGAGGTAAGGAAGGAGCCAGGATACACAGGAGTTTTTGCAAAAAAAAACCAAGTAGTTGGAATATCAAAAGATGACTGTTAATTAAAGAAAAACAGACATCTCAAGTTAATGAATTTAGTGCTTTTCTATGTATGGGAAGATGCAAGAGTCTGGGCTCATTGAAATCATTCCTTTGATATGCATCTTAGCTATCTAGGGCCAGAATCCTGCTTCTTTCCATCGTGAGTCCCCTCAGGGTGCACAGTTGGGGGTAGCCGCAGTGGCTGACAGCTTGGTGGCCGCAACATCCTTTGTTTACTGATATGGCAGGCCACATTCTTCATTCACATTTGGGAATGCTGCCATGCAGAATGACAGGGAGATTGGCTTCAACTTAAGGCAGAACTGTACAGTACAGAGTGAAATGAGGCCTCTGGACAGCAAGTTCTCCAGCCCTGGGGAGGGTGGAGCCAAGGCCCCTGCTTGGGTTGGGGTGTTGTCTTCAGTGATGGAATTTTCAAATGCACAGTCGACTTTTTTTTTTTTTTTTTTTTTTTTTTTTTGCAGTATGCGGGCCTCTCACTGTTGTGGCCTCTCCCGTTGCGGAGCACAGGCTCCGGACGCTCAGGCTCAGCGACCATGGCTCACGGGCCCAGCCGCTCCGCGGCATGTGGGATCCTCCCTGACCGAGGCACGAACCCGTGTCCCCTGCATCGGCAGGCGGACTCTCAACCACTGCGCCACCAGGGAAGCCCAACACAGTCTACTTTTGCTAGACTTAAGAGATTCCTCCAATTTGGGGGTGCGGGAGTCCTCGCTGCAGATTCTCCTGTTCAACCTGGTTTCAGTAAGTAAACCTTTGGGGCTACTAAGTAGTGGATGCTAGACCATTTAGTTTAAAAAAAAGGTGTTAAAATTACAGCAGGCTGCGCCCAATTCAGGGAGGCTCAGCCCTGGACCTCAGGCGACAGCGGACATTTTAGGACCAACCCAACTACCACATTCTGAGATGGGGAAACTGAGGCACTGAATACAGCCCCGACTTAATTGGACCTGACCTATGGCTCTGGCTCAGGGTTTGGCACAGGCATGTGGCCTCTTGGCCATGGGGCTGTCTTTGACTTCCCTGACTCAGTCTGGCAAAGGCTGTCACTGTGCAGGTGAGGTGGTGGGTAGAGGGGGGAGAGCATCCTTTTGGGCCCACCTGGACTCTGCCTTACTTTCTCCTGAGCAAAACCTGGTGGCCACTGGCCCAGATCTGCAGCGAGACACCCAGGAGCAAAAGATCTGTGGAGTGCACGGTGGGCTAGAAATCCACCTCATTTAAGGGACCTCGCTCCATCCTGCATCCACCCTTATCTGCAGAGGTAGAAATTCGGGCTCAGAGAGGTTCAGTGATTGCCCCAGACCAACACCCAGAAGAAAAGCAGGAGTAGAGCCCAAGGCCCCTGGCTCCAACCCCAGGATAGTCCCTGGGACTCCTGGTTGCCTTTCAGCTCCCCACATGGATTCCAAGATGCCAGAGAAGTAAGTGGGGAAACAGCTCTGAGAGAAGCCCTTGGAGCCTCTGGACAGAGCCAGGGAGTCTGTTCCCAAAGGGGGCTAGTTCTATGACACCCCCACTTCATCCGCTCTCAGCCCAAGCCCTGCACACGTCTGCTATCACTTCCCCGGCCTTCTGCTTCCCCTGACTAGTGAGAAGAAAATATTAGCATGGCTGCCCTGGGGGCCTGAGGCCTGCAAGCACTCTGTGTGTGGCATTGCCCTGCTCTGAAGGCCCTGCCCTCCCCCAGGGCTGTCCTGGCCCTCCCTGAGCTTCCTAAGGAAGCAGCAGGGAGAAAGAAGGAAATTGGAAATATGCCTGCTGCCAGCTCCCATTCTCCGTTCTGGGCTGCAGAAGGATCCCCTTTGACCAAGGGCCGGGCATGCAAGAACAAAGAACTCTGTGAGCAAAACGTGGCTCTTTGCAGTGTCCAGGACAGCTTAGTGCAACCAGCTTGGAGGTTCCCTCCAACTGTGCACTGAATCCAGTGACCGCAGAAAAGCCCCTGGTGTGGTCAGAATTCAAAGATGACCCCAGGACTGCCCTGTGTGTGCACGCCTTTAATAATTTCCTCCCCTTGAGTGTAGGCAGAACCTGTGAATACAATGCCATATGGCTCCTCTTCATATGTGATTAGGGTACAATACATGGCAAGAGACATTGTGCAGATATGATTAGGGTCCCTAATAGGTTGACTTCAATTTAATAAAAAGGGACCCCTTCCATTCAAGAGTAACACTTTCTGCACAACCCAGCACTTTCTCTTCCCCCTATACATTCATTTAAACCCATCCCAGGTATATGATGGCTAATATTATGTGTCAACTTGGTTGGGTCATGATGCCCAGGTGTGTGGTAAGACATTATTCCAGATGTTTATGTGAGGGTGTTTGGGAATGAGATTAGCATTTAAATGGGCGGACCTTGAGTAAAGCAGATTGCCCTCCAAAATGTGCAGGGTCTTATCCAATCAGAGCAAGTAAGAAGAAATTCTTCCAGAAGACAGCCTTCGGACTGGAACTGTAACACTGGGTTTTCTTAGATCTCTAGCCTGCTAACCTTTAGACTTAAAATGCAGCATCAGCTCTTCCTGGGTCTCTAGTCTGCTAGTCTGTGCTGCATAGTTTGGACTTGCCAGCCTCAGTGATGTCAACAATGTGGAAGAACAGAAGATCCTTAGCCCTAGTCTCACCCGACAGAAACACTGATTAAGCGACTATCCAGGAACGAGAATTTCTTTGGGAGAATTAAAAAATCCAGAGGAAAAGTTATAGCATACCAGTCGAGCAAAAATAAGTTAGAAAAACCACATTAAAATGGGTAAGAGGGACACTTTATCCATATCACCCATCCCTCAAGCCAACACAGCACAGGGCCGAGAAGGATCTCCTGGGTGCTCAAGTTCTCCTGGGGGGGCGATAGAGACCAAGGAAGACGTCCACCTTCCTCAGTATCTGACATTACCTTAGTGGCCCACTTCTGTCTCAACTCATGAGAAATCTGCAAGCAAGGAAAGAGCAGGATGATATATTCAAAGTACTAAAAGAAGGAAAAAAACTGCCAACCAAGGATACTATACCTGACAAAACAGTCCTTCAGAAGTGAAGGAGAGATACTGATCTTCCCAGATAAACAAAAACTGAGTGAGTCCATCCCCACTAAACTAGCCTTATAAGAAGTGGATTTACGACTTCCCTGGTGGCGCAGTCGTTAAGAAACCGCCTGCCAATGCAGGGGACACAGGTTCGAGCCCTGGTCCAGGAAGATCCCACATGCCACGGAGCAACTAAGCCTGTGCGCCACAACTACCGAAGCCTGCGTGCCTAGAGCCCATGCTCCGCAACAAGAGAAGCCACTGCAACGAGAACCCTGCGCACTGCAACAAAGAGTAGCCCCCGCTCACCACAACTAGAGAAAGCTTGTGTACAGCAATGAAGACCTAACACAGCCAAAAATAAATAAAATTAAATCTTTAAAAAAAAAAGGTGTGGACTTGCCAGCATCCATATTCATGTGAGCCAATTCCTCAAAATAAACTTGTATATGGATAAAATAAGGAGGAGGGGATTCCCTGGGTGGGCCTGACCTAATCAGGTGAGGCTTAGAGAAGACAAAGAGCAGAAGCAGCAGCTCTCTTGCTGCCCATGGAGAGAGTCATGATGAGGAACTACAGACTCTCTAGGAGCTGAGAGTGGCCCCTGGTTCACAGCCCTCAGTGAATGGGGGCTCAGTGCTACAGCCACAGGGTCCTGAATTCTGCCAACAACGCAAATGAGCTTCAGACAGGAATGAAGCCAACCAACAACGTGATTTCAGCCTAGTGAGAACCTGGGCATTGGTCCCTACCAACCTGTGCCCAGACTCTTGAACCCAGGAAACTGTAAGATGAAATTACCACTAAGCTTGTGGTAATTCATTACACAGCAATCAAAAACCAACGTATCCTCTCCCAGTCTTCTCCTATTGATAAATCTCTCAGGGCATGTGAAGTAAAGTTTGACCTAAGTCTGGCACCTCATTGAGTAGAGACGTATCTCAGTTCAAGCATGTTTGATAGAAAAAAATTAACCATTAATCTACCACATGAAATTGCAACATGGTTATGGGACAGAGGTGGGCAGTAATGAGAGAGGGAGAGCAAGAAAGAGAAAGAGAGAGGGACAGAGAGAGAGACTCCTGTAGCTTTTCAAGACATTGTACTTTTGTTACATTAAACACTGTCATCTTGCTTATGCTTTACTTATTCATTTATTTTCAAACCTTTTCATTCTAATAGCCACAGGGATGAAACAAATGAGTCTTTACAAGCTCTGATTAGAACTTTTTCCCCAGAGAATGGAGCATCTCTGCAGACTAAGAGTTAGGTCTGGAGGGAGAGGTAGCCATGGACAAATAGCCTATCTGGGCAGGGACCCTGTGCACCTCCGTGTTGGTCGTAAACCTCAGGTTGTGTGGGTATGAAAATGCTGCACACTCTGTAAAGTGCCCAAGAATGAATAATTTTGTAGAAGGTAAATATCTCCTTTTTGCAGCTGGAAAACAGAAGGAGGAGGGGAGGGAGGTAGTTTGCTATGGTTTCTTAGTAAGTCTGGAACCAAATGTCTGGTGTTGCCTCTCTTAAATGGTGGTCAAAAGAGCAAGGGTGATGCTGAGCCCTTGGCACCAAGAAAACTTCCCTAGAGATCTTGTAGCTGCATCAGGTGATGGAGGCTGTCAGCCTGCACTGAGCAAGGGCAACGAGGAGCACATCTCCAGTTGACCAGCTGTGGACCTGTAACCTGAGTAAGGAATCGACCTGTGTCGTTTTATTGTTGGTTATTACTGCAGCACAGCCTACTGCATACTGACTAAAGGAGCCTGTCGGGGCCACTTCATGCAGGCATTCATCCCAGGAGTCTACCTGGCTAACATGCATGATGATCTAGATCTTGCAGCAATGATACCTTATCGAGAATTATCTGGGGGAAGGATGTCTGGGACAGCTCGGAGTTCTGGTTAAATGAGGAGTATTAAAATTTCTTAGAATTCTGGGGGCTTCCCTGGTGGCCCAGGGGTTAAGACTCTGTGCTTCCAACGCAGGGGGCGTGGGTTCGATTGCTAGTCGGGGATCTAAGATCCCATAAGATCCCACAGGTCGAGGAGTGCAGCCAAAAAAAAAAATTCTTAGAATTCTGAAAGCATGGGATTTTATTTTTTCTTAGTTGTACACAGATATAAACATATTATATGTGAATTCTGTTTCCCACTTTTTCACTAATTTTAAACATTCCTTCATGTTGTTGTAGATTTTGTAAGCATCACTGTTAATGACTGAATAAATATTTAAAGTGTATTATGAAAGAACTTACTTAATCATCCATCATCCCCTGTGGTGGGACATTTAGATTGCTTGCAATTTTATACTAGCATAAGTACCACTGTAATAAACATCTTTGTGCATAAAGCTTGTTTTCAGTTTAATATTATTTACTTTGGCTAGGATCCCAGTAGTGGAATACCTGGGCAGAAATGCCATGAAACGTTACCTTTTTCATACATTCATTTGGAAAGTAAAGCATTCATTCACCTTGATGTCACAGTCTGGTGAAAGTAACTCACTCTTTCATTAATGGTGAAAATGGAGTCAGGCCTTGGCCATCATGCTGCCTGTTGGTTATTACTCCAGGTTCATAGTGACATGGACCAAGCCCCAAACGGGCAGGCCAGCCTGGGGGGGGGTCTGACCAAAGAACTGGCCCCCCAAAACCTCAGCTCAGTACTCGCTGGATCTTGTCCAAGTCATAAAATTCCCCAAGACCTACCACCATCCCCATCAGAACACCTCCATTCCATCCACCAGTCCCTAAGGTGTCCCCTGAGGGTCCACCACAGCCCTCATCTTCCACCTTGTGGATTCCATGCCCTCTGCAATCTTGGAGCTCATGACCCCTTTCAAGAGCTCTGGCCTCAAGCCACTGCTTCTCTCTCTCTTCTCTCGCCCTGCAGCTCACTAGGGTCTTACAGGCTGAAATGTGGGGTGTGTGAGGGGAATGCTCCCTACTCACTCTTGTAAAGCATCTTGATTGGGCTATATATCAAGGACCGTGGGGCTCAGTTTTTCCCTGACATATCCTCCAGACCGTTTCTCTAACTCATGGACTTAGCGTATATCCCTGGGGCCCGAGGGACGTCAGCGTGACTTATAGCAGTGCTACCCTCAAATCTATTCTCTCCCTTTCATCCCTCAGCCTGGTCCGTGCCCCAGGCAAGCCTTTTTCCTCTTAGTAGTAACAAGGTCTCCCTCCTTGACCAAACTGTAGATAGGCTCCTCTGAGCCTTCCTTTGGACTAAGCTTTGTCCAGGTATAGCAAAGAATCCTTCTTAGCCAGTTTATCATAAAACCCGTCACCTCAACCTTGATGTCTAATCAAGCTCCACTTCCCTCCACCGTGGGTACCCAACCAAGTTCCTCTTCATAATTTTCTACCCTCTCCCTCACCCTGCCCACTGGCTATAAATCCCCATTGTCTCTGTCTGCATTTGGAGTGGATTCAATGTCTCTCCCCTATTGCAATAATCTTGAATAAAGTCTTCCTTACCTTTTTTTTTAAATCAAGTGTCTGTATAATTTCTCTTTGACAGGGGACATTCTTTTCCATCCAGAAAACCTTCATATGAGGAGTTAACTGGTGGTGGTGGGGCTCTAACCCTGAGGAACGGCTGCCAGCCTCGCCCATGCTTGTGTGCCTCCCCACAAAGTCACCATAATTGGTGTAAAGCCAGCTCACCACACCTGCTGCTTTGGAGAACCCCAGCTCTGCCCTCTGGCCATCCTACACACACAGATGTGTGAGTCAGGAGGTGACCCAGACCCTTTCTGACCCGTGGAACCTGCGGTATCACACAGAGTATCTCTGCTGTGAAATTTCTGTGCTATGTAACTACAATAGTTGGAGAGGCAGGAAACCCTGGTAAAAGAATGTTCTGAGTGTCTTCCTTGGAGAACTGAGAAACCCCCACCCCACAGCCCAGCCTCACCTTCACCTCACAGCACTTCTTTATGGCATGTTCATTCATTCATTCATTCACTCAACACACGTTTATTGAGTTGCTCCTGTATCATCTTGTCTTCAATTATTAGTGGAGATTTGATATCTTCAGGGATTTTTTTTTCCCGCATTCACTTTCAATTTTGTTTCCTTTATTCAGTAAAGACTTTTGAGCAGCTGAGCATTCCTGTGGTTCTGGGGACACCACCAAGAGGCATAAGATAGACTGAGGCCCTGCCGGCTCCCAATCTCAGAGAGCAGCCTGCACAGGTCAGGGGCCTCATGCCAGGAGGGACAGTTCTTGGTCGTATTGCCAAAGATCTGGCCCCAGAGCAGAAAATGAAGCAATTAGACAATTGTTCCTTTGTGTCTGTGTGATATCAAACATTTAGAGTAGATTCATTGAGATAATTTGCAAGGTTGACAAATAATAAATGCTTAATATATTTCCTGCTTTCTTCCCCCTCCCTACCTTTTTTTTCCTTCCCCTTCCTTTCCTCCTTCCTAAAATCTTCCCAGAAGGCTCTTGAGGTCATTCAACTCTGTCCATGTGCAAACTCCCCTCCTCGGTACCCTGACAGGAAGGTAGGGTCCCAGATGCCAAGCAGAAGTTGAAAGAAGATATTCAAAATCTCCCAGTTGGGAAACCCTGCCTTGGGGGCTGGTCCTTCCACGCCCCCCCCCCCATCAAGCCCCTCCCTGGTCCTGTAATGAGACACCGGCCTCATTTCCCTTCCTTGTGGCCCTGGAGCCCAGTGACACTGTGTCTGGTGGTGTTGGCAGTTGTCTCTCCCTTACCAGCCAGCCCCAATGTCTAGTATATTATTTACTTAATATCTACTTTAAGTTGATTCACTCATATTGCCTAAATAAGTAAAACTTAAGAGGAAACTTGTATCATAAATATAAGTATAGAATTATGAATACTCACCATAAATAGAATGGAGCTATATTAAAAAGACAATGAAAATAAGACAAGTTTATTAAATTCTAGTGAGATACTGCTTTGCCTTGTTTTTCAGACTGAAACTATTCTGTCTTTGTTAAAAAGGGAAATTACCACGTGTTAGAGCAGTGTTATAGACAGGCTTTTATGGGTCAAAAGAGAACTGGAAAGATAATAACATTCACATTACAAAATTCAGTGTTCTTTTATTCATTCATTCATTAACTATTTACTGAGTGCCTGAATGGATGGTCCTTGGGACTAAGAGTAAGCATTAAATATAAGATAGATAAAGTGTCTTCTTTGTGGAGCTAATGATCCAGCAGGGAAGACAGACAAGTTACAAGTAAATAAATGGAAAAAAATCTAATTGTAAGAAGAAAACAAAGCAAAGAAAGAGAGTAGAGTGGAGTGTCTATTTGCCATAGGGAGAGGTGATGGATCAAAGTTATGTTTTGGACATATTGATTCCAAATAGACATTTGAATGATGGCTTGAGCTAGGTCAGTGTGGAGAGGTTGGGACTGAAATGATCAATGTAAGGGTGTTAGTTCCATCAATGGTGTTTGAAGCCACAGACCCGGATGTGATTATCTCAGGAGTGAGTGTGGATGGATGCCTGGGCCCTTGATGCTCCCACACTAACGAGTCAGGAAGAAGAGGAGGCCCAGCCAGGGTGATGAAGGAAGGCAGCCCACTCTGGTCCTCTGGGGTTCCGTGGAAGCACAGTGAGGGAAATGTGTTTACGAAGGATGGAGTGGCAGCTGCCAGATGTGGCTGAAAGCCTGAGCCAGACGAAGACAAAGAGTCCACCACTGGGTTTGACAAGATGGCGTCGTGGGTGTGATTCTGGTAGCACAGAGGGGGCAAACACCCGATTAGAGCACCTTAAAGAGAGGACAGGGGCGAGGAAGGGGAGGTGGGGAACAGAGACCACTCCTTACTCTTTCAAGGAATCGTGCTGCTACCTAAGAACCCACATATGTAGCTGCTCCTGGAACATCTCATGAACCACGTGAAATCAAGCTGTGGACCACATGGCCTGAAAATGTATCCTAGAAACCCCAGACTAAAGGAGCCCCTTCCTTGCCCTCACCCCCGAGACGGGCAACACTCCTGGGAGATTGCCCTCAAAGTGGATTCCCCACCCCTAACACCCAGCCCCAGAAGGGTCTTTCCTCTCTGGGGGCTGGCAGCCTGATGGGCGTGCAAGCAACACAGACACATACAGCGGAAGAGCCGGCGTGCACCAGGGCTGCACAGCCGTGTACAACCAGGGCCCTTATTCCGGAACGCAGAGGGGCACTGGGGCAAGTCATGCTCCAGCACAGAGATTTATTGATCTTGATTCACACGATCCAAGGAAAGCTTGACCACAGAACTTCCTGGTCCAATCACAAGGATATGGGGGTTGGGCACGGGTGAGAGAGAAGGAAATGAAATTTTAAAAAATCTGTCCTTAAAAATATGACTCTTTGTAAACCTGATTTCTGTGAGCCTGCTGCATGCAGTAGTGAAATGCTCTGTTACTCTTCCGAGGCGGCAGTGAATAGGGACTCTGTTAGTGGCTGGCAGGGCTTCCCGAATCAAAACACGCCAGGAAGATGGGAGAGCTGCCTGCCTGGAGTCAACTGTGAGAAGAGCCCACGAGGAAGCAGGCTTTCCTCCTGCAACCCCTCTGTCTAAGTGAGACAGAGAAGTCCTCGCAGGCACGTGCATTTCTATTTTATGCTAAGAGAAGTTAAATAGCGCCTACATCCAATTTGTATTTTCTCCCTGGGCTACTGCAGGAGGCTGCCTTCAGACTGGCCTCATCTACAACCAAATTTTCTTTTATATAATTGGCCACCAATATTAAGAAAAGCCTGTACTATCCAATAGAAAAACTTAGGGCAGCTTGACTTTTTCTGTGTGGGAAGAAAAAGGCCAGGACAGTTACTAAGAGCCCTACCCTGTACCAGGTGCCTGGTATTTGCATTCTCCTTTAATCTTCACTGACACTCGGTTTTGCAGACAGGAAACTAAGGTTTAACAAGGGAAATGACTTGTCCAAGATCTTGGTGTGACTGTGGGATGGGCACCCTCTGATACATGGTTTCTTCTGATGTTTTCCAACCCCCTCTGACTTATTGGCAGCCAGTGGAGAATTCCATCCTTGACTGTAGGATTTTTCATATAATGTAGAATGTAAAGGTATAGGCATCAATTGTCCAGAGGTTGGTTATATCTTAGCTCCCTGAAGCTGGTCTGCTTTGTTTGGGTCACACAGTGAGTGTGGTTTCTGCTAGTGGTGGGGGGGCCATTTGTAAAGGTGAACGCCCTTGGTCCAGGCATGCACCAGCCCCCCATTCCCACCACTATTTCCTCCTCCAGGTTGCCCCTCACTCCTGCACCTACTGGTCCCCACGGACACTGGCTTTGTGGCTTCTGCCTAGAGTTCTACCCACTTCCGTGTCCCTCTTCTCATGCAAACCTTGGGGCAGTTCTGGGGTTCCAGTGACATGAACCCCTTTCTCTAGATAAAGAAGCTAAGGCCCCAAGGGATTCAGCCACTTACCTCCGGAGACAGAGCCGAGACTCAAGACCTTGGACTCCCATAGCCAAGCCCTTTTCTTGTTCTTGCCTTGCATGGCCTCACTTGTGAGCTCTGAAGACCTCTGCCTTTGCTCCTTGCAAACACACTAAGGCCCCAGGACCAAGTTGGAGAGGAGAGCTCCTGAGACCTCAGCCAACCAGCTCACAGGGCCACGGAACCCTACTCACCTGCCAATGGCAGCCCTGTCACCATCCTCATGTATTATTACACTGTTTATTAAGCGCTTTGTGTATTTTCTAGTGTATTTCCTCCCAGTTACCCTGAGAGGTTAATATTGTTATACCCATTTTACAGAGGAAGAAACTGAGGTGAAGCGATTTGCTCAATGTCGCGTGGCTATCAGGCGGTAGAATCAGGATGTAAACCCAGATTCGTCTGGCTCCAAGCCCACCACCTCTGTACTATACCCTGAGGCTACCTTTCCATGGCTTGCATGGAAATAAGACAAGTTCCTAGCACCATGCATTTTGCCTTGTCCATGCACGTGTTTCCTTCTTTATATGAACACTGTGTGTCAGTTACACAGCCCAGTGGAAGATCTGGAGAGACCCTGAGCAGCACAATTCATGCCGTCTCAGGGTTCTACTGGAAGGGATGTGCCGCTTGCTTTACCTGGGTAGGGGCCTAACTTGCCCCTCCCTCTTTCCTTCCCTAGTGCATGGCTTTCCGGAAAGACCATGCTTCCTTCCACAGTTCTTCCTGGCTACTGATAATAATTTGAAAGGAGCTGAATTCAAGTCCACAGTCATGTTCCTCCGCCCCTTGAACTGTTCCACTTCAACAGTTGTGGATCTTATGTGTTGACAGTTTGGTGATGGGTTCAGCTTGCTAGCTTTGGGGACCATTGTACCTCTCTTCTCAATACCTCAAAACCAGAAGGCAAAGTCATCAGTTCTCTGCCAAAGCTTCATTTCCACCATCCCCAAAACTTCATTTCCACCATCCCCAAAGAGCATCCCTGATTGATGAGAACCTCTCAGAGGTGTTAGATTCTATCTTAACCCTGCTAAGCTCCATGGGGAGCTGCAATGAGTGAGCATGAAACATGCAGAGGCTGAAGATGTAAGGGCTTCAACCCCTCCTACAAAGCTCTGAGTCTGGACAGGGATGAGAGTACTTTCTCTGAGGCTGAGCTTCCACCCTACTCAAGTCTTGTGGCTTCCATGTTACAGACACAACGTGAACCTTCTGAGACGCCAACTCATTTACTCCTGGCAAAACCTGGCTTCCTCTTGCAATAGAAATGGGAGCATGTAAGACTTGTAAAGTTGACTCCCAAAGCATCATGCATACCTGCAAACTCTTAAAATCCAACATTTGGATGAGCTGTGTGGAGATGGATCAGAAACACATGGATTAGATTTTCTTTAAACAGCACCGTGGGCCTCTGAAATTAAGGAAAAAGAGCTTGGCATGGTCCATTGGGGAGTTAGGGATCTCTGAGCACTTCAAGCATCAGCAAATGTTCCCCAGGCAGAAGATCCTTTGGCTGACTTCCCCCGACCCTTATTTCTCTCCCAGTGGGACCTGTTAGGGGAAAGGAAGTAAAGACATGAAGAGGACGTGAGTGGGTAGGGAGAAGGTCCTCAGGAAGGTGGGCTGTGAACATGGGGATTATAAAGACGTGGACAATTTGTGAGGTTTGGGATGAAGTGCAAGTAGGCTCTTAAAATCCGTGCCTGCAGACAGGTCCTATTGGCTGCTCACTCAGCGATTCAGGCAATGTTCCTTCTGAGCTGGCCGTGGACCTTGCAAATGAGTGTACACATCATTTAATATTCACTTCCTGGAGCGGCCAGAGCACGTAGAGTGATTGGAACCGTGCGGAACATTTCCACGAAGCCTGGTAACACATAGGTCATATTGTCATGTGCTATTTACTGGGCTGATGTTTGAAAGCATGATCTGTTATTTTCCACCTGTTTACTCTTAACACAAAGCCCTGTTGACTAAGTGAATTCTATTTTGAAGTCCTCAAATGAGACATTGCTATGGAGTCAACTTTGGACATCCAGCCAAGACCAGATCCCTTATGTTCAAGGTTAATGACCATCTGCTCTAGAAAAGGCCAGAAGGATAACAAGATGTGTGGAAAATACATTGAAGACAAGCTCTAACTCTGAAGCAGTTGCGGACCCACCCAAACGCTGATGGCCCCTCACCGAGGCCACCATTGCATGAGTCATCCTGATTTGCAATGGTCCGTCTACATGTCAGCATCTGACACTGGGTGCTGAGTCTCATCAAAATAATTCGATTCTTGTTTATTGCTGGGTGGGGGGTAGTGTGGAGCAGTGGGCAGAGCGCAAGTTTAGGCACCACACTGGCCTAGGACTCAGTCTCAGTTCAATCTTCCAGCTTTGGGAGAATCCATGGCTCGTAGTATTCCTACCTTGCTCTTCGTGGCATAAGGCTCAAAAAGATTTCAACTCTGCTGCCCTTGATCCCAGGTTGGAGGTCTGAATTTCCACGCCTTCCCTGAGCCTGTGGGCTTTAAAATCAGAGTTCTCACTGTGTCTCTCCTAGCTAAATATTTGCAGCAAGAAGGCCGCTCAGGCTCTAAACGTGTCGCGAAATTGATCTTACATTGTCATTTTCCAGGGGCTTACTAGGACAGCGGGACTGTAGGAAAAAGACACACAGCATCTGGGACAGAGGAACTGAGGTGTATAGGCTTTGAACCTGACTGTGAGAGTGAGTGGGGTCCTCACATCTGCTCTGTCTAGCTCTGCACCACCCTCTTCTACTGAGTAGGGCTCCAGAGGGGCGTGAGGTGACACATTCCCTGTAGGAGCACCCCTGGCATGGGGGAGACAGAGATGTAAACACAGGATAACTGAGATATGCACTGAGAGCCTGAAGTAGCTGGATTACAGGGAAAAAACTTTTTTTTTACTTTTTTATTGAAGTATAGTTGATTTACAATGTTGTGTTGGTTTCTAGTGTACAGCAAATGATTCAGATATATATATATGTGTGTATATATTCTTTTTCATGTTCTTTTCTATTATGGTTTATTACAGGATAATGAATATAGATCCCTGTGTTATACAGTAAGACCTTGATAAACAATTTTATATACAGTAGTTTGTATCTGCTAATCCCACTCCTAATTTATCCCTCCCCCACTCCCTTTCCCCTTTGGTAACCATAAATTTGTTTTCTATGTCTGTGAGTCTGTTTCTGTTTTGTAAATAAATTCATTTTTTGTAAATAAATTCATTTGTACCATATTTCAGATTCCACATATAAGTGATATCATATGGTATTTGTCTTTCTCTGTCTCACTTACTTCACTTAGTATAATAATCTCTGAGTGCATCCATGTTGCTGCAAATGCATTATTTCGTTCTTTTTTAGGGCTGAGTAGTATTCCATTGTGTATATATACCACATTTTTATCCATTCATCTTTCGATGGACATTTAGGTTCCTTCCATGTCTTGTTTATTGTAAATAATGCTTCTATCAACATTGGAGTGCATGTATCTTTTCGAATTAGAGTTTTCTCCAGATATGCCCAGGAGTGGGATTGCTGGATCATACGGTAGGTCTATTTTTAGTTTTTTAAGAAACCTCCATACTGTTTTCCACAGTGGCTGCACCAATTTGCATTCCCACCAACAGTGTAGGAGGGTTCCCTTTTCTCCACACCCTCTCCGGCATTTGTTTTTTGTAGACTTTTTAATGATGGCCATCCTGACCAGTGTGAGGTGATACCTCATTGCAATTTTTTTTAATTAATTTTTTTTTATTGGGGTATAGTTGTTTTACAATGTTGTGTTAGTTTCTACTGTACAGTGGAGTTCCCTGTGCTATACAGCAGGTTTTCATTAGTTATCTATTTTTTATACATATTAGTGTATATATGTCAATCCTAATCTCCCAATTCATCCCACCCCTTCTTTCCCCCTTCAGTGTCCATACATTTATTCTCTACATCTGTGTCTCTATTTCTGCCTTGCAAACCCGTTCATCTGTACCACTTTTCTAGATTCCACATATATGCTTTAATACACGATATTTGTTTTCCTCTTTCTGACTTACTTCACCCTGTATGACGGTCTCTATGTCCATATACAACTCTACAAATGACCCAATTTCGTTCCTTCTTATGGCTGAGTAATATTCCATTGTATATATGCACCACATCTTCTTTATCCATATGTCTGTTGATGGACATTTAGGTTGCTTCCATGCCTCATTGTAATCTTGATTTGCATTTCTCTAATAATTAGCGATATTGAGCATCTTTTCATGCGCCTATTGGCCATTCGTATGTCTTCTTTGTAGAAATGTCTATTTAGGTCTTCTGCCCATTTTTTGACTGGGTGGAACAACCATTTTTAAACTCACGTGTTCCTGTGCTTTCTATGTTATAGTAAACATGTAGCCTTTTGGTAATTAGAAAATAAAGGACTAAAGGTTTGGAAAAGGACAATGGAATACACAAAATGATGAGACAGAGGAGGGAACAGATGCATAGTATTATAATGGAGTGACAGATTTAAGTGTTGGAGTCAGGAGAGGCTTAGGAAAAGAGGATGAGTGGAGGCACGTCCAGTCATCTGCAGACACACAGACACTAGGAGCACATGTCCCCACCCAGGACAAGACGACAAGGCCTAGAACTAGGACCAGCTCAGAGGTACTGAAACGCCCAGGAAGAAGAGATCGGGGCTGATCGGAGAAGCTCTGTGTGTCCATTGCCATTTTTATCCTGAAGGGAGTAATAAAAGGTAACCAAGCACGGGCCTGACCCAGAGGCCACGTTTGCATTTTAGAGTCTCTTTGGAGTGCGTGGAAACAGGGCTGGGGGCAGGAGATGACCTCATCAAAGTTTATTTTTAACCTGCTCCTAAAGACCAGCAGCAAGACATCCCATTTTGCTAGTGAGCTGTGTCCACGAGGAGCAGTGGACACCTGCCTCTCCCAGGGTCCTCGCAGTCCCTCTTCCCACAGTGGGGAAAGGCCCAGCAGGCTTCAATGGGCCTTCAATCTTCATTACGTCAGGCATTGTCTTCAGGAGGCACAGCGCTTGGAGAGGCTGCCTGATGGAAGCACTGTGACCCCAGGGTATTTAGAAATAAAAGCTAATGGACCATAGGAAAATCAAACAGATCACTGGTGTTTGAGCTGTCTCCCAGTCACACTTCTAGCTCGGCCTCAACAATGGAGATGCCTGCCGGGGGCTTGTCCATCCTTCCACCCGTGGAACTACCCACAGACGTGACAGATGCCAATTCTTTTGGAGCTCTCAAATGGAAGTGAAGTGGGTTGGAGGGCACTGCCCATGTTGGGCAGAGCCTGTCCTCAAGGGCATGAGGCCCTTCACTGCCAGTCTGGCCCAGTGGAGCACTCCATCCCATCATTTTGGAGATTTTCATCAGAGTAAAAATTCCACTGCTAGAAGGAATTCAAAGGGAGGGCCATGCTTTGATAGCATTGCCTGGCATTTGATGACATTCAATTCGTGTAGAAACGTGCCATTGGCAAAGTGCTTTCTCAAACACAATTTAGTAATCACTATCATTTTGGTGGGGTTTGGTGAGGAAGCAGAGATAAATAAACAAGTTTAGTCAGAAAATGTCTCAGAGTATTTGCAGATCTGGAAATACACACTTTCTTTTCACTCCTTTGGGGAAAAAATCACCTGAGGCTATGCTGCAAAATAATGAAGAAGTTATCTAATGAAGAGGAGACAATGTATGCTTTTGAGAAATTGAAGATATAAACCAGTACTCAATGCTGAGAAAATCTAAGGACAACAGATATGTGGTAGGCCTAGAAACCAACTGGTCCAACCAGAGGGTCCCAAGAAGAATATTTTCAAGGAAAAAGTGGATTTTACAACATATAATATGATTTCAAGACCAGACAATCTTAGTGATAAGGTGAAGGCAAAACATTGTTTTTTTAAATGATAAGAAAAATATATACAATAAACATTCCAAGAAAGGTGTATAAGAAAACCATATGAAAAACACAAAAATGTTGCATGATTTGGGGAAAATTATGGACAACAAGAAAAGAGAATCTCCCTGACATAGAGCAATTCCACTGGAGAAGCACTGGTTTAGTGACAAAAGCTTATATTTCTTCTCTATGGTCCTAATCACTCTACTGGAATATTACACAATAATAATATTATAGAAGTAGTTTCTTTTTATTTTTAGAACCAACTGATAGGCAAGCACAGGAGACTGCCATCTTTCATAAACTCATAAAAAAGATACTGTTTTTCAAATTTTATAATTGATGCAATATCATTGGCAGCATTTTTTTAAACTTAATGGAACATCAAACCATGATGTGCCATAAAATTGATGGTGCACTATATATTCAATAAAATACGGTATATTGACAGAGGAGAAAGAAAATATAAACCTTAACAGTTTGAATTAAAAATAGAAATGACAGAAAATGAGATGGGGGAGGAAGGGGAAGAGCAGGGAAAGCAGAAGTCTTAATATCTTCAGTTAACCTGATGGAGACTCAGAAACGTGTCCTGTAAAATAGAGATCAAGAAATAGCTTCGAGCATATTTTTAAATCGTGAAGGTAAGCTAAAAGAGCTAAAGGAGAACTAATATAATTATATATATAAATAAAGTTTTGGCTGAGTAAAATCTGGTGTAAGTAATTTAAATTTTCTTTTCTTTTTTTTTTTTTTTTAATAGGGGGAGCCAAGAGGCACTGTTGAGAGTTGACAGGTCAAGAAATAGAGCTCTGAACATATTATTGAGAGAGCGGAGGTCACAGACAGGAAAAGCAAAATCAAAATCTTTGAAAAGTGATTGCCCTTGGAGAGTTGCATAGGGAGGGAAAGTGGAGGGAGAGTTTTCTTCCACACTTTCAGCATTGTTTGGATTTTTTACTACTAAGTGTATCACTGTTATAAAGTTAAAGTTTAGAAAAATATATTCTAGCACTGAAAAATATACCTCCAAAATTATTCATTATCTTATAAGATCCTCAGTTAAAATGGACATGTAATTGCCTGGTATAGAGAATGTACGTAATATCAATACATGTGTCGTATTCTATGCGGATGATGAGCTGTAGTATCTCAGTCTGTGGCCCAAACGACTATGCATTATAGCTACGTGTTTCTTGAGAGTAGAACCAGCTATTAAAAAACTCAAGTTATAGTTTTCGTTGACAATTCTCAACCTAAGTGGTTTACAAACAATAATCTCTTTAAATAATTCATTTCACTAAAAATTCCCGGGAAACAGCATTGCTCAACCTCAAGTTTGGAGTACTTTATGAGATTATTTGATTGACTATTTGATTATTTGATTAACTGAGTTCACCAGCTCTGAATATTTTCAAGACTAAAACGATAGTGTTTTAATAAGGTATATATATGTTACGGCCTCGATCCCCCATTAAAGTCTGCATTTTCTAGTGGATTCAAACTAATTTTCTACAGATGATTACGGAACACACAGACAGACACACACACACCCTCCCCTAAGCAAAAGCTGAGGCCTGAGTCATTGTTGGGCATCTCAATTTTCCCAGGAGGAGGCCAACACTTCCTCTGCTCAACTTCTTGCCAACGCTTATGGGGTCTGCATTTAATCAGCAACTGAGAGCAGCTGCCCATCTTGTAGCTGTTGGAGAGGACAATCTTCAATTTGTTGACATGTGATAGGGATGATTTCTTGAAAGATCATTAGCTATGTCATTCTTCCTGGTATTGTGACATCTGCGTCTACACCAGGACAGCTAAGCCAAGAGTCTCGGGCACCTGCAGCGCACAATCGCTTTACTAAATTGCTTTGTTGCATGATGCTATTGATCCAGCCTGAAAGTTTTCCCTGTCTAAGAACTGATACTATTTCCCTAGGACATCATTCATGATCCCACACGGCATTCTCTTTAAAGACTTCCAGGCTTAACTGCTGCCTCATCTAGGTACCAAGAACTGCTGAGATTCTTGTGGGCACTTGTCCCTCATCATCATATGACCTCCATGAACTGCAGAAAACACTGGGTCCTATTTTCACATGTAGCAAGAATTCTTAGAGAGAAAACTGTTCTTCACCCTTAGAAAGTGAAATATCATTATGGAAAGTGGTTGTTGGCCTTAGTTTTGAATTCAATTTCTACCCTCTCTTTTGACTCTCTCCCCTCTTTTTTTTTTTTTTTTTTTTTTTTGTGGTACGCGGGGCTCTCTCTGTTGCGGCCTCTCCCGCTGCGGAGCACAGGCCCCAGACGCGCAGGCCCAGCAGCCACGGCCCACGGGCCCAGCCGCTTCGCGGCATGCGGGATCCTCCCTGACCAGGGCACGAACCCGCGTCCCCTGCATCGGCAGGCGGACTCCCAACCACTGCGCCACCAGGGAAGCCCTCCCCTCTTTTTCTTAAATTTAAATTTTGTTTTTTGGCCGCGTGGTATGTGGGATATTAATTCCCAAACCAGGGATCAAACCTGTGCCCCCTGCAGTGGAAGCACAGAGCCCTAACCACTGGAGCACCAGAGAATTCCCCATCTTTTATTTTTATACCATTTTAGTCTATCTTATGTATCCTAAGAAACCTAATCTTTTTGTAACAAAAAGGAATACATGAATAATGAAAATAACCCGCCAAATCCATAAGATAAGTGTCTTGTTCCCATTTCACAGATAAGAAAACTGATAACTGAAGACTGAGTCAGTCAAGAAAGTACAATTGGAAACATTGCTGTCAGATTCCCAAGTCCAGTGGTCTTAGAACCCTTTCCTGTCATATATGTATAAGAAAGAGCCTCTGTAATGTTCTTAGGAGCAATGCTGTTTCCCAGAGCTTGCAAGGAAATGATTAATGAAGTGAAGATTATATTGGAAAGGAAATTATATTGTAAAGGATATTTGTTTACAAGCCACCAAAGCTTAGTGACAAACCCAGTGGCTACTATGTGTGACCTACAACCTGGCCATGATAGTTGGCAAGACCAGTTGTCTGCAGGTACCCCAGTCTGACCAAGCTGTGCTGCTCTTACTGGTGAGGTCCAGACGTGGAACCCCACCCCAGCTGCCTAGGGAGGGGGGCGTGGGCTTCCTACAGACAATGTTGCACTGCTGGACCCTTCAGGTCCTCAGCTGCTTCCCTCTTCCAACTCCTCACTTCCCCTCCCTGTCCTACCCTGAACCTCTCTGTTCTTGTGTGGAGCTCCCTGAGACGCTGGGCCAGGAACAGATCTGTCTGCTACAAGGGAGGAGAGAGGGGGAAGACTCAGAACAGTGCACCCTTGGCTCAGGCAAATACACCTCCGCTTTATCCACAGAGGTGAGGATGAGGACAGAGCACCAGTCACAGCTCGGCATCATGGTGTGCCAGGTGGACGTCTGCTCACAGTAAGATATCCTGCCTTTCCTCTCTGTGCCCTGTAACTACGGTCTGTGAACCCTTTTCTGCACCTGTCGGGACGGGCACTTGTCTTACTTCTCCTGGCCCTGGATTAGCCCAGCACCTAGCACAGAGTAGGGCTCAGTAAACACTGGTCTCCCTCTGGTTTTTGGTCCTGAACTTGGCCTGGCAGCTCCGGCTCCTCAGTCCTCCCGAGTGGGGCCCTTGGTCTCCTCCTCCTTTGCCTGGCTTTTGCTCGCACACAGTGGACCTGATAAAAGCTCCGACATGACTTATCAAACACCTCTCTCCTCCAGGCCTGAGACCCTCGGGGATTTTGAAAGGAAACAGGCTCCATGTGCTTCCAATCAGGCTCCGTTTAGCTCATCACGTTGCTGTTCCGTCAGAGCTGGGGGATGTGTGGACACCCTGGGCCTGGTTCATGGCTCTGCTGAAAGATGTTTTTCTTAGAAGCAGGAAGTTACGTCCTGCCAAGAAGAAATGAAAATAAAGCCCCCAAGGGTTCACTTGGGGTTTGCTGGGAGCTGCGCTGAACTATTGCCGTGCGCTCAGCCCTGCTGGGGAGGAAGTTGGGACGAGACCTCTGTCTGGAGTTCCAAGGATGCAGTATGGGCCCTAGCTGGGCGCTGACTAGGGCAGAGGGAAGACACACGTCCTCCCCTTCGCCCGGGGGCTCGGCGGCAGCCCCTCCTGCTCTTGGATCACCTGCGTGCTCAGCATTGTAGGCTGCTCCATCCTGGTCCTCTGAATCTCCATAGAGGCCGAGGGGCATGTGGGAAGGGCCCAGGTAAACCTGGAGTCCAAATCCCGGCTCTCATTTGATGAACGTGCATCCTTGGACAAATTGCTTCCCCTCTTTGTGTGGCAGGTCTGAGCTGTGAACTCAGGGGCTTCTCTTTGCTTTGCCCCATGCTTCCTTACCTCCCTCACCATTAGCCCCCTTGCCTCCCCAGCCAGGTTCAGACAAGGCTATTTATTCAAAGACACTCACCTAGTGAGTGGAACTGAGCAAACAGACATCCCGGGAGTGTGCAGTACCATTATGTCTAAAAATGTATCTACTCAATTAAAAAGTACTTTATTGCTAAAAAACACTAACCATCATCTGAGCCTTCAGCGAATCGTAGTCTCTTTGCTGGTGGAGCATCTTGCCTCGATGCTGGTGGAGCGTCTTGCCTCGATGCTGATGGCTGCTGACTGACCAGGGCGGGGGTTGCTAAGGGCTGGCGTGGCTGAGACAATTTCTTAAAATAAGACAAGAGTGAAGTTTTCCTCACTGCTTGGCTCTACTTTCACAAACCCTTTTCTCCATAGCATGCAATGCTATCCGATAGCATTTTACACAGTAGAACGTCTTTCAAAATTGGAGTCCATCCTTTCAAATCCTTCCAGTGCTTTATCAACTAAATTTATGTAGTAGTCTAAACACTTTGTCATCATTTCAACAATCTTCACAGCATCTTCAGCAGGAGTAGATTCCATCCCGAAAAACCATTTTCTTTGCTCATCCATAAGAAGCAGCTCCTCAACCACTAAAGTTTTATTGTGAGATGGCAGCAATTCAGTCACATCTTCAGGCTCCACTTGTAATTCTAGTTCTCTTGCTATTTCTACTACATATGCAGTTGCAATAATAACAGCAAAGACCACTGATCAGAGATCACCGTAACTAATACAATAATAATGAAAAAGGTTGAGATGGTGATAGAATAACCATAATGTGACACAGAGACACAGTGTGAGCAAACGCTATGGGAAAAAAGGGCGCCGAAAGACTTGCTTGACGCAGAGTTGCTGCAAACCTTCAATATGTAAAAAACAGTATCTGCGAAGAGCCATAAAGTAAGACACAATTAAATGACGTTTGACTGTATTTTTGTGATTATTCTCTATTTATGACAAGTGATACCTGTTTTTCATTTATGGAATAGCAAACATAAACTTCTATTTTTAAATAAATATACCAAATACAGTACCATTTATAATTGCTCAGAAAAATGAAATACTTAGGTATGAATCTAACAAAATATGTACAGGACTTGTATGCTAAGAACTATATAGTAAAAATGTCAATTCTCCCCAAGTTGACATACAGGTTTAATGCCATTTTATCGAATTCCCGGCAAGATTGTTTTGCAGATATAGCCAAAATTATTCCATAATTTATATGAAAAGGTAAAGGATCTTGAATAGCTAAAACAAATTTTTAAAGGAATAATAAAATGGGAAGAATTAGTCTACCTGATTTTAACACTTACTCTATACTTATGATAATCAAGATTGTGTGGTATCAGTGGAGGGAGAGACACATAGATCAGTGGAATGGGATAAAAAACTAAGAAACAGAGCCACAAAAATATGCCTACCTGAGTTTTGACAAAAGTGCAAAAAACATTCAATGGAAGAAAGATAGCCTTTTCAACAAAAGTGCTGGAGCAATTGGACATTCATATGGCCCACTCACCCCCAACCCAACTGCAAAAAAAAAAAAAAAAAAAGAAAGAAAGAAAGAAAGAAAAAGAAAAGGAAAGGAATGAAAGAAGAATTTCAACCTAAGTGTTACAACTTTATAAAAATTAACTCAAACTCAAAATACATGATGGACTTAAATGTTAGAAACAGAACAAAAAATCACCCAAGAAAACCTCCAGGACCTAGGGTTAGACAAAGAGTTCTTAGACTTAGCACCAAAAGCACAATTTATAAATCGAAAAATTGATAAATTAGGCTTTATAAATACAAAAATTTTTATTCCACAAAAGACCCTTTTAAGAGGATGAAAAGATAAGCTACAGCCTGGGACAAAATATTTGCAATCCACATATCCAACAAAGGACTAGTATCTAGAATATATAAAGTACTCTCAAAACTTAACAGTGAAAAGTCAAGGAAGAAGAAGAGAGGCGGAGGAGGGGGAAAGGGAGAATTGGACTCCATGTCTCTCATTATCCAAAAGGTTCCCAGATGTAATCACATGACAGTGGAGTTCCAAGAGCAGTGAGAGGGGGAACCCTAGTGGGCAAGCAAGTTTCTGCTTGTGTCACATGGGCTACTTATCCCATTGGCCAAAGCAAGTCACAAGTCCAGCTCAAGGGGGTGAAGAAAGACTCGGCACTGGATGGGAGGAGCTGGAATCTCTGGGGCCATTTGGTAATCTACCATAGGAACTGAGCTGAATAAAAATCGCTGCAACCCAACAGCTCACTTGACTGCATCTCTTCTGGGTTTCTGGACTCCTCTGCCCCTCACTTGCTACTGGCATCTCTTCTTGCCTCTCAGTATTTATTAATTTTAACTTGACCCAAGGTCTCAGCTCCCTCCAGCTTCTCATGCTCCTTTATGTATGAGTGGGCTTCTCCCTTTGCTAGGTTTCCCGCCCTCCCTAGGCACTGGCCAGGCTGCAAGCCCTCACCTGCACAGGGGACCTTTCTCCAGGCTGCTTCTCCTGCTGTCCTCACTTTGCGTCCAAGCTCAGAAGGAAGGTTGACAGCCAGGGCATCCCACTCCCTGCATTCCACCTGGCTGGACCCGTTTTCTGCTGGATCTCTGTGCCAGGGAAGCATATGCGATCATTGAAAGCCCACTCCCGTCCATGGTGAGAATCTGGGTGCTGGGAATCAGCACCGTAAATTCCCAAAACATACAAACAGCCTGGAAGGCCCAGAACACTGCCATCATATCTCCATATGCTCTCCCAGGTGCCTGAGCATCCCTGCCATTGTCACCACCAACGGAGAGGACAGTCACCTGTTTTCCTGTGCATTTCTGTACATGTGCCTCTGTTTCTTGGAAAACCCCTTAGGGTGTACTAACTCCACAGTGGAGAGGTGATGGTGGGATTCCTCCCTTTCCAAGGCGTCCTAGTGCTTTTGAGATCCTGGCTTCAAACAACACCGACTCACCAGCAATACCCTCAGTAGGGTTGTGGGACCTCCCAGGGGCTGTCGCTTGACTGCTGACATGCGTGATGGCCCAGAAAGCTGCTCTTTCCGTAACTTATTTGGAGAGATGAGGAAGAGGTTTAGCCAAAGTCCTATTGACAGCAACTTAAGAAACTGTGGGATGAATGATCCCGGATGCACCCTGATTCTGTTAGCAGGTACCAAAATGTGGTCTGCAGACAAACAGAGCCTTGTTAGAGCTCAGACCTCTGCCAGAGAGCGCTCTGCAGCCAGCTGGGGCCTGGGGACTGCTCAGCTGATACGAACCAGATTGCCCTGGGAATCTGAAGCATGGTGCAGGGCTTGCCAGCGCTGGGACCACACCCCTAGACCTAAATAAACTGCGATTTACAGAAGTGCCTGGTCGAGGAGCTTCACCCTTTGGGCTTCCCACGTGAGGGTGAGCTTCCTGACCCAGCATCAAGCAGTTGGCGAATACGAAAATGTTTTGTTAACACGAGAAGGGAGGATGATGAAAAGCAGATGAAGGCAGGAGTTGCTGATGGGTCTCCTCCTGGGGAGCATTCCACTTGGGCAGAGGGGCCCGCCAGGCTGGGGAGGTCTCTGTGTCTCCAGCACCAGCTCCAGTTCGGCCAGATGCAAGGGGAATGTTCCCATGTCAGGGGAACATGCCAAGTGCAGGACGGAGAGTTCCGATGCTGGAGCATGCTGCACACACCCCCAGACGTCCCCAACTGCAGATTTCACATCAGTCAGTGTGGGTGAGCGCCAGCTCCTCCCTGGAACCATCTGTGGTCACAGATGGGCTCAGCCCCACCCATTGGATGGAAGACTCTTACATTCACAGATGTGGAATAAAGACAGCTGGCCGCCGCCTGACACCTCATTCTTCTCCTAACGAGCTCTCATTCACTCCTCAGTGAACTGCCCATAGGACACCTCCCCCGGGAAGCCTTCCTTCCGATCAATCCAGGCATTATCGCTCTACACACATTACATAGCATCAGCAAGGGTGATTGAGGTGTTTCCTCTCTGACCAGGGGCTCCTTGCAGGTGAGTCAGTGTTGATTCCCTGTGTCCCCAAAGCCTAATTCTGGTTTTGGCACAAAGTAGGTGCTAAATAAGCACGCATCCGATCCATAAATAAATATTTTTGCCATGGTTTCCTTTTTTTTTTTTTAACATCTTTATTGGGGTATAATTGCTTTACAATGGTGTGTTAGTTTCTGCTTTATAACAAAGTGAATCAGTTATACGTACACATATGTTCCCATATCTCTTCCCTTTTGCATCTCCCTCCCTCCCACCCTCCCTATCCCACCCCTCTAGGTGGTCACAAAGCACCGAGCTGATCTCCCTGTGCTATGCAGCTGCTTCCCACTAGCTATCTATTTTACGTTTGGTAGTGTATATATGTCCATGCCACTCTCTCACTTCGTCCCGGCTTACCCTTCCCCCTTCCTGTGTCCTCAAGTCCATTCTCTAGTAGGTCTGTGTCTTTATTCCCGTCTTGCCCCTAGGTTCTTCATGACATTTTTTTTTTCTTAGATTCCATATGTGTTAGCATACGGTATTTGTCTTTCTCTCTCTGACTTACTTCACTCTGTATGACAGAATCTAGGTCCATCCACCTCACTACAAATAACTCAATTTCATTTCTTTTTATGGCTGCCACTATGGAGAACAGTATGGAGGTTCCTTAAAAAACTAAAAGTGCCCAAGTGGACCTTACAGGAGGGATGTCCAGCCTCAGCCATGTCCTCTCATGGCCACCTAGGGCCTCCCATCTAACCGTGGTGCACTAACCCCTTCAGGCTGTGTTCACACCGCCAACCCCAGTCCTCTCCCTGGGATCTGACCTCCGAAGCCCGAGCCTCAGCTCCCAGCCACGCCCATCCCGGCGGGTGAGCAGACAAGCCTCTTGGGCTGGTGAGTGCAGGTCGGCACCGATCCTCTGTGCAGGAATCTCTCCGCTTTGCCCTCTGCACCCCTGTGGCTGTGCTCTCCTCTGCGGCCCCGAAGCTTCCTCCCCTCTGCCACCCGCAGTCTCTGCCCACGAAGGGGCTCCTAGTGTGTGGAAACCTTTCCTCCTTCACTGCTCCCTCCCACTGGTGCAGGTCCCGTTCCTATTCTTTTGTCTCTGTTTATTCTTTTTTCTTTTGCCCTACCCAGGTACGAGGGGGGTTTCTTGCCTTTTGGGAGGTCTGAGGTCTTCTGCCAGTGTTCAGTAGGTGTTCTGTAGGAGTTGTTCCACGTGTAGATGTATTTCTGGTGTATCTGTGGGGAGGAAGGTGATCTCTGCGTCTTACTCTTCTGCCATCTTCTCCTGTCAGTAATCGGCCATGGTTTCCTTGACTTCAAAATAATGGAGGCAATTCATAAGCTTGGTGTACAAAACAAAGTCTTACTGCTTCCAATATTTACATTTTAAAATTGCTTGTGTTTGTCCTCCTCTCCCCCTTCCCAAGAAACTTTCTTCCTCCTGGGATCAGATCGTTCGTCCTAAGAACCCAGGGAGGCTGGCCCAGCCTCCAATCTGCTGTAATACTCTCTTCTGAAGTATACCTTCCCCTAGTCTGCTTTAATACTGTCTTCTGAGCATTGCTCTTGCTGTTTTACTCCATTTCAGAAATCCTTGTCAGATGCAGAAACTTATGTCTGGTGATCTGGGTGCATAGAGCGCTAGATTAGGGCAGGAGGCAGGGAGGGCCCAGCCTCTGTCTTCAAGTTGCTTACAGACCCTCAAACAGACAAACCTGTTAAGGTCAAGGATGGCATTCTGGCAGGCAGAGAATAGAAAGTTTATGGAATCTAGGAAAGCTTTCTGGAGGCAGAGTCAGTTTAGCTGAGCCTTGGAGACAGGTAGGGATTAGCTAGGTGAAGAGGGAAGATGGAGGTAGGGCAGAGGGATAGACCTGAAGGTATGAGAGAGCATAGTATGTCAGGAAATTTGACTGTATTCCCTGGAACGTAGCAGATGGCAGGAGAGGGGAGGAGAGCGGTGAAAGAGATAACAATTCAGTCCTAATGACATGGGTTACCTTGATGGGGAGTCTGGGCTGTACCCTGAAGGTGATGAGCCAAAAGCATGAGATGTGACAAGCAATGGATTTCAGCAAGACCACTTTCTTATCATTGTGGAGGGGGAGAGCCTGGGGGTCAGCTGACAGATTTTCTTATGTGATGTTTTCTTTAGGGTGTTGTGTCATTCAAGTAATTACTCATCCAATTGTTTATTCTTTCCTTCAACCTTTTCTTAGCACCTACATTGTGCTAATCCTTTGCTTGCCACCAGGGAAATGGAGAAAAATAAGCCCTGGTCTGTTCTCTGTGGATTAATCGTTTAGATTGGAAAACTGGCACATGAGTAAGTGGTTGCCATAGAATGCAATGATACAATAATGCAACTAGTTGCAAGGTTTCTGGGATGCTAAAAAGTGAGCTGGTCACTCTACCTGAGGGAACCATGGAGGGCTTCCTTGGGGAAGCAACATCAAAAACGCTGAGCCTTGAAGGATGACAAGCCTCTCGTAGAACGCAGCTGGTGGAGGGACCTTCATGCCAATGCACAAATGCACGAACACATAAGGTCATTGGTGGGTTACAAGAGTTAAATGGTGGGGGTGGCTTCATCAGTCACATTTTTCACAGGTGTGGAAATTGAGAGCTAGAGAGGTTATGGTGATGTGAAGGCAGAACCAAGGTCTGCTGTCCCCAGGTCCCTTGCTCTTTTGACTATTCCAGCTACATTCATGGCTGTCTTACCTTTAGTCAAAGAAATGATCGCGAAAAGTATAGTTTTCTGGAGTAATGCATTTGGGGTACGTGCATGTGCATGTAGGTGTGGGTGTAGATGTGTGGCACCCTGTGGTTCAGGGTGCTCTGTAAGCCAGACACCCACCCATTAGCTGACCTCTAAAGCCATGCCTTTGTGGGTGACAGATGTTTGGATTCAATTATGATGATGGGAAAGTTGCTTTCCCTTCCGAGGAAAGAAAACATTATTTGAGGGTAAAAGGTAGCCGTATATAACATTGGTGATGAATATTGTTCATTGTGGAAACACTCTTTAGAAGTGCCCTGTTTAAAGGAGGGTAATGCCTTCAGAAGCTTTTAACCCACTGGATTTAATTGCAACTGAGTGCCAAGATAACCCCCTGTTAGCCAACCTCCAACTTTCTGCTGACTTCTCGCACTTGCCCCAGCTGTGAGTGGAGAATGGAAGTCAGATGCTTGGACTGCTTGCAGGGCATACAGAGAATTCCCATGTGAGCCTCCCATCTGCTGTACAAACAGGAAAGTGTCCTTTTCTGAAAAGTGTGTCCAGGCAGGGGGAGGAGGGGAAACTCAGCACTGCAGCGTTATCCATTGACAATTACATTACATGTAATCAAGACTTAGCTAAATAACCACCAGGTACTGAACTGAATATGAATAATTTGCAGCTCACTTAAGGTTCATTAAGGGTAAATATTTTTCATTAAGCATCTAAAACGATATTTTCATTAGTGTTCCAAAGTTTTCCCAAAGGCCTCGACTTTAGTTCAACTTGTGTTAAAGTACACTTTGTTCATCTTAACAAATATTCATCAACATCTAATATATGCCAGAGAAGCCGAGTTGCCCAGTTTTCCTCCTCAGACAGAATTACAGGGGATCAGGACAGAAAAGTCCAGCACAAACTCTTTTACTGTCAATGTTGATTAATTTATCAACTGACATTTTAAGAGTAGATTGAAAAAGTAGAGGGGGGAGGGAATTGGTTCAATGTCACTGTTCAGCCTGTGGCCATCCACACTCTCTGGCAGCTACAGATATGTGCTGATACCTTTAGAGTGGCATTTAGGGTGATATGAGAGGTGGTCCACCTCTGGCTCTTCATCTTACTTCATCTTCACTCTCACCTGTATCATCTTCCAGTCCTCCAATTGTACACAGTGTCTTTGTTCATTTCATTCTCCTTGTCTTCTTAGATGAGGCATCCTTCAAGACACACAACAATATGACCGCCATCTATGTAATTCACATTTCCTTGCACACTTAAGATTTCTACCTTCTTGGAGGATTGACCCCTTTTATCATTATATAGTGTCCCTTCATACCTCTAGAAATTTTCTTAGCTATGAAGTCTACTTTATCTGATCTTAACGTAGCCACTTCTACTTTATTTTGGTTAATGTTCGCATGCTATATCTTTTTTCCATCCTTTTACTTTAAAGTTGCCTAGAGGAGCATCTGCTTTACTCAGTCTACTGATTCACGTGTTAATCTCATCCAGAAATGCCCTCCCAGACACACCTAGAATAATATTTAGCCAAATATCTGGGTACCCCATGGCCAAGTTAAATTGACACACAAAATGAACCATCACAGTTGGATGCCACTGAAGGGTCATGTAAGGCGAGAACTGAACAGAACTTTCTGGATTGACCCTGAGCCAGTCACTGAGGACTTCTTCCAGGACAATTTCTGCAACGCCATAGGATAAAGAAGTTAATTGCTATGGCTTGAAGACTGAAGAGAGAAAAGAACTATGATTTCCATTTTGCAGACTAGAAAACTGAGGTTTTAGAAGGTCATCTGAGATTATCTAGTATCAGTGGTATCCAATGCCATTCAGCTGGTAAAATGACAACAGGAAGATAAATTCAGATCTTCTAAAGCCAAGCCCAGGCTTTTCCCCCCACAGAACAGGAAGAGAAGGAAAGGAGCATCAGTGATGAGGTAGACCCATTACTAGGGTGGCCAGGATTCCAGAAGAATTCCAGTTTATGCTCATTATTGTGACATGTATATTAATAGTGCCCCTTAAACTTTCAGAAGTATTCCAGGTTAAACAATAAATTATATGGTCATACCACCCATCTCCTGTTTCCCAATTTGACCTCCAGCAATGCATTATCTGAACATCATGGGTGCTGCTGTCATTTTCATTTGCTGTTTAATAAACTAGCCCAAATTCAGTGGTATAAAACAAGGGCTATTTCAGGTCACAGATTTGTGGGTGAGGAATTTGGACAAGGCAGAGAGGGGCTGAGTAGTTTATGCTCTCCGCTATCGGGGACTCAGCTCAGGCTAGAACCATCAGGAGACTTCTTCACTCTTGTGTCTGGTGCCTGAGCTGAGATGACTGGAAGGCTGGGCTGCCAAGTAAGCAAATCTCAGTTGCTGTAGCTGTCAACTGCCTCTTGTTTGGGCTTGGACTCCTCACAGCATGGCATCTAGATTCCAAGAAGAAATGTTCCAAGAGGGAGTGTTTGAGACCGAGACAGGAACTGCAAGGCCTCTGCTGACCCAACACAGAGCCACGGAGCATTACTTCCCTTGCATTCTATTGGTTACAAGCAAGCCACTCTGTCCAGCCTGGATTCAAAGGAGAGGGGGACTGGCCTCCACCTCCGTATGGGAGGCCGGCAAAGTCTCACTGCAGAATTCTAAGTGGGATGGGAGAAGCTGATGCACTGTCACCACTGCACCCTGTCACCACTCCTTTCTGCTTTCAGAGCCGCTGGGAAAGAAGATGAAGTGGGAGTGATGAGCCTGCCTCATGTGAGCTGCGGGCCAACCTCAAAAGACCTTGCATTAGAGCAACCTGATGGCACAACTGTCATTGGGCACCTCGTAAGCATTTACGTGAAGGCAACTCAGAGCAGACCTCCCCACCTGACCGCTCCAAAGCCGCTCTTGAACGCTGTGTCTGAAGGAGGACCCTTGTCTGGAAGGTGAATTCATTCCCATGGAAAATCTTTTAAAAGACTGTATGGTTATAAAGTGACCTCACAATTGGGTGTACACGTAATAAGTCACCTTTCTAAACCCAGAGTGGACGGGATGGGATCACATACCAGGCACCGTGTGAAGGACTCATTCCTGGATGTCACCGCTGCCCATTTGATGAGGAAACGGAGACGTGGTCATTTGCCCAGGTCACACATGAGGGATGGCAGCCTAGACTGTGAACTCGGAGCCCTCAGCTCATAAGTGACCATCTTGTGGGTAATTTGTGCTGCTTCCCAGAAAAGAATCAAGAAATCCATGGGCTCAGGAGGTCCCTGAGAGGCAGTGACAGGTTTACGGGTGTCTCCAGCCCGCGTGTGTGTGTGTGTGTGTGTGTGTGTGTGTGTGTGTGTGTCCCTGTGAGCACATTTTGGTGTGAATATGTTGCCAGATCTCTGATTCTTTTCCTCATTTCAAAAGCCCCATCACACAATCGGCACATTCAAAGGGAAAGAAAGTTTGAGGCTCCAGCGGGGACTTCAAAGCGTTTTCCAAAAGTTCTGTTATTTGGTTTATAGGCCTCTAAGGCTTCATAGGTTTTTGGTTTTTTGCACTAAAGGGCGGAGAATGCCATTAAATGTGAACATTAAAATGTCAGGTAGTAATTAGCAAAGAAAAAGAGCTTGTGCTGCCCGCCGGGGGTCCTCCTCCTTCAGGCAGGCTAAAGTGAGTACTTGGCCAACAGGTACCCAGGCAAGGCCCGGACCTTCCATAGAATACCACCCCAGCCCCCAAGGAGGAGTCGTCAGGACCCGCAGTGCTGGGGCCAGAAGATCATCCACTGTGGTGTGAGGCTGATTGTTACCAAGCAGCTGTGCTGTGCGGGACCTGCGCTAGACCCGGAGACAGGGAGGCCGCAGGCCTGGCTCCCGCTCTTAAGGACCCAACTCAGTAAGGCCTCCCCAGACCTCCTCAAAGCCTCACCAGATCTAGAGAGGGTCTCACGAGGGCTGTCCAGGCCTCACTGCCTCTTCGGCCTCCACTCCTGCCGCCCCTCAGGGGCTGTGCTGCAGCCACCCTGCACTGTCTGTTCCTCGAGGCCCGTGTGCTTTACCTCCTCAGGGGCTTGGTCTGTGCTGTTCTTTTTGCCTTGAAGACATTTCCAGACACTTTACCTGACCAACTCCTACTGGTTTCTCAAGATTCAGCTTAAAATCTACCTGCTTGGAGATCCGTTCTCTGATTCTCAATCTTATGAACGCCCTCTTTCCACACACCTCCATCTTTTTCTCTCTTTTCTTCCTTCCCTACACTTATCAGTTTAAGTTCATTTTTCTGTGTGGCTTTATCTTCAACACCTGCCCCCCCACCCCGGCCCCTCTCCCCGCCTGCTGCCACATTCAGAGGGTGCGGCCAGCGGACGGAACCAGAGCAGGAGGGTTCATGCTGTCTGGACAGTTACAGTCCCTGCTGCTAGGTTTGCTCAGTCCCCAGGCCATGGGCTCAGTCAGTCTGTGGCAGGTGGCAGCAGGGTGCTGGGTTGCGTCTCACCTCTCTGTCCCTGCTGCCCTCCTGTGGGCTGGCCTTGACCCAGGCCTCCCTTCTTCCTGCTGGAGTGGCGCCACAGCCTCCTCTCCTTTCCCCGCTCCAGGCCTCTCCTTCACCCTCAGGGAGAGCTCCCTATGGCTGCCAAGGTCATCTTTCCTGCAGCAGATTCTGTTTTAAATCCCTTAGACGCTCATCCTCTGTTGCTACCATAGTCTGAGCCTTTCCTTGAAGACCACTAATGATAAGGTCCTGAATATGCCACATCTGTCCTCCACCCTCCAGGCCTTTACATGCACCTCCTCCCAAATGCACCCTTGGAACATTCCCGGAGACTGTCCTTTCTGCTCTAAGACAAAGCTCACACGTTGCTGTTAGTGGGGACTTGCCTGAGCTGTCCCTGCTCTCCAGACGGAGCTAGTGGCGGGAAATACTGGTTGGCTCCCCACTCACTAGGCCAAAGGAGATCAGAGGCCCCGAAGGCAGGCCTGGCCCATGGTGGCATCTTGGTTTTGGAGCCTGAGCACCAGGCTGGGATTCGGGCCTTGCCTCAGGGAAGAGATGAGGTGTAAATCAGGGGTTGTCACTCACACTGTCACAGAGGTGTGGACACATGGTTCTGACAGGTGTGTGTGACGCGGGGGAAGGCTTCGTTCAGCAGCCGCTTTCTCCTGTTTCTGTTCCAACACAAACCAGGAATCCGCACATCTTCTCTGGACACCGAGAGATGCATCCAGAACAAAGAAGTGCCAACTCCCTGCACTCTTGAAAGTCACTCTTCTAAGATGACAGAAAACTCCAGAGTCTGAGCACTTAAGTAAACCCCCATGGGCCCGGCGTTCCAGCATTCAGCACCCACTCTTGCGTCCAGCAGGAGGTCCTGGGGAACAGGGGCTCCTGCCCTCATGAACATTCCCCTCTAGTAGGGATGAGAGGCAGATATTAAATTTAAAAAAGACTCCCCCTCTGAAAATAAAAAAGGACGGTGGTGGCAAATGCCATGTGTGCACTAACACACTTTAAGGTGGTTTTCTAGTCATGAACACCAAGCATCTGAAGGATGAGAGCGAAAATCATGCGAAAGGAGAAGGAAGATGAACTGAGGGATGACAATGGCATGTGTAAAGGCCCTGGGGCAGGTGGAAGTGTGGGAATGATTCAGGAGGGAGAAGACTTGGGTGGCTAAGGGGGCAGGGGCAGGGCCAGGGAGGGGACTAGGAAGGAAGGCAGGGCAGTCCACAAATGGACTCTGGCCAGAAGGAAGGAGTCCATCCTCCATCCCACAAGCAACAATAAACCCAGAAGGGGTTGGGCGGGGAACAGTCTGCTTTAGAGCCTAATATGTCTGATGCATGGGAAGGAGGTGTGGGCCCAAGACAGGTTGTGGGCACGGAGGGAGGTGAGTGGGTTTTGAGGGTTTGGGTGACACACTGGCCCTGAAATGGATTGGGCATGGGATGCAGGAGAGCTAGGTGCCAGGGATCACTGGTCTCTGGCGCACGTGCTCGTGAATGGTGGCGCCCTCTACTGATCTTGGAAAATCCACTTCCCCAAGCAGCCGGTTTCCCCTCCGCAGTGAAGACTCCTTAACCCTTGCGGAGGATCTTTCTCCCATCCCTTTGCTTCCCTCCTTGTTCTCTGCCTCCTTCCTCTCCAGGACACCGACCATCTGGGCTCCCAATTCCCCTTCTGCCCCCAGAGCAGCGTTTCAGGAATCCTCCAGGGAGGCATCACGATCCTTGCTTGACAAATGAGGAAACTGAGGCCCAGTGAGGTTGTGACCGCAGCCAAGTCTGCAGGGACTCCAGGGCCCCTGCTCCCACAGCACGCTCCTCCAAGGAGGCGTTCAGGACCCCAGAGAGAACAGGTTTTTCTTGCTCCCGACCCTGAAGACTCAGTGCAGACCCTTGTGCCTGCTGAGCAGAAGCCTGGGCACTTACCGACCCGACTCTGGCAGCTGGGGTGACACGCTGGCCCCTGACATGCTCCAGCCTCAGTGAAGTGGGCTGAATGGCCGGGATCCCGGGCCCAGAGGACCAGGCCAGCTTGGGATACTTTTTGATTGAGAATTGAAATTAGAATTATTATTTGTTGGACATTGCTTAGAAAATACACTCTCTTAGAAGGCATTATCAGAGGTCTGTGGCACGTGACTCTCTTGTTCTGTGTGTGTCAGTGTCGGGGGGCGTCCCCTTGTCTTGCCCTGAGTTTACATCTCAGAACTGTGAGTGTGACATTGTCTGACCTGTGCATATGGCCAGCAGCAACCTCAGGAGGACCTCCCGAGATTTCGGGTAAGGGACATCGCATGCAGCATGGCCCTTGCACTGCAGGTAAATGTTCCCCCACGCTTAACCCGCTTTCCCTTCTGTTTCAGTGTCAGATTATTCGCCTGGGATGGCTTTTGAAGAATGTGCACTTTCACCACTTCCTGCATCTGGAGAGCATCAGGGGAGGATTTTAAAAGTGAAATATGTAAGGTTTAAAATTCGCTACATCCTCTCACCTCCAGACCCTCCCACGTTTCGTGGCATTCTGCCCTGAAAGATCTTTCCACACATCTGCCAGTCTAGGCCTCCCTCCACTCTGCTTCCAGGCTCCAAGAGAGGAAAATAAAGCTGCAGAACCCACCGATCAGAACTCGAACCCTGGGTTCAAGTACCAGTGCCACAGAACCATGGACCAGCCCACTGCTCTGAGTCTCAGTTACCTCATCTCTGAAATGGAGCTGACAGTGGTACCTACCTCACAGAAATGTAGTGAGGATAAATAAGTCAGCATATGGAGCGCAAAGAACAGAGCCTGGCACACGATAAAACCAAATGCACCCAATTGCTTCTACCTGATCTCTCAAGTGCCTTCTAGGTGTTGGTGTTTTGTTTTGTTTTGATAATGCAGAACAGATTTATTTGGATACACAACAAAAGATTAGGATCCGAGATGAAAAAGAAAGCAGTCTTCTGTCAAACAGAGAAGATCAAGATTCTTAAGTGTAATTTACATTCTGCACTTATCCTAACAAGTCCTCTCTACAGTCAGATGAGCGCTGCTGCTGTGATTCTTCTGATTGGGGTCCCCCAGTTTCTCAGTAGCTGGATGAAGTCAGCATTGCCCCCTTGTAAGGCTGGGTTGGCCCGTCTATCAGCTTTGCAGAGAAGCACAGTCACATGTTGGGTGAGCTTAAACTGTCATTGAACTTCTCTGGGGCTCAGTTTGCCCATCAATATAATGGGTAAGTGGTGGAATAAGGAGTTGGTGCCACGCCTGGTCCTTTGGAGATCTCCATGTAGGTTCCTGCCCAAGGCTTAGAGAAGGCAGGGCCCCAGTGATTGCAGAGTCCTGGACAACAGGACCCTCAGGACTCTCCAGTGCTTCTTATCCATAGCCTCTGACCCCAGGGAGGGTGAAGCAAAGCAGAGTGGAGACAGAGAAAGTTGTCTGCAGCAAGGAGCACACCCACACACCATCCACAGAATCCCTTTTGGGATGGGCTTTCTGCTGTCTCCAGAGTAGGCAGCTCAGGAGATGGTTAGGGCTCTCTGGGTCCACTGGCTGGATGCCTGGGGCATGTGATCCAACCTCTCTGGATCTTATTTTCCACACCAGCCTCCCAGGGCTATCGTGAGGATGAAGTGTGTGCCTGGCACATGGCATGAGCTTGATAAACAATGGTCCTTTGTGCTATTCTTCTTGAGGGAGGCCTCTCCCTCCTAGCTCACTGCCCTCGCAGATCCTGCAAGGTTTATGGGCTGACTCCTGCTGGTACTCTGCTCTTGTTGCCAGGGGAAGGCTGGCAGGTCCCCAGGATACCCACAGGTCTCACAAGTACAGGAGGCAAGAAAAAGACTCCTCCGTGGCAGAGACAATATCTGGTCCCCATCCTCCCCAGTGGGACAAAGGAGGGAGAAACCAGACACCTGCCTCTCAGATTTCACTGAGATTGTAGTGAAGCTTTTCACAGTAGAGAAAACAGAGTCAGGGAGGGGCTGCCTGTTGCCCCAGGCCACACGTGTATCAGCTGCAGGACTCAACAGACCCTAGGCCTCATTTCCTAGTGTTGGGCCCTTCCAGCTGGAGACACTCCCAGCATCCTGTGTCTGCATTCATCCGTGCCTGTTCTTGGTCCTCGCTGCACTGTTTTCACCAAAGTCAAGGGTACTGGAAAGTGCTCAGCCAGCCCTGCGGAGGCCCTGCCTTCCCTGGGACCACAACATCACAGCCCAGCAATCCTGCTGACCGGGGAAGAAACAGTCGCAAGCTTTCTCCTGAGCTTGGGTAAAAAAGTTGCATTTGTATTTTCTCTCCTTTCTTTTCTTGGCCAGGCATAGAAATATGTCAACACGATTTTTTTTTTTTTTAAATCACAGAGTTATTATCATAAACTTCAGCAGCTTGGGGTAGAAGAGGCTGTTGTGTTACTTACAGTTTGATCGCAGGATAAACTTTTCTGTGAAATGGGGTAAGTTGTTTCTGGAACTGCAGCACCTCCTGGAAGAATTGCTTTAGGAGTCATGGACTCTGTTTTGCTGGCCTCCTGGGGAAGGAACTTCAGTTGGTCCAAAAGTCCTACACACACTCAGGAATCCATGGGTATGCAGCTTGAGGCCCCTGAGCCCCAGGCTCCCCTTGCCTGGAAGACAGCAGTGTCCTTGGTCAGGGGTGTGAGGAGGAAATTTCTGAGTGACTGTGGTTGGACTAGAAGGGTAAGAAAAGGAAGAGAGGGGCCCTATATGTACCAGATACCTATAGGGTATATAGGTACCTATAATGGTACCTATAATGCCTATAAGGTACCTCCACCAGGTACCTTCACAAATAATCCTCATGGCCACGATTGTCTCCATGTAACTGGGACCCAAAGGTGTCATTCACTTGCCAAAGGCACCCAGTTAGCAGATGACAGAACCTGGATTCAAACCTACATTTGCCTCCAAAGCCGTGCCCTGATGAAAAGAGGTCTACTGGTTGGTGTGGGACAAAGAAAAATTAGTTGAGAAAACCATCTTTTTCAGGACATATGAGGCAGCAAACTGAGTGTAGTGAGGTCAGGTAGGAGGACTACAAGCTGAGGCTAAACTTCTCTCGCCTTCCAGAAGGGCTCAGGCTTGGGAGGCAGGAAAAAGGGACAGGAGAATGACGGGGAGGGAAGAGGCATCAGAGCTACTGTCCTGCTGGCCCCAGCAGACCCCATGGATGGCCTGGCATGGCCCAGTTGACAAGTGGTGTCCTGCCCATTCTTCCTGCTTCTCCTACCAGAGGGCAGAGTCTAGGAGAAGCTGGGATGAATGGGGGGCTGGGGAGGTGGGGGGTTGATAACTTAGTAGTTTATCATACTCAGTTCCCCAGCCCTCAGTAAGAACTGCTAACCCAGGATAATGTGTAATTTCAGCTGAAAAAGTAGGAGGAACTGATGTCTTGGCCTTTCACCTCACATCTTGAAGAGTCTCTGGGCCAATCTGAAACCACAGGGAATGGAGGGGGGCAGTTCCTACAATGTTCCATAACTCAGTGAGCTCCTGTGCTTGCCCCCAGACTGATTCAGGGAGATCAGAGAAGGGCTAGGTCCATTCTGAAGTCCAGTCGCTCAAACTCACCCAGGTCTTAGAAGCTCACAGAAATTTATAAGTAAGTCCTATAGATCTGCCTGTAACTATCCCCCCACAGTAGTTGTCTAGGGACAGACATATACTGTCATAGATGCCATGGTCATTCCTAATGATGATCCTGGTAGTGCCTGACCCAGAGTCAGTGCCTGTAGCAATACTAAACATACATGAGTCAACCTCTAAGGCCTCAACCCTGCCCTGAGTCTTTCTCCTCTGGGATCTCAGAAATGCCTTGAGTTTTCTTGGTATTGCCTCTGTTGAATGACATTTTTGTTTCAAGGCTATGAGAGTCATTAAAATCATAGGAGTAAGTGGTGGAGAGCTTAACAAGTGTAGACAGTGTGCATATGTGGCCAGAAATAAACTAGTCTGGGTGGACCAAGGCTAAGGTGGGGTCTGGCCTCTGCCTAGATTTGGGGAGTTAGCTGGCTCTTTTGGGGAACTCAGAGGTAAGGTTGTCAAGTACTTAAGCTCACTGCCTCATTGTTATAAGGAAAAAGCCTGCACTGAGGGCTGAACAGTTTCCTTGGGTAGATAAGTGAGGCCACAGGACAGAACCAGGCCCTGGATGACAGTAGTGAAGAAACATATCAAAAGATGGGGTCCATTTCTAGTTCTCTTTTTACATCTGTCAGAGCCCTGAGCCATGGGGCAAGGGTGGGGTGAAGGGTGTGAGGGGTCTGGAATGTTCAATGACTTAGGAAGCCAATAACTACAGAGAATCAAGTGGAAAACCTCAGCCAGGTAATGTGGCTTCACTCTGTGTCCACCCTGGGGGCGAGGGGGTGGGTAAACAGGCACTTCTCAAGTGAGGCAGTGTTGCTTCCAGGCCCTTGCAGCCTCCTTGCAGCTGAGACCCTCGGAAGGCCAGTGCTGAGCCTAACAGAGGCCCACCAAGCCTGATACATCTGATGAGAGATGAGGAGAGAGAGGAGGCCCAGCTTGGCCTGGCATTTAGTCTCCAGGTGGAAAACCACAGAAATCCAGAGTGGGTTATGTTTCCCCCACGGCCAATCTCTCCAGCAGTCAGGAGAAAGAAAATGTTCTTGTGAACTCAGGCAGGAACTAGGGGTCATTAATACTTGTTTTGTGTGATCTCTGTGTGAAGTGTCTGTGATAAGGATTTAAGGAAGCAAAGGTCTCACCTGAACAGTCAGGCTCAGTCCCTAGGTGTCCTACTATGACAACAGGACTGGACAAGAGAGCACCAGCTATGGAAAGGGCTCAAATGCTTCTGAGTAAGTCATCTGAAGGTACCAAAGTTGTCTAGGGTGAAGAAGAGCAAATGCAGGCAGAGGACTGAGGCAGAGGGAGGATAACTTGTTCCTTATGATATCCGGAAGTCAAGTTAGGGCCCACAGGTGCAAGTTAAAGGGATCCCAATTCCAGTGTGACCTAAGCGTAATATTGGGATTCACCCAGAGAAGCAGAACCAATAGGAGATATATGCTCTGTTGTAGGGAACTGACCTAACCCAGTTGTGGGAGGTGGTTTGGCTAAGCAGTTTCTGCAAGGCTGCTGTCCTCAAGGCTGATGCTGGAGCTTGCGATCCACGGGTCAGGCTGTCAGGAGGGAAGGTCACAAGGAGGCCAGAACCTACAAGTGGGAGGCTGGGCTGAAACCGTGTCCGCTCTCGTTGCTTCTGACATAATGACACGGGCCTGCAGAAGCTGGGCCCTCCGTCATGAGCTTAAACATATGTATTTGGCCCGGAAGTCGGAGGAGCAGGTCAGGCTGTGGCTTCATAGCATCCTGGTAGATCAATAGTCAGCAGCAAGAAGTGTCTGCTACTACTTCCCCACCAGCCCTCCTAGTCTCCCAAGAATCTGCCGATGACCCGCTCTAACCAGAAACATAACTGAAAGTGAATTCTGGGAAGAGGAGTTCGGCTCCTCCAAGCTGACCCCTTCCAAAGTCGTCACAGTAAGGAAGAGCTGTCCTGAGGTGGACTGTGCTGCTTCTGGAGTAAGTGCCTCCCCTCCCAGTCCCATCCAGGCTGAGCACCTGCTTGATGGGGACCATTGGGTTGATTATGGGGTTGTGAGGGTCCTTGACAGCCTGTGGCTGGGTAAGCAGGAAGCAGGGAGAATGACAGCCAGGTGCACAGCATAGGCTCAGCCACTGGAACCCCCAGCCCCTGCCCTCCACACCCATCCTGGGGCAAACTCCAGGTCTACAAGTAAGATATTCAGGTACCAGGGGCCTTGGTGAGAGGAGAACCTTCCTTTCACCTGCCAGGAACTCACTGTAAATTTCACTTCTTAGGATTGGCCTACATGACATAAAACTGCTCTCATAAATAATCCCCTGAAGGAGTCTCTAGTGGCAGAAGTGAGAAGGGGGCTCCTGGAGTGAGAGTCAGGTGGAGAGCAGGGGTCCCCTCTAGCCCTCACCACTAGCACCAGCCTGGTGTTATGGATAATGCAGCCCCGTGTCCTAGCCTCTAGATGCGAGTACAGCAGCTCTGGGTGCCCAGAATGCCTAGATGGGAATCCCTGTCATCCAGGCTTTCCCACCTGAATCTGGAGGCTGTTATACCAGTCAGTTCATAAGCTGGCTCTGTCCCCTCCCCTCCTTAATACCAGCTGACTCTAACTTCAACATGTTGGGCCCTGGCCAGTCCCAGGATGGGAGGTAGTGAGAAGTCTGCTGCTGCTGGAAATAGGCCTCAAAAAGGCCCAAAGCAGGAACCCAGGAAGGGAGTCTCCTGGTGAGGGGAACACTTGTTTATTGGTTCAAGGAAAGCTGTTGAAATTAATTATGTCTCTCTCCCAAACTCAAATACAGCACTTGGCTAACTCCATGCACAACAACAAAAAAAAGCACCAGCTAGACTGGCCCCATCCATCTTCCACTTCCCAATTGCAGGTGATGGCCACCTCATGAAACCTCAGTTTTCACATCTGCCAATGAAGAAAACAGACGAGTAGTCAGTGCCCCATCCACAGGACTGGCTACATAATCTGTGAAAAGAAAAGAAGATTTGTGGCCCCTTGTAAAGGGGGACCCAGTGTGAAAAGAAAACTTGAGGCCTCTTGTAAAAAAGTTATTAAGAATCTCAAGACAGCAACAGCAGAGCTTTAAACCAAACATGGGGCCCTTCTGAACACAGGGCCCGGTGGGGCTGCACAGGTTCTATACCCATAAGGCTGATGCAGCTAACACAGTCCCATTGTCCACAACAGTGCTTGTAAAGTTTGTAAAAATGTGCTGTGCACTCAAAAAAGAAGAAAATGTATGTATTGTATTGATGTGTGTGTGTGTGTGTGTGTGTGTGTGTGTGTGTACATATATATAATATAGTATATTATATATATACACATATATGTATGATCCCTACATCTTACATAATAATAAGCTTGACCTTTCTGTGATCCCTCTATTACATATGCAATGTAAGATTGTTGATCTAATATACAAATAAATTAAGGTGTATATGGCATTGTAATCATTAGTTAACTTAAGAAACTTTCAAAATAATTAGAAACCAAAGAAAGCACACAGTTCTGATTTTGTGACAAAAGTTTTAACTTTTTAAGCTTGATGTCTTTTTTCATTGGCTAAAATGCAACTTCATGGTTTCGAAAATCTTTGTTAGAAAAGATGAAGTTGGACATAGGCTCTGGCTGAAATGGCATTCTTTTTAGCTATGAGAGTCTTAAGGAGAAAATGTGGACCGTATGTCTAAGAGACAAATAATAATTTTAAAAGCATGATGGTTCTTTGGCAAAAACACTTGTGAATATCAGGGGCTGCCAAATGAAAGTGTGGCTGAAATGCCTCAGGCTGGTTTGGTGAAACTCATAAAAATATAGTGTAGTCAACAGGGTCCACCTCCCTGGGTATATACTAAAATTTTTCTACCCTCATAAAGTTATTATGTATGGATAAATGACTTGCTTAGCCAATGAAATGTGCAGAAGCCCTTAAGGGACAGCAAAGTGGGTTCTATTCCTTTTCCCCTGTCTCATTGCTTATGAAAACACATGTGAAAAGTAATGTTGATAACCTCACATCCCTGAGAAACTACAATGAGCAGAATTCCCTGCCCTGAACTTGACATGTAACATGAGCGAGAAACAAACTGTTGAGATTCAGAAATTGTTTGTTACTGAAATGTAACTTAGACTACACTTACTGATACAGCCTTTGAGGTTTATTCAACAGTCTTGGTCAAGAAAGCTGCTACTCTCTACTTTGCTAAGTAATAAGAAAACAAAATTCAATGATACAGGCAAGTATTAATTAACTGTCCTTCATTCCATGATTTATTTATGTCTCAAAATTTTAACCATTCCAACATTTAATGGCACTACAAATACTACTGAGATGTTGTAATGGGTCTAATCCCATGACCAGTATATTCTGGTAGAAAGCTAGCCAGCAATGCCCATAGCTCATTAGTGTGCCCACATTTGGGAGTCATTCAGTCACTCATGCTTCCACGAGGCTTATCATCTCCCTGGTTCATGATGAGGACAAAATGGTACCATAATGATGAGGACTGAGCATCAGGTGATACCATGCAGGCAAAGATTGGTCATTAGGGCTGTTGGACCCACTTGAGTCCCAGAATCTTTCATTTTTCTCTTCCCAATCCCCAGGACCACTTGACCATTATACATATCATTATGTCTATCCTCACAGAGAAACTTCAAGTTTAAAACACTTAGAAAAATTCCTGGCACAGAGTGATCATTCAATAAATGTTAACTTTCAGCTGTACCAGTATTCATATTATTATTTCTGCCCCCATTTTTACATGAGAAAACTGAAACTCACAGTGATTAATTAATTGGCCTAAGTCATAAGTTACTAAAATTACTAAACTAGGATTTGAAGTCAGGTTTTCCCAAAGCCCATGTTCTTTCCACAGCACCAACTACCTTTCTAGTAGCTCATGTCTGAGCTAGAGAGTGACTGCTCTCCAAAAACAAATGTCAAGGAGCAAAAACTGAAAGGTAAGTGGAAATGGCTAGAAAAAAATTATTGAGCCCTTGAACCCAAATGTAAAAATGATCAGTCAGGATTTCTGCTTCTAGTCATCACGAAGTAACTGGTTCTGAAATTGTCCTCCTGCTGAAAATAACTATAAAACTGGACGAAATATATGTGGAAACTCTTTTTGAGTATTATATTTGGTATTTATATATACCAAATATGTATGTATGTATATATCAAATACATGTATTTTATATATACTTTGTATACATAAAGTATATATATTTTTATTTTTATTAAACAATAAATGACTAGTTAAAGCAAAAATGATAACATTGTATTCTCTATCTATATGTTATATTTACTATATGTTAAATTATACTATATTTACTACATATAAGGATGAAAAACTTATGAGGATAATAGCCCAAGGAATGGAATTTGAGTGTTTAAAATTCTTGCAGTTTACATGAAGTTACTATGTTAATTCTATGTAGACTGTAAGTTGAGACTACATATCATTATCCTTAGAGAAATCAGTAAAGACTAATACAAAGTTGTATAACTAAAGAGCAAACAAAGAAATTTAAATGTAATATCTAATATAATTTAATTAACTTAATGAAGACAAAAAGCAGGAACATAAGAGGAAAACAAATAGATGGGATAACTAGAAACAAGATGGTAGACTTAAACCCAATATATCCATAATTATATGAGATAAAATTGGAATAAACACTCCAATCAAAAGGCAGACCTTAGCAGAACAGAAAATAAAACAAATCTGACTGTGTGCTGACTACAAGAGATGCATTTGACTTACAAATACACCAGAGAAGTTGAAAGTAAAAAGATGAAAAACATGCATTATGCAAACAGGAATCATAAGAAAGCAGCTATGTCCATGTTAAAATCAGGGAAAGTAGACTTCAAGACAAGAAGTATTTCAGAGTTCAAATACATAAAGCAAATTTGACAAATAGAGAAAAAGAAAAATGTATAATTATAGTTGGAAATTTTAACACCCCGTTTTTAGTAATTAATAGACCTAGATCCTAAAACTCCACTAAGGTATAGAAGGTTAGAACAAAATTAACAACCAACTTGACTTAATTGATACTGATAGAACACTACACCAAACAACTATAGAATATACATTACCTTCAAGTAGACTTGGGATAGTCATAAGACAGATCATATGCTGGGCCATAAAATGCCTCAATAAATTTAAAAAGATTGAAACATAACAAAGTATGTTCTCTGACTGTAGTGAAATTAGAAATCAGTAACAGTAAATAGGAAAATCCCAAATATTTGAAAATTAAGTAGTATACTTAGAAAATAACCTATCACCAGAGAAGAAAGAAAATTTAGAATTTAGGAAATATTTTAAACTGAATGATACTTGACAATGCAACATACAAATATTTGTAGGATGCAATTCAGCAGTACTCTGGGAGAAATTTATACCATTAAATATTTATATTAGAAAGAAGGAAGATTTAAAAATCAGCAATCTAAGCTTCCACCTAAAGAAGCTTGAGAAAGAAGAAAAAATAAGTAGGAGGAAGCCTTGAATAGATACTTTTGCACAAAGAAGTTGTGCAAAATGGTACAGCCACTTTGGAACCTATTTTGAAGTTTCTTCTTAGATTAATCAACAGTGGCTCAGCAATTGGACTCCTAGGTATTTACCCAGGAAAAATGAAAACACATGTTCAAAGAAAGACTTGTACAAGAATGTTCATAGCAGCTTTATTCACCTTTATTCAAAAAAGCATAAAACTGGAAACAACCCAAATGTTTACCAACAGGACATGAATAAATAAATTGTCACATATTCATGCAATGAAATTTACTCATCACTGAAAAAGAATGAACTCTTGATCCATACAACAGCATGAATGAAACTTGCAAACATTCTGTTAAACAAATGAAGCCAAGCATAAAAAGAATATATACTGTATGATTTCATTTTCCTGAAGTTCAAGAGCAAAAAAATCCACAGTGTTGTATTAGTTATTTATCGTTGCATAGCAAATTATGCCAAAACTCATTAGCTTAAACCATCAAGCATGTATGATCACACAGTTCCTGAGGGTCGGGATGTCTCTGGTTTAGACTCTCTCACAGGCTGCTTCGAGGTGTCGGCCAGGGCTGCAGTCATCTCAAAGCTTGGCTGGAGGACTGTTTGTTCCCAAGTTCACTGGTGTGGCTGTTGGCAGATCTCAGGTGCTTGATGGTTGTGGGCTGGAGACATCAGTTCCTTGCCATATGGGCCTCTCCTAATGGGCCTGTCGCACGGCAGTTGGCTTCCCCCAGAGATGGGTGTACAGGAGAGAGTGCAAGAGATGGCAAGAAACACAGGTCTAGCAGTCTCTATAATTTACTCTACCCTCAGAAGGGTTAGCACGTCACTTGGTGCAGCCCATACACCAGCGGAGGGGATACACAAGGGCATACATACCATAGTGGGCATCCTTGGGGGCCATCTTAGAAGCGTCCCACCACAGTTACAGAAATCAGAACAGCAGTTGCTTGCAGATAATGGAATTTACTGGAAGGAGGCACAAGTAAAATTTCTGGGGTGATGGAAAGACTGTATAATTTGATTGGGTTGTTGGTTACATGGGTATATACATTTGTCAAATCTCCTCAATATATGTGCTTAAGACCTGTACATTTCACTACATGTAAATTCTTCAACTTAAAAATATCTTTTAAAAGGATGATTTGTCATTTTAGATATCATCCGAATGAATGCAGACTCATACAGCAGACCAAATAGAGGTAACCACAGAAAAACACATTCATTTATCATGCTACACTTCAAGTATATAAACTTCATAAAGTCAAAGGAACACAAACGCTGTATTTTTACAAGGCTCTATTTACTCTCCTCTGGGAAGGGTGTTGAAGGTTTTTAGCCAAACCTCTAAGACTTGGTTGGGGATCTGGGGACGACCAGCCACAGGCTCTTCTTTTAAAGTCCCTGTCTACTTCTCAAAGAGGGAGAAGGACAGGCAATCCTGTTTAGGACCTTGGAGCCCTCCAGGGGGATGAGACATGGATGTGAAATGAGGGCTGGGGCTGAGGACAATTGCCCAGAACCAGTTCCCTCCCTTAGGATGCAGTCCTTCCAGTAGGGGTCAAGGATTTTTGGACAACAAATACCTCTTACAAAAGAGGGTTTTGACAAATCAAGTATAAATGAATTAGAAACAGGGAGCTTGCATTTCTCTTCAAATAGACCAGGATTTAAAAATTAAGACAGATTTCCTTGGCCAAGTACCTTTGAAGTTTTCCAGACCTAAAACATTTAGAAAAGCAGTTCTATATACTTTGAAAACCCAGAGTACATGCAGATTGTCATCTTTTGGATTAGATCCACTGAAAATGAACAATTTTGCTCCTTATCCCTTTGCCATTCTTGAGTGGTAACAATGGATAGGTCTATTATCATGGGTTCCCCTGTAGTCACTGAGAGTCATCCGTGTGTCAGGCACCATGCTAAGCATGGCAAAAACCCACCAGGCAGCTCTCTCACTCCATATGACAGACTTACCCAAAGGAGGGGGCTTGAACCTGCCTCCCAAAATTTGATTGGCTGAACATGCAGTCAGTTCCCATGTTAAGTTTGAGATCTTTTCTTTGGTGATTAGGTTTTAGCAGGACTTCAAGCACTGGTCTCCAGTAAACCAGTGACCCTAGGGACTCATGGCACCAAGATCAAATATTTCCAGGGTTACTGAACCCACTAGGTCATATATCAGAAGGGAAATGTGCAAAGACTTATGCATATATTTGCTAAGTCTTCAGATGGGCTCAATCCTCTCCCTCTGAAGCAGTGGGGAGGGCTGCCTGACAGTGATGGAAACTCAAAGTGAAGCGTGGTTTTGGAAAATCACATCCAATAACTGTATAACACAACCCTAGGGCTGTTTGAAATCCAGAGAGAGTTCTGACTGGAAAAGAGTAGCCCTTCTCAATCTCAGTAGTGGTGGAAGCAGGGGCAGGAATCACAGACAAGTCTCCCTGGACACACGTAGCCGCGGCTCTGATGTCCTCTCAAGACTCAGTCCCTCCAGCAATTGTAGCAGACATGGGGCAGTCTGGAGGCAGTAAAGTCCCACCTAGTGTGTTCTCATCCTCCTCCTCCACAAACATGCACACACACGGGAAAATGTGAGGAATATATTTTCATTGGATCCTAGAAATACCTTCAATGCTAAATTTCAAGGACCCAGTTATTTTCTATAATGTTCTTTAACAGCTCTGGGTTGCAGCACACTGTAGTAGACAAATGCATGACCTTTGACCACTTCCTGGTGAATTTCCTTAAGTAAATGATTTATCTTCTCTGAGCCTTAGAAAAGTGGTACTTGCAAGAAGTGAAAGATAAAAGGAGAAATATCTCAAGATTGGAAATGGGCTGCCGTGAGGCCCATCTTATTGCACAATTCAAGGGGGCCCTGTTGACATTTTATTCCATGTAAATGGTGCCCCTGGAATTGTGCAACTTGATGCATTCACAGGCCCAGGGCTGGGACTTAAACTTCCCAAAGGGTAAAAATTCTGAGCCCTTTCATAAGACTTTGTTCTGAGATGCAGACCACAGGAAGCCTGGCTGAATTTGGAAAACCACTCTGCAGTAAGAAGAGAATTTGGAAAGAAAACTTTAAAAATAATAACCAGAAAAATAAAACCCACAGAAAGATGAGCCTCAAAGCCCAAAGTATGAAACAAACAAGAAAGTATAACACTGTGAATGACAGTTTACAAATCCAATAAATGGGAGAGCTAATCTGTAGAGAAAATGACAATAAATAGTCATTTGAAAAGGACTTTGAAATTGGTAAGCTTAAAATTCTGCTTAAAGGAAGGAATATATTCATACAATAAGAATAGGAGGTTATGAATCGAATATCAGAGGCTATAAAATAGAATAGGAACATACAAGAAAATTAGAAATCTGGAAGTGGGAATTATAGTCATTGAAACAAAAACAAATGAGGATAGACGCGATAAACAGAGAATTGAACAGAATCAAAGAGTAGTGATGATTGAGAAAACCAAACTATGTAAAATTTCTAATAACCTAGTTAGTAAAGAGAACAACAAAAAAAGAGAGAGCTGGAAAATACGACAAAGAAGTTAATAGACATGGGGGATAGATTAAGAATCTTCAACACACAGCTAACAGGAGTTCCATAATAAGAAAAAAAAAGAGACAATATTTAAAGAGTTAGTAGCTGATAATATTCCAGAATTGAAGAAAGACAGATATCCTCAGATCGAAAAAGCTTACATATAGGGCATATACCCAGAGAAAACCATAATTCAAAAAGACTCATGCACCCCAGTGTTCAGTGCAGCACTAATTACAATAGCCAGGTCATGGAAGCAACCTAAGTGCCCGTCAACAGATGAATGGCGAAGATGTGGTACATATATACAATGGAATATTACTCAGCCATAAAAAGGAACGAAATTGAGTCATTTGCAGAGATGTGGATGGATCTAGAGACTGTCATACAGAGTGAAGTAAGTCAGAAAGAGAAAACCAAATATTGTATATTAACACATATATGTGGGATCTAGAAAAACGGTACAGAAGAACCGGTTTGCAAGGCAGAAATAGAGACACAGATGTAGAGAACAAACGTATGGACACCAAGTGGGGAGAGCGGGTTGGGGGGATGAATTGAGAGATTGGGATTGACATATATACACTAATATGTAGAAAATAGACACCTAATAAGAACCTGCTGTATAAAAAAATAAATAAATAAAATTAAATTAAAAAAGAAAAGATAAAGCTTATAGAAGACCAAGTTAGATCATTAAAAAAAATTAATCGGTACAATTCCAAATACCCACTAAGGGGGCTACTCTTTCACAGAGGAAAGACCACTGAACCCACCAACACACCCCAGGACAGTGTTCCTTATGCTCTACACACAGTCACTCCCAACTGCACACCCCACTCATCCTCTGCAGACAGCCACATCATGTACCCCCTCACACGTCTGCCCTTAATCATCCTCATAGTCTACACCCTATGCCATCATTCTCCTACAGCACACCTGCTTTCACACACCTACTAGCCCCTCTCAACTGTGCAGGCCTCATTTAGTCACACATGCTATAGGATTGTCCCCATGCCAGCCACCCCCTCTCAATGACCCACACAGAACCTCTGTTTGCCATCATCACCTTCTCTTCTATTCCCAAATTCTGTATCTCCCTTCATCAACCTCATATATTTTATGGCTATTTCCCTCAGAAATGAATCAATGACCATGAGTTTTAGGTGGTTAGGGGGAAATACTTTGGAGTCAGAAAACTCCAAGCTTCTTCCTGAGTCCCTCTTGCCAGCTGTCATCTCTCTACCTGTTTGAGTTCATACAATCACAGAGTCTCTAGGTTGGCCAGTCTCTAGACAGGCCACCTTCTAGGCATCCTCAGCAAAGCCTTATCCAGTCCCTTCTGGAACATTTCAGTGACAGAGGACCATCTACATTTAATACCTCTAACTAGTGGGCAAAAAACTGTTTCTTAACACGGAAGGCAGACTCTCAGTCTATATACCCAATTCTACTTAATTTCTATTTGAAAGCCTTGTGCTATTAAGGTTATGGAAAAATTAAATTCTTTCAGTTGAGGTCCTCTCTTTTCCCCCCAGGGTTGTGATTATGTTTAGGAAGGGGCTTAAAGCGAAGCAGCACCCAAATCTTGAGCTCAGTCTACTTGGATCTCTGCCAAGATGGACACAGTCTCATCTGTTGCTAATCTTGGGTCCACACAAGTATCCACTGAGGCTCCTTCCTGCCTGTTGCTGTGGGTCCTGCAGATCCCAAGCTGACATCAGCTCACCTGTGCCATCACTGGGCATTCCAGGAATCTGTCTGTGTCTCTGAGGGGCATGCTGGGCACAAGAAGCTTGTGAGGCTGTCAGGGGTGCCTCTAAGCACTCAGTTATTCTGTGGGGTTTCACTGCCTCCTTGAAGCTCCAGCAGACTCTGCCCAAGAAGTGGGCATCTCCATTCTCACCACATACCCCGGTCTCTCCACATGCCCATCCCCTCCATGCCTACCTCATCCAACAAAGATCTTTTCTAGCCTCTAGAAGTAGACTTCATTTTATTTTTAAGTTTATTTAAATTTATTTTTTAATTAACAATGATGTGTACAGCAAAGTGATTCAGTGATATATATATTTATATATATTCTTTTTCAAATTCATTTCCCATTTAGCTTATTACAGAATATTGAGCAGAGTTCCCTGTGCTAAAAAGTAGGTCCTTGTTGGTTATCTGTTTTAAATATAGCAGTGTGTACATGTCAATTCCAAACTCCCAATCTATCTCTTCCATGTAGATGCCTACATCTCGTCTGACCATTCCCCGCCTAGTAACCATAAGTTCGTTCTCTAAGTCTGTGAGTCTGTTTCTGTTTTGTAAATAAGTTCATTTGTATCATCGTTTTTTAGATTCCTCATGTAAGTGATATCATGTGATATCTGTCTGACTTACTTCACTTAGTATGATAAGCTCCAGGTCTATCCATGGCTGAGTAATATTCCATTGTGTATGTGTAACACATCTTCTTAATCCATTCATCAAGAAGTCCTTCTGGGCTTCCCTGGTGGCGCAGTGGTTGAGGGTCCACCTGCCGATGCAGGGGACACGGGTTCGTGCCCCAGTCTGGGAAGATCCCACATGCCATGGAGCGGCTGGACCCATGAGCCATGGCCGCTGAGCCTGCGCGTCCGAAGCCTGTGCTCCGCAACGGGAGAGGCCATAACAGTGAGGGGCCCGCGCGTACCGCCAAAAAAAAAAAAAAAAAAAAGAAGTCCTTCTTTTCCTCAGTGATGACAATTTTTCTCTCAGAAGTACAAGATGTTGTCTCCATAACAGACTATGGTTTTGAGAAACACAAAAGTCAGGAAAGACCATTTCTTCGTCACCCCCAAACTCGGAAGCTGAGGGAGAAAGGGGAAAATACTCAAGGAACCAGACATTGGTGGTTAAATGTGCAAACATTTAAATCACCACGCTCATATTGTATTGAATGTGTGTATTAGTCACGGTTCTCCAGAGAAACAGAACCAATAGGATATATGTAGATGCATAGAAAGAAATTATTATGAGGAATTGGCCCACGTGATTATGGAGGCTGAGAAGTCCCACTATCTGCCAGCCACAAGCTGAAGGCCCAAGGAAAATGGTGTCCAAACTACCTAAACCTAAGGGCTTGAGAATCGGGAGCACCTATGTCCAAGGGCAGGAGAAGATGGATGTCTCACCTCAAGCAGAGAAAGCAAATTCATCCTTCCTCCAACTTCTGGTTCTATTCGGGCCCTTAGCAGATTGGATGATGCCCCTGCATTGGTGAGAGAGGATCTTCTTTATTTGGGTCACCAATTCAAATGCTAATCTCTTCCTCACAGACACACCCAGAAGTAATGCTTCACCAGCTATCTGGGCATGCCTAAGCCCAGTCAAGTTGACAGGTAAAATTAACCATCACAATGTACCTCCTTTAGCTTATACTCATGGGTATCAGCTATTCCCCAGGGCACGTGGGACATGCCACCCTGAGTCTTCTCTTCTTCAGGGAAAACATCCTCAGCTCCTTCAACCCTGTGACAGTTCTACAGTCCTCCCCCAGTTTGAAAACATCTTTCCAAAAATGTTGGATGACCCTGGGCAGTTTTCTTAACCATTCGTGGTCCTGGTTTCTTTCTCTGTACGATGGGGATAAGAATAGTCCAGGACTCATGGGCTGCCATGGGCTCTTGTGACTAGTATCATCACAGGCTTCTCTCCCTGGCTCTGCCACTGTAATGTTCCCATAAATGACCTGGAGTAGCTCACTCAAACATTACAAAACCCGTAAGAGGCAGGTTATCATTATCCTTCCCCATTTTACAGGAGGAAACAGGCAGAATGAGAAGTTAAGCAACTTGGAGCGGCAAGATTCGGACCTGGCAGTCTGGCTCCAAAGCCCCCCATTAGCTTTCTCAAAGTGTGGGCCGTGGCCTCAGACCCTTATGTTGCTCCGAATTTTCATCAGCCTTTTTTCGTTTCTAAGTTTGTCAGCTTCTATTTTCTGTCTCTCTCTCTCTCTCTTTTTCTATTAAAAATAGTTCCTTATGAATTTGGTAAACATATTTTTTCAAGGAATTAACCCATATTAATTTGCTGTCTCTCTTTCTAGTTCACTTTTTTCTGTGTCATTTGTCTTTCTTTTTCCCCTTTTGTTCTGTGAACCAGCATCTTTGTTTCTTTGTTAACTTTTTAGGTCGTTAAATCTCCTTTAGCATTTTTATTAAAATTGCCATCTAAAGAAATGACTTTCCCTCTGAGAAAGTGTTGGCCTGAGTCCTCACACTTTGTTAGAGTATCTACGTTGTAATTATATTCTTAAATGCTCTTACTTTCTTTGAATTTCCTCCCTGCCTGGTTGATATTTAGAAAACTCTTTTTAGATTCCTTGTAGTTAAGTACTTTTAGGTCCTGGCTTTTCTGTTTATTTCCAATCTTATTGTTTGAGGTTTAGAATGTGGGATGTATACCTTAGGGTTTCTGCATGTTCTGAGAACTTCTTGGCTGCCTGGAAAGTTCACCTAAGCACACTTAATCCCTTGCAGAGTCCGCCTCTGGCCTTCACAACTTCATGTTGGACGGCAAGGGGTCATTTCCCTGTGGGTTTGTCCCAGTTGCATTAAGCCTCCTGAGGAAGACAACCCCCAGACAATGATGGGGCCATAGGAATTGGTGAGCCAGGGCTGGACACAGGGCAGCAGCAATCAGGTTACGCAAAAATGGGAATAACCAGGCCAACCTGTGGCAGCTGCGGCCACAGGAGCCTGGATCCCTCTGGAGACTGTGGGCAGATGCACCTGGGACAGCTGTGACTGTGATGTAGGAACTGAGTGTTGGGACACTGGGGGAGTTCAAGTGGCAAAGACGACGTGGGCTGCACACGGAGCAGGTGGACGTGCTGTGAATCCATGGAGCCGAACACCGAGCACACTGAGCCTCTGACCAGTTGCTCATCTTCTCATTTACTTACTTATGTATATCTGTATTCCCACCTACAAACAATGAATGAGGGTCCCCCCTCTCAGGGCTCTCAGGAGCACTAAACTGGAGAAGATCAAAGACAGCAGAGTGAAGTATCCACAAGCGCAGACTGACTGGTTGTTTTCATCACAGTAGCAGCCCATGATCAGACCCAACCATGCCATGACAGGTAACCCCGAGTCTGCACATGGAGCAAAAGGCAATCCACGTGCTGCTTGAAAGTCCTCTCTCTCCAAGAAGGATTTGGAGTGTGAGGAAGAGGTAAGGTCCTTCTCTTGTGCTCCGATTTCATTTCCAAATAGTCAAGCATGTTAAGTAATAACCACCCAAGTGAGAAGAGAAGCTGGGTGCGGGAAGGATGTGCCTGTCCTGTTGCAGGCTGCCTCTGCATCTCTCCTCTTCACACTCCAGTCCTGATTTCCAATAGGGGCTTTTAGCCAGTCCTAACTCTTCACTTAGGGCTGAGTTGAGGGTCACACCTGCTGCTCGTCCAACTCTGGCCTCGTGTTCTACTTCCGGTAACTGGATTTCTTATTCCTTCTGGTAACTTGCCTTGTTCCTAAGAGATGAGTCTCAACAGAACCCCAGCACCTCTTGAGTTAGAGCTAATTTTTGCCTGAGAGAGTAGCGCCCCGAGGCTAGAGACCTCACTCTGAATCTTGCTAGGGGTCTAGGGCCAGTCTACCACTTGCCAGCCAGCCTTACCAAAAGTCTAAATGTCATCCACACCTGCCACCCTGTGGGCAACCATCATACACTAATTTCTAAGACTCATATCTCTGCGTGCCAGGACTGCCCCCTTATTGTCTTTCCCACTGCTGCCTATGCCCACTGTGCCTGGGCCTGTTGTTTTTCTTGTTAGGCCAGATTCACTCCCCTCCCCTGGTCTCATCATTGTCTCCCCATCTCAGTTTGGCAGGTGAAATTATAGCTCTAGGGCATGGAGATCCCTCCACGTCCAACTGATAAAGAAATTGTCTCCATCTATGTATCAGGGGGAACCTGGAAGTAGCCAATAGACAGGTCCTTGAGAATTTCAAACTCAAAAGCTCTATGCACGTTCCATAGCTGATTTACAAAAGGAGACATGCTTTACAGCAGTCTGAAGTCTGGACAGGGAAATTCTGTGACCAACACCAGAAAGGGGGAGCTGAAGAGTGAGGAGGCTTAGTTACCTGAGAACTTTTCTACAGGAAATAAAAGTGAAAGGGCATTGGGCATTAATTCATTCCTCCTTTTGACAAATATACAATTGAGCAACAAGCGTATTCCACGTTCTAAGCTGGATACAACAGGAAACAATATAGACAGGGCCCCTCCAGGGCCTTCTGCAGCTCTCAGGCCAGTGGTTTCAACCTCACGGGAAGACCAGAAGGAAGAGGCAACTCACGTGTGGGAATAAAACCAGAACCAAGCCTGAAGCCCATTACTCAGAAAACCCAAGGGTCAAATCAATAACTTTGAACCACTGTCACTAAGACCTCCATTGTGTTTATAACATTTGCCTCCACCCCTGTGACCCCAGTCCCTTTCCTGGGTAAGCCCCTATCTTAATCTGATTGTTTCAGACTAATCTGAAAATCATCTCAGCAACACCAAGACATCTGCAGATCATTGGAGGCTACAGACAAAGTCGGAGCCTGCCTTGACTTTTAATCCAATTCTAAACCCACAAAGAAGCAGGAACCCCGGGGAATTTGCCCAGTTGAGTAATTCACTGCAAAAACGTCTATGTACCTCTGTTGAATTGTGTTGGCAATTTGGATTTGAAGACGTTTTTTTGGAAAAACAAATCAATGACTCTTGCTGAGTTGTTTCTCCAAAGGGACACAGAATCTAAAAGAACCAAACTGTGAGTACTGGCCAAAGAAGGCACTTCTTATGTCTGTTGCAATCCTGCTGGATTGGGAGCTCTGACCCTTTCTCAGATCTTTGGAAATCGGAGCTTTGCTCACAGGAAGTCAACGCAACTTCCTGTCCCGAGAAAAGAACTGTTCGAACCTTCAATCACTCTTTCAGAACAACTTGAGTGACTGAAGAGTAAATGGGTTGAAGACATAAGACTTGCATTTCCCTTGACATACAAAGGGGTTTAAATATTAAGAGGAAGTCTGGAGGGAAAGGATTTGCTGACACATTTTTTTTTTTTCCAAAACAGTCTAAAATGAACTGTAGGCCCAGAGCCAGCGGAGCTCAAGCTCTTCGATTTCATACTAATCAGATTAAGCTTGTAATTTATACTATTTGCCATGTTTTCCATCTAGACCAGAATGTCCTAGGATCTGTAGGAAGAGAAGAAAAGGAGCCATCTGAAGGCCTGCCCTTGGAAAGGAAAGGAGAACTGCTCCATAGGATGACTGCAAAGGTACCTGACTTCCAGTGCCAGCCCTAGAGAGCTGGGCCAGAAAGGGCCTGGAGGATGGCGGGCTCCCCTGGGCCCTGGCGCGGGGAAGGATGCATGGTCAGCCAGCTCTGATTCCACTTTGACTGGACCTGCAGAACAGAGCGAGAAAGACTCCCCGCGCAGCGTATGCAGGATCTCTTTGGCACCATCCCATGACACAGTGAGGAAACCGAGGCCCTGGGAGGAGGTCAGTGCTTCTCCACTGTCAGAGGTCTGTTAGTCCTGGAGCTGGACTTACATCTGCTGATGTCCAAGAAAATTCTCTTTATAATGCCAATTTCAAGACAGGTTCTCAGGAACCATCTGACCCCAGAGCGTTAGTAGGAGGCATTTGCTGAGCCAGAGCTGGTCCTGGGAATGCAGTGAGGAGAATCAGAGGGACTGGGTTTGATTTCCAGCCCAACCCGCTTCTCACACATGACCTGGGACAGCATATTAGCCTCTTTGACCATTTTTCCTCTTTGGCAGATTCAAGAAGACAGGACATGCAGCGTTTGTGTGCAGATTAAAGGCGGTGTGGCCCCAGGCAGTGCCAGCGCACGGTGGACCATCAGTCACTGTGAGTGCCATCGTCCCCCTCTGGCACACACAGCAGGTTCCCCTCGGCCTCAGTCCCACCATGGGACCGCCACACTCTGGCTTTCCCACCTGGTCTAAACAGCAGCTTGATCCCTTTGATTTCATTTTTAACTCAGCAAGAAAAACGAAATCTCTGCCTACCTTTTAGCATCCTTGTGGCATTTGTCTTATAATTAAGCATATATTTAAAAAAATGAAAGAAGCCAGTAACAAAAGGTGTGTGATTCCATTTATGTGACAATCTGGAAAAGGCAAAATGACAGGGACCAAAAAACAGATGAGTAGTTGCCAGGGCTGGGGTAGGGGACGGGTCGGGGATTCTTTGGGATGCTGTGATTGTTCTGTATCCTGCGTGTGGCCGTGGTTTTAAGAATCTAGACATGGGTTTAAGTAGGTAGAACTGTGAGAATTATACACCCCAAAGAGTTAATGTTACTGTGTGCAAATTTTAAAAAACACTTATGTGGTAGGGAAAGATACACTCATACACAGCATAAATAAATAAATAAAGAATACAGTTTTGACCACAAACAAAGCTAGATAAACCAGTCCACATATCCTGAACAAAAGTACTTTCAAACGACAGAGGCATTATTGGAAAGCTTGCTGAGAAGAACCGCACTTCATAAAACACAGAATTCATGACTCAACCCAGCTCAGAGGGTGGGGACAGGGGAGGGGGTGGAAATCAGGGGCCATCGAATGAACAAACCCCTCCTTCTTCAAGGGAGCCCAGGTCAGGACAAAGAGCCCATTAGAGGCAGCGGCAGGGGGAGGGGTTGTCACAGAGGTGCGGGCTGACAGGCTTGGCCTGGGACAGTCACCGGGGAGCCCAAAGATCCTGGTCACAGGAAGCCTCACGGAACATGACATATGATAGCCGGCTTTGCAGATGGCCTGCTGAGGAGCTGGGGAATTGTGACTGTGGGGGAAGAAGACATGAGGGGCCCGGAAAATTCTCTTTATAATGCCAATTTCAAGAGCAAGGCGAGTCCATAAAACATGCGGGGGTCTCTGGTTTCTGACTCCGCTGTGTGTTCAAGTGTGAAACAGAGCAGTGTTTTGTGCAAGGCAGAGAGAACGGCATGTTCAGTCCACAGCTCACAAGTCATCTCTGCAGGATCACAGGTCAATGGAGACCTTGCGTTCTCATCCTGAAAGCTTGTTTAAATGAGACGTGTCACCAGATTCTCAAGCTGTGTCTTCTAGTTCCCTCCTTAGGCATGTGTCCACTTTCACGTGCATATCACTCTGTTAAGCAAAGTTGCTGTACGTCCATCACTTCAAGGATCTTTGAGGGGGTATCGCAGCCCATTGTTCAAATGAAGAAATCAAGTTCACGAGAGGGAGGGCCTTAGCCGTGGGCACTTGGCTAGTAAGGGGTTCCGAGTTGGGCTGTTGACTCAGACGTGCCCATCGCCGTGGGGCGGGTCAGGTTTATCTCCCAAGAGGCCTCCAGGGTTCCTCCAGGTTGCAGGGCCAGACATCCTGAGGGGATATGAGTCCAGAGCCAGAGTCAGGCTGCCTCAGCTCAGGTAGACAGATGGATTCAACCTCCACCTGGTAAACTGTAGTGTGGAAAGGACTTCAGGGTGCTGCCAGGTATAGGATCCACCCTCTCTCTGGCAAACTCATGCTCAGCCCGTGGAAAATACGCAGGGGCCATAGTCAAATCCGAAGGTTGCCAAAATAGCTTATTGCTCCCATATTCGCCGTCCAAATTTACTTCTACCCAGGGACATAACAGGCTGTGACCTGAGCCAGCACCACCCCTTCCCAGCACTTTCTTCTCAAGGGCATAGCCTACTGGACATATAGACTCGTAGGCCCACCCAGAGCTGCTGAATCGGACCCCCAGGAGATTGAGAGGTACCACTTAGGTGACCCAGGGATGCACGATACCAACTTTGTCCCCTGGGACATGTCCTATCTGTGCATCCCTGACTGAGAGTCTCCCTTCGCCGCTGACTGAGTGGATTCACGTTCCAGGAGGCCCAGTGAGATGGCAGGTAAGCTACTCAACCTCGCAGCGTACCAGGGGCAGCGATGGTGCCTATCCACCAGATTCCTGGGAGCCATAAATGGAGACAGGGCTGACATATAGCCAGCACACCACCAATTATTTCTTGTTTTGGAAATCATGCATAAAGCTGCCATTCTTGTAAATTTATTTATACATAATGTAGACATAAGCAATTTCCCTCATATTACTATAGATTCAGGGATTTATTTTCTCAACGTGTTGTACTTCTTGATTTTAAATTGTTCCCAAAATAGTCAGTGAGATCCCCTTAAAGTTGACTTCTGCATCCTTTTGACTGATTTTCATTATGCTTCAAGCACTTCTTTACATATTGATATAACAAGACGTTCCAGGCTTATCTTCTACTTTCCCTGCCTCAGACCTGGAATCAGCCATTTGTCCAAAGATGGTTCATTTTCATGGGGAATAGTATTGAGAAATCAAGATCTGGGTCACCAGATAGATTCCTTGGTACTGGCATTTTGCCATTTCATCAGACAGAACTAGGATGGATGGATGGATGGATGGATGGATGGATGGACAGGTGCCTACACATAAAATTATGAATTTGTAGTGATATTTCCAATTGAAATTTAAGGGAATAGGATTTTTTATTTTAGTTTCTACCCATATCTCCTTTGTCTTATAGTGAAAATCTTAGTTCTCAACATTAATATATGTACATATGTTTTATCTTATAATATCCATTCTGTTTCTTGATTCATGAAATATAATCAGCATCTTGGGACTCCTCATTAAATAAGTAATAAGTAATTTTGTGCCCCTGAACTTCTTTCTACTTCCTTCAACCTTCTACCTCCTAAACATAACATGGTTTTTATATTTTCAAAGTTTTTATCATTTATGTCTTGCTCTGAAACTGCAATCATGTCTTCCATCTTTTATTTTTATGTTGATCCTGAAAATCAAAACCCAACAAATAGAACTTTTATGTATTCAGTTGAATCATATGAACCATATGAAATTCCTTATATTCAATCTCCTTTTACCTCCCCAAAATGTGGCAATTTCCTGTGGTTCAGCCAGATATTTTTATTAGAGAAACATCTACATGAGGACGAGAATGTTTTCCTAGATCACTGAATCTTTGCTGTACTACTGAGAATATTCCAAGGTTTAAGGTCAAATAGATTCCCTTTTTAAATGCCATTCGTTGCTTAAAATTATGCCAAGTTTTAGCTTGTCTCATGTTTGTACCATGACTTTTCTTTCAAGCTTTTTGTTTCCTCTGGAGAATCTGATTGTCTTTCTTTTCTTTCTTTTCTTCTTTTTTTTTTTCAGAGAGGACACATGGAGGTAAAATTCCTGAATCTTTGCTAGGACTGAAAATATCTGCCTTTTGTTCTCACATCTAATTGACAGGGTTATAAGTAGACAGTGATTTTCCCTTAGGACATTGAAGGCCTTTCTGCCTTTAATTCCAGTTTGTAGTGATACTGGCAAGAAGTCCGATTCGATTCTTCTTCCATTGTATCTCCTTTGTTCTTTCTAGAAGCGATCTGATTTTCCCTACACTCTTCCCCATCCTTCCTGCCTAGCAATCAGCAGCTCCTTTTAGTGTGAAGATATTTGTTTACTTTAGACTATAGAAACACTCCTCTATTATGTCTTTAATTATTTCCTCCTCTTCATATTCCCTGTTCTTACTTCCTGGAACTGATGGATGTTGACTATCCTGCATTTCATTTTCCAGTTCATTTACCTCTTCTCTAACACATTTGCATCTTTCTTATATTGTTCCAAGTCCTCGGCAGTTTTCTCTACATTTTCTTTTAGGTTTTATGAGGAATTTTGCAGTTTGGGAATCATAATACATAACATTTTTTAAATTTCTGTATATGCTTTCTTTTTTGTAAGTCTTCTAAAATTTGTTTTATTGAAGTATAGTTGACATATAACATTATATTAGTTTCAGGTATACAATATAATGATTCAATATTTGTATATATTGTGAAATAATCACCACAATAAGTCTAGTTAGCATTGGTTACCATACATAGTCACACAAAATTTTTTTCTTGGGATGAGGACTTTTAAGGTCTACTCTCTCAGCAACTTTCAAATATGTAATATGGTATTATATATAGTCACCATGAGTATATTACATAATAATTTTGAAGTCTGGGGATAATAATAATATTATTTTAACTTCTGTGTATACTTTCATGCTCTCTGCTAAGGCACAGAGAAGTTTTCCATAGAAAGTTTTCTTCATGGTTTTTGGATGCAATATCATAATATATTCTTGGAATGTTTCTGAGAATAGTAATCAGAACTTTACAGTGTATCCAGCTAAAAGTCTAACTACTGTCATATAAGAAAAACCTTCATGAAGCAGATAAAAATTGTTAGATGGAAAATAATATATAAGGACCATACAACAGAGGGAAAATTGATATCTCAGAGAATCATAATATAGGGAAAAAAAACGGATTTGAAGATATAAATTTTTAAAATTTCCTGAAGAAAAATGTTAATCTGAACATTAAAAGTGCATATTATATAAAAGACAAAATGATGACAAGCTAGACAGGACTTTGTTAAAGAAATAGAATATAAAGGATAAAGGTCGAATACTTCAATCCAAGAAACAAACAAACAAAAACCCAAGCTATGCATATCGTGTATTACAGCCACAGTAACAGTTAAAAGACAATAGAGCAATTTCTACAAAGTGCTGAGGGAAATAAACATATCCCAAAACGAGCATAGGCCTCCAAATTGTTAAGTTATCACAGCAATAAGAAGATATTCTTAAATATAAGAGAACTCAGGGAACTCAGTACCCAAGAACAGTTCCTTAAAACAAAAACGACGACAACAGAAGTTAGTGATGGCATTTTGAGACTAAATACAAACAGTAGAGTGATAAAACTACAGGTGCACACTGCTAACTACAGTTCAGTACCTACCCTGGTAGACATGTTTAACATGATTTTTTGGAACTTCCTGGTATTTTTTTTCTGAATATTTTTGATCCAGGGTTGGTTGAATTCACAGGTAAGGAACTTGCCTCTACAAGGAGTGCGGGGGCAACTGTACTTTAAAACACAGCTGTGTGTGTGTGTGTGTGTGTGTGTGTGTGTGTGTGTATATGAATCTCTTGTTGGAGAACGTGCCCTCTGGGTCTCCTTTCCTGCCTCTCTCCGAGCAAGAGGTCTCCTCTCCAGGGTGAGGCTGAGAGAAGCTGGGGATTGCTTGTGGCAGATTTCTGTCCCCCTTTATTTTAGTGTCTTCCCTTTGCAGCCTTTTTCTCTCCTAACATCCTGGGTTGGGGCTGGCCCTCGAGAAGGTGGAGGGCAGCTGCCTCTTCCTTGGGCCCCCACTGCCTGCCCTGAGGACTGAATGACAGTGCCTGTTAGGATGGGGTGCTGGAGCCCACCAGAACCACCACTCAATTTTAGCAGGTCAGGGGGGCCGTGGCAGAATGAAAGGGGGTTGAACGATGGGGGCCAGGACAGCGATGGAAGGCCTCCATCCTCCTGACCCTCCCCCTGGCAGGCCCGCCCTGATGCCCAGGGCTCCCTCCCAAGCCTTCCTGTCCAACCTGAGGACACCCCCCCTGCACACCTCCATGCCTGCCACCACCTCTGGTCCCCTGATGTGGGAGTCCTTCCCCTTCCTGATGAAAGTCAGGAAACCATTCTGAGCTTGGTTCAAACAGATTCTGTTTTACATTAGAAACTCATCTTTCTTCTTCTGGGAGGCTGGCCTGTGTTGTCAGAAAGGGAAACGGAAATTGAGAGCAAGGCCAAAATTTGATTGAGGGCAGGCTCCTGGCTCCCAAGAGGAGGGCAGAGTGTGAGTGAGAGGAGGGGACAGGCCAGCCTCCTCCGTCCTCCTAACCTGTTTGGTCCTGGGCGGGGCAGCCCATCACCAGCGCCCTCTCTCCCTGGGCGGGCCAGGCCTAGGCAGATCCAATCAGGGCCGCTGTCCTGGCCTTGGTTCCATGCCAGGGAGCACAAGGCCACTGGCTCCACCTGGTCTTGAGTATTCTTACTGCAAACAAACAGCATCCAATTAGCCTTCTTTCACGGGGACTCTCAGAAAAAGAGATTATATGAAAAGAACATAATCATGTCTCGGATAAACTTCAAAATTAGATTTTCTGGGCAGTTAAGTTCAACAGAAACAACTAATTAGGAAAAGAGTTTTCTGGCACAGGTTAGTTGTGACCAGCAATCTCCACACATCCACCCATTTACATCCACGTGGTACCTCCACACTCAGCCGCCTGCACGCACAGCCATCAGCTTCAGGGACTAGGCGCACGAGGACCAGGGGGTTCCAGGGACTCAGGCTTGGTCTTGAGTCCTGTGTCTGTGGTCCTCGCGTTGTGGTTCAAATCCTGTTATTCGACTCCTGGACTTCCCCACCCTCATTACCAACCTTTTCACAAATGTTTTTTCTCCTTGCTATAATTTCTGTCCCCTGCTCCTAGCGGATGTCATGAACTTGCTCCATGCTGGAACCCTCCTCTCTCTTCCGGTGATGCTATCTGCCACAGAGGGAGGGGGGCCACACTTATCAAGTGCCCGCAATGCCCCAGGCATTTCGGATACATGATTTCATTTAACCTCCATGACACTCTTAAGAGGCAAGTATTGTGGCCACTTACTAGAGGAAGAAATAGAGGATCTGAGACATACCTAGTAGAACCAGACAGATGTGCCTGGCGTGCGGGCGGATGGGCACTGAGGCTCCCGGGCCACCTCCACTTCTCTCTCCCCTTCCCGTGGCTGCAGCTCCCCTGGCCCCAGCACACCCTGGACTTCTGCTGAGGATTTCTGCATGTGGCTTCTGATGGCTCTTCAGTGCTGATAAAAGCGGTCATGTTGCCCCTTGGGTGGCAGAAGTGAACTTCCTCCCTGTGTGATGTCAGAAAGCCCAGCCCCACAGGAACCAAAATAAGCCCTTCTATGCAAAACTTTCTAGACCCTTAACGTGTCTGCCTCCTGGCGACCTGTGAGACCCCAGGGATTCTTGATCACTTACCTCCAGAACTTCCCTGATGGGTCAAGGTGACATCTATGACAAACACCCATGGGGCTTCCTGGGTCCCAGCCGCTCCCACAACTTTCTCTCATGTGGAGAAAAAAAAAATCTGAGAATTTTATAATGGTGACAAATTAGGGAATAAACCTGGCTCCCTCCACAGACCCACCTGGCAGCATTCAGAAAACAACACTGTTGCCCTCATGGGAAGCCAGTTGTTTGCATTAAACTTCTTCAATCCTCCACCCAGGATGAGGAGAATTCCGCACAAAGATATTGGGGGTGAGGAAGGGAAGTGGATACTGGGCAGGAAAAAACATTAAATACGTACTATGGAAACAGACCAGGGTCCCAGCCGGGACTGTGGGTCACAGTGCATGTCAAGCAGAGGGGCCTGTGGAAAAGGGGACAAAGAAAAAGCTGCTGGCATGTCCTGGGCACCTCCAGTGTGCACTGGTGGTTTAATTTACTGAATCCTTGCGAAATTGCTGTTAACCTTACCTTTCAGGAAAAGAAATTCAGAGCTTATCAAAGTGATGAGATTTATACAACTACATGCTGCAATTTATTAACCCAGTGAGATTAGAAAACCCAATTAGAACCCAGATTAGAAAAGTATGGAGCAAATGGAAAATGCACGTGATATGAAAAACTTGGAAATGTGTTTTAATAAAAACACATTATACATGTGCCAAGAACTGCATGTACATGAGGAGTATGACAGTCCTGTATAAAAGAGGACTATCTTTGAATCTAATACATGCCTACCTGTGGTTACGATGGAATGATATCTATCAGTGGTCTGTGGTATTCTGTGAAATGGGCCCATGTCTTCCAGGAGCTTTGTCACATGAGCAAGTTTGAGAATCGCCAGCCAACAGGATCCAGCCCCAAGTCCTTCCTGGATATCCAAACCTCGGCCCCATCACTCCTGCCCTTGTCCAAGGTAAGGGTAGGGAAGGGTATCCCAGAAAGAGGGCACAGCATGTGCACAGGAGGAGATGTGTGGGCAGATTTCCACTTTGAGAGACTTTTCAGGCAGCCATGTGGAAGGTACATTGGTGGAGAAAGATGGCAGAGGAAGTTCTTATGAAAGGTGGTGAGAAAAGTGATAAGGATGTGAGCTGAGCAGAGCTGGGACCGGCAGCCAAAGAGAGGCACTCACCAGGATGGCATCCGTGTGGGCTGTGGTAGACCTAGGAGGACCCTGGGCTATTGTAGGATGTGGCCATGAGGTGGGCTTGGAGACAAAGGCTGGGTTCCACTCTGTATCTATGGGAACCATGAGGACTCTCCCACCGTGGCTGCATTATACCTGCCCCCATCCTGACCTTCCCCCAAGTACACAGGAACAAATGTGACTTTGCTAATAGAAAAGGGGAGTGCCTGAACTTTCATGTTGTGACGCTTCACGCAGAGATTTTCTGTCCCCTCTCACCTACACCTGGCTCTCTCAGGCCCCTTTCTTCTCCTTGCCTTCCTTCCGCATTATGGACGTGGCCTGGGGGTAGCACTGGCCTCTGGGCCTTCCACTGCTGGGAAGTAGATGATTTTAAACCCATCCAGTGGGGGCAGTGGGCCCACCTGCCCTGGTCTGCTCCCCTCCACACCTCGTTGTTGTGGCCTCTCCCCTTCATCTGATTCTTCAACCCCTTGGTTTCTATGCTCCCCGTCTCCATCATGATTTCAGTGACAGTGCTTTTCTTCCCTCTGCACAGCAGCTCCTGGAGTCCAGAAGGACCTCTAGGATGGAGCTGTTTTTCTGCTCAGCCACTGGAGGGGAACAGCCCTTGAGTACATCCAGGGACCTGCTGGGCCTTTCTGTAGAACATGGGTGGGCAAGATGATTGGTGAAGTGTTAGCCGGCACCTGGGACAGGGACCAGGCCACCTGCCAACCCCAGCCCTTGTCAGAACCGTGTCCAAGTGAACTTTCCAGGGATTCACAGATGACTGACTGTAGCATGGTGCCTGTGGAGGTTTCTAGACCTTTAAGAGAGAGGGCTGTAGAGAGGGGAGGATCCCTGAGTGTGTCTAGGTCTGAGGTTTGTGTGTGGCTGAAAGCACAGTGGGCATGGCCGAGGGTCAACAGGACACAGAAAGGAGGCTGTATGGGGTGAGGGCTTTGCTTCACGATCGCACGGGTGCAAGGATGGGCTCCCCATACACAGCCATGGTGAGAGTTGCTCAGCCCACCTGGAGGGACACCTTAGGGCATCAGAGGGCACCAAAGGAGAACCGTCAAGGCCTGGACAGGTGCTCCTACCTCCTCCAAAGGCCTAGCTCATCTGATCCCTGAAGCTGACATTCGCCTTTCTCCCTTTTCTCTGAGACTCACACCTTTGGCAGAGGTGTGAATACTCATGTGTGTTCCACTGGGATTACAGCAGACATCACGCCTCAATCAGCCCCGGAGCAGGCCAGGTAAAACTTCTCAGTCTCCCTGCACAGGGCTCAGGGACAACCCCAATCATCAGTTACCCCAATCACTCACCCCAGTCCATCAGCCAGGCTTACAAAGGAGCCATGGCCCATGAGCCTTCTCTGGCTTAGGTTTCCTACCCTTCCACTGCACCTTGTTCTATGCCATCTTCACCCCCTACCTTAGAGATGCCAAGCTTTCTGGGAAAGCCACACACAAAACCAGTGTAAATTAAATCACCAGTCCCTGTTCTTAGAGCATTTATTCATTTGATAAATACCCTCTAACCCACCATCTGCACCAGGCCCCGTGGTCGGGGGGTGGCAAAGGGAAACGGAATGAAGATGAACAAGCCATGCTCTGTGCCTGTGGAGCCCCATGGAAGGGAGAAGGTTCACGTAGCTTCAGCCAGACATGAGTCGTGGTAGAGGCGTAGATACCCATGGTGGGGCTCCAGGGGAGCAGACAGAATGCATGGGGGAGGTGACTTGGAATAAGGGCCTTGGAGGATAAATACACCCCTATAGGCAGAAGTAGGAGACACCAGGGAATTTGGAAGAGCATGAACCAAAGCAGGGAGCAGGACAGTACCAGACTCTTAGAGAAATAGCTGGATGTCAAATTGGATAAACACAGGGTACGTTGACATCAGAGAAAAAGGGGAGATGATCTTGGACACAGACTGTAAATGGCCTGGAATTCTCAGCTAAGCTTGGACTTTATTGACCAATAGGAGGAGAGGGGGCCCACTTGGGATGAGTCAGGGCAGAGCACAGGGTACTCCAGGGAATGGTCTGGAGCACCTGAGCAAGCAGCCACGGGTGTGGGTGGCAGAAGGTCGTGTGAATGTAGCAGGAAGCCCAGGGAAGCAACTGGACCTCTGGGCACCCCTGCATCTCCTTGCATGCAGCCAAGCAGGAAACGGTGGAGTCAGGGAGCTCCGACCAGGAAGACTGGGCCAGGGGTTCTTTGTGGACCACCTTGCCCCACAGACACTCATCCAACCATCGGTAGCCTCAGCTGATTCTCATATATTCCAGATCATCTCTGCAAAGAAGAAGGTGAGGCAGTTTCACTTTGTTTTATTCTGTCTGTTTTCTCTGCCTTAATCACCTAAATTCATTTGAAAATGGCCAAGCCTACAACAAGGATGAGGAAGGAATATTTCCGTGTTCTGAGCTGGTCTCTGAGCACACGCTTGGGTCCGAGGCCCGTCCTGCTCCAGCCTGTCCACCGTGCCGCCTGTGCGGTCTCCCTCCAGCCGGGAAGGGCACGTCTAGCCTGGGCAGAACCAGCTGCGGCTCCACCACGGGGAACCCTCTGCTCTTCACGCTCCACTGAGAGTTTTCAATTGACTGTAACTTCCTTTTCAGAAATCATATTTGGCTTCAAAGTTACAGAAGATTGTTCTCCCTGGGGACTGCAGAGATGTTCAAAGTTTGCCTCCCAGAGATGACCGGAATTTGCTTGATGTGTTTTTAAAAAGGCATCATAATACCACCATTGTCCTTGATTCTCAAATGCAAAAATTAAAATCTTCAGACATAAAACGATCTTGAAAATCTCATGGAATTATACTCTCTTTAGAGTGGAGGCCAAAAATTAAAAATCCCCTCCCCAGGAGGGTACTGGTCAACTTAGAATTAGAGACTCAGAAGGCACAGATGGTGAGAGAAGATTATCCAGGTACTGAGACAACTCCAGCCCTCTCAACCCAAAACTTCAGGACCTCACAGACCTGAATATGCAAGAAGATGGGAAATACATAAATGAATAAAATCTGCAGCGCGATGTCAAGTGGAGAGGAATGCAACAAAGAACGGATTGAAGAGTGACAAGGTTGAGGGGTTGCTATTGTAGGGGGGCCTGTAGAGAAGAAACCAGACATTCTTTCCCAGAATGAGCCGTGTTAAAAAGTGAGGGAAGCGGCTTCTGGGCAGGAGGATGGAATGTGCAGTGGTCCTGAGGTGGGAGGGAGCTGGGCAGTTTGGGGAACAATAGGCAGTCCAGTATGGCTGGAGGAAGCCAGTAACAGGGAGTGACAGGAGATGAGGTCTTGGGAAGAGGCAAAATCCAGGTCTTTCAGGGCAGGAGTCAACAAGCTGTCTCTGTACCGGGCCAGTTAGATATTGAAGCTTTGTGGCCATACAATCTCTGTCATGTCTACTCAACTCTGCTGTTGTATCATGAAAGCAGCCACAGGCAATATGTAAATGAATAGGTGTGGCTGTGTGCCAATAAAACTTTATTGACAAAGACAGGCAGTGACCAGAGGACTGTAGTTTGCTGACCCTTGTTTTGGAGCCTTGTAGGCCAGGTTGAGGACTTTGACTTTTATTATTAATGTGGTGGAAGCTATTTAGGACTTTAAACTTGAGAGGAAAGTGATCTGATTTATATTTTAGATCATTCTCTCCATCACACAGAGAAGGGTTTGGAGGGCAAGAGCAGAAGTAGGGGACTGGTTTGAGGCTGTTAAAGTTCTCTGTGCAAGAGAGCGTGGAGATCGGATCTACAGGGATTGAGGCAGTGATGCTGCTGCTCTCCTGTGTCTCTAGGGCTCCCCCCGGGTCTATGGTAGAATGGCACTCCCCACCCCTGTGAAATTAGGCACGGACATGTGGTTTGCTTCAACCAATAAAATGGGAGAAGTAGACACCTCTAAGAGCTTGCACACACCTTGCCCTTTCTTTGCCATACCTTGATAACGTTCCGAATTCTAGAAACTCTGTCGATCTGACTCCCTGAGTGAGGCTAATATGGAGCAGGGCCCCGTTGACCAGCAATGCATGTGGAGCAAGAGCAAGGGAACTGTTGTTATTTTAAGCCACCGAGAGTTAGGATCTGTTTGTCACTGAGGCATAACCTAGCTCATTCTCACTGATACAGCAGTAGGTTGGGAGATAAAGCCTAAGTGGCCAGGCTGAGGAGAAATTTTCAAGGTGATATTTATGAGACTATTAAAATTTCATTTAGTTATAGGACATTTACAAATAAAAGAACTAAAGGATGACTCCTAGGGGTTGTGGCCTGAGCAACTGGGTGAAGGAGGGCACCATTTAATGAGAAACAGAAGGCTTGGGGACGAGTGTGGGGTCTAGTGTAAGACTGGCCAGGTTTAAATAATGGTTCACCACCTACTAGCAATGTAACTTGAGCAACTTACCCAACCTTCTCATGGTAAGTTTTCTCATCTGTACAAGGGATAAAAATAGTACTTACCTTAGAGGTTCATGAAAAGGATTTGTGGAGATAGTTCATGCAAACTACTTAGCCTAGACCCTGGCACAAAGCAGCTCCAAAATAATGTTAGCTATGTCATCATCATCGTCATCACCACCATTATTGTTATTATCATCAGTATCTTAAGAGCTTGTTTATTTTGATTCAATCCCTTGTGCTCAGACAGTTCCAGGTACCCTGAGAAGTCAGATTTCTGTACCTGCATCACTGCCAAGAAGAGCCTGGCTGTGTCTGGCCTTCCTGGTCCTTCCTCCAGACAGACTAAGCCCAGACATTAGCCGGCCCCCTGTCTGGCTCCCGCTCACTGGCTAAGCCTCAAAAGGCTGCTGCTTGCTGATCGTCTACAGGGGACCTGGCCTCGCTTCCGTCTGCTTTTTCCAGCTCCCAATGGCCTGAGCGGAACAGCATGGGGGACTCTTATTCCCATAGTGAATCCAGAGTGAGAACAATCCCGCTGACATGACTCTGGCACTGTCTTCCCTTTATTCTGGATTGCCCCTGTCCGGGGGCGGGTGGAATTACAACAGAAGTTCTAGAAAGTTCTACAATAGCATCAGTCAGTAGTGGCAGCTTCTTGGTCACTAAGAGGAGTGAAAACATGAGCATAGCCTTTGTATATTGGTCCTCACAGGCTGAATTAAATGGTTACTTTTCCAGGTCAGAGTGCCACATTGGAGCGGTTTTGTAGCAAAGGCTGTGGTGCACCCAGAGCCCCCCACCCCTTCACGACCAAGTCCCTATTCCCCCTACCGACAGCCGGAAACTCAGGTGGTGGCCACCCCTGCTCCTAGGGCCGGCCCGTATTCAATGGTTGGTCAGTGCAGGGGTGCGAAGGCCCGGTCCCCTCAGCCACCTCAGGGCTCTTCCACAGGGTCATGTTGGCTGTGCCATGTTTCCCGTGCATGACTGAGGCACATGTTAGAACTGCCTCGTGGCCCAACTTCTCTCTCTGCCCAAGCCTGCTTCCATAACTCTTCACACGTCTCATTCTGGACAGCACTCCCAAAATATTTCCTCTAGACAAATCTCAGACTCAGAGCCTGCTTCCCAGAGAGTTTTACCCATGGCAGGCCGTCCCAGACACATATGGGAAGAAGCTAGATCAGAGCGGCGTGCAAGGTTTTGTCACGCAGGGAGGGGAGTCAGGTCTCTTATCATTTAAAAACAAACATATTTAGAAGAGAAGAGAAAAATCCTCTAGTGTTACTTTGGCCACTATATACAATTCTTTCTCTGTAGGTGCTGATGTCTCGAGAAAAGTCAGTGTCTGGGGCCACAGGGGAGGCCTCACCCAGCTCTATGGGGAAGTCAAAAGCCCCATGTCCCCTGTGCAGGCTCTTGGCTCTGCAAAGTCCCCTCCACCCCTCTGTCACCCTAGCAAGAAATATGCTTCTCAGATGGTACTGTCCCAGCTGGAAGACTTGCTGCCTGTGGGTCTCTTTGCTCTCATGTTAGCTGGTGCAGGTGCATCTGTGCTCCCTCCGTTCCTCCAGATGTGCAGAAAAATCTGAGATTGGTTTATATAAGGTGTGTGTGAACCTCTTGAATTATGTGCAAAATTATAATAGTACTCCTTTTCAGAAAGAGTGTGTTAATTGCTTTTATCAGATTTTTGAAGGCCTGTGACCCATAGATGTTTAGAGGAGAGTTCTCTGCCAGCTGCTGACGTGATGGCCAGGAACCCCACCCGTGCCCCCGAGAGTTTACCCCCATCTCCTGACAAATCCTTGGACACAGGTCAGGAGGTTCTTCATGATTCACTTCTTACACAAGAGGGGCGTGACTCCTTTCTTGGACATCACAGCCTTCCTTGTCTCTGTCCTTCCATTCATCAGGGTCCCTTCATCAGGGTCCCCTTTCCCCAGCTGCCCCTCAGACACATCTCTGAGCTATCACCCTAACAATTTCCTCTTCTTTTGGTACATTCTCAAAATGTTTACCTACAGAAGTGGATGCAACATACAAAAACTGTTAGGACTAAAAAGAGGCTTAGGGTACACGTTGAGGGTGGGAGTGGGAGTAGGGTGAGAGCAATCAAAGTCTGATTCTAGCTCTACCAGGTTTTCATTGCACACCTCATGACCTCAGCCAAGCTCTTCCACCTCCCTGAGTCTTGATTTCCTCTTCCAGAAAGTGGTGATGAAGCCGTACTTGCTGCGTGCGGTTGTTATGGCAATTCAGTGTGACCGTGCAAGAGGCTTAGCACCTTCCTGGCCTGGGGTGAGCTCTGGAAAGTGCCGGTGGGGAGGGTACAGCACTGCGGTTGCAACAGTACACAGGTGTCAACTGTAAAATCAAATGGAGCCGTTTTACTCTCTATAATGAAATTTACTTAGAGCAAAGCTTTTCAATTGCATTTGAAATCAATAAATATAATAGCACTGAGTCCTCATCCGTCCTCTCTGACTTCCGGTGGAGGGCAGGAGCATCGAGGGATCACTTTCCAGGCCCGCTGTCCGTCTCTGGTGGGGTGAGACATGCCTTGATCCCATCTCCTTCCTCGTCCTAAGATGCTTCCTTGGTATCTGCGGGGTTGGCTATTGGCCACGCAGCTCCCCGAAACGAGCCATCTCAGGAGCATCTAGTAGTGACCTTCCTCGCCACTGACAGAGCTGGAGTGTGTCCCCGTGCCCCATCAGGCAGCCTCTGAACTGGTCCCTCAGCCCTGTCTCCCAGCTAATCTCACAGGACACCAAGACTGGCCTTTAGGTGGGCAACCAATGCAGTCCACGGGACCCTGCCCTCGGAGGGGCCCTGCACTTGGGGTTTAATGCTCTGCCGTTGCTGATTGGCCTCCAGGAATCTTCATAATTGGATCTCTGAATGTGTTTTATAAGTGAAGTCCTCTGGGCAGCAGCGCGTGTACTGGGCTTGACACCTCAGCGCCCATAAGGTCCCATCTCCAAGGGTGGGTTTTTGGCCGTCCAGCCCCCTGCTCCCAGCATCTTTCCCACTTCCACCAGGTGACAGCTGCTGCTGCACTCTGCCCCCAGTGGAGACCTGGGCACAGGTGTGGGGAGGGTTGGGGTCAGGTGCATGTGCCCATGGCATCTTGGGGTGAGGCGTGGCACTGGCTGCCCACACCCCAGGCTGGCAGCACCACGGCATGTCAGTGGGCGACTGGGAGGGGAAAGCCTCTCTCTTACCCCAGTCCAGGTACTGGTGTGGACTGATGCTCTGGGTCTCCCATGCTCTCTGGGTTGAGGCGGCCAGCCCATGGAGAAGAAAAATGTTGGGCTTCATGTCCCCAACCCTGTATGGGACATAGTGTGTCCACCCAGGTGGGGGAACTGACCTGTGAGGTCTGCACTCGTGCTGTGAGTCTCCCCACACCTAACGGAGCAGGACAATAAGTAACAAACTAAAAACACCAAGACGGGACGAGAGAGAGAGAGAGAGAGTGCGAAAGAAAGAAAAAAATCTTTATTTTTGTACCTTTAGTGACCCTTCTTCGGCTTTTTGAACAAGAGGTTTCTGTGAATTTTCATTTTGCCCCCAAATAGTGGAGCTGGTCCTCTGGTCAACTTTGAATCTCTCTACTTCTCTCAGGTGCCATGGAAAATGGGGGTGAGGGACGATGGGAGTGACTTGAGCCTTATATTTCCTGGTTGCCAAGCACCAGCATCTCTGGCAAAATCCGCTGTTGGGTACATGCAATGTTTCGTTATTGTTCTGCCCCGCATTAGTCACTACTTAACATGTGGCCACAAAAGCTATTATTGTTGTATTGCTATTATTATATGTGTGTGTAAATAAATGAGCACACAGAAAAGAATATGTTAAGTAGATAAATTTGTTGAAGACCACAGTTCGGTCATTGGTAAGTTGTCCTGCACACTCTTTCCAAATATCTCATTATTGTAAAACAAGTCTGTGGTTTTTAAATCAAAATGCATCAAAGACCTAATGTAAGCTAAAACTACTAAAGTCTTAGAAGAAAACATAGGCATAAATCTTCACAACCTGGCATTTGGCAAAGGAGTCTTAGACACGACACCAAAAGCATGAGCAACAAAAGAAAAACAACAGATAAATTCGAATTCATCAAAATTAAAAACTTTTGTGCTTCAAAGGACACCATTATTAAACTGAAATATCAACACACAGAGTGGCAGAAACTTTCTGCAAATATTTTATAAGGAACTTGTATCTAGAATATATAAAGAACTATTGCAACTGCATAATAAAAAGACAAATAACCCAGTTAAAAAATGGGCAAAGGCTCTGACTAGTCATTTCTCCAAAAAGATATACAAATGGCCAATAAGCATATGAAAAGATACTCAACATTAGCCATCAGAGGAATGTACATCAAAACCATAATAAGATACCACTTCATACCTACTAGGATGGCTGCAATCAAAAAGTCAGATAATAACAAATATTGGCAAAATTAGAACCCTCATACATTGCTGATAGGAATGCAAACTGTGCAGCTGTTATGAAAAACAGTCTGGCCGTTCCTCAAAATGTTAAAAATAGAGTTACCATACAACCTAACAATTTCACTCCTAAGTATATACTCAAGAGAAATGAAAACATATGTCTGCGCAAAAATTTGCATATGAATGTATAAAAGCATTATTCACGATAGGCAAAAGGTGTGAAACCCAAATGTCCAACAAAAGATGATTGGATAAACAAAATTTAGTATATTCATACAATGGACTATTAACCAGCCATAAAAGGAATGCAGTACTGATACCTGCTACAACATGGATGAACCTTAAAAACATGATGCTAAGTGAAAGAACCCAGTCACAAAAGTCTACATGTTGTATGTTTTCATTTATATGAAATGTGCAGAACAGGCAAATCTATAGAGACAGAAAGTAGCTTAGTGGTTTGCTATAGCTTGGGGAGTGGGGGAATTGGAGCTAGGAGATGCAGGGTTTCTTTTTGGGGTGATGAAAATGTTCTAAAATTGACTGTTGAAATTCCACAACTTGTGAATATATCAAAATCATCAAATTGTACATTTGAAATGCGTGAATTGTGTGGAATGTAAATTATAGCTCAATAAAGATGTCCATGGTTTTCCTTGACAAGGTCATTACTTTTATCCCTCCAGCAGTCCTGCTACAGATATTATGTACTTGAGAGCCAACTGGATAAAATGCTCTGACTTCCCCATGTCTCTCCACCCCACCCAGTCTTCTCTAATACAATTGCTCTTGTATTTATTCTCTTTCCTTCCTGGAGACCAAACCAAGCCCACCCACCCCCTACATTGGCAATGGCAGAATGTGATGGGGTGTGAGTCTTTTTAGAGGCCAGGGCTTGCCAGTTGCCCACGGACACGTCTGACTCCAAGGTGTGAGGGGAGCCTGTCTGAGGCCCACTTTCCACTCCTCCGACCCATGTGTTCTGGACTTCAAAGATGTCCATGCCCAAGGTCACATACTCAGGCCCTTTAGCTAACAAAGCTGGGATGAATTTGCATCCCACTCCCTTAGCAAGTTGTAATTCAAATCTCATGATTTAAGAAGAACCCAGAGGAACAGTGCCAAGGCCCCGTGACAAAGGTGCTCTGTCATTACCAGGGAAGAATTCAAGGTCATTCTCAATACTCAGGAGCCACGCCCTCCCATCCTGCAGTTGTGTCAGCAGCTTGCAGGTGTGCAGAAGAAACAAGTATTTGCTGACTTCCCGGAAACCTGGGTTTGAATCCTTCCCTCTGGATTGTCAGTGCCAGATGGGGTCTCCTCTCTCAGGAGTCCTCAGCCTTCCCTTGTTCCTCCACAACTTTCTATCACAGATCAGGAGGCACCAACCAGAAGCACCCGCTGTTCTCATGGAGCCTGTGGGAGTGTGGACACATCCATCAGTGCAGAGGACACAGGAGCATCATCTCAGCAATAGCTGAAGGCAGAAAGGGAGATACCTTAGTTGTGCAGGGTTGGATCGTATGCCCTCAAATTCGTGTCCCTCCTGGAATTTCTGAACGTGACCTTATTTGGAAATATGCCCATTGCAGGTATAGTTAGTTAAGTTAGGATGAGGTCATACTGGTGTAGAGTGAGCCCTTAATCCAATATGACTGTGTCTTTATAAGAAGAGGAAGATATGCAAATAGACACATGGGAAGAACGTCAGGTGACAATGGAAGCAAAGACTGGAATGCACCTACAAGCCAGGCAACAGCAAAGGTCGCCAGTAACCTCAGAAACTAAGAGAAAGGCAGGGCAGGATCCTCCTCTAAAGCCTTGAGAGGGAACACAGTCCTGCCAACACCTTGACGGCAGACTTCCGGCCTCCAGAACTGGGAGAGAACAAGTTTCTGTTGTTTTAAGCCCCCAGTTATGATTGTTTCAGCATCCTGAGAAAACGAATGCATCAGTCTTTATTCTTGAAGCAGTAAGATGAGCATAGGCAACCAGCTTTGATGAAACATCCAAGCATCAAGCTCTGGGTTGCATGCTGAGAAAAGCAGTGAACAAAATACATAGTGTTGGGGGCTTCCCTGGTGGCGCAGTTGTTGGGAGTCCGCCTGCCAATGCAGGGGACGCGGGTTCGTGCCCCGGTCCAGGAGGATCCCACGTGCCGCGGAGCGGCTGGGCCCATGAGTCATGGCCGCTGAGCCTGTGCGTCCGGAGCCTGTGCTCTGCAACGGGAGAGGCCACAGCAGTGGGGCCCGCATACCGCAAAAAACAACAACAACAACAAAATACATAGTGTTTCTCTCCTGATGCCTACAACTCCATGGGGAAGACAGACACTAAACAAATAACCACAAATAGATACTTAAAAGTTTTCCTAAGAACTAAGATTAACCTCCCAGGAGAGTGTAGCTGGGTTACGGGAAGCAGGTAAGCTCCTGAGGCAGCGCCGTTGTGCTGAGATCTGGGGGAGCGCGGGCACGAGGGCAGAGGGGAGACAGACCAAGCAGTGCGTGTGTTTGTGTCCTGTTGGGGTTTTGAACGTTGCACAGGTCGTAGATGTTGGAAAACACAAAGGGAAGAGTTCACCAGGTTAAATATCATGGAAAATCACTGTAGGCAGAGGGAATTGTGTGTGTGTGTGTGTGTGTGTGTGTTCTAAATAAAGACGCAGCAGGATGCAGGGAGGAACTGGGAATTTAAGAGTTTGGCTAGAGGCAGATGGCAAATAAGAGACTAAACAATGGAGGCTACAGAAGTAAGTGGGGGAGGGTGGTCTGATAGATCTAATAGGACAGGATCTTCCCATGTCCTTTTCCCCTTCATCCTATAGTAATGGGCTCAGCGCAGGCTCTGCCCAGTCAGCACAGAAGCTGGTCCTTCCCAGCTAATATGGCCACACGCAAGCAAATGTGCTACATGAAGGCACTACAGCCTACAGCCACCTGGGATAAAGGTTTGTGTTCCTTGTCCCCCTACTAGAGCCTGTTTCGTGGTTGCTCTGACATACTGTATTGTATCAAGTCTGAAATGTTTCCATCGTATCAAATGGAGCCATTTCCTTTAACTTACTTACCTCTCTGCTCTATCACTTGATAAATATTGTTTTCTCCAATTCATAAAAGCTGAAAGCAGGGACACATTTACCCTTGTTCAGTGCCCAGAGTGTACAACCACACAGGACCTCCTTATCCCATGCCCTGGAACGGCAGCCTGCTTTAACGCATAGCAGACCTTTACATCTATTGGTCCCCTTAGAAGTTGGCACAGGCCTGTTGTGACTACCACTCTATAGATCCAGTTAGATGGCAGCTGAAACTTACTTTCCATCTTAGCAGTCATAACATGTCCCCCAAATCTCATGGAAATGGGTAAAGTGAGTCCTTCCATCGTCTAGGAAAACTTACACATGCAGATTTTATTATGGCCTGTTGAGAGGCTGCTCATTAGAGGCAGATGGGAATTTGCCTTAGGTTATCTCATGGTTAAGCAATCACCAGTGACCAATTCATATCTACTGAGACCACGGGCAACAGAAATGAATTTATAAAAAGCAACAATCCTTCCCAAACCCCATGTACAAATGTCACACATTAATCTTCCCTCTAATCTCCCCCAGGCTTCCTAGCTGTGGATGGTAGCTCTCAGAAGAAACAATGTTTCTGCCCTTTTCTTTCACATGGAAAATCAAAACCAAAGCAACACTGATTACTCAGTCCTTTGAAAGAAAGAAACACTGGTTCACAGTTTGAGTTTGCAGCTTTCCATGCAAAGGTATAACACCTCTTCCCTTAAACTTCCCTTTCATTTCTACATCTAGGAAATGGACACTACAACACAGGTCCCAGGCATGGAATGTTACTTTGATCTGGGTCTCTCTTCACCGTGCCTGGAGGTGGCTGTAACTGGGCCTGGCATGTTTCTTGCAATGGATGTTCTGACTCAGATGACAGGGCTCAGAGTCTTCCTGCAGGGCTGAAACATTTGCCCCAAATTATCCCTTCCCTCAGCATTTCCAAAACAGGCTTCAATGTGTGCATAGACCACAATGAAGGGAGGGCAGCCGCCTGGGAGCTCAGAGCACTTACTACGCTTGTGTGAGTGCTGCTTGTTTAAAGCTCCCGAGGCAGGAGACCCTGTAGTTCCTCTCACTGGGATGAGCAACCTTCTTTTCTTCCCCAGCCTTGGTTCACACTTTGGAGTTGATGCCAAGATCTGGGTCCAGGGAACCCCCACCCAGGTAACCCAAACGGACTGGACAGTACCAGCCATCCCTCAAAGGGAAAAACAGGCATCCCCAAATCCCAAGGCAGGAAAAGTATCACCTGAATGTGTAAATAAGCCAGAATTGGTAGCAAATTCTGGGACAGGGGAGCCAATAATGGGGTACAAACCTTACTAGCTATCAAAATATACTGTAATGCCGTAAGAATCAGAACATAATGGCTTTAGTTGATGAAAAAACAAATGAATCAGCGAAACAGAATAGAGAGGCCAGGGGGAAAAAAGGAGTATTTCAATTCAACGAATAAAGAATAATTAAATAAATAACACTAGCGGAATTAGGTATCAACACCTGTGTAACAGATCAAAGATAGTTATAAAGTCCTTGATACTCTTCCCATTGAGAGGTGGAGTCTAATTCCCTCCCGTGAATCTGGGCTGGAGGTTAACTGCTTTAACCAATAGAGGGTGGTGGGAGTGACACTATGTCAGCTCCAGTCCTAGCCTTTAAGGGACGGCTGAAGCTGCTCCTTCTCTCTTGGAGCCCTGAGCTTCCATGTGAGAAGTTTGATACCCTAAGACAGACATGCTGTGAGGAAATCCATGCTCACCACATGGACACGCCAGGGGAAAAGAGAGATGGAGGAAGATGCTGGGTCAGCCCTCAACTGTTTCTGCCCCCAGCTGTGTAAGGCACCCTAGCTGAGTTCCCAGACATCATGGACCAAGAAGGAGTCGTTGCTGCTATGCCCTGACCCAATTCCTAATCCCATAATCACAAGATGTAATAATAATAAATTATTGGTTTTGGTCACTAAGTTTTGGGATAGCTTGCCATGCAGTAATAGCTAACTAGAAGAACTTGGCGTGGGAGGAATAAAGTTAGACCCCATTCTACAATGTACTCCAAAGTAAGTTCCACAGGAATTTAAATAACCTTAAAAAATAGAATATTAGAATAAAACTAAGACTGACAATTTACATTGCTAGCAAGGAGGTAGGGAAACGACTAGTTTCATATATTGCTTGTGAGAGTATGAATTCCTATAATTTTTTGGAAAGTAATATGCAATATCTACTAAAGTTTTCAATTCTGAAAATCTAGCCTATGGAAGTCAAGTCACCAGTATGTAAGACTCTCTGTAAAAGGATGTCTATCTCAGCATCACTGGCAGTGGTAAAACACTGAGACAGCCTGAATGGTGAAATCAGTTGCATGATATCCACACTATAGCATGTATGGAGCTATGAAAAACAAAAAGGCTAGATCTGTGTTTATGAACCCCAAGGGGTCTCAAACAATATTTAAACAAATAGTTTCACAGTCTTGAAAATGGTTTGGCAATTTTTTATAAAACTAAACATGCGGGCTTCCCTGGTGGCGCAGTGGGGTTCATGCCCCGGTCTGGGAAGAGCCCACATGCCGCGGAGCAGCTGGGCCCATGAGCCATGGCCGCTGAGCCTGCGCGTCCGGAGCCTGTGCTCCGCCACGGGAGAGGCCACAACAGTGAGAGAGGTCCGTGTATCGCAAGAAAAAAAAAAAAAACTAAACGTGCAATTACCATACGACCCAGAAATTTTCATTCCTGGGCATTTTTCCAGAGAAGTGAAACTTGTGTTCACACAGAAGCTTGTACTCAAAGTTCATCGTAGCTTTATCCATAGTAGCCCAAAACTAAAATCAGACTAGATATCCTTTTACAGGTGAATGTTAAACAAACTGTGGTCCATCCATACTGTGCACCTACTCAGCAATAAAGAGGAAGGAGCTACTGAGAGACCCGGTAACCCAGATAAAGATCCAGAGGATTAGGCTGAGTGAGTAAAGCCAATCCCAAAAGATATGACACTGCAGGTTCCACTAATATAACATTTTGAAATGACAAAATTATAGGAAAAGGGAACAGATTAGTGTTGCCACAGGTCAGGGATGGGAGGAAGGGGGGTGAGGGGTTGTATGTTGGGAGCGTGTAGGAGGGAAGTGGGTGTGGTTATAAAAGGGAGACAAGAAAGATCCTGATGGTGATGGACTGTTCTGCATCTTGATTGTGGTGGTAGATACATGAACCTACCCCCATGATAAAATCGTATACACACACACACACACACACACACACACACACACACACACAAAGGAGTACAAATAAAACTAGGGATAAGATCCCTGGATCATCTTCAAAGGAGGCATGAATATACAATGGAGAAATGACAGCCTCTTCAATAGGTGGTGCTGGGAAAACTTGACAGCTACATGTAAAAGAATGAAATTAGAACACACCCTAACACCTTACACAAAAATAAACTCAAAATGGATTAAAGACCTAAATGTAAGGGCAGACACTATAAAACTCTTAGAGGAAAACATAGGCAGAACACTCTATGACATAAATCACAGCAAGATCCTTTTTGACCCACCTCCTAGAGTAAGGGAAATAAAAACAAAAATAAACAAATGGGACCTAATGAAACTTAAAAACTTTTGCACAGCAAAGGAAACCATAAACAAGAGGAAAAGATAACCCTCAGAATGGGAGAAAATATTTGCAAATGAAGCAACTGACAAAGGATTAATCTCCAAAATATACAAGCAGCTCATGCAGCTCAATATCAGAAAAACAAACAACCCAATCCAAACATGGGCAGAAGATCTAAACAGACATTTCTCCAAAGAAGATATACAGATTGCCAACAAACACATGAAAGGATGCTCAACATCACTAATCATTAGAGAAATGCAAATCAAAACTACAAATCTCACACCGGTCAGAATGGCCATCATCAAAAAATCTACAAACAATAAATGCTGGAGAGGGTGTGGAGAAAAGGGAACCCTCCTGCACTGTTGGTGGGAATGTACATTGATACAGCTACTATGGAAAACAGTGTGGAGGTTCCTTAAAAAACTAAAAATAGAACTACCATATGACACAGCAATCCCATACTGGACATATACCATGAGAAAACCATAGTTCAAAAAGAGACATGTACCACAATGTTCATTGCAGCCCTATTTACAATAGCTAGGACATGGAAGCAACCTAAGTGTGCATCCACAGATGATTGGATAAAGAAGATGTGGCACATGTATACAAGGGAATATTACTCACCCATAAAAAGGAATGAAATTGAGTTATTTGTAGTGAGGCGGATGGACCTAGAACCTGTCATACAGAGTGAAGTAAGTCAGAAAGAGAAAAACAAATACCATATGCTAACACATATATATGGAATTTTAAAAAGCAGTACTGATGAACCTAGGGAAAGGACAGGAATAAAGATGCAGATGTAGAGAACAGACTTGAGGACACAGGGAGCGGGAAGGGTAAGCTGGGACGAAGTGAGAGAGTGGAATGGACATATATACACTACCAAATGTAAAATAGCTAGCTAGTGGGAAACAGCTGCATAGCACAGGGAGATCAGCTCTGTGCTTTGTGACCACCTAGAGGGGTGAGATAGGGAGGGTGGGAGGGAGGTTCAAGAGGAAGGGGATAGGGGATATATGTGTACGTATAGCTGATTCACTTTGTTGTACAGCAGAAACTAACACAACATTGTAAAGCATTTATACTCCAATAAAGTTGTGGAAAAAATAAAAATAAAAAGAGATGGTAGAACAAAACAAACAAACAAAAAAGATCCCTGGATCATCTTAATTTCACCCTCCTGGTTGTGACATTGGACTACAGTTTTGCAAGATGTTACCATTGGAGGAAATTGGGTAAAAGATACACGGTATTGTTTACAAGTACACGTGAATCTATAGTTACCTCAATAGAAATTTTAATTAAAACCATTTTTAAAGTGGAACAACAAAATCTATAATAAAGTGTAAAAAAATTAGTTTCAGAGGTGTTTAAATACCATCTTCCCATTTTGATAAAACAAAGCAAAACTAAATCCCATAAATCTGAACACACATTTGAATGACCATAAAGAAGGGTGTGATAGACTTCAAACTGCTAAGGCTGGTGACCTGAGAAAGCTGGCCCGGAAGTAAAAAGAGAAGAGATTGTCAACTCCCTGTGACATATCTCTGTGTTGACTCTTTTGCTCCATTAGGGTGCATTTTTTTTTGTCATGAAAAGTAAATATTTTAAAAAAGCTAAATGAAAGAAACAACAAAAGTTTTAGGGGGAAAAAAGAGGTTTTTTTTTTTACAACTTTAGGATGGGGGTTCCTTCCCCAGGAAGGAAGATTCAACACCCAGAAGCCATAAAGGAAACAACTGACTGATTTACCTTACAAAAATTAAAAACTTCCATAGCTCAAAACACATCATAAAGTTAAAAAAACAAGGAGCGTTTGGAATTTTCTAACAAGCACAGGACTCACAGCCAAAAATAGTGCTTACAAATCACAAAAAGAAAACAGTCCAATGGAAAAGTGGGTAAAGGGTTGGAAGAGACCGTTAAGATGAAGGCCATGAACGTTGGATGCTCCAGTGGGGCCCTTTCAGTCTCGGTCTGTGCACAGACTCCAAAGATCGAGCACAATATGGTAGATGCCAACGAGTCCCCAGGGTCTGAAAGCTGGATTCAAGGCCTCCTGAAAGGATTTTCTAATCATTCACCTCCCACCCATGTGAGAGGCAGAGAGAGACAGGGCAGCTGGTCCTGGACTGGCAGGGGCAGTCCATGACGGGGTGGGAGGAGTTTCCAGAACAGAGCGAGCAAAGAAAGGCCCATGGGCTCCCCAGCGTGTTAATCTAGTGTCTCCTGAAAGTTCACTAAATGACAGTAAGAAGGGAAAATAAGGCAAAACCTTCTACAGACAAAGAAAATGGAGAGGGAGTAACAGGGATGAAATCTTGGAACCTGGAAAGCAGCTGCATGAGTAGTCATGCTGGAGCAGATCTGAGAAGCCTGAAACCTACCCAGGTGGTGGGGGAAGCCTGGAAGCAAAGCAGAGTCTGCCAGAAAGGAGTTGGGATTACAAGTGACAGGTATGTCTGCAAGTGGCGATGTGGGTGGAGCTGAAAACAGAGGGATAGTTAAAAATTAGTACGAGAATGTTTTGACCCATGGTCCCTTGCCCCAATTTGTACAGGTAAGAAACCACCTCCCCATCATCCTGGCAGAAGACAGGGCTCTACTCTCTAGTGAGAGAGAAGCAGGGGGCTCTGGACTCAGGAACCACGGGGACAGATGCAGGTGAGGGCACCAGGCTGACCACGGGGATGAAGAGAAAGTCAACATGCTGAATGCTGAAACCCACGCCCTACACCTCTTTCTCCCTGAGAACGAGAAGCCAAGCGGTATGTTGGATGATTCTTCTCTAGGGATACAGGCCAGCCCAACAGACTCTATACAGACACTGGCAGTTCGGATCCCCCCTCCAGTAAAATGGCCCAGATCAGTCTTCCTCCACCAAAGCCCCACCCAGACACACAGAGCTTCCAATGTGTGTGTTAGAGCCTTACTGGTTACACCAAGTCAGAGGCAAAACCATCAAAGAGTAAAAAAAGAACTTCGAAGAAGCAGAGATATCTCAGGGAGCAGGGGAGAAAAAAATTATTATCTATGTATATAAATTACAAGTGCTATCTCCAGGAAATAAGATAATGCATGTATCCATGAAATGAGTGAGTGGGTTGCTTACAAAATAATAACAAAGCTTTAAAAGAATCATTCAGGATTTTTAAAGTAGTTTTGGAAATTAACAATGCAGATAGATAGCATACAGGAAGCTCAATAGAAAGGTTAAGACACATCTTCCAAAAGACAGAACACAAACAAAGAGATGGAACATCGGAGAGAAAAACTACAAACTCTAGACAATCAGCTCAGGAGGTCCATAACTGGAAAAACAAAAGGGTTAGAAATGAGAACAGAGAAAATAGATGGGGGGGATGAGGAGGAGGGGTAGAAAAATAACAAAAGAACATTTACCACATTGCGAGTAACAGCCATGAGCCTCCAGTTTGAAAACCCCCATGTGAAATGAGACCCACACCCGGGCAGCCCAAGGATAAAAAGAAAATTCTGAAAGATTTCAGAGAGGAAACTGGCCTGATGAGAACAGCATCTGACTTCTCCACAGCAGCTCTGTGAGCTGGAAGGCAGTGGGCGACGGCTTCAAAGTCTGAGGGTCAAGCATCTCCACCCAAGCTGCCAATCAAAAGTGAGGGTGGACTGGCTACGTTCTGCCTGTACAAGCTCTCAAAACACTGTGCTAACACAGGACATTGGTCAGGAAGCTCTTGGAGGAGACGCTTCACCAGAACAAGGGAGGAAACCAGGAGAGGACATTGGATTCGGCCAACAGGGACCCAACGTGGGGAAGTCAAAGGGGTGCACAGGACCCCAAGGCCATAGGGTCGGGGGGGGTGGCAGCACAGCAGCCAGTCCATGCTGGAGCGCACGCGAATCGACACAAAGAGCAGGGATGGCCTCCTTCAGCCCAAAGTCTACAAAAGACTGGTAATCAAACACTAAACAAAGGGAAAACTTGGCAACCCTTTATTCCAAGCAAAACAAAAAGCTGTGCAAGATAGGAAATGTGCTCTACATGGTTTAGCCGTGAATAATATGAACATAGTCATAACTACGTAAATACCGAATATTGATTTGGCCAAAAATTACACTATAACTACCATGACGAGGGTTGAGGAGAAGAGAGTGTGCCTACGCATGGCGGGAGGGTGGTTTCAGAGTGCTAAGTCCTCCTCTTCCCTAGTAGGAATTCATCAAATAACATTTAAACTGGAAAATCAAGAAATGGCAGTCGAAGCATGTTATTTTAGAGTAAGGAGGAAAGCAGCAGAAGAATCAGCGAGAAGAATTCAAAGTGATGGCCTCTGGGGAGCGAGGATCAGGAAGGGGGAGGGGAAATGCTGGTTTTCATTATAAGCCTTGCAGAACCCTTTAACTTTTAAAACTATGTATGTGTACGACTTTGATAAACATAAAAATTTTTTTAAATATCTACTAAAGAAACAACAAGGAAATGATTAAATGGGTGAAGTCAGCACATTTCAAACTTTTTATCCAACAGATCTCCAATGAATGAATAAGTCATTTGGGGCATTTGGGGCACAGCCCAAAAAGGAGCTGCAATCCAGAATTCTTTAAAGTCTTGCTTCTTATCCTTAAAATTCATGCACCAGTTTCATTCTCCCTCATGATACATCCCTGTTTGTTTTTATAATATGGGAAGGATTTTTTCCTTCCTCCTTTCTCCTCCTCCTGGGTCAGACACACACCAGGTTATGAATACAGAGGAGGACACTCTGTTAGCGTAATAAGGTCCAGGGGGTGCCCCGAGGAGTGTTCATCAGGGAGGGTGAAATGTCTGAGCACCTTTCCGCTGCTCAGGGCAAGCGCTGTGAAGGCCCCTTGTCCTGTCAGCCCCACCCTAGGTTCAGGTGTGGTGCCTCTCATCAGGGAGCTGGGGGAAGCTAAGGACTGACCCCCAGTAGGAGGCTGAGGTGAGACCCTCTTGGTGGGGAGCAGAAGAGGTACAGGCCATGGAGGAGGAGGGGGAGTGGAGCCCCAGGAAGAAGAGACATTTCTATCTCAGCACTGGGGAGGCCGTGGGGTACCCACAGGGCTGGACTCAAGCTCCGTTGCAGTGCATGACCCTGGGAAGGCAAACTTTGGGGGACAGGGTGGAGAATCCCAAGCCCAATCCCTACCTCCTCTTGCGAATCCTGCAATCAGTACAACACAACCGCTCAAAGCAGACAGCTCCTTGCAGGGCTCTCCGTACGTAGTGGGAATTTCAAAAAAAACACCACGTTTTCAATTCGTTACCTTTGCCCGTAATTGATGTGCAAAGTTTACCCTGAGGCTCAGTGTCCCCCAAAGAACCCAGCCCCCCAGTGCTGTCAGGAAGATCTGTCCGGAGATGACAGACAGGGAAGCAGTGAGATCCAGTGTGGGACACAGCCACAGGGTTGGCAGGATAATTGATGCGATGTGTATTTGTCAGTTCTCTCTCTGTCCCCTCTCCTGTCTAGGCCTGAAGTCGGCCTTTGCAGTCCCTCCTTCTTAGGAGGGTTGCAACAGGACAGGAAGCAGAAGCCGCCCAGAGACCATCCCTATTCCTGGATAGTGATTTTCAAAAACCTGACAGTGTGATGGTAGGAGGAAAGGTGTTCACTTCCAAAGCCCAGACTCGGGGCAGCTGGAAGTCCAGGGATCCCTAGAGGAGAGGAGATATCAACCCTACAGGGGAGTGACAGGACCTCTGAGGGGAGTGGCTCCTATATGGGAGACCCCACGCAGGAACAGGATGTTCTGCTCAGGCCCAGGTTGCTGTGACCTTGTGGTTCAGGGCACATTGGGCCACTGGGCTTGAGGAGACCCTACGGGCTGCAGCCTCAGCATCTCCGCCCTAACAAGTGGGCTGGAGGGCTTGTCCAAGTGTCCTGCTCTTTGTAGGGACCCTGGGACTTCGTGAGCTTGGGATGCAGGAGAAGGCGCCGATATTTCCCCGCCTGAACTTGTTCCAGTCTGGCAGAAGCACCACAAACAAATAAAACAAGACGTGCACCTGCCACACAAGTTCTTCTCATTACTATGAATGACTGATGCCTAGCCTGGCATCAAAGGCAGGTGAGAACGCCTCACCTGTGCTTGGACCAGGACAGGGAATTCCAACTGGAAGCCCACCCTGCCTTCCCCCCCCCACCCCGCCCACACACACACAGGCCTTTTGGGTTTGTCTCTCTCTGTTCCAGATATCCAATCCCAGAGCCAGCTGTCATAACCGGCCCTGAGAGTGGGGATGGGTGTCTCTGGGAAGGACTGGTAAGGGCAAGAGGACCGAAAGGAGAGGTGGGGAGGGGAGAGGAGACTTTAGAGACACACAGGATGGGTCTGTCGGGTGCTAGATGTCTGGAAGTCTGAGCTGTGTTGAGCCGTGAACAGACCAAAGTGGGCAAGCTCCCCACTGGGGCCAGTGTTTACCTCTCTGGTCCCCTGAGCACAGACAGCTGGGGATGCCTGGATCAACATATGCCATCCACACTGTGGCCACGTCCATGGGACCCAAAGACCACATGGAAGGGAGCTGGTCCCCACATTCTGATACCTGTGACCCAGACATCAGAGATCATGTCTGACAGACATAACCAACAGGACAGAAAGAAGCACCTCCTTGTGACCCTGAAAACAGTAAAGTAGAGAGTAAGAGCCTGAGTATTTACCATCACCTATTGGTGGTGGTGTGATAGAGGGCCTTACAATGCCATGTGGGGAGACCTCACCAGAGTGACAGTCCCTGCCACCCTCCCCCACCCCAGCTGGTGGTGGGTGACAGCACTGTCCGAAGCTCTACTTTGGGTGGGGCGGAGCCATCAAAAGGCAGCTCCCAGGGACTTCCCTGGTGGTGCAGTGGTTAGGAATCCTCCTGCCAATGCAGGGGACATGGGTTCGAGCCCTGGTCTGGGAAGATCTCACATGCCATGGAGCAACTGGACCCCTGCACCACAACTACTGAGTCTGTGCTCTAGAGCCCGTGAGCCACAACTACTGAGCCCTCATGCCACAACTACTGAAGCCCACGTGCCTAGAGCCCGTGCTCCACAACAAGAGAAGCCGCCGCAATGAGAAGCCTGTGCATTGCAACGAAGCGTAGCCCCCACTCACCACAACTAGAGAAAGCCTGTGCGCAGCAGGGAAGACCCAACACAGCCAAAAATAAATAAATAAAGAAATTTATTTTTTTTAAAAAAGAAGGCAGCCCCCAGAAGACTCAGACCCTCTTGGCCCTCCCCCTGCTCTGGGTGAGTTTGACTGTTCTGCTCTGCCGGCCCACACGATCTCTCAGGTGGGCTGCCCCATGATGTGACGGTGTGACCAGGAGGATGGTGGCAGGTGCAGGAAGCTGAGTACCCCGTGTGGACCGCTGAGCTAAGGCCTACTGTCCATCAGCAGGATCACAAGGATTCTGTCGCTCGTCCATTTCTCAGTTGATCTGGCTCCAGCGTCTCATTTCCCAGGTGGATGTGAGCAGAGGAGGAGAGTAACGGGGTGTTATTTATGAGGCCCTTAAAACCTCAACAGCCGTGTGTCAGGTGCGGTGCCCGGTGCTTTGTAAATGCAGTGTGTCGTTGGATTCCCATGACTCTCAGTGGTCAGGATTAATACCCTGTGAATCAGAGCCTCAGCCTCTGTGATTCTTAGTCCCGCTCTGCCTCCCCTGCACTGCACAGCCTCCCGGTGGGTACAAGCATGCTCGCCTCTAAGGGTCTGGTGAGGAATCATAAGGACGTTGTTGGGTGCGAGGCCTTTGTCACCTGGAGAGCATGGACCAAATCTGGGCTCTAGCTCTTGTTGCTGATGATCTGATGATCTCCTGACAGAGGATGGAGGCGGCCATGGGGGCCCTGTTCCCTGCTCGTCTCAGCCCACACGTTCCCCTTAGATGATTTCATCCACCGCATGGCTCTAATTAACTGTCTATCTGCTCAGAGATATGTCTCCAGCCCAGACCGAGTGCGGGGCTCCAGCTGCATGCAGCCCAGGCACATATCACTCAGCAAGTCCTCAGTGAGCACCTCATCCTTGTTCCCAGGTCGCTTCCCCTCCAGTGTCCTGTATCTCAGGATACAACACTTTTTCTCTCTGACACTGTCCCCTGGCTCCTGGCCTAAGGAGCTCTCCTGGCTCTGTCCATGTCTCTCCCACCACACTGGTCAACACGCTTTCCTGCCTGGGTCACTGCAATGCCTCTTAACTAGTCTCCCATTTTCACCTTTCTCTCACCTGATCCATTCTGTGCATTAGCCAGGGTAATATTTTTGAAACACAAACCCGATCATTTCCACCCCTTCACTAAAGCCCTTCAAATATTTCTGATCCATCTGGAGAGAGAGCAGAGCCCTGGCGAGGGCCCCCAGGCACTGCAGGGCTGGCCCTGCCCCCTCTACGGAGCCCTCAGACAGCCACCCTCTTGCAACTTAAGCTGCAGCCAGAGGCTCCTTCTCTCTGCACCTTAGAGTCCCAGCTCCTTCCTGCTCGGGGCCTCCACACACGTCCTTCTCCCTGCTCTCTTGCTGCCACTCTCTTGACCTGAGTGACTCCAGCCACCCTTCAGGTCAGATGTCACTTCCTTGGGAAAGAAAGTGACCCTCTAGACTACCCTCACCCTCTAGACTACCTTGAGTCCCCCCTGCTCATTATTTCTGTGAAATGTGGACGACTGAAAAAACATTTACTGCGATTATGATTTTTTAATTCATTTGCCCTTCTAGATGACTGTCTTCCTGCAGCATTATGTTGCTGTGACCCTAGGAATCTCTCCAGCCTTTTTCTTGACTATGTCCCTTGGGCCTCAGAGATCGATTAGTAAATATGGATTGAATGAATTACTTGGAAATGGCTATTAAATAAGTTAGAAAACCATTGACTCTATTGCTTTTAATAGCTTTTATTTTTTAGAGAAGTAAGTTCGCAGCAAAATTGAGCCTAGAGTAATACAGAGATTTCCCATATGTCTTTGTGCTCACACGCACAACCTCCCCGTTATCAACATCCCACCACCAGAGTGGTACCTTCATTATAATCAACGACCCTACACTTACACATCTTTATCACCCGAAGTCCATAGTTTACATTAGGGTTCACTCTTGGTGCTGTACATTCTATGGGTTTTGACAAACGTACACAGGCATACTGATTTTTATTGCACTTCTTATTGTGCTTCACAGATACTGTGTTTTCTTCAAATTGAAGGTTTGTGGCAACCTGCAATGAGCAAGTCTATTGGCGCCATTTTTCCAACAGCATTTGCTCACTGCATGTCTGTCCCATTTTGTTAATTCTCGAAATATCTCAAACTTTTTCATTATTATTATATTTGTTATGGTGATCTGCAGTCGGTGATCTTTGATGTCACTCCTATGACTCACTGAAGTCTCAGATGATGGTTAGCATTTTTTAGAAATAAAGCATGTTTTAAAATAAATTTATTTATAAATAAATTTATAAATATATAAATAATTTATATAAATTTATTTATACATAAATTTATAAATATATAAATAAATTTATAAATATATAAATAAATTTATAAATAAATAAATAAATTTATAAATAAATAAATAAATAAATTTATGCATTGGGTCTTTCTTGCTGCTCGCGGCTTTCCCTAGTTGTGGTGAGCGGGGGCTTCTTTGTTGCGGTGTGTGGACTTCTCATCATGGTGGCTTCTCTTGTTGCGGAACACAGGCTCTAGGTGCACGGGCTTCAGTAGTTGTGGCTCACGGGCTCTAGAGCGCAGGCTCAGTAGTTGTGATGCACAGGCTTTGTTGCTCTGCGACATGTGGGAACTTCCCGGACCAGGGCTCGAACTCGTGTCGCCTGCATTGGTAGGCGGATTCTTAACCACTGCGCCACCAAGGAAGTCCCTAAAGCATTTTTTAATTAAGGTATGTACATTGTTTTTTAGATGTAATGCTATGGCACACTTAATAGACCACAGTATAGTGTAAACATAAATTTTATATGCACTGGGAGACCAAAAATTCATGTGACTTGCTTTTTGCAATATTTACCTTATTGCACTGGTCTGGAGCTGAGCACGCAGTACCTCTGAGCTCTGCCTGTAATGACATGTATCCACCACTGCAATGTCATAGTATCTTCTCTGCCCTAAAAATCATCTGCGATTCTCCTGTTCATCCCTCCCTCCCGAGAAGCCCCTGGCAATTACTGATCTTTTTACTGTCCCCATAGCTTTCCCTTTTCCAGGTTATCATTTAGTTAGAATCATACAGTATGTATAATTTTTTTGCCCATTTTTAATTGAGTTGCTCATTTTCTTATTGTTAACTTTTTTTTTTTTTTTTTTTTTTGCAGTACGCGGGCCTCTCACTGTTGTGGCCTCTCCCGTTGCGGAGCACAGGCTCCGAACGCGCAGGCTCAGCGGCCATGGCTCACCGGCCCAGCCGCTCCGCGGCACGTGGGATCCTCCCGGACCGGGGCGCGAACCCGTGTCCCCTGTATTGGCAGGCGGACTCTCAACCACTGCACCACCAGGGAAGCCCCTTATTGTTAACTTTTAAGAGTTCTTTGTATATTCTACATAAGTCCTTTATCAGATACGTCTTTTGCAAGTATTTTCTCCCAGTCAGTGGCTTGCATTTTCTTACTGTTGAGTTTTAAGAGTTCTTTGTATAGTTTACATAAGTCCTTTGTTAGATATGTCTCCCAGTCAGAGGCTTGTCACTTCTTTTTCTTGAATTATATTGATTTTTAAAGACAAAAGTAAACCTGAAGCTATTTTAAGGAGTTTGTAAGATAAATAGATCCATAAGTTATATCCAGGTCTTCTTCCTAGTTCTTGAACCCATGCACAAACACAGATTTGTAGACACTTCTCAACATGAGAGGGCAGGTTTGTCAAGAGTTACAGGAATGTCTCCTAAGCGGCCCTGATGAAGCTGAACAATGAACATGGCCAGGTCCGTCTCATCTGGCCTGCTAAGCCACAGTCACCATCTCAGGCTAAGGCTTTAGGTTAGAAAAGCCAAAAGTCCTTTGAATAGAGACTCCACAGGGCAGAAGGAGGTGGGGACGGCAGTCCAAGACTGATGCTGCAGGTGAATTTACCTTCAAGCTAATGAGTCTTATAGGACAGGCCCCCAATTTACAGGAACCTCTTCCAAAGCCCCAGGAGGGACCCTAACAATATAAAAAGTAAGATTGCCTTCTCTTTGCACTGAGGCTTCCCATTTGTCACATATACCCCCCAACCCCCATCAGGTGGCATTGGTGGGGCCCCAGGCGCTTTGGTATCCAGCTAAGGAGAGGTTCAATTGGGAATATATTGTTCAAATTTTAATTTAGAAAGATGTTTTAAAATGTTGCAATAAATCAAATGAAAAGTTATAGTTTTCCAAGTTGAACATACACGTAATTTTTTGTACTTAAATTTTTAATTAAGAAACTGAGAAAAGAAGCATACTCACAGATATAGAAGACAAAATTGTGGTTACCAAGGGGGAGAGGGAAGGGGGGGAGGGGCAATGTAGTGGTAGGGGAGTAAAAGGTACAAACTATTAGGTATAAAATAAGCTACAAGGATATATTGTACAATAAAGGGAATATAGCAATATTTTATAACTATAAATGGAGTATAACTTTTAAAATTGTGAATCACTATATTGTATACCTGTAACTTATATAATATTGTACAGCAACTGGACTTCAATTTTTAAAAAAAGAAACTGAGAAAAAAATCAGATAAAAATTAGTGGAGTATAAGACAAGGTATAAAGATGTGCAATGGAATCAATAAAAATTATCGTTTATCAAATTAAAATTTTAAATGTTCAAATTTTACCATGAAGAGGAAGAGATAAACCTCTAAAAAAATAATACATAGGTTCTTGGATGGATTTAGTAATCTAACTAATTAAAAGGAGTGAATCCCAGGAGGATATTGGGAAGATATTTCAATTTCTTGCTGAATTCACTAAAACTGACAGCAAAGAAAACATAAAGTGACAAAGATGTGAATATCATCATTCAGAGAATATTTAAGAATAGTAACCATGAGAAACCTTGAAATGCCCTAAAATCTTATAGCTCACATACGCACAGAAACATGATACAAATGTTCCCCAAATTTGATAATAATACTATAATTTACATGTCATTACCAATGAGTTATGAAATTGAAAGCAATTTTTCTAAACGACCCAAAAACTTTTACTATTTTTGATCAGCCATACCCTAAAGAAAGACTAAATTATCTTTTTATTATGACTGTAGAAAATCACTGTCATATGAAGAGAACAAAGGCGACCCAGCCAAAAACGTAAGGAAAGTATTATAGAAGTACGGCTAGAAGTGAGTCAAAATTATGTTTTTGAAGGGTTTTACGATATTTATATTATTTATCAGCTTTTTAAAATGTATGATTTGTTGTGATTCTGGTCACATTGGAAATATTCACTTTTAGACCTAATTTTGTATTCATACTTTTGTGTTTTTTTTCTTAAAGGAGTTCCCCAACTTGAATAAGGAGTGCTAGAACCTAGGTCTACCGTGACTGACATGGGTGATGGAGGGATGGGAGGGGGAGGGGCCTGCCCACCACACAGACTCTCCACTGCCTCAGACAGTCTTTGGTGGGAAGGTGCCTGGCGGCCAAGGGCACACAGGGCCAACCTAAGAACCTGCAGGGGTGCAGGCTTTCCTACAGGGAGCCAGCTCTCTGTCCCTGAAGCTTCAGCACAGGGCCCCATGCCAGGCAGCTCCTGCTTCACGTGGTGATTGGACTGGCATCTAGTCACTAGATAGCTAGGCACCAGATTCACTTCTGAGTCATTTCCAGCCCTGATCCTTTTTTAAAGACTGGTGGTGGGCACCGTCATGCTCCTGGAGAGCAAATAAAGTGACTCACTTTCTGGAAGACTAGTTGGCAAGAAATACTCAACATGTTCACACCCTTCAGCCCAGTGATTCCCCTTCCAGGAATCTATGAATAGAAATGATTAGAAAGACAAGCAAATATGTAAGCAAAACGAAGCTCCCACAGCATTACATGGCACAGCGACGATACGATAGCGACAGTGTTTAAAACAATCTCTCTCTTGTGTACAGCTGGGTGTCTAGAACTGAAGAAATTTACCAGAATGTTGCTAAAATCTTCTCGGTGGTGCCACTTGTGATTGTTATTTTCTTTTTTATGTGTTTATCGGTGTGTACCGGCGCGTGTGTGTGCGTGTGTGTAATCAGCACAGATGACTTTGACAATCAGAAGAATGTGCATTTTTTAAATGAACCAGTTGTGGAAGGAAATCAGACTCCTACACTAGGTGGCCGACACACCTGCTCCCACAGGAATGTCTTCGTACTCATCAGTCTTTCTTTAAAATAAATTGCTTTAGCCATCAAAAAATGGGCACCTCCCACCTCATTTCTCCAGGATCCCTGGAGCCTTTGCCTGGACGCTATGATTCAGCAACACAGGTAAACTTGGAGCCACTCTTTGCAAGATTCCTCGCATTCTAAGGCGGGCTTTCCTCTCGATGGGTGGGCTATTGCGTGGACAGGCAGTCCTCTTGGTTCTTACTGTCACAAGAGCCGTGTACATGCCTGGGTGGGGATGTGTAAGAGGACATAACCTGAAAATAGCCTCCAGCTGAGGAGTCCTTTGGACCTTGGAGAGACCAGGAAGCAGAGAAGAGACAAGAGCCCATGTGATGGACCTCACTCTCCTCTCTGTAAAGTGAGGGTCTGAGCGATCTCCGAGGACCCTGGTTCTACCCCTCTGAGCACGGCTACAGTGATGGTGCATCATGGGAACTACACGGCAAGGACACAGACTCCACCTTATCCGGTGGGATTGTCACGGCTCCATTTCAGGTTGGACGATTCAATATTACTCATCCTGAACTCAAACTACCTTCTCTGGTCTGCTTGAGTCTCTTTAGAAATCAGGCTGGGATTATGGAAATATATAAATTACACATGCTGTGCAGGCATAATATTTTAAACAGAAATGAGCAAGGCGAAAGGAGGCAAAAATCGTGTGCCTCTGTGGAAGGTGCCTGTGTATGTACGAGACAAGCCTGTGAGCTGGGCCGTCAGCTCTGCTCAGGACGGGGGTGAGCTTATATGGTGGTCAGAGCAGGGGGCAGAGCTAGCGCCATCAGCCTGCACAGCAAGGGTCCCATCGCGGAGGCCTCTGTGCAGGGGCCACCCAGGAGGGGACTCTTCATGGGACTCAGTGCCAGAGGGAGTCTCTATGGGTCAGGGGAGTCCTGGCGTCCAATTCCAGGAAGGGAGGGTCCCAGAGAGATAAAGGAGGGCCAAGAGAGGTCAAACTAGAGGCACAGCCCTGTGCCAGGTACAGAGGAAGGCCAAGAAATCAGAAGCGCAGAGGGGGCTCACGACACTTCAGAGGCCACCAGCCGGGGAGGAAAGCCCCCTGAACCGGGTGCCTGAACACAGCGTGGCCCACAGACCCCATCCTGCTAAAGGCTCTGCACCCACACGCTCTGATCTCCCTTATCCTGGCTTTTACACAAAAGGAGTTTCTACGTGTCTATCCAGCCAGCCAAGGCCACCAGCAGGCACAGAAGTGAGGTGGAGCAGACCCCTTCCGGGCCCTCTGCCGTCTTCATCCTACGTGTTACTCAGGCCAGTTCATGACGTGGAGGATCCGTCTGAGGCAGAGGTTCTATCTCCAGGAAGCCCCGGGGGCCACCTTCGAGCCTGCTCGGAAGAAGGTCGGAGTCACAGCAGATTGGCCGATGTCTTGGAGAAGCTGGGGAAACTGAGATCCACACAGGGAGGCCTAACTCACTCAGACTCCCAGCTGGCGCAGGCAGATGTGGAAGCAGCTGGAAACCACACTGTGAATAACCATGGTCTGCTTTGGCCACAACTCCCGACGGGGCATTTTACCCCCACGTTGCCTGCTCGTGGGCTTCCAAATCACCCACTTGGAAGCTCCCCATCACCAGCCCCTAATGAAGTGCTCTCAGCCTTCCAGAGCACGGCCCCGCCTTTACTGATCAGAGCAGCCCCTGGTCCAGGCCGCATGCACTTGGGGGTGCACCACTCCGGCTGCATGAAGCCAGGGTGCTGTGAGATGCCAGGAAATGGTCTGCAAAGCTCTAATGTTTATTACTTTCCAAAGTTATCACGACTCGGTCTTCCACCACAGAAAAATATGTTTTTGATTTTGTCGTCGATGTCCCAAAGCCCCAGTCCGTGGGTCCTCGACGACAGACCCCTCTTGGTGGGCAGGGCTTGGGGCCCAAGGCTGGGCTCAGAGGGGTTGCCGAGCCTTCCTGCCAGGCCCTGCTGCTGAGGATGGCGCAGGCCTTGCCCGATCTTCCTGGCCATCGGCAGAAGCCCACCCAGCCCCGGTGGCCCTTTCCCAGATGTCCCCAGGCTGGCTGAGGCCTTCCTGGTGTGCTTCCCCTGGTGAGCAGGGATCCACTGGCAGGAGACAGAGCAGCAGCCATTACAAGGAGAGTTCTTGAGCCCCTGGTGTGTGCCAACATCATTAGCACCGGATGCTCCCCGGCATGGGCCGTGAGCCAGGCCTTGGAAGGGGAGAGGTGAGGACCTGCGGTCAGGTCTTCAAGGGAGGCGGGGGGGCACCCAGCTTGTCCCAAGTCAGGTGGAACCCACAGGCCCCACAGGGTTCATCCAGATTCCTGCTCTTTCTTGTTCTCTATCTGTCTCTCACTGTCTCTGTGCATCTCTGTGTCTGTCTCTGTCTCTTTGTCTCTCTCCATCTCTCCTTCTCTCTCGGTCTCTCTCCCCGTGACGTCACCCCATCACCCCCAGGCTCATCTTCACCTGGCAGCAGCTGCTCTGTGCCCAAGGTCACCTGGGGGCCTGCTGGGTGGGTCCTGCCCCATGGTTCAGCGGAGCCCGACCCAGTACTTACCCTTTGTCCCGACACCAGGGAGCTATCCCTGTGCCCCCCAGAGGGCGTGCCTGACCCTGGGAGCTGTGGAGCCTTCTCCCCACATCTTTGCCTCCCCCTCAGCTTGGGGCTAAGGACAGTTGCTTCAATGTCTGTTGTCTGTCCTGGAAGCTTGTGGTATATCTGGAAGCTTCTGGAAATCTTAGGAACCTCTTTTTGCCCTTTCCCTTCATCTCCCCCAGAGTGGGTGGAGTTTTCCTCTGTGACAGTGTGACTGGGGCCAATCAGCCCCGGCCTTCTCTCTCCCAGCATGAGAGAACCAGAGGCCAAGCCACACACAGGGTCCCCGGGTGGCTGCACCCACCAGGTTTCCAGCCCAAACCAAAATCGCAAGTTCTGGGGTGGGGGAGCCCTCTCCTACTGCTCCCCCATTCACTCCCTACATTGCTAACACCAATGACCTTGAGTACCTGTCACCACCCCCATATTCCTCTCTAGGGCAACCAGGATCATAGCCAGATTGAGGGTCCTGGGGAGGGGCCAAGGACTCGTGGAGGGCATTCCCATCCATGGTGGAGGCTGCTAACAGAGTGGCCCACCAAGGCAGGGGACGTATAAGCAAGTGAAGGGGGTACTATAGAGAGTGGTGGGGTCTGTGGTAACATTTTCACCAACTGCATAGGCAACCTCTCTCCTCTCACACAAGGTGTCCAGATCCTCCATTTTTTTCAAGAGAAACTTCAAACCTGGATTTTTATAGGAAAATGTTAGGGCATAAATAAAATTTTTAAGAAGCACTCTGTAAGGCAAATCAAATACACTGACAGGATAAATCTGACCTGCACACCACCTTTAGGACCTCTGTTTTGTGTCCCCTAACACCCACCCCCTGACCTCCCAACCACCCTGATGACTGACTGGCAGGGGGGCTCCTCACAGATCCCACACTCCTCCTTTGCCCCCAGCCACGGGCCACATGCCCTGTCCCTCAAGAGCCATTGAGGTACTCAGATGATCCCCACGCAGAGCCCACTGCAGCCTGCAGCCTCCAGGCTGGTCACCCTGCCCTTGGCCTGCAGACTCCTGGGCTGCCCTTCTCCTTCTCACCCAGCGCAACACAGAGCCAAGGCAGTAAGATGGTCCGAGCCACAGGGAGTCCCCAGAGGGCCAGGCTGCCGGCGACATGCTCGCTTAGATGTCTTTCCCCTTCTTTGCTGCTACCAAAGATGATGTTTCAACACAGCTACTGGCTCCACTCAGGCAACCAGGTCAGAGTGCCTTCCAGGGGCTGATCCCACGGTCCCCAAGAAGGGTCCTGCCTGCGCACGGCTGGCCCGAGCCCTGGGCTGCCCCTCAGGCGGTGAGAAGCAGATGTGTCTGGACCAGTTACCAGCTTTGCTGAGCTATGGCTGTGTGACCTGGGCAAGCGACTAAGCTTGGCTGCCCTGCTTCTTCATCCATAAAACAGGAACATTAACTACCTCATGCTAGATAAAAAGACACAAAATTAGATAACATACTTAAATTCCCTCCCAGCTTCCTCACCTGCAGAAACCCTGGAATAATAATAATAATGGTTAACATTTATTGACCCCTACGGTGTGTGAGGCACTGATAAGGGCTTACGAACAGCTCATCTAACCCTCACCCCATCTCCCCCATTTCTATTTCACAGATGGAATCCCAGCTCCAGAGAAGTTGGCTATTTGTCCCTGGAAAAGCCCAGATTTGAAAGTTTAGCTTGTCTTAATGTTGAATCTAAAGATACCAAGGTAGGATTTGGGGCCGCCCCTGTTGGTTTCAGTGACTGACTTCCACCCCCTTCGTCCCCCTTGTCCTAGGACTCACTCCCTCCCCCAGAGTCTGGCCTTGGCCCTGGGGTCCAAGATGTGTGGGTTCAGCTGTCTGAGCACCCCACGGGGGCTGGTCAGCCGCCACTCTTAACACAGACCTGCAGCCTTCTTCAACTTACCACCAACCACCCAGCTCCCACTTCCTGCTAGTGCAACACGGGCCTCGAACGTGGAATGCTGCCCACTTGGCCCAACTGACTCCTACTCATTCTTCGGAACACAGTTCAGACAAACCTTCCACTGAAGCCCCTGGCAGCCCCCAACCCCCCAGCTGGGCTGAACCCCTCCTCTGGGCCATCCCGGCACCCACCCTTGCCTTGATAGCGCATTCTTTGTGCTGCGTGAGTTCACAACACGGTGAGTGACATAAGTGAGCAGAGGCAAGGCAGGCCCCTCCAGGTTTGACCTGAGGGTCCCAGCAGCTGTTCCCAGGACCCCTGTTCTTGCCTCTGATGTCACCCCAGGCCACTCTTTGCCGCTCCCAAGAAAACCACACCCTGCCAGGAGGCCCTGGGGCCACCAAGCCCGCGAGAACAGAGACCTGTGCTGGGTGTCCTGCCCTGGGCTCTGGAGAAGCCCCTGGTTGAAGCCCCCTGGCCTCCATGCTCCCCTTTGCTCCTCCCATGTGGACTGGGCACCTTCCCTTTCTCAGGCTTTATTTCACACCTGCTCCAGATGCCTTCTCATCAGGAACTGCATGTCCCTTTCTCAGGGCTGAGAGGGACTGGGGGCACCAGGAGCCCGAGGCTGCCCCTGGAGTGACATCCTGTGATATTATTAGCGTAGGAGGCGATGAAGTGCAGACAGTTTGCCATCTAGGACCGGAGCTAGATTACCATGGAAGCGATGCCAGATATGGGCACCCACTCAAAAATGTAAAAATATGTATTCCAGCTGTTGAAAGTGTTTCCAGGATGGGGGGTGGGGGTGGGGCGGGGCGTCCCTCTGTGGCACAGCACCCCCTGCTGGTCATGCTGAAGATGCAGCTTCACTCACAGGCATCCTTTGCTGCAGGGAGGGACAGAGCGGGGACCAGGGGATACAGGATGTGCACACACAGACCATTTCTCCCGCTCTCTCTCTCTCTCTCTCTCACACACACACACACACACCCCTCTTGAGGACCGCTCAGCCCACTGGCACCAGGAACCAGTCACGTAGCAAACAAATTCATAAGCACCTACTGTATGCAGACACTGCCCCAGAGTCTCCTCATCCGGGGTGCCCCCCAGCCTTCCTTCACTCCGCTATGGAGTCCTCCTTTCCTGCCTCCAATGGCCCCCACCCCACGGAACTGGCCCTCGACCCCTCCCCCCAGGCCATGATGCCCTCACAGGGAGATGGGCCCAGGGCCCAGCCAGGCGCCCTGCCTCTGCGTGTTCCTGCACCCACCCATCCTGCAGGGCCAAGCCTCCAGGGCCTCCCCTGCGGCAGTTAAGGCCTTGGTTCGTGAAGCCAGCCCGCACATGGGCTCCCCATTCCTCACTCATCCACCCTCTATGCAAACCACAGCGCCATTGCCTACCCCAGGCCTTACAGACCCCCGCACCTGCCAGCTACACCCTCACCCGCCCCCTCACCAGCCCAGGCACCCCCTGCTTTATACGCCTCCACACAGCCCTCACCCCTATGCCTGTGCACAGACGCACACGCTTTCTCTTCCTCACTCTGTGCCATGTGGACCCACCAGCACTCGCCTCTCTGCACAAGACCCCCACTCCCAGAAGCACCCACTTCCCTGACACCCTCTCTCATGCCCACCCTTGGCCCTGAGGTCAGGGCTCCGCGGAGAAAAGCGGAGCACGGCGGAGCATGAGGGTCACAGGCCGCACTGCCCAGTTTCCCAGGAGGAGCATTTCCAAGTCGTTGCGTTCAGAGGGTGGCGGCCTGCCGCCAGAGCTGCGCAGCCAGCAGGACCATTGCTCAGACCTCAGCCGCTGGAGCCCCTTCTCCGTCTGCTGAGGCAGTGGGAAAACGAGACCTTGAACCCGGAGGCCTAGGAGCCCGTCTGAGCAGTCCCCCTCAAGCAGAAGTTTCCCACATCGCCTTCCAGCTGGGGCGCTGCACCAAGCCCTCCACCGCCCACCAACGCCCACCTCTGGCTTGCCTGGCCTTGGCGCTGTGTCTGCCAGAGCAGGGGAGTGCCTGGGAGAGGGGACGGAGCTGGGAGGGCCTAGCAGGCCGGCCGGGCTCCTGAATGGAGGTGGCCCTTTCTCTGAGGATCCTTCTGGCCCTCAGACCACCTCTTTCTACCGCCTAGAGATACCTTGACCTGCATGGGGCTTGGGGACCCACCGAGTGAAGTCCACATCACTGGGCCCCTTCCAAGCCACCGTGTGACCCCGGGCAAGCGAGAGGACCTTTTCCTGCCTTGTCTCCTCATGCCCTCCTCACTGAGACAAGCTTGGAGAGCCCACGTGGAGATTCAGAGACAAAGCTCCTGTACAGGTCTCAGAGCGGCACCTGGTACTAGTGAGCCCCTTCTAAGGTGTCCTCCCAGGGAAAAGGGAACCCTCCTGCACTGCTGGTGGGAATGTAAATTGATACAGCCACTATGGAGAGCAGTATGGAGGTTCCTTAAAAAACTAAAACTAGAACTACCATATGATCCAGCAATCCCACTACTGGGCATATACCCTGAGAAAACCATAATTCAAAAAGAGTCATGTACCAAAATGTTCATTGCAGCTCTGTTTACAATAGCCAGGACATGGAAGCAACCTAAGTGCCCATCATCGGATGAATGGATAAAGAAGATGTGGCATATATATACAATGGAATATTACTCAGCCATAAAAAGAAACGAAATTTAGCTATTTGTAATGAGGTAGAGAGACCTAGAGTCTGTCATACAGAGTGAAGTAAGTCAGAAAGAGAAAGACAAATACCGTATGCTAACACATGTATATGGAATCTAAGAAAAAAAAAAAAAGGTCATGAAGAACCTAGGGGTAAGACAGGAATAAAGACACAAACCTACTAGAGCATGGACTTGAGGACATGGGGAGGGGGAAGGGTGAGCTGGGACGAAGTGAGAGAGTGGCATGGACATATATACACTACCAAACATAAAATAGATAGCTAGTGGGAAGCAGCCGCATAGCACAGGGAGATCAGCTCAGTGCTTTGTGACCACCTGGAGGGGTGGGATAGGGAGGGTAGGAGGGAGGGAGATGCAAAAGGGAAGAGATATGGGAACATATGTATACGTATATCTGATTCACTTTGTTACAAAGCAGAAACTAACACACCATTGTAAAGCAATTATACTCCAATAAAGATGTTAAAAAAAAAAAGATATCCTCCCAGGAATCCGTTTGCCCAAATTTGAGCTTCTTCAGGACTTACAGACCCCACCCCCAGATGGCCGCTCTCTCCCCTTCCCCTCAGGGGGCCTCTGTTCTGGCTGTGTTCTCAGCCCCACGTCGCCCACCTCCCCTTGGCCTGCAGGACAAGTTGCTGGCACCCTGCGTCCCCGCCCTGAGTCCCACCTCTCTGCTCCACTCTCTCCACCCCACCTGACCACCCGGGACTTCCAGCCCTCACTGCTCCTCTGACAGGTGCTGCTTTGAGCCCCAGGGTCTCACCTCTTCACACCCAGCCCCTTGGCAGGGCCAAGGTGCCTCAGCAGGGGCTTGGTAGAGAGCAGGAGGGGGCCTTTGACACGCAGATGTCCTCTGCATTGCTCTAGGGAGAGAAGACACAGGAAGTACTAGCAACCCAGGCTTTTTGTCCCCAGGCCCTTTCGGAGAGACCCTCTGCCCTGCTGTGTCTGGTAGCTCCCACGGCTGTTTCCTACTCATGCTGTAGCCTGGCCATCCCAGTGGGTCCTCACACTCCCTGAGCCCATGGCCACAGGGAGGCCTGGCTGCCATGCTCCTTGCAGGCTCAGGATCCAGGTGCCAAGAGCTCAGGGCCACCTGCTGAAGTCCCCTCCGAGAGGGTCCATCCCTTCAGGCCTGCACACATGGGTGGCTGTTCACAAGTACACATCGTTCCTGGCTGGTTCCAGGACCTCCTGAGCCCACCCCACCTGCCCACACAGTCAGTGAAGATGAGGCCAGCTTCCAGGTCTGCTCACTCTTGGGACCACCCTGTTATGACTCTGTCCCTGTTTCCTCTGACCTTTGGTTTCTCTTCCTTCTTGCAACCCAGCTCGTCCACTGGACTCAGTCCATGGGCTTTGGAGACCTGGCCTTGACCTCCATCTCACCCCGGGACTGTGCCTTGGACTTGGCCCTTTGGCCTTTTCTGCCTAGTACCTGCTCAGGTGGACTGCCCGGAGCCACTTGGGGCCCCTCAGGACCCATTTCCTGTGGGGGGGCGGTCAGTGCTCTAGACAGAGGAACGTTCTGGAGAAGGAGCGAGACGTGCAGGACCTGGGGCCTGGAGCAGCAGATGCTGAGCCTGGCACCTGACTCTCGGCAGCACCTTGGACTGGATTCCATCCATCTGCAGCCCTTTGGGGTCCCAGTTCCCATACCCTATCGAGGTAGGGAGACCATGCACAGAGAGGTGGAACTCTCATCCCACATGGCAGTGCTAAGGAGGATCTGGCCTGTGACTGTTCTCAACTCTCATGGAATCTTAGCATCAGGAGGACCTGCCCTCACGCTCCCTCATCCTGATAAGTAGAGGCTTATCCAATAAAGGGCCAGAGAGGCCCGGGGGAGGGGCCAGGAAGGCCCTGGGAGGAAGCAGCAGGGATGGCCAGCCACACTAATCAAAACAGAAAAGCATCAGTGGGAATAAGGGAAAAAAGAGGGCAAGCATGAGACAAAGGATTGAGAAGGTTCTAGAAAGAGTCCTGGGCCATGCTGAGCCAAGTCTAGGGGCTGCCGTCTCCCAGGAGGTAGAGCTGAAATCCAGGGGCAGGTACAACCAAAGGGATCAAGCAAGACCCGGAAGACAGCAGAGATGGCTCCCAGGGGGACACTGCGAAGGGATTCCTGCTGTCTTTGCAATTCCCGGGCTCTGTGGCTTCCTGAGGGAGGCTGGAAGGCCTAACCCAGAGCCTAAGTCCTCTGAAGGGCAAGGCCGGCCTGCTTCTTAGAGGAGACGTACTGGTCAGTGGAAGGAGCATTGTGAATGGGTGTGCAGGTCCTATGCCACTCGCAGTGACAGGGCTTGGCCTTACCTGGGGGTCCATGTTATCAGCTCATCTTCCAGTCTCCCGGACCTCCTCATCTCAGGGTCATTCCTCATGCTTCTTCCAGGGGCCCCCAGTATTCCCATGCGGCCCCTGTATGGATATGCTCCAGAGGCTCAGAGGCCCTTCTAAATTGTGGTGCCGAAAAGCACCTCCCGCCCCCTCGCCCAGCCCCGGTGCAACGGTAGAAACGTTTTCCACATGCATGTCACTCTAGCTCGGTCTCATGAAGGAGAGACAGAAGCTGACACGGGACATCAGAACTGCCTGTGCCCCTGTACTCAGCTCGGATGAGGTGGGGCGCCCCGCAGCCCCCGTGGCTCTGCCTGGGCCCATCTTTGGATGCCCCTTCCTGGATCTCAATCAGCAGCTTCAGTTTGGACCTCCGAAGGGGGTTCCAAGACCCTGACTGCTCTCTCCTCTCTGAGCTCAGTTGGAGGAAGCTCATCAGGGAGGATGCCCAGGGGCAGCTACAGCTGCGAGGGATGTCCAGGGTTCCCCAGAGATGGGGTGTGAGGCACACATGGACCAGAGGTTCTGCCCTCCGCAGCAGGACCCCCAGGGGTCCACGGCCATCGTCCATCACCACCCGGAGCCTCTGGCTGTTCTGTCTCCCCGCTCTCTGGGCCTGCTCGCTGCCAGGCAGGCTGTGAGCGTGGGCTTCATGGTCATGGAGCCCCACAGCCGGATCATGGCGAGGTTTGCGGGCGGCCAGTGCATGGGAAGCAGCCTGCCGGAGGCTCCAGGTACCAGCCCAGCCCAGGTTCAGCCTTCCCGTACAAAGCACAGGAAACTCCAGGCACTGGCTACAGAGACCAGCATATCAACTTCAGTTTCCTCAGGAGTGTGAAAAGTATTTTACATGAGAGCTCAATTTTCTTTAAACAGGTGGAGTGACCTATGCAGGGCACCCCCCTGACCCCAAACCTCTGGGTCCGGCAGTGAAAATGCCCCCAGTCGTTTGGATGTTTCCTCATATCCAGATGTCGGGCACCAGGGAACTCAAACTTCCACATGAGGACTTTGGGTTCTGATGCAGGAAAGACCCCCGAGGCCATTGGAGTGATGGTTGTCACTTCCCAGGTGAGCATGCACACCTGGATACAATCCTTGACACGGGATTGACCAGGCAGAATCAGGAGGCCTTAGGAGGAACTAGAAAACTGTGCTCCTCCAGGGTCGCCTTCCTACCATGAAGGAAGTACCACCTGTGAGTGCCCGGCACACAGTGGGGCTCATTAAATGCTGGGAAGTGTCCACTGCCTTGAGGTCAAGTGGAGGAGTGCAGCCTCCCGTGCACGGCTAGAGCCCCATCTGTGCTGTGCACACACATGCGCCTGCCTCGTCTAAGCCGAGGAGGGAATTTCATCAGGACAACTGGAAAGCTTCTCCCCCGTCCTTGGCCAAGTGGCCTGATGCCAGAGCTGCGAGCCAGGGCATCCCTGCCAAGTTTCCAGGCTCTTGTCATGCTTCCCTCTTACCCAGGGGGAAAACCCCTGCACTTTCTCACTTCTTTTGAGACAGATCAATTTGAAGAGAGTTGGCTCAGATCTAAGACTAGGCCTATTTTCTCTACACACATTTTTTGGAAGGGGGAACAAATTATTCTCCTTCTTTTCCACGGATGCTGGTGATGGGCTCTGGGGGACATGCTCCAAGGCACCTGTCGCTAAATCCCAGGGCTGAGCAGAGATGGTGCAAACAGCCAACTGCCGTGGGCTCTGGGATTAAAAAAAAGAAAAAAACACTCAGGTTCTCTGAAGTCCAGTGGCAGCATCTTGCAGGATATACGGCAGGGTTAATGGTGCCCTGAATGTGCACATGGCCATGACAAGGCTGAAGGGCAGATCTCCACTCAACCAGGAGGGTGCTTCTCCACAAGCCCTGCGGTTCTGCACTCCTGGGAATTCCAACCTGGGCCAAGGGTAGAGGGTGGGCCCCCTCTGGGCGCTCACACAGCAGCTGAGCCTGAGAGCAGCCTGGACCAGCTCCCTGTCCTGAGGAAAGGGCCAGGAGGAGCCATTGTCCTGAGGCGAGCCTGCTTCCACGGCCTGAGGGATTTATGCCCGTTTAGGTGAACCATTCATTCACGGGCTCAGCAAGCATCCTTTGAAGCCTTCCTCACGGAAAGTGCTACCATGTAGGGCATCTTTCGGGGAAAACCACACAAGAAGTGCACTAAGGGTCTCCTTAATGCCCTGGAGTACAAAGAGAGGATCACCACCTGGGCTGCCCCCAAGAGTTCCATGTCTGGAGAGAGTGACAAGGTATGGCCATGCCATCCTTGAGGGAGCCCTGGACCCCTAGGGTTGGGAGAGTCCCCCAGAGGAAGAGGCTCCTCAGTTGACCTCACTGGATGACCTTCAAGGATGGGGGTCATTCCTCCACACAGAGGTCTCCGTGAGGGGGCAAAAATGACAGAACATTACATAGCCCAGTTTTACAGACCAGATCACATTAGGGGGAGACTGATGGAATGTGTGTCCCCGTTCCCATTTCTAGAACACTCGTGTCCCTCTCCTCCTTCAACTCGAAGGCCTTCCTCGACCCTCTCTGACAACATACACACACCCTCCCCCTCCCTGCTCCATCACTTCTTCCTGGCGCTTCTCACCGACAGCATGTTTTTGACTCGTGTGTGTTGCTCATTGTTGGGCCTCCATCCTGCTGTAGCAGCAGCTCCTGGGATCCGTGAAAGCCGTACCCCTTGCCCTGCTGGAAATACAACTTGCTGCAGCTAGAGGTTTACATTTCACCATTTCATCAGTTCTCAAGATAGCCTTGCAAGGCACATGTCACTGCTCCCATGTGACAGATTAGGAAGCCTTCTCTCAGGTCCGTAAGAAATATGCCAAAGGTCCCACCCACAGCGGATAGGAGCAGAAGTGGGATTTGAACCTAAGATTGTCTGGTTTCAAAAATGCACTTAGGGCTTCCCTGGTGGCGCAGTGGTTGAGAGTCCGCCTGCCGATGCAGGGGACGCGGGTTCGTGCCCCGGTCGGGGAAGATCCCACATGCCGCGGAGCGGCTGGGCCCGTGAGCCATGGCCGCTGAGCCTGCGCGTCTGGAGCTTGTGCTCCGCAATGGGAGAGGCCACAACAGTGAGAGGCCCACGTACCGCAAAAACAAACAAACAAAAAATGCACTTAAGAACCACCTTGATGCGCAGTTGGACCATCCTCCCCCTGGGCATCCATCTGGCAGGCATGGGTGTGGAAGCCGTGCTGGACCGGCTCATTCTTATCCTGCCCACCTACCATGGACTGTTTATGTTAATGTCACAGCTCTAAAATATTATCACTGGAGGCCATGAGATTTCAGAAAGAGCTTCCTTTCCAGAGCCACGTTGCTATCTATAATTAGCACAAGTTTCCGTAAGCATGAAGAAGAGGCAGGAGCAGCTGCCCCGGGAGCTAGGTTTGTTAATGTAAGGCATTCCTGGGGCTTCTGTGCAGCCCAGGCTGTGCTCCTCTATCCCCCGCTTCTCTGGCCCCTGCCATCGGGAGCCGCCAGGCCCTCATTAAGGGATTAGCAACGTCAGCCATTCAATGCCTTGGCTGTGGACGCGAGAAATGCTGGGCCCTCTGCTCTGTTCCCTCTGCCCCTTATCAGTGGTCCCTGAGCCATGTTTGTGCTGCGGAAATCAAAGCAGGGCTTGGGCGGAAATTATGGACCACTGGTGTCACACACTAATTAAAGACTCTGGGGTCAAGCTTCAGGGAGGCGACCGGACTTCTTCCATCCTCGGTCCCTCTGCTAATGGGATGTCAAGAAGCACAGCTGGGGCTGCAGGCTGAGAAAGCCCACTGTGCCAAGGCCCGTGAGAGACAGATAAAAGGGTGATGCAGTCTGCTGTGCCTCAGGAAAGATGAGCGGTCTTCCTTAACCAAGTACAGAAGAGGGGCACTCCTATCTGGGCCCAGCGCCTGGGTCACAAAGTGTCTCCCTGCCAGAGACTGGCCACGTGCTGTGAACACCCCCAGCAGTGGTCCGTCTTCAAGGGCCCTCTGCTTTCAGTGCAGGAGGGCGGGAGGAGCCCTGGGGGGATATTCTTATGTTGATCACAACACATTTATGACCCGGTAGGACGTCTGGGACAATTCTGAGCGTCTATATCTGTCATTAAAAAAAAAAATAGATTAAGATTCAAAGACCATTCTGAATAATGAAAAATAGCCAAACATACAGGGGAAAAAACAAAATGTAACCCTGAAAAGCGTCTCCTATTGCTCTCTGGTTCCCAGGCTCTCAGCCCACTAGACTGTGAACAGCTCCATCAATATGATCCTTCTCTGCTCCTGTCCCCAAGAAGGCAGGTGCACGGTGAGAGCCTGGGGCCGAGTCAGTGGCTGAGCCCTTGCACGAGGGGTGAATAACACCCCTAGGTATCAATCCCACCTCCCTCTACCTCCCCTACTCACTCAGTCCTTCTTGCGACTGGAGCCCTTTCTCTAGCCTCATCCTAGCTCCCAGCCCTTGCCCTCAGCCTCGCCCCAGATCCCAGCCACAGACAGATGGACAGGAGACTCTTCCTGCTGACTCCAAAGCAAAGGCTGTAAATATGAAACCACTAAGGTCAAGGCCTGGCGATTTCAGCCTAGATGAGAGCGCTGGCATGAGTTCCTGCACAGAAAGCGTTCATATGTTCCGGGACTATCTCCAAAACTTCTCATGGACCAGGAAAAGGTCCACATGGGCATAACCCCACCTGAGTAAGCATGATCACTGCCAGGACCAGGTAGTACTGCAAGGGTCCGGCTCAGAGCCAGTGCCCCACCCACTGTCCTCTGGTCAGGACTCCCAGTTGGTGGCACCTGCCATGCAGTTTGTAGTGATAGTTAGTCACTGCCCAAGACTATCCCCATTCAATGCACCCATGTGGCCAGCCCCCGTCTAGTGGCCCAGGACACTCTCCAGCCTCTTTCTAGACCCCTGCAGGAGATGCAGTGTTCAAGGCAGGCCTGCCCATGACCGGTGTGTTGTGTTGGGGCAGATGCACTATGGTGTAATCCAGTAATTCTTGAGGAAAACTTCTGAGACCCTTTCTCTTCCTCTTGCCTGTTCTCAAGCCCCACTTTTGTTGAACATGTTTTTCAACTTCTTTATGACCCAGTCGAGCGTCTTCTGACAGAAGTGGCCTCACCTTTATTGAGCACATACTATTTTCTAGGACCAGTTCCGCCAACTAGGCCTGCAGGCCAAATCCAGCCCATTGTCTGTCAATAAAGTTTTATTGGAACACAACCAGTCAATTTATTTATGTTTTTTTTACTTCCTTATTTATTTTTTTTAAACTTTTTATTTTATATTGAAGTATAGTTGTTTAACAATGCTGTGATAGTTTCAGGTGTACAGCAAAGTGATTCAGTTATACATATACATGTATCTGTTCTTTTTCAAATTCTTTTCCCATTTAGATTGTTACATAATATTGAGCAGAGTTCCGTATGCTATACAGTATATTTATATATGCTCTTAGGCTACAGCAGCCAAGTTGAATATTTGCAACAAAGACCATATGACCCACAAAGCCTAAAATATTTACTATCTGGCCCTTTACAGAGAAAATTTGCCAACTTTTGTTCCAGGAGGTTTGCAACAATGGTTTTAGTGTACCTTCATAGTGCCCCTGGGCACTACACCCTGATTTCCATTTGGAGAGAAGCTGCTGAAGCCTGGCAAAGTCAAGCAGAACCCATAGCTGGTAAGGAGGGGAGGCGGACCTCAAACCCACCACACTCTTGGCACTTGGCATTTCTTTTGCATCTTTGGTAGAATAAGCTGAGGGTGAATAGTTGCCTTTGTCTTGTTGTTTGGGTGGCTAGAACTATGGCTCCCAAACCAGCAGGATGTCTAGTAACTGACTCCAGCTTTTCTCCCTGGAAATCCTGATTAAAAATAAAAGATAGGGCTTCCCTGGTGGCGCAGTGGTTGAGAGTCCGCCTGCAGATGCAGGGGACATGGGTTCGTGCCCCGGTCCGGGAAGATCCCACATGCCGCGGAGCGGCTGGGCCCGTGAGCCATGGCCGCTGAGCCTGCGCGTCCGGAGCCTGTGCTCCGCAATGGGAGAGGCCACAACAGTGAGAGGCCCACGTACAGCAAAAAACGAAACAAAACAAAACAAAACAACAACAACAGAAAAGATAAGTGACCTTCTCCCAGTTATCTCCGAAGATGCCCAAATTAATCACCCAGGCAACCAAGTCCCTCCTCTTCCCCTTGGGTTTCTGACATAAAAGTCAGTCAATCAATCAGTCTCTTCCTCTGATCCAGGATTAGGCATTCAGACCCTGAACCAAGTGGGTAAGACTAGGCCAAATGCCCCTCAGGGTCTTCTCTGGGAAAATCAGAGGACTCTCCATGGGCCCTGAGACTCAGCATGAGGAAGTTGATGGAGAAAGGGCCTTATGGGCATCCGGAACTCAGCAGACCTTATCTTTAATCCCTAGGGTTCCCAGGAAAGCACATGAATTGGCACTAAGCTGCTTCCCATTCTCTCTGTTGGCTGCCAAGCCTCTGAACGTCCTTTCATGCTTGGAGAGCTGGGCTTTGCATGAGTCTTGGGGGACACTGAGCACTGCCACTGCTATAGAAACTGAGCAGGGTAGGCATGGCTTTTCAATCTTTCTTCTCCCTGTGCCCACCAGGCCATGTCCCCTACACTCCTCCATCCAGGAGTGACCTTCACCAAGGTTCAAGGGCCGAGGTGGTAGCACAGGGCAGTGGTGCTAGCGTGGCAGCAGAAGCGGCCTGGACCCACACCCTCCCAGCTGACCTTGGCCTTGGTGGCTACGCCTGCCTTGATTCCTGCCTGTTCTCCAGGCTTCTTTGTCACTGGCCTGATCTCTTCCAATAAATTCAATTTCTACTGAAGTTGACTCAGGTCTGTGAAGAAATGGAGCTTGGAGAGATTAGATGTCTTGTCCAGAGCGACACTAATAGTAACAGGCAGATCTGGGATTCATTCCTAGCTCCTCTGGACTGAACAGACAGTGCCTTTCCACTAGCCCACACTTCCTCTCAAGGAGTGACACCACTTGTTCTAGAACCTCAGAAATTGGCCACCACCCAGATGTGGCTGGAACTGTCCTATGCCCACCCTCACTCAGCTCCCAGCCAGGGCCTCCCTAGTAACTTCTCAGGCCCAGGGCAGCCTCTTGACCTAAGTCCTGGCTTCTTGGGAAGCACAGTCAAATTCCTGGGCTACCAAGTGGGTTTCAGAAGTGAAAGTAGAATTTTCAATCATATGTGGAATGATGAGGGGAGGGATGGGCTTAGAAGGTGCCAGTCAGCTTGGAGATGAGCAGCATCACCCATGGGTACCGGCCACAGGAGGAGATGGGTGGGAGGCCCACATCCCTGGAGGGCCTGAGACCAAGTCTAGGAACCAAGAAAGCGAGCCTGTGGTGGCTTGTCGTTGTCCCAGAGCAGGATGAACGGGGCTTGCCCACTGGGGGGGTTGTGCAGGTGTGGAATTGAGACTGACCTGGGCAGAAGGGTGGCTGCATACGGCAGTGCCGCTCGCCTGAACCCCTGCGGGGCTCCCATACACCTGCCAGTCCTACAGGAGTCTTGAGGCCTCAGATATATTTTTTAATTCCTGAGGCTTAACTCTCTGAGCCTAAGGATGTGTGGACAGGACAGATCTGGGCCTTACCTCCTTCCTCTTGCTCCTGTCCAGACATGGCTGGATGATGGGCCAGACATTGGGGGGAGGTTCTGGCTTCTAAGTTTGGGGACCTACGGGTCCCGATTTTCCTGTTCAAGCCCAGGGATCTACATCCCTTGGCTTTTGACTACATTCACTTGGGGTACACCCTCAAAAGGTGAGCATTACAGCCCCGTGCTAAGTACTTCACATATTTGTGTGACATGGGCCATCGTGAGGATGAGACAGACATATTTGCTGATCTTCTAATCATCTCATTTTTAAATCACAAAAATGAAATAAATAAGCTTTATTTCTGTTTATTTATTTATTATTTTTGGCTGCGTTGGGTCTTCATTGCTGCACCGCGGGCTTTTTCTAGTTGCAGCGAGCAGGGGCTACTCTTCGTTGTGGTGCGCGGGCTTCTCACTGTGGTGGCTTCTCTTGTTGCAGAGCACGAGCTCTAGGCACGCAGGCTTCAGTAGCTGCGGTGCATGGGCTTAGTTGCTCCACAGCATGTGGGATCTTCCCGGACCAGGGCTCGAACCCGTGTCCCCTGCACTGGCAGGAGGATTCTTAACCACTGCGCCTCCAGGGAAGCCCCAAAATAAATAAGCTTTAGAAAAAAGAATTCCTTTTACTTGTCTTTGCAGAGAAACTTAAGAAATTATCACACTTCCTCAGGCCTCCAAGTTGCCTTCAGAATTCTGTTGAAAACTTGGACAGGGGGCTTGTAACATCCTTGTCTACTGTCCTTACTGACTCCACATTTTATTTAAATTGCACTTAGCACCTGCCTGCAATTACTCACCTCTGGCAAAGAGCAGAACTCTGGTTAAATGCTTGTCCCGCTTTCGCACAGCATTACCCCAGGCGAAAGCCCCGGGCGGAGCAGGCATCATCTGTCTTCATCAAGCCTCCCGCTCCCAGCTCTGACAGCAGCTGCTCAGGAGGTAATGAGGACAGTTACCGCTGGGAGGCCGAGATGCTAACGACATCCTCTTCAGTGTCCGGGGAGTGATTTGTATTCATTACTGTTCCTCCCAATCACTGTCCCCGGGTTTACACGGAGAGCAGGCACGGACAGCCTGGCCAGGCTGCGAAGGCAAGGAGGCGGGGAGGTTAATGATGGCAATGAGGCTGACGACAGGGATGATGAGAGAAGGTGGCGGTCGCTGATTCTGATGCTGATGAACCCGGCCACTTTGGGAGCACCTGCCATGTCAGGTACCATGCCAATCGTGCAGCCCAATCCTTCCCATGTCACGCCCACGCCGACTCTGCGAGATTGGTATTCTCGGGTTCTCCCTCCACTTTATGGCCGAGGAAATGGAGATGGGCACACGATCACTTACCCAGACAAACTCAGCCATGTCCTTCTGCCTGGAAGCCCACCTGCAGCATCCTCGAAGGCGTGAGCACATGACCCTGCCCCTCACCTTTCCGTGCCAGGAGGTGCTCCCTGGGCCAGTGGGGCTGGCTTCCTGTGGCCACAGGGAGGCAGGTGTACTGGGTTACTCTGTGGTCACGAGCTGTCCCCTCAACCAAGTCCATCACTGATGGGTCTCCTGGTTCAAACAGAGCTCATTGTTGAACATATTAAATGTAGCGTGTGTGTGTGTGTGTGTGTGTGTGTGTGTGTGTGTGTGTGTAAAGCTATGTTTTAGAGCTAGAACATGGGGAGGATTGTGGAATGAGTGGAAAACGTCATGATTCATGGGATCAGTGACTTCCAGGTTGGAGTCACAGCTCTACTTTCAACACTGTGACCTTGGGCAACTCACTCATTGACTAACATCTGCCTCAGAGTCATACCCGGGGATGGAGCCCCAGGGCTCACCTCTACCACTGAGGGAGTGGAGCTCTCTAAGCTTCCAGGCCAGTGTATTTACATGAGGAGATGCTTTCACCATTCAGCTCCAGAGTCCCACTGGCCCTACCTCCTATCTCGCTGGCCATCCTCTCCGCTCCCAGCCCATTTCCACTGGCCTAATCATACCTTATCACGCATCATTCAGACACTGCTACTGAAGCCGTCTTGCCAAAATGCAAACAGCACCGCTTCCCTGCGTAAAGTCATTTAAGGGCTCTTGTCTCCAGCCAAGTAGAGCGAAGCCCCTCAGGGCACCGTGCAAGTCCCTTTGGCTTGGCCCTTGCTTAGCCCCAGCCTATCTCCCACCCCGCCTGGCCTCCCCTCTGCTACTCCAGTCATGATGAACCACTGGAAACTCCTCGAACCTGCAAGAGGGCTCCGCCACCTCCACGTCTCAACACCATCTGCTTCGTGGCTTGGAAGGTTCTTCCCTCCTTTATTTATGCATCAATTATCAGACAACATCCAGAGAGCCGTCCTGAACGCTGCACCTACTTTCTGTGCCCACCCCACCCATCCACCGCACCAACCCTAATACCACACTTTCTGCCTGCTGCTTCCCATGTCCATCTGTCTCTCATCACCACCAGACTATAGGTGCCAAATATGGGAACTGTGACACATGCGCATCTTCATGTCTGCCCAGCACCTGTCCTACCAGGGCTCCAGGCTCCTGACTTGCCCTGGACCATCCTTGTATCACATGCTGTCACTTAGCACGTTCACCTCAAAGTTGTGTGAATGACTTTGGCATTGCCTGTGCCCACCCTCTTCATCCTCAAAATAGTCACAGGAGGCTTACCTCCCAGCTTCTGATTTCCTTTTAATAAAAAGACCCACCCTCCCAAGAACCAGAACCATAACAAAAAGGCAGACGAATGAAAGGAAAATGGAAACAAGTCTGAAAACCTCACCATCCTCCGTCCAGGGAAAGATGTCTCAAGGTGTCCTCTCAGCCAAGTGGCCTGTCCATGACCTCCATGACCAAGGCCATGACCTGTCCGCCTCACCGACTAATACCCAGTACAGCTGCCTGGAGAATGAGTCACAGAATCACCCCCATCTCAGTGCTGTGGGGATTTTCAAGGTCCATCGGACTCAGCTCCCATGGGAAGGGCCCCTTCTGCATTATCCCCCAGATGAAGTCCAGCTTCCCAAGACATCCCTAGGGGAGGGGCTTCTGGAGGAGCTGCAGCTCTGAAGTCAGAAAGCCCCTTCTAAGCCTTGGCAGCCCCCTCCTCTGGCTCGCTCTCTCTCTCCGGGAGCTATAGAGCCGCCCAGATGGAGTGCCACCAGGAAACAAATGCACCTGTTCCCTCCCTTCACCCCCGCTCTGCAGGCGGAATGACCCACCCAAACGCTACGACCGGACGGGTTCCAGGCCCTTCTCTTTCCCTCTCCGGCTCTTCTAGAGGCACCGCCCCTGTGGGGCCTGAGCAGCCCGGAGGAGACCCGGTGCCCTCGTTCTAGCGGTTCTACCTCTGTGGATACAGGGAGCAGCGGCAGTGGGCTTCCGGCAGCCCCGCTGCCCTGACTCACACTGAGCCTTGCCTTCCCCCTGGCTCCACCCAAACAGAGCAGCAGAGCCTTGCTCCCTAGCCTCCACGCATGACGTCCCTGATCATTTCCCATCGTTGAACTCAAGCCAGAGTCAATTCAGTGACGTGCAATGGTCTCAGGGGCTGTGCTTACACTAAGGCCCAGCCTGGGTTCCCACGCTGCCTATCCCTGAGCCTCCACAGGGAGTCCTTCCCACCTCCCTCTACATCTCCAGCCCCATCTCCTCTGGCGCCAGACCTGCATTTCGATCTGAAAGTTCCAAGGGCAGCTCAAACTCGCCATGTCCCAAACTGAACTCATTACTGATTCTTCCAAACTCACTCCTGTTCCGTGCTCCAAAAAATGACATCACCACCACCCAGTCCCCACGCCAGAAACCTGGGACTCATTTGAGATGTCTATCCCGCCAGTGAGTATGCATTTACCTAGTTTTTCTCAAATCCAGCCACCCTCTGGCCTTCCCACCGAGCTTTCCCTAATTCAGACTCTCACCATCTTTTGTCTGGACTATGACTGCACCAGTCTCCTAACTGGTCTAATTCTAACCTGGATTCCTTCCAACCCACCCTTAACACAGTTCTCAAGAAGCTCTTTCTAAATGTCCAACATATACATTTCAAGGAAGACAAACTTGCTAACCTGGCTTATGCCTGCTTTGCTACCTTGTTACCTTTTCTTTCCTGCCCTTTCAATTCTCTTTTTATTTCCCTGTGATCCCCTTTGTCCTCCATCCCCAGCGCTGAGCATGCTGCAGGGAAGTGGCTGTCCAACTTAAGCCTGCATCAGAATCAGCTGCAAGGGCCCGTTAAAGCACAGTGCTGGAGACCCCCTATCCAGGGTCTCTGATGAGGGGATCTGGGTGGGACCTGAGAATTTGCATTTCCAACTTCAAATCTTCATAGAGGTGATGTTGCTGGTCTGGTGGCCACATTTAGAGAAGCGCTGGTACAGGGCTTCAGTGAGTACCCAGAAAGGACTCAGTGAATGTCAGCTGAATGAATGAGCTGCGTACATGCTGACCAACTGAAGTTTTGCAGCCCGTCATGAGGACTCATTATTCACGTGTATGCGTAATCTCGGGTGGAATTTCTGAATAAGTTGAAAGAGACAAAATTACACCACGCCCTCTGCACAGTCTGGAGGACCCATCTGAGTTTCTCCCCATGATCAGGGCCTCGCTGTGTGCCTGGAGGAGCCAGTATCTTTCCCAGCCACAGAGGAGGGAATTGGAGGGTCTGGGCCTGGGATCCATGACGGCATTCCCGGTCACATCGTTTGGAATTCTTTATAGAGTGGAGAGCTTACAATGTCATCAAAACATGTTTTTGTGATTTTCCAATAACGCTGATTCCTGCTAACATGTCCTGTTCCCAAGCCACTGCCAGGCTCAGCGGACAAAAGCCAGCAAGCCCCTGAGCTCTCAAATGCTCATAGCGTGTCCCTTCTCACGGAGGGGGTTTGGAGAATGGAAAACAGGATGCGAAAGACCCAGAAAACACTAGAGGTTTTGCAGTGAGCTGGCCTATACCTGGACAAGTAGTAATTGTGGAGACTCCATGCCTTCCAGAGTCATGATCAGTATAAAGAAGACCCCAGTGCCCAGCACAGCCATGCCGGCCATGGTCCCCCTGCTTCACCCATTTTGCGTCCTGAGCCCCAGGCTGGTCCACTCTGATCTTGGAAACAGTAGAACTAAGTGGAGCAGCATCCGTTACACCATCTCCTCAGTTCACCTTAACTCCACGTGCTGCCAGCTCCCCTGGGACTTCACAGAGGGTGTGCAGGGGATGGATGCTGTATCCACAGCTGCAGGCGCCCGGGGTGCTACACGGCAACCACTGCGAGAGTCCTTTCCCTGGCCTGAGATTTAGTGCTGAGCCTTGGGTAAGGGAAGCCCTCCCCAAGGGACTGTCAGGCCACTGTCCCTCCTCCTGGTGACTCCAGGTGACTCTGCCCCAGAGAGGTGTGCTGCCCTCGTGCTTCTCGCTTCTTTTGCAGGGCTCAGGAGTTCACTGTGCCTCAGGACGGCACCTGCAGCACACACCAGTGTGCCTGGAACATTGTCGTGAAGGGGACGAACGTAGGAGGTGAGGGTGGAGGAGAAGGCTGCGGGTCTGCCGTGCCAACACCAGCCCTCCACGCAGCGGGGCGCCCTACGATTCAACGCGTTCCTGATGCTAACCGCCTGGGGTCAGAGCAGCCCGCTCAGGGCAAGGGCGTAGCGCCACAGCACTGCCTCCATCGCAGACACTGGCCCCCAGTTGGCAGGTGTCCCCAGGCTACCCACACTTCCACTCAGCCAACTACACAGTCAGGGTCCCCACAAACCACCCCCAGGTTTGATAATTTTCTAGACCAATACACAGAACTTGGGAAAAGCCTATACTCACTACTACGGTTTATCATAAAGAACACAAATGAACAACCAGATCGAAGAGAGTAGGACAAGGTGAGGGGTGGGATGGGAGCGCAGGGCCTCCGGGGCTCCCTCCCAGCACACCCACGTATTCACCAACCCAGATGCCTTGCTTCAAGATCTTTTCTTGGGGTTTCATCACCTAGGCAGGATTGAGTAAATCATCACTGGTCACATGACTGGGTGCGATCTCCAGTCCCTCCCGCCCCACAGGGGGCCAGGAGTCAGGAACCGGTGGGGCTGAAAGTTGCCACCTCCAATCCCATGCTTGCTCTTTCTGGTGGCCACCCCCTGCCTTGAAACTCCCTGAGGGCCTGCCACGATACACGTGTGTCTGTGAGACATAACGTCAGGTATGGTCAAGGGGCTCTTTATGAATGACAAAAGACACTCTTACCACTCAGGAAATTCCAAGGGTTTTAGGAGCTCTGTGCCAGGAACTGGGGGCAAAGGCCAAATAGATGTTTTATTACACCTGAGGCCCCGAAGACAAATATAGCGGCCTTCCTTCCCTTGCAGTGTGACCTCCCAGGTCCTACCCACAGCCTGCAGGTTCCGACCCCTTCTCCCGCTGGCAAGGCGTGTCCTGACAGAAGCAGGAGCCCCACTGAGGCCCAGACACAGGCCGCCCAGGCTGCTGGGATGCTGGGCTGGGGTGCAGGCTGCAGAAGCAGGCAGGGGCCAAAGGGCTTGGGCCTTCGGGACCTGGGGAGTCGTGCTAAGAGCCCCCGATCTAGATTCTAAGCGACTGGGAGCCCTGGGAGCAGGGGTGGCACTGATGGAGAAAGGCCGCTTTGCTGCTGTGTGGGAAACGTTCCCTGTGGGAACGCAGAGCACAACCCCAGGAAATGTTCTCATTAAACATTTCTTGAGTGGCCTTGAGCGGGTGAAGCCTGAGGCAGGTGACCCTGGAGGCAGGAGGCTGACTGGGGAGGCTCCCCCCAGTTCAGGCAGAGTGGTGGGGAGCCGAGGGGAGTCACTGCACATGTTTCAGACAGAAAACCAGGCAGAGCTGGACCAATGGCTGGCGGGGGTGGGCGGGCGGAGGGCGCTCCAGGCATCCAGTGTGGGTCTGTGTGACTGGCCTCGGGGACGCAGAAGGGTGGGAGGGAGGGTGGCGGTGGCAGCTTCCTGGCGGACAGGCTGAGGATGAGGAAACCGGACACTGAGCACGGGCAGCCGGGGCAGGGGGGAAGGAGACCCTCCCACGGAGGCCTGAGCCCAGCTCTCACCTTCCCCCAGGGCAGGGTGCAATCACACATGGGTCCCGCGAGCCTGGGTGGCACCCTCACCGTCCTGCTTGCGCTGTCCCTTCTTGGGATGGAGGGAGCCTGAGACGGCTCCATCAGCAGCTTCCTCATAGGAGTTAGCCAGGCAACCTGCCCAGCACACCTGGCTCAGAGGTGCGTGCGAATCAGGTGTCCCCTCTCCTTCCCTGGACCCTGGTCATCCATCCCCATCCGGCCACCTTTGCTCATTTCAAGCAATGTAGGAAAGACTTGGATTCCCTGATTGGGGGACTGCAGAGTCTTCACAAGTACAGGGAGACCAGCCTGCCCCTCCCCCTCCCCCAGCCCCACTCCAACTCCCCAAGGGCTTCCTTCCCAGCTCCATTGCCTCTGCACCCCAGTCTGCCCAGGTGCGCCCCATTGGGAAAGCTCCTCCTTCGGCCCAGGGCCCTAGAATTGTGTGTCAGGTGCACGTGGGGACAGCTGATGTGAGGGAACCTGGCAGCTGTGGAATCAAGCTGGGCAGCCCCAGGCCTGCCCATGACTTTTTCTCCTTAAAGAAAGAGGTCATTAATGCCCTACTTGGTGGTTCATACTGCTCTGCGCCACAAGCCCTACAGTCACTCTCACCCCAGCAGACAGGAAAGGAGCAAAGCCCCAATTGCAGAAGCCCCGCCCCATCTGGCCTCAGTCTTCTCTGGGTCCATGATCCCTGATGTACCCACAAGTCCCCTGCCCTATGCCCAGCGCAGCCTCCTCCACCAAACCCGGGGCAGGGCCCAGGTGGGGGCACATGAAGACAGGTAGTTCTGGAGGTAGTTCTGGTTTCCTTCGCCTCCAGGCTGTGTGACCCTGGGCCGTTGCTGAACCTCTCTGAACCTCCGTTTCCTCACTTGACAGGTGGTTGCGAAGACCCAAAGCAGTAATGTATGTAAAGTGCTTTTTGCATGGGGCAAATGAAGGCTTCCCTTCCTCCCTGAAACTAACAAATGCAGCCCTGGGAAGTGGAATATTAAGTCCATCCTCAAACAGGATTCGGGGCTGATGGCAACAATTTCCAGCTGAGGCTCATCTGTTGGCCACAGACTTCTGACTGGAACGGAGCAGGGGACAGAGATTGGGTGCGCGGGAGTCGGGGGAGCCTGCCTCACAGGACCCACCGCTTTCTGGCACTGACGTGCAGCTGCACAGGCAGGCAGCGCCACCTAGTGGAGGTCGTTGGGACCATGAATCAGGAGGCAGATTTACGGGGTGGGCGTCTTCTCCTCTCTCCTGCCGCACCTCTCTCACACAGACACGCAGACGGACACACACACACCATCAGGAACACTTACCACAGCCCCTACCCACACCTGCGCCCACACACAGATATTTCCCAGCCTCCTCCCCGCTGGGTCTCGCTTTGGAGCTGGCCATCGGCAGCCATAAAACAATGCTTCCTTTCTCTTTCCAAAAACTGATTCTGTGACGGCTGTGTGAGGACAGCAAAATTGTCTGAAAAGGCAACAGGCTGAGGTCACATTTGCTAAGGGCCGAGTACTGCCAGGCCGTGAGGTAGGCGTCACCGTCACACAGAAAGGGCGACGTACCCAGGCCCACGCAGCCGGGAAGGGGCTCCAAACTCCAGGCTGTGCAGCTGAGGCCTCCGCTCCTCTGCGCTCCACCAACCGTTCCATTTCCTAAAGTGGTTGCTATGGACCCTGTAACTTCCTTCTTGAACTAGGATTTTATTTCAATCAGAATCGGCTTGGCCCAGGATTCTGTTTTTGGTTCTAAGATGATTTTCTAAGTGGCACTAGAACCTCAACTCTCAATAGTCAGTGTCGTACCTACCCTGTCCTCAGCCTCCTCCCAGCAATGGAGTGTGTGTGTGAGTGTGTGTACATCCGCGTGTATGCGGTTTGGTGTGAATGTGTGTATATATCTGTATGTGCGGTATTGGGGTATGTGTGTGGTGGGTGAGGTTTGTGGCACAGATACCGCAGTCAGAGACGGGGGGCGGTCAAACCCCAGTTCTGCCCCTGCTATTCTGGGTGTGAGCCCACCTCCTGGGCTTGTGTAATCCCCCCCCAACCTTGAATGTAGGCTGCCCCTAGTGACTTGCTTCTAATAAATAGAATATGGCAAACGTGATGTGATGTCACTTCCAAAATTAGGTCACGGAAAAGACTCTGAGTTCCGTCCCAGCTGCCCTCTCAGCCACCTGTTCTGAAGGAAGCCAGCTACCATGCCCTGAGCTGCCCTGTGGAGAAGCCCACGTGACAAGAAACCTCATGAGAGAGGCTTCAGTCAACAAATAGCAAGTAAGTGAATGGCACCAACATCACTGGGCAAGATTGGAAGCAGGCCCTCCCCAGTCGAGGCTTGAGATGAGACCACAGCCCCAGCTGACACCTGGATGGAGCCTGTGAGAGACCCGAGCCAGGGGACCAGCTGAGCCACACCTGGATTCTTGTCCCACAGAAGCTGTGAGGTGATAATTTAAGCCACCAAATTTGGAGTAATTTGCTACGCAGCCATAGATAACACCCTGGGCCTTTCCTTTGCTTTTCTTGAGTCCCAGGTTCCCTGCTATAAAATAGGAATTGGATCCTAGGACATGCCTAGCACAGTGCCTGGTGCAAAAGAGAGACAACAAAAGTTTCCTTTCTCCTCTCCACGCTGAAGGCTGGCTTGGTGGGTGTATTGCCCTCCCAAACAGCATGGTGTGATGGAAAACCCGAAGTCAGGCTCTGTTTGGAGGCGGGAGGCTGACGGAGAGCCCACCCCTTCCCAGCCCATGACTGGAGCACAGCTTGTTGCCTCTAGAGAATCAGGAGCCGGCAGCCCAGCCACACGTAGAGCAGATGTGATGGCGTCAGCTTGGGCCTCCCTCCATTGCGCAGGGGGTGGGGTGATCACCTCCAGCCACAGATGCCCTTGACCTCTGTCCTTACTGGAGGGAGCAAGACCCTCTCCAGGACCAGGACGGTCTGCTGGGTGTTCACTGGACCAGACGCTAACAGCCCTAACAGCAAGCTGACTCTGCCTTTGCCACAGTGAGCCCAGGGAGGCACGCGGCCACCACCCACAGCTGTGGGGAGGCGCACCTGCCCAGCGCCTGCTGCCCCAGCTGCACCCAAGCACCCCAAATGCCTCTGTCTATCCTCCTGGCTAAAGAGTGGAAGGCAGCCCCCCTGCTCCCTCCCCTGCTGCTGCCCCAGCGCCCCCCACTGGCACGCTGTCTCACTGCGAGGAGGATTCCAGGGGTGGCTCTCCAAGGCAAGCCCCGGGAGTCGGGAGTCGAATTCGGGGTTGGGTCTCCCTCCGGTGAGGCCGGCTGAGCCCCTCTTCTGCTGACCCTTGGGTCAGGCACACTGGCCCCCGACCCTGCAAAGTGCAGAGAACTCACCGCTGAAACCCGGGCTCCCAGGCTGGGCTTCTACCTGCTTTATCCTCCCTCCCAGCAAGGAAAGAGTTTGTCCTACTTTCTAGATGAGGTTCAGAGTCTTTGGCAAGGTCACACAGCACAGGTGGCGGTTCTTAAACACTCTTTGTTTCCCGAATTCTTTGACATTCCTGGCACTGAGAGGGGGGGTTTCTGTCCTCTCTCTTTGAATCTGGGCCTGGGACTGCTTGGCCAAGAGAACACGGCAGAAGCAACACTGTGCCAGTTCCTGTGGTGGGCTGCAAGGAGCTGGCAGCCTCCACTCCCGGTCTCTTGGGACGTTGCTCTTGGAACTCAGTCACCATTCTGTGAGGAAGCCTGTGTGGAGGGGCTGCATGGAGAGGAACTGAGACCCCGGCCCTCAGCTCCAGCCAAGCCTCTGCCGCCGGCCAGCACCCCCTCATCAGCCATGAAGTGAGACTTCTTCAAAGCAGACCTTCGGCCCCTAGTTGAGCTGCCCCAGCTGACGCCTCTCTGCTGAGTCCTCTTCCAGCCCACACTGTCGTGTCCTGAGATAAACGTTGGTCTTCAAGCCAGCAGGTTTGGGATGACCTTACGTTTAAGTAACTGATACAGCAAGAAGTGATGAGCACAGCTCAACTGACAGCAAGGTCCATGCTCTCCGAGATTCCCAGTGTGGCAGGAATACCCCCAAATCAAACTCCTCATCTCACCAGGGGCCAATAAATTCCTTTGAGGCCTAGCCTGACTGCATTTCACCTCCCAGCCCTGTGGCAGGTTTAGAAGGTCAAGATGAGCCTGATCCCCTTGCCCTTGTACGACCTCTTTCCTTGATTGTGGCAAAGACTTGTGAATATGGTGAGATATCACTTCCTTGATGAAGTTACTTATATGGCAAAGGGATTTTGCAGACGGCATTCAGGGTACTCATCAGGTGGCCTTAAGATAGGGAGACTTTTGGAGGGGCCTCATCAAACCTAACCTGATCACCTGGGACCTCTACACTGAGGAGTTTTCTCCGGTTGGTGGAAGACAAGGTAGTCGGAGGGGATTGATGTGGGTGCTTGAGCATGAAGGAGGGGTTCCCTTGCTGAGGTGGAGGGGCAGGGGGTCCGGACCTGAGAGTGGTCACTGGGAGCTAAAAGCAGCCTCCAGATCTCAGCCGGCAAGAAAGTGGGGACCTCAGTCCCCAATCCACAAAGACCTGAATCCTGCAACCTGAGGGAGATGGGAAGCAGATTTCCCCCACAGCCTCCAGATAAGATCCTGGCCCAGTGATTTCAGTCCCATGGGACCCTAGGCAGATGGTCCAGTGGAGCCCACCCAGGCCTCTGACCTACAGAACTGCGACGTGATAACTGGGTGTTGTCGCTAAATTTGTAGTTTGTTACACAGCAATAGATAATTAATACGACCCCATTCCTTTTGCTTCTGGACTCTTCCTTCCCTGGAAGTATCCTTTCTTTCTTCATTGCAAATGGGGTGACACGTAGGCCTTCAAGCATAGGCTGGGGTGGGGATCTACAGCCTGGGCCAGGGCCCCTGAACCAGCTCTCAGGAGTAAGCGGCTCCACCCATCGGTGGGTCCAAGCGTGGGCCCAGGAGGGAGGTCCTTAGCATCCCCCTGCCAAGCCTCTGTGGCCTGGCAGAGCCTTCAGGACTCAGGGTCCAGGGGATGGTAGCATCACGTCCGCTGGCTATCAGACTATCAGACTCCCAGAATTCTTGTTAGGGTGACTAAGCCTAGCCTTAATTAGCTGGGCTCTGATGACCTGGACACTTCCAATTCCCTCCTTTCCAGGACAATAATAGCTCCCTGTTCAGACCAGATTTCCTCCCGAAGGGCCAGTTTCAAACTCTTCATGTAGCCGATTTAATCTGCTCCCTAACTAAGCCATGAGTTGTCTCTTACCTTCTCTGAAGCCATCAGCATTCTGGTCTGGATCCACAGGGACACCTCACAGCGTGGGGACGCTGGGGTATGGATGGCACTTAATGGGCTCAAAGCCCCTTCACCTCCTCCCCCTCCCCGTGCCAGGCCATACTCCCAGGAAGCAGACCACACAGAAATTCCCACGCCCATTTTCCAGATGGGGATCCTGAGGCTCAGAGCACTAACACAGAACATGGCACTTAGCATGCCACTTGAAGGGGTTTCTAGTTACTTCATGTCATTGCGATTACTTCTTAGGTTTTGAAGGACAATGATTTTTGTCTTCTATTACCAAGGAAGATGTCCCCATCAGAAAGAAGCACCAGCCTGGATATACAGCGAATGATCGAGAAAACGGCCCTGATGATTGCCAGGTGGTATATATTTACTTATCAGATCAAGCAGGGGGGTGTTGTTTGGATTTTCCATTTCCTTACTAATTGTTTTACCTGTTTATATAGAAGTAAATTTAAATCTCCCATTTGGGTTACAGCTTTGCAATTTCTTATCATTCTGTTGGGTCTTGCTTTATGCATGTTGAGACAATATTGTTTTTGATATTCCAGGGCTACATTATTTAAGAACATACAGCTCACAATTATCCCACATGACCCCCAAAATGCTACTTGCCTTAAATTCTATTTTATCTGTTATTAATATTGCTTCACCATCATTATTGAGGTTTGCATGTGCCTGATATATTTTTTCTCTCCCTTGATTTTTCTGCATGATTTTCTTTCAGTTCTGTCACTTGTAGCAGCATATGGATGGATTTAAAATGTTTTAATCTGCTGATATCTATCTTTTAATAAGCAAGTTAATCTGCTTACTTTTTTGTGATTGCTGATATAACCTGGACTCACTTCAGCTATTTTATTTTATAGTTTCTCTTTTCCATACCTTTCCATTGCTTCTCTTTTTATTTACATTTTTCCTGCACAGGCAAATTTTGCTTCTTGTATGGTTTTGAAGTGATTATATTTTTCTGTTCTTGCAGTTGTTACACACTGACCTTTTCAACCTACATCCCTAACTTTACCTTTTCCTCTGAGCTGAGAATAATGTACATTATTATTCACCATCTCTATCCCCCCTCCCAAGTATGACAAGGACCTTGCCAAACTTAACCACCCAGCCATGGAGCCCTTGTCCTTCATTTCTTATTTTTGTCTGAAGTCAGTTTTACCTCTTATCTTTAGATATAAAATATTACCTTTAATTTTCACAATCAAAAGTGTATTATAGTTTCTGACATACTTTATAGATTCCATGCTAAATGACTGATGCATTGTTTAAGTTATTACCAGTTTCCTGCCCCCACAGATATTCTTTGTACTACATGTTTACATTTTCCTAATCATTAACTCTTGAACCTTTTGAGACTCAGGGAAGGCCTGAAGCAAAGGCTTTTACTTCAAGAGATGGGGGACATGGTTGGGGGGGGGGTCCTTATACCCAAGAGGGTCACAAAGGGTCCTGTTCGATTTCAAAACGAACACATCTGAAAACTAAAGGAAAGGAAAAATCTTGAAAGCAGGGTAACTGACATTCATGCATATCAGACCGATGCAAATTAAGGGCTACCTGCACTTTCATAGAACGAAATCAGCCTGAGGGGGACCCTTGGGATAGACGAAACTAAGGCGAGCACAGAATCTCAAATATTCCTCAAGAATCACTCCAGCTCCAGTCCCTCTGATGTCACCCTCGTGGACCCCAGTCTCCCCCTACATCCATCTCTCCCCAGCCCTTGTTCACTCGCTATTTATCCCCCTAAAGATCACCCATTTTCTCATCCTGCAAGTTCCTCCTGAAATCATTTTGAACTTTAAGCTCACATACAGTTCCAAATCCCTGGCCCTCCTGGCATTTTTCCATTTCTGCTCCAGCACTGGAGAAGGCAGCACCTGGCTTCCCTTCTCCCCTCCCCGCCGTGCAGCCTGGATCCAGAGGCTGTGGAACTGTGGGCCTCGGCTCCTGGACAAGCCCCTTGAGGCTGCTGCAAAACCCAGTTCTTCATCCCTTGCTGGGCTCCGGCGTATTCCCCCAGCAGCTGTTCCCAATCTTTCTCCTCTCCCCAAGTCCACGCACCCACCCCTACTTCCTGAACTTGTAGGGGATGAATGCGCTTCATAATTTATTGAGAATTTCATCTGATAATGACACTCTCACCTTCTCTCCCCTTTGCCTCAGAATGTCTCTATCTTCCCCCAGTGGGTCTTTATTGAGAAATAGCCTTCCTCTTTCAAGACAAACGTTTCCCCCTGGACTCTGGATCCCACGCCTTCCTGATTTCTTCTTGACCTCTTTCCATGTTTCTGTCTCATAAATTCTTTTTATTTTTTAGATTTATTGAGATATAATTGATACAAAAGCATGCACATATTTAATTTATACATCTTGATGAATTTGGACATATGCATACACCTGTGACACCATCACCACAACCATGACACCAAGGCACTAAAAATATACATCACTTTCAAGAAAATTTCCTTGCGTTCTACTTTTTTCAGTAAGAACATAACGTGTGATCAATCCTCTTAACATATTTTAAAGAGTACAATACTGTACTGTTAACTACAGGTTCTATGTTGTGTAACAAAATCTCTAGAACTTATTCATCTTGCATAATAGATCCTATACCCATTGAAAAACAATTCCTAGTTCCCCCCTACACCCCAGCACCTGGCAACAACCATTCTATTCCCTGCTTCTAGGAGGCTATTTTAGATGTCTCATATAAGTGGGATCATGCGGTATTTGTCCTGTGACTGGTTTATTTCACTGGGCATAATTTCCTGTAGGTTCATACATGTTGTCACAAATGGCAGAATTTCCCCTTTTAAGGATTCAATTATATATATATATATATATATATAAAATATACACACATATATATACATGTATGTATATATACACATATGTATACATACATGTATATATGATATATATTATTTCTTTGTCCTTTAATCTGTTGATGAAAATTTGGTTTGTTTCCATATCATGACTATTGTGAATAATGCTGTAATGAACTTGGGGATACAGACACCTCTTAGAGATCTTGATTTCAATTTTTTTGTATATACACCCAGAAGTGGGATTGCCGGATCATATAGTAGTTGTATTTTTAATTTTTTGAGGCACCTCCATACTGTTCTCCATAGTGGCTTTATCATTCTACATTCCTCCCAACAGTGTATAAGGGTTCTAATTTCTCCACATCCTTGCCAACACTCCTTTGGTTTTGATAACTGCCATCCTCACTGGCCTGAGGTAATATCCCACTATGGTTTTGATCTTCATTTCCTTGATGGTTAGGGATGTTGAGCACCTTTTCATATACCTGCTGGCCATCTGTATGTATTATTTGGAGAAATGTCTATACAAGTCCTTTGCCCATTTTCTAATTGGATTATTTGTTTTTTGGGGTTTTTTGCTATTGAGTTGAAGGAGATACTTAGATATTTGGAATATTTCCCCCTTATTAGAAGGATGGTTTGCAGATTTTCTCTCATTCTATAGGATGCCTTTTTACTCTGTTGATTGTTTGCTGTTTCCTTTCCTTTTTAGTTTGATATAGTCTCGCTTGTCTATTTTTGGTTTTGTTTCCTGTGCTTTTGGTATCAAATCCAAGAAGTCATTGCCAAGACCAGTGTCAAGAAGTTCCCCACCCCCGCCCCATGTTTTCTTTGAGGAGTTTTATAGTTTCAGGTCTTACATCTAAGTCTTTAATCCATTTTGAGTTGATTTTATTTATGATGTAAAATAGGGGTCCAATTTCATTCTTTTGCATGTGGATATCCAGTTTTCCCAACACCATTTGTTGAAGAGACTATCCTTTCCCCATGTGTTTTCTGTCTTGTGACTTCTCTTCATCCACAAAACTCATGAAAACTGAGTTTATCAATTTAAAACAAACCATATCCTCAGGCTTGTTGCCTTTCAGATTCCTGCCCATCTCGTTCCCTGCTTCTCTTCATGATTGTAAACCTGAGTAGTGAACTGTGCAGTCACTACGTCCCACCTTGTCCTCCATCCACCCCTGGCCCGCAGGCATTGTGCCCCTGCCCTCCACACCCACAGAAGACCACGTGCAGTGGCTCCTTCATGGTTCTCATTCCCTTTGCCTTCTCCACAACCTGTTACCCTTGTGACTTCCCAAGTCTCAGTTTCTCTGATGTGATAAGTGCAAGCTCTCCTCCCACTTCGTATCAGTCCTCAGTTTCCTTACCACAAATCTATAGGATTCTGCCCTTGACCCTCCTCTCTTGATATATTTCACCTGTGTTTCTCAACAGGAAGGTACGGCACTTTAAAACTTATCATCCAAACTGGGACACTTTAGAGAATGAAAGCCGTATCATTAATAATTATGTAGAGCAACAGGTGTCAAGCAGGACAGTCCTGATCAGCCTACCCATAGGGCTGTTGTAAGGGTTCCTAGTATTTGTTTTAATCAGGTATAATAAGACATGCAGTCATGGAAATGATGGTCATGAAAGAAAAAGTTGTTATATCCACAGATCCCTAGAAACAGGAGGCACAGCCTGCCATGTAGGGCCACAAGGGGAAGCACCAGAGTCGATCAGGAGGCAGAGAAAGAGGGGAAAACATGGGCAAAGCATTTATTGTGGTTTTCATGGGAATGATTAGGCAAGGCAGGGTGAGGTTGCTTAGGATTGGCTAGTCTGAACAACTTTAGCAGCTCTGGTATGTGGCCCTGGGTGATTAGGGCAGGTTGATAGTGGCCCAAAGTGTGAGAGCCAATAAAGGAGGTAGTTGGAGTGTGGGCCCTGGACTGGTTGCAGTTGAAAAGCATACTTTCAGATGAGTTGTTTACTATCTTCAGGAATTGGCTGACCCTGGGAGGGGCAACAAAGCCCCAAGGTGTCAAAGCATCAGAATACAGAAAACAAAAGACATGATCAATACGAGGGTCTATGAGACTCACTGAAGAGACTTTTCCCAGACTGACAGGAAGAGGAAGATGCACTACTCCCACCCTCTGCTCACCTCCCCAGGTAAGAATATATCAGTGAGCCAGAGCTACTGATGCACGTGCCATATTTCTCATGTTTGTGAGAACAGGAAACGTGAGAACCACTGCTTTGCAGGTCGCCACCACTTATGCTGACTTGACACACCTAATACCTTGATTCCAAACCTGTATCCTTAACTTCAGGCTCCCCTTTACTCCTGAACTCTGCCTGCTACTGCATTTACTCCTATCCTTTCCTTCACCTGGAGCCCTTTCTTCCCCAGTTCCACCTATCAAAGCCCAGCTCAAGGCCCCGTTACAATGCTGTCGCTGGAAACACCTTAGTCACCCTCTACCAGGCTGGGGCCCTGCAGAGTTTGCAGTGCCCCTACCCTCCAGCATTTCCTCAGCTGCCTTCAGCCTTATACATCTCTCCCGTCTTCTTTTCTGGTTCAGCCGCGGGAGCAGAGGGTGGGGGCAACCTCTCTGCTGAACGTGGATGCTCTTGGACTGAATTCTGTTGCATCCCTCCAGAGTAATAAATGTGTGTTAATGTACCAATGTGTTACTCCCTGGCAACATGTTTAAATGAGAACAGAAGCCTCCGGGAAACATGACATTTTAGCTTGTGTTCAGGAACACAAGCTTCCTGGGATGCTAATAGGCATTATGCAGAACAAACAAGTATGACTCTGGGTTTAACAGTTACAGTGTTGCAGAACTGCAGTACTTCTCACAGCTTTAGATACCCAGGAGCCTTTAATAAAGACAGTCCTCCCAAGGAGAGGAAAAGGGAGTCTAGAGGTTGTTTTTGTTTTTGTTTGTTTTGTAATTTACTTGGCCTTTTTTTCTCAGACTCATGAAATTGATGGTTACGAAGAACACTTTAGTCTAAGAGCAATGCTCTCAAGAGGCTGTGGGGCCATGCATAAGCAGGTGGGTCCTCCTGCATCCTGCAAGTTACATCAGCTCACATCAGCAGGACCAGCACCTATTTCACTAGCATGCAATCATCCCCAGCCTCCAATTAAGGTGACATTTGTCCAGAGAAGCTAATATGTCCCATTGGTTCCTTCTCTTTAGTCACCCCCAGGGACATAAGCTAAGCCAGCCCTTCCCCCTCACCTTTGGCTCCAGTCGAGCTGATCAGCTTGCAGTTTCTGAAGGCAACACGTTTCTCTCCTCTGCACCTTTTCTCACACTACTTGCATCAACTAAAAAATTATACATATATGAAGATCATAATCCTAATATATATAAAACCTAATATGTATAACCATATATGTACATCTGTACATAGAACCATATATATATGAAGTCTGAGATGCACATATATATGGAGATGTATATAAAGGAAAGGGAAACAAAGTGGACTCCACTATGGACCCACATTTCAGTATCTCAAATGTCCTATATTTCACAACTACCATGTCTTTCTTGTCAGCATGCTCTCCTGCCGTCCAAAATGACCATTGCTAACCTCTCTTCTCCTAAACTCTCCCATTGCGCACACTCCCCTTCTCTCCAAGCAGGTGACCCTGCCTCTACTTTCCAGGGGAACCTTGTCTGGTATACAGTCCGCAGCTGAGCCCCTGAGCCCAGCCCACCCTCAGCTCTCACCCTCCACCCTCGCTTGACCATGAGCACTGGTCTTCTTTCAGTTTCCCGGACACAGCCTGCTCCCCCTGCAAGGGCCCATTGCAGGTGGCTCTGTCTCTGCTGTTTGGCATGCCCGGTGGCACACTCAGCAAGGTAACTCTCACTCGCCCTGCAGATCTCAGCTCAAACATCACTCCCCCCCATGGCACTGGCCCTGAACTTTGAAAACAGGTCCACTTCTTCTGCCATATGTTCTCCTGGCACCCACTTCCTTTCATACCTTTAATCTCCTCAAATAGTCATCATGACAAGATGTTTAAATTATAGACACTGTAATCTTCCAGAAGGGTTTGAAAACACCATGAGGACAGGCACCTACTTGCTTCTGATTCTTAGGTTGCCCCTGACACTTCGGAAATGCTCAATGATATTTACTACATGAAGGAGAAAAAGGGAAAAGAGAGTAAGTCAATGAATGAATGAATGAAAGTAAAGTCTTCAGTTACCCATACTGGAGAATCTTGATCTGGTAAGAAATAGAAGTTGTAGCTTGGCAAAGACTCCCTCCTTGACCAAACTTTAGGCGGGGCCCTCTGAGCCCTCCTCTGGACTTGGCCTTGTCTTTGGCCGGCTGAGCCCAGGGTCACGTGCCGACAGATTCTGAATGGGATGAGGAGACTCCGGACTGAATTCCGGGACAAACTTACACTCGACTACAGCAAGCCCACCTGTCACAAACCCAAGATGGCCCTGGAGGGAGTGCCAGGCCCTCTTTCTGCCCTAGGCCTGGCTGGCCCTGGTCAAGCAGCCAGCCTGCTGTTCAGAAGGCGCCTGGGGACCCGGGGAAACGGCTGTTCCCGTGCTTGCTGGTGAGGCTGACGTATCAGACTCCAAACCTCACCTTCCAAGCTTTCTTAGGACCAGAGCCTCCGAGGCAAAAATACCTCCTGGTTGTTCTCATTCCCTAAACGGCTGTGTTTTATGATGTGTTAAAGTTGGGGGGAAAAAGAAAGTTCCTCCAGCTGTGGAGCCATCCCAGCTGAAGGCCTTGCGGGATAGTGATTTATGATCTGCTGAGTGCCAGCAGCGCGCTCAGCTCCAGGAGAGGGCCGAGAGGGGAGATCCGGCCAGGGCACCGCACCGCACCCCAGGCAGCAGGTACGACCTCCATGGAGACCCTCCAGGTTGAAGTGCCCCTGTGGGCTCAGGGCTGCCCTCGTGCTGGATCTGTTTCCAAGCCTTGGAAGCTGTTGGCCTGCTGTTCCTGTCGCCGAGAGTCCAAGCATGGCCTTGGGTCATGCAGATTCTCTGGCTTGAGCAACTGCCTCGTAAGCTGGAGACCCCGTGGGCAGCTGTTTCTGGCCTGCGGCCCCTGCAGCCTTGCCCCCGCCTTGGTGCCTGGGCCCAGGGTAAGCAGGGCCTGTTTGTCCTGGAGGCTGACCCAGTGGCCTCAAAGCAGACTTTGTTTGCCAGCTTACCCCTTCCAGACCTAGATGTGAGGGCTGCTCTCCACTGGTTTCCTTCCCCGGGAGGCAGAAGGCCATGCACAGTTGGCCTACCCAGGAGGTTTGAACTTGGTTACGTGGCATGGAGCCACGCCAAACTTTGAGCAGAGTGACCTGATTAGAGGTGCCGGCTCCCCAAGACGGGCACACACAATGACTGCTGGCGTGGGCGTGTGGGTACCATGTGGTGGTGAGGGGGCTGACAAAGATGGGACAGGCTTTAGTGGCAGGAAACCATTTAGAGGTGGTGATAAAGGATCCAGGCAAGCCCTGATCGATGGCCTCCCACCTTCCCTCTTTGATAAAGCACATGCCACCCTCTCAAAACTCACCGCAGATTTTCCTCACTGCAGAAGCTGCCTGTAACTCCAGGCCAGTCTTGACCACGGACGGGGATGAGCAGCCTGGAGGGGTGAGAACTTGGGGATTCCGGCCCCATAGAAGCCACCTTGAGCCAACACCAGTAGGTGCTCTGGGCTCCGTGGGCTCTGGGGGCCAGTGCTGCTGGCAGGTGGAGGATCGGCACACACAGGAAGTGCCAGGGTGGCTGTGTTTCTGTCCAGCAGGAGGCTCACTGTCAGCTCCAAATCCGAGCAGAAAAGCAGGGGAACCCTGAGCCCCACCAGACAGCGGAGGGAGCGTGGAGGGATGGAGAGCCGCAGCAGCCAGCTCTGGCTGTAGGTACGTGACTTAGAGTCCTCATCTCCAACAGGGACCACTAACCCTCTCCCTCGGCGGTTCCTGTGAGCTTCAGATGGGGTAACGGGTGAGAGTATCCGCTGTGCTGAGACGTTGCTCAGCAGGAAGCCACAGCCCTCGTGTCCCGAGGTGGCTGGCACTGCTCTCCCCGACGGGTCACGCAAAGAACAGGCGTTCAACTAATACTTAGTTAGGATTAACTCGCCCTGCTGCCTGTTCTTATGTCATTTATGTAGCCACTTATTTAATTAATGTTACTGGGTGCCAGAAAATACATTAAGCACTGACAATACAGAATGAGTGCAGTCAGGTTGGAAATACGTTAGACCACGGTGAGTAGTACATTAATCCAGAGGTGAGTAGTGAAATTACCATTCCAACAGTAAACTTTTAATATTGTGGTCTGTTTTGTTTTTTCTTTTCTCAGGTGGGATGGATTGGTTTGTAAGAGGAAAATCACATGGAAAATGTGACTTGCTCTGTCTGAAGGGACTCTGGGTAAGAAAGAAGTTGGCATACGACTGAGAAAGAGACAAATGAAAGCTATTCCTGGTAACCAGGTCCCACCGAGCCTGGTACCCACCCTTCCTTCTCAACAGCCTAGAACACAAGGATGGCTTGTCCTCTGGGTGGATCAAAGTGTCTCTGGCCCAGTGAAAGTCATTACGAGGAATGGGCCTCAGAGTCTCACTATTGTCTGTGGAAAGATGAACAACCACTTCTACTTAAGGAATGGCCATGATCCTACTTCCCATTACAGGAGGGACACACACACAGACCACAACCACACAAGAGGACACTGTGTACTGAGCCCATGTAAGGCCAAGTATGCAAAAGCCAGGCCAATGTGGACAGTGTCCTACACCTGGCAACAGTATTATGAAGGGGCATGGTGAGCCCCTGTGTTGACTCAAGGACTGTCACTTTCTCTCCTTGTTCTCCCTCTGATCGTTCTCGGTGAGTAAGTCATGTCTGCTCAGGTTCCAGCCTGAGCAGGGCTCTGAATCGGATATTCACCTTCCACTATCAGCTCTGGGACACACAGGGCGAGGCACTTTGACATATCCGAGCAACTACACACATGGAGTACAGAACCCAGGGTTGACCTACACTGTGACTTTTTCAATTTTTAGCCAGCCACCTCTGGTTCACCTGTTATCAACAGAAAAAGCTAAGCAAAAGAGAATTTCCAAGTTCAGAAGGATTCGCTTAACAGAGATTTCCCAAAATGCCTTATACAAACAGCAACAGCAGTCAAGATGGTTAACATTGTTACCAGCTTAACAGTCAACATTGTTACCAGCTTGCCTCTCTTGGGAGATGGTCTGCAAGAGAATGTCAAATGCTACTTACCTAACAACTCTAGTCGTTGGCATTGCATCGTGAGAATGCAAAGCATCTCTTTTCACTCCACGATAAAGGAGAACTCCTAAGGGCCTCTGTGACAATACTAAGCTACTAGTTCACTCAGTTTCTCTAAAAGCAAACGAGCATTTGTGGTGACCTGGTTCACCAAAACACTAGGAAAATGCACCCTGAAAATAAGGTATTGACATTCATTCACTCATTCAAAAAGATGAACTATTTGAAATTGAGGAGCAGGGCCACAGAGCACAGCATTGGTGAGGACATGCTTAGAGACAGCAGAGTGAAGTCCAAACAGCCAGCCCTGACAACACCAACACCACTCTTCAGTGTTCACTGTAGAGAGAAGGGCTTCCTGTCAGAGTGGAAAGGAACGACCATGGATACCATTCAGACACCAGAGGAGAGGAAACAGGCAACCAGCAGCTGAAGAATACTCACTAGATGAGAATTATGATTCCACAAAATAAGAACTAAAGGAGAGGCCAACAGAAGAAGAAGAAGAGGAGGAGGAGGAGGAGAAGAAGGAGAAGAAAAAGGTAATAGGAGGATAAAAGCAGTTTAAAAGTGAGTTGGGGGCTTCCCTGGTGGCGCAGGTGTTGAGAGTCCGCCTGCCGATGCAGCGGACACGGGTTCGTGCCCCGGTCTGGGAAGATCCCACATGCCGCGGAGTGGCTGGGCCCATGAGCCATGGCCGCTGAGCCTGCACATCCGGAGCCTGTGCTCCACAACGGGAGAGGCCACAGCAGTGAGAGGCCTGCGTACCGCAAAAAATAAATAAATAAATTTTTAAAAAGTGAGTTGGTGGTGCTTGGGGAAATAATCCCACCCAGACCTTTGGTCTTCCTGCTGGTTCAGCCATTAATGAGGTAAATGAAACAATGAGTTGTGCTCCCTGTCTATTTGTATGAGAATTACGTTTCAACACAACAAGTTCCTCCATAACAGCATTCAATGCTACGAGAAGGTAAGTGAATGTCTACAAAATGTCTACAGTGTCTACAAAACCCTCCAAGTGAGAAAAGAATAACACATGAATTTTATACAGAGTCAAATGTCCTGCATGATAAAGACATTTTCAAATACACCAGACATCAGAGAATACAGAACTCATGAGCTCATCTTGGAAAAACTATTGGAGGATGAACTCTAATCAATGTAGTGGAATTCCTATATATCCACTAAAGAGACAAAAGCAAGTTTGCTATTACATTCCAATATTTAATTCACTCATCCTTCTTCCTAGAGTCATAATTTCATACCAGAGGCTGAGAGAGGGATGGTATTTTCTACATGCAAGTCCTCCTCCTGGTCTGTCTGATGCTAGTATACTAATGTGCACTATGGAACTCCAACAGAAGCACGTGGAATGCAGTATTTCCCAAGAACCTTTCTCTTACCGACTCTCATGGGACTGGTTTCTGCGGAATATGACTAAGCATTTCAGGATAGTATGCCCATGTCATAAACCAATCCCTATGATATGAACAACACTCCAAAATATTGACATTACATGATGAGTAAGTAATCAGTTTCTCTGTTCATTCATTCTCCATTCATCTAGCTTTTACTGAGGACTTACTCTGTTTAGGCATCATGCTGGGTAATGGTGACTCAAAGCAGAGTAAAGCACAGGCAAGCCACGAGAGCTCATAGGAAAGTCATCAATTAATAATTATATAATGTTGTGTTTGCTGTAGTATTACTGGTACAAACAGTCAAAGAGTCTAGGGGTGAGAGTGAAAAAAAAGTGTATAATGCTTCACAAACCTGCACCTATTTCAAGGAGAGGACTGTAAGTGGAATACGACACTGTCCCCTCCTGCCCTGCTCAGAAGAAAGGTGTGTGGTAGGGAAAGCAGAGAAGTGCCAGGAGATCACACCTGCGTGACTGTCCATGCATCTGGGTGTGGGCAACCAGGGAGCGCATGAGTGAGACTAAAGGGTGAAGGCACTAGAAGTGTATGTTTGTGATTCTCCAGGAGCAGAAGTCTCAATCAAACCAGCCTCCTCAGCCCAGGGTGCCCCTCTGCCCACAGACCTATGCAGGATCTCCCAGCCTGTGTCCCAGCATTACCTCTCAGGGTCCTGCCCTCCTCACACTCTCCCTCGGGGAAGGACACCCCCCTGGGCACAGGTGCAGATCCAGCCCTGGCCTTGTCATTACCGTGATGAGCGGAGGCCTCTTTTCTTCTCACTAAAACCACTGATGAACCCCAACAAAAGTGTATTCCCAGATTATTTGTTCTTATTGCTGCTTTATATGACTTGCTTTTACAGCTTACTGTTCCGTCAACCCTCCCTCAACCTGACATATGTTCCCAGAAGGTCAACAGCCAGAGGAAACGTGAGCAACCCTGGTTAACCCCAGGCCTCCCTTACAAATCCCTTACTCATGGTTCCTGCAGGAGCCTTTACCCCCTGGACGACTCTTTTCCACAGAACTTGACCTGAGAAGCTAGGGGGTGGCCATTGTGCCCAAATGCCATCACTTAGCTCTGGAGGCAGCTGTCAGTGCCAGCGGGCACAGACATTAACTCCCCTGAGAGGTCATTAGAAGTCTTATAAAAATAAGCTGCTCCCATAAGCATGTCAGCCCAGGCATCCTGGGCAGGCCTCAACATGCCCTGGTGCTCAGTGGCAGTCCAGCTTGGACAGTCACTAAGGGACCCAGGCACCATTTAGTTTTGTAGAGCCGGTAACGCTCAGACTCTGGAATGCTGTGTCTCTTTATTTTGGCCCTTTGTTGCAAAGAGCTTTAATACTCTGCTTTGCTTTCAGCTTCACACAGGCAGAATTCCCTGTAAACAAGCACCTTAACACTAGAGTACTGGGCTCTTCAGATGTACTTTCCTAGAGAATAAAATACTGCTAACATAGGCATTTCTATTTGACCTGTGAAGTACCTTTTCTACATTGGGTTTGTGAGAGGATTGGTTCTGGATTGCTGACATCACAGTGGTGATCCTGAGCAGAAAGGATACTGTTGGAGAATACTGAAGGTGCTCTATGGTGTAAAATTAACCAAATCCACTCCCTCTCTATCTGAGAAAGAACTTAAGAATCATCACCAGTGAGGAAGGCATGATCTTTTGCATCAAGGGACATTTAGTTGTTTCCTTGGGGCTTCTATCCAAGCCTGACTGTGTAGTGGACTCTGTTTTCCCAGTTCCATGCCTACCCATTTTTCAGAAGACAAGTCCAAGACAGCACTTGACTTGTAGGAGGGAACAATGTCTTACTATTAAATGAACATCACCTGTAAATGTGCTGCAGCAATCCTTTAGCAGATTGAAGCAATTCCCTTCTGTTCCTAGTTTGCTAAGAATTTTCTTTTTCAAAATCAGAAATGGATATCAAATTTCATCAGAATTTTTCTGCATCTATTGAGCTGTCTGTAGGATGTTCTCTTTTAATCCATTAGTGTGATGAATCACATTCATTGATTTTACATTGTTAAACCAATTTGGTATTCCTAGAATAAATGCAATTTGATCATGATATCGTATCCTTTTTATATTGCCAGGAAAAACTGTAAACAGCTTTGAAATGGACCGAAAAGATTACTTGGTGTTCTCAATGGAAAAGTAGGAATTTCTTAATTTTAGGTTTTCTGATTTTTATGGGTACTCTACCTTTCTAGTCTTTGAGCTATTTTACAACTCTGTAATTGCAGATAATTGATAGCAATGCAAATGATTCTGATCCATAGACATGTAAATTAAACCTGCCCAGTGGAGAGACAATTCATTCTTCTTCTCACCCATTATGGTAAAAGCCAGTTTATCATCTATTTGTAAACTTCAGCATTTATGTGTAATTTTTAAAATTGTTATTAATTGTATTAATTTTTAATTAATTATGTATTTTTAATATTAATTTTTAATTTTTGTTTAAGTTACATGTGTACAATATGGTGATTCACAATTTTAAAGGTTATACTCCATTTATAATTACTGTAAAGTATTAGCTATATTCCCTGTGCTGTACAATATATCCTTGTAGCTTACTGTATACCTAATTATGTGTGATATTTTAAAATTTTCCTGAGAACTAGCTTATGGGTTCCCTCATTAATTGATGAATTAAATACAAATTTTGACTTTTGTATATTTAATATTATGAAAGTAATAATTATGCTTTCTTTAAAAATTATCTCCTAACAGTTCATTTCTAGGTTCAATTTGTTACTACTTTGTTTAGGATATATGCATACATGTTCATGAGACAAAATTGACCTGATGTGTTCTCATAGTTTCCTTTTCGGGTTTTGGTATCAATGCTATGCTAACCTTTTTCTTTTCTATCAAAGAACTGTATAAGATTGGAGACACTTCTAATTATTTTTTAGAACTTGCCAGTGAAGCCACCTACTTTAAGTTTTTATTGTGGAATGGTTTTAATTATGAATCAGTTTCTTTGAAATTTTAGACCTACCTATTATGATTTTCTATTTTGATTGTTAGTTTTTCTAGGGATCTGTTCATTTCAAGTGTGTTGGCATAACTTATTGATATTCTCTCACTTTTTTTTTCAGCTTTTTTATTGAGGTATAATTGACATATAACATTATATTAGCTTCAGGTATACAACATAGCGGTTCGATATTTGTATATCTTGCAAAATGATCACCAGAATAAGTCTAGTTAACATCCTTTACCATACAAGTTAAAAAAATTTTTTTTCTTATGATGAGGACTTTTAAAATCTACTCCCTTAGCAATTTTCAAATATGCAATAAAGTATTATTAACTATGGTCACCATGCTGTATGTTACATCCCCATGACTTATTTTATAACTGGAAGTTTGTACCTTTTGACCCCCTTCACTCATTTCATCCACCCCCAACTCCTGCCTCTAGTAGCCACAAATCTGTTTTCTGTATCCATGAGCTTGGTTTTTATTTTGTTTTGTTTTGTTTTTTAGATTCCACATATGAGGTCATATAGTATTTGCCTTTCTCTGTCTGACTTGTTTCACTTAGCATAATGCCCTCAAGGTCCAACCATGTTGTTGCAAATGGCACGATTTCATCTTTTTTGCTCCTGAATAGTATTCCATTGTATACATATATACCACACCCTCTATATCCATTCATCCATCGATGGACACTTAGGTTGTTTTCATACCTTGGCTATTGTAAATAATGCTGCAGTGAACATGGGGGTACATGTATCTTTTCAAATTAGTGTTTTCATTTTCTTTGGATAAATACCCAGAAGTGAAATTACTGGATCATATGGTAGTTCTATTTTTAATTTTTAAGGAACCTCCATACTGTTCTCCGTGATGGCTGCACCAATTTACATTCCCACCAACAGAGCATGTGGGTTCCCTTTTATCCACATCCTTGCCAACACTTTTTATTTCTTGTCTTTTTGATAACTGCCATTCTAACAGGTGTGAGTGTTATCTCACTGTGGTTTTGATTTGCATTTCCCTGATGATTAGTGATGTTGAGCATCTTTTCTTGTACCTGTTGGACATCTGTATCTTCTTTGGAAAAATGTCTATTCAAATCATCTGCCCATTTTTTAAATTAGCTTGCTTGTTTTTTTGTTATCATTTGTTTGTATTTGTTGTTTGCTATTGAGTGGTATGAGTTCTTTATATATTTGGATATTAACCCATTATCGAATATATGATTTACAAATATTTTACCTCATCCAGTAGGTTGCGTTTTTCATTTTGTTGATGGTTTCCTTTGCTGTACAGAAGCTTTTTAGTTTGATATACTCACACTTATTTATTTTTTCTTTTGTCGCCTTTGCTTTTAGAGCCTGCATTTTCTTTTTATTTCTCCTTTTTTTTTGCGGTACACGGGCCTCTCACTGCTGTGGCCTCTCCCGTTGCGGAGCACAGGCTCCGGACGCGCAGGCTCAGGGGCCACGGCTCACGGGCCCAGCCGCTCCCCAGCATGTGGGATCTTCCTGGACTGGGGCACGAACCCGTGTCCCCTGCATCGGCAGGCAGGCTCTCAACCACTGCACCACCAGGGAAGCCCTGCATTTTCTTTTTTTAAAGTCTCCAGATTCTATAATGAAACACCTTTTTTTCCATTCCTGCTTTTTGTTATTTGTGCCTTCTCTCATTTTTCTGGATCAGTCTTACTAGAACCAGTTTTGATCAAGCTATGTTGATTCCCCTTATCATATATTTGTTTTCTATGTCATTCATTTCTAGTCTAAACTTCCTTCTACTTTACTTTGGTTAATTTTGCTGTCCTTTAACTTCTTGAGAGCAATGCTTATTTAGCTTACTAATTTTGTCCTTTCTTTCCTAATATATGTATTTAAGGCTATAGATTCTCCTCTAAATATTGCTTTAGCTCTCTCACAAAAGTTTTTTAATGTACTAATTTCATTATCAGTTCAAACTTATTTCGATTATGATTTTTCCTTTGTCCCATTATTTATTTAAAAGTACATTTCTTAAGTTTCAGATATATGTGGCTTTTCCAGTTATCATTCTGTTACTAATTTCTAGCATAATTGCATTTGGTTTAGAAAACACACTGCTTATGATTTTAATTATTTTGAAATAAACTGAAATTTGCTTTTTGGCCCAGGGTCATTTTTGGTATAAGTGTCACGACAGCTTGAAAAAAAGTATATTTGGCAGTCTTGGGTGCAACGTTTTATATATGTTCTTTGGTCAACTGGGTACATCATGTTCTTCTATAGTCTCACTGATTTTTTTTTTTTTTGGTTTATACAACAGAAATTTATTTTATTAAAATTCTGAAGGGTAAAAGTCCAAGATCAAGGTGTTGGTAGGGTTGGTTTCTTCTGAGGCCGGTAGATGGCTGTCTTCTTCCTATAGTCTCACTGATTTTTGTCCGCTTGTTTTATTAATTACTAAGAGAGGTTTAAACCCCTCACTATTATCTTGTAGTTGTCTCTCTCCTTATAGTTTTTTATTTTATATATATGCTTCATTTATTTTGTATATATATTTTAATGCCCTGTTATTAGGTGCGTGCAAATTTAGAGTGGTCATATATTTCCAGAGAACCTCTCTAGTAACGCTTTTTGCTAAAATTCTATTTTGTCTAAAAGTAATATACCATGCCAGCTTTCTTTTGCCTAGTGTTTGCATCCTTTTTTACACCCTTTTATTTTAAGTCTTTTTGTATCCTTATGTTTTAAATTTGTTTCTTGATATTTTTCATCATTCACGTTGAGCATTCCATCCACTTATCACTTATTATAATTACTGACATCTTTGGGCTTCAGTCTACTCTTTTTATATGCTTTTTATTTGCACCACATTCTGTTTCTTTTTCTGTCCTGTCTTGCCTATATTTTACCTTCTCTTAATTTGGAACTTACACACTTTTCCTGTTCTTTTAGTAGTTACAACAGAAATTATAAGAAGCATTTTAAAGTTATCAAAATCTAATATTAATTGATAAATTTACCCTTCTCTTGAATAGTCCAAGAACCTCAGAACATTTTAAATCTATTTATATCTCTCCCAACCAGTATGTTAGTGTCGTAATGTATTTTTTTAATTAATTAATTTATTTATTTTGGCTGCATTGGGTCTTTGTTGCTGCACATGGGCTTTCTCTAGCTGTGGCGAGCAGGGGCTACTCTTCGTTGTGGTGCGTGGGCTTCTCATCACAGTGGCTTCTTTGTTGCGGAGCACGGGCTCTAGGCACACAGGCTTCAGTAGTTGTGGCATGTGGGCTCAGTAGTTGTGGCTCGAGGGCTCTAGAGCGCACGCTCAGTAGTTGTGGCGCACAGGCTTCATTGCTCTGCAGTATGCAGGATCTTCCCAGACCAGGGCTTGAACCTGTGTCCCCTGCGCTGGCAGGCAGATTCCCAACAACTGCGCCACCAGGGAAGTCCCTGTAATGTATTTTAATTCAATATGTGTATTTTAAACCCAACAAAACATTTAACCCATTCTCTCCTCTTAATTCCATCTTTAACTCATCTGGGATAATTTTCTGGCATTTTAACTTTTAGAATTTCCTTTAGGGTACTCTGCTGGAAGCAAACTCTCTCAGTTTTGTTGTGTCTGAAAATGTCTATGTCACTTTCATTCTTGCAAGATTTAGAAATCAAAATCTGGGCACTAGGGATGCTCGTTTTTACTAAGTTGGTCACTGTTTCTAGGCCATTTAAGTTGACAAAGCATCTGTCTTTCTATCTATCTATCTAGCATCTAAATACTTCCTGGGTTCATATTGTTATTTTCAGTTGAGAACTATAGGGTTTTTACTTAACTTCTGTATTACACCTATATCTTTTTGCTTCTACATCTAGAGTCCTCATTCACAATGACACAGAGGATAACTGAATTCAAACATCACATAATTACTCATTTGCTTCACCCAGTATTACAATAGGCTAAAAATAATAATCCAATACTACTCTACCAGTTATTACCAAAATCACTTAAACGATTTTTGCCTATAGTATACCCATTCTCCCCCCATTTTAAGTGACTATATCTACCTTGTTAGGTCATATAGTCATTTGCATACTGTAGTTTCTCTCTTGTAACATTTTTATATTTCAAAACATTAAAAAGGTTTTCCAGCTCTGTTCCCCTCACTCACTTTTATATGGACTTTCTCTTTTCTTCATCCCTATTATCCCTGTTCTGCTCAATTTTGATTCTACAGTTTCTCCTCAGTGTAGGACTCTGTCCTGGAAAAGAGTCTTGGCTGGTCTGCTTTTAGAGTAGATAAGAACTAGACTGCTCCAACCCCTTTAGGTCTTACCCAGTGCTGCTTGCACTTACTCACTTTTTGAAGTGGACAGTAGTGATACTCATCCAGTTTCAATTGCTGTTAACCCACCACACTTTCCAGTAAATATCTGTTGGCTATTTTGGCTGTTTTGGGGTCCATCTGTTTGTAAATAAAACAGGTCTTTCACCACAGACTTTGAAAAGCACTGAGGAAAGAATCAGAGGAGGGAGAGATGAGTGTTAGGAGGCTTCATGAAAGAAGAACCGTGGCTCTTAGGCTGGGCCATGAAGGGCAGTCAAAGTGGGAATGAATGTTGACATTCCCCAGGGCTCTGCCCTTGGCCTCCATCTCACTTCCTTTAGGGAGCTCATCCATTCCCATGCCTTCAAACATCACCTTCAAGGCAAACACTCTCTAAGATCTAGGTCTTCAGCTCAGGAATCCTTTTAACATTAGACTTGCAGAGACACTTGGAGGTCCCACAGACATAACAAATTCAGCATAGCCCAACCAAGAATATGACTTTCCCCCTAAACTTTGTCACTGGATCTCACAAGTTATGATATGTTGTGTTTTCATTTATTTTGAAGTATCTTCTAATTTCTCTTTTTTTCTTTGACCTGTAAGTTATTTAGAAGTACACTGTTAAATTTCTAGATACTTTGGAATTTTTGAAATATTTTTATATTATTGATTTCTACTTAATTCCATAAGCATAGTTATATAGTTCCTTTCCTTTGAGTTATATTGAGACTTTTTGAACCCCCAATATAATTTCTCTTGGTGAATGTTCCATGTGCACTTGAAAGAGTGTATATTCTGCTGTAGTTTGGTGAAGTGCTCTCTACAAATGTCAATTAGGTCAAGCAGGTTGATAGTGTTATACAAATCTTTTATATCCTTACTAACTTTCTTTCTACTTATTCTATTAACTGTTAAGAGGTGAAATCTCTAACTATAATTACAGATTTTTCTATCTTTCCAGTTTTATCAGTTCTATCAGTTTTTGCCTCATATATTGTGAAGCTCTGGATTTGGAATGCTATCTTTAGCATACAATATACATTAAATATTCACAAATATATATGAGTCTGTGGAGTCTACTTCTTGACTATTTTGTTCCATTGAGCCATTTATGTATCCCTGTACCAGTTTCACATTGTTTTCATTACTGTGACTTTAGACAATACTTTGATTATTGCTAAGGCAAACCCTCTCCCTTCCTCACAATTAATTTTTCTTTTCAAAACTATCATGGTTCTTTTCATGCATTTACTATTCATTTACTATTCATTCAGAATATGAACTGGTCAAGTTCTTGGTAAGTTTAATCTTAAGTATTTTATACATTTTATAAAATATATATGGTGCATATCCCTATTGCTCAGAGATATTTTTCCTATTAAAAAGATATATAAAAGGGGTTGGCCAACTTTCTCTTTGAAGGGCCAGATAATAAATACTTTAGGCATTATGGGCCATGTGATCTCTGCCACTTTGCCATTGCCATTGTAGCACAAAAGCACCTACAGACAATATATAAAGAAATGGCCATAGAACTCTATTACAAAAACAGGCAATAGGTCAGATTTGGCCTGTGGGCCATAGTTTGCTGACCCCTGATATAGAGGAAGATTTTTGGTGTATAGATATCTTTTATCCATACTTCATAATGAATCTTCTAATACTATACTTTAGTTGAGTCTACTATTTCTATGTGGGCAAAATATCCAAACTAAGATTACTGTGGGGCTTCCCTGGTGGCGCAGTGGTTGAGAGTCCGCCTGCCGATGCAGAGGATACGGGTTCGTGCCCTGGTCCGGGAGAATCCCACATGCCGCGGAGTGGCTGGGCCCGTGAGCCATGGCCGCCGAGCCTGTGCGTCCCGAGCCTGTGCTCTGCAACGGGAGAGGCCACAACAGTGAGAGGCCCGCATACCGCAAAAAAAAAAAAAAAAAAAAATTCAAGATTTGCAGATTAATATTAGAAACTTTCCCAATATAATGCATAGACTATTCTGATCTCCACTGAATTACATCATACAGAGACATGTATCACTTGCTTTATAGTTTATAATCAAGAATAACTGGTCACTGAAATCTCTTGACCAAAATATCACTGTAATTGTATGAGGCAAAGTCCTATAATAAGATGAATATAATAATGGCCATATCTTTTCAAAAACAGAATATGGAAATTTTCGTTTTTACAACTATGAATTTGGTTTTCCAAAATCTGGTTCCCAAAGCCAACTTCTAAATGTTACAGTGGAGGTGGGGCAGTTATGGAAATAAATGATTTAATGGAACTCTGAAGAAAAAAAATAATTATCATAGATTTTAGTTTGAAAAATATATCTGCTGTAAGAGATACTCAGAAGTAAGTAATACAGATTATATAAAAGTTTATTGGTTAGCTATAGGGCAGAGAGTAAGAGGCAAGTAGAATGTAATATTTGCTTTTAACAAAGCAGACTGAGTAATATGTTAAGTGTTCGGGTGGGATAGGAAAGAACTCAAGACGGGCAAAAATTTCCTCTTGGATTTTCTATATAAACATCTGTTTTAGTTTTGGGCCATTCACCAAAGTGCTCATGTGATGGAGAGGAGGAACTCTGCCCACCCATGAAAATGCTTCCCAGACCAACAGGTCCTTGTCCAGCTGCTCTAGAAAGGCAGCTTGTCCTCCGAGGTCCCTGGGGCCCCAGAGGAGTGTAGAAGTATAGGAAAATGGAAGCCAATTTGCATAGACAGTTAACCCATCCTAATCGGACTCTTTAGTGACCTAAGTTTTTCAAACACCACCTACAAGTACAGACTCTAGCTAAAAAACATGGATACGTATCTGTCTTGAAGATGCCTGTAAGAGGTCATGATATGATCTTTCGATCTTGTGATCTGCAGAATCCTCAGCTCCCTTCAGCTGTCTTTCCAAATAAAATCTTAAATAATACAGTTTAAGTCCTTTATTGGGTTCTGTAACCCCTTCAACCAAATAGGCTGCAGTTGTTTTATGTAACTTTCATTTCATTGGAAAATGTGGGAGGGTACTTGATATTACCTAAGTAAGATCAGTGGGTAAACACCGTCCACCCCAAACCAAATGATGCTGCCTTCAGGGAGTTGTCAGAAAGAAAGTCAAATGATACACCAAGACAGCACATTTGCATAAGCAAAGCCCTTCAGCACAGCTCAAACATGTCCTTTTTGAGGAGGCTCCAAGACACTTGGTAATTTCAAGTGTGAAGCAACAGAAGTCTTTCTTACTTTAAAGTCAGAAGCTTCTGAAGAACTTCAAGCACAATTTTATAACAAAGGATATACTGCTCCTAAATATATATATATATATATATATATATATATATACGAAAAACAATGGAATGTTAATTGAATATCAATATCCACTTTCAGAAAACACATTTGTACTTTTCAACCACAAAGAAAAGTGCTTAAAAAGAGCAAACATTTAACCAAGGACTTCTTTATGTAAATACATTTTTTAAAATATCAGGAAGATAAATGTTAATAATATAGTTCTTGGTCTAGAACTAGTTAACTGAAGCTTAACTGAACAGAAGGGAAACTGACTCGATCTCAATCTCTTTATATCTTCACTGGATAAATCAAATTTAAACTCTTTTTTAGACGTAGCCTATTTCAAATGAAACACTTCATATCATTGAACATTGCCTAAAAAAACCCTAAAAAAAGATTTAGGGGTAACCGTTTATTTTCATTATCCATATTCTCTTGATCCCCCAATGATTAATGTAACTAATCTGTGACATAAATGATTTCCTTTTTATGACATGTCAGTGACTTTGATATTTTAGTTGCAAATAAATATCCCAAAATTGCCATCCAGAAATTTATGGAAAATAACTTTAGAGATGTTGCTTAAAATGGCATTATGGACTAAGCATGTGTGTGGGCATTAGGGGACTTCAGTTTCAGTCTTGGCTCCTCTACTTGCTGTCTGAATGACATCATGGAACAAACTTCATTGCTCTGAACTTGAAGTATTTCATCAGTAATATCAGAGCATAACTAACGTCCACCTCAAACGGTGAGAATTCAATGAAACTGTGTAGGCAAAAGAGCTTTACAAATTGTAATGTGTTATACAATGTTCATCTTTATATTCATTATTGTTCTTATCAGAATTTATGCGGTGAGACTTACCTTGTTTGGATCATTCCATAACGTTGTTCTCATTTGGCCCACTATATTCATGATGTTGAACTGTAACAGGATGACAGTAATCTTGTATTATCCATAGAGGGGGAAAACACAAAACCCACAGATGCCAAAGGAGTACGCCATACTTCTTTCCAGTAAAAGATATCTCAAGATTTAACCAGAAAGTTCTCATTTTCAGTCATAAGAAAATGTACTATGTTTAACCTTGTCTAATGGATAAGGAAGACTTGTTTAAATGGGTTTCCAGGAAAAAGCAGGAAGCAATCATTTATAATAAGAAATGTTCTCCAAAAGAAATAACAACAAATTTGCCCCTGTGTATACTTTTCTGTTCTCAGAAGGGAGAACTTAAAGCAGCACTGTGATTCTGCAAAAGTCTGAAGCATAGAAGACTTTTTCTGGCCACAACAGTAACACAGCTGTTTCTCATATAAAGAGCCCTCTCAACTCAAATGGAGACCCTGAGCAACAGTTGGCCCAACACCAGATTCTGCACCTGTGCACAGAGACCAGCACTACCCAGTGTGGTCACTAAGCTGGTGCAGGTCTGCAAAGGGATGTTGCTAGACCACAATGAGATGAGTCCAGAAACTGGTAATAAGTGTTTAGAAACTCTTACGGCAATCTGACAGTGGGGTAACATTGAGCAGCCTCATCAGTGGAACAAGATATAGACCAGCTCAGGTGTTGCTGAACTTGCCTGAAAAGTCACATGTGGTATAAGCTGAGGACGAGTCATGTGCAGCAAAACCACATGAAATTTAAGGTTTGTCAACTGTCAGCTATAATCCAAAAGTACATAACAGAGAAAATGTAAACATTCCTTTATTTCTATAATTTGTCATTTCTATAATAATTTACAATGTTAATTAAGCCTTTAAAACTTTTTATATTGAAATAATTATAGATACATAATAAGTTGCAAAAAATGTACAGAGAGTGTCTGTGTATCCTTCACCTAGTTTCTCCCAATTATACCATCCTCTACAACTAGAGTATAATATCAAAACCAAAAAGTTGACATTGGTAGAATCTACAGAGCTTATTCAGATTTTGCCAGTTTAACATGCAATCTTTTGTGAGAGTGGGCATGTATGTGTATGTATAGTTCTATAAAATATTATCACATGTGAAAATTCATGCAACTGCAACCACGATCAAGGTGCACAACAGTTCCCCCACAAGACTTCCTCCTGTTATCCATTAGAACTACCCACCCACCCCAACCCCCAACCCTTGGCAACCAGTAAACTGTTCTCCATCTCTATAGTTTTGTTATTTCAAGGGGATTACATAATGGAATCATGTAATATCTAACTTTTCGAGACTAACTTTTTTTTCATTTAGTCTAATTGCCTAATGATTCATCCAAATTGAGTGTATCAGTAGTTCATTCCTCTTTATTGCTAAATAGTATTCCACAGTATGGACAGGTACCAATTTTTTTAACCATTAAACTTCTTGAAGAACATCTAGGTTGTTTCCCAGTTTTGGGCTATTATAAATAGATCTGCTATGAGCATTTACATACAGGTTTATGTGTGAACATAAGTTTTCTTTTTTATGGAATAAATACCCGAGTGTTATTCCTAAGGTTATATGGTAAGTTTAGTTTAGTTCTGCTTTTGTTTTTTTTAAGGAAAATTTAAAACTATTTTCCAGACTGGATATACCATTTTACGTTCATTCCTATAAGCAACATATGAGTAATCTAGTTTTTTCAAACATTCACCAGCATTTGGTGTTGTCATTATTTTTTATATTAGCCTTTCTGATGGATGTCTAGTGATATTTTATTATGGTTTTTTCTTTAACATCCTTATTGGAGTATAATTGCTTTACAATGGTATGTTAGTTTCTGCTTTATAACAAAGTGAATCAGTTATACGTATACATGTGTCCCCATATCTCTTCCCTCTTGCGTCTCCCTCCCTCCCACCCTCCCTATCCCACCCCTCTAGGTGGTTACAAAGCACCGAACTGATTTCCCTGTGCTATGCAGCTGCTTCCCACTAGCTATCTATTTTACGTTTGGTAGTGTATATATGTCCATGCCACTCTCTCACTTTGTCACAGCTTACCCTTCCCCCTCCCCATATCCTCAAGTTCATTCTCTAGTAGGTCGATGTCTTTATTCCCATCTTTCCCCTAGGTACTTCATGACAATTTTTTTTTTAAGATTCCATATATATGTGTTAGCATATGGTATTTGTTTTTCTCTTTCTGACTTACTTCACTCTGTATGACAGACTCTAGGTCCATCCACCTCACTACAAATAACTCAATTTTGTTTCTTTTTTATGGCTGAGTAATATTCCACTGTATATATGTGTCACATCTTCTTTATCCATTCATCTGTCAATGGGCACTTAGGTTGCTTCCATGTCCTGGCTATTGTAAATAGAGCTGCAATGAACATTGTGGTACATGACTCTTTTTGAATTATGGTTTTCTCAGGGTATATGCCCAGTAGTGGGATTGCTGGGTCGTATGGTAGTTCTATTTTTAGTTTTTTAAGGAACCTCCATACTGTTCTCCATAGCGGCTGTATCAATTTGCATTCCCACCAACAGTGCAAGTGGGTTCCCTTTTCTCCACACCCTCTCCAGCATTTATCATTTGTAGATTTTTTGATGATGGCCATTCTGACCAGTGTGAGATGATATCTCATTGTAGTTTTGATTTGCATTTCTCTAATGATTAATGATGTTGAGCATTCTTTCATGTTTTTGTTGGCAATCTGTATATCTTCTTTGGAGAAATGTCTATTTAGATCTTCTGCCCATTTTTGGATTGGGTTGTTTGTTTTTTTGATACTGAGCTGCATGAGCTCCTTGTAAATTTTGGAGATTAATCCTTTGTCACAAAAGACCCCGAATAGCCAAAGCAATCTTGAGAAAGAAAAAGGAGCTGGAGGAATCAGGCTCCCTGACTTCAGACTATACTACAGAGCTACAGTAATCAAGACAATATGGTTCTGGCACCAAAACAGAAATATAGGTCAATGAAACAGGAGAGAAAGCCCAGAGATAAACCCACACACATATGGTCACCTTATCTTTGATAAAGGAGGCAAGAATATACAGTGGAGAAAAGACAGCCTCTTCAGTAAGTGGTGCTGGGAAAACTGGACAGCTACATGTAAAAGAATGAAATTAGAACACTCCCTAACACCATACACAAAAATAAATTCAAAATGGATTAAAGACCTAAATGTAAGGGCAGACACTATCAAACTCTTAGAGGAAAACAGAGGCAGAACACTCTATGACATAAATCACAGCAAGGTCCTTTTTGACCCACCTCCTAGAGAAATGGAAATAAAAACAAAAATAAACAAATGGGACCTAATGAAACTTCAAAGCTTTTGCACAGCAAAGGAAACCATAAACAAGACGAAAAGACAACCCTCAGAATGGGAGAAAATATTTGCAAATGAAGCAACTGACAAAGGATTAATCTACAAAATTTACAAGCAGCTCATGCAGCTGAATATCATGGTTTTAATTTCATTTCCCTAAAGGTTAATGAAGCTGAGCATCTTTTCATGTGCTTATTTATCATCAATACATCCTCATTGTTGAAATGTCATGTCTTTTACCCATTTTCTAACTGAATTACTTGCCTATTTATTTATTTTACTATTGAGTTTTGAGGGTTCTTTATATACTCTAGATGTGAGACCTTTGTTGGATACGTGGATTGCAAACAGTTTCTCCAAGTCTATAGCTTGTCCTTTCATCCACTTCATAGCATCTTTCATAGAACAAATAATTTTAATTTGCTTTTCCCCTAATATTAGTGATGGCAAGAATGTCTGCTCTCACCTTCTGTTTTCAACACACTTGAAGTTCCAGGTAGCGCAAAAAGACCAGAAAAAAGAAATATGAGGCAAATGAATTGGAAAGGAAGAGGTAAGTGTGTCCCTACTTGCAGATGGAATGATTGTCTATGCATAAACTCCCAAGGAATCTGAAAACAAAACAAAACAAAACAGGACAAAAAAACCTCTTAGAACTAATAAGTGAGTTCAACAAGATCATAGGATACAAGATCAACATGCAAAAATCAACTGCATTTGGGGACTTCCCTGGTGGCACAGTGGCTAAGACTCCATGCTCCCAATGCAGGGAACTAGATCCCACATGCATCCTGCAACTAAGAGTTCACATGCCACAACTAAGGAGCCTGCCTGCCGCAACTAAGGAGCCCACGTGCTGTAACTATGACCCGGCACAAGCAAATAAATAAATATTTTTTAAAAACACAAAAATCAACTTATTTGTACATATGTGTACACACAATGAACATGGTAGTAAAAACACAATACCATTTACAATAAAATAAATCCAACAAAACATGTACAGAAGCTATATGCTGAAAATGACAAAATGCTGATGAAAGAAATCAAAGAAGACCTAAATAAATTGAGAGACATACCACATTCATATTGGAAGATCCAACATAGTAAAAATGTCAATTCATCCTATCAAAATCCCTCAAGCTTTTCTGTAAACATAGACAAGCTAATTTTAAAATTTATATGGAAAGGCACAGACCTATAATGGTTAAAACAATTTTGCAAGAGAAGGAATCACTCTCCCTGATATTAAGACTTCCTACATAGCTACAGGAATCCAAAGTGTGGTAATGGTGAAAGGATAGACACATAGATCAATGAAACAGAATACAGAACTAGAAATAGGCCCCATACAAATATTCCCAATGATTTCTGACAAAGGTGTAAAAACAATTCAGTGGAGGAAGAACAGCAAGTGAACCTTGACTTAAACCTTGCCCCTTATAAAAAAATTAACTCAAAATGGACTATGGACTTAAATGTAAAACATAAGACTACAGAACTTTAGAAAAGGACATAGGAAAAATTCTTTAGGACCTAAAGATTCTTTAGGCTAGGTGAGGAGTTCTTCAACTTGACACCAAAAGCATGATCCATAAAAGGAAATATTGATAAAATGGAACTTCAATGAATTTAAAAACCATTGTTTCTTGAAAGTCTGTTAATTTGTAATTTAAGATTAGGCAAATTATGAAAATATATTTGTATTATTCATTTTTAACCTTAATTTACTGATGGCAAAAGCCGCTGCCCTGGATTGTCTTGACAAGAAAAGGCACAGCTTTTCTGAATATAGCTGTAGTGGTTAACCAAATGATAATAGTGTAAGTAACTACAAAGAAATGAAGACCAAAAGAGTTCATGTTAATTTTACCTAGCATTATGATTCCTCATACATTGAGTTTTATAGCCATTATTAATTGTGAATTGCTAAAACCACACTTGTATTAATTGCAAAGATGTACTGGCTAACAAAGCAAAGAAACCATTAAAATGTACTTGTCACTTACAGAACAAAAGCAATAAGTTCCAAGACAAAAGAATTATTTTAAAAAATACTAAAATAAAAAGCTCATGTTCAACATTTCACATGTAACATTAATACTCTGCAGACTTACAAAATAGCACTTTGAATTGCTAAGACTAAAAACCCTTACACGATTGCCAGATAATGGTGACAGACTGTACTGAAGGTGCTTTATTGAAAATCTGAGCTGAAGGTATGGCAAAAAAAGATAGTTAAAGCACCATTTTCTAATGAAGCCACAGCTTGACGAATTCAGGGACTGGCTAGTGATGCGAAGTGGTACCAACTCACAAAACAAAAGTAGCAAAGTATTTACCATTGCAACTTACTGACTACACACCTATTGCTAACATAGTGATTCAGTATATGTGTGATTTGAAAATGATGTGATAAGAAGGAAGAATTCTTCCTTTTCTCAGTTTGATTACTGATAAACACAACTAACTAGTCTTAAATTGCATAAAAATGCAAAGTACTACACTGTCATCAAATGTAATTTGTAAGTTTTGTGTAGGATTATGTTCTGGTAGTAGAGCTGCAATGACAACAAAACAAGTCTGAGGTAGTTATACAGATTAAAGAATTTATCCCAAAAGATAAACCAACACACTGCTTCATCAAGAAAGTCTTGCTACCAAAAAAAAAAAAAAAAAAAAAAAAAAAAAAGAACCCTGCCAGATGAACTGGACAGTGTGTTTAGTGATGTGGTAAGAATTTTTGATTTCGTAAAGGTTAATGTGTTAAATTCTGGATTACTCACTTCATTATGTGATAATATGGTAACTGATAATTAACAACTATTATTGCATGTTGAAGACGGTTAGAGGGGCAAGTTCTATCGAGAATGTTTCAACTACAGAGCAATACCAGTGCTGGCAAGAGAAGAGCCAGTTTGCTCCCAATGTTTTAAGGATTTTTAAGCAGCCTTACTTAAAAATAAAAATGACTATAAAATAACAATAAGAAGAAAGAAATGGTCACATATTCTCAGATTTTCATATCCTTTAGAGTTATAATTGATAAACTAATCTTAAAATGTTAGCCACACACGGCTGGTATACAGCTTGCAGCATGTAAGACTCCCTGTGTGATTTCCACAACGCACAAACTGGTCTACATCCTGTTCACCAAGGCTAACCCACTGTCATGCTCTTGGATGTCACAGCAAGATATCAAACTGCTTTGAAAGTTTCTAAATGCTTACTCTCAATTCCAGAAAACTTATCTTGCTGCAAATAACACAGATTGTTGCTGGTCCAAGACCATACTTTAAGTAGCTCTGGTGGACAAAATTTCTGAAAAGAGGAGAGAGGGGCATAAGTAAGAACATTTGACAGCTCAAGGCTCTATGAAAAGCCAATAAGGCAACAATGGATGCATTTCCTTTTTTTGAACCACTATTTTCCATCAAATCTAAGCATCCTTAATTGTAAAATACATCACTATTTTACATAATGCTAAGAAAAACACTGTCAATTAAGCTGACAGATGACTTACTATAAAACACATTTTGAGTTTAAAGAAGGTATAATGATGGGGAAAAAAAAAGTGCTCCTCAGAATCACAAAATACAATATTTATAGTTTTTATAGTTTCTATAAGGAATATAAAATAAGAACAAATATAAACAAATTAATTATGATGAAGAATATATAAAATAAAATGATGCTAATGTGTTTTCTGTTAAAAGGATAAAACAACACTAATTATAGGAACAGGTAACATCAGATTCATACTACTTAAATTTTCAGCATTTTGGGGACATTTGTCATTTTTTTACCACCCAGTTTATATTCATTCTTTATTTAAAAAAACAAAACAAAACTCTCAGTTTGCTTTGGGAAACCATTCCTCTCTCATTCTCAGCTGTATGGCCTGGAGTAGTCCTGACAGACCTTAATGGACCAGCATCTCCCACAGTGATCAGTTTAGGGAAAGGGCTATAACTGAAGTGGAAACAGTGAAATGCTAGGAGATATTGGCTCAAGCTTCTGAGAAAAATAAACTCCCTCTGTCCTCCAGGGAGTTTCTGGGAGAGGACATTTTTCTACCCCCGACGTAATACTACCTTAGAATGGAGAGTTGTAGAACCCATGCAGCCAATTTGCTATCACAAGGGAGAGTTTGTCACTCTTGGGGTATAACTACATAAAGCCTAAGAGAGCAGAGATTTAACATTTGTTCTGATAACAAGATAACTCTGCAAAATTTGCCTACCAGGACAAATGCCTCGTAGCCCCTGTTGTCTTACGACCGAGGTGTGGATTTTCATATTCCTTGTGGACATGGTGAGAGCCGCTTTCCCCCGCCACCCCGCAGTGCCTGCTAACTAATGTCTTCCCCTCCTCACTTCTGCAGCACAGGAAAGCAGTTCAGTAAAAGTAGGCCTTTTGGGGCACAGATCCAAAGCCACATTCCCTAATTAATCAGTAATAAAGATCATAGTAGAATCACCATATGTCTAATTCTTGTGTTTATCCCTTACTGGTTCCAAATTTAGGAGGAAAATAAAGAATTGTTAACGGTTGACTCAAACCCAACAATATTATTAGCCTTATTTTACATATGAGAAAACTAGGTTTCAGAGAAGATGAGCAATTTGCAGAAAGTCACCAAAATCTAAAATGTGTGGCAAAACTGGCAGTCAAACCCAGGGACCTCTCATTAACTCTGAAGTCTACTTTTTTTTCCCAATGTGCTCACATGCATGTATTTCTGTTCATTAAAAATAGGCACACATCATCAACATTCTCTAAGAAGATTCTAAAAACTGTATGTGTGGGTGGAGGGAAAGAAAAGGAAGATGAACTCATGTTTACGATGCACCTACCACGCTCCAGACACTGTCCGAAGCCATTCGTTTGCATTGCGTACTTTAATTCTCACAACCACCTCCAAGAACCTGCCGCCGTTAAGTGAGAAGCAGGTATCCAAAGCTCACAGGCTATTTACTCGGTTGCTCTTGAAGACCAAATATTAGTCTTCAGTTATTAGAAGGCTGTTAAAAGTATAGTGTTTACTAACAGCATCAGTTTATCTGCTTAATTCACACGCTTACTGAAAAGTTCTTTTCAATGGCACGGAACACAACATCCACACATAGGAACACCCCTGTCCGGCCCACGCCAGCACTGCAGTGAACAGTGATGGGTCCTGTAAGGTGGCTCTTCCTCGCATAACGAACATACTTTATAAAACCTTCTACTGAGGCAGGAGTGCCATGGTCTGGCCACTTGGTGAACTGCAAGTGTTTTACAAAGTGACTAGCTCCTGTCTGTGGGGGTGGGGTGGGGAGGGAGAGAGGGAGAAAGGGAAAGAGAGAGGGTGGGAGAGAGGGAGAGAGAGAAGGAGGGAGGGAGGGAGAGGAAGGCGGAGAGAGAGGATTTATCAACGTCTTATAGTAGAGATCTTCTTTTAATTTCTAATATGCCAGAAATAGTAATACTAATTGCTATATGGTAATAGGATAATAAAAATAAAAATACTAACAGGGGACAGGAATTCAGCCCTTACTCTGTGCCAGGTACTGTGCTAAGGACTTCACACGCATTATCTCATTTAATCCTCACATCAATCCTGGGGAGGCAAGCACTGTGATATCCTCAGTTTACAGATGAAAAGTAAGCATTTGATTGACTGATAGATGTATGCTAGGTCAGAAGGCTCATATGTTTAGAGCTGGGACAATAGTGCAGTCCTCCCAAATCTAACTCTACCATCCTTCTTCTGCACCATGAGAATGTAGAAGAGTCCAAACAAACCATGAATCCAAAACACTTAGGATGAAAGATGAGCTGATATGTTAGGAATAAGATAGAAAAGCAATCTATCTCGGCTTAAATATTATGATACTAAATTTAATTAAAACAGTAAGTGCTGTCAAGCTGCTTAACCGGGATTTGGTGGGGGGCAACCTCCTCCGGTGATGAGAATTGGGCAGTTAATGACCATGTGAGTAGACTCTGGTCCCCACTCTTGTGCTGAACCCCCTGAAAGTGGAGCCATGGAACTCTCCTCAGGCTTGACAGATAAAGCACTTTGAGTTTACCGATCATCCCTTCCAGAGGGTTCACCCTTTCCCCAATGTGGAGCCCTCGTTTTACTTCACCGGGCACCCTCGTGAAAAAACTCAGGAAGGGTTTCTCACTGCTCCTCTGCTTCTCGCTAATGTACCACCTTTTTCTGCGTTCCAAATAGAAATACAATTTTCCTACGTTCCAAACAGAAAACCTCAATTTTGAATCATCGGCACATGAAATTGGATGAGGAAAACGACACTTGACAATCTTGTGAAGGCGCCAAATTGAGGATAGCTCTCACTCCATCACATACCTTAGGGATTAAACCTTTCACGCACTGCTGACCACTGAGAACCTGCACGAAGGTGGGCCTCACTGGTTTCCTGACACAGTGCCATGATGCAGATTCTCCAAACATCAACCCCATGGTCTTGAGGCTTGCGGGCCTCAGCCCAAAGGCCACCATCCTAGACGCCCTTGTCAAGGGTGCACAGGTGGAACTGAGCATTTGAATCCTTGCAGACAGATCATCCCTCTGGGCCTCCCACCTGGCCTGTATTCTCCAAGCATGCTGTCCTTCTCCGGCCATAGCAAGTATCACATGTTATTTGGAACCGGTGTTTTCCTCCCCCACTAGACTGTAAGCACTCTAAGAGTTGAGGCTGTTTCTGTTTTCTATCTCCAGCATCTGGCACAATACTTGGTTAATAGGAGGGAATCAACAAGTCTTAGGAGAGTGAAGGATCAGGCAAATCCTCAGGTGTACAGAGCAAGCACAGGGCCTAGCACACAGCCAGCAAGCTCTCCATCAATGTCAGCCATTATTACTATTCTTGGCCTCCTTTGTCACCACTCTATGCTCCGATCCTCATGCTCTTCAAATCTATCCTTTCCCCTCCTCCCCCACTTCTCTAGCTCTTCAACATCTCCCTTTGCACTCAGGCCCCCATCCCACAGTAAACTCGTGGAAACCATCATCACTTCCCTAAATGCTTCTTCCACTTCCTGGCCTTGCCTCCCATGGGCACTGCACTCTGCAGCCCTCTCTAATCAAGGCCACCTATTTTCCTGTACTCCAGGTACCACAGAGCCTAGAGATTAGGTTGCACACTGCTTGCTGCCCAATGCTATTTCCAATTCATTATTCCTTCTCTTTGTACAAAAACCTCTCTTCCTTTTGAGTTTCATACCTCTTAGCTTCACCTTCTCATCGCTATCACCCTACCACAGATTCTGACCAGGCAAATTTGGGATCTCAACAACCAAACAGACACTCTAACCTCACATTTTTATTTCTCTCTTGCAGAGGAGACCATTTCTTTCTTCTAGTCCTCACAATGTGATCACTCCTTAGACTCACCATCACCTATAATGTCCAATATCAAAAATCTTCCAGTTCTTAGATTCCAACATCATTTTCTGAGCAGAAGCTGTTACGCTACCACCTCATTTGTGCTTCACTTCAACTCCAACAATGTGACTAAATGGAGCTCTCCTGTCCTTGTTGTCCTCCATTTCCTCCTAGCCCGATTCCGTCCATCTCCCTAAATTTAGACTTCATAGCTGATTATCTAAATCATTCTCTTACCAAACTGTCAACTCCTTTCATCCTTTGAATCCTGCCACATATACTAAGCAACATCCCTCCCTGGGTAAGTCTCATAACCTGTGTTCAGGAATCCCATGGTTAGGAAAAAATTAATCACATAGTTGCATATTTTATTGTTATTGCAAATTATGGGTTCCAACCTCAGCACCTCCAGCAACCCTTTTCCTGATCATTGCCTGTGCTCCAATCAACTTCTTTGATGATGACTCCAAATCTCATCACTCTTCTCAAGTTTCTGGTTTAACTCCCATCCCCTTCACTCCTATAGAACACATGTATCACCTACCTGCTAATCAAATCCACTTAGAGCAATGTAACATCACTTTCTCCTATAAATCATTCCTTTTCTGTTTTCTGAGTCTGTTAGAGCAAGAAATGAATTATTCTATGAATTATTCTAGACCAATACTTCCCAATAGAACTTTCTACAATGATGCAGATGCTCTATATCTTTGCTGCCCATATGGTAGCCACTAGTAACATGTGATTAAATACTAGAAGTGTGGATACTATAAATGAGAAACTGAATTTGTTATTTTATGTAAGTTTTAATAATTTAAATATAAAATAGCCAAATGTGGCTATCGCATTTGACAGCATAATTTTTGAACGCTCCTTATAAGTCATAAGTCACATAAAGTCTGCCAATTTTATCTGAAAAACACCAGAGTCTTTGCTTTCTATCTAATTGTTAACGGCCCTAGTTGATCTTGGACGCTTCTTACTAAAATTGTTCAATGTCTCCCAATTATCTTCATAATGAGTTCATGTTCCTTAGCTGAAATCCAAGACATTTCATGTTCTGGCTTTCTCTACTTATTTTCTATAGCCTCATCTCACCTCTCACTACTCCCTGGCATTGAACTTTTACATTCCAGAAACACTTAACTACTTGTATCTCTCTATACATATCCCATGCTATTTTATACCTTGATCATCTACTTCCTCTTTCCATCTTTCTCATTTGGGTTATTCTCAATCCAGATGTCACCTCCTCTAGCAAGTCTTCCCCCCAAGCCCAAGGAGAGCTAAGTACTTCCCTTCTGAGCTCCCAAAGCATCCCATACAAATCTCAATATTACCACATTCATTGAGCACAGTAACTGGAGGTACCAGTAAGCGCACTGAACTCTTTGCTACTCAGTAAGGAGCAACAGTGCCTGGCACAGTGATTATCAGGATATCTTAAGGACTCCATACACATCTGTCACTCTCAGCAGAAGCAGCCGAAGTACATCCCAGGATTAGGCAACTTCCAACACTCACTCTCAACCGCCCCAACTCACCTTTTCAATTTTTTCGTCTCTCCAGTCAGAGTTTGGTTAGGCAGACGTAGAGGTGGTGTTGTCTTAGTTTCTGGTACCAGGGAGAAGTAAAAACAAGTTACTTTAAAAAGTATCCCCAGCTATGTCCCATCTTACCCCTAACTTCTCATCCTGACACGTGTGCTTATATAATGAAATATATATCTAACACTGATTTTTTTTAACTTACGGACTTCTTGACAACTTGAAATATTCGAATGATGAAATATTGAAGTATCTGGTAGTTCTCCAGGAAGATATGACAATTTTTCAATTCCAAAGGTTTCTTCATAGAAACGGGCCAGTAATGGTGGCGTTTGATAACTCCACCTTCTACCTCTCTGGTTATCATGACAATAACATTAGAGTTATTTTCCAAAACTATTCGCCAAAAGTCATTTGTGGTAGTTGGCAGTGGTCCTTGGGTAGCAATAATAATAATACTTCTCCAGAATTGACTATTTTAATATAACTAGCATTGATGTAGTCCTTGTTTTCTCCAAGAGGAACACATGTTGAATCATCTATTACAAACACAGAAACATAGGGTAGACAGAGGAAAAGCAGGAGATGCAATACACCCAGGTTTCATGAAACCCTTTCACACAGGTAAATCCATTTATCTCTTTGACCAACAGAGAAGGTGGCATAGGAATTTCTTTTCAAAGGGTTATTTCAGTCCATGAATTTAAATTTTTCCCTCCCCAAAATCTACTGGCATGACCTAAGAAATATACAATTAGGTTAAGGTAGCTTTTTAAAAAATCAGTTTCTGAACAGAGAAGGATGCCATCGGTATCCAGACATTTTGAGAGATTTCTGTTACATATGGCACAGGTAGGAATAGGCCAAGGGAGGTACCTCCTAGCCTGTGACTGAACACAGCAAAGGAGGAGGCCTCTGAGGGAGCAAGTGAATGAATGACATTCTCCTACAAATCCGGAAAACCTGCAAGCCCAGAGTAGCAGAGCCAGGAGGGAGAAAAAAAAAAAAAGATTGGGGTACTTGGGCAGATACAAATCCCAGGATTACTGTAATTCTACCAATGCCCCCCACACAAGGCAGCCATATTTTATGTCCATTCCCAGCCTTCATGTGGTGAAGTGGCATGCTAATCAAAGGTATTGTGGCAAAAGGATGCTACAAAGGGGATTTGCTCCAAGTAACATGGGACTCGTCCAACATGGACTATTATAACAAATATGAGAGGGAAAAATCCAACTACCTGGCTCACTAATAAACTCCACTGGCCCAGGAACTCTCTTCACTTTACACAGACATCTGGAGCTCTGGTTCCACCACTGCTCCCACAGACAGAATAAAAGAAGGGTCCTTCCCTGCCATGCAGTGGTCTCACCAATAGTTCCTCTCCATTACTCAAGGTCATGTGACCCACTTATCTTCCAAAAACACTATGACCAAGATCACTGAAGAGGGCTTACACAATTTCTGACAGAACCTTTCTCAAATTCCAAAATAGCAAACATAAATCTCTCCTTGTAAATATGAATAAATAGAAAACACAATCACTAGATATATAAAGATATCTAGTACTTCACAAAAGTATATCATTCTGAGAAATCACAGCAAATGTTTTCCTTTATAAGAGAGAAGAATACTTTAAAAACTCCTATTTGTATTTTAAATGAAATTTGAGCAAACATTATTTTATTTAAAAGAATGATGTATATGTTTATTGACATAAATTTGTTATATTATTAAATTATAAAGGAGGTAAAAGAATATTAAAGTGAGATCTTTCATCATATATATGTATGTATACATATATATCATATATAAACATATGATTAAAAAACATGGCAAGTATTCATCAAAATGCTAGCAGTGACTATTATCTAAATTTTTATAGTGAATATGTACCATTTTGCAGAAGAAAATAAATTTTTATTTTCAAAGGGAGATTTAGCATGTAAAAATGAAACAATCCAAAGTAATAAAAGCTCACTTTCAAATAAAAACCACAATTACTCAATTAAAATCCCTAAAATGAGAAGCGAACAGAAAAACAAATTAGTGATTTAGAAAACCAGCTTAAGGAATTTTCCCAGAACTCAAAAAAAAAAAAGTGAAAAAAATGACAATAATTATTAAAATACTAAAGGATGCAGAGCATATAAAAGGAATATATAAAAGGAAGGAGTTTCAGAAACAAACTATGGAACACAGGCATACCTCAGAGATATAGTGGGTTTGGTTCCGGACCACCACAATAAAGGTACTATCGCAATAAGCAAGTCACATGAATTTTGTTGTTCCCCAGTGCATGTAAAAGTTATGCTTACACTATACTGTAGTCTACTAAATGTGCAATAACATTATGTCTATAAAACAATATACGTATTTTAATTAAAAAATACTTTACTGCTAAAAAATGCTAACCATCATCTGAGCCTGCAGCAAGTTGTAATCTTTTTGCAACAGTAACATCAAAGATCACTGATCATATCACTATAACAAACATAATCATAATGAAAAAGTTTGACATATTGCGAAAATTACCAAAATGTGACACAGAGACATGAAGTGAGGCAATGCTGTTGGAAAAATGTGCTCAACACAGGGTTGCCACAAACTTTCAATTTGTAAAAAACACAGTATCTGCAAAGTACAATAAAGTGTAGGGCTATAAAACCAGGTATGCCTGTATTTAGCAAGAAAGAAATAACTCAAGTAGTCATAGGAGAAAAGTTCTCCTCAAAAAGGAGACAGTAAGAGATGATCATGAGCCCACTGCCACAAATAATTTGCCTCCAAGTGAGCTCCTTGATCAGAAGCAAGGCTGTGTGGACTACCATGATGGTGGATAAGGCATCCTGCAGGTCCAGATGGTAGATCTGCTAGAAGCTTGTTGCGAGGAAGGCAAATCCGTATCTAGTGTCTATTTTAGTATGAAAAAGCACCGTTCTTTCTATGACAGAAGCAGTCCAATGTAATCAACCTGCCATCAAGTAGCTAGCTGGCTGACCACCCTGGGAAATGGTGCTATATTGGGGCCTCAGTGTTGGTCTCTGCTGCTGGCAGATTGGGCGCTCAGCAGTGACCATAGCAAGGTCAGCCTTGGTGAGTGGAATTCCACGTTGATGAGGAGCCCATGCACAGCTTCTATTCCTGCCAGCATGTCTACTTTATTCATAAATCCACTGGGTAATGACAGGAGTGGCTGGGAAAGAGGCTGACCAGTATCTACAGAATAGGTCATCCTATCCACCTGATTATTAAAACCTCTTCTTAAATCATCCTTTGATGAGCATTCACAAAGGACACAAATATATTCATGTTTTTGGCCCTTTCAGAGAGATCTATACACATTTCTCTCTCCCAGATTTCCTTGTGACCAATTTTCCAGTTATGTTTCTTCCAAGTCCTTGACCATCCAGCTAAACAATTGGCTATAGGCCATGAATTAGTAAAGATTTGTACCTCTGGCCATTTCTGCTTCTAAGCAAAATGAACAACCAAGCACACTGCTCAGAGTTCTACCAATGGGGAAGACCTCCCTTCACTACTGTCCTTCAGGCATGTCCCCAAAACAGCACTGTAGTGCAGCTGCTGTCCACTTCCAGGAGGTGCCTGTGTATGGTGCAGAACCATCTGTAAACCAGGTCCCAGTTTTCTCTTCCTCAGTCAATTGATCATAGGGAACTCGTCATGAAGCCACAGGTACAGGCTGAGAAAGAGGAGGTAATGTAGCAGAAGAGGGGACCATGGGCATTTTAGCCACTTCATATAATTTATTTGTACCTTCAGAGCCTGCTCAAGCCCGACCTTGTATACACCACTTCCATTTGATAATGGAATGCTGCTGTGCACGCCCAACTTTCAGGCTCATGGTTAAGTGTTCAGTCTCTACTAAGGCCCGGTAACTGGTCAAAAGCTGTTTCTCAAAAGGAACAGCTCTCAAGAGTAGAGATTGAGTTCCATGGCTATTTATCATATCACTGTACATTATAATGTTTTTAAAAGAACTACCCTAGGTGACCAACCAGAAAAGATCAACTACACAGATAATTGTGTAGTCATACAATGGAACATTATTTAGCTTTTAAAAAGTGAAATGTAAATATATATTCATTAAAAAGACATGTTTACAAAGGAATATGCTCTTGTTTTTATTTTTTAAATACATTTATATTCAAAATTCCACTTCTGCCTAAAATGTAGAAAGGTAATATGAGCATCACTCACATACTAACAACATATAAAAGTTGAAAAAAACAAAATAAAAAAAATTTTGAACCCATCAGAGAGCTGTGATTACAGGCCAACGAAGTATTCTGAAATCTAAGGAAAGACAGCCTCCTAAGGAGAGACAGGTCCCTTGTGGCGGTCACAGTGTGCGTAGGGCACACTGGCTCACTTGTGGAGCTGAGGGGTGAACGAGATACAGAAAGCATTCAGATAAGAAAAAGCCCAATATATTGCTAAAGGCTGAATGAGCAATTCAGCCTAGTGTTAGCATATAGAACCCCAGGAAGCCATAGATACAGAGAGTGTGCACACCTCACAGACTCAACAGACCTCCATAAGTGCTCATAAGAAGGACTGGAGACAGGATAGGAAATGGAAGGAACCCTTCTCTCAGTGGCATAGGCTTAGAGAAGGAAAGCTACTGCCACTGCTGTAAATGTCGAAAAGCCCCACTTGGACCTACCTCCCCAACGGAACAAAAGTCTTCAACTGCAGGGGGAATAGCAGCAAATATTCACCTGTTGTGCACAGGTGAATACAGTACAGTTGGAAAAAGGGCAGAAGAAAAACCCTCCACTCCTGGAGGAGGGCCGGAAACATCCCTGATCCGAGGATCCTATACCAATACTATTATGAGTCTCCTACCACTAAGCAAGGGACAGGAAACCCTCTCCCACACTAGACCTACCAAAAATATAAGGCAGAGTTTGAATGCCATAGAGAGGAGAGGCAGCTCCACCTGCTTAGATCCCACCGCTTAGATCCAGGGAAATTGTTATACCTGTTCACCAACGTCAGGATAAACTCGGGCTCCTTACTGGACTCATAAATTGAGGATGCTGGTAGTCTGGCCCCTGCCTACTTTTTCATCCTTATCTCTATTAATTTCCTTTATGCCCTTTATGCCCTTTATGCCTCAGCCTTAACAAAGTAAAAACCTTTTCCTTTTGTTTCTGTGGGTAATTTCAGGTTTCTTGCTCTTTCCTCCTTCCCACCTTCCCACCTTTTCTTGGGTTACTGTAAACATCAACTTGTTCTCCATTTCCTGCCAGCTATCTTTCACCTCATTACCAGCAATCCTCCTTCCAGATAGGTGATTGACAGACAGATAGGAAAATGCAAAAAAGACTCCATCTGTGCCTCATTTTCATTCTAACAGACTGAATAAAATGTGTACTCCTTGGTTTCACATATATTGAGTTCCTTCACACTCTGGCCCACATTATATTTTTTGCTCTGTCTCTCATCTTCTCAAGCTTCCAGGCATTCCAATTCACGTATACCTTATAACTCCTGACACATTACATTTCTCACCATTAGTAAGATATTTTCACAGCTCCTTACCTTTGCTCAAACTTCTCCCCACAGCTTGAAACTTTCTTCCCTCCCTTTCCACCTGCTGAATTTCTATTTATTTAAGATCCGATCCTAAATCTAACCAAGATATCTTCTTTTCAAAGAAGGTGGTGGGGAACTCTCCCCCTTGCATAGTCCTGTCTTCTGCACCCACAATCCTTGGACTCTGCCTCTATAATAGTATTTACTACACTGTATTTAAATTTGTCTTTTACATGTCTGTGTCCCCAATTAAACTATAAACTAGAGAGCAAGAACTATTAATACTTTGTATTTGTATACAGTGCTTAGTATATAATTAGTATTTACTAATTAGTATATATTAGTAGCATATAATATTATCTCAAAACACCTTTTGAATTAATATTATTTGTTCACTTAATGCGCTTGTGAAAGTTGTTTATACAGGTTGCATACTATACACATTATTATGCAGTGCTCTTCCAGTGACTGTAGCTAACATTACTTATAAATCTCTAAGAAAATATGGCTCAAAAAACTGTTTCCTTATTTGATGTTTTTGCATGTAACACCTAAATTTGAACATTTTATAAGCATGAAAGCTGCTGTTTCTTTTGTTTTTCTAATGGAAATTTACTTTTCTCCCAGTTTTTAACATTTTTTTTCATTTATAGTACCAAGTATTCGCCATGCTAATAATTCCATTTCTAGTACATTATTTTCTTTCTGGAAGCATATAATGTCTCAAAATTTAATTGTGTACTGAGCTTTACCTTACCTCAAGTACACTGCCCCCTCCAAGAGCTCCAAAAACATTTACAAAGGCTTTGGAACTGGGCAGTTGTTGATATGACAGAGAAATTTAATTCTTTAGCAATATCTTTTCTTGTGTTAATACCATAGTTATGGGATCATAAATACGCCCTATTTTTAGACAAATCAGGTTGTACTTACTACAAAGAGCTATATTTTTAAAACTAATCAAACATTTGAGGGCCATTATTCACTGCCTCCACTCAGAGGGCTAGCTATGAATATGAATAAGCAAAAAACTCACTAAATAAGCATATTAGTTATACCTTTCTGTCTCCTTTTTAAACTGATCCTCAAAACCATCACTATGTTGAAAATCCTGAAGAAACAATTTTACTTCCCCTGAGTTAATTTCATTTTCAAAAACCTACAGGCATAAGAAAGGAAAAAATTATGACTATGATTTTAAGAATATATAGTTTAAAGAAAATGATTTCTATAGGTTCTCAAGAAGAGCAATAAGGTATTCAATAATAGAATTAAAACCACAATTACAGTGTGATTTCTACTCCTAGAAAATCATTTGAAATGAATATCTCCCTATTAAATATTTTCCAATCTGTCAAAACAGAGTGTAGAGTACTATGCACATATAAATTATTTCTACTGAACCACCCAAGTTATTTTCCAAAAATTCATAAAAATAAACCTTATTTTTCTTAAAAAACAAAAAACAGATTATTACTATAGCCCAGAAGAGATTCTTATAATGAATGCTTATCACATTTAGTTTATTGTAAAAATAAAATTCCTAACACTTTATTTATCTTTATGTTAGCGCTTGTAATCTAATCCAGTAATTCTAGGTATGTCTCTGCCACAAGGTTTTGTTCTGCCCAATGGACTTTAGTCCACTTTGTTGCCTTTGCGCCATCCTATACAGTACCTGGCCCACTGGTAAACAAAATTGAATATAATTAAAGGGAAAAATCACATTAAAATAAAGATTCAGTTACCAATATTTTAGCCCTCAATTCTGCTCAATTAATCCATTCATTTGACAGTTCTTTTCTGGGGGTCCTAGTACATGCAGATACTGTTCTAAGTGCTATGGATAAAACACTGAATAAGAGGCGTGTGTTCTGCCCTTGTGGAGCGTATATATATTCTGATGGGGAGAGAGAAAATACACAAGCAAGCGTAGAAAAATTACAGCTGTGATAAATGTTAATGTTAATGCAGTAACAGAGTATGGTGATACTTAACCACCATGTACCTAAAAGACAGAAGGAAGGGCTAGGCAAAGAGACAGGAAAGCATCCTGAGCAAAAGGAACAACAGGCCCAGAGACTGGGAGGCCTGCCATGGTCTGGCCTCTGCCTAATTTCCCACCCTCAGCTCCCATCTGTTTCTCATGCAGCATCTCTAGCCACACCCTGTGTTATGTCTTTCCACACTCTGTGTTATGTCTTTTCATCTTTTTTGAAGCATCTTTTGATGATCCTTATTTTGTGAAACTTATTAATCCTTTCCCTTCTTAACTACTGCATAATGAGTAAACCACAAGTTTTTATAGATAGTAATTTTGTTTTTATTATATTCTAAAATTTTAAACTTCTATTATGACTTCTTCTTTGACTCATGAGTTAGAAGAATGTGTCTTTAGATTTCAAATGTATGCTTCATCTTTTTGTGGTTGACTTCTAACTGAATTTCTTTATATCAGAGACCACAGACAGTACTATAAAGATTATTTGACATTTATTATGATATATTTTGATTTGGTACATGACAAATTTTTATAAATGGTCCATGTATGCTTGAAAAAAATTTGTGTTCTCTAATTTTTGGATGCAATTCTATATATATTTGTTATATCTAGCTTGCTAATTGACTTTTTAAAAAATTTTTATACTCTTAACTAATTTTCTATAATCTATTAATAAAGGAGATATTTTAAAATGGCCCACCATCATAGTGAATTTATCAATAACTATTTGTAATTCTGATTTATATATCCTGAAGCTATTATTAGGTGCTTATAATTTTAGAATTTTATATCTTCCTTGTGAACTAAACCTTTCAGTATTATACAGTGACTTCTTAATGCCTAATGCTGTTTGCTTTTAAGTCTCTTCTTTCTGATCTCTCTATAGCTATACCAGCTCTCTTTTGTTAGTGTTGTTCTGTGTATTTTAATTTTTACTTTAAAATATCCAGAGAAAATGTTCCCAAAGATTCCTTCTCATTAAACTGCGTGGATGACCAATAAATTAAATGAATTGAGTTCTACAGAGTTGACCTAGTCCTGAAAAATAATTTATCAACACTAATTGGTAAAGCAAATCTCTAAAAATTAATTTCAGGTAATTACGGTAGGAATGTGGAGATTCTGAATGAAATGGAACAGAGGAAAAGAAATGGGGCAATGCTTATACACTGACACAATCCCTCTCATCTCCAACAAGATGTTAAAAAGTCATTTGCGCACAATTCATTTACTAAGAAAAAGTGACATCACCCAGTGAGAAGTCGTAGCATAATTTAAACCTGAGACATATTTCAAGTCATGCTTCCAAATAAACTTGATTATATTTATCAAAGAAGCAAACTGTTCTAGATAGTTGTAATTCAAATAAGGCTCACTTAGGACTCTAACATGTCTTTGATTGAATGAAATGTGATTTGGCTAACAATGTCAAGAAGGCACAAGGAGAAATATTCTAAATTATCAAGATACCGGGTCTTTTTGGAGAGTGCTCACTGAATCAAAGTAACGTCAAAGAAAAGGCTGGATAAAATTTTTCAAGGAGCCTAAGTTAACTTTTCTGCACTGCATATGCAAAGGTTTATGAGGACAAAGTGTAAACAGTAATACTAAGAGATAGGAGTCTGGTTCCTGGTCTTTCCGCTGTGACTGAATAGCTGTATGATCACAGACAAATCATTTCAGCTCTCTGGGAATTAGTTTCCTCACCTTTAAAATGAGGGTTGGAATAAAAATTAATTGAACTATCTTCTAAATCTAGTCATCTACATACAAGTCCTAGAAACAATGATACTACATCAGCAACAAATATGCCCAGTGCCCATATCTTGGTTTCTAAATGCTATTATCCAATAAGAGAAAACTAAGCTCTTAGGAGTAATGGCTGCATCTAGGACTGGGACAGGAGGAAATGCAAGATAAGCCTGGAGTATCTTGTAATGCAATAAAGTGCTCAAAAAACAAAAGGACGGGTTATGTCAAAGGGACTCAGGAGTCAACCTGAAAGAGTTCCCAAGGACCCGGACTAGAACAATTTGAACAAAGTAAATAACACAACAACTAGATTATAATATAAAGTACAAAATACATATACTGAGTCCATACTGATATAAACAAATGACTGAATAAATAAATAAGTAGGGGAGTAGAAACAAATCTTCTTGATAGGGCAATCCCAAATAATGTACATATATTACTCCCTTGTCTAGGAAGCAGAGCCACCTCCCTTCCGCACCTATGAGAGCAACCTTGTTGTTTTGACCTCTTGAATGTTACTCTCCTTTCCTAATGCCACAACCATTGTCCAATTTGTCACCATGTGTCTTAATTACTGCCACAGCCTTTTAACAAGCCTGCTATTTTCACTCTTACTATCCATCCAATACATCCTCAACACGGAAGCCAGAGAAATAACAGATAATAGAAACAGACAGATAGAAGTTCTAGATACTGGCATTAACAAATACAGACTTTAAATGTTCTATGTTTAAGGTATAAAAGACGAAAGAAAATCTAGGAAAGAAACTGAAGAAAGACTTCTATGGTTTGAAAGGAACACAATAGAAAGACTAATACTGAAACTAAGACATCAGTGGTGAATTTAACAGCAGACTGCATACAGCTAAACAGAATATTAGTTAACTGAAAACAAAGTCAGAAGAAACATTTCAATAAAAATACAAAAAAAAAAGACAATCTAGAGCCTAGCAGAATATCTTTGACTTACATACTAAAGATAAGATTAGCTATAATATATAAAACCTACAAACTAAAAAAAAAAAGAGTCATGTACCACAACATTCATTGCAGCTCTATTTACAATAGCCAGGACATGGAAGCAACCTAAGTGTCCATCGATAGATGAATGGATAAAGAAGATATGGCACATATATACAATGGCTAACACATATATATGGAATCTAAAAAAAAAAAAAGGTCATGAAGAACCTAGGGGCAAATCAGGAATAAAGATGCAGACCTACTAGAGAATGGACTTGAGGACACAGGGAGAGGGAAGGGTAAGCTGGGACAAAGTGAGAGAGTGGCAGGGACATATATACACTACCAAACGTAAAATAGCTAGCTATTTTGGAAATAACACTGAAAAGTCAAAGACTTCATTGTTAAATAAAAACCACCAAGAATGATGTCCAAGCTTCTACCTCCCAAATACATGATTGAAAATATTTTAAATGATATAATCTTTTAAAAAAATTTTTTATTGAAGTATAGTTGATTTACAATGTTGTGTTAGTTTCCAGTATACAGCAAAGTGGTTCAATTATATATACATACACACACACAAACACACACACACACACACACACACACACACACACATTCTTTTCCATTACAGTTTATTACAGGATATTGAATATAGTTCCTGTGCTATACAGTAGGACCTTGTTGTTTATCTATTTTATATACAGTAGTTTGTATCTGCTAATCCCAAACTCCTAATTTATCCCTCTCCCACCCCCTTTCCCCTTTGGTAACCATAAATTTGTTTTCTATGTCTGCGAGTCTGTTTCTGTTTTGTAAATAAGTTCATTTGTATCATATTTTAGATTCCACATATAAGGGGTATCATATGATATTTCTCTTTCCCTGTCTGACTTACTTCACGTAGTGTGATAATGGCTAGGTCCATGCATGTTGCTGCAAATGGTATTACATCATTCTTTTTTATGGCTGAATAGTATTCCATTATTTATATATACCACATCTTCTTTATCCATTCGTCTGTCAATGGACATTTAGGTTGCTTCTGTGTCTTGGCTATTGTAAATAATGCTGCAATGAACATTGGGGTGCATGTATCTTTTCAAATTAGAGTTTTCTCCAGATATATGGCCAGGAGTGGGAATGTTGGATCATATGGCAATTCTATTTTTAGTTTTTTAAGCAACCTCTGTACTGTTTTCCATAGTGGCTGCACCAATTTATGTTTCCACCAACAGTGAAGGAGGGTTCCCTTTTCTCCACACCCTCTCCAGCATTTGTTATTCACAGACTTTTAAATGATGGCCATTCTGACCGGCCTGTGGTGATACCTCAATGTGGTTTGATTTGCATTTCTCTAATAATTAGTGATGTTGAGCATCTCTTCATGTGCCTATTGGCCATCTGTATGTCTTCTTTGGAGAAATGTCTATTTAGGTCTTCTGCCCATTAAATGATACAATCTTTATTAAAGACAGTTAAAATGAATTTCCTTCAGAAATGTCAGATAATTTTAAGATGCTCCTTGATAATTGGAGATACTCTTACTATTTAAATACCAGTGTTTAAATATGCTATCCACTGCATTCCACCAAATAAACACGTGAATGGCAACCAAACATCTTATCCTCTTTATATAAATGCACATACCCACAACACACACACAAATTAGTAAGATCTCTCTTGCACAGAGATGAGTAGACTGAAATCCATATCAATCTATACCAACAGTCACCAATTTCAAATCTTCCATAAGAGTCAGCAGTACTTCCAGAACAATCAGCTTTGATCAGAAACACATGCCCATTTCTGGTGTCTGTTAGTGCAGTGAGTTTCAGATAACCCTATAGAAACACAAGAACCAAACTGGATGAATTTCTCTTCTCTTATATTTGACATAGTATATCATAGAAGAAATAAACAAAATAATATCAGTATTAAGCTAATTAACATTTATTTCAGTTTTTGAGTTACAACCACTGTAGTAAATCAGTAATAGTGTAAGACTATAGAATTCACCACCAACAAATGTGTACTGATGCCTAGGCAGTCAATAAAGTCTACAAAAGTAAATTATACAATAAAAACAGAATCTTCATTTTCTTATAAAGCAAAAGAAAACTTTTCAGGAAATATAGTTGAAAGCTTCTACTGTATTCCCCACTTCCCTCCATGTTTTGGCTAAGTAAGCCCATTCTGTGCTTCTACTATATTTCTGTTTATAATGATTTCTTGGACACATCTCCCCAGGTTGGACCATGAGCATTTGAGGGCAGGAACTGTAACTTTTTTATTTTTGTATCTTCAGTGACTAGATATTTTACACACTCAAGAAGTGTTTGATGGATTAACTAATTAGTTAATTCTGTAAAAATTGTGTATGCATCACCAGGCAATCTGCATAACCATTTCAAGAACACAGAAGTGGGCTTCCCTGGTGGCGCAGTGACTGAGAGTCTGCCTACCGATGCAGGGGACACGGGTTTGTGTCCCGGTCCGGGAAGATCCCACATGCCGCGGAGCGGCTGGGCCCGTGAGCCATGGCCACTGAGCCTGTGCGTCCAGAGCCTGTGCTCCGCAACGGGAGAGGCCACAACAGTGAGAGGCCCGCGTACCACAAAAAGAAAAAAAGTCAGACCCCTAAAATAAAGATTTCCCTCCAACTCCTGGAGAAGGTGCTATAGTGTAGAAAATCAGGGAATTAACCCTGAGAAGAGGGAAGCCTAAAAGAAATTACTTGGTTTTGGACACAGCACTAAAGATAGAGGAGAAAAGCTCCAACATGACACCAAGTGGTCTCACGTGATCATAAGAGGAGGAAAACACATGTATTTAGTTTGCCCAGCCAACAAAAGCAGGACATTTTTCTTCAGGACATAGAAGAGCCAATGAATACTATACGTATTCTCAAATTCTCAGCTGGGGTACTATTTTCAATTTATCTTAAACTCTCTCAAAACTAAAGCACATGCTAGCAAAGATCATTTCTTCATATCGACTTTGTTAGATGCAAGATGCACCTTGCCCTGGCAATTCTGACCTCCTAGGCTGAGCCTACTTCCAATCCTTTTTTTTTTTTTTTTTTTATGGCAGGAGAGTGAGTTTATTCAACAGGTATTTACTGAGCCCTTACTATGTGCCAGGCACTATTTTAGGTGCTGGGAATACATTCCATTGATTAAAAACATACAAAAATCCCTGTCTTCATTGTGCTTACACTCTAGAGAAAGGATACCAGACAATGAACATAACAAATAAGTAAATTACATAGTAAGTTAGGAGATGATGAGTACTACAGAAAAAAAATAGAGCAGTCATGAGAATGAAGACAAGTCTTATCTGGAAATTTTCCAAAACCAGACACACTCACAAAAATATGCTGCTTTCTTGGAAGTCTATGTATGTGTCAGTGACCAAAGAAAATATTTCTGGCCCCTTAATGTTCATGGGATTTTCAAGCAAGAAATTACAGGGATTTTAAAAATATGAAAATGGAATTGAAAACTAAGAAAAGTAACTTGCATAAAAACAGGAGCTCAATACAGAGTTCTTGAGGCAGTGGAATCTGTGCTTACTGTAGGAGCAGAGCTTCCCACAGTTCTGGCAAATTCCATGATTCTGGCCACATTGCCAACCACAGTGGATCTGAAGAGTCAAATCTGTTCAAAAGAGGTTACTAGGGTCAGAAAATGTAGAAGAACTCAAGCAGCTTTTCAGGATTTTTTGTTTTATTTCTATTTCCTTTTTAAAATATAGCTCCCTAGTTTTCGTGATTTTCTAATTTTGTTAAAGAAGGATGAGTTCATGAGAAAGAAAAACTGAAAAATAGGAATGCCCACATTTCCGACTCCATCTCCAATCTCAAATTGTTCAAGATGAACACGTTTATTGTATATCCGTAGACCCAGGTCTTTTGACACCATTATCAGAGGTTGTTGGCTCTAAACTACCAGGAAGATTTTTTTCTCCTTTGATTTAAATTCAAATTTCATTTCAACAAAGCAACCAGAACAATTAATGAATTAGGTTCTCTAAGTCAGAAGTGAAAATAGAAAATAAATGGTGTTGTCATCTTTGATGAGAAAGTCATATTTTCATCAAAATGGGGCAGAGGCAGAAAGTCCAGTTTGCAGGACCAGGAAAAAGGAGTGTCCACCCACAGGATACTTAGAAATTGATGACTATGACAGCAGCCCTTTCTAGAGGTAATAACGTCACGTCATTAGGTTGAGATAATCCTCCAGAAATCCCAACAGCCCTGGATTAAGAACATCTGGAAATTGTTCATATGACACAGATTTCTGTTTCCTGATGTTAAGGCTTCAGTGATGCCTCTCTGTGGCATCTGTCACCTGTCTAACTTCTTTGCAAACTTCCTCCTTTCAAATCAGGAAGTGTACATAAAGTGCAAGTAAGATTCAGTCCCTCGCCCGTGCTTCCAGGTTCTTGCTTTGATACCCAGGATTACCAAATCTGACAATTAAACCGCTGGCCAGCTAGGCTGTCTGCAGGTATTTCTGGAGTTAGCAAATGAGTTCATCTGGTAAAGAAAGTGTCTGAAGGTAGATGCAGTCTTGGCAAGAAAACACACAGTACTGTACACAAGACAGGGATGTGAATGATGCAAGAAGCAGAAGGGTTCTCATCACCGAGTCACTAAAGAAGAGGCCTTCTTTGGATCTCAACTCTTAAAGTGAATTCAGGAACTGTTACTAAAATGAATAGGGCCAGCAGATTTCAGATCAGGGTCAGTCCTCAGTGAGGGCAGGTTCAGTTTTCCTAGTTAAATTCCTGAATTTCTTTTTGTCTTCTGCCCTTGCTTCAGCATCAAAGTACCAAACAGTCATATGGTGTATCTGATTGCATAGGAAGGCTGGACTTCATGTGGGTTCCTGCGGTCTGACCAGAAGAACAACAGTCTGTCGAAAATGGGCTCCATGTACGCTATGAACGATTTCTCTTCTGGAAATATCCGCAGGACCCCACCATGTAGCTGGGCATCCCAGTTCTTGTTCAGATAGTAGATGCAGGGGATGCAGCAGCCGTCGCCGTTGGGGTTGTCCACATGTCGCACATAACCTGCTCCATTTCCTGGATAGCAAGCCACCATCACCATGTGCGGGTCAAGGACACTGTATGCTCCCGGACGGACCGCGGAAAGAGTCAAAGTGCTTTGGTAATTTTTCTTCTCTCTGTAAAGCAGAAGTCATCTCCTCTCACCTCTGAACTGCCACACGGAGGGCCCAGACACCCACCTCCCAGGAACATAATTGATCCCAATTCTTTTAAAAGTTCTATCTCGACCCACTCTCTGAGACCTATACTGGCCTGGAGAGAAGAGAATGAAAGAAACCCCAAACGCTCAATATTGAGTAATCTTGCTCCCCTTCCTGAAGTCACCTCAGGGATAATAGTTCCTTCCTGTAAAGTCTATATTTCCTGCGACCAAACTGCTAGTATAAGCTTCTTGGACTGTTATTAATTATTTAACATGTTTTATACCTTTTAACAATTATTTTCAGTTTAGTTGTTTTTTTTAAGGAATAATGTTGTTGCTTTTTCTGAGTATAAAGATAAGCAATATTCATACTACCACTAGGAAATTTCATTTTTGCTCAGTGGTTTATTACTCATTCTCTGCAATATGAGTGTGTGAGCGTTGGGAGCGGGGAGAAGCAGGGAGGAATGCAGTGCTGAAGTGCCACCTCAAGAGCCAGTGGCAGTTCTGGTCAGTGCAATCAGGCAAGAATAAGAAATAAAGGTATTCCAACTGGGAAGGAACAAATGAAATTACCTTTATTCATGCGATAAAGATATTTGTACATACTTATACCTCAATAAAGCTGATATTTAAAAAGTCATAAAAGATAAACAATCTACTTCAATAAGAGTAAAATAAAACAGATAATTATGTAAAAATTATTTAAAAATCAAGTTATTAATGAAAGTTTAAACATTTAAAAATAATTGTTACCCATCAATCATAGAAGTGAGAGAGAACTATCACCCCTCTGGGTCCTTACCATGCTATTTGTAGGAAATCACTGCATTCTGCGTTCTTTCTGAGTCACTGAAGTTATAAAGGGTGCAACCTTTCTACCACCACTACTTCATCTGTTCATGTTCTCCCTGTCTTTCACTGTTCCTTACCATCCCCTTATGACCATACCCAGTCCATGAGGCATCGGTCGCCATACTGCACCAGGTTTTCATGGGGAAGAGTGGAGAAAAATACCCTTGTGTTTCAGATAAAGGGAGGGGAAAAGTAAACATTTTGAAATGCACCTAGAGCACTCTCCATAAAAAAGCCCTGCCCTCCCAAGAAAGGTACTTGATTAGAGCCTTATCTGACCTGGAGGAAGGGCAATTGGTCAGCTCTAGCCCCCTCTACCCATCCTGTCTCATGTAAGAGGAGAAAAAAAGAATAAGAAAACACTTCTAAATGTCACATCCCAAGGACTCGGGCCCACTACAAAAACTGAGATTTAATCGTCAGGTTATACAATGCTTCTCGTCCTCGAAACCCTACCATATCAATTGGGCTTCGGTGAGTTAGCAGTGGACTATAAGTGAAAAAGTCGCAAGTCATAAATTCTATTTAAGAAGGAATTCCTAGGGAAAATCAAAGACAGTAGAAGAGGGAGGAAAAAAAACAAGTAAACTAGAGTAAACTGCAGCCTCTGGCACCTACAGTTATAGGAAACATAAACAGAGCCCAGCCTCTAGCCAGATTAACATAAAACCTCACTCTGAAAGCCTAAATATCTTAGTTCCTATTACTCAACACAGCATGTCTGACTTTCAACAAAAATAATAAAGCACTCTAAAAGGAAAACAACAACAACATCTGAAGAGAAAAAGCAAGCATGAGAACCAGACTCAGATATTGCACACATATTGAAATTATCATATAGAGATTTAAAGTAACTAAGAGTTCTAATGGAAACTGTAGACAATGTGCAAGAACAGATGGGTAAGGTACACAAAGAGATGGAAACTCTAAGAAAGAATAAAAAAATGCTAGAAACTAAAAGCACTGTAACATAAACGAAGAATGCTTTTGATGGACTCATCAGTAGACTGGACATGGCTGAGGAAAGAATCAGTGGGTCTGATCAACAGAAGACTATAGAGTGGAGTATTTTCAAAGTTAAAAGAAAAACCCACCAACTTAGAATTCTGTATCCCATAAAATCATCCTTCCAAAGTGAAGGAGGAATAAACCCCTTCTCAGACAAACAAAAACTGAGGGAATTTGTCACTAGTAGACCTGCCTTGCAGGAGATGTTAAAAGAAGTTTGTTTGGTTTTTTTTTTGGGGGGGGGGTTGTTTGCTTTTCAGCACAAAGAAAAATGCTACAGGCCGGAAACTAAGATCTACATAAATGAAGAGCAAGACAAAAGGAATAAATGAAGGTGAAATAGAATCCTTCATCTTTCTTTTTTTTTTTTTTTGTGGTACACGGGCCTCTCACTGTTGTGGCCTCTCCCATTGCGGAGCACAGGCTCCGGACGCGCAGGCTCAGCGGCCATGGCTCACGGGCCCAGCCGTTCTGCAGCGTGTGGGATCTTCCTGGACCGGGGCACAAACCCGTGTCCCCTGCATCGGCAGGACTGTCAACCACTGCGCCACCAGGGAAGCCCTCCTTCATCTTTCTTATTGTTAACTCATATAAGAAATAACTTTTCAAGGTAACAAAAGCTACAATGTATTGGGTGATTATAGCATATGGATAACTGAAAATAATGACAGCAATGTTGTAAAGAACAACAGGAGAAAATTGGGACTACTGTGTTACAAGGTAACTGCAGTACCTGTGAAATAACATAGTGTTATTGGACAGTAGATTTATATTAATTGTAAATGTATACTTCAAACACTGGAGCAACCATTAAAAAACGAGTAATTTTTTAATTAAAAGGAAATAAAATGATTTAAGTGATCATAAAATGATCACTTAAAATCAGAGAAGGCAGAAAAATGGGGGAAGATAATGAAACAATAAGTACAACAAGTTGAAAAGTTACAAATACGTAGACATTAACCCAACTATGCTAACATCACTTTAAATGTGAATAGTCTAAATACATTCGCATATCAGAGTAGATAAAAAAGACCCAAATATAAGCTGTCCACAAGAATCTCACTTGAAATACAAAGAGAGAGACAGATTAAAAGTAAGGGAAGGAAAAAGATACAGCATGCTAACGCTAATCAAAATAAAGCTAGAGAGGCTATATTAATTTCAGGCAAAGCAGACTTCAGGACAAGGAAAATTACAATATCAGTGGCAAACAGTGGCACACTACATAATGATAAGTACTCCATTCTCCAAGAGGACATAACAATTCTTAATATGTATGCATCTAACAACAGAGTGTCAAAATATGTGTGGCAAGAGTGATAGAACTACAAAAAGAAATGAACAAATCTACTGCTACAGTTGTAGATTTCAGCACCCTTTTATCAGATTGACAGATCCAGCAGGCAGAAAATCAGCAAGGACATAGTTGAAATGATCAATACCAGCAAGCAAGTGTATCTAACTGACATTTATAGAATATTTCATTTAACAACAACATGCTCCTCTCAAGCTTATATGGAGCATTCACCAAGAAAGGCCACATTTGGGGCCATAAAACACACTTTGACAAATTTAAAAGAGTACAAATCATACAAAGTATGCCCTCAGACCACAGGGAAATTAAGCTAGAAATAAATAACAGAAAGACAGCTGAAGATTAAACATTATGTGATTAACACAAAGGTCAAAGAAGTCTCGAGAGAAACTGAAAAATATTTTGAACTAAATGAAAATACAACTTATCAAACTTTGAGAGATGCAGCAAAAGCAGTGTTTAGAAAGAAATGTATAGCACTGAATGCATATATTAGAAAAAAAAAGAAAGATGTAAAATCAACAACTAAATGTCAACCTTAGGAAATTAGAGAAAGAACAATGTAAGCCTAAAGCAAGCAAAGAAACGAACTAATAAAATCAGAGCAGAAATAAATGAAAATGATAACAGAAAATCAATAGAGAAAATAAATGAACCAAAAGCTGGTTCTTTGTAAAGATAAATAAAATTGATAAACCTATAGCCAAGGTAACCAAGAAGAAAAGTGAGAAAATTACTAATTACTTATACTAGATATCACTAATATCAGATATGAAAGAGAGGTCATCACTAATGAGTCCATGGACATTAAAAGGATAATAAAGGAATATTATGATGCCCCCAAATTCGATAACTTAAAGAGACCAACTCCTTATAAAACAGAAACTACCAATACTCACAAAAGGAAAAGTAAATCACCTGAAAAGGCCTATGTCTATTAAAGAACTTGAATCAATAACTAATAATCTTCCAATATTCCAGACCCAGAAGGTTTCACCAGTGAATTCTACCAAAAATTTAAGGAAGAAAAACTATACAAATTATCTCAAATCTCTTCCATAAAATAGGGCCATTGGGAACACTTCCAAACTCATCTATGAAGCCAGCACTGCCCTAACACCAAAACCAAATAAAGATATTAGAAGAAATAAAAACTACAGACCTACAGCATTCATAAACATAGATACATAAATCCTCAAGAAAATATTAGCAAATTGAATCCAACGATGTATAAAGAGCATTATACACCATGACCAGTGGAACTTATGCCAGGTATGCAAGTTTGGTTCAACATTTGAAAGTCAATTAACATAATGCGACAAAACAGGCTAAAGAAGAAAAATCATATTATGATATCAATATATGCGGAAAAAACATTTGACAAAATCCAAACTCCATTCATGATAAAAACCTCTCAGAAAACTAGGACTAGAGGAGGTGAACTCCCTCAACTTGATAAAGAACATCTACCAAATAATTTACAGGTAACTAAATGGTGAGAAGCTAGATGCTTTCCTCTAAGATGGTAAACAAGGCAAGAATGTCCTCTCTCACCACTCCTATTCAAGTTCATATTAGAAGTCCTAGCTAATGCAATTAGACAAGACAAGGAAATAAAAAATATACAGACTGGGACAGAAGCAATAAAACTGCCTTTCTTCTCAGATGACATGACTGTCTATGAAGAAAATCCCAAAGAATCAATAATAACGACAAAGAACTCCAAGAACTAATAAGCAATTATAGCAAGGTTGCAAGACACAAACTTAGTATACAAATGTCAATTCCTTTTCTGTATACCAGCAATGGTATACAACTGAATTTGTAAATACATAACATTATATTAGCTCCCCCCAATAAAATATATACATATAAATATAACAAAACATGTACAGGGTCTATATGAGGAACTCTACAAAACCAATGAAAGAAAGCAAAGATCTAAATAAATGGAGAGCTATTCCATGTTCATGTGCTTGCCACTGTATTAAATGTTTTCCATGTATTACCGCACCTAAACTTCACAACACCCTTCCCACCCATGGGAAGCCACACAACCCCACTAGGTTGATCTCACTCTAATTTCACGACTACACATCTCAAATGGGCACTCAGCACTGCCTAGCAATCCAATTCCATTTCTGTACTTAGTTTACTTCCCCGTTCTCCAGAAGGACTATGTCACATGTGTCTCCTAGCACCTCTTCTCCTTTCCCCTGCTGCCCTTGCTCTCAGCCAGTGACTTCCTTCACAGACAGATGATGCCTCTTACCACCTGTCCGCATCTGCATTTGTCTCGGCTTTCCCTCTAGATACAGTGGAATATGTGTTCCTGTTCATTTCAAAGCCAACTGCTCACCTACTCTGGAGTCTTCTCCCCTCTCAGGTGTTCACATACCTCCCCTGCAGTGTTCCCCTTATCTGTATCACTTCTCCCTTTCTATGAGTTCAATCCCACTGGCATATAAACATATTCTAGTTTCTTCCATCTTAAAAACAAAATTCCACTTGACCTTAAGGTCCCTCTACTCCACTAAAGTTGTTCTTGTTAAAATGATTAAAATCCTCCTAACTGCCAAACTATCTTGCACAGTAGCACTCACCATGGTTGGCCACCACCTCCCTCTTTTTTGGCTTCCTTCCTCTTCTCTATGTACACTCTCAACCTAGGTGGTTTCACCTAGTCCTTTAGTTTAAATACCACCTAGGTGGTGATGATTCCAAAGACCAATTCTAGCCCTAACATCCCCTAGGACTTCAGACTCAAATTTCCAATGGCCTATTTGACATCTTAACTTAAAAATCTACTAGGTAATTTACGTTACGTGTATTTTACCACAATAATAAAAAAAAACTACCAGGTGATTAACAGATGGAGAGAGGGATGGTGAGATGAACAGGCATGTGAAAAAACAAGTGTAGCTAAATATTAATGGTAGGGTCTAGGTGGTGGGTGTATGGAGTTTAGTGTAAAATTCTTTCCAAGCATATTGTTCATATGCTGCATGTTGGGAGAAAACGTTCTAGGCATCTCAACATAATATATCCAGAACAATTTTTGATTCCAACCGTTCCAAAAATGAAACCTACCTTTCACCTACAGTTTTCCCCATCTCATTAAAGAGCAAGGCAAAAGTAGGCAAGGCAAAAACCCAGGACTCAGCCTTGAAAGGCTCTCTCCCACCTGGAATATAATTCCATGAAGGTGGGGACCCTGCCCATCTAGAACTGTCCTAGCACATAGGAGGTGTTCAAAAATAGCTGTGGAACTAATCATGAATTACTGCTCTGTTTCTCTCTAGGCCCTTCAGCCCTCACTGGTCCTTGAGTGAGAACGGAGCTCTTGGCCTCCAAACCTCCCCAGCCCAGGCAGCAGAGACTGTGTCTTAGTACCTGATTATGGCTTCTTACCAATCACAGCGGTTCCATGCTCCTCAGCGAGAGTTCAAGGCCTTTCTTTACGGCAGAGCCAGTGCTTCCTGTCCCAAACCTGTGACACACAGGACCCATGACACATGTCACAGCACTGCTGGGCATCACACTGCCCAGGCTGTCTCCCTGCAAGGCTTCAGCGGGCCTCACTTTGCCCAGGGCCTGCCCGAATCCAGCCCAGGAGGCCTCCCTATGGTGGCTGGTGCCACAGTCCACTCCTTCAGTGGGCATCAAGGCATCTTCCTCTCAAGGCCATTGGGTGGGCCCAAGCCTGCTCTCTCACGCCCCACCGCAGCAGCCCCCTCTAACCTCCCCCACGTCCCGCCGGGGCCCTGCCACGTTTCCTCACCTGGACCTGCCCCGCCCCGCCCAGTCCACCCCAGCCCAGCTTGGCCCCAAGCGACACACCTGCTCCCAGCCCCCTTGCCAGTTGGGTTCGTGCGGGAGTCCGCTGGCCCTGCGAGATCGGTGCCATCCAATCCTGGAGGCTCCCATGAGCCTGCGCACTGGAGCCGCACCCTGCGCCAGCGCCCTCTGCAAGCAGGCTGGACTCGGCAGTGCCTCCCCCTGCTGGCCTTCCGAAGCACTGCAGCAGTTACCGCGTACCCGGTGGTGGATGCCTTGTGGTCCCTGGTACACCTCCCTGTCCCTGTCCGTGCCTGGTCCCAAGCCAGGCTTATAATGCCAGCAACTCTCTGAGCCATGCCCACATCCTGAACCACTGAGGACTGTGTTCTCTAGGGGTGATGGCCTGGTTCACACCTGCCCCCTCAACTCCCTACTGAGTTGGAGAGGGGCCGGGTAGAGGACTGGTTTGCAATGTCAGAAAGGGGCAGGTAGCGTTTGGGCACTTTGGACAGGATAGACGATTGCAGAAGGAGTCACTAGACTGTGCCAGAACGTGAGGTCAGTTATAGCTGCCAGGTCGGATGAGACAGTTTCATCTAGGGTGGTCATTGTAAGGGGAATTCAGCGTGTAGACATTGCCTCAATAGAGGAAGCCAGAATCTTGTTATCTTAACAAGCGCACCTCTCTCCGTTTGGTCCTGACCAGAGCCACTCCAGTGGATCCAATTCCCTTAAAGGCATGATGAGACCTGCCTCACTTAGCCCACAGCCTGGTCCAGGAGAGCCATATCCTTGAGCTGAGCTGGGACTGAGCCAAAACAGTCACCCTCTGTCCAGGCGTGGAGAGGTCAACTTCCTGCTCCATGAGTCACTGACAGCAGATGCCTTTTCTCCACCAGAGGCCCTGCCTTTCCTCAGCAGCCAAGGCTCCCTCCCATCCCAAGGTAGAGTTCCTCCTTAAAGATGGGCCCCCTTTAAGGGGATGCCTGTTGTTTCTCGTAGCGTCTAGGGTCAGAACTTTGCATGCCATCACTATTTCACAAATCTTAGCAGCACGAATGAATCAGAATATTCCATTGTTGTGTTCCTACATAGATGGCTGTCATGGGGACACACACACAGAATTTTCATCCACGGCATCAGGAAATCGCTAAATGGAGACTGAATGAATACTTCGTGGGAGTGAACCCCGAGGTCTCATCAAGTTCCTCAGCTTACTGTTAAACCACATCATATTCCCAGTGGCCACCAACTCAAAAGGCTGCTTCTGTTTTCACCAGTGAAAAATTCGAAGAATTATAAAGGTTAGTTCTTTATCAAAATTTCTGCCATTCTTTGGAGGCCTTTTCAAATCCCTATGACTTGCTATTACCAGCAGTGCAAGGAGTCTTGCAGGCCTGGACTTAAGTCCCTGATCTGCTACTGAAAGGTCCCCTTTCTAGCCTGACTGAAGAGTAGCTTGGTTGTCCCCTCCCTGCTGCCCCCCAGACACCACCTTCTCATGTCCTACTTGGTTCCAGGCTCACTGCGGATCCCTGGGGAAGCTCAACTGGGGTAGCAGCAGTGACCAGCACAGAGGTGATGCAGATTCTGGAATCTCACAGTCTGCATTCCTGATCCTGGTCTGAGCACCCAGACTCCCTCAGGATGGACCCTGAGAGCCAGACATACCTCTGCTCTCCACTGAGCTGAGACCCATCTGCCCCTTTCAAGTGTAAGAATTTACTGCCCAAATGGCCCCTCATCCCTAGCTGTGTGTCTCCAGACACAGAGAGTCCCTTGAGGACCTCCCAGACCCCAGTGGACATCTTGTACCCAAAGTAATTTCTTAACAGCCCCTAAGGCCCATGATCAAGTTCAGAGTTTTCTAAACCTGGCTTGGGGCCAAGGAAGAGCAAATAACTAAGAACAAGAAACTCTGACCAAAAAAAAAGAAGAATCATTTCAGCAGCGCTACCCTTCCATGGCCCCATCCTGGTACTGGCCTCTGCTTTGCAGCCCGTTTATTTTTGGATGGTGTTCTTCACACCGAGCACCATGAAGTGTGAGTCGATGAGGACTGTGGGCTTGGGAGAAGCTGTGAGACCTTGTCTGTGTGTTTCTTTCTCTCTGCTCAGCTTTGAGACACTTCACATAAAAGACTCTATAAAAATAAATTGTGGAAAGTACAAGGCCAATAAAAATCCCAGTAGAGAATGAACACTATTTTATTTAGAAAGCAGAAGGACATGCACTTACCTCATTCTGATTCCCAGATGCCTAGTTCCTGAGCCTGGCACATGGGCAATGCCCAATAAATATCAGTTGATTGATCCATTAGTTGGCTGCTCACCGGTTTGCAGAGCAACGACCAGCCCACCGCTCTGCCTGCACACACCACAAAGAGAGAGAATCCTTAGGCTTTGATGGGAGAGTTGTTAAGTTGGCAGGTGAGCCTGCTACAAACCCTTGCCTATAAATGCCCTGCCTTCTACTTCCAGCTCTGCTTATTAATAGTAAAATAATGATGTAGCAGAAAGTGAACTGCAAACACTGCCAAGTTCTAAGAGAGGAGCTGGATGCATGCCTTTTAGTCCTCATGTATTCAATCCTCTTGGTCTGTGTCAGGCCCTGTGCTTTACTGCAAGAATTCAGATGTCGCCATCTTACTGCATCTTATTAGCTGGACAGAATAGGGTTCACACAGAAGGCAACTTCTTTGTTTCTTTTCAGTGTCATTCAAACTCAGTGCCCAGATACATTTTTCTCCTGGGTTCTTGAATATAAAATCTTGGGCAGGTCTATAACTTTGAGCAACCAGAACAGTCCCATTTCAGTGTAAGACTCCCTCTGACTTCTTATCTAACTCTTAGGCTCTCTCTGTCTCGAGGCCAGGACTGCTTTGGACTGGAAATAGGCATGGGAAATGGGCACATCAGTTTCTCCTTTCTCACCCAACTTCACACCCACATCCTACCCTCCAGACTCAGTGTCTGACATCTTTGCAGCTGGAATCCAACACAGGGCTCTCTGGCTTCAGCAGATATTTTGAGCTGGCTGTTTGCCTGAGAAAATCTTATGGTGTCCCTAAGAATTCCCTTTTGAGGTATCTCCAAGTGCAACTCCATGGCCTGGGTGATGTTGCCAATGGCCAGTTGCTTACAATGCCCTCCCTTTGTTCCTGCCTCCCATGGGCCCATCCCAGGACCATGAATGAAGGTGCCAGACAAATGAGTAAGTGGAGGCCAAAATGCAGACTTGGCTTTGTGCCCTCATGAGGGGCTTCTCAAATGGAGGAAGGGCCACCTTCGGGTCATTCATCAGCCCCAGGAGGGTGCCTTTCCGTGATTCTCCCCAGTCCACCCTCTGTGATCTGAAGCTCTGAGCCTCTCTTTGTTTGGGTCCATGTCCCTTCTGCTTGTTTTAGGGCAGTTCCAGATGGTGCCCCACCTGTAGATCCACTTGGTTCTAAGAAGGGCTTCCACGTCCTTCCCCTACCAAGGGTATCAGCAGTTACAGTCCTGGGCAGTCCTCTTCCTCTTCGTTCTCCCACCAATCATGTTGTTTCAGCCATCTCCTTTCACCTTTCGCTTGCTTGGGCATGGGTCAGACACCAAGCCCTTGTGTCCCCCCAAATTGCTGGAGACACATATCAAGCCTTATAAGTTATTCTCCTAAAGTTCCTGTTATGCATGCAGAGGTATCGAAGGAGAAGAAGCACTGCCTTCCCTCTCCCCTCTCCTCCCCAGGGCTGGGAAACAGGTGTGGAAGGGAAAATGCCATGGCATTCCAACAACTCAGAGGACTCTTCCATTCCTGGCCTCCTTACCCTCTAATCCCTCACAGGCTATGGATGGGTGATCACCAGTGCTCCTGGCTTGCCAGGGGAGGTTACTCTTAAAGCATGAGTAGGCGTTAACTGAATGAAGAAGGGAGAGTGGCCTATATGGGCGTGTAGGGCACAGAGCAGCACAGGAAGGAGCACGAGAAAGCGTGGCATATTCTAGGAGCCCCATATGATTGCATGAGGAAGAGAGAGTTTGAGGGATGGTCAGAGATGGGATTGCAATCGGAGAACCAAGTTCTAGCCACATCCTGCAGTGTTTTGCACACTATGCTGAGAAATTTTAATGCTATCCTATAGGATTAGCCATCAAATGGTATTAATCAAGGGAGTACATGTTTGGCCCTTAGCATGCTGTTTTTGGCTGCAATGTGGAGAGGCGTGGTGAGAGTAGAGACTTCTTTGGTGTGAGCTGAGAACATTAATAAGCAATGTTCAGAGGATCTTCCAATCAGAATAAAGAATATCTGGAGCTTCCCTGGTGGCACAGTGGTTAAGAATCCACCTGCCAATGCAGGGGACACGGGTTCGAGCCCTGGTCCCGGAAGATCCCACATGCTGCTGAGCAACTAAACCCGTGTGCTACAACTACTGAGCCCGTGTGCCACAGCTACTGAAGCCCATGCACCTAGAGCCCGTGCTCCACAACAAAACAAGCCACCGCAACGAGAAGCCTGCGCACCGCAACGAAGAGTAGCCCCCACTCGCCACAACTAGAGAAAGCCCGCGCGCAACAACAAAGACCCAACGCAGCCATAAATAGATAAATAGATAGATAAATAAAATTTATTTTTTTAAATTGCTGTTAAAAAAAGAAGAATTTCTGACTTGTTTTCTTATTTCTCAAAGTCTTTCTAATACAGTCTTGAAAGCCACACATTCTCCTTGGTTTGCCAAGTTCTTAGGGAGGCGTTGTGATTAAGAGATTTAATTGTGATTTTATTTTTTTATGAAAAGAACCAGTGTCAATCCACACTGAGAAATCAGGCTGGCCAGGCCAGGCCAGCAGCCCCTCTGCCCAACTCAGAGGCTCAGTGGCAAGGGGCGGCTTTATTCCAAATGACCTGGGTTTTTTTTCAGCATCACTATTTACTTGTGACCTCAGACAAATATTAAATTTCTCTGGGTCTCAGTTCCCTCATATATAAAAATGACCCTAAGAATGTATGAGTCAGAATAAGCTAGGTTATGCTGCTGTAATAAACCAACCATCAAATCTTAGTCACTTAGAGCAGTAAAGGTTTGATTCATGCTCTCAGTGCATCTCCAATGCGGGTCAGCTGGAAGCTCTGCTCTGTGATCCCTGACTTCAACCCGCAGACTGATGGAGCACTCCCCATCTCACACCCTGTGATCACTGTGGCCGATGGGGATAGAGATCTCTAGAGGGTTCAGCACCTGCAATTAAATGTCTGGATGTGTCTACAGTTAGTATGGATATGGTATGCATTACTTCTGCTCACAAAGTTTTGGTCAGAACAAATCACATGGTCCCACTCCACCACAAATACCTACCCCACAAGCCTGTGGTGGGGTTAAACACAGAGTGCTTGGCACAGAGCTTCAAACCCACCAGGCTCTGACAAAGCTCTTCAATGAAGAGTGGCCTCTGCCCACAGGGGTAGTTAAGACTCCCAACTTCTCGTTGAGAAGTACTTTAGGAAAAGGATTGTATCCTCAACAACACAGGTAGACACTGGGCCTCCCATTTCAAAATGATAAAAGGAAATTTGAAAATTCCAGGGAAGGAAAGCCTGGTTGAGAAACAGAAATCCAAAAGGACAAGGATTGGCAATGGTCTCTACCTTCGAGTTGTAGACATAGAGTGTCCTAATACAGAATTTGGGGAAAGGCTCAATATTTTGCAATAACCTATAATGGAGAAGAATCTAAAAATGTTATACATATGTATATGTATAACATATGAAACTAACACATTGTAAATCAACTATATATTAATAAATTTTTTTTAAATACTACAAGTACCACAGTGATGGCACTGACTATGTATATGGGCTGTTGGAGAATCATGTTTGATTCAGACAGTTGGTAGTCGAGGCTGAGCACCCTCACTCTGCACTCGTGGTGGATGGATCTGTAACTTTCTGTAGAACCCGCCCTGCCAATATGTGAACAGCCACGGCATGGTTAAAGCAGAGTTGGGAAGACCACTTTTCAAAATTAAACTTTTTTATTTTGAGATAATTATAGATTCACATACAGTTATATGAACTAATACAGATGATTCCCTGTACCCTTCACTCAGTTTGCCCACAGTGGTAACATCTTACAAAACTAGTACAACATCACAACCAGGATATTGACATTGAAGAAATCCATCCCTCTTGTTCAGATTTCTTTTGTTTTTCTTGTACTCATTTGTATGTGTATTTTAAGTTCTATAATACCTGAATTCTGTGATGTTGTGTAAGATTTGAGTGTTTACAAAAAGAAGAGCCACTTTTATTCGTTGCATAAATGAGGTTTCTCACCAGTGTGGATTCTCTGATGATGAATGAGGTGTGTGTTCTGACTGAACACCTTCCCACATCTATTACATTTATAAGGTTTCTCTCCAGTGTGAATTCTCTGGTGTTCAGTGAGTTGTGAATGATTGCGGAAGGAATTCCCACAGTCATTATATTTATACAGTTTCTCTCCAGTATGGATTCTCTGATGCTGAGTAAGAAATGACTGACATCGAAATGTTTTCCCACACTGCTCACATCCATATGGTTTCACTCCGGTATGAATTCTTTGATGTCGAACAAGGAATGAATTACGACTAAAAATTTTCCCACATTCCTCACATGTAGGGTCGCATACGAGTTATCTGATGCTGGGTAAAGGATGAGTTCTGATTAAAAGCTTTTCCACATTCACTACATTTCCAAGATTTTTTCTGTGTAGAGAGTGTCGGACATTTACTTTGGTCTGAAATCTCATTGGTGTGTACGCTACTTTTCTCCCACTGATGTAAGCTCTCTTCTGTAGAAACCCTGAGATGTGTAACAAGACTTGAGATCCAAAGCAGGCTTCTCTCAAAATTATATTCTTGTCTAATCATTTCTGGAGGTGCTTCTTTGTGGATGAAAGTTATTCCCCCAAAACCTTCTTGGAAAAGCCATGGTCCAGGAACCTCTCTGGGAGGGTTTTCCTTCATGCTCTCACATACATATTTTTCTTCAAATGTAGGATCCTGGTATTCATCCTCTTGGGATCTCTTTGATGCTATCCCTGGCAAATCAATTTCAGAGCCATCCTGCTCTGGAGCAGACTTGTTCACCCAACCTGGACAAATCTCTCTTTCAATCTCTCTCTCTTCAGCTCCTTACATATTCAACATCCACAAATCTTCTCTTTGCGGCGACCACGGTCCCGGAGGTACACGGAAACCCCACTGCTATTTTTACATTAATTTTGTCACTGCTACTGTACAGAAGTTTTAACTTTTTCAATATTGTCAACACTGTAGTTCTTTGTTATACTCTGTCTATTGCTGGCAGCCAGAGGAAGTTATTACTCCTCTGTATATCTGATAAAACTAGAATATATTTTCCACCAGTTTTCCTATGCTTTTTTATTTAATCAAGCTGTATGTAATTTTAGTAGATGACGTGACTTTGAATCTAAGTCATCTTTTCCATCTATCTTAGTTCGATCTATGAAGTTGGGCCCCCTCCCCCACACTGAGACTGATTGCCATACGTCCCCCATTATATAGCACTGAGTGTTCCTTGGCTCACACTGTGGTCCTCCAGGTCTATTTTGTACACTTAATAACTCCAACCTTTAGCTTTTTAGTTTTTTTTGTTATGGTGGTGGCTATATGTCCTAATATCTGATAATGCTGGATCTTCCACTTCACTCTTCCTTTTTCTTAGATGTTCCCATCTTGTTTTTCTTTCATATAATTTTTAGAATTAGAACCCAAAAGGAAAATGTTTTTAAAAGAATGTATAACCATTTGGAGTTGCATAGGAAGAACATAGAAAGATGACAAAACACATTACTCCCATGGCCTTTGAGCCAAGTCTCTCAGCAGATTCCCTCGAGGGAACTGGGGGCACTTTGAAAACCATGGAAACTCCTTCAACCAATGGAGAACCCAAAAGTGCCAACTGGAACAAGGCATCTGTCCCAGAAAGTGTGACCAGTGCACCAGCAAGACCGCACCCTGTCCTGGCTTATCTTGATGTAGGAGGTTGATTCTCAAATTCTTTCACCAGGTGAAGCCCCTGTAAGTATGCAAGGACACGTGCACACACATGCACACACTTACACACACAGAGCTTTATTCAACATAAACCCCAGAACTGAAGAGGGGTCGCGACCACTATTCAAAATGAGTTTCAGAAGTGACAGGCATGATTTTTTTGAAGTTACTTCTTAACAACTGGGCCAGACACTCCATCCCAGGTCACCTTCTCAGGGCCCCACTGGCCTCTTTCCTTATTGTGGAGTATGTAGGTACCTTCTTTGGACCAACATCTGAGGGCTCTTCCATGTGATCACAGTCAGAACGATGTCCAGGCAGAAACCCTCAGGTTCTGCCTTGGGAGACTGTCCCACTTTCTCTGTTCACCTAAAACAGTAAGCAGCTTTTACTGGGTCGCCTTGCCATTTGGCCAGCAGCCTTCCCTAAACAGAACAGTTCAGTTGCCTTCTTAATCCCACTGGACAGCAGGGGTTGTTTTAGCCTCATAAGAGAGAAATAGTAGGACTCATGACACGTGATGGAAAGACATGTGTGTTACACAAGTCTAAGTGGACAGGCACATTCTAGGGGAAATGTAAAAATGTACCAAAAGTGGAATCAGATAGCAGCAGTGTGAATCTGCCCCTGCTAGCTGTATGATCGTGGACAAATTAAATAAACCTTCCAAGCCCCGTTTATAAAAGAGGAATAAGAATACTGCTCAAAGTTGAAATGAGGATTAAATTAAATCATTTATAGACACTACCTATATACTATTACTGTCTCGATATCTAAAAGGACCAAATAAAATAATTTGTTATACAGTTTTAAAGGATGCATGACTCCATCCATAAGCAAAGTCCTCTTATACCCTCCAAAACTTCTCCATACTTCCAGGATGAAAGAGAGAATATATACAACAGAGGCCCTTAACTTTGGGGGATTTGTTCTCCTAGAGAACTTGGAGACTGTTAAGAGCTGCTTTTTCCAAAAGAAGCAGCAAGTCAACATTCTAACTGTAGCGCTCCCCAGGTGCCTTGAAGCACATCTGTGGGCAGCTCCATGGAGCCCAGTCTGAGAACTCACACCTTGAGCACCCACACGTGTAGGCCCGCCTTCTGTCAGCAGGGAAGGTAAGTGACTGTGACAGGACTCAGCCTAACTACGTCCCAAGCCGTCATCCATAGCTGAGGGCTATTCCATCCACCCTGGATCCTGACACCTTTGCCGTAAACCAGTACTTCTCCTCATCCACCCCACACCCCATGTTAGGGCACCAGTCCTTTGTCTACACGGGGAAAAAAACGACGGCATTGAATGCGTTAATAAGCTCGCATCATCTCACTGCAGTAATTTCCTCCTTTATGATTAAAAGTAGCTAACACTGTTTGAGTTATGACTACATGCCACACAGTGTGCTAAACACGTGAGCCGTGTTGTCATCTAACCCTCCCGGGAACAGCATGAGATGGATCTCGTTATCTCCACTTGGCAGTCAGTTAGCTGAGTCTTAGATGGTTTAACAGTCACTTGCTGCTGGTCATTTAGCTAGTGAGTGGCGAAGTCTGGCTTGGAGCCCTGCTCTCACTACTCTGCTCTCTGCCGCCTCCCCCCATGGCACTGCAGATCTCCTGGGACATTTCATAAGTACTAACACTTAGAGGCCTTAATTACTGCCCTGTGGATCCCCAAAGCCTTGCTTACCCTATCTTCTTTTAGCTCCCCAGCCCTAAGGAGCCCCCTCTGGGAAGATTGCCCTCCACATATAAGCTGCTCCCTGCTCGCTGCACACTTTTGTGAATCTGTAATGCATCATTCCCAAAGTTGTCAGAGTGTCTGACTTCCCCATTACTGGCATACAGGGTCTTCAAAGCCTCCGTGTCATCTCCTCTATCAACGTGTTGCTTCCTGTTTCAGATAAGAACCAGCCCTTTCGTCATATTTGAATTTCAAATATCCACCCACCTTATCAGCTTGCCTGCCACTGTCCTTTAAGAGTGCAGTTCAATCATTTGTGATGAAAATGTAGCTGGGACACAATGAAATGAAAGTGAACGAGTGTTTCAATTATACCTAAACCTTCACAGCCAGTGCCTTGGTAAGTTTCGATGTGTCTTGAAAATGTATTTATCTGAAAGTTTCTTGAACACTGAGCATTTTTCAAATATTGGAACTATCCATGTTGTAGGCACTTTAACAGAATGCTGGGTGCTTTACCAACTGGTCAAGAGTTTAACCCTCTCTACTTGAAGTCTGATGGTTTTTATTACACTTATTCCTCCCACGTCTTCATCAGTCTGATCTGACTCCAGCCTGGTCACCCAGTCCCAGCTTCCGGCAGCACCTTGTGTCAACAGTTTGACTTTCTTGATCAAGAAAGCGCTCACTGTGCTGAGGCACAGGGGCTGTTGAGAAGGGCCACGTTACATGATACCAAGACTCTTCTCTGCAATACATTTAGCCCAAGGGCAGTCAGGAGCAGACAAAGTAGGAATCAGAACCTTACCAGCAACCCACCGAAAGAGAGAGGCCCGAGGAGAGATGGTGGGCCCAGCCACATGCAGGAGGCCGCAGAGGAGAGCACTGAGCAGGGGGTCCATGGAGTGGGAGACCTGGGGTTGAATTCTGACTGTCCCTTACTTATCTGTCACTTACTATATGACCCTGGGAAAGTCCTAAATGTGTCATCTGTAAAACGGGAATGACAATAACCCTACCTCATAGGGTCGTTGCCATGGAACATGTACCATGATAAGTGCCATGATGAGGTATGACCCAAAGAGGGAATGCAAGGGGAATGTGGTGATGCGCGTAGACCATCACCCAGCCAAAGTGGAGACGTTGAGCCCCACTAGAAGAACTCAGCCCAGCCTCATTCCACCCAGACAGAGTGATACCCACCTGAGGGTGCCATCGTCTGGGTCCTCAGCCTCCTCAAGTTCTTCCCACTCGCTGTCACTCTCACGGGACTCTTCTGGAGGCAAACACTCTGAGAAAGTACCCCGAGAACAGAACTGCGGTAAAGGAATGGTCCCTGAATCTGCCTTCAAACATTCTCCACAGGGTAGCTGGTCTTCCAACGTAGAGCTGATAGTAGCATATGCTTCATCCTCCAAGGTGAGAGAAGGGGCTTCAGGTAGATGGCATATGTCACCTTCATCATCATCACTGTACAATTCAGGACTAGAAAACAGAAACCCACGTGTCTTCCGGTATTGATCAGAAATTCCTCTCCCCACCTTCCCTTGCTTTCACGATGCTCATCGTGACACATCACAGGCAAGCCAGCCAGGCTTGAAACAGTTCTTGCCAGAGACTTCTCTGGGGTCAGGAGGTGAACAGTGAATACGGCATGGCCCTTGACCTGGAGGAGCCCCTGATTTAATGGGAAGAGCGAGCAGTGAACAAATGTTAGAATCAGGTAGTAAGTGCTATGGTAGAGGCAGCACAGAGCCTTATGGGAGCAGGGGGAGCTCCTTACCGAGTCCAGAAGACAATGCGGGAACCTGCCAGAGGACACGGATCAAAAGCAGAGCTATGACCCAGTTTTAGTCCTGACGCTTCCTATGGGAAGACAGTCAGACCTCAGGCAAGTTTATTAACTTCTCTAGAACCTCAGTTTTTTCATCTGAAAAATGGGAAGGTTAAGAAACTTATAGGAGCACTGGGATGCTTACATTAAATAATTCTGATACAGCCACCCATGGCTCCTGGTACAGGGTAAGTTCTCAGTAAACGGAAGATGTCATGATTACTACTATGATTACGTTTGCTATTTCGACAGAGGAATTAGGTGGAAAGGGCCAAAGCAAGAGGCTGGGAACAGCTCAAGCAGGTGACCTTCAAAGCACTTTGCCCAAATATCAGGTCCTTTACAGAGCACTGAAACAGTGTCTATTTGGAGAAGCAGCCAGCTGGAGTGACATTTACTCCCTGTGTGACATAGGAAGCAGATGAACGGTGAAGCTCATTGGTTGGCAACGAAGATGCAGAAGCAACAGGGAGAGAATAAGCCTTCGAGGGGCTGCCGAAAGTCACTACACACGTTTTTGATTAGAAAGAGCAGTCCGTGAAGATGACAGAGCATTGGGCACAGTGCTTCCAACATGCAGACAGGGTACTCAGAAAATATCTGTCGAGAGTCTGGTTAGAGAAGATGAGTAGGAGAATCTAAAAGAAATGCACATAGGTTGAGCTTTGTACCAAATACATGGATCCTTGTTTATCAGCCTCCTTCCCCATCCCCAAATCAATAGGGTGGCTTTGTCAGTGCCCCTGCCCTCCGTTTCCCTTTCCTGCAATACATCTTTCCCTTAAAATCAGCGCTGGTACCTCCTTATAGCTACAAGCCCCCAAACACCCATGTAGCTGGCCCTCCCCCGCAGTAGGGCTGGAGTGTTGGTTCCAACCTGAGTTTGCTGTCAAAGAGACATCATTTCTGCTCATGAGAGATACAGAGTTCATGTAAATGGGCATTTCCTGTAAATATACACGCACATGTGTTTAAAAAGAAGACCACATGCATAAAGACTAAAGAGGAACATTCACTTTAAGAAAACAATCTCTTAAAATTGCTAAGCTCTTTAAGGAAAAATTGATTTAACACCTTAAAGTATTTGACCAAATTGTGCAGAAAATGTGTTTTCTTATAAACATAGGGAGGGAATACCATGGCAGTTTTGTCAAAGGACAGGAAATCCGGCTGGTGCCCAGGCCCACCCTGTCGCTGCTCCCCCGCCCCCCAGCAGCAACTCTCTCCTTCCCTCGCTGCGGAGAAGCAGGTGGCAACGCTGCAGCGCCTGGCTGGCCATGCCTCACCTCCCGCTTCCGTGCCCCTCCAACCTTTGTAATAAGCTCCTTGCTCTCCAGGTTGGATTTGGGGCTCCAGCTACTAGCTCTGCCCGGAAAGAGAGCCAGGGAGGCCATCAGCCTGAGAGGCAAGAGGCAAGGCTGTTGGGTGTCCAGAGGGGGCTCAGTGGTCTCCAGGGTGGCATCTTGGCCATTATCTCAGGGAGAATAACTGCCCTTCCAACCACCCTTCCACCCAGGCCACCAGGCTGCTCTTGGAGCTCTGACCTGGAGTTTGCTTGTGGGCATGGAGAAAAGGATGTGAGGCAAGCAGAGGTCCAGAAAGGCCCGAGAGAGCCCACCAGGCAGAGCCTATTTCACGGAAGGGGTGAGACTTGGAGATTTGGAGAATTTGATAAGGTGTTTTGGCGTGTGGACACGCCAGGTAGAGAGCGAGAGTCCTTCCCCCAGGGCTCAAGGCCAGCTCAGGACCTGGGGATAATGCAGTAGGGCTCCATCTAGAACCTGAAGGGATCAGAGTGCTCCGAGCTCTCTGTTTACCCCTGGATACATTTTATGAGCTCGGCTCCTCCCTGCCCTCATTCTCTCCCTCCCAAGCTGTCTGACAAAAGGAGCCTCCTGTAGACAGATGGTACTTAGAGGAGAATCTGGAGACCCCACCTGGGTCTCCTCAGGTGCGCCCAGCTGCCTCCTCCACACAAGCTGGCAGGGCCCTGGCACTAGGCCTCCCACCAGATCCTGCAATTCTTCAGCGACTGCTTTTAAGGAAAGGAATCCCGGTTCAGCTCTGGGGTCAGTGAAATCATCGCGAAGCCTCTGCTTGCTACAGGGTATTTACTGAGTGGAAGACACCAGGCCCAACGTCCCAGGAGAGCTGTTCCTTAGAAACTTGAGCCACCAACATCACATTCACCTTTCAGGCAGACAAGTCAAATGAGTAGACGGCATTTCAGGCCTGAAATACCGGGTATTGTAATTGCCCTATTTACTGCGGGTAAGCTCACAACAAGGTCGGGTTTCGTGTCTCTTCATGTGAGGCTCAGCCTTCCCCGTCTCTCCAGCACCAGGCCCGCCCCACATCCCCATTAGCCTGGCGAGTGCCACTGGGACTTCCTGCCGGTGCCAAGTTTAACATCTGGGGGGTTTTGTTTGCAGTGTTTCTAAGACATCAAGTAGAGATGTTCAGGGATCGCTGGGGGTGAAGTTCAGTTGATAATCCTGAGCTGGAGTTCAGTATTTAGGAGTCGTGAGAGTGGGTGTGTATGGGGGTGTCCCCAGGGAGCCTGTCAGCTTGCGGAGAGAACCCAGCTGAAGGCAGCACCCAGCCCCAGGCTGCCACGGGCTCTGCTCTGCTGGGTTAGACCACTGCCGCTCCTGGCCAGGCATCTGTCCCACTCACTCCTCTCAGTCACACTTCACACTGTGAAGGCAGAGCAGGCCTTCACAGGGGTCCCCTGTGTCCTCCCGTTGGACCGACAGCCCTGCTCACCCAGCAGCTCATTCAACCCTCGGCCAGCTACTCTGAGGTCACACCTGGCATGTCAGATGCAGTTAAGTTAGACCCTTAATCTCCTAAGCATCTTTGCTATTCCAGGAACACTGCCCTCCCCAGAACATATACAGTAACTTTAGGTTCATTTCAAGGGCCTGGTTTCATTTTGCATTCTTAAATAACCATGAAGACTTATATCCTCACCTTCTCTAAATGATACTTGCTGAAAATAGATGCATTTTAATTACAGGAATATAAGTACATATGCTAGGGGAGAGAGACAGAGACAGAGATAAAGGAAGGAAGGAAGGGAAGGGAAGAGAAATAACCTTAAACACTCTGCAACAACCACTTCTCACTCAATGAGTTTAAGCCCTGAATTGAACGTGAGTGGGAAACTTGAATCTGCCATCCCTTCATTCCTACGAGGCTAGCATTTAAAGATAAGCATTTTGCAGTCAGCATGGCCCATAAATGCAAGTCACCAGACTTCATCTGAGGCTCAACCAAAGAAAAGGTAATCTCCTTCCATACCAACGGAGAAAAACATCACATCTCCCAAAGTGATGTTCAGGGTAATGTGACTTGATATGATTTTACCTTATGCCCTACTTTAGAAACTAACCTTGCATAAGATGCAACTCCAGCCAAGTACCAAGTCCTCTCTCTGGAAGATACACAATTCCAGTGTTCCTCCATGAAAATGTACTGTACTGCTTTATTACATGTTTTACAAAGATCTACTACCGTATGGTAGTAGTATGTGTACAGTGTGGTAAAAGAAGAGAACAGGGAAGGAAGAGTAAAACTTCGTCTTCTCCATGAACACTCTGGGTTTGCTGGGGTGCCGGCAGCCACTAGACTAGGAAGTAACCACCTCGTAGATGGTAAGATCTGCCAGTTCGGTGGGAATTTTAATTGATTGGGACTTGTTTTTAGCTGAAAATGGCTCAGGAAAGGGAAGGAAAACTGACTTGAGCTCCTGCTGCATGCCAGGCTCTGGACTAGTGCTCTGCATGCGTTATTTCTTTTGAAGGGCACAGCACCCTGTGGAGTTGCCAGGGTCTTCATTTACATTTGAGAAGCCTCAAGCTCAGGGAAGACAACTCTCCAGACACACTAGTAAGTGGTAGAGCTGAAACCAGGGCTGTATGATCACGAAGTCAGTACTCTTTTTGATCTACACTGCAGAAAGAAAACTTCACTCAGGGATGCCAGAAACAAGAGGCAGTTACCTGGGGCAGCCACCTCAGAACTGAGCTGTGGATATTCCAGGGAGAACCACAAAGAACCACAAACCCACTTTGGAATCCTAATTCTGACCCTACCCAGGAGCTGGGGGAACTGTGTCCAGGGATTGCTGAGCCTGTGCCACGTTTTTCCTCCTGTAGGGGGCAGTCACTAACTATGTGTGCTTTAAGCGCAAGCTAAGGTCCCACTGGAGGAGAAGCTAATATGGTTTGAGTCCTTCCTTTGTAGAGAAAGAAGGTTCCTGAATGGAAGAGAGAAAACGCAGTACAAGTGAAACACAGTAAAAGGAAATGTGAAGAGGCAGAGCGCTGCCATCACCAGGGCTGTGGGAGGTAAGTACAAGGGGGAGGAGTTGGTGATGGAGGGAGTCGGGGCAGAGAATAGCAAGGCTGCCTCCCTGTAACTCCGTGGGCCACATGGCCTGGGTAGCAAGCAGAGGGCAACAACCAAGGTGGAATGATGATCTGGGGCTCCACCAGAATGTTCTGAGGAAGCTCTTAGTATAATTCTAGGAAGGGGCAGCCCCCTGTAAGGATGGCAGATTTTGGACACCTGGTATACCCTTGCAAGGAGGAATGCTAAGCCAGATTTAATTTGATTCAGAAATATAAAATGATGTGATGTTTCTTATTTTTTTAAAAAAGAAATGACGAAAACAGGAGGAAAACATATCAGGATTTATGAGTAGAAGATAGAGAAAGACAATTTTCACGTCAGTATAAAGAAGAACTTCCTGATCAACAGCTACACGATGATAAAATGGGCCACGTCAAGAGGCAGCAACTTCCGCCTCCCTGGAGATATTCAAGTAAAAGCAGGCCCCCTACTTCAGGGATGTCACAGAGCAGATCCCAGCGTGGGATAGGAAGTTAGATGAGACCATTTTTACATGGCACAACCCTGAATTTCTGTGAGTCCATGAATGAGACAGTGACAACATACAGTAATAATTAGTTTAAATACTATTATTAATAAGTAATCATTATATTATATTAAAGGCACATGGCAAGTCAAACTCCAGGCTTATACCTAATCCTAGAGTCACTTTATAATCCAGTCCATCATCCCAAATTATCTATCAGTAAAACCTTTAAAAATCCAAAAGAGTGGCCCCATGTCTACAGGGAAGTACCGCTCCTTTTATATTTCCTACAAGATCATATGAATAGTTGTCCTTGGATAAATCTCTGTAGGTTATTTCCTTTATCATTTGATCAAGTATATCAATTACTGCCTAGAATGCAAACGTAAGGAACTATACATACACTCGTGCTTATGCATTTTCAAACAATGAAAATGAATACCACTGATGAACGTGCTTGCCCGCCCTGTTCTCCTCCGCAGAGTAGCTGGCACAATACAGCATACTTTAAAAATTGTATCTGGATGCTTCTAGGAAACATATGCCTGGCTCCTGTCTGTCACGGATCTCACCCTGCCTAATTGCATTACCCCAGCCGCTTCATAGTTCATGTCACCTACTAGTCCCTATAGATTTGCCCTTGTCAGTCTTCTAGGATGACCAACAATTAAGAGCTATTTAATATCAGTGGGTTTATACAGTGTCAGACACAAACCATTGTTCCTCGTTTGTCTGCTTTGTGCCCATGCATCTAGTTAGCACACGCCTAGGAGCAATGTCTCGCCCTCTCTCAGTATGTGTACCCCTCTCTCTGCTCCTAACAGGTTTCTAAGTACCCTGGCTATGTGTAAAAATACTCATCAAACTGAATGAAAGCGTTTGTCTTCCATCAGAACAGGACTGAGAAGTGGAAATACTCAGGGGTGGATGAGCACAAAAATGCAGACTATGTTAAAGAACAAATGGCTATTGAAATGAATGTTTCAGTCTGGTCTTGAAGACGTAGATTTGGGTTTTTTTCTTAAGCTGGTGTTGATTATAAAGCATTATATTTGCAATAGAAATGATGTACACAAGGGAACCTCTTTCTTACCATGGTGCTTCAAGAGGCCATGGGGGATGCAGGACAAAGGTCTGTATGTGGGGAAGAAACCCCAAGGCCTGCCATCTGTAGTCTCCAAGGGTACTGGAGACCCTCTGGGTGGGGTTTGCTTTCCCAAAAGCTCACAAGTTGTGGTTACAGCAGCTCCAGATCGCATGCTTCTCTTGTTTCTTCCTCCCCTCCAATGCCCAGAACAGTCCTAGCCCAGCAAGCATCTGAGCGTAGTTATTAATTGCTTGATTGTAATTTCTAGCAATGACATGCACACAATTTATAATACGTCTGCAAAGGGGTGATCCTTACCTTTCAAGTCTCCTGATATCACAAACTGAATAGCAGTTTTGCTTCATATCGTTTTCCAAAGAGGTAGCCAATGTTGATGCATCCATTTCTTGGTGAAGTCTGAATAAATGAGGGTAGGAATCCCGAGGACGAGTCAAGGAAGTGGCCCAGGGTCTCTCTGTGTCTTGGTCCCATTGTGCCTCTCCGGTGGCCTGTTGGAAAGACTCTGGCCTGAGACCCAGGCCTTCCCCTGCATCTGCGGAGGCACTGTCCCTCTGGCTGTCCTCTTGATCTAGGCTGGGGCTCTGCTCTGAGTCAGTGCCTGTTGCCCTGGTGAATTCTTTGTCTGCTGAGAGCACAGGTGTCTATTGAAAGAAATGCTAAGGATTACTGGATCCACGGTGCACACCGAGCAAAATCTAAATATTGCTTTGGTACCAAAGTCGGTACCAATACACCCCTTTTCTCTGTTCTTCAAATGAGCGTCTGTACTCACTATTTCTGTATCCCCTCCTTCTCGTTTGTACCCACTCCAACAAGGCTTCTGTCTCCATCATTCCACTGAAGGAGCTCTGATTAGGATCTCTAGCGACCTACATCTTCCTAAAGCCAAAGGATAATTCTCTGTCCTCATCTCACTCTAACTCTCAGCAACATTCAGCATAACTGGTCCCTCCTCCTTCTTGAGAATGTCCCTTACGAATTTACTCAACTTAAACGTTGAGTTTACCCTGAACTCTGCCCTTACCTGGACCACTTCCCAGGCCCCTTCTCAGTCTCATGTGCTGTCTCATTTCTTTGGACCAGACCGCTCAGTGTTGGGGTGTCACATGGCTCACTTCTCAGCCCTCTTCTTGACTTTTTCTGTACTCCTTCTCGCGGTGATCTCATCCAATTTATGGCTTTCAGTGGCATTATTTGCTGACAATTCCAAGTTCGCTTTTTCCAGCCCTGATCTCACACCAGTTCTCCACTAACAACTGCCTAACAGACATCTCCATCGAATGCTCCACAAACATTTAAGTTTACACGCTATCAAGGGCTACTTCCGCACACCCATATCTAATCCAAAAGTCATCCCACGGGCTCTACCTCCCAGTCACCTCCCAAATCTGACCACTTACCACCTATTTGGCTACAACCTGAGTCTAAGCCACAGTATCTCACCTGAATCGCTGCCACCTTACCTGCTCCACTCCATCTCCACCAGCAACCTAAGTGACCTCTATAAAGTACAGACCACATGAGGCCACATTCCTGCTTCACCCTTCACCCTCCCACCCCTCCCAGCCCAGTGGCTTCCTGTGGCAGCCAGGATGGAATCGGCACATTACCAAGACCTACAGGGTCACACATGGTGCAGTCCCTGACTCCCTCTACAACTCCTCCCATTCCACACTCCCCTTCATTAGCCACTGTCCAGGCACAACCATTATCTTTGTGTCCTTCAGACCTCCAGGTCATTCCTGTCTCAGAGCCTTTGCATAAGCTATTCCTTCTGCCTGGAATGACCTTATTCCAGATGTTCGTACAGCCGCCTCCTTCTCATAACTACTTTATTCTAGTTCTGAACTAAATACTCTCTTCCTTGGTCTTCAGTCTGACCTCTGGAGCCACGTGAATGAATGAAAATTCTTCTTGCACTTGGTCCTCAGGTATGAGGAGAGAGGAAGCATGCCCACCATTCCTCACCCCAAGCCCTTCCCACTAGATGCATCTGGGCTCTCCTTGGGGGACCTCTTCTCCAGGACAGAAGGACAACTCTTTCCCTGGCATTACCAGATATCTCACAAAAACACTGGGTACCAGCCCCTTGGCCTGATCTTTGTGCGTATGAAGCTTGACCCTCCCCTGCCCTGTTCATTTGCTTAACACAATTGCTGACATCTACTTTCTTTTCCAAACTGGCAACTGGAAACGTTCAGATTTCCTTCCCATAGCTCTTTGCTCACCAAAGTTGGGATCAAATGACCTCTTGGAGTCCAGGCATCAAAAGGATCCGGGTCACCAAGTCCCTGTGCTGTGTCTAGTGACTGTCACCCTCAGTGATGATAAGTGATTGATTTTATCCACATCTTATCCACGTCTCAGATGAGGAATCATGAGACCTAGAGAAGTCAGGCAAGTGCCCAAGGTCCTTGCAGCAAACAGAGCAGGTGCAGGTGATTCCAGGGTGCTCACACCGATCCCCCTCCACAACTGAGGCCATCAGCCCCCAGCTGCCAGGACTGCTGGCTGCTGGCAGCTTACAGCTATCCCCTCCGCAGGAATTGTGCTCAGCTCAAGGGAACTGCCTTGGCCAAAGTTAGGCCCCCTCCCTTGGGGCAGCTCCTACTCCAGCGCCGGTTGATGCAGAGAGCAAAGGTACTGGCTCTTTTGTCCCAATTCGGGACAGCTCTGTGGGGCCATCCCAGCTTCAGCGCTCCCTGTGAGGTCAGCCGAGGCCCCTGTTGCAGCTGCAACACATTTACTTCCCCTTCTGCCCAGCTGTGCTTCTCGCACCCTCACAAGGGTGTTCCCAAGAGCCGGCCCCTTAAACTTCCTGCACTCCGATCTCTACCGCAGCGTCTGTGCCCAAGGACTCAACAGGTGGTATTGTGATGGTGAACGTTATGTGTCAACTTGGCTAGGCCACAGTACCCAGATATTTGGCCAAACACGAATCTAGATGTTTCTGTAAAGGTATTTTTTAGATGAGAGTAGCAGGTAAATCAGTAGACTTTGAGTGAAGCAAATCACCTTCTGTAATGTTGGTGAGCTTCGTTCAATCAGTTGAAGGCCTTAAGAGAAAAAAGACTGAGCTCCCCAAGAAAGAATGAATCCTGCCTCCAGACTGCCTTGGGACTCACCCTGCAACATCAGCTCCCCACTGGGTTTCCAGCCAGCCAGCCTGCTCTGCAGAATTTAGACTGGCCGGGCACCATGATCACGTGAGCCAATTCCTTAAAATCTCTCTCTGCCTCTGTCTCTGTCTCTACACACACACACACACACACACACACACACGCATATCCTATTGGTTCTATTTCTCTGGAGGACCTAATACAGGCATCAATGTAAGAATTCTGAACTCTCCTGATTCCAATGCTTCCCTTCTTTGCACTAGACCATACATGCCTAATTCATGTTTTAGAAGGGTGGACGTATACCCTTCTTTTTTTTCTCCCCATTTCATTCCTCAGAATGGAAATTCTTACCTTCCCTTCATTTGGTTTTCCATCTACTCCCGTTGCTCCTGGTTTCCCCTCTCTGGTGCTTAGACTGCCAGAAAATCTAGTTCTAGAAGTTTCACAGCCAAGATCTAAACATGTAACCATCTACAAGAAGAGCCAAATATTGGGAGAGGCAGAAGCAGGGAGAGGAAGGGGAAGGCAGAGGTAGGACCTCATGAACCTGTCACAGACTAATTGAGGTTTGGGGGCCAGCTACTCTCCTGCCCCAATGAAAGTAGATGGCATTGAACACTACCAAAGCAAGGTTGGGCTTCTCAGGACCCACCAGACAAGAAAAGGAGTGCCTGAACCCGAGGCATGTGGAGAGAACAGAGGGCACTGCCCCTTACCTGCCAGCCCTGATCCATCTCAGGCAGCACACCTGGCAGGGGTCGGCAAAGCAGGAGCGTGACTTCCTGCGAGGCTCCTCGCAGTAAATGCAGCACCTCCTATCAGAAACCAAACCCCACGGTTAGTTGCAGGGCTGTGGAGTGTCCTCCTCTGTGCTCTCCACTCTCTCCCGGGCCCCTCCCCCCCACACCTTGATCTGTTTCTTGGCTCCAGAGAACTTTGGAGGACACCGCTGACTTCCCAAAGTGCATGGACCCAAGGCCAGAGGCCTGTGGTTCCCACAAAGATGATGCGCCGATACTGAGCTGGAAGCGGCCAAGGTCTGCTTGGGGCCTTTTGATGGCAGCATCTGCCAATACTGACGCCTCTTCTTCAGCGAGAGAGTGAATCAAGCAAATGACTGTTACCATCTCAACCTCCTTTCCCTGTCTACCCACCCCCACCTCAGGGGCCACCGGTCACGTAGATGCCACCACCCCAATCTCTAAAGCCTGACCCTCAGCCCTGAGCTTCTGCCCAGGGTCAGCTCGGGCCCTCGGAACCTCTCACCTGTGAAACTGCAGTGACTTCCTCTCTGCTCCTGGCCTCCTGCACTGTCACCCACGTCCCTTCCTCCACATCACTAACACGCAGTCGTTCCCAAATACAGATAGAACCAGGTTCTTCTCCCGTTGAACCCTCTCTCTGGCTCACCTCGCTCAACATAAGCACAGCACCCAGAACCTGTTCTTACCTGCCACTGCCTCTCGCCCTGCTCTCTCTCCCATCTGCTCCTCCCTGCACCCACTTCCTAAGCTCCCACCATGCTGAACCTCTTGCTCCAAGCCACCCTCTCAAAGCCCAGGGCATGAGGTTGCCTGAATAGCTCTTATTACCTATCTAGACCATGATGTCTCAACCTCTCAGCACTATTGGCATTTTAGGCTGGATAACTCTGTTGTCAGAGCTGTCCTGTGCATCGCAGGACGTCGAGCAGCATCTCTGGTCTCTACCCACTAGATGCCAGTAGCGTCCATTAGTTGTGAAAACCGTAAATGTCTCGGGTCTTCACCAAATGTCCCAAGAGGCAAATTCACCCCTACCTGGAACCACTGATCTGGATTGATCTGGATACTACTCAGTACCCCCAGCTGCAATGGACTGCCATAGAATGGGCTCCTTCCCCCTTCCCTGGTGCAAGCACTGGAGCAGGGCCTTTTGTCTCTCATGGCACTTATTTCCCGCAGTGGGAATTGTTCTCTTGTCTATCCCACTACCCCCGTGAGCTCTGAAACCAGACCGTATGAACTGTCCGCCTCTCTGTCTTCAGTTCCTCACACAGTTGCTGGCCCAGCAGCGGTTCTCAGAGGATGATCCTGGATCAGATGAAGGATGCAGGATGGATGAAGGTATCCCCACCCTAACGCTGCTCTGAGGATTCCCCACCCCTCCCCATCCCACCTAGAGCCACTCTCCACCTTCGTCTGCCTTGCTCTGTGCCCTGGAGGTAGACCTGCGTGGGCTGCAGAGAGGCTTCCTGCTGGGCTCAGCCAATGCGAGGGTGAACAGGGATCAGAGCCGAGGGGGAGAGGGAGGTCCAGGTTCGCTTCCCTGCATTCCTCCCTGTGGGGTTGTCACAGGATGACTACATCCCTGCTCCACCTAGCTCACTCAGCTTCTAGGATTTGGTAACTGCTCCTACCCATCTCCCTTTGCACTTCGGGGGTAGGGAAGGTGAATGACTGCACCCACTGTTCCCAGCCCCAGGGCTCTATACTCTCCCTTGAGTTTCCCAACAATCTCTACACTTTTATTAAACTTTCTCAGATGGCCCAATTTCTGCCAGGACCGTGACCGATATGTACAATATTTCACTGAGATCTTGTGCTATAAGATTAAGAAATGCCCACTTTTTACTTTCTTTTTTATTACATTTTTGATCATACACACGACAACCAATGCAACACTACACGTCAAAGCCGTAAATTTAGTAGAGAAATGGGAAGGAGGGCAGAAAGGGACCCAAGGTAGCCCACTGAGCCCTCACGCCCACCTCTGGGAGTGTGTGTTAGGAGACCTTTAGCCAGCACAGAAGCCAGGGTTTTATCTTCAGTTTCATTACGAACCTACTGAGAAGCAAGGCTTACTCAAGGTCAGATAGTTAAGAATTGAGATGGAAATTTTAATATGAGGATGTTCTGCCAATTTCTCTCTTTATGTGATCCAAATCCAGGCTCCACGTGTGATTTGCGGGAGCCCAGAGTATTCCCCATGGCGGGTGGCCCTGAAAGGAGCATGGCTGACCTCAGCCTGCACACAGGACTGCATCCCTCATGGCCTCCCACCTGGAAGTCGAGGCCTTCCGTGGACCTTCCGTTCACAGCCAGGATAATGTCACCAGCTGCGATGGCCCCATTCTCCTCTGCCGGCTGCCCCGGGAAGAGCCGCTTAATCCTCACAAGATCATTCTTGAGATGGCCGCAGCGTTCACTCTCCATCTGCACAAAACTGAATCCCAAACCACTGGCGTTCTTTCTTAGCTTGACTTCAAACCTGGGACCTGTATCGTGGGATGTGAATGAGATCCATCCTTCAGTAGATTCCAAATGAAATTGGCCAGCCTCAAAATGCCAATTGTCAAGTAAATGAATTATTCCTGTTTTACATTAAAAGATTTCATTTTGCTCATTTTTATGACAGAGTCCATTATACCTGTTATAGGTCAGTGTCATCCAAAGGAAATATGTGAACTGCATATGCAAACCACATACATAATGTCAAAGTTTTCAAATAGCTGCATTTTAAAGAATAAGAGGAAAAGGGTAAAATAAACATAATCATATTTCATTTAACCCAACATATCTAAAATATTACCATTTCAACATGCAACAACACGAAAAAATTATTAATGAGGTACTTTACGTTCTTCTTATGAAATAAGTCTTTAAGACTCAAGTATATATTTTATCAGTTTGGAGTGGTCACACTTCAAGTCCTCAATAGGCACATGGGCAAGTGGCTACCATATTGGACAGAGCAATTATAGACAATCAACAAAGTTTATATGTAAAGATATAACTTAGAGACGTACACAATAGGCCCAAATCATTTACTAAAACTTGAATCACATATATTCCTATTACCCTTTTAGAACCACAGTCATTTTTTAGTATACTTGAAAAAAATTTTTTGCATAATTAGACCATGGAGATAATCATGGCCAACTCTATGAAAATGTTTTAGCTGCCATTTTGTTCAGCCCTGTGTAGTGACCGTAAGACAAAACAGCTGCTTCTGGGCACCCAAGATGGACACAGCCCAAAGAACTTATATAGTCTGGCAGCCAGAGGCCTCTGGGCCTCCCCTACTCTGTTTTCACCACCTCAGTTGGCAATCAATCAATAGAGGGACAGAGCACTGATTTATAAACTATGATTTGGGGTAAGAATGAAAGTGTCTGAAGCAGTTAGGTTCAGGTATGTCGTATGACCAGTTTCACCATCACCATCGTCTGACCCCTTTAGCTCATTCTGTATTCAATTTCTCAAAGGCCCTCACTGGAGTGAGCCAAGGAGCAATGAAAGAAGAAACAGACTTATTTTATGCACATGCTTTTCCCCCTCCACCCAACCCCATTGCTCACTATGGTTACCTTGCATTCAACCTGATTTAACGCCTTCAGGAAAATCTCTATAAAGGGGTTGACAAGCAGCTAAGCTGCAAATCACAACGTACTAAGGAAATAAATGTTTTCCTAGCAGGAAACAAAATCCCAGGGAAGTGCAGAGAGGCAACCCATCAGATGATGTGTAATAGTGCCCCTGTAAACTGATCATGGGTTTGCTTTTTGATGTGAGTAACTAGGCTAGGTTTCTGAGTGCCCTCCTCTCCCCACCCACCTCATCTTTACTCAGATTTTTGTTACAAGTGTCTCGGCTGAAACGTGGACCCTTTGTCAGCAAAGGCATGATCCTTTCATTCCAATTTCAACCCCAAATACTTATTTAGACACAAACATTCCAGCAGCTGATCAGAAATCCTCAGAAGGCTTGGGGGCAGAATTATGCCTGGTCATCATTTTGGGGATAATGCATTTTTTTTATAGGAACATGTTCCATTAGATTGGCTTCCATTGCATCTGAAAGCGGCCGCATGATGACCACCGCTGCTCACTATCTTTTGAGAACCCAGAGGCAGACTTCCTGCTTTCCCTTTGGAGTTGACAATTCAAAAGCAGCACAGGATGACATGACAATAGTAACACTCAATCCTCTCTCTTCTCACCATATGTCGCTGAGACACTGCTCGCAGGCCTTCCAGGCAAGACTGTTGCCAAGGAAACAGCCGTGCATTCATCTCCCATCCTGTCATTAGCAGAAGGACACTGCTGTGCAGTCCTGGGGTCTCTTCTCTCTAAGACCAGTCTTGCAACCTAGAAGGATGGGTGGACAAACTCAATTTACACCTCATATGGCAACCAGGAGTCTCTCCCTCCACTCGGCAAATGCTTCGTAATTTTCTGATACATCCAGTAGCTGCTTCATTTGAATCTCAAATCAGAATCTCCAATCTAGCTTATCTGTTAGGATCCAGAGCCATATTTCCAACTGTCTGTTGGACAAATGCTCCTGGAAGTAACACATGTACTTCCATCTCAGTGTATTCAAGGCCAAATTCATCTTCTTCCTCTCACTCACCCTCACTTCCCCCTCCTCATTTTGCCTAAAACATTCCTCCTCGTGCCTTTGCTCTCTCAGAACACTGATCTATCCCTCAACTAACCTCCCAGGGGCCACACTTGCAGTGGACCAGCTTTCCCCCTTCTGCCTTCCAAATACCCAACTGGCTTCCAAGGCTTGCATGTTCTCCATCAGAAACATCTCCCTCAGTGCTCCCCTCTCCTCCATTCCCTCTCCTGCTGCCAATGGCCAGCTAGACTGGGGCAAGCACCCTCTAACTTGACTTCCTGGACCCTATCTCCTCCTCCTTCAGTCCACTTCCCTCAAGGTTACCTGTGGATTGAAATAAGACACAAGCTGAACATGCAACACTCTTGATTAAAAATCTCCAGTGTTTTCCATCACCTAAATTCCAAACCCCCAGCACAGTATCCCAGGCCTATGTCAATCTGGCCTCCCCCTTTCTTTCTGGTTCAATTTCCCTTTCCTCTTCCCCACACACTGTATACTCCCATTACCCAGAGCATGACCCAGTAGCTAGACATCGCCTGGAAGTTTGGAGAAATTCTGAGCTTCCACTTGGGGGACTTGACCCTGCCAACATCCTCCTGCAGCAATGGTCATTCAGCACCATTGCTGTGACCCCAGAGTGACAGTTCCTATCTGTCATCACCGCCAGTATGCTGGCCAAATACATTCTCTAAGCATGTCCGTCAGCAAAGTTCTGAAGAATAGAGAATACTACTAAATTATGACTTTGTTCTCAAGATATGTCAACCAAGGTCGCCAAGACAAGTAAATCTCACCACAAAATAGAAGAATGGTTTGGGAAAGGAAGCAAAAGGGGGCCCTTCCACCCCTCTGTTTGCCAGAGGGGTCCCTAGGAGCCCTTTGCATCTCTGATGGTTGCCCAGTTGCCTAGAGGGAGACCCCAGCTCTGTGGCTTAGGCCACCATCGCAAGTAAAGGTTCCCACCCTCAGGCGGAGGATGGGACAGAGTGTAGTGACATCCAGATGCTGCCTGGGCACTGCACAGAATGAGGACCGAAGGGTAAATGCTCTTGGCATCTTGAATTTCTACCTCTTTGTAATAAAAGGACCCCTAGGACAGTGTAGCCTGTAATTACACAGGTTGACGGGAACGGCATGAACTTGGGCGGGGGTGGGTGTCGGCACGTGCCAAGGCGGGTGCTGAGAGGCTCTGAGAGCGGACGGAGGCATTGGTCAGTTACAGCTGGAGCAGAGGGCGTGAGGGGGAGGCCAGGCAGCAGAAGTCACTTCACTCAGTCAGCTGAGTACGGCTGTCTGATTCCAGAATCTAGACAAGAGACAGTAAGCTTTTCAAGGCTCCTTAGAGGAGGTGAGCTTCTCTGCCTGGGAACATCTGCCTGCTTCCTCCTGACTTTCACACCTCCAAAGAAAAGCGCTGGTAAAAGGAAGATGTGAAAGGGAAAAAACAGACACAACAGAAAGTCTCGTTGGTTTCCTGCCTACCCCCTCCCACCCAGAGGCAACCACAGCTTCTGATGCTGTCGAGGAAAACTCTGGGGGGAAGGAAAGCTCCCCAGTAACCAGTAACGGTGCACTCACCTGCCCAGAGCCCTTGAGGCACTGCACGGCCTGCTTGTGGGTGAGGCCACACAGACTCACTCCATCCACCTGCAAGAGCCGGTCACCTGGGAGGGGGACAGATGTCATGTCCCCGAGCTCCTGGGGCTGCAGGAAGGACTCTTCTGCGAGGCCCCTGCCCAGCACCCCTCCACACAGCCTCAAGGAGGGGTAGGGAGCTGAGCTGGGGGGAGCCCCGCCCGGGCCCTGCCAGCCTCCCCTGTGAGCACCTGCACAGATCAGCGGTCTAGAAACCTCTATCCTTGGCTCACAGAGCAGTTAAGCCAGCTAACAAGTACAACCTTATCCTTTCTCCCGATTTCCTGGGAAACCATTTTTGAAAGTTTTTTCAAGTCCCTTAGGGGTGATATTTATATCTCCAGGATGTTTTTTATTTCAAAAAACCTCAGGGAGACCTGGTTGATGCCAGGGACCCTGGAATTCTAGGGAAAATGGAGATAGGTAAGATCGTAGGTGCCCTTTTTAGCTCAATTCTAGCCATTATGGAGAACAGTAAAAATCCACCCCCCCTTCCTTCAGAGCAGTGGATGTGAGGAAGGGCAGAAAGGAGGCTTGCTGGTGTCCTCCCCGGATACTTAAGTGGAGGTCACCAGTACCTGCTCTGTCCTCCATGGGGAGCATGGCTTCTCCCATAAAAGCCAAACAGCAACAAGTTTATTTAAAATTTCATATTTTTAAATCACCTTATGTTTCCCAAGCATTTGGGCCCCATGTTAACATATCAGGTAGGTGGGTCAGGTTAAATCATCTCCTTTTCCAGGTAAGGAAACCATGACCTGGAGAGGCAATCATTTGCACAAGGCATCAGAGTGAGAGTGGGGCAAGGCTTGACGGCTGCACCCCCCAGGCCGGGGCTCATCACACCGCAGAACGCAGAGCCCAGCGTGACTCCATCCTCACCCTGCAGGATCCGCCCTTCCTTGGCTGCTGGCCCTCCGGGAATGATGGATTTCACGTAGATACCTCCACAGAGCACACTTGTGTTAATGCCACCCTGGAAAACACAATGAAAAACTCACCACCCATCTGCCCCCTCCTGAAGGGGCCTCCCCCACCTCCCTGACTCAGAGAGCTCCCATCTGCCTTCCGCTCTATCCCATCACCTCATCTCCATGTGACACCATCTTATATATTCACTTGTTTGTTTAGGCTTTATTATCCACTGAGCAGAAGGTTAGATGCTCGTAAGAAGTATAACGATATGAGCCGTGTGAGGGAGCTGTGTCATATCCAGCCCAGCACTGGCCAATGGCAGGTGCTCAGAAATGAGTCACGTCAATGTACCACATCGTCTCTCCATAAGCAGTGACCAGCAAAAGTGGATACAGCGATAGGCCCAAAGGCTGGTGCCTGGCATATTCTGTATCCTTGTGTGTTGGTTTGTGGATACAACCACACAGTATTTTGCAACTTTTTTTTTTAACTTAACAATAGATTATGAACATATTTACAGGTCACTAAAGATCTAACTTTATCTTTTTCTTCTAATTTTTCCACGTATGTATACACACATACATAAAAATTTTTACATCAGTGGGATTATATAATATCATTCTTGTACAATTTTTATCCTCCCCCCTCCCGGGTCTGCCAGATGGAGCTCAGAAACCAAATGCAAAGTGTCTGTCCTGAATGGAGGTCTTACCAACCTGACGACCAGGGACCACCCCATTCACCTTTGGCCTGTGTCCCTGAAGCTCCACAATGCTACCCTCTCCTTATTGTCCAGCATAACCATAATTCCACCCACACTGCTTGGAGTGTCTGCTCTTCCCAAGTTTGCCATTGGTCTCCCAGTTTCACTTTGAACTCCCATCCCTCACTGAGGCCCCCACTGACTTTCTTGGTTCATCACTCTGACGTGTTGCTTGTACCCAGTGATCACTGGGTTATCAGAGGTTGGCACATGAGTGCAATGCCCACCAAGACTCCAGATGAACATCTTTCAACTGTTTACTTTCTAAGCTCTCCTAAGAATTCTTACAGTCACGCTGAATCCAAGTGTCCCATCTTCTTTAACCAGCTCCACGAAGTAGATTTCACTGGCATTGTTTTCTGAAGGTGATAGAGGACACGAAGAACCAGTACCCTGCCACGAATGAACAAACAAAAAGAAAGAAGAAGTGAAGGCGCTGGCCCTGCCTAAGCAGATGACACCTCTTAGCTCTCACCTGCTCTCAGGAGCCAGCAGCATTGCACATCAAAAAAAAAACCATAAGTTTCAGGGCTGGGCCAACAGGGGATTCACTCTCCGCTTAATCAGTTCCTCCCTGTATGACTTTGCACCTGTCTCTTGGTCTCTCCAGACTTTTTCCCCAATCCACGGAACTGCAATGAGAGATCACCTTCTAACAATGAGTATGAATGATGCCCAGCACATAACAGGGTCTCAGTAGATTCCGCCTGTTTCTACTCATGATGCAAATATCCTTATGAGAACTGAAGTCATCTAGACACTCCCTGGTAGCTTCACACATGACACCAGTCAAGTGAAGGCATGCTGGATACCAGATACACAGCAGCTTCTGGAGCAGAAGAAAACCTCAGGAGGACCTTCAATCATCTCTAGCAAGAGTAGCTATACTGGGTCTCTACTTTACAGTGGTTGAATGCTTGAGAGAAGAACAGAAGAGAGTATTTTCTACCTCATGCCAGGCATTTTGCTTGGTGCTGTGACATGCATGTCATGTTGATTCATCCGTCCAGTCATGCTACGAGATTAATTGAGCACCAAGAGAAGGTGTACATCTCCATCCTGGGTGATGGAGGAGAGGTGACACAAGGCCTGCTTTCAAAGGTGTGGGCAAGCAGTTAAAGAAACCGATGAGGAGAGCTAAGCACCCCGCGGCTAGAAACAGCGGATGCTCTTAACTTCCCTGAGCCTGAGGAGCGAGAGGGGGGATGGCTGATGGAACTGAGTGAGTGGTAAAGAGCTCGAGGGCAAAGAGCTCCTAACAGGAGCTGTGTTCTTCAGCAGAGGGTCACAGCCAACCTGAGCACAGGCAGGGTGACAAGCCAGTACTCACTCATCCCCCAGCTGCAGGCTTCCACTAGACTGTGAAATAAGAGAAAACCTATATAGTGGTCTCTGCCCCCCACTCCTGGCACAGAGCTCCTTCAACCCTTGTACTTTCCTAAGTGATGTATGTGGAATCTAAAAAAACAAACTCAGAAGCAGAGTAGTGGATTGGTAGTTGCCAGGGTGAGGGTGAGGGGTGGGCAGTGGAGAGTATGGGTGAAAGTGTCAGAGGGTACAAATTTCCAGTTATAAGGTAAATAATTTCTGGGTATGTAACGTACTGCATGGTTACTATAGTAGTTAGAAATACTGTATTGTATATTTGCAAGTTGCTAAGAGAGTATATCCAAAACGCTCTCCACACACACGCACACACACACACACACACACACACACACAATTTTAACTCTGTGAGGGGATGGACCTGCTAACTAGCCTTGTTGTGGTAATCATTTTGCTATATATGTGTGTGTGTATCTATACATATGTACATATGTATAGACACACACATATATGCTAATTATATCACAATAAGTGATAAAAAATAAAATACAGGGATGTCTAAATTAAAAAAAAAATTCCTAAGTGATAGGAGACTAGGAGCATCTTTTGTTCTAATATTTGGTCTTTGACCTCAGTTCCTGACACAGAGCTCTCAAATCCCTTGAAATTTCCTGGGTTATAAGAATGCCTTTTGTTCTAAAGAGGGAACTCTGGTTCCTGCGTAGCTTCAGGATGGGGGCTGGTCACCAGAAAACCAAGCCATGATTAGAAGCTTGAAACTTTCCGCTCCACTCAACCCCCCATCCTCTGGGAAGGCAAGGGGGCTAGAGATTGAGCTACTGATGCACCATGCCTGCATGCTGAAGCCTCCATAAAAATTTCGAAAGTATGGGATTCGTAGTTTCCAGGTTCATAAACACATCTATGCAGAGAGCACGGCACACCCTAACTCCACAGGGGCAGATGACGCTGCTCTCAGGACCCTTCTAGACCTCACCCTATGCATCTCTTCATCTGTCTCCTCCCTTGTACCTTTAAAACATCCTTTATAGTAAATCAGCGATAGCAAGGAACCTGTTTTCCTGGATCCTGTGAGCTGCTCTAGGAAATTAACAAACCCAAGGAGGGGGTCATGGGGACCTCCAATTTGCAGCCAAGTCAGACAGAAGTGTGGGTAACCTGGGGACCGACAGCTTCATTGTCATCTGGAGTGGAGGCTGTCTTGAGGGATGGGTCCTTCACCTGTGGGACCTGGTGCTAATTCCAGTCTGTTAGTGTCGGAATTGCTTGATGTGGAAAACCCACCCAACTGGTGTCAGAGTGTTGCGAGTGGGGTAGTAGTGTGAGATAAAGGAAAACAACTCTCTTTTCCTAGACACAGGGCTTCTGGGCAGAGCCAACCAGAAGACAGGGGGCTGACACAGTCTGTGAGTGTCAGCTCCATGGGGCCCAGAGAAAAACGGACAGAGGTCTGGAGGGGCAAAAGGAGACCTTTCCATCCAGTGTCTAAGGAAACACAGCTGGAGTCTGGCGGCCCTGGGACTAAAGCAGACAGTTCTCTGCATGCCAAAGCTGGCCTTTGTCTTCTTCCTCCTTGGTGTGTTGTCAAGAGCGAAGGCAATGAGTTGCAGCTTGAGGACTAACTAGAGACCAAGAATACAAGATGTCTGATTGTCCATGCGTTGCCCTCTGCAGAAGCCAGTTCACAGTTAAAATTAGTGACCGAGGACACTGAAACCTCAAACACTGAGCCCTGGCACTGCACTAGAAGCTTTGCCTTTTCCCCTTTATATTCTTCTCAACAACCATGCACTGTAAGTATTTATTTCCTGACATGGCAAATAGAGAACAAAGGGGGACTTTGGAGCCAAGGCTGTTGGGCTCCACAGCCTGTTCTCTTTCCTCCAGATTCTAGAGAGTGAAGCAAGGGAATGATTACCTTTAATGGTGGAGCAGACAGCTGAGGTCTCAGCCTGGGCATTAAGCTCTGAGTCCGAGCCATTTCCAGTTCTTCAATATTTCTTTCCTGGTCTTGTGTGTGTGATGAAAAACTTCCCAGGTGCCCGTTGCTCAGGCTGTCTGTAGAGAAGACCCCAGAGTTGGCCGTGCTATTCTTCTCCTCGCTTGAGGTATTTCCACAAACACCTATAAAAACAAGCCAAGAAGAAATCAACAGCTTGGAAAGGCTGGCGTCTCAGTGGCATTTCTATGTGGGGCACAGCATTTTCCTCCAATGACAGAGAGACCTTTTATAGCTGCTGGGAGCCATGTGAGTTTAGCACCCATGAGAGATGATGCTTTTAGAATAGCGGAAGGGACGATTCTGGATGTGTTCTTGAAACTTAAATAGAGCTTGTGTGACCCAATTATGAAAACACAGGAGCAACGGATGGTTCTAATGGCAGTTCCCCCTTTTTAAGCTCTTGCCACATATGGGCACCACACACACACACACACACACACACACACACACACACACACACACATATATATTTATGTGTGTATATATATATATACACATGTACATATACGTATCTTTCCATGTTTTCAACACACCCACCAGGAAGGTGTGATCCCAGTTCATACACAAGGAAGCAGAGTCAAAAGGATTAAATCTTGCCCAAAACCCCACAACCGTCATGTTGCTCTTAAAGCCAGCCTCTTCCAGAGTCCCTGCTGAGCACACCTGTAATCACCCTGTGATCCAAAGTTCACCGTGTCTGGTTCTTTGGGGGGAACTTGGTACTAACCAGATGGTGGACTCCCTTTGGGTGAAGACTGGGCCACTGATTCCCATTTACCCCATGTCTGACCCTTGAGCTGGCACAGAGCAGAGGAAAGAACATGAGGTCAGGAATCACTAGGTAAAACCCTGGGCAAGGTAATTCACATTTTTGGACCTCAATTTCCTCATATCTAAAATAGAGATAATCTCAACTACCTCACAGGGTTGGTGAGGCTTAGAAATTAAATATAGAGAGATGTTTATACATGTAGAGAGAGAGAGAAAGAGATTACAGCTTAGTACATAGTACTAAGAGCCTCAATACGTGTATTTACCATGCATATGTTAATATCAGCTATTCAACAAATGTATATGGGAGGAAGGAACACAGATCTTCTTTACATCTGGATATGTAGACACACAAGTAAGTTTACAGCTTTTGATACAGACTCATTAGTACTCAGGAAAATGCCCAACTCACACAGTGGATAAACTTAATTTAATGAATCAGATTAGAAGTAGTTCAAGCCTAAAGGTATTCAGTAGAGAGCGGTGGGCCACCGTTCAGTAATGCCTTATTCCTGGCAATTTCTTTGTTTTTAACATCTTTATTGGAGCATAATTGCTTTACAATGGTGTGTTAGTTTCTGCTGTATAACAAAGTGAATCAGCTATACGTATACATATATCCCCATATCTCCTCCCTCTCGCGTCTCCCTCCCACCTTCCCTATCCCACCCCTCTAGGTGGTCACAAAGCACCGAGCTGATCTCCCTGCACTATGCGGCTGCTTCTCACTAGCTATTCTACTGTCATTGTCCTTCTAGCAATGTTGTAAGCATGTGTTTATTTTCTTCCACACCCTCCACAAGAGACAAGGACAATACTTATGACTGGATTAAAACGTCAAGCTGTGCAGCGTATGTCCTGCCTAACGGAAATACAAGCTAGAACTTCTGCGGGTAATTAAAACTCAATCTGTATTGGAGAATGATGTCTGCTCCTGATGGGAAGGTTCTCTGTCTTGTCTTTGATCTCCAGTCTAGAGCACATGTCCCAACAGCAGCCCAACCAGATAGAAACTCACGGCGGTCAAGCCTCTGCCCACAGTGACCAGCCAGAGTCACCGTGGAAGCATCTTCCTCCAACAAAGGTGGCAGCTGTTTCGAGGAACCCCAACTGTGACCAGGCAGAGTTACGAACAGGTGACTGGGGCTCCAGGATGAGAGGACACGTAATTCACAGGCACTGTGGGTACTCCATCATCTGAAACTCTAAAGTGAGGCTGGAGCCTCGCAGACTTTGGGTGCCAGTTTTGGACATCCCCACCCCAGCAGGCCATCCTTGACACTGAATGGACCCCAGCTCAGCTGCATTATGTTTCCTGATTTTAAAAATAGGATGGTTTGATCGCTCCCCTCTGTCCTTTCCTGTGCAAAGTATGGAGGGAAATACAAGGACAGCTAAAACATTGTGGGAAGAACAGTGACAGTGTAGGAAATCCAACAGAGCAGTGAGCTGGGGCAGGTGCTGTGGAAGGGCCGGGCTAGCCCCTGGGTCAGGTCCAAGCACAGGATGAAAGGCGCATGGCTAAGGCCCCAGCTTTGCCAGCCCCCATCCCCCCACAGCTTCTGGACGAAGGGCAGATGCAGCACCTGGAAAGCCACCTGGTGATGGTGTGTACACGTGCAAGAGTGAGAGAGGGCATGTGGTTTTCAGAGGCCAAGGCCAACGGGGTGACTGCATTTAGGACCCAGAAAATGCTGGCTGGTGTGACATGAAGCATTTCTGTACATGAGAGGAGATTGTACAAAGCTCCTAGAGTGTGGGCCTGGCTTTGTAGGCAGTCTTCTGGAAAATGGCAGGATCACCCAACCAAAAAGCTGTGGTGAGCCCGGGTAACTGGGAGGGAGAGGGATATTAACATCCCCCCATTACCACCCCAAACCTGACCCAGATAAACAGAGTCATCTTATTCTTCAGTACAGGCAATTGTTGGATAGCTATCTAAAGGACGAATAAAATCATCTTTAAAAAAAAAACAACCTTTACTCTTTCGGTTGATCTCTAACATGCTGAGTCTTAACCAAATTAGAACAGAATGCTTGTTATGCGCTTCAGCTTCAAGAACAGCCCCCCCGTCTCCTTCCCACCGGATTCCACGACTAAGCCCCAAATATGTAGAATTACTGCAGTAGCCACTTTCAATAAGGCCTTGGCTGATCGAAAGAACATCCTTCCTGTCATGCGAGAAGAGTGGCAGAGAAACACACAATAGCTGCATCTAGTAAAGAACTAGAGTAGGCTTCTCCCATTCAGCAGGACAAGCAATGGTAGAGCGCATTCTGCCCCTGAAATCGCAGAGTTTATTGATTTGTGCCTAAGCCACTATCACGAGAGAGGTAATACAAGAGACCTACACGGACTTAAAGCCCCAGGACTCTGTGTTTGTAAAAATGTACTCCTGAAAATAACGGAGGCTCTCCAGCTTCTGAAAGTGAGTTAAGACATACCTTTTGACTGAGAAATGATTAATTCTACGTTGTCAGGAGAATTCTGAATCATTCTAACAGCCATGTCGAATGTGAAGCCCTCCAGACTGATGTGATTCAAGGCTAGTATCTGCCCTCCTGGAAAAATAAGACATCTCAATAATCCCATCAAGGAAATGAGAAAGAGCAGTTCCTTAAAGCAGCATCTCTGGCAATCAAAAATGACATACCTGGTTTGATCTTTTTAGCTTTTTCAGCTGGTCCCCCAGGTATAATAGAAGATATAAAGATGCCAGGATCAACTTTGCCTACATCTTCTCCCTCATTAATGACAAAACCTATAATCCAATTATATGAAAGAAGATGATACTTAATGATTTTGCAGCTCAGAGAGGTTAGGTTATTTGCTTGAGATCACACAGCTACTAAGTAGCAATGCTGATATTTGTACCTAGGTCCTCTGATTCTCCAAAGCTTTTTCTACTCCGCCATGACAGATGGAGGAAAGTGGATTGTCCCTCATTCATAAGCACAACTACAGCTAGGAACATTATGTATTATTGTTCCAATACATAATCAGATCGGAAAAAAAAGATGATTTTTAATCAAGTAACCCTTCTCTTCTTAAGGGTCTTCGAATGTGGTAAATAGTAAGAGATGAAAAAGATTGACTACTCTTCCCCATCCCTAAGAATCTAAATATGCTAGAGAAAGGTTATTACGTGGTATTAGACGGAAAAGCCTTTTTCTATCTTATACTTAGATTTTCAAGATCTGCACCCCAAAACCTGATCAGGCCTAAAAGGGAACTTTGACCCCAACATCCCATTGCTGGTTAGGGACATTTAAAGGGAAGAAAAAGAAGTGATCACTGAAAAAGGCAAATGGGGGAGGACAGGCAGGAAAAGGGAGTAGAAAAGTCTAAAGGGATGATAGCACACCCCTCCCCTCTGCCCAGAGGGAAAGACTGGGTCCCCCCTGCCAGGAGCCCTCTTACCAAAACCACGGCGTGGATCCCGGCTCAGTGCCACGCGCACAATTTCTCGATCTGGTTCGGCTGTAAAGCTCCTTCTCCTCTTATTTTGTGGCCCTGGAAGTGGAAACAAAGCCCCACCCACATTGTGCTTTTCCCCCAAATTATCAGAGACCTAATACAAAAGGTGTGAACACTATTTCACACACACACACAAGGCTGGGCATGGATGGCTGAACACATACTTTTTTTTTAAATAAGTTTTTAAAATTTATTTTACTGAAGTACAGTTGATCTACAATGTTGTGTTAATTTCTGCTATACAGCAAAGTGGTTCAGGTATACATATATATACATTCTTTTCATATTCTTTTCCATTATGGTTTATCACAGGATATTGAATATAGTTCCCTGTGCTATACAATAGGATCTTGCTGTTTATCCATCCTATATATAATAGTTTGCATCTGCTAATCCCAAACTCCCAATCCATCCTTCCCCCAGCCCCCTCCCCCTTGGCAACCACAAGTCTGTTCTCTGCGTCTGTGAGTCTGTTTCTATTTTGTAGAAAAGTCCATCTGTGAACACATACTTCTGATTAGCCTCACCAGGTCAGTGTTGGCTCATCAAGGGCAGAGGCAAAGGCAGGTGGGCCATGGTGCTTGCTCTGCATGACTTCCTACAGCTATTCATTTTTCTGCATTGGTCTTGGGACAAGACAGAATCTGAGCAGAGATGACCTTGCTGGCAGTGAAAACTGAAACTAAAGTTGGAGCACAGAGATGAGACAGCAAAGCCTTCCCCTCTTGGACCCCTAACAGTAGGGGGTGATAGGGCCCTGCAGCCCAGCACAGGTTTCCCCCAGCTTGGGTCTTGGAGGGGACCCAAGGCAGAGCCCTGACGGGCAATCCAGTGCTGACCACAGAGCACGTGGAAAAATCCCCAAAGAGTGACCCACCCTCCAGCGTTTTCCACATCGCTCCCTCCCCCAAGGGGCCATGGTGGGACCTGCACACAGTTCACGGTAAAGAGCCACCTGGTGGTATTCCAGATCCAATCCCAGGCTTAATGCTCATCAAATAGAAATATCTTCTCTAGCTCAGGAATCTCTTTGTCTTTATGTCCCACTGGGGACCTGCCTGGAGGATATATGACCGAGGGGAATGCCGCCGGCCCTGTATATGTTTTCTGGTGAGTAGTGGGAGATGATATTCTGGGCCCATAGGAAGAGTTGTAAAGAAAATGAAGGATACGTGTTTCCAGCCACGCCCCTCCACAGCAGGTGTTCCTCACGCTGGACCCGAGCGCTGGGAATCTTCACCAGTGCTAACGCATTCAGAATCTATGAGCTCAGCCCAAGCCAAAGGTGGACAGCATGGGCTTTTCCCAGCCATAAGTAGTTTTGTTTTTTTTTTTAACATCTTTATTGGAGTATAATTGCTTTACAATGGTGTGTTAGTTTCTGCTTTATAACAAAGTGAATCAGCTATACATATACATGTATCCCCATATCTCCTCCCTCTTGCGTCTCCCTCCTACCCTCCCTATCCCACCCCTCTAGGTGGTCACAAAGCACCGAGCTGATCTCCCTGTGCTATGCAGCTGCTTCCCACTAGCTATCTATTTTACATTTGGTAGTGTATATATGTTCATGCCACTCTCTCACTTCGTCCCAGCTTCCCCTTCCCCTTCCCCTCCCCGTGTCATCAAGTCCATTCTCTACGTCTGCGTCTTTATTCCTGTCCTGCCCCTATGTTCTTCAGGGCCTTTTTTTTTTTTTTAGATTCCATATATATGTGTTAGCATACGGTATTTGTTTTTCTCTTTCTGACTTACTTCACTCTGTATGACAGAATACTCTGGTTTCTCTTCAGATCAAATAAATCTTTCACCTTCTACGTAAGTAGTTTTGAGATTAATGGAAAAGCAAAAAGATTGTGAACGTTATTGGGGAAGCAAAATGAAGTAGTGGCAAAAGATTGAAAGCAAGAGTCACGTGTAAGGTTTCCTTTACCCCAAGTCCACGGCTTGGCCCGTACCTGTGTGCGTGCTCTGAGCAGGCCGTCCAGAGAGAGGGTCACAAGTCGTTGGCTTCTGGGTCAAACAGATGTGCTCCAGCTGCTCGTGGCCAGGGCAGGGCCTGCAGGGAAAGTCAACAAGATGAGGTAAGATGCCCCTAGAAGGCAACTTCCTGCCATTCTGAGTGTGGGTGGTGACCCCCTGCTCATCAGTCAACAGATCCATAGACAGACCCCATCAAGGGCTGGTCTGGTTATCAGAAGTACACTGGAAAGAATGGCTTTGGGGGCTTTCTATCTTAGAGGGGACCCTAGAGTCACCCAGGCCCTCTATGAACCTCCCACTATCTCTCCTCTGAGTTGAATAAGTAGCCCTTCCAAACCTCCATTTCCTTAACCAGAAAAAAAGAATATTCCTATTTCCTAGACTTGTGATGGCCCCCAAATGAGGTAGTAAGTATAAAGCACTCATGCTTTTAGTGGGTCCTGATTTTTCTGTTGTTTGCTTTTTCAGCTGGGCCAGCCATGTTCCAACACCTCCACTGTGATGTTCCAGCACCTCCACTGAGGGCTTCACACAGTAACTTGCCTGCTTGATCCTTGCAGATACTGGAGTTGGCTACCCCCTAGTAATACTGAGCTGAAAACAAGAATCTTTCATGCCGGCATTCAGTTGGCTTTGCCGAGCCAGCATTCTAGCAAACAAAGGATGTTCTAGGCCCTAGAAGAATAATGAATTAAGTGGGGACCCTGCCCGACCCACAGGGTCAGCTCTGCTCAAGATAAGCTACATCCAGGGATGAACAAAGTAGAGAGTGAGCAGAAAGAACAGAGGCAAAGCCACAGGACTTAGAGCCCTGGAAAAAGCCAGCACTGGGCCTCATCTAAGAAGGAAGGCCAGGAGGTCGACCATCTGAACAGATCCATCAGCCCTTCATCACCCAGGTTGGCCCCAACCTCAGGGAGCCCACACCTGCCCCACTGCTTTAGGCAGCCGGCCCAAGGCAGGGATGGGTGCTGCCACCGCACCTCTCACTGCAACCTGGGATCAGTGATGCCCGCTGCTCCGGGCACAGAGCGTGGCGCTGTTCAAGGGGCCAGACCTAGAAAGGGAAGAGGAGCGATGGGGGAGAGAAGGCAGATGCAGGGCGAGGGACAAGCACAGGGCCGTTCTTCAGAGATTAGGGAGGAGGCCTCACTCTAACCCAGCTCCTGTTTATACTGTGCATTTCAGCAAGTTCAGCCCAAGTTGACTGAGATCTGACTAGATGTCAGGCCCCGGGCTGGCAAGGGACTGAGGGTAAAGGTGAGTCAGACATGGGCTCTGCCTTCTGGGAGCTCCCAGCCCACTGCGAGCTGCAGGATGGGTGCCTTTCATGCCATCTAGAGCTGACCTAAGTGCCCAGGGAGAGGTTTTGGCAGAGCACTCCTGGGTTTCAAAGAAGGAGATACCCCAGCAGACCTAGAGGGGCCAAGGAAGGCCACAAGGGAGGGCCTCTGGAGAAAGGAAGGGATTTTCCGCCTTAGGCTGCCACGGCCCATGTGATCCAAGTCACACGTGCAAGTCTATTGTTTAAAAAGGATAAAAAGCAGCATCTACTGCAAATCACAAAGAGACTAACACTGTGTGATTCCACATGTACAGTAGAGTGAGGTCCTTAAAGTAGTCAAATTCATAGAAACAGAAAGTAGAATGATGGTTACCAGGGTCTCAGGGAGTGGGGATGGGGACTTGTCTTTTAATGGTCATAGGTTCAGTTTGGTAAGATGAGAAGAATTCTGGCTGCACACCAATGTGAATATACTTAACAGCACTCCACTGTCCACTTAAAAATGGTTAAAAGGGTGAATTTTATGTTATGTATATTTTACCACAATTAAAGTAAGCTTTTAAAAATGTTAAAGAAAAAAAACCTAAAGAAAATAATGCCATTTACTGAAAGTCTTCGCATGCTGGCCTCAGAGCTGAGGAGGAGACAGGCACATTACTGTTCTCTGGAAGCTCCCCGTTTACAGGACAGATAGATGCATGTGGATGTCGGGGTGGAGGGGCCCTGGGGGCAGCGGCTTGAAGGCGAGCCAGTGGTGCTGGCCAGGGCAGTCAGGAAAGGCTCACAGAAAAGGTGCCATGAAGTAGGTGGGGCAGGGATTGGCACCCTGATGGCATCCCCGTTCTAAGCAGTGCTGAGCACACAGCTGCTCAGGCTTGACACTGGGAAGCGGGTCCCATCTCTTGCGTGTCAGTGTCTGCATGCCATCCCATCCTTCCCCTCCTGGCTCTGGCCCGCTGGTCAGCAGCACCACCTGCTCCTGCCACACGGGCCCTCTGCTTGTCACCTCTGTGAGCGCCATGAGGCAGGGGCTGTGTCCGTCCTGCCCACTGCTGAGTCCTCAGTGCACAGCTCGGGGCTGGCACACAGCAGGCACTCAACCAATTTTTGTAGCAAGAGGAACTGGGCCTTCGCTCATGGCATTCCTGCCTATCTCCCCTCCTTCTCACTGTGCCCAAACCCATGGTTGGTCAAGACCCGCTGTCACTTCCCCCATGCAGCCCTCCTCTGTCCCCTTACTTGGAAATCACCTCACTCTCGGGGGAGCGATAAAGCTGTACCTGTGTCTGCCTTAAACATTTAACCATTCTATCTGCTTTAAGAGGGTTTGTGTTCCTACCTTCTCCCCTAGAGACTAGGGGAAGGGCACCAACATTAGGACACTCATCACAGACTCATCCCATCTTCAGGGTTCTATAACACCATTTAATTCCCACAGCCACCCAGTGGGGTGGGCATCACTGCTCCCACCACTAGACAAATGAGGAAAGAGAGGCACAGGTGTTACAAACCACTAGCGCAACATCACACGCAGCAGACAGCTGAGTAGGTGTAGGTGGATTTCCATGGCATTGGGCTCGTTCCAGCACCCTGCCTGAAGGGGACCCTGGGCTGGGTGATCTTTGCACCAGCCACAGCAAGGATGATGCACTTCTCATCCGTGCACAAGGATGACAGAGCCGGATGGATGCAGCCCTTGTCCCACCTCAGACCGACCAGAGCAGTGGTGGGCAGTGCCACCTGAGCTCAGCCTCAGCTCGTGCTGATCTAGCCTCAGATACGGTCCTCTTTCTGCCCTAGAGCTTCTTGAGCGTCTTGGGCATCTCACACACCCCATCTATCCCCCCACCTTGCCCAACGGTATAGGAGAGTTCATACCTCCCACAGACAAGCTTGCACCAGAGCGGGATGGGAGCCGGTGCACAGGTGTCCACTCCCTGGTCCTTCAGACAATTCTGGGAGGGCTTCTGTGCACTTCTCATGGAATTAAGCCCTGGCTGCCCACAGCAGCTCTCTTGATGACACTGCCCCCTTTCTTTTCACTTTCCCTCCTCCCCTGTCTCACTTACCCTGCTCACTCCTGCTTCTCGGCATCACCTCCACAAAAACCACCTGCACCCAAGTCATTGTCTTGGGCTGTGCTTCTGGGGACCTTCCAGATGGCCAGAGACCCTAGATTTCCCTTTTCATGGAAGGTGACCCATAACCTCTGACGTGAGTCACTAAGGGTTCTGAAAGTCTGGCATTCATAAACTAAAATTAGAGGAGAACCAGAGATTACTGAGGACTCCAGTTCAGCTTCCTGTTGAGAAGGCTGGCTGCCATGCAGTGCTGCCAGTCCCCTCCTGTGCGTGCCCACTGGCAGGTCACTGGAAGGGTGCTTTGCAGTCAACACATTCTCAAGGTGGCCTTGAGTCAGTCATGGCTTCTTCAGGCTTTTAATCTATAAAGTGTTATAAAGTACTATCAGTTTGATGACAGATTAAAGATGGCCACATATGCTTTGACACTCCTACATCAGGAGGTGGGGACTGTTTCTGCTGCCCCTGAATCTGTGCTGACATGTGACTACTTTGACCAAGAGAGTATGGCAGAAGTGACCACGTGCCAGCTCCAGGCCCAGCCTTTTAGGAGACTGGCAGCTCGCCTTGGGCCCTTGGAGCCCTGAGCTGCCACGTAGACGCCTCACTACCTTCCACATGGAGGCACCATATGGAGAGGGCCTGAGACCACACTGGGACTGAGAAGGGCCCAGCTGAGCTCACCATCCCAGCCATCCCCACTGAGGGCCTGGGCACATGCACAACACAGTCCTGGAGCCTCCAGGCCAGTCCTGATGAGTACCCTCAAGAGAAGCAGAAGAATCGCCCAGCCGAGCCCTGCCTAAATTTGTAACCCAGAAAATCGTGAAACAGAATAACAAAATGCGTGTTGTTTTAAGTCACTATGCTTTGGAGTTGTTTGTTACGTGGTAACAATAATAGATAGTTTTGCTTCATCATTATTGAGTTAGTTCGCAGTGCGTGGTGATGCATACTTGCATCAACAGAATCTGGAGCAGTAATTTTCTAAGAATTACTTTAAGATATAATATATGCATTGCAATTCAAATCAATCACCCATACCCTCTTGCTGAAGCAGATGTATAACTCATTCCAAAAAACAGCTCCCTCCCACAGCCCCCTTCATTGGTCCTGTGCTGCCTGTGAATCTGTGCTATTTATAGAACTTGTAATGTAAGTGCAATCCAACTTCGAGGCTATTTTAAAATTTATGGATCATTATGTTATAATGTGAAGTTGTGTTGATAAGCTCATTATTTTCCCTTGCAAATTAAATTGCAAGCAATCCATCAAAAGAGAAAGCATCGGCAATGTAGAGCTTAGGAGTACAGACTCCAGGGCCAGCTGTGTGTGTTCAAGTCTCACGCTGGGAGAAAACAGAAAGTACTTCACAGGGTTGTGAGGGCTAATATAGTTGATGGGTACAGTGCTTAGAACAGTGCCTGGTTAAATAGGCTATTGCAACTTGTTTATTTTGTCCCCTTCAATTTTGTATCATCACCTAGCTCTTTCTCCACCAAAAGATAGAGCAACGCAGCAGGGAGACACGGGATGTCTGTCCGGTGTCTAGCATAGATCTGGCCCATAGCTGCCCTTCGGGAAATCTCTGTGGATTTAGTTGATAATTACCCAATGAATGCATACTTCCCTTAGACATTTGACATCCTTTAAACAATGTCTTCACGTATGGATTACTCCAGAGCACCAAGTACATGATGCTTTGGGCCCACAGAACAGATATGTCAAACCCACCTGCCTCTGAGCCCTTGCGCCCTGGTCCCCTTGCTGGTGTCCACAGTGAAGTTATCCAGTGACGTGTGTAGCAGGCCTCCTGCCGCACCCTCCAGCCTGGGTACAAACAGCGCATTTTCTGAGCACGACAGTCTCTGGATCCAAGTGAGCGGCTTGGACTGGGCCAGGTGTGCAAGACTCAGATTGGCCATTTGCACACACTTATCATAGTCTGCAATGTGGGAGAAACAGATAAACATAAATACTCACAAGAATGATGCTGGTCCCATCGCTCTTGTGGCAGCCACACATCACAGGCCCCAGGCTCTGTCCTGGCTTTTCTTTGTCTGCATGGAGGGGCCTATTTTTCCTCATGCTAGCTCGTGGAGCTCCTGTGATTAGCCCTGAGAATGCCACGTCTGCCTAATTAGCACTGACTAAGGAAAGAAAACTCAGACACACAGGAAGGAGGAAACAAGATGCCCTCCACCCCCTGGCAGCTGACAGGCCTTGGAGCCATGGTTCACAGCAGTGTCACAGCGCCAGCAGAGCCTTGTATAAAATTAACCGCTGTCATCCGCTCTGCTCGCTGCCTTTACAAACCATCCTCCAAACGTTGTTTTAACAAATAGGTCTGCAAACTACCTGAGCTCCCAAGATTACGCTCTGCCCTGCGGAATGTAATCTTTCATCTCTACACGGCTTAGTTTCCTTGGTAATAATATTTAAGATCCGATTTTCTGAAATATGAATACGGATCAGAAGTGTTGTCTCCCAGCTTTCACACTTCCCTTCCTCCCTTCCTGCAGAAAGAGGTAACAAATGATTCTAATGAGCCCAGGAATGTGAGTGGTTCTCACCACTTCACTCTTCACGTCATTCGTAGGAAACTGGATTTGATAGATAGATTCCTTAAATTAACTAGGATTTACACAAAGCCCAGTTTGTATTTTGAAAAAAGTAAATGATGGCTGTGTTCCAACCATCTGTTCCCTGTTAAAACCAAGAAGGAAAGAATGCTCGGGCACACGGCGTTTGTATGGCTCCAGTCGTACGTGTGTTTGTATGTGTGTGCATATGTAAAGCACAGTGAGATGCCTTCACTGACAGCATGCTCATGAACATTTATTTCCTCAAGCAGACAGCCCCCCTTTCCTACAATGGTGCCTGGTTCATTGTCGGGACTGTACCCACTGAAAAAGGTAGACTTTAAAAAATACTTTTGGAGAACGTTCTGTGTCTAGGAGGCATTAGGTACCATCATTCACATACAGTAGGCAAGGAAGAAGGGAGGACTAAAAGCAATGTGAATATGACCTGCAGCTTTTGCAGAAATTGTCCAGTATCTGACTCCAGAGCTTGGACCTGCTCAGACACATAGCAGCAATGACTGTAATATCCACACCAGCAGTTCACACATCCTGCGTGCTTATTACATGCCAGGCCCAGTGGTAAGCATGTTATCGGCATTGTCACATTTAATCCTCACAATAACCCTGTGGGGTAGATATTATTATACCCATTTTATAGATGAGGAAAAGTGAGGCTAAGAGAGAGTTAACAATTTGCTCAAGGTCCCAGGGCTTGTAGGTGGTAGAGCAGGACTCACACTCGGCTGACTCCACAGCCCACGCCAGAAAATGGACGTATAGAGGACATGGAGATACAAACAGTAGCACAGGAGATTCCTCTGAAGCATGCCCAGCCCTCTGATCGCTAAGGTCTAAAGGGATAGTGATCTTAGCTTTAATTGTGGTGTATATTAATACCCACAGGGGGACATTTCACGGAAAGAAAGTGGTGACAGGGAGAGGCTCAGAGAAGTTTTATGGGTTTCAAGGGAGCCTTCATATAGAGGTTGGAGGTGCAGGAAGAAGGGGCTGCCCCCTGGGGGAGGAGGGCTCCCAGAAGGTAGCAGATGAATGAGAGCATCACAGCTCTGGGTCCTGAGCAGGGCTTTGTCCCCGCAAGAAGCTGGAGAACAACAGGGCACTGGGGAGGATGCTCTGTTAACAGGACAGATCACACAGTGAGGTCAGGGAATGAGAGTCTGGATGTCAAACACTTAGCATCAGGCATTCAGCATGAAGCAGGGGGGCTCCTGGGGCTGGTGGGGTTGGTGGGAAGTGCTGTTATCATTATTAGACCTTAGCTTAGCGGGGTTCAGTTGGCTGGACAAATGGTGCAGGAAGGATTGATTGGTAGGTAGGAGAGCCAAGGGTTGATAACCTTTCAGGAATGGAAGGAAGGGATACCAAGAATGTCCCAATGCCACTGACATGTCAAGCAGAGCGAATGGTTTCTGTCCACCGGTGGAGGGCGGGGGCAGGGAACTCACAGCCTAACTGTGGCACCAGGAAAGTAGCTGACAAATATCCAAATCAGTCTAGATGGCAAGGCTGAAGCCAAGGTTAGTTAACAGAGTTTCAAGAGTACAGGAGCCAAGGAAAAGGTAAAGGGAACCAGGGCAGGATCCTGGGCAGCCACTGCAGATCTGCAGAGTCTCATAGCCACAAGCTCATGGAAGGGCCACCGGCATCCCTGCAGCCCCCTGCTATGCATCTGAAAGGGCTGAGTGAAGGCCTGTGGTCCCACTCTGCAATGCTGACAGATCCTGCCTGATTTAGCCCTGAATTTATGCACTTGTAAAAGCTTGTTGATTTTTCTCTCTCCCCAGGGAACCAAATATAACTATAGAGTAATACGCTTGTTTAGACACTTCACAGAAGAATGACTAAGAAACATTTGGAAAATGTCCAACTTCTTAACAATCAAAGAAATGCCAAATGAAACAACACTGAAAAATCATTTTTCCCTATAAATGAACAAAGATAAACATGATAATATCTATTCCAGCAAGGATGCAATAAAACAGGCACAATGATACTGGACATGGGAATGGCACTCAGGAAAACAGGAAGGGCCCTAAAAATGCCCCAACCTTTGTACCCCAAATCGAACTGAAATCTACCTTAAAGAAATAATACACAATACAGAAAATTTTTCTTCCAATGATGTTTACTGCAATATTATTTATGTTATTGGAAACTGAAAAGCAAACTTAAAATCTAGAGGAATGATTAAGTAAACGATTGTATTTCCACACTACTCATCCATCTATGCATTCATTCAAAAAAACATGTATTAACCATCTCCCACTTGACACACCTCTGTTCCATGCTGGAACCGTAAAGGTACGGGGACACTGTCCCTGCCCTCCAGGAGCTCCCAGCCCACTGCAAACTGGAGGCAGACACATCCACAAATAAAAGAGGCAGAACATTACAGGTGAGAAAACGGAGTCTGCACAAGAGAGGGAGTAGTCAACTCCACCTGGGAAGGGAGTACGGGGGCAGTCAATCAGGAGGAACTTCAAGGAGGAGGTTGTCCTTGAACTTACTCTTGGAGAATGAGGCTTATCTTGGTGGTCTGAGCCTGGAAGGAGGCAGGAACAGCATTGTAGGTGGAGGCCACACAAATGTTAGAATCCCCCAAACTCCTATGATGGTAGAATTTGCAGTTTGAGAAAATAGCATATTATGAGCGAAACAGGCTTAGAAGGACTAATTTTGCTAGTAAGCCCAAGGAGTCTTTATAAATATTTTATGTTCACTGATATCAGGCAATAAAATTGATATTGATGATGTTTCACACTGTATCTCAGCAGGTAAGACACAATTAATTTACATTCATTATCTCCAATTCCCTGGAAACATAATGGAAATGCTACTCTGCAATTTCAAAGAAATATTTATATATTTATTTGGTTTCGCTGCAAATAATACGCCACCTTTGTTTTCTGTATTTGGTTCTACGTCTGAATGCTCAGCAATTTTGGTTCCTAGTTGATCCCCTGTCCCAGGACTGCAGGAGCCAGTGACACAGCTCCCCTGTGAATTGACTGGCACCTAACAAAACCCCCCACAAGCAGGAGCTGCCGTTACTAGTCACATGGAGCCATGAACGCCAGACACTCATTCTAGATGAGCTACAGACAGCACACACACTGTCCTGTTGGAGCGCAGTGCAAACCTGCCGGACGGCTAGTTGCTCAACCGAGGACACCAAGGCTCAGAGAGGGCAAGTGAGCGGTCCAAAGTCACGCAGCTAGTAAGTGGCACCTCTCTGAGTCTGTTGAACTCCAGGCTCCACATTCCAAGCCTGGAGTTCCCAAACTTTCATCTGCATCCAGATCACCTGGGCTCTTTTTCAAATGCAGATTCTGATCCAGGGGCCTGAGGTTCTGCATCCCTGGCAAGCTCTCAGGTGATGCACATGCAGAGACCACTCTGAGTATGAAGGGTGAAACCACTATGTTATATTGCGCCCTCTTATAAATGAATAGGAAATAATGGTGAGAGATCAACAGCAAACTCAAAGCCAAATATCTCTAGGTTGAGAAGATGGTGTCTACTCACCAGTTGTAACTCCGGGAGAGCTCGTTCGAGCGTTAAATCCATGCTGGGCGCAGCAGAGGCCCAGTAAATATTTACAGGTCTTGGCTGAATCAGTGACAAACATGTGCTTTTGCCCAGTGATGCTGCTTGTGATGATGAACTTCTTTCGCTGAGGGAAGCAAACACAGACTTTAATATATTGATCGTTCTTACCTATCCATTGAAGCACAACTATCCAGAAAGTAGCCAAATGCTGGAGCCGTCAGTTGGATACCAACGTACTAGGCATCCGGAAGTGTGTGGATGTCTGACTATGGCCCAATATTTTTTCTTAGATTAAAGACAACCCCTCTTTTTATTTTTTCCTTAATTCGTAAATCAAATGTTTGTTTATTGGGCAATTGCTATCTGCCAAGGAGTGTGCCAGGTGAAAAGAATATGAAATGAGTTCAGTACAGGCTTGGCCCTCAGCAAGTAGTGCATTGTGAAAGGCCATTAAATACACCTATAGTTTGCATTGTCCAAACACCCAGAAATTGAAGGCAAAATCTCAGCTTGCATCATTATAGAAATGATAAAAGCACATCTGTATGCGCATGTTTCGTGCTATTATGTGCCAGGCTCTGTGCTAAGTCCTTTCTGTGTATTAATTCATTTCATCCTCGAAGCTATAGAATGAGGGAGGTCCCATCATTATCCTTATTCTACAGATGAGGAAGCAGATGGAGACTCCTCAGAATGCAGCAGGAACTGAAGTCACATCCCCAAGAAACGCTTCCCTACGTTTATACCTTCAAGGTCCATGCACAAAGTGATAATATTTGTACAGCTCACTGTGATAAACTGGAGAGGATTATCTATATGGGGTTATCTATATGGAGCTTCCTGGAAAAAAATCCGTAAATTTTTGCAATATAAAATTCTAATAAGAACAATAAAATACAAAGTAATAGAGATTATATTAGATATGAATTTATATATAACTTCCAAATAAAATCTCTATTCTAGATATTTCAGTAAGAACCTTGAGCTTGCTCCTATAAAGATAACTTTATAAATACAGGGTTTGTGCTTGAAAGAGCTCCCTGAAACTCCTGAACCTCTTTAATGCTGATTCCTTTTAATTCATGATAGTCACCATTCCTAAGAAACTCCATTCACACAGTCAGATATTAACAAAAGACAGATAACAATTCATTGCTTTTCCTCTAACTCCTTTTTATCACTAACCTAATTTCAGACAATTTGAGCATTCTCTAAATACCCTTTTCTTATATTAATAAATGTAATGTTGAACCTATACTAATGTGAATGGATTCTGAATCCAATTGAACTATACTATATCTAGTATTTTTTTTGTATAATGTGTTTTCTCAAACATTCACAGATGCTGTCCTACTAGCCTTACTAATTCTTCCTTAGTATTCAAATTATAATAATGTCTAAATTCCGCTAGCTAATCATTTTATTCACACTTTTGCAAAGTTGAATATTTGCTTAGAATCCATCTACTTTTTCAGTATGCGTTGATATGTTTTTATACAGTCCTGACCACTCAGGTATTAAACATTTTAGATAAGTCATTTTTTAAAATTGAATAACTCGGGACTTCGGTGGCACAGTGGTTAAGAATCCACCTGCCAATGCAGGGGAAACGAGTTCAATCCCTGGTCTGGGAAGATCCCGCATGCTGCGGAGCCACTAAGCCTGTGCGCCACAACTACTGAGCCTGCTCTCTAGGGCCCGTGAGCTACAACTACTGAAGCTCGCGCACCTAGAGCCCATGCTCCGCAACAAGAGAAGCCACTGCAATGAGAAGCCCACACACCGCAACGAAGAGTAGCTCCCATTGGCCACAAAAAGAGAAAGCCCGTGTGCAGCAGCAAAGACTCAACGCAGCCAAAAAAAAAAAATTAAATAACTGTTCTTGAACAAATCTGAAAAAAGAGAATTGTTCACACACATGCGCTACTTCTTTCTTTGAGCTCATAAACTCTTGGCAAGGTCTCGTCCTTTTGGACCCCAGTGCCCTAAGGTGTCCCAGAGGGTGGAATTTCGATCTCATTTCTTGGCATGGAGCTGAAAACAGTCTTGACTGTAGCAGTTTGGATTTTTTTCCATTTTGATAACATCATTTAATGGGAAATTCGTATCTGTAGGTCAACTTTCACACAGGCGAGCTGCTCTACGAATAAGATGATGTATAATTTGAATCCCAGGGTTTTCAGCACAAACATGAAAAATATACATCCCTGCTGTTGCAGAACAAAAATACTTGGTGCTTCTGTAACATCATGTTTGTTTCTAAGCATGGTTTTACTATTTCAAATATTTCATCCCCAATAGTTTTATTGTTGCCGCTGTTTGTTCACAGGCTGGTTTCTTTGTTTGGTTTGATACATCTTTGCAGAATAATAAGATTCTTCCAGACACAAGCGGAAGTGCCCTGAAGCTAAGGAAGTTGAAATCCCAGGCCTCTACTTGGGAAGGCCGTTTCCTGGGAGGGACCCAGCATATTTTCTTGTGTTCTTGTAAAACGTGGAAAGTAAGATGCCTTTGCCACAATCTGTTAAGCCCACTGACTCTTCTTTCCACTGCAACTCAGTCTCACTTTTCTCACCATAGGTAATGTTGCATGGTGGGGAAGCAGATCTCACTAAGGAGAAGTTGAGATAGGGCTACATTTAGTGTAGATTTAGTGGGATTTATTTATGTGGTTTGCAGTCTCTTCTGCAGTAGTTTATTGCCAACCATCCCAGAATACTCCTTCCATTGGACCGACTCACCCAAAGTCTCAGCATAAAGATATAGGGCCAGTGGCCATGTGAAATTGACTGTGCCCTACAGTACCCAGCCCCAGAAGTATGCGGTGTCAGCACTGGAGGGGAACAAGGTTTAAAATACACAGAGCCACAATATCAAAAAAAACAAACAACCCAATTAAAAAATGGGCAGAAGGCCTAAATAGACATTTCACCAAAAAAGACATACAGATGGCCAAGAGGCACATGAAAGGATGCTCAACATCACTAATTATTAGAGAAATGCAAATCAAAACTACAATGAGGTATCACCTCACACCAGTCAGAATGGCCATTATCAAAAAATCTACAAACAGTAAATGCTGGAGAGGGTGTGGTGAAAAGGGAACACTCCTGCACTGTTGGTGGGAATGTAAATTGATACAGCCACTATGGAGAACAGTGTGGAGGTTCCTTAAAAAACTAAAACTAGAACTACCATATGACCCAGCAATCCCACTAGTGGGCATATACCCTGAGAAAACCATAATTCAGAAGAGACATGTATCACAATGTTCATTGCAGCACTATTTACAATCGCCAGGACATGGAAGCAACCTAAGTGTCCATCGACAGATGAATGGATAAAGAAGGTGTAGCATATACATACAATGGAATATTACTCAGCCATAAAAAGAAATGAAACTGAGTTATTTTTAGTGAGGTGGATGGACCTAGAGTCTGTCATACAGAGTGAAGTAAGTCAGAAAGAGAAAAACAAATACCATATGCTAACACATATATATGGAATCTTAAAAAAAAAAAAAATGGTACTGATGTACCCAGTGGCAAGGCAGGAATAAAGATGCAGACATACAGAATGGACTTGAGGACATGGGGTGGGAGGGGGAAGCTGGGGCGAAGTGAGAGAAGCATCGACATATATACACTACCAACTGTAAAATAGTTAGCTAGTGGGAAGCAGCTGCATAGCACAGGGAGATCAGCTCCGTGCTGTGCGACGACCTAGAGGGATGGGATAGAGAGGGTGAGAGAGAGGCTCAAGAGGGAGAGGATATGGGGATATACGTAGGCATATGGCTGATTCACTTTGTTGTACGACAGAAACTAACACAGCATTGTGAAGCAATTATACTCCAATAAAGATGCATATAAATAAATAAAATACACAGAGCCAAAGGCCAGTCTGAGGGAAATATTTTCAATTATCAGAAATGAAAACCTGTAATTTAATTCTCAAAAACACCTAATGAAGCGGAAGTTTTATCCTATCAGGGATATACTTTATAACTGTATATACTGCCTTGTAAGTACAGCACACAATTTTCTCTTTTTTGATAGGAATCACACAATATGGAATGTATTTGATTTTCCTGTGTTGATAGCACTTAGAAACCTACAGAGGCACTTCAAAGAGCAAATATGTCTCTGCCACAAAGCTGCATGTTTTATGCATCTCATCAACAATAAAAACAACTTTCAATCAGCCATGCTAGAAGAAAGACTAAATTAGATTTGTCTTCTCTGTAGAGAAAATATTACAAAAGTATCATCCTATGGAAAAGTAATCAGAGGGTATGCCACCAAAAATTTGAAAGGAAAACAAAAGAATTATAGTGTTTATCAGGGAGTTCATTAAGAAGAATATTACTTTTTTTGTTTTTGTGGTTTTGCAGTAGTTGTTCAAGTTTTTTTTTTTAATTCACAGGTTGTGGTGATTTCTTTTCTCATTCTAAATGAACATTCACTTTAAAATCTTGTTTGTGTGGGCTTCCCTGGTGGTGCAGTGGTTGAGAGTCCGCCTGCCGATGCAGGGGACACAGGTCCGGTCCGGGAAGATCCCACATGCTGCGGAGCAACTGGGCCCATGAGCCATGGCCGCTGAGCCTGCGTGTCCGGAGCCTGTGCTCCGCAACGGGAGAGGCCACAACAGTGAGGGGCCCGCGTACCGCAAAAAAAAAATAATAATCTTTTTTGTGTTTGGAACTTTGCGTCCTCGTTCTTGAAGAGAGCCCTACAAAGCCTGTATTCTCCAAGATTTCAGGCATTTCTCTCCAGACATTTTAACTACAGCTAATACCCAAGAACAGTTACTAACATGGAAAGGTTCATCATTACACAATGAATGCTTTCTCGATTGAATAATCTTCTGAATTGATGTCTCTGTCATAGATGGGCTGCCAGTGCACCTACAAATCATAATCATTGAAAAATGGCATTTTCCTCTATTTCCTTTGCTACTTCTCTCCAGGCTGACAAAATACATGTCTGCAACTGTCTGGAGCATTCCGGCTTCCACTATTAATTAAGCAAATTTGGAACCAGCTTCCTGAGCTCATTCTCGTATGGTTCATGGAGTTCCCATTTTGTGCTTGCAGAAGTGTGAAGAGTCCAAGTCATTTTCTGTGTAAGACGCCTGGTTTGTGGCAAGCAGCTGGTGACATTACTTCCCATGATGACTTTTCCATAAAAAAAAGGATATTTATGCTGAGAAAGAGACTGGTCATCAACATGAAAATTCTAATTAGTGACAAGGGTGTTTTTAAGCTACTAAGTTTGTTTTGTGAACCTGATGATATTCCAGCTTTAATCAAGAAATTGTCTATGGTCGTGGGGAAAATAAATATCTGTAAAAATTAAACCAACATAAATATAAAATACTTAAGGGGACTTAAATTTTATGGCTTCAAAAAATTCTATTTTTCAAAATTACTTTGTAGGTTGTCTGCATTTCTACAAATGTTTTAAAAGAAATTACACTGAGAATTTTGAACAATTAAATATGAGATAAAGAAAATAGGAAGTAATATAATAGTATTGAATAAATTCAATAATTAAAATTCTTCAAATAATCTTTCAGTGGAATTAAAGTTATTTGAGTCATTAAATTTCTGAAAAGTTCACAAAAATAAATATCAATTACTTTTAGATAATGTCAAAAATATTTGGGAAAAAGTCAGTTTCCTGATATTATAAAGGCCACTTTAATAAAATTATGCTCAATTATTATTTATTTTTAGATGTAAGCTTTTTTTCTAAGGAAAAACAATACTTTATTATGAAATTCTATCAAGAATCACACTTTAACAATTACATCAACTTCAACAGCCAAGATGGGAGAAACACAAGAAACACTGAGAAAATGAATAAAATTAATTATGTTCTGCTTAGGAAACTTTAACATTAGATAATGATAATGAAAACAAAAACCAAAGAATCAGATAATGAAAAAAAAATCTCATTAGTAGGAAAAATTTTAAAACCACAAGAGAAAATTCAATAGAAAGAAAAACTAAAATGTTTCCTGAGCCACAAGTCAAAGAACTTCATGTTTTATAATGAAATCATTGCTGAAGTTATGGGATACTGACCACAGGACAGGCGGGTAGATTAGCTACTGGAGCGTTCTCTGCTATGGGGACACACGTAATGTTTTTGATGTCAAATTTATTGTAACTGAATTCAAGAAAATGGTGTTCAAATGTTATTTCAAACATTGTACATTTAATAGGGTTGTTGTTTTGTTTTGTTTTGTTTAAATGGCTGACAAAGGTTTGCACACCTGTAGTCCATGGGAGACAGGCCAGATGCCTCGGTACAATGTGTGCAAAGGGAAAATTAAAATGCAAGGAAAATGTTTCAAAAGCATGCAGACTCCATTGCACCTACTATACACTCTCCTCCCCCATCTCCCACCCCCAACCTTGCTCTCAACATCAATAGATTCCCCAAATTAAAAGAACTTCACCCAGAGGGAAAGTGTAGTCCTTTAGGCCAATGGCTGCCCATGGGGGTGAGGGGGAACTAGCTGATGGATGGCAGAGAAGTAATGGCCTCGTGGGGACCCTCAAACCCCCTGGTAGACTTCTTCCAAATATGTAACAGTCATCAGAGTACAGGTTAGCTGACAGGCTGTGAGTTTATCTTCTTAGGAGAAGATCACCTGACCTATCGTTCTTTAAAGGGATAACAGATCAAAGAAAAATAAAGCATGGGTCATAACCAAATGAGTGACACTCACATAGGCCAAAATCTTTTCAATTTCTCTCCACTGAAACCGTGAAGTCGCAATTCTGCTGTTGTTTCTCACTTCGTACACTATGACCCCCTTGGCACAGAGCCCCAAGGCCATCTCTCCTCCTGGCCTTGTCTTCTCTGGGAGAACTTGGTAAACCAGCACACCATATTCCGGGAGCTGCTGAGTCACCTGGAATGAGAAAAAGGCCAATTAAGAAGAGACAGGCACATTGGTCTAAAATAATGGATTTCAAACCATTCCATGAAGAAAACACCTTCACGTACGTTCTGAAAAAAAAGAGTAGGATTGCCAGATAAGTTTAGGAAACACTGAACTAAACAGATCTCCTTACTATAGAATTCCTCCGTACCTCTAATATGATAGTGTTTTTCTATTTTATTAACCCAAGGAATCCTTTCCTAATGAAGTACCTTAAGACACTTGGAACACAGTTACTATGAAAATGGTACAAATAAATAGAGTAAAAATATTCTGAACAAAGTTATAGAATTCAGACTCTCTTGAATCATCTCAAAGTAAAGAATCCTTTTTCCCAAAGTCTACTGCAATACAATCTGGTACAATGCCTTCATTTTACAGATGGGAAAACTGAGGCCCAGGCACAGAAAGCAAACTTCCAAATGGTTAGCATCACTGTTAAAGCAAGATGAGCCATGAACATCCTGCAGAGAAAATGACCAATCACTGGCCCTTCTCACCATGTAACAGTGCTTTGGTGGGGTCCCCACAGCACAAGATCTGTCTTCAGTTTACCAGTTCAGGAGATGGAATTTTGTCAGGGGCATGAGGGTCAATCAGAGCTGGGAACTGCATCAGGCCAACCAAAGTCTTAAGAGGCCAGAGTATAAACCTAACACAAATGTTTTTATGTCTGAATGGTAATCATGTCTCTATTCTGGTCTCTACCATCTTCTTCTTCACCTGGAAGACTCCAGTTTTTACCAAACGGTTGATGCACCTCAGCTCACAGCAGGGACATTTTGCTCCAGGCATTTGAAACCCTCTCAGAAGGGTTTCACTGGTGAGATCTGGTATCTCATCTCTACCCCTGAGCAGAGGGCTCTATGTCCTGCCTCATCTCTCTCATCGCCAGGTGGGGTCACAAAAGTGAGGACAAATTATGGCTTTTGAGAGCTCCTTTCTCAAGCTCTTTGCTGACCTTTCTCCTTCTGCTGGTAAGTAATCTGTGCAGATAGGTTACACTGCCTACGAAGCCTACAGCTCTTCACATGATCTTGATTGCCTTTCTGGACCCTGAACCTCCCCGCTTTGTTTAACTTTGGAGAGACCCTCTCATTGTCACTATCATCATCGTCATCATCATCATCCAAAACAATATTTGTTGGACATTGGTGCTGAAGTATCCAATGGCCAGACCAGGCATGTACTTAAAGTATGACAAAGCAGGACCATCCCAAAACAATTAGGTAAATTCTTTTAAAGAATTTGATGTGATACAACAAAGGAAACCATAAACAAGATGAAAAGACAACCCTCAGAACGGGAGAAAGTATTTGCAAATGAAGCATCTGACAAAGGATTAATCTCCAAATTTTGCAAGCAGCTCATGCAGCTCAATATCAAAAATACAAACAACCCAATCCAAAAATGAGTAGAAGACCTAAATAGACATTTCTCCAAAGAAGATATACAGAGTGCCAACACACACATGAAAGAATGCTCAACATCATTAATCATTAGAGAAATGCAAATCAAAACTACAATGAGATATCATCTCACACCAGTCAGAATGGCCATCATCAAAAAATCTAGAAACAGGGCTTCCCTGGTGGCGTAGTGGTTGAGAGTGCGCCTGCTGATGCAGGGGATGCGGGTTCGTGCCCCGGTCCGGGAAGATCCCACATGCTGCGGAGCGGCTGGGCCCGTGAGCCATGGCCGCTTAGCCTGCGTGTCCGGAGCCTGTGCTCCGCAACAGGAGAGGCCACAGCAGTGAGAGGCCCACGTACTACCAAAAAAATAAAAAAATAAAAATAAATCTAGAAACAATAAATGCTGGAGAGGGTGTGGAGAAAAGGGAACACTCTTGCACTGCTGGTGGGAATGTGAATTGGTACAGCCACTATGGAGAACAGTATGGAGGTTCCTAAAAAAACTACAAATAGAACTACCATACGACCCAGCAATCCCACTACTGGGCATATACCCTGAGAAAACCATAATTCAAAAAGAGTCATGTACCACAATGTTCATTGCAGCTCTATTTACAATAGCCAGGACATGGAAGCAACCTAAGTGTCCATCAACAGATGAATTGATAAAGAAGATGTGACACATATATACAATGGAATATTATTCAGCCATAAAAAGAAATGAAATTGAGTTATTTGTAGTGAGATGGATGGACCTAGAGTCTGTCATACAGAGTGAAGTAATTCAGAAAGAGGAAAACAAATACCGTATGCTAACACATATATATGGAATCTAAAAAAAAAAAAAAATGGCCATGAAGAACCTAGGGGCAAGACAGGAATAAAGATACAGACTTACTAGAGAATGGACTTGAGGATATGGGGAGGGGGAAGGGCAAGCTGGGACAAAGTGAGAGAGTAGCATGGACATATATACACTACCAAACGTAAAATAGATAGCTAGTGGGAAGCAGCTGCATAGCACAGGGAGATCAGCTCAGTGCTTTGTGACCACCTAGAGGGGTGGGATAGGGAGGGTGGGAGGGAGGGAGATGCAAGAAGGAAGAGATATGGGGATACATGTATATGTATAACTGATTCACTTTGTTATAAAGCAGAAACTAACACACCATTGTAAAGCAATTATACTCCAATAAAGATGTTTAAAAAAAAAGAATTTGATGTGATAGTTCAAAAAAAAAATTAAACCATTAAAATCGTCATCATCAGAATAGAGATGCCTTTGTTAGAGTTGCTTACATTTTTTAAATTGTTTAGTATTTATTTTAATTTTTAATTTTTTAATTATATAGAGAGGGATATGATACTGAAGTACTTGGAGCCACAAAATTCTTAAAATGGTAAAGTGCCATTCTGTAATGGAGCAGGACCCTGTGGGGCCTTCCTGGGATAGACACACACACAGACCCCACCATGTCTTCCGCCTGCCTCTTGATTGTAGAAAAACTTTAGCTTCCTAGTCCTTCCCCGAGTTCCAAAGAATAAATTTAATCAGACAAGTGAGAAAACAAAGGAAAACAGTCAAGCAAGACAATTTAATAAGAGCCATTAAACAAAGTTAAGAACGTGTAATTCCTCCTCAAAGGCTATAGATAATATTCTGAGCCATATCTTTTGAGCTGTTTTGCAGATACTAAAACCCCCACCAGGAGGAAGAAGTTAACTGTATGCTGATCACCACCAGCATGTAGACCCCCAGACTGGTTGGAACCAGAAGGTTGATGATGTTGACTCCCAATTACCTCACTGCCAACCAATCAAAAGAATGTCCCTGAGTTGATCACACATCCCACAGCCCTCTCCCTCACCCTGTCTTTAAAAACCTTTCCCTGAAAGCCATCAGAGAGTTTGGGTCTTTTGAGCATGAGCTGCCCATTCTCCTTGTTTGGCACCTGCAATAAATGCTGCACTTTCATTCACCACAGCCAGGTGTCCGTAGATTGGCCTTACTGTGCATGGGTGAGAGGACCAAGTTCAGTTCAGTAACAATTCTAAACATTTCTCATGCATTTATTTCATTTAATCTTCACAGTAATCATAAGAGATAGGTGTAGCCTTGAAACTGGTAAGATCGCATACAAATCAAATCTATTTAGTGTTTTCCATCAAAGACTAAAAAAGAAAGTTTAGAGATTACCATACTAAGTGAAGTAACTCAGAGAAAGACAAATATGATACTATATCACTTACATGTGGAATCTAAAAAATAGTACAAATGAACTTATTTACAAAACAGAAACAAACTCACAGACATAGAAACAAACTTATGATTACCAAAGGGGAAAGCAGTGGGCGGTGGTGGGGGTAGATAAATTAGGACTATGGGATTAACAGATACACACTACTATATATAAAATAGAAAAACAGCAAGGATTGACTGTATAGCACAGGGAACTATATTCAATATGTTGTAATAACCTATAATGGAAAAGAATCAGAAAAAATATATATCAATATATGTATATAACTAAATCACTTTGCTGTACACCTGAAACTAACGCAATATTGCAAATCAACTATAGTTCGGTTAAAAAACAAAGATACGCCCTAAAAAATTTCCGCATTTTTGCTTACGAGATGGTGGCTTCCTTTACAACCACTTGTCATCCTTCAACCAGAGGAAGGAGGGACACAGTGAGCCCAGCACACTAAGCCAGGGCCTGGGCAGAGGCGGGCCAGGCATCGTCTGCGTGCAGGAGCCTCTGCAGACCTGAGTCCTTAGTCTCTCTGCTGGTTCTATGGTCCTGTGGCCACTTTCCATCAGATGTGTGCTGATGGCTTTGAAGTCCCCACTTGTCTCTCATCAAGGGAATGCTGCATCCCCTTCACAAGGAACGCGCATGAAGGCTGGATAATGGAAGACAGTGAGCGCTTTTCTCCAGGGCTTCTCAAATGAGATGCTTGAGGGATTACACTGTGCTAGGCGTTGCAGACAATTCCAAGTGACTGACCAAAAAAAAAATGGACAGACCTCACCTTGGCAGTTCTGCTTTCAAATGACTGTCTCTATCAAAGGCAAGAAAACACAGAATATTTCTACCTGCTTCAGGAGACTTTTGTACAAAGAAATGTATAAATCCTGGAGTTTCCTTTTGAAACTGATCCCCAGATCTAAAGGCCCCACCAGGCACATAACCCTGGGGAAGCTGGGGGCCTCCTCCCGCGTACCCCCGAGCTCTACCTGCACAGGCAGAGTGGCAATTCCCTCCTACCCTGAAGTAAAGTAACTGGTACTGTTATTGTTCTCATTGGGCAGTTATCACAGTGTTGCATGCCTCTGGGTACCCATCTGTCCTCCCTACAAGACTTGGGACTCCCTGGGGGCAGGAAGCATGTCCTTTCTGTCTCTGTTTGCTACTGTGCTTGGTCCACTGCAGGTGTAAGTTGTGGAGTGAGCAAAAGCTATTCATCAGAGGCTCTGTGTGCCCACAAACATAAGGGACTGAAAAATCACTGCTTTTGCTAAAGGGCCAAAGAAAGAGTAGACCAGAGCTGCACCCATATGTATGGACCACACCACCCATGCTGTGCTGAGAACAGTTGCCCGGAAGGCTACAAACCTGAAGTCTTCCAATGGCTTTGCTTTTGGCTCGCACTCAAGTTTTTTACTTCAGTTGTCAGAAATGTCTCTATGAGAAATGTGGTCTCCTCCCACTCACCGAATAGCGACTGTGAGCTCCAAGATTGAAGAAAGGTCCTGCCATAACCACCCCAGCCCAATAAATCTTACCCATTTTGGGGGATCATTTCCAATGCCGTCTGCTTCCAAAAGTCTCTCCTTGCCCCACAGGGCGATGTAGCTTCCTTCCTCCCAAAGGCTCAAGTCCCTTGGTCATACTTCCTTGTGGGTCTGAGCACATCCAGCCCCAGAGAAATCTCTGGAGGGGATTGCCGACTATGTGCCCTTGAACACCGATACACCCTCTCAAGAGTCCAAAGGCCTCACCCTCAAGAATTCCAGCTCCGCATCCTCTCCCCAGAGCGCAGGACTTAAACGGTGCAGCTCTGAGACTTCGACTTGGACCCGGAGAGCCGTCATCCTCTCAATCAGACTTGCGGGGATGTAATCTTCAACTCGAAAGTAGGCTTTACTCTCTACCTGCTGGAAAGATGCAGAAGAAAAGAGGTGCCACAAGACGCCTTCTATGGGAATCTGAGCAGGACAGGAGCCTGTCTGCTCCTTTAAAGTGCCCACCGGGATATCATTTTCTACCATATTAGAGATTGGGCCAAACCATGTGACAGGAACAGAAGGGAGCGAGGAAAGAAGCCACCTGTTTTTGAGCCCCTTCTGTATGCCACGTGGTGCCCAGAACACATTAGCTTTCTGTCCTCACGGGAATCCTGTGAGGACAGTATTATTATTGTCATTGCTAAGATGCACAAAATGAACAAGAAAGGAAGTCATTCAACAGGGCCAAGGTCACACCACTTGTAAGTGACAGAAAGAAGATTTCATCCCCCAAAGCCCTCACACATTCCACAATGCCACTCCACTTCCCAAAAGGCACAGCGAAACCATGGCCCTAAAGCTTTGTTTCTATGTATTCATTTAGCGCTTCTGTCTGCGTGTGCTACCAGTACACTGTCCCCTCTCACAAGGGAGGTCTTAGCTGTGGCACCATCTCTCCACAGGTGATCAAGAAGTTGTCCCCTGAACAAGAGAAGATCTGACACCCACACCCTGCCCCAGGCCAGAGCCTACATCAAGTCTACTCTTCTGGGAACCTGAGGCTGCAGCCCACCAGGAGTTGCAGGAAGATCTTCATGACTCAGCATCACTTTGCTGTCTGATGCTAGGTTCCCTGGTACAGACTCCGGGGCAGAGAGGGGTAGGCAGCTGGAGGCGTGGTCTCAGGGTTCACTGTAAGGAATGAGGAAAGTAGAGCTTGGCAGATGGAGAAGCTGACCCTTCCCTGGTATTCCTGAATCAGGCCATCCTAGTCTCAGGAAGCCCCTCGCAGTCTAATCTTGGGCAAGACAGGTCCCCACAGCTGAGGACAACTGCCCATGAGGGAGGCGGCTGGGAGCCGAGAGCACCTGGCCTTCTTGGGGCTGGGATTGGGCAAGTCAGTCTGATGAGGGGGTCTGAAGGGAGCAGCACAGCATCCACTACACCCCATGCCCCTGGTGTGGCACAGGAGTCCCCATGTAGCTGTGGACTGAGAATCCTCCAGCCGAGGGCTGGCCCATGCCAGTTCTGAGCTCAGCTCAGAGACGCAAAGGGAAAGAAATTGCTCAGCAATCCAGTGCATAAAAAAGCATTCAGAATGCTATCAGGGTGGCCAAAATCTAGAACACGGACAACACCAAATGCTGACAAAGATGTAGAGTAACAGGAACTTGCATTCATTACTGGTGGGAACGCACGATGGTTCAGCCACTTTTGGAAGACAGTTCTTCAATTTCTTATGAAACTAAACATACTTTTACCATATGACCCAGCAATCGCTGATATCCTTGGTATGTACCCAAAGGAGTTGGAACTGTACGTCCACACAGAAACCTGCACGTGGATGTTTACAGCAGCTCTATTCATAGTTGCCAAAACTTGGGAGCAAAAGAGGTCCGTCAGTAGGTGAATGAATAAATAAACTCTGGTACATGCAGACAATGGAACATTATTCAGCACTAAAAGGAAATGAGCTATCAAGTTGAAAAGACATGGAGGAAACATAAATACATATCATTAAGTGAAATAAGCCATTTTGAAAAGGCTGGATGATTCTGACCTTATGACATTCTGGAAAAGGCAACACTATGGAGACAATAAAAAGATTGGTGGTCGCCAGGGGTTGGGTGGAGAAAGAGAGACGAACAGGTGGAGCACAGAGGATTTTTAAGGCAGTGAAACTACTCTGTATGATACTATGATAGTGGGTATGTGTCATTATAAATTTGTCCAAACCCATAGAAGGTAAAACACCAAGAGCAAACCCTAAAAGTAACTGTGAACTCTGGGGGACAACAATATGTCCGTGTGGGTTCATCAGTTGCAGCAAATGTACCACCCTGGTGGAGGACGTTGATCGTGGGGGAAGCTATGTATGTGGCGGCAAAAGGGTATCTAGGAAACCTCTGCACTTGCCACTCAATTTTGCTTTGAGACTCAAACTGCTCTAAAACAAGTCTACTAAGCTTTTTTGTAAGTATGTAGGACCTTTGACCCGGCATCGCAGTGCTAGGACTATGTCCTAGAGAGGTCAACCTGAAACTAAAACAACTCCAGCACGAACATTTATTTCTATGTCATTTAGGTTAAAAAGAAAGATCAGAAGCAACTGGAACAATAATAATAGTAGTTATTACCACTCACACGGCGCCTCTAGGTGATGCCTACCAGTGAGAGAACAAATAAGTAAACAAAGGTCCAGCCCTGCTGAGGCATACCGCATGGCTATCCCAAAAGCTCATTAGGAAAGCCAGGGGAAGACATACCAAGGAGTGAGAAAGCAGAATGCAAATCGAAAGTGGCAACGTTTACAACTGCATAAAATCCCTGCGTGTGGTCAAAGGCTGGAAGAGAATGCACCCAGAGGAAAGTTGTTCTACAGTAATGATGTGATTAAGGAGATTTATTTTTGTACCAAATTGTCTTTGTCTCCCTTTTTAAAATGCAAATGTAATCATGTTACTTCCTGCTTAGAATTCATCAGTGGCTCCCAATCTTTCACTACAGTGGTTTCTAAATCATGGGTTTTTTTTTTTTCCAGCACCAGAACCATTTATCAAACAAAATAACCACCCCTTAGGAGGGCACACGAAGTTTCTCCTGGATCTGACTGGCAGTGCCACCCAGCCTCGCAGCCCGGTAGCTAAGGTTGCCGTCAAATCCCTGCAGAGCTGGACGGGACAGCCTCCTCCTCCTGCCCACTCAGTGACCCAGACACAGGGAGGGGCTCTCCCCTCTGAGACCCCCTAATGCCCTTTGATGTGCCCACCGCAGTGCCTGGCACATAGTGAAACGAGGCCCTAGAAGTGAGTCCTGGCTGTGCTTTCACTATCTTACCTAACCTCACAGAGGTGCAATTCTTCTATAATGCAGATAGAAATAACACCAGCTTTGCAGGGTTGACACGGGCTTAGATGATGCAAGCATGGAGGAGGCCCTCCATAAATTAGGGCTGAGCGAGTGGCTGCACAAATGAATGAGTGTGTGTAATCTGTTGCCTTTAAACACACACACACACACACACACACACACACACACACACACAGAGAGAGAGAGAGAGAGAGAGAGAGAGAGAGAGAGAGAGAGAGAAAGGGAAAAAGTCTGCCTTTGGAGGCCACACAGGGGCAGCAGAGAACATCTTGGAACCACACTGGTCCCCAGAGCAGCTGGAGAGGTTGAGGATAGGCAGGATCTGGGGAAGAAGCTGGAGGTGAAGGATGAGATTGGGCTGAGGCAGCAGCTAGGTGAGGCCAGTCAGAAACTGGGCAGGCCAAAGGCGCAGGGGGTTGCCAGAACTGGGCGCCTAGAGTCAGGTCTGGGCCCCTGGAGCCTCGGGGCAAGTGATCCCATAAGAAAAGTCTGGGCCTGTGTGTTCCCAGCTGCCTTCAGTGGATCTGGCCCACAGTTTCCACCAACTATCAGCCCTAGAGTTAGGGTCTCGGGTTACACAGCGTATCTGAATCCATAGACTGAAAGTTAGTCTTTGTTTTGTTTTACAGCAGAGCACTCCTGATTCTGGGGTAGGGGAAGGGAAGCTTGCAAACAGCAGTTGCTACATGCCGGGCCACATACGTACGTCACCACCTTCCACCCTTACAGCAGCTTTGACCTACTACTATTTCCATTTTTCAGGTGAAAAGGCCGAGACTCAGAGAGACAACGTGCCCAAGGCCACTTAGCTACTTAACAAAAGAGTCAGGGCTTGGACCTGGTTTCTGTCTGACCCCAAAACTCAGGCCCACTCCTTTGCTCCATAGAGCCTACTAAGGGCAGCCCAACGTTCTGCCCCTGGAGGCCGCCCTCCCTACCCCCCCAATCTGCACCCCCCCCGTCCAAATGAGCCGCACACAGGTCTGGACAAGATACTGCAGCTAGGACGGTGACTGATTCACCGGGGCACCCCTGGCTGACAGCACCATCCATGAGCCTGGGCCCCTCTCCTCCCGAGACCCCCCGCCCCCCAAGTAGCAGTACAAGGGCAGGAGGGAGCTGGCCTAGGCACGGTTAGGACCCCAGCTCTGGGGACTGAGGAGACAGGAAGGAGCTCCAGTATAAGCAGTGACAGGCCTGCAGGCTTGTCAAAGGGGCAGGGAGGGGTTCCGGGGGCCAGGCCAGCCCTGGGAGACTGCCCACCCAGGCCAGGGGGGGAGGGTGGTGCCCGGAGGAGAAAGTGAAGTCTCAGTCCTTGTGGACTGAAGTGGGAGCAGGGAAGGGAGGGTCAGAAGGACAGGGTGTTGGGAACTGAGCTACGTTTCCCTGACAAGCAAGCTGCGGACTCCCCTGATGGATGACTTTTATCCACAGTCTTATCCAGCCAGGAGCCTGTACTCCATTCATCCATCCACTCCTTAGACCAATACTCTTGAGCAAACGGCCTGTGTTTGAGACACTGCTTTGGTGCTGGGGAAATGGCAGAACAAAACACACAAAACCTTTACCCTCTGGTGGATCCCATTCTAATGGAGAGACCTACAGTAAGACCGATGAGGAAATGGATACACCATGCTGGGTGGTGAAAAACGCGAGGGGATGAAGAAGGACTTAGAAGGTTCCAGACGTGGTGGCACCTTCTGAAGATGTGCTGGGAGGAAAGCAAAATGATACTGGTGTAGTCTGAAACGTATTTTTCGAACTGCAACCTGCAATCCATTAGTGAGCTGTGAAATCAATCTTGTGGTTCATAGCCTGCATTTATAAATTAACTAGAATAGAATAGGAAAGACCAATGTGTATCACATATAGAAAGGGTGCATCTGATTTCCTAAACTTTCGCCTCAATTCTGTTACATGGACACATGTGTACAGGTTGGGTGGTAAATGTCTGTCATTTTTTATCAGGGGTTATGGCACAAACCATTTGAAACCAGTGATTATAAGAACGCAGTAAATTAGTAAATTACTGTTTTTAGGCAAGACCTTAGATTAGAACTACATTGCAATGTATAAACTTGATCTGTTGACCTTTGTATCCCCCAGAGTCTAGCAAAGAACACTTGATGGTTGTTTGTTGGATGAATGGATGGAGGGATGCAGTTTACCCCAATCTCAGCAGCTGATAGGTGCTAAAAACACAGGCTCAGTCTTCACATTTCTAACTGTTCCCCCCGTCCCATAATTGCTTCTCCAGTGACCCCACCCAAGGGACCCCAGTCTCTACCCCTACCTCCTCTGGGTAACTGCCAAACTCAGCCTGCAGGGCGAGGACCCCCAGCTGCAGCAGCATCTCGTCATTGCAGTACAGCTTCTCCTCCAGGATGTCTCTCCGAAGCTGCAGGTAAAATTGGTGCCTTGTCCAACTGTGCCTGGGAAAGAGATGCAGGAATAAAGGTCACTGGAATGCTGAGGGCGAGGGAGACCACTAAAGCCTGGGAAGCAGGAAAAGGAGAGAAGATGAGATACAAGTCAATAGAACCCAGAGGGCAATGCCAGTAAGACAAAGGCGGTCTCCTTCATCCACACCATGCTTCCTGTTACTCATTGAGGTCTACTCTGTGCCAGTCATTTCCCACAACCATGGAGATGTTTGTTCCTGTGGTTCAAGTGAGAAAACTGATGTTCAGTGAGATGGTGTTTCTAGTAAGCAAAGGAATAGAGACAGTGATCCAACCCCAAACCGGTGACCCTTTCCTCGAACCCTCATCACTGGGCTGCTGGGAGGCGGGACATGTTGGGGCCAGGGGAGAGAGAACTTGACCTTGACCAGCATATGTTTGAAACAAAAGGGTAAGTTCTCATTTTGACCAGGGCCTGTCCCCAAATACTGACTTTTCCCCCTTTTCTGTCATATTGGAATCCAATCAACAGAAGATCAGCCACAGTAACTGTTGTTATTTATACGCACATTAGTTTGCCAAGCACTTGCCTAGACCCATTATCTCTAATGTCAGCCTGGATGTACATAAACACCTTAAGGAACAAACAAAGAAGTGTGCAGCACTCACTGGAGCAGCCCATAGTGACTGACAAAGAACTTTATTCTCAGAAAGAGCGTGAAGGTATCCGGGGAGCTCTTCTTCTGGGGCTGCTCACTCCAGCCTTCGGGGGCTATTTTGCACACCCTGGTTTCAGCGTCCAGGAAAAAGAACTCTTTGCCTGAAATGGAAGTAGACAGTATTTAGAGGGAAAAGCAGTCGGTGAGGCACCACCCCTCAGACTCACAGCCCTGAGCTCTGCCCAGAGGGTCAGACAGGAGCCAATTGAGTACAGGAGAGAACAGGAAGCAAGTCATCAGGATAGCTAGTACCACAGGACCTTTGTTGGGCCCATGAGAGACCAAGAACAGGGGATAAAGAGGAGAGTGTCAGGGAAGAGAAACTCAGCACCCAGAGGAGAAAATATGATTATTTATCTTAGAGAAGATATCACTTAACATCCGCCTCCCAGCTACCATCTTATGGAAATAAAATTAAAAAACAAAGAACTGAGTATTTATTCCATTTCTGCCATGGGCCAGGTGCATCAGCTGGACCACGCCCACATCTCTCCAGCCAGAGTGTTATGGACTGAATGTTTGTATCCCCCAAATTCATATATTGAAACCCTACCCCCTGCAGGTGTGATGTTATTTGTAGGTGGGGCCTTTGGGAAGTAATTAGGTTTAGATGAGGTCATGAGGATGGGACCCCCATGATAGGATTAGCGTAATAAGAAGAGGAAGAGACCAGAGCTGGTTCTCTCTGCTATGTGCGGACACAGTGAGGAGGTGGCCATCTGCAAGCCAAGAGGAGGGCCCTCACCAAGAACATGACCGTGCTCGAAGCCTGATCCTGGATTTCCCAGCCTCCAGCACTCTGAGAAATAAATGTGTGTTGTTTAAGCTACTCAGTCTACAGCATTTTGTTATAACCTGAGATGACTAAGACATGGCGTAAGTGGAGTCACCTTTGTCTTTTGACCTGAATGTTGCCACCTTGAAAACTCCACCAACCCAAGCTCAGGACTTCAACTGCAGTTAAGTTTGCCTTCTAGCACCTCTGGGAGGGAGGATGAATCAGCTCCAGCCACTGGAGGCCTCACCTCGAGCCCCTGCTCTCCTCAAGGCAAAGCTTGACCCTCACCACCCCTCCTGGGTGCCCTTGGCCACTCCCCCTGAACCCCTGCAGGTCTGCCCCAGCCCTGCTCTGCCCCATGCCCTTCTCCACACTCTGCCCTCACCACGCAGCATCCAGACCTCTGCCCGCTGTGTCCTCAGCCCTGGCTGCTGAACCCGACTCCCCACACCAATTCACCCCTCCCTTTGGGTCACGTCTTCCCAAGGGATGGGCAGGTCCCCATTACAGTTTGGCTGGCAGACCCTCCCAAATGGGTTTATGTCCAAACCCCTGACTGTCACTCTTGAGTGATTTACCCAGGAGACCCCAGCTGAGTAGGTCTAGGATGTCCACGTGGAAGGGGTCCAGGGGTGGGCAGCTGACTGGGAGGGAAAGTAGGGGAGAAGCCTTAAGGTTTTTCTCCCAGAGCAAGCGCACTGGTTTTATTAAGGCTGCATGTTACAGATCAATAAAAATGTTTCCTGCAGGTTCTTCTATTCACACTTGAGGAAAGACTGAGCAAACATCAACTGACAACATTGAAGCATATAATGTTGCTCTTACTTGGGAGAGGGATTTTTCAGAGGTCTGCTGAGAACTATGAGAGGTAAGGTCCGCCCTCTACCCACCATGGCACACTGAGTGATCCTACCGCAAGCTGATAAGCTTCTCCCACTGGGGATGGGAGAATAGAGGAACACGGAGATCATGACACCTAGCAAGGTGGGCTGGTGGAGCAGGGTTTAACCTGAAGGCCTGTGTGATCCCAGCTCAGCCTGCTTCCCATCACTCCACACAGTGGTTAAAGAGCGTCCACTACAACGAAGGGATCTTTGCGGTAGATGGAAATAAAGACTCCCTTTAACAAAAGGGCAGAGCTGGAAAGGTGTAAAAACCCTTTCCTTCTGGATCTTCAGAAGGGGTTATCTTAACTTAGGCTCCTGGGGTGGGTGTGCTGATTTCCCATTAGTCCTGGATGATTAGATGGACTCATTTTTATTTTTATTGTGGTAAAATACACACAACATAAAATTGACCGTCTTAGGGCTTCCCTGGTGGCGCAGTGGTTGAGAGTCCGCCTGCTGATGCAGGGGACACGGGTTCGTGCCCCGGTCTGGGAAGATCCCACATGCCGCGGAGCAGCTGGGCCCGTGAGCCATGGCCACTGAGCCTGCGCGTCCGGAGCCTGTGCTCCGCAATGGGAGAGGCCGCGACAGTGAGAGGCCCGCGTAACGCAAAAAAAAAAAAAAAAAAAAAAAAAAAGTCGACTGTCTTAACCACAGTTAAGTATATAGTTCAGGAGAATTAGGTACATTCACACTGTTGTGCAACCCCATCCCCACATCCATCTCCAGAACTTTTTCATCTTGTAAAACTGCAGCTCTGTCTGTACGCATGAAGCAATAACTCCCATTTCCTCCTCCACCCAGACCCTGGCAACCACCGTTCTACTTTGTGTCCCTACGAATTTGACTGCTCTAGGTACCTTACATAAGTGATATCTGCCTTTTTGTAACTGGTTTATTTCACTCGGCATAATGTCCTCGAGGCTCATCTATGTTGTAGCCTCTGTGTGTCATCTAGCCATCTATGTGTCAGAATTCCCCTCCTCTTTCAGGCGGAATAATCTTCCATTGTACGTATATACCACGTTTTACTCGTCTATTCATCTGTCAGCGGATACTTGCGTTGCTTCCACATTTTAGCTACTGTGAATGATGCTGCTATGAACATGGGAATACCAATATCTCTGAGAGATGCTGCTTTCAATTATTTTGGGTATGTATGTCAATGTGGAATTGCTGGATCATCGGGTAACTTGGTAATTTTTTGAGGAACTGCCATATTGTTTTCCATAGTGGCTGCACCATTTTGCATTCCCACCTAGACAAAAATGTTTCTCAAATTTGCTTGTCTAACCTCAAGGCACTGAGATTGGTCAACCAGACCCAGCAAATCACAGAAGCTACAACATCTTACAAGCATTGTTTCCTTACCATCCTCTGCACTTACTTGACAGTTTGCACGTGAGGACTTGACATACTGACTAAGGTCTAGGTGTGCAAGGGGCAATGTCCCAGTCTCAAGCAGTTTTGTTAGAAGGAATAGCACTCAGGTACCTAGACAGCGGGGTTACCTGAGGCACCAGCCCAGCTGTGGGCAACCTGGGAGCCACTTACCTTTCATGTAAGCCAAGCCAAAGTAGGTGAGCTCCCCAAGGCTGGCAAAGGACGCAACAGCGCTGAAGACAGCTCCCACTGTCGACGTGATGTCACATCTCACCTCCAGGCACTGCCCGTTCAGCAGCATTACACAGAGGGCCCGGAGAGCCAAATAGGACTTCCCTTTTTTGGTCTGAAAACAAGAATGGTATAAACTGTAACAACAACTACAAGACATAGAGTCTTTACCATGGGCTAGCTATTGTGCTAACCACTTTATATGTATTTTCTCATTTAACTGACAAACAACCCGAAGAGATAAGTACGTTTGTGATTCCTGTTCAGCAGAGGAGAAGCAAGGCTCACAGACAGTAAGGGACTTGCCCAGAGTTGCACAGTTAGTAAAAGGCAGAACCAGACTCAAATCCGTGCTCTCTGCCAGCCTCTGCAGGGGCCAGGAAGGCTGGGGAGCCACATGTAACAGATCTCTCCCCTGCAGAAATCCTGGCTGCCCCTTGAGCTCTGCTTCTCGAGAGGAGTGCCCAGGACCACAGTGGTGAAGCGTACACCCGCAGGAGTACTGGACAACCTGATACTGACCCCCAGGCCTTCACAGAGCACAGCAGAGAGAATTTGGGTGGGCACGGATCCAAGGAAGAGAGAGGGCTGGCGCTAAGGTGATTACTGTGAACCGAGAAATTCATCAGCAGAGCCGCATCCAAAGATATGCCTTCTGTCCCTTCACCCTGCTCAGACAAATTCCAGATTCATCGGCCTCTGTAGCCCCACCCTAACCACTGTTGCCTGGGCTCAACCGCCCAGAACAGCCCATCATTCTGCCGCCACAAAGTCTTGTCTGCCTGAGTCTCTGCACATACTGCCCACTGCCTGGAATGCTCTTCCTCTCCCTCCCCACATGGCAAATTCCTATGAATTTCCCAGATCAGGCTCAAGACCTTTTGTCTGTGGCCTGGAGGGTCAAGCCACCCTCTCCCTTCTCTGCTCCCCCGATGCTTTCTGCTCAGGGGCCCAGCCTCCCTAAGGATGGGGGCTGAGTATCCCCTGTGCCCCAAAGCCTAGACTGAGGCCTGGCCCAGACCTCCTCAAAGTGTCCTCATTAAAAGACAGTCGTGGGTGGACACTACAGCTGGCTTTAGTGCCATTGAGACCATGCCTGCCACCACACCATGACCTTCCTACACCCAGGGGCAGTCCCACACCCCAGGGGCCCGGGCAGGTCTGAGGACCCTGTGGGAGGGAGAGCTCTCCCATGATCCCAGGCAGGGCGGACCACATGGCACACTCTTAGCCACCCTGGTTCCTGCCTGTCCTGCACACCTGTGTCCCCTGGGGCGGTTGTTTACCATATGTGCGCATGCTGGGGCGGGGAGGGTGTGGAAGGTGCTCTGAAGCACCCAGGGCTTCGGTTTAATGCTCTGCAGTTGCCCTCTTGAAATTTGTAATAATTGTATCCTTGAATGTGTGCTTTCTAAGTGATGTCCCATTGGAGCACGCACAAGGAGCGTGGGTTCACAGTGATCCTGCCTCCCCACCTCTGGTAATGGGGTCTGGCTGCCAGCTCCTCTGTTCCCTGGTGCCCCAGGCCCCGTCCAGTCTCTGCCTCCCACTCCCTACCCTGCAACCTCTGCCACCTTCCACCCAGGGCAGCCTCCGGCTTATATATTCCACCATCCCTCCCCTCCTCCCCGGGGGACTGGTTCAGGAAGGGTCCCAGTCAGGCATCTCAGAGCAGGGCATGGCAGTGGCTGTACCCACTCTGGGCCGACAGTACCACAGCTCTTTCCTTGGGCCCCAGGAGGGACAAGCCTGTCACTCACCCCCAGTCCAGGTCCGCCTGAGCTGGGGCAGCAGAGCCAAGGGAAGGGAAACTGGCTTTTCCTCCCCAGAAAACAGACAAATGCATATGTATAAATGCTAGAAGGCAAGCTCCACGTGAAGAGGACTCTGCGTTGTTCATATCGGAGATCTAGGGTCTGGAGTAGTGCCTGGTACCTACTAGCTGCTTCAAGAATATTTCCTGACTGAATGGGAAGAAGAAGACAGAGCTCGTCTGGAAGGACAATCAGGACTCCGTCAGAAGTCACAGGGGGTTCCTCTTAAAGGGGAAGAGGATGCTGAAGAAAGGACGTGAAGTAGGAGTGTGACTTGGCGAGGGCTGGCAGGTGCCTGGAGGAGAGAGTGAGGCCCTCAGAGCTCAGAGGCCCTCAGGCCAGCTTGTGGCCTGCCCAGCTGGTCACTTCCCTCGCCAACCTCCAGCCCTACCCAGTCGAACCCAGCAGTTACCACAATTGTTCCAGGCAGATACAAGATCACCGGGGCCTCTCCAGCCAGCAGGGCGAACTCCGGCCTGGAAAACTGAAGAAACACGCAGAGTCACTCACAGTAGAGGAGAGAAATCAAAGTCAAGTTCCACGGAGCTGGACCCCCAGGTCCAGAACTGGGCTTCTCCCATGGCCTCACTTCCCCCTGCCCACCAGCAGCAGTCCCTTGCCCAGAGCCAGCAGCAAGCAGGTTTCAATGAAATGGAGCTCAACTGTGCTGAGGCCCTAGCTAGTCTGGGCATCTCAGAGCAGATGTCTTACAAGTGGGTGTGGTTTTGGTGATGTTCTAGCTGTTCAGTTAGGTGTCCACTTCATTCTCAGTGATATGATTCATGCATGATCACATAGTCTTTTATATGTCTCAAAATAAATACATATTATATGCAACAAGAGTTTTCAAAAACGAAAATACCTTTAGATTTAGATCCGATGAAACGTTTTTCCAGCTCTGGACATTGAATCAGTAGTGTGCATGAAGAGTGATTCTCGGTTTCACATACTCCATGTTTGTAGCACACTTGTGACGCAGGAAGTGCTTTAATGCCACCATTATTTAGACCGAGCCATCTAAAATGGGCTGAGAATGGGCACCCTATGGGGTGCCCATTCTCAACCCATTTTGCAGGAAGTCAAGGCTCCAAGAGGTTAAGAAACTCACCCAAATCTAACACCAGTGAGTGATAAGGTTGGGTGGGCCTTCTAATCTGTCCCCCATGGGTTCCTGGCAGGACTTCTGTCTCAAGAGGCCAAACATCCAGCCAGGGTGTCCCTCAGAAGCGTCTTTAGCAAGCGGTTATGAAGAAAAGCCAAAGAAGATGAACAAGGCCTCCCTGATGCCGGTCCATCCCTCCCCCTCCAAGTTCATGAAGCCCTGAGAGTGGCCTTGGAGGGCAGCAGGGGCTGGAGGGGAGTGTGGCACCAGGGCCACAGAGGAGAGGATGTCTTGCGGCTGCCCCGAGCTCAGCTCATCCCTAATTAGTTGAGCACATTAAGCAAATCTCTCTGCAACAGACAGACAGGCAGACAAGGCCTCTGGGGGCATCTGGGTCTGATGTTCCCAAAGGGCTACTGATGCTCAGACAGAAGGCCTGGCAGGGACAGCCTCCTCAGTGAACAGCCTGCTTGGGAGAGGTTCACAGATCCAGGGGCACTGATCCCCATGGTCACTGTGGGCTTGTGTGGTTATTAAAACAGTTTTTCAGCTCATGTCAGTGTCACGCATCGAGGAAGGGATGCTTTTTATCTAAACACCGGAAGTGGCTCTGACCGCTGGTGCCAGAGCTGCTTCTGGCAGAAGGCGTTATCCTGGGACCATCCCTGATCTCATCCTGCAGCACAGGTGTAGCAAGCCGGCCCCTCAGCAGAGACCAGCCTGCCTGCCAGGAGTCAGGGGTCCCCGGAGCCACAAGTAGAGGTCACCCAACGTGGTCCCTCCTGTCGTCACGGACTTCCAGGCTGGGGCAGGCTGGCGTGGCTACTCTTGAGCCCCAACTCCCCACACTCGTCCAACCCCTACTGCCCTATGTGCCAACCAACCTGGAGAATCTCTCTCCCTGACTGTCCCACCCATTCCTTTGCTCCCACGCGTCACCTGTTCAGAAGGCCCTTTCCAAGTACATTCAGCCTTCTCAGCTCTCTTACCACATCCCCTGTTCTGCCACCATCCACGCCAACGTCTGTGAACTTCCTGAACGCTGGGACCTGGTATCTTCAACCTTCTGTCCTACACAGAGTCTACAGCAAGGCCACTCAATAACACCTATTGCCCTGAATTTCAAAGTTCAGGATGATTTTAGTCCAGTTCTCTGTAAATCTCAGCCCAGGGACCCCGACCCCCGGCAGGACCCTGCCCATTTTCAGCTGCTGCGTCAGCCACACATGCCTCCTTGCTCACACCTCTCTTGGGAGTGCCCTTTGGTCCTCTCTGCTCACCTTTCCCTTTCTCTGCAGGAAACCCTTTCCAGAAGAAGCTGCTAGCCGTGAGTTTTCTGGGAGAGCAGAACCAGAGCTGAGCTGTCGGCCTTCCTGAAGATCTGGGGGAACTTCAGCTGGAAGAACGCTGGCCAGCGGTCAGAGAAGGAGCAACAATTAACAGTAGAAACAGCTTCCATCTAGCAAAAGCCCCCACACACGTGTGTACCCACTACTGCCCCTTCACCCCACGAGTTATATCCGCTTTGCCAATGAGGAAGCTGAGGCCCAGAGAAGTTAGGGCTGCAGAGCCACGGGGGTTGTTTTGAGGTACAAGGGTTCAGGCCGTCTCCTCCTCACCCCACTTTGACCCTGCCTCTGCTCACTGTGCTCAGGACAGGCTGGGCCCGTGACCCCAGGTCCTGAACACAGAATGATGGGGCTGCAGAGGGTTCTGACATTCCTCCCTAGAATTCTATCTATTGTTCAAAATGTTTCAACGATAAACACACATTATTTATGGAATCAGAAAAAAAAAATGATTTTCATTGGGAAAACAGCAAATAGAGTTTTGTTTTATTTATTTATGTTTGGCTGCATTGGGTCTTTGTTGCTGCAGATGGGCTTTCTCTAGTTGCGGCGAGCAGGGCCTACTCCTCGTTGCAGTGCACGGGCTTCTCATCACGGTGGCTTCTCTTGTTGCAGATCACAGGCTCTAGGCACATGGGCTTCAGTAGTTGTGGCATGTGGGCTTAGTTGCTCCGCAGCATGTGGGATCTTCCCGGACCAGGGCTCAAACCCATGTCCCCTGAATTGGCAGGTGGATTCTTAACCACTGTGCCACCAGGGAAGTCCCACAAATAGAGTTTTAAATAGAGGAAAAAGCATTTTGAGGTGAACTCTGCAGCCTCCTGCCAAGGCCCCAGCTGTGTATTTGACATCAAGCCGGCTACAGCCCTTGGCTGATCCGTGGAGGGACAACAAATCAAGATGTGTATAAATAAAGTTTCAAAATGCATAATGTTCCAGGTCCAGGAAGATATGGGCCCATATGAGTTTCAAGCAGGTTTATTAGACTGATTTTGAAAATAGCCACAATTCTTCTCCCTGATCCATGCCCTTAACCATGGGACTTTGAACGCCCTCCCATCAGAAGGTGGAGTCTGTTCCCCACTCCTTGAATTTGGGCTCACCTGTAGCTTTCTTTGGCCAATAGAATGAGGTGGAAGTAGTGAGGGCTAGGGCTAGTTCTGGAGGTTCTGTGGAGATACCTCTCTCTCTCTCTCCCTCCCTCCCTCCTCCCTTTTCTTCTTCCCTCCTTCCCTCTCTTGACCTCAACTCTGCCATTGTCATAAGGACAATCCCAGGCTAGCTAGCCTGTGGTGAAGAACCAGGGCTTGCCTAGACAACAGCCAGCCAACCCCCAGAAGCGAAGTTGCCCAGCTGAGGTGCAGCTGATCACAGATGCACAAGAGTACCCTGCAGAGTGCAGAAGAACCTCCCAGCTGAGCACAGCCTAAATTCCTAACTCACAGAATCAAAAGCTAAATAAATCATTGTTTTTAGTCGCTGTGTTTTGTGGCTGTTTGTTACGCAGCCTCATGTGACATAGATAATCACAACAACAACAGAAGCATGTTGTTCCATAACTGAGTCTGAACTTGGTTCCCAGAGGAGACAGAATGCCCTGACACCATAGCTGCCATCAGGCCCCTCATCATCTTGACTTCATATCTGCTTAAATGTGGCTTTTTCACCTGCCAATGCAATAGGGTCAGCTTTTTCCGGAAAAGCAACAGACTTCTCAATAATCAGAAGAAAGAAGCAGGGTACAGCAGGTCCCACACCAACGTCCCACAGCAAGTTCACAGCCCCGTACACCTTGCTGCTTACCTGTTCACAGAGAGGCTGCAGCAACTGTGTGCTGAGGCGCTCAGTCTGGGCTCCAGGGAGCTCTGAGTCTCTGTGCTTCTCTCTGAAACTAACCAAAGAGCATGGTGGAGGGCATGAGCAGAGGCAAAGAGCAGGGCTCTCTTGAATTAAGCAACCTAGGGTGTGGATATCAGCATCACGACTTACTAGCTGTGTGCCATTGACAAAGTTACTTGACCTTTCTGAGTCTCTTTCCTCATGTGAAAAATGGAAATGGAAATAACAGTTACAGAGGGTTGGGGGAGTTTTTAGGAGGAAAGATGAAGCTTAACAACAAAGAGAACCTTATTTTATGGACAACAAACAGTGAATTAATTTTTTTTTTAATCTCAAATTGAAAAGCAGAGAACGGTGGAAGATTTGACGATTAGTCTAAAGGCCATTCTTCTAACACACCTAGAGCAACAACAAAAACACTCTTTCACAAATTGCCTTTTCTTTCACTCCACCTAGAAATCAATTAAAGGAAATTTTTCTTTCATGTCATTTGTTTAAATTTGTTTTTATCAATTTTAAAAGAGAGTTTATGTTGGGTATAAATAACTCTGCTAAATTACATCTCCGAATGAAGTTTTCCTCAGGACACAGGCGAGTCCTAAGCTCAGCCCCTTCTCTTCAGGGGCTTCCTGGAAGAGTGGGGTTTATACGGGCTTTCTCTGCCTCCACAGCATGGACATCAGGCCAGGAAACAACAGAGTGGGTACCATCAGCCCACCCAGGAAATGCTCAGGGCGCCATACCCACCTCTGCAGGGATGCAGACACCCCGGGGCCCTCGCTGCCCGGCTCTCACAGCTGGCCTGCTGCAACCTGTTCCTGAGCAGGTAGCTTCTGTCCTGCTGCCCGGACGAGCTTTCCTCCACAGCCCTCCTCTCCACCTGAAGTTCAAGTACATCACACATCCGCATTCCAAGGTCGAGAGGGGACATTTACACAGACGCATACAACCTGGCTATCAGTTTGAGTCAGTGTGGAGGGGTCTGTCCTGCACAGTGGGAGCCCAACAGTGAGCACGTAGCAACCAGAGCGAGGTCTGTGTGTACCAGCCACACAGCCTAGAGGTGGTTCACTCACCCCCACCCCCCAACACCTGCATACTCATGCACATCTGTGCCTTCGCTCACACGCCCCCTCCACGGGCCAGGGTCTCCCTGATGATCTCTCCTGTGCTTCCAAGGCCTAGAGCTACATCCTCTCCACCTCTTCCCTCTCCATACCTGCAGATAGGAATGTCCTCTCATCACCTCCCCTCGTCACTTTACTCACATCTGGCTCTATTCCACCACGTTACAGCAAGTTTGCTTGCTTGTCTCTCTCCCACAACCTCACTGTGTGCTTAACGCACCCCTGTAGCTTACTGAGTTCAGTGCCCCAGTGAGGGTTGAATAAGCAGTGGAAATCACTTCACAGGTCCCTGATCGAAATCACTTAATGATTTCCCGATGGCAATGCTGCAGATCATCACAATGTCCATCAGGGGACAACGACATATCAATGGATGGTAGGCTCTAGTGTCCTTCGAATACATGGACCTCCTCTGTCCCCACCAAATCCTCTGGCTCAATGTACAGGAGTGACATGTTTACACGCCAAGAGAGAAGGGGTCCAAGAAGGAGGACAGGATGGGAGAGGCATTTTCTTTTATTTTTTTTTTCTTTCTTTTTCTTTTTCTTTGGCCACCTGCACAGCTTTCCAGATCTTAGTTCCCCGACCAGAGATCGAACCTGTGCCCCCTGAAGTGGAAGCACGGAGTCCTAACCCCTGGACTGCTAGGGAATCCCTGGGAGAGGCCTTTTCTGATTGACTGTGGGCAGCATCTCCACAGCCATCCCCTCCTCTCCGTCCACATGGCCCCTGTCTCAGTTCTCCAACACGCCCCTGGACAAGCGCAGTGCTGCCCAGCGAACACCTCACTTGCCTCACCCGAGTCCCAGCGAGGCTGTCTCCTCCTGAGACCGCCTCCTTACTCGGCTTGTCCCCCACCCTTCCATCACTCCCTCTCCTGGGAGTACTTCCCCAATAACTAACTTGCACAAGAATGCCCGCCTCTGGCTTTGCTTCAAGGAAACCCAGCCTAAGCCAAACGCTCACTATGTGCCGGACCCCTTGCTAGGCACTGGCGAGGGCACAGGGCAGCAAGCACAGCAAGGGGACCCTCTGCAGGTACACGACGGCAGAGGGGAGGGAGCGGCCAGGGACGATGTAGGCACGGTCAGGGAAGGCTTCTCATGCAAGGCCTAGGGTTGAATTTTGATAAGCTAACCCATGGGTCATAAACACGACTGTTTTTATGAAAAGAGGCTCTTTCAAAGATCTCAAGGGTCTTAGCCACATTAGAAATCTAGGCTCGCTCAAAGGTCTTCACCAGCACTGCCCGCTAGAACTGCAGTAACAGGAATGTTCTAGATCTGTCCTGTCCAGTATGGTCCTCGCCAGCTACAAGGGGCTACTGAGAACTTAAGTGTGGTCGGTGTGACTGAGGAATTGAATGTTTTATTTCCTTTCAATGAACTATGACGTAGCCCGTTTGAACTTCAACAGCCACACGTGGCTAGCGAGTAGCCCCCGGCTTGGAAAGCGCAGATCTACACTGACCTCGGAGATGGTGCCCAGAACCAAGCCGACCAGTTGTCTGACATGGAGACTGGCAGAGGCTGGGTGGACGGCCACTTCTTCCCAATGAATCCGACAAGCTTCCAGGATGGACTGCAGCGGTAGTCGCCTGCCAGGCTGGTCTTCACACATGGTTAGCAGAATGGAGTGCAGGGGCTCGCAGAGCTGCAGGGGCTGGAGAGTGGGGCAGCCGCGTGAGAAGCCTCCAGAGCGGCAGCCCCTGAGGCCAGTGCCTTGTCAGGTGTGCCGTGGAGACAACTAAGAACGGATGTTCTCATTAACTAGACAGATGCTCACTCCTTCTGGGGAGTTTAGGGAGGCTGAACAGCCTGAGGCCTGTTTATCACTGTTTATCGCTGAGGCCACAAAATGAGGAGCAATTGTCTCTGCACCAGCTGTGTGTAGTCTGCTGCTTTCTAATCGGGAACGTCCTTCGGGGCGCGGGGAGCCCAAACACATCCTTGAAATGCCTACGAAAAATAGGTGCTTGACAAAATGGATTTCTGCCTACGCCAAGCACCCAGATCAAAGCAGGTCAGCCTTTAACTCACATTCACCTGGCCAGATAGACATTTTCTCTAATTATTTAGGTCGCTCTCACTGGGCCTTTCCCCTAGAGTGTGAGCTCCAGGACCACAGGGACTGTGGCTTTTTCACTTTGGAATCTCCAGCGGTCAGTGTAAGGTCAATAATCATTGATTGAACTTTATGTCACGTGTACACATCAAGCAAAAGAAAAAATAGTTATTTTATTAAACACTTCCCTCATGTGTTTGAATGACCATAATTTATATCAAATTCATACTCACTCTCAGGTGTGTTCTCACCCTCACCCACACTGTAAGTTAGTCTCCAGATGGAGACTGCACTACCATCTCCTGCCACGGAGCATGAGTTGTGAACGCCTATCTTCATGTGTAACCAGGCTACTGAGTCCCACACTCATATAGCACATCAGAGGACCTCTTACGCGCCGGGACTGAGTGGCTACTTGCAGTATAAGGTGGGAGACAGCCCCAGCCTTTAAGAGGTGTAAAGTCTAATGAGGAAGATGGTCACTTAAAGAGACAAGGACAGTACAGGGTGATAAGGGCTTTGGTCTCAGAAACATAAGACGTGGTCATAACACAGAGGAAGGGGCCTAACTCAGTCTGGGGAGGGAGAAGGGAACTGGGGAAAGAACTTGAACTAAATCTCAAAAAGCACACGGGCTGGCCAGGAGAAAGGCTGGGGAGTGAGCCGCAAACAGAGGGAGCAGTGTGGGCAAATGTTGGCATGTGTCTAGAAGGAAGGAGGCTATGGGCAGGACCAGGCCCAGGGCAAAAGGACAATGCAGGGCCCCTTGGTCAAAATTGTTAAGAACTTTAATGCAGAGCACTGAATCAAGTGGGGGGCCCTTTTAAGTGCAGGGCCCTGTGCTATTACACAGGCCACATGCCCACTAAGCCAGCCCTGATTATGGCAGAGTATCAGAGAGGAACCAGGGTCACAGGTAGGAACCAATTCTGGGCTCCAGGTATGCTCTGCTGAGAAGAGGAATGCAACGCCGTGGGGAGTGGGGAGCTGTGAAAGATTCCACAGGAGAGGGACATGGGCAGGTCCCTTTTCAGAAGGAGCGCCGGAAACACTGGGACGTTTAATTGGAGAGGGCAAGGGTGAGATGGAAGGAAGGAAGGAAAGGGGGGGAGGGAGGAAAGAAATAAGGCAAACAGGCTGGACAGAGTTCTCCAATGTATGTTCTTGTTACACTGGTTTCTATGGAATTCTTATAGCGTCAGATGAAAATTTACACACACATACGCATACTGTAGTCAAAAATTTTATAAAATGCTATGATAAAATTTAAAAGTTTCTGTGCTTTAAGCCTTCTCAGAGTCTTTAATAAACTACTCTGACAAATCTTCAAGAAGAAGACATCGTAGGGACATTTTCCCAAATCAATTGAGCACAGAACCCTTTTTCATGGAAGCATCTCACTTCAGGAAGCGCTGCTTTAAAGCCTTTTTTATAAATTGGTATCTTCAGTATCTATAAAATCCTCTAGCTTCCTACTTCCTCTGGACTGGAGTGGCAAATAAGTTCTTATCTTACTTGCCAATCCCAAATTGTGTCCGCCTGGAGTGCCAAGTTGAGTAGGATTCTGAGGTTCTTTCTGTACGCAGCAGGAGCAGCTCTTTAATCGATTGGTAAACCTTCCTAGAACCTAGGAGTACAGAGTGGTGGCACATAGCTCAACAGATGTGGTCCCTGCCCTGGGAAAAATCTAAATAAATCCAAAGACATGACCTGGCAAGGCTTTGAATATCTTGTTCACAGACCTGATTTGGTGGAATGTGAAACCCTGCTGACCAGTAGAGGGTCATTCCCAAAGAATAGACGTGCATCTGCCCAAGAGAAAAAGCACATGATTAGATTTGTCACCTCTGTTATTCCATGGTCCTGTAAACAAGATACAATTCATTTCCGCATGTGGCAGACACTGTTGGCTGGCTAGCCGAACAACCATCTGCAACTCCCTTAAACTTTGCTGCATCCTACTCTAGAGGCTGAAAGTCTCAGTGACCATGACACTCAATTTTTGTGAAAGATGTGAAGTAAGTCTGTTAGGGGGCTTCTGAAAAAGTTTGTTCTTTACTGCCAACAGGAACACATGTGGCTGGTCCCATCCTTTGCCCCCTGTTTCTGCCTTGAACACTGATGTGATACATGGAATCATGGCAGCCATCTTATGACCATGAGGCAATAAGCATAAAGACAAAAAGTCAACAGCTAAGGAGGATAGATTGGAAATATACGGCCTAGATCCTTGATGACATTTACCAAGCTTTTGACCAATCTCTTGACTTCTTGTTACATAAATAACTATATGTATGGTTCCAGCAGCTGTATTTTAGGCTTTCTGTTTCTTGTAGCCAAAACTGTCTCTACATGACACACTACGGTTCAGCCTGATTAAAAAGCATCATATGTTGTCAGAAAGCAACATTGTGTAACAGAAGAGCATTATCTGACTTCCCTGAGCCTCAGTTTCGTCATCTTTAAAGTGAATATTCTGCCTGAAAACTTCTGAGGATTGCGTAAAGAAGACCTGGACACGGTAATAATAATATTCATTATTGTTTTGATTATTATTAGTCAGAGAGCACTTATAACAGACTAAGCCTTTCTCTAAGTCTTTTACTTATATTAATTTATTTAGTCCTCACCACCATCCTGTGAAGTATGTATTTAATTTTCCCCATTTCACAGAGAGGAAACTAAAGCAAAGACAAGTTAGGGAACTTGCCCAAATAAGACCTAAAGCCTAAACTTGAACCCAGGCACCAGAGCCCCTGCCTTGAGCCACTTGGCTTTGTCACCTCTGGATCATACTAAATCCTCAATAAATGTTTATTATTATTATTATCATTACTATTATTATTAGGCTTCTATTATAACTGACAAGGTGCATTTCCCTTAAGATTTTTCTCTTCATGAAATGATTTCTGGGACTTTGAAAGGGAGACGTTGAATTCGCAAAGCATGATATGTAAAAACGTATCGTTACTGGAGCAATCTACTGGGTCTAATGCAAGTGGGGTTCATTTTGGTTTTTACATTTTTAGGTCAAGGGCATGTGTACAATTCACATGTGCCAATTAGTCCTCTTCTTGGTCCGAAACTATACACATAAACCAGCTAACCACTCCTCTGATAAAAGGCTAGACACCTGCAGGGAAGTTCACCAGCTGCACCCTCATTTCCAGAGAACTGACCCTGAGAATGGCTGCCTGGGCACTGCCAGAGGCACCGTCCACACCTGGGAACTCACCTGGATTCCAAGGGCTCTATCTTAAAGTGTTCCAGTGCAGGGCCTAAGGCTGCAATGACAACAGGCCTCATCCCAAATCCCAAATACAGCCCACTGGTAGTTGCTGCCTTGGAGAAGGGTGGTGAGAAGGATTCCGAAGGCAACTCCTGGCTCAGCGTGAAAGAACATCATGATAGATTGGTATTGTCTGCCATGATCCCGGGATGGGGTGATGATGGAATGAGTGCCTTGTAGTTAGAGACCTGCCCACACCTTCCACCTGCACCTAGAACTAACACTCCAGGCAGTGGAGGAAACATCTCAGTGTGCTGGGTAGAGCTGAATGTTGCCCTGAGGAGAGGGGTCAGAGTACATCCTCTTAACCTCAGAAAGGGCCCAGGGCTGTGGGAGGATTCTGAGCACAGCCTCTCTTGAGACTACTTTCCTGATTGGCTACCCCACCTCCCACAGGACCCAAGCCAAACTGGATGAAGACAGGAGACCCTGATGAATGGAGGAAAACAGAAGTTAACAGAACTGCGTGGTAGGGATGCTGTAAGAGAGGGAATGGCCAGGTAACCTTGCATCCTGGCCTAACAAATAAGGCTGAAGGCCAGTGGTTTCTTCTGCTTAAGCCACACTCCCATATGCCATGCCTAGGCAATTAAACCACCAACAAAATTGTTGTTTGGTCCATTAAGGACTCAGTCCCTGCCCACATTGACCCTCTCCCAGCTCAAACTCACCCTTTCCTTCCTGGCTCAGATTCTCAGCAACACGCTTCCCTAGTTCTTAGCTCAGCCTATTCCTTGAGCCTTGGAACTCTGGGAACCCTCCCTCCTCTCCATGGAGGAACATGTGCAGAGGGAGAAGGATGTTCTTCCCCAGCTTGGCTCAGCTCCAGGATGGTCTGAGCAAAGGAGTGACTAGATCTTCAGAAGAGGCCAAGCTGCAGTCAGGAGGGTGATGTCTGTCCCTCACTAGTGAGTGTTGGGAAGGATGGGGAAGGACCCCAGGAGCACTCAAGATCTGTCTTAGCTCAGGTCCTGGAGAAAGCAGAGCCTGAAGCAAGGATTCAGTATGACATTTCATTCAGGAGCAGTAAGCCCAGGGCAATGAGGGTGAGGAGAAAAGGGGGAGGGAGGCAAGGACAGATGTGATGTGTGGGGTCACTACACTGTAACAAGCAACACAGCACAGCAGGAAGCACAGCACACGAAGCCTTGGCACTCAGAACTTCTCTGGAAGGCTAGCAAGACTTTCCTAAAAGCAGTTCATGAAGAAAGGAAGAAGGGAGGATTTATCTTCTCCTTCCCCTCCCATCTCCCACTTCCCATTGGTGGAGTTTCACTCCATAGGAAACTAGCTCCCCCGCACTTTCAGGTTTCATCAGCAGGCCCCTCTAGTGTTTGCTCAGAAAGTCAGATCCCACGGCTCAGGATGTATCATCTTAGCTGAGTTCAGAGTGTAGGAGGCAACTTGGTGTGGGTGGAGCTTCACCCAAGAGACCCAAATAGGGGCAATCTGAGAGGCACTCAAGTCTGTGTCCAACACAGGCGTCCAGGGATTCACCCCCGGAATCTGGCAGTGTAGGAAAGGGTTCAGGGGCCTGGTGTGCTGGGGCAACTGCCAGTGGGGTGACGGAGCCCAGGCCACTGCAAAGGTGACTCTCATGTTTTCCCTGTGGTGATCTGATTTGGAGACAAACCAGTCAGACGTGGGCCCAAACTAGACAAACCTGGAAGCCACTGAGGTCCTATTCTCCAAGCACAAAGGAAAAGCAGCTCCCATTCCAGGATGCCTCCTGAGAGGAGCGGAAATTCCAGATTTGCCCTTTTCCAATGAAAGGGAAAGGAACAGAACTCAATGATTAAACACACACTATGCCCCGCCCAGTACTGTGTGCCTGCCTGGCATCATTCTTTCCTTAGAAATGCTTCGTTTGAAAATTGAAGATCATGTTTAGCTACAACTTTTTACTATTCAGAAGCAAAACACATCCATGGAAAAACAAAAATCACCACTGATGTTGCCATCCAGAAATAATCACTCGAGACATATATTTTTGGAACTCTGGGCATGTGTATGTGCGTGTGCGTGTATGTGTACACAACTAGGATCACGTTGTACGTGTATATATTTCATTTCTTTTCAGGTCATTAAGTTTCTACAGCTTAATTTTCATGCTGTCTTGTTTCATGTCTAACTCTCACTGGAGATTTAGCTTGTTTCCAGTTTGCCACGAATGTCAACCACACAGCAGTAAACATCACGGCAGCCAAATCAATCTTTCCTCGTGCCTTGGGATACATTCCAGTTGAGGACTTGTTGGGCCCTTTTTACTGTTTTGCTACATGCTGCTGGACCATTTATCTACAATTTTTCCAGAACTTCTTTTTGAGTATTTCTAATAACCTGACTTGTTAGGTCATATTAACCCCACTTTATAGACATAGATCTTGGAGCTCAGAGAAGTTGACTTGTCCTCATCTAAGAGCTAATAAATTACTGGCAAGAAAGCCTGGGAATAAAATTCTTTAACTCCAGTCTGCTTCAGTGCTCCTCGGGGCTGAGCTGGGAGCTGGGGATGACCTAGGACCTGGCGTTTCCCAGAGGACAGGCCCAGGGGGTGCTGCAGAGACACCACGTGCCTTACCTGAGATGCATCAGGCTGCTGCTCGTCATCACTCTGTCCCGGTAGCAGTTCAGGGGCCTTGAAAGGAGCCGCTTCTATATGAGAAACGTGGTCTTGGAAGGAGAGACTTCCAGTCGCAGAAAGCAAGACTGACCAGGGGCAGACCACATAGTCCGAGGAACCTGAAACCAAGGCAGCGATGCGGGTGTAGAGATAGGGCTGCCATCTGGAGGGCCATCTGTGGGACTGTGCCCGGCAGGTGCCTTGCAACCCCCCCGCTCTGGGATGAACTGTGAGCAAGACCCGGGGAAACATGTAGTGGAAGGAATTCAAGCCTGACGCGAGCAGGCATAGGAGCATGTGTCATGAAAGGTGGCTGCAGCGGTAGCTGGGAAACTAGCAACTGCATCCAAATTCACCGGTGGCCCAAGAGTCTCAAGGTAAAAGGTAAAGAGAGATCAGATCCACCTGGAAATTAGCACAAGTCTGAGTTCTCTGGAGCCAATTCAGGGACCAAGATAGCCGGTCTTCTGGATGTACTATAGCTGTTCATCAGAACCTCCAGGGCGAGGAAGAGGGATTGAAGACTCAGGAAGAAGATGCAGCTGAAGGGACCGGTGCACAGCCTCCCCACGTGGGGACCCTCACCCTGACTGCGCATGTGTCATCTCCCGCATGGGAAGCCTCCACGGCTGGCTGGCAGTCCCCAAGCACGTGTGACTTCGAAGCTGACATCTGGGTGTGGGCACTCAGTGTTTGTTCCAGTTATGAATTTAAGGCCTCGAATCTCCAAATCCGTCTTTCAAGACCTGCTCCCTCCCTTAAGCATCTTTTACGGCGAGCGTGATGTGCAGTTTTCTCAGTAGAGGGCGCTGGAAAGACATTGCGGGAGGCGGGCTCTCCTGCTGTTTCGAGGGAGGTGGGGGAGCGGTCACCGGTTTGTGCTTAAGAGTGACGCTCTGCTCCTACGCACGTCCCTGGGCCACCCCTCGGGCCGACCTTGTCAAGTGATCATCTTCTCGCGACCCGGTCTACACGGACTCGTTGGGCTCCAGGCCTCCTGCCGGCACTAGGTCCCGGAGCTGTGGCTCACCTGCTCCCGCCCCCACCCAGAGGGTCACCTGTAGGCAAGTGCCTGTGCCTAGCTTGTCCGGTGACTGCAAACGGCTATGGCCAGGCAAAGCAGAGAACTTTGCCATCATCGTGGGCTGCAAGCACAGCTCCTCCAGCCGATCTGAACCCCAACCTGGGGAGGGGGCTTCCCTTCAAATTTTGTCCCTCACTGGGTACTGCCCTCAATCCTAGGGGGCCATGTCGGGTCTTCTTATATCTGACAGTTACTTTTCTATGGGAGTTATAAATAATTCTTTATATTAACCTCCCCTGTTTAGACCACTGAGTGTGTGGGTTCTGATGGGACACTAGCTGTTGCAGCATCTTGTAGGGGACCATTTTGCAGGTGCCAGCCATCCTGATAGCTGCCCCCTGCCTCCTGTCTCTGATTCTGCCCAGACTGCCCAGGTGTTGCGAGAGGCCCACAGAGCTGCAGCCGCTCTCTCCCTAGACACCATGCCCAGAAAAGTTGCAATACCAAGGCAAAAGAACTTTCTTCCAACTCTGCGGCATGCCATGGGTCCAAGAGACAGAGCTGCCCTCCCAGAGCAGCTCCATGGGTGGGTGTCCTTTGCCTACTCATTCTAATACCTCGGACGGATGACAGATCAATAAGCAGCACCCGGAAATGTGTCTGGGAAGCTTCACATTCAGCTCCCTGTGACTCAGCTGCCCCAGTCACACACTCTTACCACCACGGAGGTCTTCCAGGAGCCGCTCAGCAGCCAGGGACAAGAGGGACCAGATCTCCTCTTCAGACAGAGCTTCGTCCCGGACCTGCAGGGCACTGGCCAGAGTCACAGAGGCCGGGCTCATGCCTGCAAAGACACACGTGTGGCAGAGCCCTTGCAGTGTCCAGGAGCATGTCTGGACCAGCACTGGCCATGACAGCCCATGCATGGTCCAGCCCCCTCTGCAGCACACCAGCCCCATGTTTTATCGCTTACGTCCCCCTGCCTGGGTGCAGGGCCAGGCACACAGGAGAAGCTAAAGAAATGTTCATTGGTGGCTGGCTGGGTTCAGCTGGTTCTCAGTGAATGAGCACATAAATAAATAAACTCCCAGTTAAGTGTTAAGTCAATAAATGAACGAATGAACAAACAAACCATGAGAATGGTTCCCTCTGAGCTGGGCATGTTCTGTCACAGAGAGCTTCCTTGTCTGGGGAATGTCTCTCGCCTGCTGTCCTCTCTGTCTGGGAAAGTGGGTAAACAACGTTTTTTGCCTCCCAGACACGATTCATGTCTTTTCCTCTCTGGCTGCCACAAGCAGAGTTGGATTTGGTGCCAGAACCAGCCCTGTCTCTAATGATCACCAACACCTGCCTGAAGGGCAAGAATCAGTAGAAGGAATAGTAAGCCCTGTGTTTTGAAAAGGTGCAGACTCACAGGAAAGCAAGGGACTGATCTGCTGGAGAAGGAGGTGAGAAAGGCTGATCTTCTCTTCCCTCTCTTCTTAGAGGCTCTCTTTAAACTAAAGCTGACGTTTAAATGTCTGTCCCCCTGACAAAGCTGCCACCCACTAATCTCCAGTGTGGAGAGCCCCAGGTGCGGTGGCAGCAGGAAGAGGCCAGGCAGGCTTTTCCTAATCCATTTGCGTCACTGATCTTTTCTATAGCCGGAGCTCCGAGGGCGGGTGTGCTGAGTTGGGGGCAGGGTGGGGAGCACATTATGGCCCAGCCATCCCTCCATCCAACATGCTAATCCAAGCTCTCCACTCGCCAGCTGCTCAGCTCCCTCCACGCACCTCCAAGACCAGCCTCCTGCAGCCTGATTCCCAGGAGAAAGAGCCTGGCTCTTCCATCTGTCCCCTGAGGGTGAGAAGGGCACTGCAGCAGAGCCTAGACACTTTCTGTATGTGGTATTATTTACCACAAGGAGTCTGTGGAGAGGGACTGTTGATCCCATTTACAGGCAGGAAAGCAGTCCAAGGGAATCCAGGTAAACAATGATGGAATCAAAGCTGTAATCCAGGCCCTCACTTGTCTTTTCTTTTTTCTTCCTCCTACTTCTTCTTTCAAACTTTTCTTGAGACTTATGGACTAGGCATTCTCATTCTGCCACATTTTTCTAAATCTTTATAACCACAATGAAACACTGTCTAGTAAAGAAAAAACAATGGGACAAGATTATGATTCTCAAATAGGAAATGAAATCTCTGAATCTCAAAATGAAGTATCTCTCAAAAAATATGAAATGTGATTTTTTTTCTAGCTATTTTATGACTAGAAAAAATTGCATTAAATGTATAGAAAGTCTGGAGTCGTTAGTTAATACCATCATTTCCATATAGTAATTGAATGGAAAAAGGACAGCCTTTTCAACAAATAGTACTGGATCCATCATGAAAAAAACGCACACCTTATATAAAAATTAACTTAAAATGGATTATAGATTAATGTACAACATAAAACTGTACGTTTTTAGAAAAAATAAGAGACAATATTTGGATCTAGGACTAGGCAATGGGTTCTTAGACTTGACACCAAAAACACATGTCATAGAAGAAAAAATTGATAACTTGGACCTCTTCAAAATTAAAGACTTTTGCTCTCAGAAAGATGCTGTTAAGAGGATGAAAAGACAAGCTAGAGACTGGGAGGAAATATCTGAACATGTGTGAGGTGGTTAATGTTGCCATGTCTGCTTCTTCAGCAGATATTTCCTGTGTCAACTCTTAATATCAACTCTTGAGCAGAAGAACAATATTTGCCCATCACAGGCTTTTGTGCAGGGTTTTAAAATGAAGAGACTGAAACTGAGGACTTCGTGATTGTTGAGCATAATGTAGTCAACACTTTCCAACACATGCTAATAGGAGGAACAAAATGTATATACTGTATATATTCACATTTTCAATTTACCAAGCAGAGGGAAATGAAAATATGCACAATATGTAAAAGGGAGGAGGACAGTGCCTAGCACAAAACAAATATTATATAAGTGTTAACTTTTATGATTAAGATTGGACAGCACTGACCTAGTATTCATAGGGAATTATTATACTGTACTGAAGTATTACAAAAGTTATTATAGTGACAGATGGTCTTAGATCCTAAAAGTTCTATATTTGACAAACCAACATATTAAATTTTTCTTATTTAATAGCCAGCTAAGAGGGTTTAGGCTTGGTTGAATGAGATTTCTGCTCCTATTTTAATTTTGGAATGTAAATGTACTTACCATCCTGCTTGAAAATAAATTTTACTGCACTAGAAATTTGCCCTGAAAATTTATATATTGTGCCTCCTGTAGAAGGGACACAACACCAGCTATAGTCTTACAAAGGGATTAAACCTGAGTCATATCAGGTCTCTGTATCTAGCTGCCATTTTATGACCTTTAAAGGGTAAAGAATATATTGAACTACACAGAGAGTATGCCATTGCGAAATCCAAACTTGGGAAACTCTGCAAGTCAAACAGCCTAAGTTCTTCAGCAAGTGAATTATTTAAAAAAGAAGAAGGGAAGGAAGGAAAGAAAGAAGGAAGGGAGGGAGGGAGGGAGGAAGGAAAGAAAGAAAGAAGGGAGGGAGGGAGGAAGAGAGGAAGAAAGGAAGAAAGAAGGAAGGAAAGAAAGAAAGAAAGAAAGAAAGAAAGAAAGAAAGAAAGAAAGAAAAAGAAAGGAAGGAAGGAAGAAATGGAAAGGGAAAGAAAGAAGAGAGAGGGGGAAGGAAGGAAGTGAAGGAAGGGAGGGAGGGAGGAAAGAAAGGAAAGGAAAGGAGAAAATGAGGTAATGGGAATGCCAGAGTAAAAACCTCCAAAAAGCCCTCTCCTCCATAAAAGCAGTGATGAAACAAGCAGCCTTGTAGATATAGTAAAGATCAAAACAGAGTTGTAGCTCTTTCAAAACTCCATTGTCAGAGAATTATCATTATTTGACCTGTCTGGCAGTTCTCTGGAAAGCCCCTCTCACAATGTTTGCTATCACTTGACCCAATTCAGAGTTTGCCCAGTGCAAGCAGACTTTTCCCAGGGGACATTTCTCAAAAACAATCAACAGCAATTGTTTAACATTGCAGCTGCTGGAGGTAGCAATAACAGTTGGGCAAACAGCAAGCTAATTAAAAAACAAAACAAAATAAACAAACAAACAAAAACCTTAAAAGAAGAAACTGGGAAATGAGATATCTATAGTTACCTTTGAAAAGCTCCAGAAAATCCCTGAGAGGCGAAACACTCACCTCTGGCTGACCATGAGATTCTGAGAAAGTCCGAAGTGATAACTAAGACAGAGTGTGTACTGCCTGGCTGAGTGCTGAAGGCCTGTTCTCACAACACACAGAGCCCTCCAGCAAAGACTGGGAGAATTACTGGTTACAAGCACTTAAAGAAACCCCTGTCCAATCATTAGGTACCCACTAAATTAACTGAGTGGAGACTTCAGTGGCCACCATGACAAAGAGTACAGACTTACAAAATTAGTTGAAGAAAGTAATTAAACAAACAGCAAATGGGCTATGAAACAGTCATCATCAGCCTTTCACCAGCATGTTGTGATGCCTCTGGGCTTCTCTCCAAGTTTTTCTAAACAGTCTGGTGGGCGAGTGCATGCTACCGCTGTACCGTGGACTAAAAAGGGGATCGTTAACTATCTAAAGGATGGAGGGATCCCACCATATGGATAAACCCAGTCCTGCTGCCAGTGAGGATGCTTGGAAAAAGCATCCAGCCAACAGGCATAACATTTGGGGGGCGTTTCATTGCTGCACCCTCATCTCTCAAGCATCTTGCTGGATCTCACCTCCACTGCCTGAGTCCTCTGTATTGACTCCATTCTCTGAAGACTTCTGTGGTCATACAATAACCTAAAAGTCTCTTTTTCCATCTGAAACCCCATTGCCCATTCAGGAGTTTCCTGGGGCTCCCTTCCATAAGTTCTCGTGCTGTGGTACATCCTGTCAGCCACCAGCTTCCAGCAGCCTCGCAGCCGGGTCTAGCTTGGCCTAGAAGCTCCATCCATGACCTTGCTCTTTAGTGCTTCTTCTTGGGCTGCCCTCTCACGTGGGCCATGGTGGGAGCAGCCCTGAGCTTCATCTGTGAGATTGCCTAGTATATTATAAGCTCTGGCTACGAATAGAATGGTAGGTCCAATAGAACATCCTACCCTCATGAGGTTTACATTCTAGGGGGGATGGGGAGAAGGGGACAGACAGAGAGAGAGACTAGGCAGAACAAATAGACAAGGGGAAGCACTACAGCATGCCTTTGGTGTGAGGACACCTGAGCTGGAATGGTCCAGGAAGGAGCCTTGGAGAGGTGACATTTGAGCTGAGACTTGAAGGTCGAGAAGGTGTCAGTATTGGGAAGAACTTTCCAGGCAGAGGGAACACCAGGTGCAAAATCCCAGGGCATGGCAGATTCTGAGATCAGAGAGAAGCTGGGCAGGACAGGAGCATGGGGTGAGGGAAGCGAGCAAGGGGGCAGAGAGGTGTGAGGGGAGGCACAGAGCTGGTCAGGTGCACTTCTACCCAGCCTCTCTGGCCAAGGAGAGGAGTTTGCATATTTGCCTCAGAGCAGTAGGAAACTTGGCCTACCTGCTAGCTTGCAGCATAAATGCAACCCACGCTGTGTGAAGCCACTCTGTGTGAAGCCACACTGTGTGATGCCACGCTGTGTGATGCCAGGCAGAAGCCTTACTGACACAGCCACGCTGCTGAGTATGGACCAGAGCAGAGAGGGGATTACGATGCCTGAGGGCTGGAGTCTAACACCTTATCTCATTTCACCAATTCTGTACGTGGATATGGCTTTTCTCAAGGGCAAGGCTCACATCTACCCCCCCCCCCACCCCTCAGGAAGAACCATGTCTAATTCACCTAGACATCTGATGAGTGACAGTCACCGAGTGCCAGCTGGTGGATCAAGCCGCCTACCCGAGGGAGGCTGTGCCCTGTGCATTTGTTGCGGTGACATCTTACAGTGTTTGTAAAGTGCTGGCTTCTGAAGAAGTCAGGATCTCTACTAATCCTAATCATCTACTGACTGTGTAGTGGCTTTTGAACTGTGAGATTTTAGTCACGTTCCAGTATTCTGCCCTCACTTACCTCCTCTCCCTCACCCTCCACCAAGGCACAAGTGATGATCTCTGGCCTTAAACAAAGTATAGTTAGTGTGATTTACAACCCTCTGCAATGCCCTAGGAGACACTCCTGCATTGGGACAGAACTTGGACCAAGGTCTCTGGAGCTTCAAAGACCCTTCTTAGCTCAGGAGTTCAAGGGCCCACTGCCTAGGAAGAGAGGGCATAAAGGTGGAAGCGAGGGCAGCAGAGGAGACCTGTATGGTGGGGATGATGCCCAGTCTCTGGTCTCCTTGGGACAGGCCAGTGGTTGAATACTCCTTCCTTGAAACACTCCGTGTTACTTCAGATTCCTGGTTCCCCTAACTTTCTCAGTATTCTTTCTCCCTCTCGCTGTCCCTGAAATGATGTCCCTTACGATTCTATTACAGACCCTGTAATAGTTTCTTTTGGCTGCAGTAACAAGTTACCACAAACTTGTTGGTTTGTAGAAATTATTATCGCAAAGAAAACAGTCTCTCAGGGCTGAGATCAGTGTCAGCAGGGCCACACTCCCTCCAGAGGCTCTAAGGGAGAATCTGTTCCTTGTCTCTTCCACTGTCTGTGGCTGCCACCATTCCTTGGCTTGTGGCCACATCACTCCAATCTCTGCCTCTGTAGTCACCTCACCTTCTCCTCTTCTGTCTGTTTTAAATCCCCCTCTGTCTGCTTCTTACAAGGACATTTGGGATTAGGGCCACCTGGATAATCCAGCATAATCTCCCCATCTCAAGACCCTTTAACTTCACCACATCTGCAGAGTCTTTTTTGCCATATAAGGTAATATTAACAGGTTCCACAGACCAAGATGTGGATATCTTTGGGGTGTGCAGGTGGAAGGAGGCATTATTCAGCCTGCCATAGACTTTTTCATGCAACACTCTCTACCTGTTAGCTAAAAAAAAGACATGAACTTTGGGAGGTTGAGTCCCCAGCCAGGATTACAGGCTGTGAGCTTGGGCACACAGCATATGCATAACCTCTCCGAGCCTCAGTTTTGTCATCTTGGAAATAGGGTTAATCATGGCAGTTCCCTCATGGAACTGTTGGGAAGATTATATCAAAGTGCTCGATATATAAAAGGTGCTGAACTCATCTTATTTACCTCCTCTTTCCATCTCTGCTCCAACCACCCAGAGAGGGATTTTAAGCACCAGGGCTGCTGAGCAGCTTCCAAGTATGAGATTTTTAAGCTATGGTGTTAATTGTTTCCATCTGTCTGCCAGGATTGAGCCGCTATAAACTTCCCATTTTCAACCTTCAAAAAATGCCTAAAATATCTCAATGTCCCCAAAATAGACACCCTGGGGAGGGACCAGAGAAGGATGTGGGGCTCCCATAGAATCAAAGCTTTCAGAATGATCCTTGTTTCTCTCCTCCTTTTGTTCCATGTGTCTCCCTTCATTCCTCTCCCTTTGGACAGTCATTAAAAACCATCCATCTGCACTCAGGCCAAAATCTGAGCAAAACTTTGCAGAAGGCAAATGGCACCCTTCCCCCCAGGAGGAAAAGACAGCTTCTGCCTCATCTGGGCTCTGTTTAAAGCGGTAAAGGACAGGGCTCTTACCTTCCAGAACTCTCCCACAGTGAGCTCCTTGGAACCTGACCTCAAGTGACATTCTCTCCACACAGTCCCCGACCCTGATTTAAATACTGGCTGCAGCACCAGCATAGCATGACCTTGAACAAGTAAACTCTCAAAATCTCGTTTCCCTCATCTCTAAACGGAAATGATACTTCCTACCTTACAAGACAGCTGTGAGAAACAGAACAAGCTAATGGAAAAAAGACAACTAGCAGATAGCCTACCTTTCTTTAGTACCCCAAGGTGGAATCTTGCATTTCTAGATAAGAGAGTGGATACTAGTGTCCAGAAAAATATTTAGAGCATTTTAAAGTAGTGTCACTCCCACCTTCCATTCTTACATACCATTTTCCCAATTATTTGCCACTTTCCTATATTATCTGTCCTAATGAGGCAAGTTTTTTAATTTAAGTACGTTTATTTAAAGAGGAAACTGTATAATATACTTATAGTGAGTGAAAAATCAGTATTATTGGACATAAATAGAAGGTAATTATAACTAATTTTTTAATCATTGAATTCTTGCCAGATAATATTGCCTTCCAAATGCTCTGAGCCCAAGGCCTGATCTTTCACTGCGAAAGGAGCAATTCTTTCAAGAAATGTGAAAGGCCTTTGGCTCTGAACAGACTCTCTTCTTGACATAATCAGAATTAAAGTAAAATGTCAAAAACATAATTCAATGTCATTAACGCAGCCTGCATTCCAGCTGTATTCTTTGATCCTGCTTGTCCTTTGGAAAGTACTGTTTCACCCTTTTTTAAGGCCTCAGGGCCAGTTATAATGCAATCTGTACTCAGAGGGTACCAATTTTACTTACTTTATGATAATGACTTAAATTTTATTTTAAAGCAATGCCTTCTAAGGAGACAAGCCCTTTATAGCTTAGAGTTTTCATAAACTTGTATAATTCCCATAAAAATGTTTCAAAATAGGCAAATCAAAATGATCCCCATTTCCAGATGAGGAAACTGAGAATTTAACTGACAAAAGGTCACAAAAGTCACACGTCTAGTCAGTGCCATTTAAGCTTCTAAATGAGGGGAAGGGAGGAGTTGTAACCTAACGAGATTAATTAAAGCTATGTGTGTTTAAATTAGTATTCAATTTATTAATGTTGTGAATTTTAAAAGCTGCTTTTTCTTAAACCTTAAATTCAGTATTATGCTCCATTCATCTAGTGATTGATATAAAAAAAGAACCACTTGACAAGATATTTGATTAATGTTCAACTAATTCATAATATTAACCGTCAGGGTGTTCTCCAGAGAACCAGTAGTAATTCGCACAGTCAGAGAGGTTTGTTCACATACCTCTTCCCAGACTTCCCTGTGACCAAATTTTTAATTTTAACCTTCCAAGTCCCTGGCCAGCCAGCTAAGTTATTGGCCACAGCCCATGAGTCAGTATAGATTTGACCTCTGGCAATTTCTCTTTCCAGGAAGAGTCAACAACCAGGTACACAGCTAGAACTTCTGCCCACCGGGAGGACTTCCCTTCACCACTGTCCTCCTGGGTGGTCCCAGAGAGGTGCTGCAGCACTGTAGCTGTTCCACTTTGGGGTGGCACCAGCATATCACGCAGAACCATCTGTAAACCAGGCCCCAGGTCTTCCTCAGTTAACTGGTCATAGGGAACTCATCATGAGGCCACAGGTGCAGGCTGAGAGGGAACAGGCAGTGTAGCAGGAGAGGGGACCCTGGCCCCTGTAAACTACTTGTGCCTTCAGGGGCTGCTGAGCCAGATATCACATATACCACTTCCTGTGCACACCTAACTTCATGGCTTGGTGGGTCAGACTGCACCCAGCTCATGATGGGCGGCTCAGGTCATATGGTAACTTAGTGGCTCATAGTTAAGTGTTCAGCCTCTACTAAGGTCTAGTACAGGTCAAAAGATGTTCATCAAGAGAGTAGCTATCCTCAGATGATGGCAGGGCTTTGCTCTAAAATCCTAAGGGTCTGAAGGGTCTGCACTGTGATTCACTCCCAGGGGCCTGACAAAACTCCAAACACCTTTATCTGCCACAGACACTTCAAGCACCATTGGATCTGCTGGGTCATCTGGGCCAAGCGTCAGAGCAGCTCTGTTGCAGAACCTTCCCTTGCTCTGGGCCCTACTCATAATTAGCAGATTTTCAGGAACTTCAGTAAATTGGCTGGAGTAGCACAATCAAATGAGGAATATGTTTCCTTCAAAATCCAAAGAGCCCCACTAAGCACTGGGCCTTTTTTTTATTTGTAGGAGAGGCCAGATGCAGCAACTTATCCTTCACCTTAGATGGACTACTTCAACGTGTTCCACACCACTGGACCCCTAGAAATTTCACTGAGGTGGAAGGCCCTTGAATTTGGGGGAGATTAAATTCCCACTCTCTGACATGCAAAGGTCTTATCAATAAGTCTAGGTTAGTTGCTACTTCTCACTCATCAGGTCCAATCAGCATAATGCAATCAATGTAATGGACAAATGTGATAACTTGTGGAAGGGAAAGGTGGTCAAGATCCCTACAAACTAAATTATGACATAGGGCTGGAGAGTTAATATGCCCCGAAGGAAGGACACTGAAGGTGTATTACTGGCCTTGACAGTGGAAAGCAAACTGCTTCTGGTGGGCCCTACGAACAGGTATGGAGAAAAAGGCATTTGCCAGATCAATAGCTGTATACCAGGTACCAGGGGATGTGTTAATTTGCTCAAGCAATGAAACCACATCTGGAGTGACAGGAGTTACACCTTGATTAAGTTTGTAATAATCTACTGTCATTCTCCAAGATCCGTCTGTATTCTGCACAGGTCAAATAGGAGAATTGAATGGGGCCATGATACGAATCACCATCCCTGCATCTTTCAGGTTCCTGATGGTGGCTCTAATCTCTGTAATCCTTCCAGGAATGCAGTATTGCTTTTGGTTTACTATTTTCTAGTGGCTTCCACTTGGCCTTTCCCACAGTGATAGCCCTCACTCCATAGGTCAGAGAAGCAAGTTAGCATTCTGCCAATTGCTGAGTATACCTATTCCAATTATACATTCCCAAACTGGGTAAATAACCACAGGATGGATTGGAGTACCACATCTACAAAACACTTTAACAGCAACACCCAGATTAGTGTTTGATTGAATAACTGGGTACTATAGCCTAGCTAAGTTGACATATCACAAACTAACCATCATACGTATGATTAACATATTAAATACTCCTAAAAAATTAACTCCATTTTCAAAATTAGTTAATTAAGTTCTCTTGAATATTTGAACTGTATTTTAAACATTAATAATTTTAATTAGGCCAAAGCAAATTAACAAACCTATCAGGCCAAGTCTTCTTATATATATATACACAACTCCTATCAATATAATGAATAAAAGTAGAATAGCAAATAAATCAGGTTCTCTTAAACATTTCATAATTGTTTGGTGCTGATGCAATTAATATTGTGTTTATAATTTCAAATTCTAATCATCAAAGGACAGTTGACTATTTTTGAATCGTATGTGTCTCCCTTTAACTTCCACCCATAAACACTGTTTATAAACTTAACTAATTACATTCATATAATTTCACATTAAATCATTAAGTCAAGTATGTTGAGTGTTCTCTAATATGTCATATTTTCTTAAATATTTCAAATATCTTAAACATATTTCTTCATGATTACAAGGCTTATCTCTAAAGGAACATTACAATTATTAATGCTTTCTGCCTTTGTCTTCCCAAACTTTTGTTTTAGTTCCCCAGTGGAGGCTACTGGGTCTAAATATTTAGTTTATAGATTAGTTACAGACAGAGATTCTGGATCTGGGTCCAAGGTTTTGCAGATTAACTGGCTGAACTTTTAGCTTTGGGACTTTTCTATTCTACAACACAACCTCTTACAACTGGGAATGAACACTTTTTCGTGATGTTTACTTGCCTGAGTTGCATCAGTTGGTTGCATCACTGGCTCATTATGATTATAATTAAGTGCTTTATCATCCAAGTTATACTGTTAAAACTCTATACTCTCTTTTCACTTTCTTATCTATCTCCTGTATCTATTTTATCCACCTCCTCTCCATAGTTCTTTAATTTTCCACAAGTGTCTGAGAATACTCAAATACCCCACCCCTGTCCCAACAGGCCCGTGCTTCTCAGGGAATATTCACCGCCATGCAAAGTGAAAAGCAAACAGAGCAAGAAGACCCCACGTGACCATAATCAAGCCATGTTTAAATTCAGCCCATGTGGGCTCCCCTGGTGGCACAGTGGTTAAGAATCTGCCTGCCAATGCAGGGAACACAGGTTTGAGCCCTGGTCCAGGGAGATCCCACATGCCACGGAGCAACTAAGCTCGTGTGCCACAACCACTGAGCCTGCGCTCTAGAGCCCACGAGCCACAACTACTGAGCCCACATGCCACAATTACTGAAGCCCGTGCGCCTAGAGCCCGTGCTCTGCAACAAAAGAAGCCACGGCAGTGAGAAGCCCATGAACCGCAACAAAGACCCAACACAGCCAAAAATAAATAAAATAAAATAAAATAAATTTTTTAAAAAAGTAGAACTCTTCCTTGTGGAAGCTGAGAGAGAATGGCTTCAGATAATCCACCTTAAAAAAAAAAAAAAAAGCTTTATGGCAGTAACGAATGGGTGAATTTGAGGAACTGTGGGGGAGGGGATTGTAATACCTTGATTCAACCTTACTAAAAATTTCTGTTGAAATCCTAACAGTGTCAGTGGTGCTTAATGAAAGACTTCAAGTAAAGAAATTATTGACCCAATGTTTGAAAGCTCAGGGTTGGAAAGATTAGGGGGGAGATTAGTGATTTACCTATGAGGTATTGTAAAATTTAAGTTAAATTTATATTTATACTATAGCTTATTAAAATGGAGGTTCTGACTAAGTATTTGTTTATTTGCTTTAATAGTTAGTCTACTATCTCTGACTTGTAACCTTGAAACTGTGTGTTTGGAAACGTATATCACAGTTGTTAGAAGGCTTGCCATAGAGAAGCATGTTTGTTTCACCCAAAAATGGCAACAATGTTTGCAATAGGAAGTTAGGTGTGTCCAGTCCTGTAAAAACTAATTCACTATAACTGTAAGGCTTCTTTACATTTTACACTGCCTGAATATCTATTAAAAATATATACACAAAGATACTCTTAAAGGTAAAAATGTATATTAAAGGTTTTGTCTTTGTGAAATTTACTTTTGGAAATAATATAAGTGATTCTAACAAATGGACTTTGAAATACTATGCCAGGGACTTCCCTGGTGGTCCAGTGGTTAGGACTCCACGCTTCCAATGCAGGGGACATGGATTCCATCCCTGGTCGGGGAACTAAGATCCCACATGCTGTGTGGCAAAAAAAAAAAAAGAAAAAAAACATGCTACACAATGTCTCGTTCCTCCACAGATCTATAAGGTGTGTGCTGGGTGATGTTCCCAAGACCGCCCCCAGGTTCCATGATTCACTAGGAGGACTCAAAAGACTCAGTTTATAGTCCTAGTCATGTTATTATTTAATACAGAGAAAGAATACAAAGCAAAATCAGCAAGAACAAAAGGTAGATATGGCAAATAAGGGGAAAACAAGGCACAGGTTTCCACAGTCCTCTTCCAGTCAAGTTACAGAGGATGTGCTTATCAATTCCCCCAACAATGAGCTGTAACAACATAAGTGAAATATTGTCTACCAGGAAAGCTCATTACCCAGCGTTTTTACTGGGGGCTGACCACATATGCACCCTCTGCCTAGTATGCACCAAAATTTCAGAGTCCCAGAAGGAAAGTATGTATTCAGCATAAACCATATTATTTGCACCACCTAGGCACAGATAATGCCTCTTATCAGTTAGGGTGGTGGAGACTCTCCCGAAAACCAAACTCCCAGACATCAGCCAAGGGCCAACCTTTTAAGCAGGCTTTTCCAAGAATAGCAATCAGTCCAGCTATGTTGTCCTTTCTGTACAGAAGGTTAATATGGCTAGTGTACAATGAAGGAGAGGTAGAATGGAACAAGATGAGATTGAGGAGGTAAACAGAGGTCACATCATAGAGAAGTGTTCAGGCCATGGTAAGGCATTTGGAATTTTTCTGAACAAAATGGTAAATTAATGAAGAGTACATCTGTCAGGGTTCATCCAGGATAACAGAAATTAGGTTTTTCAAAAGGAAAAAAGTTAATACAAAAAATTGATTGTATAAGCAATGGAAGAGCTGGAAAGACGAGAGGATGGTTAGGAAAATGTCCAGCACAGAGAGTTGCAAGCATGTGACCAACTGATAGAATTCATACTTGTGAAAGATCACTCTGGCAGCAGGGTAGATGGTACAATTGAAAGGCTCCAGCATCCTTCTAGTGTAAGTTCCAGAAGAGAATGGAGGGAGAAGAGAGAAGGAGGATTTGAAGAAATAAATGAATTGCTGAGGGCTGTCCCTAGTTAAAGAAATGGGAGTCCTTAGGTACAAAGTACATTCAAGTAATGAACAGGATAAATCAAAATAAATTCACACCTAGACACACTGCAGTAACACCACACAACATCAAAGACAAAGAGAAAGTCTATATGTTATCATTCATAAAGATAGATTATCTATAAAGCAATTACACTAGTCTTGGAAATTATATCTTAACAGTAGCATATAAGCCAAAAAATTTTAGGGTACTCATCTCAAAGGTAGAAATCCAGAGAATTCCCTGGCAGTCCAGTGGTTAAGACTCGGTGCTTTCACTGAGGTGGCCAGGGTTCAATCCCTGGTCGGGAACGAAAATACTACAAGCTGCTTGGTGCAGCTAAAAAAAAAAAAAAAAACATAGAAATCCAATCTATAGTTTCCAAATCAGCAGATTATAAAAAGAATACTAAAAAGTTTATTAATCCAACAGAAAGTAGAAAAAGGAAAAACAAAGAAAAATAATGATAAATAAATCACACAAAATAAGACCAAACACATTAATAATATATCAGAAATCAATAAATGTAAAAAGATTAAATGTACCCATTAAAAGGCTGGATTTAATCTGTTTAGCAAAAGACACCATTACCATTAAAGAGTAAAACGCTAACCCAGAGGGGGAGATGATATCTGGAATACATATATCAAAAAAAGAACTTTTATCTAGAATGTATCAATATTTTAAAAACTACCACAAATCAATTTTAAAAGAACAGATGCAATAGGAAAAAATGGACAAAAACTTGAACAAGCACATCACAAAAAAGAATACTCAAGTGGCCAACAAACATATAAAAAATGTGCTCAACTTTATCAATCATCTGGGAATTCCAATTAGAATCACAATGAGATACCATTTTACACCCATCAGAAGGACTAAAATGAAAAAGACATAAAGTACCACGAGCTGGTGAAGATATAGAATAACTGGAACTCTCATATCTCATTGGCAGAAGTGTAAATTAGTACAACGACTTTAAAAAAAACTACCTGGCAGTATCCACAAAACCTAAGCATGTGCGTACTCCATGACCCCAAATTTCTACTCTTCATATATACATGTCCACAAAAGGCAAGTAGTGAATGGACACAGCAACACTATTCATAGTATCACCAAACTGGAAACTACTCAAATGCCTATAAACAGTAGGACAGATAAATAAATTTAAAATACTCTACAGCAATGAGACAGAACAAACTACAACTAAATGCATCTGATAAATAGAATAGTGAGAAAAATAAGCCATGCACAAGAGTATATTCTGTTTGATTCAATCTATATAGATTAAAAAAAAAAAAGAGGTAAAACTAACCTTTCCTGTTAGAAGTCAGGATAGAGGTTACCCTTAGTCAAGGCAGAGTGGTGGAGAGGGTACAAGTAAGGCTTCTGTCATGCTGGTAATATTCTGTTTATTGATCTGGGTGCTGGTTATGCAGGTGTGTTCAGTTTGTGAAAATTCATCAAGATGTGCACTTACGATTTGTGTACTTTATGTATCTTTAATGTCAATAACAAGCTTTTTTAAAAAGCTGAGTTCATCATATTAGAGGGAAAAAGAAAATCCTGCTAGAGTTGTTTAAAAGAAGCCATCTAAAACAGAATAACAGAAAAATTGAAAAGACAGAATTAAGGATAGGAGTGATATGGAAGCACTAACCAAAAGAAAGCTAGCATAGCAATATTAATAAAAGATAAAAGTTAAATTTTTGTCAAAATAATGACCAAGAAAATCCTCAAAAAAAAAAAAAAATACCAATCATGAACTTAAATGCACCAAAAATACAACCATAAAGTCTATAAAGAAAAAACTGACATAGTTACAAGGAGAAATTTACAAACTGACAATCATAGGAAGAGATGATAACATATTTTCTTAGAAATTAATTATTCAGATAAAATAATAAGGATACTGAAGTTGAACAATAACATTAACATATTTCTTTTAATAAATCTATGATCAACAAACATGTATAAAAATTACATGATTGGTAAATAGGGGAAATAAAGTCAATATAATATGGAAATAACGTTGGTAAACACTTAATTAGTCTTCTTCCTAGAACAGAGATGTTTTGCACCAGGTAGTAACAAATGAACACCAAGTAACAGAGCTGAATTCAGCAAGCCAATAGGCTACGGAACACATTTCCCCATTCATTTCCTGTACTTCATCCTCACTCAGTGTGTTCTTTTACTCTGCTTTGGAAGTATTCTGTCTTGAAATTTTCTCTGATCTTTGTGCATCATTAGCTAAATGTTGGATTCCAAATATTCAGCATGCAAAGTGGTTTGAAAGTGCCACAGAACCATGCTGTCACATAATTTATTCTGGCAAGTGTAAGAGAAGACAAGTTTTAACAATGAAAGAAAAGCATGAAATTCTAAAGCATTTTTTAAAAATGGAAGAACATGGGACATCCCTTGAGCTACTGAATCAAGGGCATCAACACTGTTGCACAAATTAGAGACAGTGTAAAAATAAAAGAAAGTTATCTAGATGGAACAATTGATTGCTAGTTCCAAAAAATCTAAATGAAGATGAGAAGTAAGAATAATAAAGGCAATGGAAAGACCAAAGATCAAACACAGAAGTCATCAGGGGAAAACTTCTCCACAATTAAAGAAAAATCCTTGGCAACATATAAAGACCTTTTTATTAAAGCTAAAATATTTCAAGTCTGTTACCCTTTAACATTCACAATGGCTGGTTTAGTGGCTTCAAGACCTGGTATGTCTTCCACAATGTTAGGCTCTCTGGTGAAGCTGAAAGTGCAAATGAGGAAGCTGCAAAGACTTTTTACCCGGTGTTAAAACAAAAAATAGTCATATTATAAAACCCCTATGAATAAAATAGTGTGGCAGTCGCATATGAACAGACTAACGAAATAGAATATAAAATAGAAATAGATCACATTGAATAAAAAATTTAGTAATTTAAATCAGTGAGGAAAAAGCATTGACCAATGAATGATATTGGGACGATAGTTGTTCGCTTGGCAAAAATAAATTCAAATTCCTACTGCACACAAAATTTAGGATTAATTAAAGTACTAAATAGTATGTATCTATATAGGAGAGACAGAGAGAGAAAGGAGGGGAGGAAAGGGAGAGGGAGAGAGAGATTTAGGATATAATAATGTTTATTTTATTTATAAATGAAATGGTGAAAGCCTTCTTAAGCAAGACAAAAAAATTCAAAATCCATGAAAGACAAGTGGTATATTAGACTACATTAAAAAAAAAAAAAAGTTTGGTATGGCATTTACATGAATTAAGTCTTAAAATATGCAACAGGCAGACTTCCAGTTTCCGCTCCAGTCTGTGAAGAGTTTGGAAGTCATCACTCCCATTCTCACAATTAGAAAAAAAGTAAGTGGCTGGAGTCAGTACCAGGAAGGAAAACAGACGGTAACTGACAAGCTGCAGAGGCTGAGGGTAGACTCGCTTAACAGTTACAAATTTTGCAGGGCCCAGTCTTAGAGGGACCCCACACTTTCATGAGTTTTATCTCCAGGAGTCCCAGCAGGTTTTTGTGGCAAATGTGAGAAAATCCCCTCATGCTTTCCAGCAGGGGAAGAAAAAATATAACCATTTTGAAATAAGCCAAGAGCATTCTGATCTCCCCATTAAGGGAAACTACTTTACCAGAGTCTAACCAAGATAAGGGAAGGGAAGGGAAATACCCAAATCCAGTGCCTCTAGCCTTCCTGTCTCACCACAAGAGAGAAGGAAGCTAAGAAGAATGTGTGAAGGTCACAGCCCAAGGGAACAACAGACTTACTAAGAGACTGAGACCTAATCATAGGATTATAGAACACAACTTCTTCCCCACACCTCTCCACCACATCAGCAGGACTCCTGTATAATAACAGAGGATGACAGTGAAAAGAACTGCAAGGATTCTATTTAAGAAGGAGTTTTTAGAGACATCCAAAGACAACAGGGGAGACAAAAGCAAAGATACTAGAAGAAGTTGAAGCCTCAGACACCTACAGCTACAGTAAATAGTAAACACAGTGTGAATCTTGGCCAGATAAACACAAGTGCTCACACGAATGGCTTATGTATCTCAATTATTACCCAATACATCATGTCTGGGTTTCAACAAAAAATTACAAGTATGTATAAAAGCAAGGAAAAAACACAGTCTGAAGAAATAAAGCAAGTGACAGAGCCAGGCTCAGATATGACAGAGATCTTGAAATTATCATACCAGGAATTTAAGAGGACATTACATAATAATAAAGGAGTTAATACTCCAAGAAGACATAACAATCCTTAATGTGTACGTGCATCACAACACAGCATTCAGAATAATGTTAGAATGACCAAAATCCGGAACACTGACAGCACCAAATGCTGACAAAGATGTGGAGCAACAGCAATTCTTATTCATTGCTGGTGGGAATGCAAAATGGTGCAGCTACATTGGAAGATAGTTTGGCAACTTCCTGCAAAACTAAACATACTCTTACTATACGACCCAGCAATTGTAGTCCTTGGTATTTACCCAAAGGAGCTGAAAACTTATGTTCATACAAAAACCTGCACACAAATGTTTATGATAGCTTTATTTCTAATTGCTAAAACCTGAAAGCAACCAAGATGTCCTTCAGTAGGTGAGTGGATAAATAAACTGTGGTATTTCCAGACACTGGAATATTATTCAGGGCTAAGTAGAAATGAGCTATCAAACCATTAAAAGACGTGGAGGAAACTTAAATGCATATTACTAAGTGGAAAAAAACAATCTGGAAAGGTTACATACAGTATGATTCCAACTATATGACATTCTGGAAAAGGCAAAACTACGGAGACAGTAAAAAGATGAGTGGTTGCCAAGGGTTAGCTAGGAGAGTGGGATGAATAGGTGGACCACAGAGGATGTTCAGGGCAGTGAAACTATTCTGTATGATACTGTAATGGTGGATACATGTCATTTTACATCTCTTCAAACCTATGGAATGTATAACACCAAGTGACTCCTAATGTAAACTATGGGCTTTGGGTGATGATGTGTCGATGAAGGTTGATCAGTTGTAATAAATATACCACTGTGGTGGGAAATGTTGATAGTGGGGAAGCCTATACATAAGTCAGGTCAGGGAGCATATGGGAAACCTCTGCACCTTCTGCTCAGGTTTATGTGAGCCTAAAACTAGAAAATAAAGCCTATTTTTAAGAAACTTTAGTGGGCAAAAGACAGGAAGAGACATTTTACTGAAGCAGTTATACACAGGGTGAATAAGCACATGAAAAAATGTTCAACATCACTAGCCACAAGAGGAAAGAAAATTAAGACTCTAAGGAGATATCACTACCCACCTATTAGAAGAGAAAAAAAAGTGATCATACCAAATGGTAGTGAAGTTGCAGAGAAAAAAACTGTTAACAACCAAAATGTCCTTCATCTGGTAAATGGTTAAACAAATTGTAGTATAGCTATACCGTGGAATACTGCTCAGCAATGAAAAGCAAATTGTTGATACCTGCAACAACTTGAATGGATCTCAAGGGCATTATGCTGAGTGCTCTAAAAGGAAAGTCTATTAAAATAAAATAAAATAAAGTAAAATAAAATAAAATAGTAAAATTAAATTAAATTTAAAATATATGAAATAAAATAAATATTGAAACTTAAAGTTCCTGGAGTAGGCATTAACAAGCCAGGTTTCTGGTCCTAGTTCTCCAGACATTCACTTTGGTCTGTAAAATGGAACGAGGCTTTACATCTCAGCTCAACCATTTCTCCCTGGCAACCAAAGACAAAGAGTACATTCCTTTTGCTGGTTGCATCACCCCGTGGGAGAGGGAAAATGTGAAACAGAGGTAAGTGTGTTGGGGGCTATGATCTGTGAATACCAGCTGGTGAGGTCTGCTGCATCCAGAGCGGTCCAGGAGCCAGATAAGCCTGGCAAGGCCCCTCTTTACAGAGGCCTTAATCTCCTCTCATCTTGCAGCCACAGCTAGGAGATCAACCTCTGGTAGAGGGGACTCAGGCAGGGCAGGGACTCTGGTGGGCTCCCGATCTCGCGCAAGTTGAGAGGTGGCTCACCCTGTCACAAACCCCACAAAATGTTCCACCGGGGGTGAAGCTATATCCTTCAGCTGCATTTATCCATCGAGAACATATCATTAAACATAACTACTGGAAAAGAAATGGTCCTTAACTATCTCTACCAGGCTTAACTGTTCCAAGAGATCTTGCTTTAGACCAAAAAAGAAACATCTGAGAACAGCGGAGGGTTGAAGAAGTGACGGTTTTTCCTCACAAGACATTCCAAGTGGTTTCAGGGAGAGAACTACAGTCTCAAGCTCCTTGCCTGGGTTTCAGTCACCAGTTTCCCTTTCTAGGCTCTTGAGTTCAGGAGCTGTTTCCCACTGTGACATCTATAAAGTGCAATACAGTGAGCTGGGAAAAGGGATGAAGGTCAAGCTGAAAGTGACTATTTCTGTCGAGAGAGAAAGAGAGAGAGAGAGAGAGAAATCTGTGGTTCCCAATACCAATAGATAAGCAGAAGTGAGATTAAGAAAAATCATTAAAGAAACTGCAGCTCATTATTAAAGCATACAGAACACTGTCCATCCCTACAGGTAATCAAGGAGACTCAAATGGAAACAGTCAGGAGGCCCATTTTTCATCCATCAAGTTGGCTTCAGTGCTGAGCACACGCAGTGCTTGTGAGGTTGCAATGAAACTGTTCCGCCCAGAGACCTGACCTGAGACTGCTGATTTATGAAGCAATCTGGCAATACCTATCAGGAGCCAGGGGATGTCCATCTCTCCTGGCAAGTTATTCCTCTTCTGGGAATTTACACTAAGAATATAATTGACATGTATATACTCAAAGAGATTGGCCATAGCGTTATGTGTAACAATGAATATACCGAAATACCTAATGCCAGTGGGCCTCAGGGTTCTTCCTGCCCTGGCCTCTCTCCTCAAATCGCTCTACATACTTTAAAGTTACCAACTGTCAACTCACCACTTCCAGTCGTGCCTCCAGTTCAGACTTCTCTCCTGAGATCCTTTTCGGTGCTCCCTGCTGCCTACTAGACAATCCCACTCGGATGCTCAAGACTGAAATCATCTTCCCCCCAATGCCTCTTCCTCCAGCTCCGTATCCAAACAAATGGCATGACCACCTACCCAGCTACTCAAGCCAAACCTTCAGGCATCACTCTTCTCTCTTGTCCCTCAACTCCCCATCCTCTTAATCGTTACCTCCAAAACCTCTCTCAGATGCATCCATTTCTCCCCAGCTCCACTGCACAGGCTGGCCTAAGCTACCGGCATCTCCCACCTAAATGACAACTATATTCTCCCAAATGGTTTCCGCTTACCACTGCCCCAATCTATTCTCCATTCTGTGGAGACCTCTTCCTAAAACACAAATCTGGGCTTCCCTGGTGGCGCAGTGGTTGAGAGTCCGCCTGCCGATGCAGGGGATACGGGTTCATGCCCCGGTCCGGGAAGATCCCACATGCCTCGGAGCGGCTGGGCCCGTGAGCCATGGCCGCTGAGCCTGCGCGCGTCCGGAGCCTGTGCTCTGCAACGGGAGGGGCCGCAACAGTGAGAGGCCCGCGTACAGCAAAAAAAAAAAAAAAAAAAAAAAAAGCTGTGGGTGGAAGGGACCTGCAAAAGGGGATGAAGGGGGTGGGGCAGGGGCAATGACCAGGGCCAGAGACTAGGGGGATTGAGAGGGGGAGAAATTGTCAACAGGGCTGTTTTCATTCACGCTCCCATACATGCTGTGTGCCCTGCCTACACTTCTCTGGCCCACCAAGAGCACTTCCTTAGTTCAGCAGGTCCTTCTGAACCAGCCCTCTCCTTCCTCCATAACCTCAAGACTTATGAAAATGATAAAGAAAATGTTAACAATGCAGATTAAAGCTAAAAGTGTGTCATGTCTGCAGTTATTACATTGTAAATAGAACAAAATTTGAGGAAATGTTCTTCCAGAATTAAAACTATTGTCCAATTCAGCACAAAAATCACTCATATCATTGACAAATGAGTGGAGTTAACATATTCACCTTCATTGCTTAACCTTCTTCTTCCTTGGCAACGTAAACAAAAATATCAGTCAGAGTTGGAACTATACTCATTGGTCAATTGCAAACATAGGCTGACTAAGGATACAAGAGTTCAGCAAAAATCAATGAATACATTCCATGTGGATGAGTTGGCTATACAGACTTGGCAATAAAGAGTATTGTATACTTTATTGCTTGTAAATTGTGCAATACACATTCTTCACATCGATAATGTTTATAACAAACTTACGTATATATCTATGCATGTTTGGTTTTTTTCACAGTGTTCGCAGCACTTGCTTGGAGGTTCTGAACATCCCCACTATCGTTTCCTTAAATTAGGCCATCCATCATTATTCCAGGCTCACTCTCTCAAATCCCATATCCATATTACTACCAGAATCATCTTTCTGATATTTAAATGCAATCATGACATCCCCCTCATTAAAATTATCAGTGGCTCTGCAGGAACTTCTGAACAAAAGACAAGCTATAGAAGGCCTTCCTTGATCTGCTCTGTTCACCTCTGCAACCTCCTCTCTTGTCAGATGCCCAACACTCGCACTTCACTCAAGTTATTCCAAACTGCCAGCTGTTCCTAGAATGTGTTTTACTTATTCATGCCACTGGGCCTTTGCACGTGCTTTACTTTGCCTAGGATGCCTTTCCCCAACTCCTCCCCTCCCATCACCCACTAGTTCCCCCGTAGCATTCGAACAGTGCTCAGACAGCACCTCTTCCAAGAGCCTGCGCCACTCCAGCTCTTGCTACCACCACAAGCTGCTGTGCAGGTTCACCTCGCTGTCTCCCCCACTCACCTGGAAGATCCTGTGAGCAGAGAAAGGTGTCCGCAACACCTAGAACCTGGCCTGGCACACAGGAGACACCTAGTAAGTGCTTCTTGAATTGATAAACTAATTGATTAGTTTCAGCTAATAGCCAATAGCAAATCACAGGATTTAGCCAGCAGATATTCATCTCTGAATTCAAGTACTGCTTTAAAAAAAAAAAGGCTGTTTAAAGTGTCGAAAAAACTCAACTGAGTTTTTTCTTTCCTTTAAGCATACATATAAAACTAGATGAATCATTGACATTTTTTTCTTTGTTTCATTGTTTTCTGAAAGTCAGCTAGACATGGCTTGAGACCCTTTATCTTAAACCACTGACTTCCTGTAAGGAATAACCAAAACACTCATTCCTGAAAGATAGTGACAGCTCTCACTTATTGGGCTACTCTTATGCTCCAAGCATGTGCTAAGTGCCTTTCGTATGTCACCTCATGTATCTTCAACATCGCTGCAATGTGTGTACTATTATCTCATTTAACAGGTGAGGAAACTGAGTCTCAGGAAAAGTATAGCATTTGTATGAGTTTAAACACATGTTGAATAGCAAAGCAGTGATTCAAACAAGGGTTGGTCTGACTCTAAACTCCAAGTTCTCTCTGTTGAGCCCATTCTTTACTCATTAAAAACAAATGCACTGTCTGAATCAGTCCCTACCAGTAGCCTGGAATGCATAATACTCCACACAACACTGCAAAGAGCCTTTAACACAAGACTTAGCCCAGCTGAGTTATCCTTATTCCCAGTACCCAGATCCAGTGAATGGGTTTGCCCTTCCCTTGATCCAGTTTGATAGCAGAAAAGTGAAGGATGCCAAGGAGTACCTGCGTCCTGTGTCAAAGGCTGCATCCAAAAAGTCTCCGTGACCTGGTCTAGGCCTTCATCATGGACCACTTTCCAACAGGAGCGGGGATCTCGTCTCTCGGCTGAGCTGCCTCTGTTGCCTGTACTGCTGCCTTTGTTTACTGTTTGTTACTAAGCGCTTGGCGGCCCAGCACGTGAGTCAACAAGGGCCCTTCTCTTTCCTGCGGCTTGCTCTCATGCCCTGAGCCCTGTGCAGCCTCTGGCCTGTTAGCAGGCAGAGCCACCCCAGCAGCCTGAGTCCTCAAAGCCAGTGATCCGAGAGAGCCTGTAAGAGCTCAACTGGATTAGGTGCCACTGAAGGCAATGGGATTGCAGCTCAGCTGGGGCTTTGACAACGATGTCACTTTATCTCCTGGTGCAATCAAAAGAAAGAGCCCTGCAAGGAACTAGGGGGCTGGCCAAGAGCTGAGCCTTAGTTTCATTAACTCCACCCTTTCTCCATGACCTTTGGACCTGCACGAAAGGACAGAGAAATGTGCAAGAACATAATGAGAAATAATGGCCTGGAGCTGCCAGTGGGAAGGCAAGAGGAATGTGATTGTAATCATCGCTTATGTGCACATAATAATAATGATAATAATAACAGTGGGACAGGAGGAAACTCTTGGAGGTGATGGATATGTTTATGGCATAGATTGTGGTGATAGTTGCACGGCTGTATAATGATCTCCCTACTCTTCCAGTTGTACACATTAAATATATACTGCTCTTTGTATGTCAATCAGCCCTCAATAAAATGTTCTTTTTGTTTTTTTTTTAAAGGAGCACTGTGGTTGGAGAAAAGGGAAAAGGAATTCTCACACTCTCTGGTACTTACGTTCAAAAAGGAGCCAGCATAGGGCTTCCCTGGTGGCGCAGTGGTTGAGAGTCCGCCTGCCGATGCAGGGGACACGGGTTCGTGCCCCGGTCCGGGAAGATCCCACGTGCCGCGGAGCGGCTGGGCCCGTGAGCCATGGCCGTTGAGCCTGCACATCCAGAGCCTGTACTCCGCAACGGGAGAGGCCCCAACAGTGAGAGGCGCACATACCACAAAAAAAAAAAAGGAGCCAGCAGAGAGAGGGAAATGCAAGAATTAGCGTGATCATAGCTCTGTAAAGGTAGGGGTAAAAGACTTGATCTTCGGAGCCCTTTAAATCAAAGGCAGTTTCAAAACGGAGAGACTTTTTAAAAAGAGAAAGAATGCATTTTACTTCATATATTAACCAAAAAATAAAATAATTTGTTGAAACCCAGGGCTTGGTGAGGACATGGCTGGTGAGCAGCCCCATATGCCAGAAGTGGGAATGTAGGTTAGTGCAACCTCTCAGCAGGGCATCTGGCGATATTCATTAAAACTGTAAATGTACATGTCATTTGCAAACCCAGCTGAGAGGAATTGATCCCATGAGCATTTTTGCAAAAGTTCACTCAAGCAAATAAAACAGTGCAATCTATTTTGTAATAGTGAAAAACTAAAAGCCACCAAAGTGTCTATCAATAGCGGACAGATAAATAAACTGTAGTTCACACACAGTGGAAAACCAACTACACAGCAATGCAAAGGAGGCAGGTAGGTCTGTGTGTGCTGGCATTCAACACTTGCCAAGAAGATCTTTTAAAAAGCAAAGTGTGGAATAGGCCTGTATGATTCCTCTTAGTGTAAATATATGCATAATATGTATAAACATAAAATATATATTATTTATATTATATATAGTATTATATACCTTTTATTAGACATATTATATATTATATAGAATATGTAGAATATATAATCTACATATTATATATTTTATTATACATATACTCTTTATCTAGAAGGAATCACTAGGAACTTTAACAGTGGTTGCTTTGGGGAGAGTTTTTGAGTTATTATTATTTAGTAATTAATTATGACTTATTCAGGGAAATTGTTGTCCATTTCTGTTTTTTTCCCCTTGTACCCCTTTTTGTTTTATTGCTTTTAAAAAAAACTAATAAACATTATATAATGTTTTACAAAATTTATCCTTTTCCTGCTTAAGGCTACTTGCATTCCACACTAGCTAGTAAAGCATGTTACTATATTTGCAACCATCTTGTGTTGCTTCTCCCAAATTTGTCAAGTCATCAGATTTAAACTGGAACTTGATGAAATGTAAATTTCCCAATACCGCCCCAGGGGGGAGAGCCAGGGGCATCTGCATTTTAGCTAGTCCCAGGTCATTTTTATTTAGTAATTTATTCAGGTCAACCGCGTACATCTGAAGAAACCGAAGCCCAGAAGGAGAAGGTGAACTGCTCTGATCATGAGGCTGGTTCACAGTAGAGCAGAGAGCAGCACAAAATCACGGATGCCCAGGCACGGGCTAGTCTGCTTAAAGTCACCACCGCATTCACCTTTTTTGTTACCAATGTAAGCACTCAGCAGTAATCCCCTCCTACAATTATCTCTATTAAGATTTCATTCATTCACATTAAAGCAAGGAAAAATCCTAATTCAGTATTGACATTTTTGAATTGGCATATCTTTAAACATTCAATTGTTTTACTTTCAAGAACCATGCTAAACCATATTTACCTACAGTTCTTGAAAGCAGGGTGTAAAATCAAGTAGAATTCAACACTAAAACCGATTCCCAGTTATACCTCTTATGCTTTATTGCAAGGCTATGTCCAATGTTTAAATTGTCATAAATTGCAAATTAACTAAATTTAAAATAATAAAGTTGTATTATTCTAAACAGAATCCAGGACCCCTCATACTGCTGAGAACATAATAATGGCACAGCCATCCCGGAAAAGAGTTCGGCACTTTCTTAAAAAAACTAAACATATCTTTGCCAGTAACTGAACCCCTGGGCATTTATCCTAGAGAAATTAAAACTTCTGTCCACACAGAAACTTGTACATGATTATTTGTTGAGTTTATTTACAACAGTCAGAAACTGTTAACAACCAAAATGTTCTACGGTATGTGAATGGTTCAACGAACTGTTGTCCATAGCATCCTCCCCAGCAGTAAAAATGAATGAACCATTGGGACAAGCAACACGCAAATGGATCTCAAGGGCATTATGCTGAGTGGGAAAAGCCAATTGCAAATAGTCACATATAGTATGATTCTATATATACAGCATTCTTGAAATGACAAAATTATAGAGATGGAAATCAGATTAGAGGTTGCTAGAGGTTAGGGATGGGGACAAGTGATTATAAACGGATAGCATGGGGGAGATATTTGGAGTGATGGAATAGTTCTGCATCTTGCCGGAGGTGGTGATTATGCAAAGGATGTGCAGCTCTGCCCATCCCCAAACCCCTAGCCGGAATCTACCTCCTGTAGCCTTGACTCACCTGGCTGCCTCCATAGGGTTCAGGAGGCATCTTCCTTGCTCCTCTAACCACTTGTCTTACCTCCTCCCTCCAAATCCTGAGCCTCTTTGAGACACACGATGAGATGCCCAGCTACCCTTCTGCTATCACCTAGTCACTCCTCAGAAGCCCCCCACTCAGGCAAGAAGACCCACTCCACCCTCCTCTGAAGGCACCTCTCCCCAGTGAGTGAGAAGTCCATGGACCAAGCGTTCATACTGACCAGCCTCTGTGTCCCTCTTCTGGGCTTTGTTCCAGGTGCCCTGGCCTTCAGGCTGGGACCCCAACTTCCACCCACCTGGAACATTTTCCCTGGAGTATTAAGTAGGAAAGAAAACAATATATGTTGCCTGAGCCATTGCATCTTGTCACATCATCTCCATTCGTATAGCCCATCACTAAAATCAGTCACCTGCATGTACGTGGGAGGGAGAGCTACAACACAGCACAGTGGTTAAGAGTAAGATTGTTGAGCCAAGACCACCTGGGTTCAAATCCTGGCTCTACCACATACTGGCTTTGCTACCTTAGGCAAGTTCCTGACCCTCTCTGTGCTGTGTCTCCTCATGTGTAAAATGGAGATAATAGTACCTACTCATAGGTCTGTTTGAGAGTGAAGCAAGTTAAAACGAGAAAAGGGCCTATAAAAATTAGACCAGTGTCTGGCACGGTAAGCACCATGTGTCTGCTGCTGTTGCTTACACCATGTCCCCCCCAACCCCCACCGCCTCTCTCATACTTATCTGGGAAGCCCCCATTCTGGGTAAAATTCAGTTTTCCACCTGCTGTACCCCTATGTCCATGCAGCTGAACCAGCTTGAAGAATTGCACAAACCCGTGCTAACTGGTCTTAGTCAACACTCATGGCCACACATCTCAAGTGGCTCTCACATTTCTTGATAATCTCACTGTTTCCTTAGTTGAGTTGCCCTCAACTCTCCCAGGATACAGGCAAGCCTTTTCATCTCTCCCTATGCTCAGCTGATAACCTCAAGCTCTACTGAGAAAGGAGACTCTGCCCAACGAGACCCCCTTCATGGTCCCAACATCAAATCTACCCACCTCTCTGCTCTCCTCAATCTGTTTCCTCACCTCTCCTCTCCTCAACCTTCTCCAATCAGGCTTTTCCCCCAAGAGCCCTGAAAAGGCGATTTTTCAGACTGCCAAGCCCAAGGTCAGGTCTCAGCACTCATTTTACTTGATCTGAAACAGTACTGGGTCAGCCCCACTTCCTTAAAATGATTTATTCCCTTGGATTCCAGAATGAATTCCTCTGACTTTCTTCACACTTTGCTCAATCTCCGTGCTTGCTACCCTCCTTCCACTGACCTCTGAATACAGGAATGCCTTGGGATTTCTTCTCTTCTCTTCCCACTGGAGAATGGCTGCTATAGCTCCAGGCTTCACATCCTGACCCAAGCAGGTCAGAAGGGAAAGAAAGGACTTTATCCCTTCAGGTCTCTTTGGAAACTTTTTCAGAATCCTAGCCAACTTCTCCTTTTATATGATTGCCTAGATGAAGTCATGGGCCCACCACTAACCCAAAGTGGAGAGGATGAAGGTGATTGGCTCTGATCAGTCACGATTTCTCCCTGGAGAGAAAGACAAGCCCATCTTTCCAGAGCACCAGCTTCCTGACACATGCACAAACTTGGGCCCTGAGACCAAGGAAAAAGGGAGCATGTGTCTCTTGGGTGAAAAATCCGAGAATTTCTGCCACACGTTGCACCCCCAGCACCCAGAAAAAGATGTCTCTCAGAACATATGCTCACTAAATATATACTGATTGGATGGTGGAATATTTGTACCCTTACAGATTAAAGTGACAGAGGACCCAAACAGCACCCACGATGACCCTGTAGAGATGTGCTCTCTTTGGCTTTGTCTCACCAGTCTCTCATAACAGCCCTGTGAGGTCAATGCTCTTTTGTTATTTTTCCAAGATGATTAAAGCTCAGAGGGGTTAAATGAACCAGGTAGGGTCACCCAGCTGGGAAGTGGATAAGGTGATCAAACCCATGGAGAATTCCAAAAGTGGCAGAAATTGCATTCAAGAGCATGGGAATGATTGACGATGAGAGGTCTTACAGAGGACCAGGACCGGGAGTCACTTGCTTTAATGAGAGTCAACTGTGTGTCAAGGCTTTTTATCACATACACATAGTATATGATTCTGTATGCACACACCCTGGGAAATGGGAAGTATTATCCCCATTTTACATATTAGGAAACTGAGTCTCAGATAGTTCAAATAATTTGCCCAAGGACACATAGCTATAATAGATGAGTTAGGATTTGAACCCAAAATAGTCAGCCTTCAAAAACCTGTGTTCCTTCCACTGGAAGAACCAACACAAGGGAAAGCCTTGGAGAGCTGGAGAGGTCGTTCTTTCTTTGAGGTGGAAAAGAGGGAGAAAGGATGAGTGAGAGGGCATAGGAATGTTGAGGCCAATGGGGAGAATTTGAAAAATCTCATGTCAGATGGCTTCAATCCTAACAGGAAAGCAGCACTCAAAGTCACCTGCATGGTGAGGTTCAGACTTTAAAATGGAAAGGATTTGAAGTGAATACTGGGAAGACCGAGATGGTGACCAATTTGGGAGGAACAGAGAAGATGATGAGCAGCAGTTGGGCCCAAGGGGCTGGGGGCTGTGCAGAGGGTCAGAGAATCAGGAAGGCCAGAGGGAGGTCCAGTGAGGGAGAGGGTGACTGTGACAAGGCAGGGAGAAATGCCAAAGCCTGGCCCATTCCCTGATACTGCATGTCCTGTAGGTGGGGGAGGGCAGGGAATTTTTAAAGACCGGACACCCAGGTTTCAAATCTGGAGCAGGTGGTACCTGGGTAGTTTTTGAAGACGAATGAGCAGAAAGGAAGCTTTGTATACAAAGGAAGGAGGATCCTGTTAAATGGCATGAAAGGGGCCATTCCAGAACCAGGCAGTGTTGAGCAGGGCAGGGCTAGGTTGAACTGGATTTGTATGTACAGAAAAGACAGGGAGGGCAGGGGCTTGGAGGGAGGGGGACAGAGCCAACTGAGACTGACAGACCAGCCAGAAACGTGAGGATAGAAACTAGGACCTGCCAATTTACTTACCAGTCTCAGGGCTGCAGTTTCAGCTTCTGCTAAGATTACCTGTCAGGTGCACAGGCATCTGGAATGACTGACCTTGGTTAGTGTTGTTAGTGCTTAGATAAAATGTGGGTGGTGTTTTTCTATGAACCATAATTGAAAGGAAGGCACATCCTTGACTAAGATTTCCATGGCATTGTCCTATAGTCCAGCCCCAGAAGTCATAAGGAGGAGGCTAAGGAAGCGTCCTCACGACCCACGCAGGACCACCCATCTCAGGGTCAGATGCTGTGGATGCAGACACCGTTCCCCTGCCCATGACAGTTTGGGTGGCTCCTTTTCAGGAGCGATGAGCTGAACGGAATGCTTTGGCCCAGGAAGAAAAGAAGACAAATGGCAGAGCTCAGAGACAAAGCAGCAGTGCATTGGGGTCAGAATCCACTGAAATCAGCTCTGCACAGAGGAGGGGCAGACAAGGGCCCTCAGCAGATGGAGATGAACACAAGTCAAGTCCACCGAAGGTGAAGCTTGAAGACACAGAGCTCCCGTGTCCTTTCTTCTCATGGCAATGTATTCCAGTTGTTGACCAAGTGCTAGACAGAGACAAACGACCCCTTGAGAGGCCAAGTGAAAAAGGTAACACTGAATTCAGGACAGGGGCCCATTCTTTGGTGGTTTCTCTGAACTCAGTAGGTGAGGAGCAGTAGATCTTCTGGATTTGTTCATTAAGAAAGGGGCCGGGCACACTAACTTCCCACCACTTCTTGCTCAAGTATTTTCCTTGATGGATGAAACAGCTTTAATACATAAATGGCCTACCCAAATGTGGGGAGGAGGCCATGATGAAAGAAAGAGTGGGGTACATCGTCTGGGATGTTTCTCTTTGCCCTTATCAAGTTGCTAAAAAGAAAGTTTTTCCAAGAGCAGTGACAAGGCAGTCCCATGTCCAACAAGGCAGACCCAGCATGCAGCATCCCATCGGTGACCGTGACACCTGCTGGTCACCACTGGAACTACGCCCAACCGCCTTAATCGTGAAACGCCACAGTTCTTTGTTAGCTGACCTTGAGGGCTGCTTGGCGAGCAACGCCGCCTAATTAAGGCAACTATACTTTAGAAATGAAAGAACCTTCCTCCATGTGTCCAGGGCCTGATAATCAATTTGACAGGGCCAGGGCCATGGTGGCCAGAAAGCTGGCAAAGAGGTAGCAGAGGTAGGAGGTGATGGAGAGGAGAGGAATCCCATTGGTGAGAAGGAGGTGGTATTTTAAAGACATTTAAGATGTCTTGTTTGAAAAGAGTATTGGAAAGAGGGTAAAAGAAGAATGGAAGGATTGTTTCCAAGGCCAAGGTAAAATATGGGGCTCTAGTCCTATTTAAGAATTTGATAACGATTGCATTAAATCTTTAGATAAATCTAGGGAGAACTGGCATCTTTGCAATACTGAGACTTCCAATTCACAAACATAGTGTGTCTCTCCACACATTTTGGTCTTCTTTAATGCCTTTCAAACAAGTTTTATCATTTTTTTCATAGAGGTCTTGCATAATTTGTTAGATTTATACCTGGGTACTCCATATTTTTTATACTATTTTAAAATGCCTTTTAACTCATTTAGTACTTCTTTATTTTATTATGTTTGTTGTTGGTATATATAGAAATATAATTAATTTTTATATGTTGATTACTTTGCTAAACTTGTTTATTAATTATAATAATCTGTAGAGTCTCTTGGATTATCTACGTATATTTTATAGTTCCTGAACAAGGACAGTTTGGATTATTCATTACCAATTCTTCTACCTTTCATTTCTTATCTTGCTTTATCGTATTGGTTAGGACATACAATATTGATTAGTAATGGAGATGGGCTTCCTCATCTGATTTCTGAATTCAGAGGGAAAGTTTTCAGCATTTTGCCATTAAGGATGATGTTTGTTGTTTTGAGTAAACACATAATAATGATCAAGGAAATTATTTTCTATTCAGAGTTTGCTCAAAATTTTTACCATGAATGGGTTTTGACAAATCAAACACTTTTTCAGAATCCATTAAGATGATCATATGATTTTTTCCCTTTCCTCTGCTACTGTAGTCAATTTTTTAATTGATTTTCTAAGGTTAAATCAGTATTCCTGAAATAAGCTCAACTTGGTCGTCATGAATTATCCTTTTATATTTTACTGGATTCAATTTGCTAATATTTTGCCTAGAAACTATGCATTTACATTTGTGTGAGTTTAGCTTATAATGTTCTTTTTACTGACCTTTTAAATTATAAAGGTTATGCTAGCCTCATAAAATGAGTTAGTAGTATAATAAGAGAATTATTTATTCTTTGAATTTTAGATAGAACTTGTTGATAAATCTTTCTGGGTCAAACAGAGTGAGGTAGGTAGCCCACTACACAAGTCTCCACTTCTTGGAGCTATGAAAGCTAGAAAATAACTTGACTTTGTATTATCTTTTTTAGCCTGTTTTGGTCACACAGTGCAACCATTAACAGGAAATTCTTCCTTAAGTCTGCCATGAGTTCCATTGTTTTACTTGTTCTGGTTTTGGAAGATCCCTCCTTCATTTTTCCCTCCATTATTCCACTCAGTGTTCTATAAGGCCCCATTTTTGTGAGCCTAAGTAGCCCACGTTCTCTAGAAGATAGGCAGCGAATGCTCATTACCGTGAAGTTATCACCACCAATGGAAAATTCCTAGAGCACAAGGATACTTGCACACAGGAACACTCATTTTGGTGGTCTTCAACATTTATGTTTAATTGGGAAGTAGTTGTCCTCCATGCCCCATCAAGGTGGAGAAGCAGCATGGCTTCCTGGAGGCCATTCCCAGCATGATCTGGCCTATCTCTATACTTGTATGTATATTGTGTGTGGGGCAGACACTGACAGAAGCCTGTTGTAGAGCAATCCTGGATGGTGCCACTTTCTCACCCTTCTAGCACAGGTGTGGAAGAACCAATAAGTTTGTCAAGGGAAATTTCACTGTGATTTCCAAGGCCCTCCATCCTTGGCAAGGTTTGGGGAAGAGATGGAGTACAGAGGTCAGCAGCTCATAAGTAGGCCAAAGTCATATTCTGGGATCCCTGGAGACTGGAGGAATTTGACCAAATACTGAGGTCTTACTCAGGCCTCATTATCTCCAACCTTTTCTTGATGTAAACTTCCTGGTACATCAAGTGAGTTCTTATAGAGGTACCCTGTTTAGAAATATTGGAAAATTTCCTTGTAAAGATTCATCTCTTAAAACCAGAGTGTCTTGGGGCAGGACCCAGGTATGACCAGATCTGTTTGTTACTGACATCAGGACCCCCTTAAGAGTCTTCAGTTGATTTAGGGGAGCAGAGGTAAGAAGGAAGAGGTAGGAAGAAGATTTGAAGGGCACAGAGCATGGAGGGAAGATGAGATTCCTGGCACTTTACATGTGGTGGGATAGAATCAGATCGGAGAGACTGACTAGGAGCTGGAGAGTGAACGGCTTTCCTGAGGAATCCAACCAAAGACACCAAGTCCCTGGGACAACGGAAATGTCCCATTTCAAGCCCATGTTCAGCACTCTCCAGGTGCTTTCTTTGCTGCTTTCTGCACTGCACCACCACCCTACTTCAGTACCTCTGTGGGACAGGTGGACTAGTCCACACCTTTTATACCTGGCTCTGGGCCAGTGAGGATCATGTTCAAATATGGAGACGTTTAAACAGAGCAAGAAAGCAAGCACATTATCAGGCTCCACCCTAAACCTCTGGTATCTGACCCAGGTCTCTGCCCTGTACTTCCACCCTAAACACACACACCCACACCCATAACCAGGAACTGCCTCCTCTTCTCCATGAGACTCTCTGGAGTTCCCATCGTTGTTCCTGCCTACCCCAGGGGAAATACAGCCAAGCAAACCAGAAAGCGCCCTTCTTTCTGGCTAGCTTTGTATTCAGAGAGTTTTGAAAGAATCAGGAATATGAGGGCAATTAAGTAGCAGGTAGTTTTTTGTTGTAATTTTTCTTAACTTCCCAAACTCTAATTTGGCTATGTTTCTTCTACAATATGTAATACGTATGTGTATATGGTGAACTCCAGGCCCCTCTATCCTTGGCCAAATTATAATATATGTGTGTGTGTGTGTGTGTGTGTGTGTGTGTGTGTGTATATGATATATGATATATATAATATGATGTGATGTCATACAGATAGATACCATATATCACCATGTAATATATATGTAATATATATAATAAATATACCATATACACATACACAGTGCTGAATATCTTTGTTTGTCCCTGTAGATTCACTTTCTGCCCTCTCACCTGCTCTGGGCTTGGGGCAGGGTGGGAGCGAACCATCTGTATAGACTGTATCAGTGGGTTCCCTGGCCTTCAGCTTGTGGCTCTGTTAGGCCAATGGGAGGCAATGGGCAATGGCAGTAGACAGAAGATGAGAGGTCAGGGTATTTATTCCCTCCCTGCCTATGTGTCGAGGGCTGTCTGTATCCATCTACCACAGACCACAGCTCCTGTCAAGTGGCTCTTTCCTACAGCAGCCCTGGCTTGGCACTGAAAACCACTCCTTCCCCTTGCCCCTCCAGACCCAGGCATGGTTAAGGTTCCCAGGTTGTTGCTAGCCCTAGGATACTGCATCACCACCTAGTGGTTTCCTTTAACCCTTCCCACACCTCCGGAAATTGCCCTTTATTAAACTCTCCTTAATTACCCTGTTTGAGTGTGGGGATATTGACTGGTACAAACAGATAATGCAAATACTTTGCGCAAATCTTGATAAAATTAAAAGTTAACCTCCTTATAAAGACGCAGATGTAGAGAATGGACTAGAGGACACGGGGAGGGGGAAGGGTAAGCTGGGATGAAGTGAGAGAGGGGTATGGACATATATACACTACAAAAAAATAAATAAATAAAAACAAAAAACCAAAATTTGAGAAGGATCCTTCTACAGATGTAATGGCTGCTTGTGCTATTAAGAGTATTTTATAGGCTGTGATAACATCAGGATAAATTTCTCATAAATGATGTAAAAATATAAATTTTAGTATATCTGGAAATAATGATTACTAAGGAAAAGATTTTCTAAAAAAATTTAACTCAGTTTTATGTAAATCTTATAATTTTAAATGTAAATTTATGCAATGCCATTTTAATATTTCCTCTGACATCTTTTGTAACTTGTGCAAGTTGAACAAGAAACCAAAGTAGCTTCATGATTTATGTATATTTCAAAACAGCTATTTGTGCATTATTGCTGTATTGCTGTATCATCAATTACAGGGAAAAATTAATCTTAAAAGTGTCTTCCTCATTAATAATTGGTTCATCTGCAGCTTCATATGAAAATGGTATTCTTTTCCGTTGAATAAAACAATCCTTAATCTTAATTTCTATTTCTAAGCTTGTAGATATTTGCTTTGCCATGTTGCAGCAGTTTTCAAAACCAGGTAATCTAAACTCTTTGAAGAACTCTAATAATTCCCTGATACGCTTTACTGCAATGTCTATGTTGCATTTTTATTTTCTAAAAAAGTACAATTTTGTAGCTAACAAAGTTATCTGCCTGAGTATGGGCAGTGTCTGTCCTTGACTTCAGGCCAAAGAATTCATATTTCTGCAGATGCCCCAGGGATGGGCTCTGGAGACTGATGGGAAGGCGCCTCTCCCTGGGGTCCCAGCCCTGCCCTCATGCAGATTCCCTCCTCGCTCCTGGGCCATGGCCATTGCTGCCACCACTGCTGCTGCTTCTACTACTTTCGCTGCCATTGAATTTAGTCATTCAAATCTGGAGACTTTTGAAAGTATGGGAAGCACTATTAGTAATTACACTGGGGCCACAGGTGTAAACTGGGCCCATCCTGGACAACCTGGGACAAAAGGCTAACAGTTCCTTGACTACTCACTTTGAGTGATCTTTAATTCTGCTTTAGACTAACCATTCACAGTGGTGAACGTGCCTAGGGGCTGCTTTATGTTGGAAACAAGCTACGTCGTCTCCTCAAATTCGTCTCTGGCCATCTCCCTCTGGCATGCCCTTATGTGCATTGAGAGCCATTCTCAGTCCTAAAGTACCGAAAACCCTTGGTCCTTGTGTGGATTTTGCTCCAATCTATCTGGCCTCAACCGGCCTCACTGTCCTTCTTGCCCAGTCTGGACCCCACAGTCCTTATCCTGATCCTCCCAGGAATACTTTCAATTTCCTTGCCCTCCACCTTTACATTCAACATGCCCAAGAAAACCCCAGCTCCTGGATACCCCCTCCAATGTTGTCTCTATTTCTCTGAGTTGACAAGGATTCTAGAGAAATGTCCACACTTATGCCGTTTTGAATCCTGGCTTTTGATGGCAACTTAGTACCACTCAAGAATCCTTGAACTCACCATTTACCTGGTACTCTAGCACTTCTTCACTCAGATCCATAAGCTTGTATAATAGAACCGTTTGGGGTGAGGAGAAATCTAGTACCTTGTCTAGTCTCTTCAGGGGGATTTTTGTTTCTGTGTAGTTGTTTTTCTTTTGTAGTTAAAATCTCTGCCCCATAGGCCAGCTCTTGATACTTGTTTTCTCCTTGGCTCGCTTCTTTGAGCGCTGTCCAGTCTCCCTCTCAGGGCTGCTGACCTCTGAAACAATGGGGGAATTCTACCTCCTAGATCCTGATGCCACACCCTGCTGTGAGGGTAGAGTGAGCCATGTATTTGAATCTGTCAGTCTGTATGGTCCTATCTTCTCTAAGTATGTGGGTATGTGCCCACAAAAGGGGATCCAAACAGGATGGTCCTCCTCTCTTCGTGGGCACAGCTTTGCTTGGTAGAGCCTGCTCGATTGCTTGGTGATAGAGAAAACCTCATGCCATGGCCCTGCCTTTGAGAAGATATCTGTGACATCCCTATTGCTCCTGCTGATTCCAAGGGAAGGGAAATTCTGCTTTCTGCTCTGCATAGGCTGACATTTACCAAACACACTTTACAAGGAAATAGAACACTGCAAGGGGGATGGGGAAAGTGGGCTGGGTCTGAGAACTTACCCAGTCTTCATGACTTAGCACCTCCAGAAATAAATTTCTTCCCTATTTATGCTGCATTGTTTATCCCTCAAGCTTCAGTTGGAGCATAAACTGCCTTGGATTCAGGTAAGAATACTCACTTTCTTCCCTGTGCAGTTGTCTTTCATTTAAAAGGGCCTTTCCTTGAAGGGTTATGGCATTTCCCCCTGCCTCTCCCCAAGATAGATAGAAACCTTACTCTCCTCTCCCCAAGACAGAGACCTTACTCTCCTCTGCCGTCTTCTTAGCCCCACAACGAGCCTCGAGCTGGCCAGGCTGGTACAGCTATGTCAACGCTCAGCTGAGAATTAATCCTGCTAGTTTGGGCGTGAGGGGCAATGAAACTTAGCCACAGAAGCAGGGATGTTTTTGTGTGGGAATCTGCTTCAGGAACAGCCTAAAGGAGCTGTTGAAATTCCTTTACCAGGTGGCTTCGTAACTTCTGCTTTCTAGAAGAAAGAACATCTTCTCAGGACCACTGCAGGACTTCAGATCACCTCTGGAGTCAGGGACAGGAGACAAATCCTGTCCTGCCAGAGGCCTCTGCAAGGCAGTAGCAGGAAAACACCTCTTCTAGCAATGCTTTTGCTTTCTGAGGGGCTCAGAATCCTGCCACCTGAAGACAATGACTCTTAACTCTAAAGTAATGCCAGAATCTCCTTCTTGCTACCCAATAACACCACAAAGAGACTTTCTAAATTTATCAGAATGGTAGGGACTTTTGGCAGAGGTTGGGAGTTCATAGGGGTCTCCCTGCTAAAGGGTCATTTTCTGAATGCCAGCCAATCTAACATGAGTTTTACATCTGAAAGGTAAGGGAGGGAGCCATGGAGGTGGAGATGGAGATGAAGGCAGAAATGGAGGTAGAGACAGAGATGGAGATGGAGGTGGGGATGAAGATGGAGACTGATATGGAGATGGAGGTGCAATGGAGATTATCCTCCCTAAAACTACCAAGGGAGAGGGGCCAGTAATGAGGGGCTCTCTTCTCTCTGCCATGGGACCTAGACAAATTTTCTGCAGTACCGGAGGTACAAATGGCAAAATTCCACTGGGCTGGAAGAGACTGTAGGTGAAAGGATTGTAAATGAGGCACAGAATCCTTGTTGCGAGATCTGATCCTAAATATATATTTATTTAAGACAACAGCAAGGATTTTATTGTTACAGAACTTCAACGACATATTCTTTCCCTCCCACTCAATTCCCTTTGTCTTTTTCTCCGGGGGATAAATATTGAATATCTTCAATATCTGGATGTGGATGGAGAGAGGGCAATTTAGCATAGGTGTATCTACACTTGGGAGGTAGGGGCAGAACTTGAGAAAAAAAGTTAATAATGAAAGAATTCCTCAGCTCTTCCTCTTTTTCAGAGTCAGCCCTCAATAGGTTCACAAGGTACCACAATCAGTTAACAAGGAACAATGCCATGAGAAGGAAGAAGGAGGCCCAGAGCCGCGCCTGGGTTACAAAAACGATTTTGAATTTGCAGAACATCAGAGGTGATTACATTCAATCACAAGTAGTGAAATGCCTTCTGAAATCACACACATGCACATATACATACATAAACATGCAGGATGTCCCTTCTAGATGTAGATAATAGGAAGCTGACAGTGGAAGGCTGATGCTAAATCAGAAGCTCTTCCCGTGGATAGAAAGAGAGGTGGTTAATAGCATTACAGAACTAGGCATGAAAATTGGGAGCTGTTCTGCAATACCCCTCACTTCACAACTGCTCTGATTGTCTTTTGTTACCTCCAGGTGTTTAATATTATCTGGTGGGGAGTAGGAGGTACTTGTCAATACTTCCACCTTCATGTCCAATCACACAACCTCCACCCCTCCATGCCCCTACCCTGCTCTCCCAGGAAATTTACACTCATGCTTTTTCCTTCTCTTCTTTTTTTTTTATAAATTTATTTATTTATTTTTGGCTGCGTTGGGTCTTCTTTGCTGCACGCGGGCTCTCTCTAGTTGCGGCAAGCTGGGGCTACTCTTCGTTGCGGTGCGTGGGCTTCTCATTGCTGTGGCTTCTCTTGTTGCAGAGCACGGGCTTCAATAGTTGTGGCAAATGGGCTCAGTAGTTGTGGCTCACAGGCTCTAGAGCGCAGGCTCAGTAGTTGTGGCATAAGGGCTTTGTTGCTCTGTGGCATGTGGGATCTTCCTGGACCAGGGATCAAACCTGTGTCCCCTGCATTGGCAGGTGGATTCCTAACCACTGCGCCACCAGGAAAGCCCCTTTTCCTTCTATTCTACCCTTCCCTCTCAACAGTCTTCCTATCAGATATAAAATATGCTTGTCTTCCTCCACTGCCGGACTCATCAGTATCCACCATCTCAATTTTCAATGTCCCATTCATTCCTGAGCCCACTCTAAACTACTTCTGAATCTAAGTGCTCCAGGATTTTAAGCCTCCTCTTTTTTTTGATATTATTGATCACTCCTTCTTGAATCACTCTCACCTGGTTTTCCATCTACCTCCTGGCAGCCCCTTCTCAGGCTCATCTTTTGTTGTATCCATTTAATGCTGAAGTTCCTTAAACCTGGCTCTTGGCCCTCTTTTCTTCTTGCTCAGCACCCTCCTTCCCTCAGGCCTAGGCTAACTCATCCACACCCAAGGGTGCAAGTAATCACTATCTGTCAATGATTCTTCTCTTATCCACCTGAGTCCAGCTCTATATACCCGACTGTCAACTTGGCCTCTCTTTTGTGCAGATCAGAAGCCTTCAAGCTATCTGCTCTCACAATCTTTCCACTCAATCCCGTCCTCTTCCAAGATTCCCATCTCAGTGAACCAGCACCCACAACCACTTTTGGCCACATGCAAGAAACATGACTTTTCCTTGATGACTCCCTTTCCTTCACTGCCCACTTAATCCATCACCAAGTCCTATGCACTGGATCTCCTAAAGGGCGCTCAGAACCTTCCTCTTACTGTTTCCATGACCATCACCCTAGACCAAGCCTACACCATCTGCCATCTAGACTACTCCTATGTCAACCTGGCCTCCTTCTAACAAGGAATCTTTTCAAGATGCCATTCTGACCATGCTACCCGCTTTGCTGAAGCATGTCAGGTGCTTCCCATTGCACTTAGGATAAAGACAAGATTTTCAACATGAGTAGTATGGCTGCACTAGGTTTGGTCCTTTTCCAATATTCCAAACTTCATCTCATAGCTCCTTCCTCCTTGCTTTTCAAGCAGCACTGGTCTTTTCCTCAATTTCTCCAACTAACCATGCTCCCTGTCATCATATAACCCTTGCACACTAAGTTGCCTCTGTCTGAAATATTTTTTGCCTAGTTGAATTTATTCTCAGCTCAAGAGGCAGTTCCTCAAGGAAGACTTTCTAGGCATTATTAATTCTATCAATTGGTTCCATAATACTATGTATCCATATCAATTTGTATTATAATGCAGGGATCATTTTGCATTGGTTTACTGTTATTATTTCTATATTACAGTGATTAAGTCTGTAAGCTCCATCCTATTGCCAGTGTTAGCTCAGTACCTGGCACAGAGTGGGCATGTAATAAATATTTATTTGAGAAATAAAGGAAGCAAATAAAGAAGTCTGAGAGAGAGGGAGGAATTAGGGAGAGAATGAAGAAATGAACACTCACATTTATGTTTCATTTCAGAATCACTAGAAACAGGTCAGCCCAACATGACATGGAAGTAGTCTACCTGAATTAATTCATTTATTCAACAAATATGTATTATTCATGATTAAAGTAATATACTTTTTTCTGATTATGAACATAATTTGGAAACCATGGAAAAATACTCAAAATATAAAAGAGAACAATTCACAGTCCAGTGATGAACTACTGTTAAAATAATTTGCCATGGTTCTTTCCAGGTTTTTTCAATGTATATATAGTATTTATATAAGTAGGATCATTCTGTATATAGACTTGCTTCTTTCTCTTAGCGATGCATGATGAACATTTTCCTGTGTGGTTCAGAATCCCTTGAACACATGGCATTTAAATTGCTAAAATGTATTCTATTGCAAGCATGTATGTGATTTAGACATCTTTCCACTCGTCAGATATTTAAGGGCTTGCCAATTTGTCACTTCTGTAACTAACATATACATGCTTTGCAGGGCCCAGAGACAAATAGGGTAGTGCATGGACTTTTGTAGGAAGTGGATTTGGAGAAAACAGGAGGCAGCTTTTTCCAAGTGGCTAATATTTGCTTAAGGATTGCTGGGCCCGAAGCAGGTGTTCTCAGAATGTAACGTATTGTTAGTCATGGTAGAGAGGTTTTCGTCTCTCAGGTGTGAGACCGGGCCGAAAGTGCCTGATGCGGGAGCGAGTCTGCCTCAATCGCACCTGACCGTCAAACCCTGGGGCGAGGAGCCCGTGAGGCTTTGGCTGGGACTAGGGTACTACCCCCGTACAGATGCGGGGGCTCAGGCCACACGCCGCCACGTGCCAGGAGCAAGTCTCCACCCCCTCCATCTTCCCGCCACGCCCCTCACAATCTGCTCTCAGAGGTTCTCGAAGGCTCTCCCCGCAGCTCCACCTCCAGGTGACCTCCGCAAGTCCTCCCGGCCCCCTGCAGTAGCCCCGCCCCTGGGCTTCGGGCTCCGCCCCCGAAATCCGGGCCCCGGGGCTGCTCCGCCCCGTGGGGGCTCTCGCGAAGCGCGGAGGCGGGGCCCTGCGCGATGACGTGAGCGGGCGTGCGCGGTGACGGCTCGCGTCCCTGTTACTCAGCGGAGGGGCCGAGGCCGGACGACGCGGCCCGGAGCGTGGAGCCGCGAGCAGCGCTGGGTAACGGCCACGGCGACCTCCAAGACGGCACCGGTTCCCGCCGCCGGGCTTTCCTGTCGCCATTCGTTGCGCTGCCGGGTGAGTGCGGTCAGTGCCGCAGGGCCGGGGCGGCCGGCGGCCCCGCCGTGTTTGTTATTGTGCTCCCGCCACCGCCTCTCCTCAGCCTTGACCCCCTCCCGGGAGTGGGGGCGGGAGCGCGCGGCGGGCGGGGGGCGCGCGGTCGGCGGGGGCGGCGCGGGAACAATAGCAGCTGGGGTGGCGGGGGCCGGCCAGTGGGCGTGGGGCTGCTGGACCCAGGCGCGTCCCGGCCGACCCCCGCCCCAGCTCCGCCCGTGGGTCCTCGCGCGCCCTCCTCGCGCGGAGCGCGGGTCCCGCGTTCACGTCGGGAGGGGAAAATGGAGCGGGAGGTGGGTGGCAAGTTCTGAAACACTTCGACGAAGGTCCGGACGGAGGCGCCTAGGCGGCCCGCTCCGCCCCGGCTACCTCCTCCGGCGGCGGGCAGCCGCAGAGAGCGCTCCGGTGGCCCGGTCCCGACGCCTGCCCGGCGCCCACGGGGACAGTGTTTTGTTTCTCGGTGGTTTCTTTGTGCTGATATTCTGGGCGAACGCAGGCGGCGGCGGCGAAAGAGGCTGGGGTGGCCTTCAGCTCCGGGCTGCGGGGAAGAGCCCGGGCCCGTAGCTTGGGCAGGAGGTGTCCGTCAAGCTCGGCGCGAGCTTCAGTGGTCAGCGCGCATTTCTCTTGAGGGTCATTCGGTGGTGACCTTTTGACTTTTTCACCCTACCCTCCCTTCTCTTTGTCTTGGACTTGAGTTCCCAGTCCTTCGATGGGAGCCAAATCTGTTTTAAAGTACTGTGATGAACACTTTTCATTTTAATTTCTGAAAGTTTCCCGTCATATATTTACTGTGAATTTAACACGTTGACTGCATGGTAACAGACAATGTCCAGTGGTTACTATTTTTGCCTCTGCAATTCAGTGATCTTTACAGTAGAATTCTGGTCTGTCAGTCCATTGTGTTTTGAGATAAGCATCTAGCAAGTACTTCCTTGGTAATTAGAACATCTGTTTATTTCATTCATTCATTCAGCAACTGTTCAGTGTTGTACCCAGATGAGAGTTTGAGGGTAAAGAGAAATATCCTTTAATGGAAGAAGATACTTTGACTGAAATATAATAGATGTACCTTTAAATGAGACGATTGTATAAGTGATATGTGTTAAAGAAGGTATAGTTAATACTTTGGGTCATTTTACTATTTTTTACTAGTATATCTGGAACTTCTAGCGTAATGTTATACATGTTAGGAAGTAGAGTTAGATTTGGTCTGAATGTACAACAGCTTTTATGTATTTCCTTACAGTCACCTGTAACGTTTACTTCAGAATCCCCTGCTGTGGGTTAAGCCTAGGAGGTCATATGCTGTCAGTTAACATGTTTAGTGCTGTATCTGACATAAGCAAGCAATCAAAATGTGCCTTCCTTGAGGACAGACCTGCCTTGCATCTGTGTCTCTAGCACCTAGCCTGGAATATAGTAAGTGTTCAATAAAAATCAGATTGATGAAAAGCTCTTTATAATCGATAATATCTAAACTGAAGCCTTAACAAAAAATGTTTAATGTTCTCTGTAAAGTTTTGGAAGCCTCCTGCAAACTGTCACTTCCAGATGGCTAAATGATCAGTTCATATATATTATCTGTCCCGACAGTAGGGGCTTTTGAATCACTTCAGTATTAATGTTTTTTTTCCTATCACTTCTAAACGATTGGCTATCCTAAAATTAAACCTTGTCTAAAATATTTTTTTAGTATGTGTGTGTGTCTGTGTGTGATATGTATGCACACACAGACACACACAGAGTGATATTTCAACAGGGTCTAAAATGATTGCATTTATCCTTTTGTGAATATTACTTGAAAAGTTTCTGAGTACTCCTTTTTATTTTTATTTATTTATTTTTTAAGATGTTGGGGGTAGGAGTTTATTAATTTATTTTTGCTGTGTTGGGTCTTCGTTTCTGTGCGAGGGCTTTCTCTAGTTGTGGCAAGCGGGGGCCACTCACTATCACGTCCTTTCTTGTTTTTTTTTTTGTGTGTGTGTTGATCGTACTTTATTTTTTTTAACATCTTTATTGGGGTATAATTGCTTTACAATGGTGTGTTAGTTTCTGCTTTATAACAAAGTGAATCAGTTATACATATGTTCCCATATCTCTTCCCTCTTGCGTCTCCCTCCCTCCCACCCTCCCTATCCCACCCCTCTAGGTGGTCACAAAGCACCGAGCTGATCTCCCTGTGCTATGCGGCTGCTTCCCACTAGCTATCTACCTTACATTTGGTAGTGTTTATATGTCCATGCCTCTCTCTTGCTTTGTCACAGCTCACCCCTCCCCCTCCCCATATCCTCAAGTCTGTTGAGCTATTTGTAATGAGGTGGATAGACCTAGAGTCTGTCATACAGAGTGAAGTAAATCAGAAAGAGAAAGACAAATACCGTATGCTAACACATATATATGGAATTTAAGAAAAAAAAATGTCATGAAGAACCTAGGCGTAAGACAGGAATAAAGACACAGACCTACTAGAGAGCGGCCTCTCTTGTTGTGGAGCACAGGCTCCAGACGCGCAGGCTCAGTAGTTGTGGCTCACGGGCTTAGTTGCTCCTCGGCATGTGGGATCCTCCCAGACCAGGGCACGAACCCGTGTCCCCTGCATTAGCAGGCAGATTCTCAACCACTGTGCCACCAGGGAAGCCCTGAATACTCCTTTTTAAGTGGATAAGTTAGAACAAAGGAAACACATTGCCTAAAAGTTTTTTTTTTTAAGTTTTATTAGAAATGTTTAATTTTAAATTCTTCCTTGTACTAATACTATTGGTGAGGCATATGGGCCTAAAACTCAAAATAATATTAATTTATCTATATTACATCTCTTTCCCACTTAATACGTTTTAGCATTTGCTTTGGATATGAAAGAATTTGAGATGAGCTTATTATTCTCTGATTTAGAGTACAAATAAAGAAATAAAATGGTACTTTGTTAAGATAAGGGATGAAAGTCTTGAGATACTAAACTTTACTGCTTTACCTATGTCAGATTCCAGTAAGGGTTACTGATACAAATCCTCACTGTCAGGCTATACATGTGTCAAACCATAGTTTTTTTTTTTGCTTTGTTTTATAAATTCTGTTGGTTTTAAAAAATAACAGCTTTTTCAGTAAACCCCATACTTACTAGCAGTCACTCCCCATCTCACTCTACATTAGCTTTAAAGGAAGAGATAGCACTGATTCTGTTAGTAAGTATATTCCAGTAATGAATTTGAAAAGGGCTCCCTTTAAGTGTCCTGGCAGAGTAGGAAACTATATCCTTCGTATTCCTTTATATCCTGGGAGAAAGGCCAGTTGGAAAGAAATTAGTTTAAGAATGAATTCTACCAAAATTAATGAAGTTATAATCTTAACTGTTTGCTCAATACCTAATATTATGGAAATAACCTTGTGATGATACTCAATGCTCAGTGAAACAACTTGAAGTAATTTATTACATGACTAGTCACAAACTTCCTAGTGGTAATTAAGAGCTTGTTTAATAGATGCCCGATTCTTCATGTCTTTGTCAGTGAGTTGAGTTTTGACATATTTGAGTCATCTAGATAATTGAGATGCTTCGTCGCATGGGTATAAAATAATGTCTGATACTTAGATGCCAGCTGTCTAGAGGTCTCTGGTCAAGTCAGTGGTATGGATAGTAGTCTTTTCTGATTCATGTAGTTCAAGGAAGTCATTATAGCAACATAACTTTAGATATATGTCATTTGCCTATATCTGTGAGCTATGAAGCTTATTGTTTTAGTCATGAGTTCTTTACATGAACATTTACAGCTCTGTCTTCTTGCTCTAATGCAGATTAACTTGAGTTTTGATTTCAGAAATGAGTTCTGAGTCAATAAACTTTACTACGTAAAAGGTGACAGGAGTATTAAAATAAGCTATCCTATCAATCAGGGAAGTAGGTGGAAATAGACCTGTCCAGGAATCAGACCTAGGTTCACTTCTCAGTTCTGTCATCTGGACTTTGTCATCAGCAAGCTCTAGAGTTGTGGACAAGTGGCTAGAAGTGTAAACTGAGGCTGTTGGAACTCTTTTTTTTTTTTTAATAGAAGGGTTGTTCCTCAGATAGGTGGTTCTTCAGAAAATATATGGGGACAAAAAGAGTCCTTCTTGGGTGATACCAGAATGCCATGTCAAGAATAGCAATGAGGGCTTCCCTGGTGGCGCAGTGGTTGAGAGTCCGCCTGCCGATGCAAGGGACATGGGTTCGTGCCCCAGTCCGGGAAGATCCCACATGCCGCGGAGTGGCTGGGCCCGTGAGCCATGGCCGCTGAGCCTGCGCGTCCGGAGCCTGTGCTCCGCAACGGGAGAGGCCACAACAGTGAGAGGCCCGCGTACAGCAAAAAAAAAAAAAAGAATAGCAATGAAAATTAGACCTTTGTGATTACAAAAGGAAACAGAAACAGAGAAAATTATTGAATCAAATATTTTCTGTAATATCTATTCTTAAAAATCAAATAAAAAGCTTTTACTCATTCCACAGCACCATGCTTACTAATGAGACTTCGTGCTTTCAGATACTTAGTGGAAAATGTGAAAGTGAAGAGTTTATTAGCCTTAAGCTTATGGTCAGGGATAAACTTAAGGCATATCTAAACAGTGAATTTATGTTCTTTTAAACGATTATGAGAGGGCTTTTCACAAATGAACACAAGCCTACACCAAGTCTCTGGGCAGGCTAAATTTTATTGAAATTCAATTTTTAAAATTATATGTGGGTGTGAATGTGTATAAGGCCTTTTAGAGAACTTATTAACTGCCATTCTTTTTCAGGGTGTTGGGTTGTATGACAATACAGCAAATATAGTGTAAATATATGCCTACGTCTCCTCTTACCCTTTGTAAATGCATCAGGTTTGGTTAAAATCTGCCAATTCTTTAGAAAGTTAAGGTGCCCAAACTTAATAGTGGCTGCTAGCATGGATGTTACAGAGTCAGCCCTGAGTTACAATCCATGCTCCAAATTTAATTAACTGTATGGCGTAGGCTAGTTCAGGTTTTGTAACATCTTTCAGCCTGTTTTATTATCTGTCAAATGAAAATAATAATAGCACATAGTCTCATAGGGCTATGAGGATTAAATTAGGTACTGCAGCTACAGTACCTGGAACACTAGATTTAAGTATTAAGGAAATTTTAGCTATTATTATCACTAATTATTTTTAACTTGGAACAAATGCAAAATGCCAAGTAAATTTAAAACCAATTTGATGTACAGTATACATTCAAATTCTCCAGAATATACCAGTTTTTTTTCCCCTCTGCATCTCTGGGGGTTTATTTAAAATTTGATTGTGTCATCTAATCTGAATTGACTGAAATGATTTAACATTTGGATCAGTAATCCTCTCTGCTTTAAAATTTGGAAATGTTCCCAAAGGAATATTAAAGGGAAAATTTGCCACATTCTCTAACACAAAGTTTTGCCACGTTTACCTCTCCCACTGCAGAGAATTGCTTAAGCTTTCGTAGGTTTATTTTGACAGATCTCTAAAGGAATGGGAATCCAGGAGCTGTGAACACTGTTCATCTTTTAAATTTTTTTTTTTTTTTTTTTTTTTTTGCGGTACGCGGGCCTCTCACTGTTGTGGCCTCTCCCGTTGCGGAGCACAGGCTCCGGACGCGCAGGCTCAGCGGCCATAGCTCACGGGCCCAGCCGGTCCACGGCATGTGGGATCTTCCCGGACCGGGGCACGAACCCGTGTCCCCTGCATCGGCAGGCGGACTCTCAACCACTGCGCCACCAGGGAAGCCCCATCTTTTAAATTTAATCTTACTGAAATCTTTGACTCTGTGTGAAAATTGCAGATTTGTGGAGATTGGGTAATCACAACAGTTCATTAACCATTTTTTAGAGGTTATTAAGTAGCATCTGGAAATATTATCTTTCTTTTCTATGTTTTTCTCAGTTTTCTGTGTAGTATTTCTGTGGTTATATTGGTACATCAAATTTCTTGCTCCTTCTTGCAGGCAGCAACTATGAGATGATGCTGGGTTTGCACAGGCAGCATTTATTGAGAAGCCACTCTATACCAAACCAGGTATTAAGTGATGTAGGGGCCACAGGAAGTCGAAGTCAGTCTCTATGTTCAATGAGTATAACTTGACGGGAGACAAGAACAAACATAAGTGCCATTTATGTCCTAATACAAGAAAGTATTGTTAGGCATTTCATTGGGAATTTCTTAGGCATCAGGCCTGAGAGCTGGATGTTGGGGCATTTGGGGACTTTTGAACCATACATCTCTAGCCCTGCCTTTTAAAATATACTGACTAGATAAACCACAAAAAGCGAGATGTCTTCTCTCTTGATTTCTGGTTAAAGTTGAGAGTGTGGTACAGATTAGTCAAAATCTAAATCAGAAGAAAAGGCAAACCTTATAGTCACCTCATCCATTTTGGAACACAACAGGACATCAAAATAAGTAAATGAAAAGTATGAAGATAGGGAGTAGAAAAGATGCTAGTCAAATGTTAACTGGAGTCCTCCAACTCAACTGTATTGAAGCTCTGAAGACTGAAGGTTACATTTATGGTAGGAGTACTTTCTTTTTTTTTTTTGCGGTGCGCGGGCCTCTCAGTGTTGTGGCCTCTCCCGTTGCGGAGCACAGGCTCCGGATGCACAGGCTCAGCGGCCATGGCGCACGGGCCCAGCCGCTCCGCGGCATGTGGGATCTTCCCGGACCGGGGCACGAACCCGTGTCCCCTGCAACGGCAGGCGAACTCTCAACCACTGCGCCAGCAGGGAAGCCCAGATTTATGGTAGGAGGACTTTCTTAAGCCTTTCTCTGATATTGAGAAGTGTGGGCTTCACTGCTTCCTGTTGCTGGGAGACCTGAGCCCCATCATATTTCTGGGGACACTAGAAAAGAAAAACAGTCAAGCACACCTGCCTTGCTTGGCATGAGGCATCAAAAACATCAGGAGATTGCTATTTCCTAAAAGCTATTAATGAGAGTGGAAACCCACCATTCCCTGCCTTGCTCCTGAGAGGGTGATTCCCTCTCAAATGCCATTTGGGTCAACCAAAAGTGAGACAAAGGAAAACCACCACTGTATAGATCTCCCTGTGACTTCAGGGTCACTTTTCAGTCAAAACAAAAACCAAAGCATCTGGCTTTGTCTGTTACTGTTGAGAATTTAGAAGTCTTAGTGATTTTAGTTTATTTACATTTTATTTATCTTTTGACTAAGTAGTATAATCACTTTGATTCAGAATTCCAAAGATTTAAGTAGATATACAGTAAAAAGTTTCCTTTCCACCATGTGCAGCCCAGCCACCCCATTCCCTTGCGTGGAAACAGTGTTAGGTTTCCTGTGAATCCTTCCAAAGATCGTTTATGTGTGTGCAGATAAATATACAGGTATATAATTCCTTTCCAAAACCTTTGGTCCAGATGTATTTCAGAATTAAGGTTTGGGGTTTTTTTGGGGGGGGGGCGGTGGGGGAGGACTGTGAAAAGGTAATACAGTGTGTCTGCTATATTATCCAAAATCCCTAGTGGGAGGTAGTGTAGCATCCCATAATCAAACACATTAATATTTCTGAATTGAAAGCATAAATAGTACAGTAAGGATAAATAAAAATTATAAATAGTCTTATGGAATTTTTGGTCAGGCTTGACACCAAATAGGTTTGTACTAAACTTATAAGAAGCTTGTATTTCTCAGAGGTTTATGGATTTCGGAATTGCCAGTGAGGGATTATGTATCTTACATATATACGTCCTCTGCCTCCCCCATTTTTTATGTAAGATGCATACCATGCACATACCCTTCACCTTTTGTTTTTAACTTAACTGTCTAGCTTATAGGTGATTTTCTTATTAGTCCTATCAGTACATAAACATCATGCTTATCCTTTTTTTTTTTTTAACACCTTCATGGTATACCATTTTTCTTAGCTTGGGCTGCTATAACAAAATACCATAGACTGGGTGGTTTAAAGAACTGACATTTATTTCTCACAGTTCTAGAGGCTGGGAAGTTCAAGATCAAGGTGCCAGGAGATTTGGTTCCTGGTGAGGACTCTTCCTGGCTTTCAGATGTCACCTTCTCACTGTGTCCTCACATGAAGAAGGAGTGCTCTACTCTCTCTTCCTCGTTTTACAACACTAATCCCATTATGGGGGCCCCATCCTCATGACCTGATTGATTGACCTTGTAAACCTGATTACCTAGGTTATTACCTAGGGGTTAGGGCTTCAACGTAAGAATTTGGGGAAGATTCAAAAATTCAGTCAGTAACACCATCATACAGGCCATACAGGTCATCATACATCATACAGGTCATCGTACATCATACAGGTTACAGGTGTAACATATATTTAGGTAGTCCTTTTTTGAGGTACATTTAGGTTGTTTTCAGTCTTTTGCTATCAAAAGCCATGGTGCCGTGGATTACCTTGTGCATACATAATTTCACACTTGTATAGACATGTGTGGGATACACCTCCAGAAGTGGAATTGCTAGGTCAGAGTGTATGTGCATTTATAATTTTGATAGATATTACCGAAGGGCCATCGGTAGAGGTTGTTTCGCTTCTACACATTCCACCAGCCCTGTGTGAGGATGCCTGCTTCTTTCCTCATTGCCAGTATGAGTGAGGTTAAACATCTTTCGTCTTTTAAGGACTATTGGTATTTTTATTGTGAACTATCTATATCCTTGCCTATTTTTTAATTGCTTTGTTACTCATTCTCTTAGATTTGTAGGATTCTTTTTTTTTTAATTTTATTTATTTATTTTTGGCTGTGTTGGATCTTTGTTGCTGCATGTAGGCTTTCTCTAGTTGAGGCGAGCGGGGGCTACTCTTCGTTGCGGTGCGCGGGCTTCTCAATGCACTGGCTTCCCTTGTTGCGGAGCACGGGCTCTAGGCATGTGGCCTTCAGTAGTTGTGGCTTGCGGGCTCTAGAGTGCAGGCTCAGTAGTTGTGGCACACAGGCTTAGTTGCTCTGCTGCATGTGGGATCTTCCCAGACCAGGGCTCGAACCTGTGTCCCCTACATTGGCAGGCGGATTCTTAACCACTGTGCCACCAGGGAAGCCCTGTAGGATTTATTTTTATAGGGAAATAGCTCTGTGCTATTTTTTGGAAATATTTTTTCCAATTTACCATTTGCCTTTTAAATTTGCTTATGATGGTTTTGTCATGCTGTTGTTTTTGTTTTTTTTCCTTAGTAGTTAAGCTTACCAGTCTTTACTGACTTCTAAATTATATGCCATGGTTAGCAAGTCTTTCCCTAATTCCAGATTATATGAAAATTTGCAGATGTTATTTCTCTAATACGTCTATGAAGTGGAACAGAGATGTGGTTTGGTAGGTAAGAAAAATATGCGGTCCAGTTAGTAAAAAGGAGAATATGCAGGAAAGGAGATGGAGAGCACAAATAGAGAGGTTGGCCTTTGTAAGAGAGAGGTCTTCCATCAGATAGGAGGGAATGCAAAAAAGCTGTGTGTTCTTCCAAGGGAATTTGGTGGCTGGAAGATGAAGGCTTATCCTCTTGGCTTTCATCTTCTCTCATGGTTTCTGTTTTCTCACTGAGATTGGTATGGCCAGAGGAGGATGGGAGTCTTTGAATTAGTTTGCTAAGAAGTATTGATTATTCATTTAATGGTTAGAAGTCTTGAATTTAAAGTGATATCAGTGAGCCTGGTTTTGAGATTACCCTCCCCCCCAGCATTATTTATGTGGTTAGATACAAGCACAGGTAAGGCAGATGGTTCAATTCCTCTGGAGTGAGGTTTTGCCAGGTGTCACAGTTCTCTCGAGAAACGAAATCAGTAGGAGATATAATTGTATATGTGTATATGAAGAAATTTCAAGGCATTTGCTTACACATTTATGGGGGCTGACAAGTCAGAAATCTGTAGGGTAGGCTGGCAAGAATCCCTTGGACAGGAGCTGATGCTGCAGTCTTGAAGCAAAATTTTGTCTTCCTTAGGAAAACCTCAGTTGTGCTCTTAAGACCTTTCAGCTAGTGGATGAGGTGCACCAACATTATTGAGGATAATCAACTTAAAGTCAACTGTGGACTTTAACCACATCTACAGTACCTTCACAGCAACACTTAGATTAGTGTTTGATTGAATAACAGGACTGTAGCCCAGCCAAGTTGACACATAAAACTAGGTCAGTATGAAAGAGTGGAATTCTGCCGTTTGCAGCAGCGTGGATGGACCTAGAGAATATTGTGCTAGTGAAATAAGTCAGAAAGAGGAAGTCAAATACTGTATGATATCACTTATATGTGGAATCTAAAAAGGAAAACAAATGAATGTCTATAGCAAAACAGAAACAGACTTACAGATATAGAAAACAAATTAGTGGTTACCAGTAGGGGGAAGGAAGGGAGGAAGGGTATGATAGAGGTATGGAATTTAAGAGATTAAAAACTACTATGTGTAAAATAGGTAAGCAACAAGGATATATTGTATAGCACAGGGAATTATATCCATTGTCTTGTAATAACCTTTAATGGAGTATGATCTGTAAAAATTCTGAGTCACTGTGCTGTACACCTGAAACTAATATTATATTGTAAATTAACTGTACTTCAATATAACATTTTTTTAATTAAGAACATTTTTTTTAAATGAAAAGGAAGAGGGAAATGAGGGCTTTTAGAGGGAGTGCTTATAGAGGAGTGGTGATGAATCATGAAATCTAACATGGACAAGAAAGGAGGTGAAGTCAGGATGCATAGTAAGGAAGTGGTAGCATCAATGTATTGGAAATTTCAATTAGAATTGTTGCGGGTAGTGGTCAGATGAAGCAAGAGAACTAGAAGGATTGAATGTGGTGGTCAGAGTGGGATGCTTGAAATAGAGATTTGACAGTTATAATAGTTTCTGGCAATGATAATGTCCAGGGTAGCCTTGGGATGGGCTGCTGAGGTGGAATAGAGGGAAAAGAGGAGACCAAAGAATTAAAGGGGCTGAAGTATTAAAGGGGTCAGTCAGTCTGCATGAATGGTAAAGTCAGCAAATGGTGAGAGGAGTAAGGGTACATACTATGAACCAGTTGCTGACATCCTAAATCAATGGGAGAATTGGAGGGAAGGTAGATGATGAGAAGGAATAGTAAAGGTAGTATAAATTGGCTGCTTGCTGGTCACAAATTAGGAATTTCAGAAGGTCCAGTAAAGGATTTGGGGGGTGGGGGATGAGGAATTGGGTAAAATGGAGGATATACACAACAGTGTGACAATGACAGTTCGGGGAATAATAGATGACCAGGAAGAGTAGGACTTTTTCTGGGATGTGAGATGTGATGGTATGAATCCTGCTACTAGGTAGGAGAAGGTGGCCATCAGTTCAACTGTTAGATGACTCTGTGGCGGTGTTTTTTAAATTGCCAGTATTGACCCATTTGTGGGTCATAGAAGGAATCTAAGAGATCACAACTAGTGTTGTATTTTTAAATGAAATGCAATAGAAAATGTCAGTGTGTATCACAAGTAATAAGGGACTAAGATAAGAATTTTTAAACATCTTTATTGAGATTTCATTCACATGTCATTACAGTTCACCTATACTTCAAGTATGCAGTTCACAGTCTTTCTCATATATTCATGAAGTAATGCAATCACCACAATCTAATTTTAGAACATTTTTGTCGCTCCTGAAAGAAACTCCATGCTTATTCGCAGTCATTTTCCATTCCTGCGTGTGCACATGTACACACCCACACTCCCTGCCCCAGTCCCAAGTAACTACTTATCTTCTGCTTTCTGTCTCTATAATAAATTTGCCTATTCTGGACATTATGTAGCATGTAGTCTTTTGTGACTGCTTATTTCACTTAGCATAATGTTTTCAGGGTTCATTCATCTTGTAGCATGTATCAGTACTTCATTACTTTCTATAGTCTAATAGTATTACTTTGTACAGATACATCACATTTTATTTATCCTCTCCTCAGTTGATGGGCATTTGGCTGTAATAAGTAATACTATCATGGGGACTTCCCTGGTGGTCCAGTGGTGAAGAATCTGCCTTCCAATGCAGGGGGACACAGGTTCGATCCCTGGTCGGAGAACTAAGATCCCACATGCTGTGGAGCAACTAAGCCCACGTGCCTCAACTAGAGAGACCACATGCTTCAAACTACAGAGACCACACACCCTGGAGCCCACGTGTCACAACTAGAGAGAAGCCCGCGCACTGCAACAAAAGATCCCACATGCCGCAATGAAGATCCCATGTGCCGCAACTAAGACCAGACGTGGCCAAGAGTAAAATAAATAAATAAATAAATAAATTTAAAAAATAGTACTTAAATAAGCAATATTATCGTGAACATTCATGCACAAGTTTCTGTGTGATGTATGTTTTCAGTCCTCTTGGTTATATCACTAGAATGGGAGTTGCTGGTCATACGGGTAATTCCATGTTTAACACTTGGAGGAACTGCCAAACTGTTTTCAGGGTGGCTGCACCATTTTACATTCCCACCAGTAAGGTATGAAGGTTCCAGTTTCTCTACATCCTGTTAATGCTTGTTATTGTCTTTTGATACGGCCATCCTTAATGGATATGAAATGATATCTCATTTGGTTTTGATTCCCATTTCTCTGATGGGTAATGATGTAGATCATGTTTTCATGTACTTTGTATATCCTGGGAGAAGTGTTCATTCAGACCTTTGTTCATTTTAAAAATTGGGTTATTTATCTTTTTATTAAGTTGTAAGTGTTCTTTATGTAGTCTAGATACAAGTTCCTTATCAGACAGGTGAGTCACAAATATCTTCTGTTTTGGTGGTTGTCTTTTCAGTTTCTTGATGTTATCATTTACAGCATAAAATATTTTAATTTTATTGAAATCCAATTTATACATTTTTTCTTTGTTGCTTGTGCTTTTGGTGTTGTATCTTAGAAACCACTGCCTAACTCAAGGTAATAAAGATCACTCCTGTGTCTTCTTCAAAGAGTTTTATAGTTTTAGCTCTTATGTCTGTGATTCATTTTGAGTTAATTTGTATGTGATGTGAGGAAAGAATCAGACTTCATTCTTTGGCATATGGATGTGTAGTTGTCCCAGCACTATTTGTTGAAAATACGGTTGACCCTTGAACAACATGGGTTTGAACTGCACTGGTCCACTTACGTGTAGATTTTTTCGATAAATATGTAACCCTACAAGATACAGGGTTGGATGAATCCAAGGATGCGGATGTGGATAAAAAGAGCTGACTGTAAAGTTATACCTAGATTTTCAACTGCATGGTGGGGGTTCAAGGGTCAACTATACTGTGCTTTCTTATTAATGTCTTATCATTCTTGTTTAAAAAAATTTTTTTTCTGGACTCTCAGTTTTATTCCATTAATCTGTATGTCTATCCTTACGTCAGTCACCCTGTCTTGCTTATTTACTATAGCTAAGAATTGTTTTATGAAATTTGTGTTTCAGTTGAGTGTACTTACATAGAGATATATACAGAGGTGTATATGTAACGGGTTGTGATGTAAAATGCTTGAAAATCTCTGATTTGAGCTTGTGGCTCCCTGCAGCAGTTCACTCTCCGGTGGCAGTTTAGTGGGATGTGCCCCCTCTTGGGGAATGTACCAATAGGGCAGGTTAGAAGGCCTGTCTGTGGGCACATGAATTCCTTTTAGATTGGAAGACTGATTTTTTTTTTACTTTAGTAGGCATTGTGTTCTTTTTTGATGTATGTGGACCAAAGGAGGGTTTAGAACAACTGTGGGAATTCCTAAAGAATTAATCAGATGAATTTAAGGATTAGGAAATGAAGTATGATTTGAAATTTTGAAGTTAGCAAGCAGGGTTTTGTACAGGGCCAGTCTTTCATGGCCCACAGTTAAAAAAAATTATTTTAATATATTAGGCATGTTTGTATTGGATAACTTTATTATCTTGATCCTGTGTGTTTTCCTGCAGGCTATTGTAAGTTTTTTTTTTTTTTTTTTGCGGTACGCGGGCCTCTCACTGCTGTGGCCTCTCCCATTGCGGAGCACAGGCTCCGGACGTGCAGGCTCAGCGGCCATGGCTTCCAGGCCCAGCCGCTCCACGGAATGTGGGATCTTCCCGGACCGTGGTACGAACCCGCGTCCCCTGAATCAGCAGGCGGACTCTCAACCACTGTGCCACCAGGGAAGCCCTATTGTAAGTTTTTATCATGTTGTCTTAGTCTCCTCCTTTTTATTAAGACATTATATGTAAAAAATTATAGAGGTAATTTAAGGATCATCTTAATCCAGAGACAAAAATGTTTCAAAACTTGGCACTCCAGAGTCTGCCAAGGCTGGTCTATTTTATTTTTTCTTTAATCCTAGGATATTACCCTTCGGGGTCCCAACATAAAACCAGGGGTGTTATCAGCCCCGTATTTCCCTACCCCCATACTTTGTTGGTTCCTTACCTCTAATGTTTAACACCCGCTCTGTGCCAGCCTTGTAGATCTGTGAAAAGTTCAGCTCGGCTTGTCAGCCACCTTTATGGGATGGACAGATGCCCCTTGAGAAAATGGCCACCACGTGTCTGGCTCACCTCTGAAGATTTTCTTGCTGTCCCCGATCTTAGCCTCCATACTTTTTTTTTTACTGCCTTTTTAGCACTGTGATGCCTTCAAAGGGGTATTTATGTTTGTTTTTCTAATTTTGCCTGGGGGAAGGGGATGTCCAGTTTTTCTCTTTGCTCTCAGTAGGAGAGCTGGTCTAAATTACCTAGTTCACCATTAAAAGGGAAAGCAATTTGTTAGCATAATGAAGCCTTATCTCATAAAATTCCCTATTTGAAATTCTATTGTATGTGGTTTTAGTTTTTTCTCAGGGTGAGAGTTTGGGTACCAGTATTCTTACATATACAATATATATTCATTATATATACATTATAGCAGTTATTAGAGAAATGAAATAGGATTAAGAGTAGAAAAGGGGGGAAACAATTGGCAGAGAAAATAATATTGCAAAGTTTGGGAGAAAGATAAGGCAACATTTTCATGTCTATCAGGAATGAGAAAGGGCAGTCACACATAAAAAGAACTGACATACTTATTGGCATGATATTGTCATAGTTATAAGGCTGTAGAATCCTAGATAGTGTGGAGGAGGCAACGAGAAGTATTTACTCAGTTATGTTGAGTAAAATTTTAAAATTTGTTCCGCAGAGAAATCCCAGGATAGCCTTCTAAGTCATTAAATGTGGAGGGGTTGACTTTGGGGCTGGGCTTAATGGTTGTGCCTTATAGCATTATATACTAGCACAGCCACTAGTATAGTAAGGCATTGCAGAGAGAACTTAATTCTATGAAACCCATTATTAATATGATATATGAAATGTTGCTGATTTTGATTCAGTGTGCTATCTTCATATGTATTTATGTACGTAAACTAACGGTCTTCATGAGTTCATTTATGTTCTTTTTTCTCCAACTCATTTATTTCTGAAATTTCAGAATTACAAAAGTTTTCTGTCACTCTTCAACCACTGTAATTGAAAAGCAAAGTATCTCTTTTGTAGTCCCTTTTTTCTTCTGAAAAAATAAGAGATACTGGAGGTGTTCAGTCTTAGATGTTTTTATCGGTAGAGTTTTGGTTGATATTTTAAACTTTAGAATAGGAATTGTTTCTTAAACTGATTCTATCTCTTTCATGCCCCTACTTTGCTAATGTTCATGCAGTGTATGTGTCATAGGAGACTGGTTTAAAATCCACGTTTGTTACACCTGCCATAGAATCTGCTCTTACTATCTTCTGGTGGTTTACAACTGATCACTTAATCACCTTTTTTTTTTTTTTTATGACTGTATTCTTCCACACCTCCCAGCTTTTATTAAGGATGTTCAAACATAAAGAGAAATTGAAAGAATAGGACAGTGAACACCTGTATATTGCCACTTGCATACAGTTAACACTTCGTTATATTTATTTCTCTCTTAATAGAGACTTTTTTTTTTTTTTGCTGTATTTGACCCCTAAAGCATCTCCTAAAATTAACACATTCTCTTACAAATGTCATATTTGGCGGGGGGGAACCCTTAATATTTAGTCTGTATTCAAGTTTTTCTAGTCGTCCATTTGTAGTGGGTTTTCTCGAGCCAGAATTCAATCAAAGTTCATGTATTACATTTGATTGTTGTTACTTTAGTCACTTTTAACTTACTACAGTTGTCCCCACCTCCACTTTTCTCCCCCATGATATTGGCATCTGGAAGAGATCAGACCAATCGTTTTATAGAATGTTCTTGTGTTCTGGATTTGTCTGATTGTTTCCTTGTAGTTTTTTTTTTTTTTTTTTTTCTTTGCGGTACACGGGCCTCTCACTGTTGTGGCCTCTCCCGTTGCGGAGCACAGGCTCTGGACACGCAGGCCCAGCGGCCATGGCTTATGGGCCTAGCCGCTCTGCGGCATGTGGGATCTTCCCACACCGGGGCACGAACCCGTGTCCCCTGCATCGGCAGGCGGACTCTCAACCACTGCGCCACCAGGGAAGCCCTCCTTATGGTATTTAACTTCTATCCCTAACCGTTGTGTTTCCTAAAAACAGAAGGTTAGGTCTAAAGGCTGCATTATATTTAGATTTTTTGGCTTAGTTGCTTCTGTGTACATTGTAGTGATTCATAACGCAAAGCATATCGTATTAGGTTATCTACCTGAAATGTGATCATTTGGTTAAGATGGTATTCACTAAATCTGTCTGTTATAAACATGATGCCTTTGCAATTAGCAGTTGACTGGTGAGGTGATACTTTGGTTCCCTCCAAATATTCAGTTTCCCAGCAGACTTTTACCTGATGTTTTTAGCATATATTGATAAGCCTTATCTAAACCAGTTATTTAATTTGGGGTTGCAAAGTGGTGCTTTTGTAACCTTATCATCCTTCTGGATCTATTAGCTAGCTGTCTTCCGTTAAAAAAAACCTTTTCCATATCAACTGAGATCGAACTACAGTTCTAACTGAAAAGATGAGGGATATGCTTATTTTCCTTTGATGTATCAACTCTTTAACTCTGAGAATTCTTTCAACTCTGAAACTCCGAACTCGATTTCAACTCTGAAAATTGGTGACTGGTTATCTCCAAAGGTGTCAATTTTATTTCTCTTTCTCTCTCTTGGTATCACAGAGATTTTTGGGTTTTTTTGGCGGGGGTGTGTGTAGTCATTTAGTCACTATTCCTTTTTTTAGTAGACTTTATTTTTTAGGAACTTTAGATTTACAGAAAAAATGAGAGCATATTATAGGGAGTTCCCATATATGCTGCACCCAGTTTCTCCTGTTATTAACATCCTACATTAGGATGGTACATTGGTTATAATTAGTGAACTAATACTGATAGATTATCAATAGCTAAAGTTGATAGTTTATTCAGCTTTCCTTGGCTTTTACCTAATGACCTTTTTCTGTTCCAAGTATCCCATCCAGGATACCACATTACATTTAGCTTTCATGTCTCCTTAGGATCTTCTTGGCTTTGAGTTTCTCAGACATTCCTTGAATTTTTTGATGATGTTGACAGTTTTGAGGAGCACTGTACAGGTATTTTGTAGGATGCCCCTTTATTGGAATTTGATGTTTTTCTTATTTTTAGACTAAGATTATGGGTTTTGGAGGGGAAGATCACAGAGGTAAATTGACATTTTCATCACATATCAAGGGGACATACCATTAACATAATTTATGACTGTTGATGTTGACCTTGATTACTTGGCTGAGGTCATGTTTGTCAGAACTCTCCCCTCACGCCTTTCCTGGTGTGTGTACTGTTTGGAAGAAGTCACTGTGTGCAGTCTTGAAGAATGAGGAGTTATACCCTCTCTCCTTGAGAGTAGAGTACGTGAATCATTTAGAATCCTGCTGCTTGAGAGATTTGTCTCTTCTCCCATTTATTAATTTATTCAGTCATTAATATCAGTATAGATTCATAGGTGTTTATTTTAAATTTTGGATTATAATCCAGTACTACTTTATTTTGTTCAGATTGTTCTAGCTTTGGCCATTAAGAGATCTTTCAGTTGACTCCTGTGCCCCTCTGATTTACCTCCATCAAAGTGGGTGTTTTTATTTGTTTCTGAGGACATCCTTACTTTCTGGCACTACAAGATACTCCTAGCTTATCTTGTATATTTTCTGCCCCAGACCTAGAATCAACCATTTCTCCAAGGAGTCCACTTTCATTTTATTGGAGAATGGTATTAGAAACAAAGATCTGGGTGAGGTGTGCTTGTTGCTTCTGGGATGTGGTTTCTTTTAGGGACTCTCAGCAGAGTAAAGAAATGAATATGTATATCTTGACACACATGTATATAAATATGTGTCTATAATGTCTATAAATGTTTCTATGTGTAACCATCTGTGTCAGTATTAAAGTTAACATGAGTTCTTGCTGTCTTCCATTCTAATCCATTACCACATTAATCATTCTGGCATTCTCCCCTTATTGGTCATAAATTTCCTCCAACGGTGAGAAACATGCCTCCCACCATACACCATCCATTTACTTAATTGTTCCGTTCCAGTATGTATATGTGTATAGCAGTATCAAAGTTAATTTATACCCAAGTGGAAACAACTATATCAACTAGGAGGTTTGTTTTTTTTTTGCTCCATTCGTTGGGAATTTCTCTGTATATAATCATCTCATCTGCGAACAAAAGCAATTTTATTTCTTCTTTTAACAATCTCTATACCCTTGAATTTCTTTTGTTGTCTTATTGCAATAACTAGAACTTCCAGTGTGATACTGAATAGTAGTGGTGAAAGGACATGTTTACCTTGTTCCTGAGTTTAGAGGGAAAGAATCCAGTTTCCTACCATTAAGTATAATGTTAACTGTAGGTCTTTTTTTTTTTTTGATAGATGTTCTTTATCAAATTGAGGAATTCATAATCTCAAATTCTATTCCTAGTTTTCTGAGAGTTCTCTTTTATCATAAATGGGTATTAGATTTTGTCAAATGCTTTTTCTTCTTCTGTTGGTATGATCATATAATTTTTCTTCTTTAGCCTCTTGATGTGGTGGGTTACATTTATAAATTTTAGAACCAGCCTTGAATTCCTGGAATAAAGCCCCCTTCATTGTGGTATAGAATTCTGTTTATACATTTTTAGATTTGATTGTAGATACTTTGTTGAGAAATTTTGCATCTGTGTTCAAAAGAGATACTGCTCTGTAGTTTTCTTGTAATATATTTGATTTTGGTATTAGAATAATGCAGCCCTCATAAAAATGAGTTGGGGAGTGTTTCGTCTACTTCTGTTTTCTGGAAGAGATTGTAGAGAATTGATATCTTTTTTTTTTTTTTTTTTAAATCCTTAAATGTTTGGTGGAATTCACCAGTGAAGCTATTTGGTCTTGGTGCTTTCAGTTTAAGGTTAATAACTATTGATTCAATTTTAGGCCTATTCAGATTATCTACTTCTCTTTGTGTGAATTTTGGTAGATTATGTCTTTCACAGAATTGGTCCGTTTCAGTTATCAAATTTGTGGATATAGAGTTTTCCCTAATATTCCTTTATTATCCTTTTGATGTTCTTGCAATTAGTAGTGATGATCCGTCTTTTTATTGGTAATTTGTGTCTTCTCTTTTTTTTTCTTGCTTAGTCTAGCTATACATTTATCAATTTTATTCATATTTTTGAAAAACAGCTTTGGTTTTTGATTTTTTTCTCTATTTTCCTGTTTTCAATTTTATTGATTTCTACTCTAATTCTTATTGTTCTTTTCTTCTGCTTGCTTTAGGTGTCATTATGTATTTATTTATTTTTGATGTTCAAATTGTCCCAGATTTGGTCAGTGGGAATTTTTTAAGGTGACTCCTCTGTCATTTAAAAAATTTATTTATTTTTCACTGCGTTGGGTCTTCGTTGTGGTGCGTGGGCTTCCTCTAGTTGCATCGAATGGGGGCTACTCTTTATTGTGGTGCGTGGGCTTCTCATTGCTGTGGCTTCTCTTGTTGCAGAGCATGGGCTCTAGGTGCGCGGGCTTCAGTAGTTGTGGCACGTGGGCTTAGTAGCTGTGGCTTGTGGGCTCTAGAGCACATGCTCAGCAGTTGTGGCGCACGAGCTTAGTTGCTCCACGGCATGTGGGATCTTTCTGGACTGGGGCTCGAATCTGTGTCGCCTGCATTGGCAGGTGGATTCTTAACCACTGTGCCACCAGGGAAGCCCTACTCTGTCATTTTGATCTGACCTGGTTGGTCATGGAGCGCTTCCTGGCTTTCTGGCAGTATAAGATGTCTGCGTTTCAACTTGTACAGACCCTGACTCAACCTGGAAGACTCGATTTCTTTAGGAAATTAGTTTCAGTCGTAATTTTATATGATTGTTCATTTCTTTCATTCACATTTTGAACAGATTTGGCACACAGGATCAGCCATTTGGTTTTTTTGGTGGTCTGCAGAACAACTAAGGCCTCCAGTCCATGCTGGTATTCGGTGTAACCTTCCTTATTTCAAAACCAGAACATTTTTCTGTTCAATTTATGTGGGCATAAAGACACTTCAAGTTACATAGAGCCATACTCTTCTATGAAGTTCCTGAAAGTGATTTGTACTTCAGCAGTTTGGACTCCTGCTGTATTCAGATATAATTGAACACCACATTGCTATACCATTTTAAGAAGCTAGAAAGTTGAGTATACAGTATTCTAAATGACTCGATTTGGCTTTTCTGCATTTCTACAATTATTTCATCATTTATTTTTGAAGTGTTTGAACTTTAACTTCAGAGTTTTGTTACTTTTTCTTTAAAAAATATTTACTATGTGCCAGCACTTTATGAATATTAACACTCATTTAATCTTTCTAACAACCTTGTACGTAGAGATTATTATTCTGCCCTCTCTTCCGTTTTACAGATGGGGAAACTGAGGCAGATGAAATTAAGTTAATTGCCCAGGATGATGGGGCCAGAATCGGTACTCAGACTCTGCTCCAGAGTCTGAGTTTTAATCACTTCTTTGTGCTGCCTCTCCTCTGCTGGTTAAGTGGAAGAGTTTGTGATTCAGCATCATGTTCTCCCTTCTCTTCACATTAATTATGGCATAACGGGTGTGACATTGCAGGCACCAGTTATAAAGTAATAGAGTTTTGAGATTCCTAATTAGAAGAATTCATAGCCTGGTATTTCATTGCTGTGAGTTATTGGCTCTTTGCTGCAATTATTGGCCAAGAGACAGACATTTTCATGAATAGTGGTAATCTCCACAAAGATTGAGGTCTCTTTTTTAGAAGTTTATTAAATCCCTTAAGAGTACGAATTCTAAAGTACTGTATTCTGTGATGATATAAGATCAAAGGAGAGTAAGTGAGAACACTTATAAGGTACAGAGAGCTAAATATTTGTAATAAGTTTATTGGTGTACATAGTTCCTGCTGGCACTGTATAAGAAGACGTATTATTTTATGAGAAGAACATATTTTATTGGAAATCCTAGGTTCTTGGATCAGAATTCTAAGTTCCAGTTCTTTGATATGTTAACATGGAGTCCACTGCATCCTACTTCCTGGTGTAATTTTGTCATTCTCTCCCTCCTTGTTACTAAGGCCTGCTGGTTCCCTAAGGTCAGGGCACACTCCTTTTGAAAAGAATATTGTCCAGTGCTAAAGAGAGGAAGAGAGTAGTGGGAAGCATTTTTCCTTTTTTTTTTTTTAACCAAATGCAGGTACATATAGAATATTGGGGAAAAAATAAAGATAAAAAGATCAAAACTATCCATAAGCTTGCTAATAATGTTTTGGTGTATTTCTTTTGATGTATTCTGTGCATGTGTGAGAGAGACTATATATATTTATGCACATGGGTTCACGCATACATGTATATGTTTAAAGGGATCTAAAAGTAGTGTTAGTATATATTAATTGGGGACTAGAGTAATGATAACTGCTTTGATTAGGGATAAAGCCTAAAGAAATATATTTTGCTTAAAAGAAATGTGTCCTTAACAGAGTAAGAATTTTTATAAAAGAAGAGATTTACAACATTGGTTCTCTGTACCTTGGTCTGCTAAGGTTTATTACCATCTCTTAACTTTAACAGTGGAAAATATAGGAAGGAATTGCAAGGGTTCCATGAAGTTTAACTGTTTTCACGGTAATACTAAGATGCTATTTGCCTTTTTCCATGCTTGTTCTCAAGAGTTTTTCAGAGGCCATGTGGCCTGACCTGTGATGTGGTAACAGAGTGAGTGCAGAAGCACATGAGAGAATCCAGCTGTCTGAAATTAAACTGGACAGGAAAGGGATTTGAAAAAAGGTAAAGCAGTGACACTCTTCTCACTAGAGTTTTTAAAAAATAATTTATTTCCCATCAAAATGCTAGTTATATTAACATGTAGTAGGTTTGTTTTGTTATTTTTAAATAAGTTTTAAAAATTTAAATGCTCAGCTTTAATGTCTAATATAGTAAATATTGATAGATATAATCCACATAAATAAAAGTTCTTTGGGATTCTCAATAATTTTAAAGGGTTTAAGGGATCCTGAAACCAAAAAGTTTGAGCTGCCACATTATATAATATAAAAAAAATCATTTGTTAATATCACTACCTGTCTTATCAGAAGAACCTTGGGAAGCTGCCAAGTCTCCCACGGACAGGTATAAAATTTCCAAAATTTTAATTTAAAGTTAGAATTTAATCATTGGTAGTAAATACTGTCATTTGTTTTCCTTGAAGTAATAAGCTCACTTTGTTCATTTTCAAGAAAACATCTTCTGGATACTCTAGTCCAAGAAATGGTTTGTCCGTTTTCTTTCAAGTAAGATAGTGTTCCATGAAAAAGTGGCTCACAACTCAAATAGTTGCATGGTGCTTTTTTTGACAACAGTTATTTTTCAGTACACAACAGAAGCACTTGTGTGTACTTCCCACTTTATCATACAGATAATTTAGATCTTCCTGTTTTATATTGCACCAAAATTTAACAAATTAACTGCAGTGTGAAATCTGAAACCATATGAAGAAAATTTTCTTGCTGTATTATATTAAACCCATTGGTCTATCTTGTATTTAAATAAATCTTTTGCCCATGCATTGGTAATTTGGAAAATACTGGTTGAATGAGGTCTGCAGATCTTCTAAATGTTTATGTATTTGATCATACCACCGTTGCCATCGGATGTTATAAAGACTAAAAGGCCATCACCAAAACCCCAATTGTGTCAAGTATTGGAGGGTTGAAATTGATACAGTTAATATTTGGGGGGGAAAAATCAATAAAATTGTTATCTGTAGTCAGACTGATCAGTATAAAAAGAGAGAAGCCACAAATTATCAATATCTAGACTGAAAGAGGGACATCATAATATATCCTAGACTAAGGGAGTATTATAAACAATTTTATACTAATAATTAAATAATTTAGATGAAATGGACAAATTCTTTTCAAAGATAATGCATTACCCGACTGACAAAACAAGAAAGCTGTGTATTTATTAGAGAAATTGAATTTGTAATGAGAAACTTTCACACAAGCTCTGTGGCATCACAAAAGAACATTGATTTGATGAGGCCACTATGCCTAAAGCAGTCACTTGCAAACTTTTTAGTCTTGGAATATCTTTATGTAAAAATTATTGAGGCTCTCAAGCAGGTTTTCTTTATGTGGGCTATAGGAATCAAAATTTACCTTATTAGAAATTAAAATTAAGAACTTTAAAAAGTATTTATCAGTTCATTTACAAAATAATAAACCAATTATAGGTTAATATAAATAACTTTTTTATGAAAAATAACCTTTCCCAAAGAAAATACAATATAATCTGTTGTGGTATCACAAGTTTCTTAGACTCCGGAAAATTCTTGTACATTTGTGAGAGAATGAGAGTGAAAAAGACAATGATAGGCATTTTTGGATTTACATTTTTGTTTTTCAGCACTTTAAAGTTGTAGTTTCCTTGTCTCTGGCTTGCACAGTTTCAGAGGAGAAGTCTGTGGTAATTTTTATCCTTGTTTCTGAATAAGTTCTGGGAACTGTTTATCTTTTAGCTCCCTGGCAGTTGTCCTTTACCAACTTAACAGAGTTTTGCCATATGCATGCGTAGATTGGTATTTGGCTAAAGACTGAGGAGGACTCCTCTGCTGATTTCTGGAGCTCGCTCTTTGAGAGACTCTCTTCTCTCTACTCTGCCCTCAAGATTTCAGTCACTTTCGCCTTCCTAATCTGGCTTCTCAAGTCAGTGAGGCTGCTGTGCTCTGTTTAGTGTGGCTGTTTCTGCACAGTGGTGTGGAAAGGGCCCCTAGGCAGAACAACAGAGAAATTACAAGGCTTAACTTACTTGTTTTCCTCTTTTTTTTTTCCCAGGAGTTGAAGACCTAATTTCTCTGTTATCCAGTGTCTGATAACAGTATCATATTTTTTCCTCTTTCTAGTTACTGAAAGAGGGTAAATCTGATCCTAGTACTCCACCATGCCAGAAGCAGAAGCCAGCTTTATTAATTTTTATTTTAGAGTTTCTTCAAGAACTATTGTTTTAAAGGAACTGAATTCTATTTAATATATAATGAGTAATATTGGACAATGATAGATATATATTTTTTACTTTAGGAAAGTGTAAATAACTATGGATCTGAGTTAAAACGTATTAATAGCCTTGGTAACTAAATATAAAAATTAGTCGTCCCTCGGTATCAATGGGGGATTAGTTCCAGGACCCCCTGTGGATACCAAAATCTGTGGACACTCAAGTCCCTTATATAAAAAGGCATAGAACAGTCACCCCTTTGTATCTACGAGTTCTGTATCTGCAGATATGGAGGGCCAACTATAAGGGAAGAAGGCTTAGGTGGCTTCCAGGACACTCACACTTGAAGTAATAGTTTTCATTTTTCATTTGTTCAATTGGCAAATATTATTTGATATTTCCTATATGCCAGGCACATAGTATGTATGTGTGTATATCTATCTATCTATCTATATCTATATATATATATATAGTATATAGAGTGAATAAAACAACCATTCCCTGCCTTCTTGGAGTTTATAGTCTAGTGGAGAAGAGAATTAATCACAAAAAATAAGTGGTTAATTAGAACTCTGATAAATACAACGAGAAGAACATGGTGTCATAAAAGTGTATAAGGTTACCCAGTTTAAATTGGAGAGTCAGGGAAGGTTCTGCGAAGGTGACAGCTGAACTGAAATTTGAGATTGGAAGGATGAGCAGGAACTCAACAGTAAGGATAGGAAGTAGGTTGAGTAGAACTTGTTCAGAGCAGTATAGCCTGAGAGAAAGCATATGCAGAAGCCATCAGGACTGGGAGGGCCTTGCATATTCTAAGGAACTGGGGGAAGGTTAATGTAGTGGTTGGAGAGTTGTATCAGTTGCTGAGACAAGGAATACTAGAAGAGGATCAGGTTTGTTACTGGGAGATGTTGAATTGGAGATGCCTTTGGAACGTTCAGATGGAAATGTTATCTAGGCAATTTAAATGGAAATATCATGAAATCAGAGGAGAGATCAGAGTTGAAAATACACATTTAGATCTCTTGTATTGGGTGGTAATTGCTGTGGATGTGGTTGAAACTAACTGGAGCAAAGGAATATAGAGAGAGAAGAGAATTCCTAGCCTTTGAGCAATTCCCCATTTTAATGTCCAGGTAAGGAGGATGATGACTCATTAAAGAAGCTCAAAAAGAACTGATTTCAGCAAACTAAGTGAATTATTAAAGAAGCTACATTGTATTAGTTTTCTACAGCTGCTTTAATACCACAAACTTAGTGGCTTGAACCAATAGAACTTTATATTCTCTCATAGTTATGGAGGTCAGAAGTCTGAAATTAGTATTACTGGGCTGAAATCAAGGTGTTAGCAAGGCTGTGCTTCCTCCAGAGGTTCTTACTACTTCTGGTGGCTGCCACCATTCCTTGATTTGTGGCCACCCCATTCCAATTACTGGCTCTGTGGTCACATTGCCTCCTCTTTTTCTGTGTCTAATCTCCCTCTGTTATAAGGACATTTGTGATGGCATTTAGGGTCCACCTGCATAATCTGGGATAATCTCATCTCAAGATCCTCAGTGTAATTACATCTGCCAAACCTTTATTCTGAGCTGATTTTTTTTTTTTTTTTAACCTTTCTGACTGCACCAAGCGGCATGTGGGATCTTAGTTCCCTAACCAGGGATCGAACCTGTGCCCCCTGCAGTGGAATTGCCGAGTCTTAAACACTAGACCGCCAGGAAGGTCCCTATTCTGAGCTGATTTTACCTACACAACACTTCTGACACCAAATGTGTGGGTTTTTTCCTTATGCCAACCAATTCACCAACTTTCTGGACACCAGCTGGTTGTCCTACAATTCAATTCTGACACTAACTACTGGAGTTAGTGCAGACCCTACAGGTTAAGGGCTCAGTCCCACAAGATTACCCCCACTTCAGATGCTAGTTGCAAGTCTGGGCCACTGGTACTTCTGACCAAATGGCTATGAAGTCGAGGTTGGGGGTGGGGTGGCTTCCTACAACCCCTCCTCTCTGGTTTGATAATTTGCTAGAAATGGCTCTCAGAACTCAGAAAAGCACTTCACCTACTGTTACTGGTTTATTGTAAAGGATGAAACTCAGGAATAGCCAGATGGAAGGGATACATAGAACAAGGTATGGGGGCAAGAAGTGGGCAGAGCTTCCATGCCCTCTCCAGGCACGTGGTGCTTCTAGCACCTTGATGTGCTCACCAACCCAGAAGCTCTCTGAACCCCACTGTTTAGGGTTTTTTTTTATGGAGGTCTCATTACGGGAACTGAGCCTAGTGTCCACAGTCTCAAAGGTGATTGGACAAAGGTGATTGACTCAATCTCCAGTCACGCTTCCCTCCTAGAGGTGGGTGGGCCAGTGGGACTGAAAGTTCCAACCTTATAATCATGGCTTGGTCTTTCTGGCTACCAGCATTCATCCTGAAGTGACCTACTGGCCTCCAGCCAGTAGTCGTCTCATTGGCATACAAAAGACATGCTTATTGCTTCAGAGTTTCCAAGGGTTTTAGGAGCTAGGTGTCAGGAACAAGAGACTAAATGAAATATATGTTTCTTATTGTGTCACATTTAACATGTAAGATAACATTCACAGGTTCCAAGGACTAGGACCTGATATTTTGGGGGGTGTATTTTTTAGCCTACCACATAAGGGAAGAGAATGCCTCAAGCATTCAATTGATCCACTATGTCTGGTACTTCTGAGAGATCAAGTTAAATGTGGATTGAAAAAATGTCCCATTGGTAGCCTCAGAGAGACCTGTTTGATGGAAGCAGAAGCCAGATTGGAGGTGTTAAGATTGTAAAGGGTGTTTGGTAGCTAGAAGTTGCAAGACTTCTTGTTTGATAGCTTCTCTTCTATGAAAAGAAGGAAATGATGGAGAGAAGTTTGAAGAGAATGGAGAAAATTTTAAATAAATGTAGAGAGTGGAAAGTAATTTTACAGAGAAAAGAACATTATTGTGTACTCACTGAGGTTGATCATGAAGTGATAGTTGTATCTATCTGTCCTATTGTGTTACTTTTTCTAATTGCACTTCGGTTTAAGTATGAAGAAAGTGGATAGCTGGGTTACCATCTGGGCTTGGGGTTTTGCAAGACAGGAATCTAAGGGGTTTGGGGAATTCATAAGAGTATTTTTAACAGAATAGAGCATGGAATTTAAGTTGCCTAAGAAATGAATATAGTAAAAAGAAGATAGATGGGTAGAAGGTACAAAGTTAAGTACTGGAAGGTCATCTGAGGTCAAAGAATGTTCACAGTGAGGGTGGTTTATAAGTAAACTTCCAGAAAAAGAGGTAGTGGTTAGAGTAGGATACCTGAACTATGTTTTTTACAAGTTGGTCAGTTTCAAATGATGACTAGATCCAGGTAGTGACCACGGGAATAGGTGGTTAGGGTTAGGTAGAAAGGTAGATTATGTAATTGAGGATGTCAAAAGAACTGAAAGACCATCATTTTGGAGAGTTTGGTCTCAGGGGTGTTGATATCACCTAGGATGATAGCAGGGCTTAGGGTAAAGGGGAAGACTTTAGGTATGAAAGTTCTCAGTGAATGTGGGAAGTGACTGAGAGGCTGATAGATCATAGCAGCAAAGAGGGGAACTGGGTGTTAAAGCTGAGTAACATGAACTTTAAAGGAGCAAGTTTTTGTGTATGTCTTACAAGAGTTTGGGAAGGATAGAAGGGAGCAGTGGGGAGTAAGCAAGATACCTACCTATACCGCCATTTGAGAGAGCAGCATAAGAAGTGGCGGTTTGAGAGAAGACAAAATTTCATTCAAAGCAAAAAAGCAAAGCAAAGGCTTGGAAAAAAGATTGAGGATATAGGGAATTTGGAGCTGCAGTTATAGTGACTCTGTAGAATGGTTTGGGAGCCTTGAGGAGGAGTGGAGGTCTTGGTCAAGGTCAGAGAGGTAATAGAACTCCATGGGGATGATGAAGAGCATTTGGTTGGGCATTACTTTTTTTTTTTTTTTTTAAATGAAATGAGGAATGAGAAGCATGATGAATTTTGTCTTATCCTTTTCTTTGAGACTATGGACACTAGGCCCAGTTCCCAAAATAATAACTAACTTGACCTGACGTGAAAGCTTCAGTTGACTGCAGTCTTAATTTGCCTAACAAGGCAAGCACTGAATCTTGCCTAGATTTTTGTTCTACTGTTTTCAAGAGAGGGCATTGTAGGATAGGGAGCCCGAAGTGAAGGAGGCAGAGAAAAGAAGGTGGTACCATACATTAAAGTATATGGAAGGGCTTCCCTGGTGGCGCAGTGGTTGAGAGTCCACCTGCCGATGCAGGGGACACGGGTTCGTGCCCCGGTGCAGGAAGATCCCACATGCCGCGGAGCGGCTGGGCCCGTGAGCCATGGTCCCTGAGCCTGTGCGTCCGGAGCCTGTGCTCTGCAACGGGAGAGGCCACAACAGTGAGAGGCCCTTGTACCGCAAAAAAATATATATATATGGAAAATCTGTGCTATAAAAATATCAATCAAAAACATGGGTTATTTGATATGTGGATTTGTAGTATTTGAATTCTAGATGGATTACCCATTGAACATAGCACATTTCTGGTATAGTTCCAGTTTCTCCCATTTAGGATACATTTAAGGAATGCAAATTAAATACTTGGTAAAATAGAGCAATATCAGAGTAAACAAAGATCACGTGCTATTTTGACTCTATTAATGGGTTCCCTCAGTGACCATAGATGATTTACAAGCAACTGTAATTGGTCACCTCTGAGAATTATTGTAAGTAAATATGATCCAGGTGAAGCTTAGTAAGTGTAGGGTAACAGATTTGCTTCTCTATATACATTTTTAAAACTGCACAGATTTTGTGAGCTACTTTTTTTTTTTTTAGCTACTTTTGAGTTTACAGATTCTGGTACTATTTATAACTCCCTGTTGTCTTTATTCCTAAAGAGCTGCTCCTGTTTAAGATTGTTGCCAGATTGGCCATCTGCTGTTGTTTCCCACTAGTCATTAGTTTTTCATCATGACTTAACCAAAGCAATTCTGTTCATTCCTGCTTTGGGGAGTTTCACATTAGGCCACTGTGCAGAAGCGGACTGAATATCTTGTTGGTGGCCATTCTAAGCATACATTTCTAAACTGGCAGACTGTTTGTTTACTAGGATTTCATTGTTGATATATTCTCTAGCCTCACAATGCTTAGTGCAAAGATTAATCTTCCTGATTAAATTCAAAATATATTTGTTAAATATCTTCTATAAATAAGGCAATGTGTAAGTACTTTGGGAAGCTTTTCAAAAAGTAATAAAAATTTCTTCCACCCTCCAAGAGCCTGCAGTCTATGGAGAGATACCATATATATGAATTTGCCAAAGCCACGTAGTTATAATTGCTAAGACAAGTAAAGTTAAAATGCTATAGGAGTTCAGGAATTCTAGGTAAGACTGTGATATGATTGTGCATGTCTCTCATTCTGTCTTCCTCTCTGCTGAAATCCAGATAGAATCAGAAAACAAAATCTAGGTAGATGCTTTCTAAAAGAAAATCATGTAAAACAAAGTGATGCAGAAAGATTAAAAGTTGAAAAACAAATTCATGAACTTTAAAAAAAAGGCTGTGAAATTGTAAAGGAAACCAAGAATGTGATGTGGTAAAATTCAAGGCATGAAACATTAAACAGAACAGAAAGGGTCTTTTTTTACTGATAGATCCTAGTGGGAGACTTTAACATACTTACCTCTGAGAGTAAAGTGTGCAGAGAATAAATAAGACCATAGGAAATGTTAAGGATTTAGACAAGCTTGTCAGGAACTCCCTGTTTCATGGCTTGATCCAATATTTTTGTGAATTGCCCACTTTATATTCTGTATGGTCGACTCTCTCTCCTAACTGTTGGGTGCCTTCTCAACTTGCCTTGTGAGTCAGCCAGTATACAAGCCTTGGGTTCTTTGTTATTTTCTGTTAGAAAGCTAATTGTAAATACTTTGTTAAATAAGTAAAATTAACTAGTATTTGTAGAGGATAAAATGAAATAGGAACATTTTTTCCTATTTCCAGGATCTGATTTTTCACACAAACGTGCACGTGCTCACGTGCGCGCGCACACGCACGCACACACACGCGCGCGCGCACACACACACACACACACACACCCTCTCCCTGTCCAAGCCTATACCTGAAGAAAACATAAAAGTGATTCAGTGTACACTTCTGCTTCCAGAAACATGGAATTGATGAACATTTCTCTATTCCTCCTGCTAAATAAGTACAGCTGAAAACTGGATGTTATGAGTACAACAAATATAAGACTCTGAAAAGTGAAGAGAAGAAGGTAGATGGTCTTAGGACCTCAGAACCCAAATAATAACATGACTGTAAAAATACTGAGTTTTCTTATTGCCTCATATGTTCTAGAATGGATATGGGGAAGCTGGCAACCCAGAAATGTTTGATGCAGACAAAAGCCTTAAGAAAAGTCTGTCCTCTTTAGCCAAGGATTAGGAATGGGATAGTGAGAGAGAAAACTTTTAGACAGTAACCCCTCCACTCCAGCCAAATACACAGAAAAAAATCACCCTGATTAGCGGAAGCCAAATGGGGCTCTAAACTTTTCCCAGTCATAACAAGGCAACCCCTCTCTCCCATGGTGTTAGTAGAGGTGATGGGCGAGGGTGGTGGGTGGGGACAGTAACAGTGTGCTCCTCCCAGCCAGGGCAGTATAGTGAGGTTCCTGAACTCCCACCTTCACCCAGTATAACAAGTTCCTTTTTCCCTTCTCCCCCACCAGTGGTCAACGAAATCTAGTGAGGAAGCTGCACTTCCACCCCTGCCAGGCAATAATGAGGCTTTGTCCTTCTTCCCCCACCAGAGCAGTGGTAGAAGAAGCCTACTATAACAGAATATTTAAATAAGATCCATAGTCTCATAACAGTACCCCAAGTATGCAGGTTTCAATTGAAAGTATCTTATATCAAGAACCAGAAATGTCTCAACTCAAATTAGAAAAGAGAGTTAATCTTGCCAACACCAAGATAACACAGATGTCAGAATTATCTGACAAGGATTTTAAAGCAGCCACCAAGAACAATTATAAACACACTTGTAACAAATGAAAAAATATAAATTCTTAGCAACATTGATAAAATGAACCAATTACTTGGAAAGCACAAGCTACCACAACTCACACAGCATAATACAGATAATTTAAATAGCCCTAAACTATTAAGGAAATTAACTTTGTAATTTCAAAATGAAAACCAGACCTGGATGTTTTCATTGGCGCATTCTACCAAATTCTTGAAGAATTCAAACTCTTTGTACGCAGTCTCTGTCAGGAAATACAAAATTCAGAAACCCCTTCCTCATTTCATATTATGAAGCTGGTAATAACCTTGCTACCAAAGTCAGACAAAGACAATACCAAAAACAAAAACAAAACCCAAAAAACTGCAGACCAATATCCCTCATAAGTATAGATGCAAAAATTCCGTAACAGATTGTAAGTAGAATGTAATTCAGCAATATAGAAAAAAAATACACTGTGACCAAGTGGACTTTATTCCAGGAATGCAGGTTTGGCTGAATATTTGATAATTAGTCAGTATAATCAACTGTATTAACAGGATAGTGAAGGAAAAATCACATGATCATATCAGTTGTTGCAGAAAAGAACCTTTTGACAAAGTTGAACACCATTCATGACTAAAACTCTCAGAAAACTAGGAATAGAGGGGAATTTCCTCAACTTGATAAAGAACATGTGCAGAAAACATACAGTTAAAGTCATACTTGATGAAAAAATGAATATTATCCCCCTATGATTGGGAATAAGGTGGCAAGGGTGTCCATTCTCATAACTCTTGTTTGGCGTAATATTCGGAGTTCCAGCCAGCACGATAAGATGGGGGGAAAAGTGTGTACAGTAATGGAAAAAGAAATTAAACTGTTCCTGTTTGCCTTTGTCATATGTGTAGAAAAAGCTGCAAAAAGACCTGTAGAACTAATAAATGAGTTAAGCAATATCACAAGATATAAGACTGACATACAAAAATTGATTTCTATACTCTAGCAATGAACATGTGGGAACTGAAATTAAAAATACAATACCATTTGCAATTGCTCAAAAAATTGAAATACTTAGACATGAACTTAACAAAACATTTATAGAACTTGTATACTGAAAATTATAAAATGCTGATGAAAGAAATCTAAGACCTAAATAAATGCAGAGATATACTTTGTTTATAGGTTGGAAGACTGAACATAGTATAGAAATCATTTCCCCAAAATGGATGTACAAGTTTAACAAAATTCCTATCAAAATCTCAGGAAGATTTTTTTTTCGTTTGGAGAGTTTATAAATGTTTGATTTTTCTTTAATTTTAAGTATATTTGATTTACAATGTTTCAGGTATACAGCAAAGTGATTCAGTTATACATATATGTATATACATATATATATTCTTTTTTAGATTCTTCTCCATTATAGGTTATTACAAGATATTGAATACAGTTCCCTGTGCTATACAGTAGGTCCTTATTGTTTATCTCTTTTATATATAGTAATCTGTATCTGTTAATCCCAAATTCCCAATTTATCTTATCTCCCCCTTTCCCCTTTGGTAACCATAAGTTTGTTTTCTATGTCTGTAAATCTGTTTCTTTTTATAAGTAAGTTCATTTCTATCATTTTTTTAGATTCCACGTATAAGTGATATCATATAATATTTGCCTTTCTCTGTCTGACTTCACTTAGTGTGATAATCTCTAGGTCCATCCATGTTGCTGCAGACGGCATTATTTTACTCATTTTTATGGCTGAGTAATATTCCATTGTGTGTGTTTGTGTGTGTGTGTGTGTGTGTGTGTGTGTGTGTGTGTGTGTGTATTGCATCTTTATCCATTCATCTGTTGATGGACATTTAGGTTGCTTCCATGTCTTGACTGTTCTAAATAGTGCTGCTGTGAACATTGGGGTGCATGTATCTTTTTGAGTTAGAGTATTCTCTAGCTGTATGTCCAGGAGTGGGATTGCTGGATCATATGGTAACTCTATTTTTAGATTTTTAAGGAATCCCTATTCTGTTTTCCATAATGGCTGTACCAACTTACATTCCCATCAATGGTGTAGGAGGAGGAGGAAGATTTTTTTAAGGTTTAGCAAAATTATTCTAAAATTTATATGGAAAGGCAAAGGAACTAGAGTAGCTACAACAATTTTGAAAAACGAAAAATAAAGTAGGGCAAATCACTCTACTCAATTGCAAGACTTACTAAATAGCTGGAATAATCAAGACAGTGTGGTATTGGCCCACAGATAGACCTGTAGGTTAATGGAACAGACTAGAAGGCCAGAAATAGCTCCACACAAGTAAGGCCAATTGATTTTTTAAAAAAATAAAGTTATTTATTTATTTTTGGTTGAGTTGGGTCTTCGTTACTGCGCGCAGGCTTTCTCTAGTTGCGGCGAGCGGGGGCTAATCTTCATTGTGGTGTGCGGGCTTCTCATTGTGGTGGCTTCTCTTGTTGTGGAGCATGGGCTCTAGGCCTGCGGGCTTCAGTAGTTGAGGCTCATGGGCTCTAGAGTGCAGGCTCAGTGTTGTGGCGCACAGGCTTAGTTGCTCCGTGGCGTGTGGAATCTTCCCGGACGAGGGCTCGAACCCGTGTCACCTGCATTGGCAGGTGGATTCTTAACCGCTGCGCCACCAGGGAAGTCCAGGTCAATTGATTTTTTTTTTTTTTTTAACATCTTTATTGGGGTATAATTGCTTTACAATGGTGTGTTAGTTTCTGCTTTATAACAAAGTGAATCAGTCATACATAAACATATGTTCCCATATGTCTTCCCTCTTGCGTCTCCCTCCCTCCCACCCTCCCTATCCCACCCCTCCAGGCTGTCACAAAGCACCGAGCCAATATCCCTGTGCCATGCGGCTGCTTCCCACTAGCTATCTATCTTACTACGTTTGTTAGTGTGTATATGTCCATGACTCTCTCTCGCCCTGTCACAGCTCACCCTTCCCCCTCCCCATAACCTCATGTCCGTTCTCTAGGAGGTCTGTGTCTTTATTCCTGCCTTACCCCTAGGTTCTTCATGACATTTTTTTTTCTTAAATTCCATACATATGTGTTAGCGTACGGTATTTGTCTTTTTCTTTCTGACTTACTTCATTCTGTATGACAGACTCTAGGTCTATCCACCTCATTACAAATAGCTCAATTTCGTTTCTTTTTATGGCTGAGTAATATTCCATTGTATATATGTGCCACATCTTCTTTATCCATTCATCCGATGATGGGCACTTAGGTTGTTTCCATCTCCGGGCTATTGTAAATAGAGCTGCAATGAACATTTTGGTACATGACTCTTTTTGAATTTTGGTTTTCTCAGGGTATATGCCCAGTAGTGGGATTGCTGGGTCATTTGGTAGTTCTATTTGTAGTTTTTTAAGGAACCTCCATACTGTTCTCCATAGTGGCTGAACCAATTCACATTCCCACCAGCAGTGCAAGAGTGTTCCCTTTTCTCCACACCCTCTCCAGCATTTATTGTTTCTAGATTTTTTGATGATGGCCATTCTGCAGGTCAATTGATTTTTGATAAGAGATGCAAAAGGCAATGGAGGAAGGATAGTCTATACAACAAATGATGGATATCCACAACTGGATATCCATAGGCAACCAAATGAACGCCAATCTAAACTTCACACCTTATACAAAAATTAACTTGAAATAGATTCATATATTTAAATGTAAATCCTACAACGATAAAACTTTTAAAAGAAAATATAGAGGAAAATCTCTGGGAGCTGGGGCTTGGTGTAAAGAGTTCTTGGACGTGATCCCCAAAGAACAATTCATATAGGAAAAAAAATGTTCTTCACCAAAATGAAAAACATTTGCTCTGTGAAAGACTCTGTTAAAAGGATGAAAAGACAGGTTACATACTATGAGAAAATACTACCAAACCACCTATCTGACAAAGGACTCATAACTAAAATATATAAAGAACTCTTAAAACTCATCATGAAAAAAGCAATCTAGTAAGAAAATGGGCAAAAGACCTAAAGAAACATTTTACTGAAGAGTATATATGGATGGCAATAAGCACATGAAAAGATGTTCAGCATCACTAGCCATTAGGAAATGCAAATTAAGATTATAATGAGGTATCTCTACACACCCTTCAGGACCATTAAATTTAAAAAACGACAATACCAAATGCTAGCAAGGATGCAGGAAAACTGAATCTCTTATACATTGCTAGTGGGAATGTAAAATGGTACAGTCATTCTGGAAAACAATTTGGCAGTCTCTTAAAAAGCTAAACATACTTTTGTCATATGACCCACCAGTCACACTCCTGGGCATCTATCCCAGAGAAAGGAAACGTGTCTACATGAAAACCTGTACATAATTTTTCTCAGCAGCTTTGTTTGTAACAACCAGAAACTGTTACTTGAGGACACTGAGGGGAAGGGGAAGCTGGGACGAAGTGAGAGAGTAACATTGACATGTATACACTACCAAATGTAAAATGGATGGCTAGTGGGAAGCTGCTGCATAGCAGCAGATCAGCTCGGTGCTTTGTGATGACCTAGTGGGGTGGGATAGGGAGGGTGGGAGGGATGCTCAAGAGGGAGGAGACATGGGGATATATGTATACTTATAGCTGATGCACTTTGTTGTACAATAGAAACTAACATACCATTGTAAAGCAATTATACTCCAATAAAGATATTAAAAAAAAAAACCCAGAAACTGTTAACTGAAATGTCTTACAATAGAGAAATGATTAAACTAATCTGTGGTGTGTCTGTACTGTGGAATCTTACTTAGCAATAAAAAAGGAATGGGATATATGCAACAATTTGTATAGATCTTAAAGTGTACTCTGCTGAGTGAAAAAAGCCAGTGTGAAAAAGTACCTGTATGATTCCATTTAAATATTGGGTCAGCCAAAAAGTCCGTACCATCTTATGGAAAAACTGAACGAACTTTTTGGCTGACCCAAAAAGTTCTTGAAATGACATTCTTGAAATGACAAAATTATAGAAATGGAGAACAGATAACTGGTTAGTTGTTGCCAGAGATTAGGGGCAGGGGATGGAGAGGGAGGTGGATGTGACTATAAAGGGGTAGTCTTTGTGATGATGGAATAATTCTGTAGCTGATTGTGGTGGTGGTAGTTACACAAATCTACACATGTGATAACATGATATAGAAATGTACACATTGTACCAAAGTCAGTTTCCTAGTTTTGATTTTATATTTATAGTTCAGTAAGATGTAATCTTTGGGAAAACTGGGTGCAGGGTATATTGGGACCTCTTTGTGCAATACTACCTTTGCAGCTTCCTATGAATCTATAATTATTTCAAAATAAAAAGAAGGAATCCTAGCTAAAGCATCAGGTAAAAAAATCTCAGAGAAAATAAAAAACCTAAAGGTGCAGTATCTCTGAGGAGTTAATTGTGTGACACGAACTGGCTTTCATCCAGAGGGCATTTTTGAAACCTGGTAAACTAGAGTTTCCTTTCCTCAGCCTCAGGAAGCTTTGAGGAACTTTGAGGAAATGATAAGTTCTTCCTGAGATGATAAATATAAGTTATCCTCTTACCCTAAAAGCTGAGCCTCAGAGGGTTAAACTGGAAACCCCCACCAATCCCACCATCCTTCAAGACTGCAAAGGAAACTGATTTTTCTCTATGCTTCTCAGTTTTTGATATGCATCAAAATCACCTGGAGGGTTGTTCAAACATGGATTGCTAGTTGACATCTCCGGAGTTTATAATTCATTAGGTATGGGATAAGGCCTGAGAATTTACAGTTCTAACAAGTTCCCAGGTCATGATGATTTTGCTGGTTGGGGACCACACTGTGAAAATCATTAATGTAGGTATGTGGGGGCAAGGTCATTGCTGAGAATTTTGAACAAACAATGGATGCTCATGTGGTTTGCATTTTGAATTTAACACCCCCTAGGTAGTCTAATAAAATTTCCCTGAGGTAAGTTAATTTGGATTTACCCCCGTAACAGTAGTGATCATATGTTGGCAGTGAGTCTTTCTAGGCTCTTGGTAGAAGTAAATACAGATTTTCATGGGAGAAACTCCTCTCTATCCCAGGGCTGAAAATTTTCCCAGAAATAAAATTCCAAGCTAGTAGAGCAACTGACAGTCGGATTAAAAGCACAAGGAAATGTAAGTACCATGAGCATGAGCAGGAGTCAGCAGGAGACCTGCTAGGAAGTAAGAATAATCAGACATAAAATATAAAATAACTGCTTAATAAGTTTAAAGACATGTTAAAATATATTCCAAGGTTAAGAAACTATAAAGAATATCCCCAGATATTTTTAAAAAGCAGCTAGAACTTAATTTAAAATTATACTAATTGAAACTTACTAAAAAATCCTCAAATAGATGGATATAACCACACATTATGTAAATTTGAAGAAGAGAATAATGAACTGAAAGAAACATCTAAAGAAATTATCCTGCATGTATTCAGAAGAAACAGATGAAAACTATGAAAGAGAAGTTGAGAGCCATCTAAGAATATCTAAACATTTACTTGGATGGCCTTCCATAAGAGAGACTGGGAACAGACCACAGTTGAAAAGATAATGGTTAAGAATTTTGTACAACTTAGGAACAGTGCTAACCTATGCATTCAAGAATCACAAGAACTCATGCTGGTTAAATAAAAGGAAATTCTCAGCTTTGTTATGGTGAAACGGCAGAAGATCAAAGACAAAGGGTCTTAAAATTATCTAGAGAGGGAAGAGAGATTTATCTGCAATGGTGTCACATTTAGAAGACATTGGAACATAAGTTAAAAAAAAAAATCTAGAATTCTACACCAAGGGAAAAAGGGGGAAGTTCTGACACTTCAAACAGACAATTGGGAATTCTTCACTAAAGGAAATTTTGAAGAATGTACTCTAGGCAGGAGGAAAGTGATTCTCAGATCAATGTCCTGAAACGTAAGGAATGAAAAGCACATGAACTAGTAAATAGTTTAGCAAATCTAAGCAAATAATGATTTGTATAAAACAGTTTGTGTCTCATGGGCTTTTAAAAATGGAATTTAAAAAAATGGAATTAATATATATGCCAATAATAATCTATAAGTCAGAGAAGGGTGAATAGCTTTAGATATTCTGAGGTACTTGTTGGTAAGAAGAGTAAAGATATGCAACTTTTCAGAGTCTAAATTAATCAGCATGTGTGTTATATAAAGATTAACAACTAAAAGAAATCAAAGGAATAACTTCTGAAATAGTGTAGGCAATGGAATAAGGAAAAGTATGAAATCCAAAAGAAAAAACCAGGCAGAAACATAGTTCACAGAACAAGTAGAAAATATAAAATGGTGGACATAAATCCAAGTATTTCAGTAACTATGTTAAATATAATGTATTAAGCTAGTAATTTTGAGTGTCAGGCTGAAATTTAAAAATTCAACTATGCAATTTACCCCCCACCCTCCCAAAAAGGGAGAGAGTATAAGAAAGTTGAAAGTAAAAGGATGGAAAAAGATATATCATGCAAATACTAACGTAGATTTTTAAGGCAAAAAGTTCACACTGATAAGAGATACAATTTAATAGGGAAATAAAACAGTTCTAAATTTTACGTACCTAATACTGTGACCCCAAAATATGTCAGGCAAAAAGAATGCAAGAAGGAAAAAAGACAAATCCATAAGCATAGCTTGAGAGTTTTCAGCTTTCTCATTAACTGATAGAACAAGTAGACAAAATACTGACATAAAACTTGTTTATAGTATCCTTTTTATCTGTTTTATGTCTGTAACATCTCTTGTCACATCCATGTTTTTCACCACTAATTTTGGGGGTTTTGTGCCTTCTTCTTTTTGCTTATTCTCACCAGAGGTTTATCAAACTTATTTTTTTTTTCAATTTTGAAAATTTTTAAAGTGCACATAACATAAAATTTACCGTTAGTCACATTTAGTACATTTACAGTGTTGTGTAACCATCACCACTATATAGTTCGGAACATTTAATCACTCCAAAAGGAAACCCTGTGCCTGTTAAGTAGTCACTCCTCATTCTCCTTCAACCACTAATCTACTTTTTCTCTGTATGGTTTTGCCTATTCTGGATATTTCACATGAATGCAACCATTCACTAAGTGCACTTTTACTGGCTTAGTTCACTTACCAGTATGTTTTCAATCCAGGTCATTCATGTTGTAGTATGTATCAGTACTTTGTTCCTCTTTATGTCAGAATAGTCCATTTTATGTATATACCATATACACGTTTATTCATTCATCAATTGATGGACATTTGGATGGTTTCCACCTTTTGGCTATTGTGAATAATGCTTCTGTGAACATGGGTGTACAGGTTTTGTTTTAGTACCTACTTTCAGTTCTTTTGGATATATGCTCAGGATTGGAATTGCTGGGTCATATGAAAATTCTATGTTTAATTTATTGAGGCACTGGCCGAAATGTTTTCCACAGACGTTGCACCACTTTACATTCCTACCAGCAATATACAAGGGTTCTAATTTCTCCGCATCCTTGCCAACAAACACTTCTTATTGTCTGTCTTGTTGATATAGCTAGCCATCCTAGTGGATCTTATGGTTTCGATTTGCATTTGCCCGTTTGTTAATGATGCTGAATATCTTTTCATGTGCTTACAGGCCATTTGTATATCTTATTTGGAGAATGGTTTTGCCCGTTTTTTCATTAGGTTTATTTTTTGTTGTTGAATTGTAAGAGTTCTTTATATATTCTGAATCCTGGACCTTTGTCAGATATGAGTTGCAAATATTTTCTCCTATTTTATGAGTTGCCTTTTTAAGTTTGTTGATAATATCCTTTGATATACAAAGTTTTTAACTTTGGTGGAGTCCAACTCATCCTTTTTTTTTTTTTTCTTTTCTTTTGTTGCTTGTGCTTTTGTTGTCATATCTAAAAACCCATTGCCAAGTCCAGAGTCAAGAAGACTTATTCCCCGTCCTTATGCCAATACCATATTGTTTTGATTACTGTACTTTTTAATGTGTTGAAATAAAGTGTGAATCCTCCAGTTTTTTTTATTTGTCTTTTTAAAAATCCAACTCTTGATTTTGCTGATCCCTGTACCGTTTGGTTTGTTTCATTAATTTGTGCTCTCATCTTCATTGTTTCCTTTCTTTTACTGTATTTGCTGGGATTATTTCATTAGTCTTTTTCTAAGTTTTTTGGATTGATACTTGGCTTATTAATTTTTACTTTTTAAAAAATGCATTTTAAGGGTATAGCTTTCCATCAATATACTGTATAACTTTATCCCACCAGTTTTAATATCTTTTTTCATTAACTCAATTACAGATGTCACTTTTAGTAGTTTTTTGTTTATAATTTACTGTTCCATATAGATATTTTTAATTTTGTCATTTTTTTCCCAAGTTTGTTACACAGGCTTTAACAAATCAACTAGAGAAGGTGTGGTTTGTGGGTTTTTTGTTTTTTTGCCCCGCCGTGCAGCATGTGGGATCTTAGTCCCCTGACCAGGGATTGAACCCACGCCCCCTGCATTGGAAGGGCAGAGTCTTAACCATTGGACCACCAGGGAAGTCCCACAAATCAACTAGAAAAAGACTTCAAAAAGAGGAAAACATGAAAAGATTCCCAATCTCATTAGTATTTAAAGAAGTAGAAACAAAATGAACTGAGATAGTATTAGTTCACATTAAAAATTCTTTCAATTTCAAGAATTGGTGTTACCACTTTGGAAAATAATTTGGTATCAACCAGTAAAGTTGAACATGTGCTTATCCTATAACCCAGCAGTTCAACTCCTAGGGAAATACCGTAGAAAAGCATAAGCAAATGTGTATGGGAGATAGCTATAAGAATGTTCATAGTAGCACTTTTCATCGTAGCCCCAAATTGGAAACAACCTAAATATCCATCAACAGTAGATTTATTTTAAAAAACTGGTATATTCATATAGTGCATTGCCATTCCACAGCTGCAGGCACACATACGTATTGCAGTTATAATAAGTGAAACAAGCAAACCGCAGAAGAATTTATTCACTGTGGTTTCTTGTGTATGAAGTTCAGTAAGAGGCAAAACTGAAAAATATGAGCAAATACCTAGATTATGAAGCTTTGTAAAGAAAATCAAGGGAATGGTTTTCACACACTTTAAGATAAATGGTTACCTCTTGTGGATGAGAGAGAAGGATGGTGCTGGGGAGGAATTTCAAGGATCCTGGCAGTGGGTGGCAGTTACATTGACATTCACTTCATTCTTTTTTAAAGTGTATGTGTATACTTAATACACTTTTTGATATATAATAAATTTCATAGGATGAGTTCTTTGTTCATTTCTGCACCAACAAATCTATAATCTTTGGGGGTTTTTTTTGTTTTTGTTATTTTGCGGTATGCGGGCCTCTCACTGTTGCGGCCTCTCCTGTTGCGGAGCACAGGCTCTGGACACGTAGGCGCAGCGGCCATGGCTCACGGGCCCAGCCGCTCCAAGGCATGTGGGATCTTCCCGGACCGGGGCATGAACCCGTGTCCCCTGCATCGGCAGGTGGACTCTCAACCACTGCGCCACCAGGGAAGCCCTAAATCTATAATCTTGATGAAGTGGTTGATTTTTTTTTCAAAGGAAAATATAAATAACCCAAGTAGGACCAAAAGAAGTGAGAAACCTGAATTGATAAATATTATGGAAGTGGTATCAGGCTAGCTGATTCCACGGTGAAGTGGAAATCTGGCCCACTTTTTAAAAAGAGCTCCCCTGAAGAGCTCCCGCACAGCACAGGGAGATCAGCTCGGTGCTTTGTGACCGCCTGGAGGGGTGGGATAGGGAGGGTGGAGGGAGGGAGACGCAAGAGGGAAGAGATATGGGAACATATGTATATGTGTAACTGATTCACTTTGTTATAAAGCAGAAACTAACACACCATTGTAAAGCAATTATACTCTAATAAAGATGTAAAAAAAAATCAACAACAAAAAAAATAAAAATAAAAAATAAAAAGAGCTCCCCTGGACTTCCCTGGTGGGTGCAGTGGTTAATAATCCGCCTGCCAGTGCAGGGGACACAGGTTCGAGCTCTGGTCCAGGAAGACGTGCCGTGGAGCAACTAAGCCCATGATCCCCAACTACTGAAGCCCGCAAGCCCCAACTGCTGAAGCCTGCGCACCTAGAGCCTGTGCTCTGCAGCAAGAGAAGCCACCGCAATGAGAAAAGCCACCGCAATGAGAAGCCCACACGCTGCAACGAAGACTGGTCCGTGCTCGCCACAACAAGAGAAAGCCTGTGTGCAGCAACAAAGACCCAACGCGGTCAAAAAATAAATAAAATTTTTAAAAAAAGCTCCACTTCTGCATTAGACATCCGTTAGACATCATCATTAGACAACCGTTAGACATCATCACCTGATCGCATTACTAAGATCTCAGAATTGTCATGTCAGCTAATCTTTTCATCTTTTTGCTTCTCTGATGTTGTCAGTCTATTTTAGTTGACTCCCTTAGTTGACTTCTGATCACTACTGCACTTTATAACGTTTTCATTTTTCTCATGTTCCCAAGCTCTCTACCTCTGCCCCTAATTTCATATTGTTCCACAGGACCTCATGTTGTTTTTCCTGTGCCAAAACAGAAACCACTGAACGTGAATCCTTTCAACCTACGTTTCCTAGGCTTAATTAAATGCTTTCCTATTGCTTATAGTATAACGCTTATACTTTTCAAAAAGGAAAGGTATTTATAAATCTCCTCACTCTCTGTCTCCCTTTCAGTTTTCAAGCCAGTATTGTTTTTGCCACTCTACACTAACATTGCTGTCTCTTGAAATAATATACTTCTCTAAGTTTTCCTTCTTACCTTGATTGCTGTTGTCATTTCTTCCTTCCTCCTTTCTTCTCTCCCTTCTTTCTTCCTAAACTTTCTCAAAAAACCAAAACCTTAAATATAGGTCTTTCCTAAGGTGTTCCCTTAGCTTGCATCTTTCATCTTATCAGTTCCTGTATAAAACAGTAATTTATATGATGTAATAATTGTGTTTTCTACTTGGGTTAATACTATCGCTACCCTTCCTGGCACACAGACTAGAACGTCTTCACTTCTAGCTTCTTCTTCATGTAGTTCTCTTTCCAGTGTACTTCTTAAGTCTTCCCACATTTCCATAGACCTAGACAGGTTCATTTGCCATGTTTAAAGACCTCAGATGGTTCTGTGGTCTATGAGAATAAATTTATCCTACCTTTCTAGCCCTATTTGCAGCAGTAGAGCCTTTGTGAGGCCTGTATACCCAGAAAAATAGATGTTTTTTACTCTTTCTTAACAGTTGCCAATTTTGCCTTTTTTTTTCTGTATTTTTGCCTCTTTCTTCTTACCATTCATTCTCTTCATTCACATTCCTATACCCTCCACCTCCTCTTCCTCCCTACACAGTGAATCTCAGAAAGAATGATACATACTGATACATAAGCAAAAGTTGTCTTTTTCCAGGCTAAATTCTTAGCCTTAAAGATTTCTGTAGCATTGCATTTGTATCTTTTATGACCCTTGTTTCTGCCTTGCATTAAAATGAACTTGAATAAGTGTATTATTTCTGCTAACTAGTGTCTCTGCTGCTTGGGGTCAGGGAGTCATCTTTATTTCCTCTTTGGAGCTTGGAACACAGTCTCTGTTGTTTATATGAACTAATGGGAAAAAATACAAACTCCAAACCCCATTTTCTTTTTATTATCCTCTTTATTGGGGGAAGGGGCATGCAACCTAAAAAACCATTAAATTTTAGAATTAAAGTAATCTTGCCACTAATTTATTCTAAGACCATAATATTATGGATGAGAAAAATTTGCCTCCAGAATTTAAGTGAATTGCTCAGTATCACACCATTCAAGTAATTTGTGGCTTCTGGAATTTTTAAATTTGACATTCTGATTTCCAGAAGCAATGCTGTTGATATGAGTACTTTGAAGAGTTTAATCCTCTCATCCTTTCTCAGGCCTGGAGTTTGTCTTCTGCATTGTCTGAGGGTCGTCTTCTCTGCTAGAAGAGAGATGAGGGGAGATCCTAAGTGAGCTGGGGTGGTCATAACCCTAATTGGATGGAAGTCCTCAGGCAGAAAGTTGGCGTCATCATTTTCTTCATTTAGTCCTATAGAAGTTCACTGTATTCTGGTTCCTTTTTCTTCTTTCCAACAAGAGACTGCCTCCTAAATCTTTCTTATTTTCTCTGATGGCTTTTACAGACTTACGTGTAGTCTGATGGTTTTATGATGTTAAGAAAAATGTCATAAGGAGGAGTGTTTGCTTTTAGTATTCATCTTTAATTATCCATAATATCTGAATTCTGTCTGGACAGATTTGTCACCACTTTATCCTTCATCTTTCCCCAGTACCTATTGATACTTTTTAGTTTTCTGCTATCTTTTATGGATTGTAATTTACTGTTCCCTCAAACATATACCTTATTATTGTTTTTATAGAGATTGGGACAATAGGGCATTTTTCTTACACAAACTTTTTTCTCCTATCCACTAGATGGCTCAAGTGCACCACTCTGGCAGCTCATATAGACATTTGTGTGCTTTGTGATTTCTGCTTTCTGATTACTGCTTGCTTTTAAGTTGTCTTGATGAGTTCTTATCTGCACCAGTCATTTCAGCTTTACATGTATGTGATGGCAAGTTACCCCACATTTTATGATTATTTACAAACATCTGAAAAGCAGCTGATGATTGCAACGTTTAGAAGATGTTTGTTTGTTTTGTTTTGTTGCTTTCACGAGCTGTTTTGGACTTGAGTTCAGTTGCCAGTAATCTCTATATAGATTCCCTCAAACTGGGCATTCAATTATTAACTCATTCTTTTCTTCCTGACTCATAGTCATTTTGAGTCATTTTGCAGAATATGGTGGTATTTTGGGAGTTTTTGAGGCACTAATGTTACGGCTGTTTGCTTCGGTTCAGTAGATATCTGAGTGTTCCTGTTCTGGCACTGTGCTAGGCAGTGGGGGAAATACCAGATGAATAAGCAGGACATGTTTATCAGTAGGGAGCCTACCGCATTATTTTTTTCCTTGAATTTCTGAAGCCAACTGATGGGTAGAATGAAATGGCTGATGAAGGTTATGTTTGTAATCAATCATGTGTGCAGTATGAGGAGAATTTTATCTCTTTTTGACATCGTCCCTGTTGATATATATGAAATAAGAATTTTTTAAAACTGTATTCTTTAGAAATATTTTGTGCTCATGGTTAGCTGTTTTGAGTTGTTAAGTGGAGAGGAAAGGGAAGTGAGACTGGCTGAATGCTCATCATGTGCTGGTTTCTTACTTTAATGTATGGTATTTAATTTGGTTCTCCCAATAACCTAAAAGACAAATACAAATATCTTCATTTTACAAATGAAGAAACTGAGGAATCAAATGGGTTAAGTAAGTTTGCCTAGGATCAAACAACTAGAGGATGGAGAGACAAAATTTGGATCCATATTAGACCTTCTTCAAAGCTCTCATTCTCTCCAGGCATCTGTGTAGTCTCCTGGGAAGATGGCACTTGTACCTCCAAAAAGGGAACCTGGGCCTCTTTGGGATATCAGGGGTTGCTTTTGTTCGTTTGACCTAGAGAACACCATTATTTCCTGAAGTGTCACCTTTTTTTTTTTGTGGTACGCGGGCCTCTCACTGCTGTGGCCTCTCCCGCTGCGGAGCACAGGCTCCGGACGCGCAGGCTCAGCGGCCATGACCCATGGGCCCAGCCGCTCCGCGGCACGTGGGATCCTCCCGGACTGGGGCACGAACCCGCATCCCCTGCATCGGCAGGCGGACTCTCAACCACTGAGCCACCAGGAAAGCCCCCACCATTTTTAATAATTATTTTAACTGGTTGGTTACTTCCATATCCTAAAGGCAGAAAACTCCAAGCAATGCATTGATTGATTGCCTTTGACAGTTGATTTTATTACTGACCTTTGATATAAAAAAGTGTTCTTAGACTTTTTGGCAAATTAGTCATACTGTCTCTTTGACAGATCACCTTAGAATGATAGTAAGCTTTGTATAAAAATTGATTTACCCAGAGAAACTGTTTGCACCTAACCTATTCTTCAAGTATTATATATGCATATGCATATGTATATATTTTGTACCCATGGTAATAACTATGAATTACTTCTATCAGTTTGAAAGTATAGTTATATGATTTAAGGGGAAATAGGAAGTTATTGATACAGCAATACACAAAGTATTAACAGTATTGTAACTAGATAATAATTTGTTTCTTTTCATAAAACTCCCTTGTATTCTCTCATAAGGGTTTGGTAGCTAAAATTGTGTAAAAGAGGAAATAACGTTGTTATCCAAGGTTCTTAAAGAATCAAGATTGAAATAAAATAAGCAGTTAAAAAAAAACTATTTAAAGGGGGTTACTTAATTTTTCTGTGGATGTGGTACCATTTTTCTTGGCTCTGTAGTTTTTGTCCTTTTTCACTGTATCAGTAAACAGTCGTTAGGTACACATCCTTCAAAGTTTTCCAAAGTTGATATCAGACTTTTACAACTATTAAAAATAATCAGTACTGCTCACTTGAACTCATTGATTTCATGTTGTATCATCAGTTTTCAGTTAAACAATAACCAGAAGTAAATTTATACCTTTCATGTCATCTTATATATCATCCACACACTGCCTGAGATTTTTATTCCTTTTTATGTATTGTTGGGTGTTGACAGTATTATTAACCATATTTACTTTACTAAATGTTGCCTTGTGTGGAAATTCCAAAACTTTGCCAACTCTTGATAACCAGAATAATGATAAGCTAAAGAGAGTCTTATTCCATCTTTTGAGGGAAATGTAAAATTGTTCATCTAACTATAAAGAATCTTTGGCAAGGGTGTTTTTTTAAAAGTATGTTGAATTCCTTGCCATTTTATTATTGATAGCTATGTATCTATATGATATTTTAGGTATGAATATAAGGAACGAACTTTCAGTTGTCAAAGAATAAGCATGTTCAGTGAGTTGCAATTGTGGTATGACAATTGGATAACTATTATATCTTGCTGAATCAACTCCATCTAAATCTTAAGTGCATATTGTATTGTTTAGTCACTTCCTGATTCAATGAGAAGTCACAATATGTAGCAGTTTAATAGCTAGCATGTTCTACTTCATAGCTCACAGAATGTCCTTGGTGAGTAAAGTAAGTCCACAAGAAATACAAAACAGATGAGAATTCCTTTAGAATACAACTTATCTAGTCTATTTCCTATAATTTGATGTGACTGTGAATGAATGTCCTTATGTAATAAGAGAGCCCTAGGTATATTTAAATATTTAACCCCCTGTAACTTACTGTTAGTTGGAAATGAAGCAGGGTTTTTAAAACATTTTTCAATATATCTTTTCATTTCCTGTGTCTTGTAAATATCATTGATTTGTTATTTTGCATTTTTTGACTGTGGTCCATAGGAAAAAAAATAACTTTTATTGTGTGCAGTACATATTTGTGTATTTGTGTGTGCGTGTGAGTAAACAAAAGTTTCACAGATACTTATTAACACACAAGCTGTACTCTGATATTCTCTACTCTCTTCTGTTTCATTTAGAAAAAAATTCTAATCCACTAAATTAATTTCATGACACATCAGTGGATTGGAACTCATAGTTTGGAAACACTGCCATTTTAACTGAATGCTTAGAAGGTATAAGTCCAAAAACCATCTGAGGTACCAAGCCCATGAAGGAAAATTTAATATTGATTGAGATACCTTGGTTATTTGTGCACCCCTACAATTAAGATCATTTTAGTTAATAGAAAATGTGTTTCAAGTTTCAAGGGGCATCTTTAACCAGGACAAAGGATCAATCCTTGGTAATGAAAACATTCTAAATGTGAAAAGTCTACATTGTAGATAAATGTGATTTTGTTAATTATAAGTAATCATGATTATCATGTTTGGGAACATTAATATGCTAGTCACTTTATGTTGAATTTCTTTACATATTTTATCTTTGCTTAAACAAGAAACTTGACATTTCTTGGTTGACATAAAAGTTTGCAGTTAGGAAGGGGATCAAGATAGCAGAATAGGAAGACCCTAAACTTACCTCCTCCCATGGCACACCAAAATTACAACTATCTGTGAGCAGCTATCTGTGAGAAAGACCTGAAGACTAGCAGCAAAGATTTTCTACAACTAAAGATATAAAGAAAGAGCCACACTGAGATAGGTAGGGGGACAGAGACACAGTCTAGTCAGGACCCACACCATGTTGGTGACCCACAAATGGGAAGGCTATCACAACCACAGAGTTCCTTCCTGCAGAGCAGGGGGTCCAAACCCCACATCACATTCCCCACCCTGGGGGTCCATCACTCTGAAGATAAGCCCCAGAACATCTGGCTTTGAAAACCACAAGGGCTTACAATCCGGAGAGGCAGAGGGCTGTAGGAAATGACACTTCACTCTTAAAGGGCATACACAAAATCTCACACACTGAGTCCCAGCACAGAGGCAGTAATTTAAAAGGCACCTGGGTCAGACCCACTTACTAATCTTAGAGAGCCTCCAGGAGAATCAGGAGGCAGTCAGGACTCTCCTGGGGATAGGGATGCTAGTGGCAGATACTTTGGGGATTTCATTTTACTCTATTGACACCAGTACTAGGAAGCACCATTTTGGAATCCTCACTCTATCCCATTCATGCTGGGGACTTGCTCTGTCCACAAGCAGCCCACAGCAGTCACTGGGGAAACCTGCCCCACCCAGCAGAGCAACCTGGGCAGGGCCTTACAGCCAGCAGGGCCAGGGGCCAGTCCCACCTATCAGCATGCTCACAGTAGTCGGCCCTGCTACAACAGAAGGGTGCATGCAGCCCACATAGGGGACACCCCAGAATACTGGTGGCCAGAAGGAAGCATGCAGCTGGGCCCCATAGGACGTCTCCTGCATAAGGCCACTTTTCCAAGATTTGGGAGACATAAAGGACCTACTCAGTACCTAGAAATAAACACAGAGAATTAGGCAAAATGAGGAGACAGAGGAATGTGTCCCCAATGAAGGAACAAGACAAAACTTCAGAAAAAGAACTAAATGAATGAAATGGTGATAAGCAATCTACCCAATAAAGAATTCAGGGTTATGGTTTTACAGATGCTCACAGATGGTTTTACAGATGAATTTGGGAGAATGAACAAACATAGTGAGAATTTCAACAAAGAGTTAGGAAATATAAAAGAGCCAATCAGAGCTGAAGAATATAATAACTGAAATGAAAAATACACTAGGAGGAATCAACAGTAGAATAGATGATACAGAAGAATGGATCAGTGATCTGGAAGACAAAGTAATGGAAATCACCAAAGATGAACAGAAAAAAAGAAAAAAGAATTTTAAAAATACGTAGTTTGAGACCTCCGAGACAACATCAGGCATACTAACATTTGCATTATAGGGGTCTCAGAAGGAGAAGAGGGAGAGAAAGGGGCAGATAACCTATTTGAAGAAATAATAGATGAAAACATCCCTAACCTGAGGAAGGAAAACAGATATGCAGGTTCAGGGGACACAGAAAATCCCGAAAACATGAACCCAAAGAGGTCTGCATGAATACATAATTAAAATGACAAAAATTAAAGGCAGAATCTTAAAAACAGCCAGGAAAAAGCAACTGGTTATGAACAAGGGAACTCCCACAAGACTGTCAGCTGACTTTTCAGCAGAAATTCTCTAGGCCAGAAGGGAGTGGCACATTATATTCAAAGTGATGAAGGAAAAAACCTACAACCATGAATACTCTACCTGGCAAGTTTATCATTCAGAATTGAAGGAGAGAGAAAGAGTTTTGCAGACAAGCAAAAACTAAAAGAGTTCATTACTACCAAACTGACCTTACTAAAAATGTTAAAGGGAATTCTCTAAATGGAAAAGAAAAGGCCACAACTAGAAATAAGAAAATTACAAAAGGAAAAATCTCACTGGTAGAGGCAAACATACAGTAAAGATAGTGGATTAACCACTTATAAAGCTAGTAGGAAGGTTAAAAGACAAGAGTAGTAAAATCATCTATATCTGTAGTAGGTGATTAAGGGATACACAAAATAAATTTATTTTAAGATGCAGGACTTCCGTGGTGGTCCAGTGGTTAAGACTCCACACTTCCCCTGCAGGCGGTGCAGGTTCGATCCCTGGTCAGGGAAATAGGGTCCTGCATGCTGCACGGCATGGCCAAAACAAACAAAAAAAACAGATGTAATCTATGAGGTCAGAAACATAAAGTGGAGTGGAGGGGAGTAAAAATGTAGTGCTTTTAGAATGTGGTCAAACTTAAGAGACCATGAACAAAAATAGATTGCTGTATATATAAGTTGTTATATATGAATCTCATGGAAACCAAAAACTGTAATAGGTACACAAAAAATAAAGAGAAAGGAATCTAAACACCAAAGATAAGTCACCAAATCACAAGGGAAGAGAGCAAGAGAAGTAGAAAGGAACAAGGAGCTACAAAAACAACCAGAAAACTATTAACAAATGGCAATTAAGTATATGCCTATTGATAATTATTACTTTAAATGTAAATATAGTAAATAAATACTCTATTCAAAAGACAAAGTGCCTGAATGGGTTAAAAAAACAAGACCAATGTATATGCTGCCTACAAGAGACTCACTTCAGATATAAAGACACACACAGACTAAAAGTGAGAAGATGGAAAAAGATATTCCATGCACATGGAAACAAAAAGAAAACAGTACTTAGACAAAATAGACTTTAAAACAAAAACTGTTACAAGAGACGAAGAAGGGCATTACCTAATGATAAAGGGATCAATCCAACAAGAAGGTAACACTTGTATATACACCCAAAATAGGAGCACCTAAATCATAAAGCAAATACTAACATGCATCAAAGAAGAAATTGACAATATACAGTAGTATTAGAGGTCTTAGCATTATTTTTTTGGATGTCTCCTAAGGCAAGGGAAACAAAAGCAAAAATAAGCAAATGGGACCCTGTCAAACTAAAAAGCTTTTCTACAGCAAAGGAAACCATTAGCAAAACAAAAAGGCATCCTACTGAATGGGAGAAAATATTTGCAATGATAATCCTGATAAGGAGTTAAAATACAAAATATATAAAGGATTCATACAACTCAATATCAAAAAAGCAAACAATCCAATTAAAAAATGGGAAGAGAATCTGAATAGACATTTTCCCAAAGAAGACTTACAGATGGCCAACAGGTGCATGAAAAGATGCTCAACATCAGTAATCATCAGGGAAACGCAAATCAAAAACAATGAGATATCACCTCACACCTGTCAAGGATGGCTATAATCAAAAAGACAACAGATACCAAGAGTTGGTGAGGATGTGGAGAAAAGGGAACCCTCGTGCACTGTTGGGATTATGAATTAGTGTAGCCACTATGGAAAACATTATGGAGGTTCCTCAAAAAATTAAAAATAGAACTACCATATGATTCAGCAGTTTTACCTCTGGGTATTTACCCGAAGAAAACAAAAACACTAACTGGAGAAGATAACGCACCCCCCCCATGTTTATTACAGCATTATTTACAATAGCTAAGATATGGAAGCAACACAAGTGTCCATCAATAGATGAATGGACAAAGAAGATTTAAAAAATGGTACCTTGCTATTTGTGACAGCATGGGCAGATCTAGAGGACATTATGCTAAGTGAAATAAGTCAGAAAGAGAAAGATAAATACTGTATGATTTCACTTATATGTGGGATCTATACAACAAAACAACTGAACAAACAAAATGAAAACAGACTCATAGATCAGAGAACAATCAGGTAGTTGTCAGAGGGGAGGTAGGCATGGTATTTGGTGGAAAAGGTGAAGGGATAAAAACTTCCAGTTATAAATAAGTCACGGGGTTGTAATATATAGCATAAGGAGTATGGTCAATAATACTGTAACAACTTTGTATAGGGGCAGATGGTTACTACACTTATTATGGTAATTATTTTGTAATGTATTTAAATGTTGAATCACTGTTGTTCAACCGAAACTAGCATATTATTCATCAACTGTATTTCAATAAAAATGTTTACAGTTATATATAGGCAACTTCTGGTATGATATAAAAAATATTAAGTGTCCTGAGAAGTACAGGTAAAATTAAGATAAAAATTATAATTTCCTGGCCTTATATGATGGCTTATATATTTGAACACTTAGAAAGGATGGTGATGGTCATTTCTCAGAAGGGAACAGAGGCAAAAAGGCAGAAAAGTTTGACATGTTCAAGAAATTGAAAGTAGTCTATTTGGATGAACTTTGTTCTAGAGGCAGTTTTTAAGCAGAGGAGAGAGCTAATGTCTCTTGTAGTACCCACTTGCTACAGGAGATAGCAGATGGATTTGAGTGGGGTGAACTTAGGCAGGGAGATTATTAGTTAAGAATTCATTGAAGTAGTTTAGAGAAGAAGAAATGAGATTCGGTAAGATAGTGTCTTCAGAAATAGAACATTTTGGGCTTCCCTGGTGGTACAGTGGTTGAGGGTCCGCCTGCCGATGCAGGGGACACGGGTTCGTGCCCCGGTCCGGGCGGAGCAGCTGGGCCCATGGGCCACAGCTGCTGGGCCTGCGCGTCTGGAGCCTGTGCTCCGCAACGGGAAAAAGAAATAGAACATTTTATCAAGATTATCAGAGTAAAATCACCATTATTTGTCCATCGATTAGATTAATTCATTCATAAATATTTGGGTATCTTCTGTACAATTCTGGGAACACAAGTGTGAACAAAACACATGCTCTTTGCCCTTATGGGTTTTAGTCCAGTGGGAAACCCAGATGTTTACAGTTTAGGGTGATGCATATGCTGCCATAGAAGGCCAGTGTGCCCTAGCAGTGAGTGTCCAGACTACTAATCTTGAAGTCTCATGGATGGGTAGGTCTTGACCAGGGAAAATAAGCAGGGAGAAGTATGTTGGAGGCAAAAAGAAACTGTGTATCAGCTTGGAAATGAGAGAGAGACAGTGATACATTGTGGAACTGAAAGAAGTTCATTGTGGCTATATTTTGGGATTGGAGAGGAGGCCAGGACCAAATCATCCAGAGTACTGAAAAATCCTAATGAAAGGTTTGGGCTTTATCCTTTGAGCAGAAGGTAAACATGGTATGGTTTTAGGCAAGGGGGATTTAGGGTCAAATGTGCATGTTAGAACAATTATTTTAGTTACGGATATTTTAGTTACAAGTAAGAAACTTAAGCCAAAGGCAAAGAAAGTGGTCCAGGGAAGTTCAGCATATACAAGGGTAGGAAGTACAGCTGGACCTCACAAAGGTCTAGAACCAGAAATGGTTATCAATTAATATCAGGTGCTTTTGCTCTTGCTCTCCCTCATCACTGCATGTCTTGTCTCTAGCTCCTGATACATTGTTTTTTCTTTGTATACCTGGCTTCTCTAACTACAAAGCTAACCCACAGCCCCTCTTAGCTTTTCTCCCAACTCCAGATCCCCTGGAGAGAGTCCGATTGGCTCATTATCTCAGTTATCTCCCCTTGGTCTAATCATCTGTGGCCAGTAGAGCATATAGAATAAGTATAACTGCTTCAAAGCCCACCCCTGTCGCAATTAAGGGGGTGCAGTGAGTTGTTGGCTGGACAAATTTCTCAGAATGAACCAACTTAAGAAGATCACTGGCATAAGAGTGAAGAATTAAGGGCAAGGGGATTAGAGGCCCCTTTAGGAGAATACAGTAATGCAAGCAATAGTTAATATTGACCTGAGTTAGAGTGGTGAGTAAGAAGAGAATGAATTTGTAGTAGATTAAAGATTGACTCTCCAGAACTGCATGGTAAGCGGATATGGGAGGATAAAGAAACAAGGATAATGTCTGTGTTTCTGGCTTGTATAACTGAGTGGATGATGATAGCATTCTCTGAGCTGGAAGGACATAGGAGAGGCAAATTTGGTGGGGATTGAAGGAGATGGAGTGAATTATTCATTTTTGCACATGCAGAGTTTGAGGTAGGTAGCTTTGAGACATGTAAGTGGAAATGTGTAATGGACCACTGAATATATACATTTAGAGCAGAAGAAAAATCTCAATGGTAGATAAATGTTTGAAAGCTAGTTTTACATGCTAGCTGAAGCCTAAGAGTGGGTGAGATTGCCCTGGGAGAGTGTAACAAGAGAAGAGAGCCAAGACAACCCTGAAGAGAGTCATTTTTGAGGGCTGGTAGGGGAAATGAACCTATAAGGGAAGACTGAGAAGGAACAAAAGGTAAGAAAAATCAAGAGTATGCAGTGTTTTGGGGAATCCAAGAAAAGAGAGTGTTTCAGACAGAAGAATATGGTGAACAGTGCCAGATACTGCTGAGCAGCATACGGAGTCAAGTTTTGTTGGGTTTCAGAGCAAGGAGCTTGTTGATGATGTTGGTGAATGAGTTTAATGGAAGTGGTGAAAGTAGAAGCAGAGGGTTGAGGACTCTTGGCGGGGGCAGTAAAGAGATCAAAACCACAAATGTAAACAGTGTTTGAGAAATTTGGCTGTGAGAGGAAGGAGAGAGAGGGATCAATAGCTAGTGATTGTTTTTGACAGTGAAATAGGGTTTTAAAGTATGTGTATATTTTGTTTTTAAATAGCAGGGTCTTAATCATATTTGAGTGCTAGGAGAAAGACTGATGATTACTTGAGTAAGATCAGGAGAGTTATTCAGAGTACTGTTACATTGTAATAGTGAAGAATGAAGCAAAAGTAAGTATTTGGACCCTGGTTTAGTAAAGGGAAGAAGTTATTTCCTGACTTTTCTCTGGGAAGGGATTAGGATTATCTACAGGTAAGGTAGAGTTGAAGATGTAAGGAACAGTGGGACTCTTTGAAATAGACCTTGTAGAAATTAGAGGGGATAGCTGACTACGGGAAATCTAGAATTTTCTGCCTGGGTTAGATTGAAGGCCTTGAACTTAAAAGCACTATGGACCATTTTGGGTTTTGTTCAGCAGTCTACATATATACTCAAAAGGAGACAGCTAGTTTGGTTTGTGCTGTGCGATTTCAGGTTGGTGCATCAGGAGAGAGTAGGGCAGGGTTATTGGCATAGTGGTGATCTATCTAATGGGCCATAAGCTGAGGAATGAAAGAAGTAAAAACATGAGAGGACTAACAGGAAAGCAGAGTTCTTAAAGGCCTGGGTGGGAATCCTTATGTGCAGAACATAAGTGAGAGTAACTCAGGGTGAGACTGATCCTCAAATGAAGGTGACACTAAAGGAAAATGAACCAGTAGTTTCTTTGGAGAGTTGCAGCCTGTGTTGCTGGAAGAATAGTACTGCTGCTAATAGAAATAGATGTGGAAGGAAGAGTGAGTTTTGGAAGGAAGAAAAGTTTGATCTTCACTATTTAGAGTTTCAATACCCATGGAATATCCATACTGAGATGATCAAGAGGCAGTTGAAAATATAGGAGAGAGGTCAGGACTGGAAATGAAATTGGGAATCATAATTGAAGCTATGACTTTACCAAGGAAGCATAATATATAGAGTGATAAGGTGGTCTTAGGCACGGTGTGCATTTAAGGAGTGGGAAGTAGAGAAAACGTGCTTGCAAGGTTTGAGCAATTTACAGAGAAACTTAAGAGAAGTTAAAAGAGGAATTGACTGAACAGGCCACTGGATTTGGGAATTCTTGAGTGGCTCTCCAGAGGGGTCAAGAAATAGTGGAACATGAAAGGAGATTGTAAAAATGTGAGGATTAACTGTGACTTTTTGGCAACATGTTTATTGGCAATGAATGATGCGTATTATATGTGATTTTTAAAATCTCCCCAGTATACGGACATTTAAAAATCATAACTTTGCTTTAAAAACTTTTATTAGCCAGCTTCTGGCTTTCTGAAATGGAGTACACTGGTCATTTAATTTCTTAAAGCCTCAGGAGTATCATAATTAGTGATTATTACTCAGCACTGTAATACTGCTAGGACCTTCTGAGCACTGTTAGGACTTGTTCTTATACTGAGTGCTTCCCGTGTGCCTTGTTTTTTGACGGCTTCTTCCTCTAAGTCAGTTGACGTTATTATTCTAGAATCTTTTTCCTTCAAAGTACTTCACTGTGTTATAGCTTAAAATTGTTAGAGAATAAGAGAGCTCTTTAGGAACAAATAAATATACTTAGAGTAGTTAGCACTGTTAACATTTGTGAATCAAAAGATCCAGACCAAAAAAAAGCTAGTCATTTTATCACTTCTGCCAGTTGGCATGTTGGACACCCATGTTATGTTTAAATTGTCTTCTAAGTGACTTCATGAGGTTTTTCCATATGTAGATTATTGAACTACTCCAGAAAGTCATATATCTCTTTAGAGGGTCTGAGGGGGGAGAAGATAAGAGGAGAAAACACTTAATATCTGCTGTAGATTTATGCAGGAAAAAAATCTGTTTTTAGTCTCTGGCTTTTGTTGCTGTTACTGTGTTAGTAGTGAAAAAAGAGATTTTTATGACCCAAGCTGTAGGTTTTAGCCAGTGAAGGGCAACTTGAAGATGAGATAGAGCTTAAAATTAAAGCTGTTTCTGAGTGATTGATTATAGTTTTGAAGCTGGACAATTAAACCTTTTTACTATTCGTGCAAATCTTCAACTTAGATTTGTCATACCTGGTTAATACAATCAAATGGAAATGCTTTTTTTCTCCCCGTCTTGCTGAGCTTACAGATTCTGAAAAATGGTGTAATTTACTCTGAAATTCAGTGTTTTGTTTTGTTTTGTTTTCTCCTGCTGGGAACAGGCACATTTAATTACAGAAAGCTGTTTGTCATGGAATCATTTTCTTCTAACACCTACCTAGCACTTTTTAAAAATTCTGATCATAATTCCATTGCTGGCAAGATAAACTAGTGGTAATTTTATGTGGAATTAACTAACATTAATAAAATTCCCTGTAAGATGCATCTGGGACACTTCTTATTTGCTCTTCCCAATTTGTGGTTTTAGAAGGTGTCTCTGGTGGTGGTTGAATGCAATCAACATTTTCTTCTCTTGTGAGCCTAGAATCTTATTACTAAAAGACTTGGCAAAAGTTATTAGAAAATGGCAGGCATTTGAATCTTTCTCAAGGAATAAGTTATTTTGCATGATCAATTTTTTGGATAGTGGAAGAATTTACCCAGGTACTGCATTGTACAAAGGTACCCTTAAAACTATGTATTCTTTCTTGTATAAGAATTCATAAAAATTTTATAGGAATTTACTAGTATGAATTTTTTAACTTTAAAATGAAAATATCTTTTGAGTATCTTGGGAAATAGTATATTCTTACAAATTAGGTTACCTGTTTTTATTGAATTGAATGTCATTGAGAATATTGGCATTGCATTTTAGCCACTAACAATAATCTAAATACAGTTCAGCAGCCCAGAGCCAGTCTCCTAATATTTTGAGATTTTTGCTGTTTTGAGAACAAAGTAATTTAAAAATTTTGGATACCATCTAACTGAAAGGTTGATGCTAATTTCATAAGCATGTTGGGTTCCATTACATAAAGTATATTATCATCATTTGTTTAAAAAGTAGCCAGCAGCCTGTTACTTTATGGCTGAGGACACTGCTATAAAGTCTTGAGATCTTCAATAAATAATTTGAATATATAAATCTTAGAAACTAGTTCTGAGGTTTTCATGTAGCTAAAGTCATCCTCAAAATACAGAAATTGTGAAGGGATACCTGTCTAAGCATTATTTTGTGGTTGGAATGTAAAAAACCTACTCAAGTAACCTCAATTAAGGTATGGATATACAATGGAATATTACTCAGCCATAGAAAACAATGAAATAATGTCATTTGCAGCAACGTGGATGGACCTAGAGATTATCATACTAAGTGAAGTAAGCCAGATAGAGAAAGACAAATAGTACATGATATTGCTTATATGTGCAATCTTAAAAAAAAAAAAAAAGATACAAATTGAACTTATTTACAAAACAGAAATAGACCTGCAGACATAGAAAACAAATTTGTGGTTACCAAAGGGGAAGGAATGGGGGGGAGGGATAAATTAGGAATTTGGGATTAACATATATACACTACTATATATAAAACAGATAACTAACAAGGACCTATTCTATAGCACAGGGAACTATACTCAATATTTTGTAATAACTTATAAGGGAAAATCTGAAAAAGAATATATATTATGTCATACACGTTAGTGTATGACATAATGGTATTTCTATATTAATTACTTCAAATATAATTGAAGAATAAACTTTGAAAAATGTGTGGAACTGAAATAGATGCATTTACATAGTGGCAGTTGAGATCTGCTCTAGAGGCCACTTGAGGGCTTTTAAGAGTGATGTTAATAGGAATTTTGAAACATTGACTTAGGTGTGAGGCCAGGAATCTCTGACTATAATCTGCAAGTAGTCAGACTTCATTAGTTAGACCTAACCTCATTTTAAAGGCTATTACCTACTTGCTGAGAAAGCAGCCCTAAACAATTCCTTAGCATAGATGGATACTGTAGAATGTGGTTCTGCCACCTTGGCCATAATTGATAAGCCCAGGGCAGGCCTTTGACCCAAGGGTAGTAGTCTGTGAAGTGGCCTGGTATGAAAACTGCACAAACAGCAGTAACGGGCATTAAACTAATCAAGCACATATCTCTTTTTCTCATGTAAATTACTCCTTGAGAGGAGGAGAATGATGGACAGTTCGTAATGGGAACTTATAGTTACAGTTTGTTCATTTGTTGTTCATTCAACACCTATCTGAATGCCTAATATTTGCCAGTTACTATTCTAGGCTCTGGTGACTTAGTCATGAACAGACCAACTTTCATGCTTTCGTGCAACTTACGTTGAGGGGACAGATAAGTAACATGTAATAGATGTCAGTAGTGTAAGTGCTTTGAAGAAAAATGAAGCAGGCTGAGGAAGAGGGTGTGATTAGAGGGTACTATTTTAGATAGGCTAATCATGTAAGGCATTTCTGAGAAGCTGATGTTTGAGCAGAGTCCTAAGTAGAAGATGATGAGGGAAAAGTCAGCATGCAGCCATCATGAGGTAGTAGAAGCCAAGAGTTACACAGAAGAAAATTTCAGAGTAGAGTGAAATTTTATATTAGTCAAGGTTCTCCAGAGAAACGAACCAATATGATGGGTGGGTGGGTGGGTGGGTAGATGGATGGATGCATGGATGCATGGGGGGAGGGAGGGGCGAGAGAGAGAGAGAGAGAGAGAGAGAGAGAGAGAATGGAGGCTGACAAATTCCAAGATCTACAGTTGGCACTCTGGAGACCCAGAAAGCTGATATAACACTAGTCTAAGTCTGAATGCCTGAGACCCAGAATAGCCGATGATGTTAAGTTCTAGCCTGAAGGCCAGCAGGCTCAAGACTCAGTATTTCAGTTCTAGTCTGAAAGCATGAAAAAAATGATATCCTAGCCTGAAAGTAGTCAGGTAGGAGGAGTTCCCTTCTACTTGCAGGAGAATAAAACTTTTCGTTTTTTTTTTTTAAAGAAGATGTTGGGCGTAGGAGTTTATTAATTAATTAATTTATTTTTGCTGTGTTGGGTCTTCGTTTCTGTGCAAGGGCTTTCTCTAGTTGCGGCGAGCGGGGGCCACTCTTCATCGCGGTGCACGGGCCTCTCCCTATCGCCGCCTCTCTTGTTGAGGAGCACAGGCTCCAGACGCACAGACTCAATAGTTGTGGCTCACGGGCCTAGTTGCTCCGTGGCATGTGGGAGCCTCCCAGACCAAGGCTCGAACCCGTGTCCCCTGCATTAGTAGGCAGATTCTCAACCACTGCGCCACCAGGGAAGCCCACCTTTTCGTTTTTATTCAGGCCTTTAGTTGTTTGGATGTGGCCCGCCTACACTGAGGAGAGCAATATGCATTACTCAATCTATTGACTTAAATTTTAAATGTTAAAGTCATCCAAACACCCTCACAGAATCACCTAGAGTAATGTTTGACCAAATATCTGTGTACCCTGTGACCTAGTCAGTTTGACATGCAAAATTAACCATCACAGAGGGGGTCTGCTGGTAGCCATAAAAGCAAGATGATTAAAGATAGATAGGCTCCGATTCACCCCAGTGACTTACTGTCAAGATAATCGGACGATTAGAGCTATCTTGAATTCTGAACTTTGTTGCACTGCCTGAATTATTTTCCGTTGTCTGTGAGGCCTGGCTTTATGCCTCTATTGAACTCACTCTTTTTTCCCTGAGTACTCTTTATATAACTACTTAGTTTAACTCGTTTGTCTCTACATTCAGGCTCACCAGACCAACCATTTTATGGATGGGCCAGCCTGATAGCCGATGAGTCTTGTTTCTTGTATAGACATTACAGAAATAAACCTTGAGTTATAAAAGCCTAATTCAGCCTTTTTTTTCTTATGAAGGAAAACACTGGGAAAGATAAACAGAACTTTTAAAAGTGATTTGTTACTTTTAAAAAGGTTCATATTCTTGGTTAACATTTTTAGCAGTTACTTATTAAATTATACCTCTTTTAAAGAGCTGACATGTTTTGGAAATCTGAGAGTGTAGGAGACACAGTCCTTGCCCTCAGAAGGACCACAGTCTGACAGTAAAATCTGCATATCTAAATATACAGCAAGGTAGTTTTGATGAGAAATTAGGTTCAAGCTGGAAAAGGCTTCATGAAGATAATATTTAAGCTAGTCTTTGGTAGATAGAATTTGGATAGCTACAAAAAAGAGGTCAAAGTATTTCCCAAAAAAGAAAGGGAAATGAGTAAATCAGGTGAAAGAGTTTGGGGATGATAATTTAACCACGTTGACATGAGTGTAGTGTTCTTGCAGAGGAATATTTTGAAAGCTAAAGCTGAAACTCAGTATGTCCGCAACATTCTGTTGCATGTTAACCACTTTGAGCCTCAGCTACTCATCTATTAAATGGCATAATAATGCCTATCTTTTGTTTTATTCCTGTGAGACTCATGACCAGTCACCTCTAAATTCTATGTTTCTTTGGTCTTAATCCACAAAGAGGCCTTTTTGAGTAGGGAAATGAGTTTTCAGATTCCATATCATTTCCTCCTCACACTCTTCCTGCTCCAGCTTCCTTATGGAGAGAATGGTACACCAAATGGATCCTCTGTAAATCTCACCAGTATCCTTAATGCCCTTATCTTAGAAATTGTTCCTTCAGTCTCAGTCTTCTGAAGGTATTTTCTGATGGCAATGCTGCATTAGTATCTCTTTCTGTATGGCCACACATGTGCTTTGGATCCCATTTCTTTCCACCTTTTCAGAGATGTTATGCTAACTGAAACCTCAGGTTTCTTTTTCACTCTCCTGGTGTCACCCTTCCTATCTTTTTGGGTCTTTTCTATTAGCAGAGAAATATGATCAGGTTGTCTTTATGTTATATATATTATGCATGCTATGCTGTAGTATATTATATATAATATCTAATCTAATCATCCTCCCTTGACCATATACCTTTCTCCATCAATTTCCTTGTGTCTTCTCCATCAACTTCTCTAAAGAAGTAGTTATACCCACTTAACTTATTTCTAAAATCATATCCTATTCACACCTAAGCTCATTCCAATCTACCTTCTACCCCCATCATTCTATTCTAATACCCTTCTACCCCCATCACTCTACTTATTTGATATTTCTGTAGCATTCAATACTATTGGCCATTCTGTTCTTGAAAACACTCTTCCTTTGGCTTCTTCAATGTGTTCTCCTCATTTTCTGTGTATGTCTCTGGCTACATCTTCTCTGACTTCTTTGTTGGCTTATCTTTCTCTAATTGCTCATTAAATGTGGGTATCCACAAAGCTGACTCTTAGGCCTTTCTTTTCTTACTACTGTATCCTCTTGAGTAATATTATTCTTTCTCGTTGCTTCAATAACAATGCCAACTTTTAAATTTATATCTTTCACATAGACTTCTCCTCTGAGGTCCAATTCTGTATCTAGCTACCAAATTGGTATTTCCATTTGGATGTCTCGGTGAGGTATCTCAGACTCAACATGCTTAAGACACAACATGTTTGTAACTTCACCTCTTCCTTCATGTCTTCTTCAGCACCAAGACTTGTTTTATTTTGGACTCAATATAGTGTATGGATGAAGGACTCAAATCCTCACTCTAAAAACAAACAAACAAACAAACCTCTTACTAACTTACTAACTCTTTACTAACTTTGCAACCATAGGTAACCTTTAAAGACTCAATTCTGTCATCTGTAAAATGGAAAAACAATAGGTCCTTTCTTAACATAATGCAGCATCAGACAAAATGAGTAAATGGGACTTATACTTCCAGCCAAGATGTAGTAACAGGGACTGAATTTACTCTCTATCCATAAACAATTAGAAAACCTTCATAGGACTGTTGTGAGGATTAAAAGAGTATTTATAAGCACTTGAAACAGGACCCAGCATAAAGTAAGCTCTATGTAAAATTTTGCTTTTATTATTATTAAGTATAGATTTGATGGTTAAAAAAATTGTGGGATGAAGCTCTGAAGTGCTGCTTTAAGGGTAAATTATGGTATTAATTGTTTATATTATAAAAAGCAATCCTCAAATCAGTACTCTTAAGCTTCCATTTTAAGAAACTAAAGGATAAGAGTAATCCTAAAAAAAAAAGGGAATAAAGACAAGAGCAGAAACCAAAGAAATAGAAAAGTACAAAACAATAAAGAAAAACAGAAACTAAAATTTGGCTTTTTGAAAAGATCAATAACAGTGATAAAATTCTAGCCAGACTAATCAGGAAAAAAAGAGAGAGGATGCAGATTACAATAGCAGGAATGAAAGAAGACACATGTCTACAGATCCTATAGACATTAAATTCAACAATTTAGATGAAATGAGCAAATGCCTTTAAAAACACAAACTACCAAAAGTTCATTTAAGAAGAAATAGATAACCTGAGCAGCCCTATATATTTTTTAAAAAAATAAATTTGCAGTTAAAATCTTCCTTCAAAAAATCTCTTGTCCTAGAATGTTCACTGAGGCATTCTATCAAACATTCAAGATGAAATAATATCAGTTCTACGCAAAGTCTCTCAGAAAATAAAGGGAATACTTCCCAACTCATTTTATGAGGTCAGCATTTACCCTTAGTGTGAAAGAAAACTACAGACCAATAGCCCCCACAAAAATAGATGGAAAAACCTTTAATGAAATTTTAGCCAACTGAATCAATAGTATTAAAAAAAAAGGGTAATACTTTTTACCAAGTAAGAGTCATTACAGGAATACAAGTTTGGTTTAATGTTTGAAAATCAATCAGTGTAATTCACCATATGAACCTACTAAGAAAGAAAAACCATATGATAATCTGAATAGATTCAGAAAAATCATTTGACAAAATTTAATGCTCTTTAGTGATAAAAAACTCTCAGTCAACTAGGACTTGAAGGGAACTTTTTCTGCCTGTTAAAGGGTGTCTAGTAAAATCCTGTAATTTACATCACACTTAGTGGTGAAAGACTGAATGCTTTTCCCCTAAGGTCGGGAATGAGGGAATGATGATGCTCTTACCACTTCTATTCAGGATTGTATGGGAATTACAGTTAGTGCAGTGAGGCAAGGAAAGGAATTCAAAGCCATCCAAATTGGAAATGAAGAAATGAAACTGCTTGTGTGTGTAGAAAATCTCAAAGAATCCACAAAAAAGGCTACTAAGACTAATAAGTGAGCTTAGTACAAAGTTATTATGCAAAAGAATTAATTGTATTTCTTTGTACTAGCAATGAACAACTGAAATTTAAATAAAAATAAATTAACGTGAAAACATTCACAGTAGCATCTAAATGTCAATAATACTGTGGAGAAGTTGAACAGAATTTTGCAAGACCTGTGTATTGGAAACTATAAAACATTGCTGAGGGAACTTAAAGGAGAACCAAGTAAATGGAAATGAATATCATGTTCATGGATCAGAAAACTCAAAATTGTTATAATGTCATTTCTCCCCAAATTGATGTTTATTACTCAGTACAGTTCCAGTCACTATCTCCACAGGCTTTGTTGTAGAAATTGACAAGCCTATGGTCTGTTAACTTAGGCAGAGTTAATGAGACTTGTGGTTTCAGTCTTCTCTGGAATATTACATGACTAATTTTGTTATTGATTTTAGAAATGTTTCTCTGGGCCTTTCTTTAATTTATCTAAATCATGTCTCTACCTTCACAATTGCTTCCAGTTTATTTCTTCTAAAGCCTACACTGTTTAAACTTTTTGTTTAGTTTTTGTTTATTTTTAACTCCACCTACCTAAAACTTCTTTTTAATTTTAATTTTATTTCTTTCATTTGGCTTAGTTCAGTAGCTCACTGGTTTTCCTCTTCCAGCTCTTGCTCCCTCTCTTGCAGTATAATCTCCAAGTAGCAGCTAGGGATATAGTCAAGGCACTCTCTTACTCTGCACTTTCCAGTGGCTTCTATCCTACTCTAAGAATTGAGCTATTATGTGGATATGATAACTTAGGTCTGCGTGTGTGTGCACAGAATAAACTCAGCCACCTGCTTTAAAAAAAGAAAAAAAAAAAAAAGAATTCAGCTATTAGAATCCAGTTCATGAGCCTCTACATGATCTGGCCCCAGGACACAGCACAGTGCCTGGCACATGGTATGCATTTAATATATGTTGAATTAAATCTTTGCATTCTAAGTCTTAGCAGAATTTTTTTTGTGTGTTTGTTTTTGTTGTTAGCATTGTCTTACAGCCACACACACAAAAATAGTAATTCTTTAGACCTAACTGGTTTCTCAGTTTATTACGGGATATGGAGAGTAGGTTGGAGCTGTCTTGCATGCATTTTAAGGCTCACTTTATTTTATTTTATTTTATTTTACTTTTTGGCCATGTTGTGTGGCATGTGGGATCCTAGTTCCCCGACCAGGGATTGAACCTCTGCCCCCTGCATTGGAAGCACCGAGTCTCAACTATTGGACCGCCAGGGAAGTCCCTTGCATGCATTTTAGAATAGGCCGGTTTTGTCTAGTAAGGATGGTTAATAAGATTTGTCAGCAAGTAATACTCAAACGGGTAGGAAAAGACTGCTTTGGCTTTCAATCAGACAAATTGTAAAACTCTGTGGTCAGAACTTAGGTTATGCTTTAGATGACCCAAACAGTTCAGAACAGCATTGTTTTGTTTCATATCCCAATATACTAAATGCTTCTCTTACAGTTTCTTATTTTTAAAATAACTTTACCTTATATATATATTTTTAATCTTATATTTTCTACTGTGATTCTTTTCTTTCAACCATTACAACCTCAGCTTATGCATTACACCCGGATGTTGCTATTGGGGATCAGGGGCTCTGTTTTAATGACAGCAAGGTGCTGCTCTGTGTTTGTTAGTTTTTTCTGTAGGAGTGATATGTGATAACCAGCTTACTAACCTGTCAACTTGTTGTTCTTCCACGAACACTCACTGAGATTGTGAATTATTTTTGAATGAAAGTTTATCAGTTACAAAAATTAAGGTTTCAACACTATAATAAACACATAAAAAGGACTAGTTTAAACTTTTAAACTGGAAGTGACCTTAAAAACAGTTATAATTATTTGCTTTTTGTTTTTCTTTTTTAAACTATTGGTTGTTTCTTAAGTATAGCAGATGCTAACCAGGCTCTGTGGTAATTTTTTCTTTCTAACTGTGTTTTTTAATGAAGCAGCTCTTTTAACATGATCTAGCAATCTGTGAATAGAGTGATGACTTGAATTTTAAGATTAAGCAAATTCATTTTGTTAACATCACATTTTGTTCCATTTTGCAGCTTCTTGGTGAATTTTTGGATGAAGCCATTAAATTAATTGCTTGCCACCATGAGCAGAAGCAAGCGTGACAGCAATTTTTATAGTGTAGAGATTGGAGATTCTACATTCACAGTCCTGAAACGGTATCAGAATTTAAAACCTATAGGTTCAGGAGCCCAAGGAATAGTATGGTAAGTTTTTACTTCCAAAAATTAGGCAAAGAATCATTAACTGCTTTGTTTTCTTCTCTCATAAATTCTTTGGTAAATATTCCTTGGTAAATATTTAGCTTACCTCAAAAAATTAAAACTATAAAATTTAAATTAAAGCTATAACACGGCTGTTTTGTTCTGAGATTAATGGCTTTTTTATTATTCATAAAACATAATTTTATAAATCAGCTCTGTCATCTTTAAGTGTAAATTATGATTAAATACTTGGTCATAAGCCATGTAAAGACAGATATGTGTATCAGGAAAGAATAAGTGACATGCTTGGTAATTCCATGTATACATTTATTCCCATAGCTAACTGTTTAATAAGAAGCTTCACTTAATCATCACTTTTACACTGTAATGAAATTCTCGAATATCATAAATCTTGTTTTACACTGGGGAATAAAGTCAGCTAATATGCCACTGTATGTGTTTCAAAACTCCTATGTATCTTTAAAATTGATCTACAGGCTAATTTTTACAAAAGGCCTAGGCTCTATAGATCAGCATAATTCCTTATAAACTGAAAATCAAAACACTCTCTGGGATAGTTCTGTTAATAATTTTAGGTTACTAAGTTAGCATAATAAGCTAGTGTTGTAGGGAATTCTAAGCCTCACTCAAGCATAATTATATCTTTTTTTTTTCATAATTATATCTTTATTACCTCTTCTTGAACCAGATTTGTTTTGGAATCTATTAAAAAATCCTAAGTGTTTACAACCCTGCAGTTCTCCCAGGTTCTAGAAAAACTTTTGCATACAGCTCTTGCATAGGTACAGAAAGAGACATATGTAGGGCTGTTCTTTGCAGTACCATTTAAAATAGCAAAAATTGGTAATAACATCAAATCTATCAGTAGGAGAATAAAAAATAATCACACAGTGAAATACTCTACAACATTTAAAATGAACTGGAGCTTATATGTGTCAACAAGGATAATCAGAAATGTAACACTGAGTTTAAAAGCAAGATGTAGAATATACATACATTATTATACTGTATATATATATGTACTTTAAAGTATGCAAAACAATACCATATATTTATGTATGCAGAAGTATAAAAACATTCATAAATACCAAACTCAGGATAGTACTTACCTCTGAGAATAGAGAGAAGGAAGGGGGCTTTACCTATAATAATATCTTTCTTTTAAAAAAGTTCAGAGGAATAATGGTAAAATATTAGAATCAAACAAATTTGTGTAATGGGGACTGTAACATTTATTCTCTTTTCTGTATTCTTAAGGTAATTTATACTATCACAAACTACAGAAGCTGGGTCATTTTATAAAGCATTATTGGCTGATTGGTTGTCATTTTAACTGATGACATTTAACCATCCACAAATTAAATTTAAAGAAAATGATGTGGTAATATCAATATGCTAAGAATTCTGAAAGTGAACTATTGGTTCAGATTCTAACTCTCTGATTTATTAACTTTGTGACTCACATGGCAAATTAACTCTTCTAAAGCCTGTTTTCCTACCTAGTATACAGGGTTGTTGTGAGGAATATATTGTTTATAAAATACTTAATAGTATTTTAAAAATATATTATGTTCCTGTATCTTCACTTATCCTCAGACAAGTGCTTTTTGAAATTTGTGTACCAGAATTTTCTTTTTTAATTGCTTTGGAAGGTAATCAGCCCCTGTCCTAAGGAATAAATGCCTTCAAATTTTTGCTTCACAAAACATTACTTTGAAATAGACAAATAATAAAAATTTTTTTTTAAACTCACTGTTGTACTACTGTCAGAATCAACTGAAGAACTTAATTTTTTTTTTAAAGGCATTATTTTGGGCCCCAGTTATAGATGGTAAGATTCATTGGGTCTGGATTGGGGCCTCTGAGTCCCCAGGTGTTTCTAATTTGTGCACATTTAAGAATCAATAATTATGGGCTTCCTTGGTGGCACAGTGGTTAAGAATCTGCCTGCCAATGTAGGAGACATGGGTTCAAGCCCTGGTCTGGGAAGATCCCACATGCCGCGGAGCAACTAAGTCCGTGAGCCACAACTACTGAGCCTGCGCTCTAGAGCCTTTGAGCTACAGCTACTGAAGCCCGTGCGCCTAGAGCCTGTGCTCCGCAGCAAGAGAAGCCACCGCAGTGAGAAGCCCGCGCATCACAATGAATGAACATGCCATGCAGCCAAAAATTAATTAATTTAAAAAAAAGAATCAATAATTAGAAATCTAATTTCCTTGGATACAAAATAGTTCAAATTTAGAGTTTGATATAGCAGATAAAAAATTAATAGGAATGAATTTAATGGTTAAAAATAAAATACTTTATCTGAAACAGTCAAAACTTTTAATCATTTTATGTGACCCCTAATGTTTTTTGTTTTGCCTTTTTTTTTAATTTGGGAAGAACATATCTGTAAATAACAGCATTTTCTAAGTAAAGATTGTAATATGTATGTTTTGGTGTATATGTATATATATGTATATAGGCAATAGTTAATGGTATATATAGAATGTATAGATGTGTCCTTTTATGTAGTACCAATTTCTTAATACATAATTTCTTCACTATATTTGATATAGTAAGATTGCCACAACAAACTCAGGTTTCCAGTTAGGTGAGAGAATAATTTTAATCAGTAGCATGCTGACTTTCCAAATATTATATAAACAGAACTCATCTTTTATAGTATGTTAGGTGGTCCAGTATGAAAAGCACGACCTCGTGTCTTAGTCTACTCGTCTCAGCTTTGCTTTTAACTTTCTGGCTGACCTTGGACAAATTACTTAACCTCTCTGGCCCTATATCAGGCAGTGATTAATCCAAATGATTTTTAAAAGCCTCTTTTAATCATAATATTCTATAATTTTAAGACACTTTACCTTACTTGTGCTATACTTTCTTTGACTTGTCATTTGCAAAATATGCCGTTTGGTCAGAGTCATATGGTAGAGGAAGATGTGAAGAGTTAATGAGTATAGTGTTATATTTCCCAGAATTATAGTTGTTTCGTTAATAGTTATGAAGCAGCTTCTGGTGTCCTGAAATCTGGCATTTATATTTATAAATACCTTGATTTTTAATTTCTCCTCCAAAACAAATTTTAAATGTTTACTTTTTATAAAATAATCTTTCGTATAGATGCCTCTATATGCACTTTCCTCTTCTGTATTCATTTTGTTGTGTCTAAAGAGGAAGTGATGTACTTATGTAGAATTCTTCAGCAAATGTTTTGAGTAGAATTTATGACTACATGTATTCTTTATCCTGTCTTTCCTTGGTGTAGATTTGGGGTGAGGGATTCATTTGGGCTCTAAGCTATCTATTGGACCTGAATACTCATTAAACATTTGTGCATTGAGTGCCCATTGTATGCTAGGTGGATCTTGGATGACACTCAGTGAACAAGCAGTCTCTTTCTTCACAGTCCATTTTCACTTTTAATCCATTAGCATTTTAAGAAACAGTTAACAATGCTATACACTGTTGGAATATGCTCTAATAGGTATAGAAGAGACATATTGAGCATCAAGGGCTGGAAATTGGTTCAAGTGCATTTATCTTTGGAGAAAGTGAGGAATCTAAATGAATGTTTCATAAATTCAGTTTTGCAGATTTTTAAGTTTTTTGTTGTTTTTGAATTTCTTATTACAGTGCAGCTTATGATGCCATTCTTGAAAGAAATGTTGCAATCAAGAAGCTAAGCCGGCCATTTCAGAATCAAACTCATGCTAAGCGTGCTTACAGAGAGCTAGTTCTTATGAAATGTGTAAATCACAAAAATGTAAGTGAACATTTTAGAAAATTTCTTAAGTATAAATGAAATCAAGATTTGTTCATGAATATATGAATATAAAAATCTTTTAAAATAGTAGGTGCTTTAAATTGTTCTTTTGGATTGAAGCATTGCTTAAAGGGATATATAAATTTTTCTCAACTTTATTAAATTATATTAGAAGAAAAATAGCTTATGAAATTTAGATTGTATAATTTTCTGACATTTAATTTGCAAAAGGAATTTTAAAGAGGTAGATGTTTTAGAACTTTATTTAGGCTTGATCTCATCTTCTGCTTTTTGTTTTCTATTAAGCTGACATTTCGGAAAACTGGAGCCTGAGCACAGAGATGAAATTGTTCCCATTATTCTTTGACATTGGTACTTTATTTAATAATATTGGATAAAGCAGTTTACCAGAAACTTTAAAAAATATTTAAATGGAATTAGTAAAACATTCCTAATTCTATTTTCTAATGATTATAAAGACTTAAACATACGACTTTCACTCCTTTACACTTTTAAAAACTTACATTAAGCATACTGATACTTTTATGATTATTTTAATGGAATGATTTCTCCAAAATGAGAGGAAATAAACTAGGAGTAAATTGTACAAGGGACAGTTTTATGAAGTACTAAACACAAAGCATCTGACTGGAGATGTGTTGTGGTGTTTGTCCAAAGGAGTTTATAAAGAGCTCAATACTTTCTGATCGCACAAAACACAATTTACCGCATTTTGAGAGCTAGCTATGTGCAAGCCTCTGTGTATTGGGGTTAGTAGATTAGCCCCAAGGGAAAAAATTTATGGAAATTGAGGATTAGACTCCTTTTTGAGGGAGCTTACAGTGTTATTTTGAAGACAAAATAAATACATAAAGAGTTAAATACCAGATGTGATAAAGCAGTAAAAGTTTGTCAAATTATGGCAGATGGAATGCAGCCCTACCCATCAGCAGACAAGTGGATTAAAGTTTTACTGAGCTCTGCCCACCAGAGCAACACCCAGCTCTACCCACCACCAGTCCCTCCAATCAGGAAACTTGCACAAGCCTCTTAGTTAGCCTCATCCACCAGAGGACAGACAGCAGAAGCAAGAAGAACTACAATTCTGCAGCCTGTGGAAGGAGAACCACATTCACAGAAAGACAGACAAAATGAAAATGCAGAGGACTTTTTACCAGATGAAGGAAGAAGATACAACCCCAGAAAACCAACTAAATGAAGTGGAGATAGGCAACCTTCCAGAAAAAGAATTCAGAATAGTGATAGTGAAGGTGATCCAGGACCTCAGAAAAAGAATGGAGGCAAAGATTGAGAAGATGCAAGAAATGTTTAACAAACACCTAGAAGAATTAAAGAACAAAGAAACAGAGATGAACAATACAATAAGTGAAATGAAAAATACACTAGAAGGAATCAATAGCAGAATAACTGAGGCAGAAGAACAGATAAGTGACCTGGAAGACAGAATGGTGGATTCACTGCCATGGAACAGAATAAAGAAAAAAGAATGAAAAGAAAGGAAGACAGCCTAAGAGACCTCTGGGACAATATTAAATGCAACAACATTCTCATTATAAGGGTCCCAGAACGAGAAGAGAGAGAGAAAGGACCCGAGGAAATATTTGAAGAGATTATAGTTGAAAACTTCCCTAACACGGGAAAGGAAATAGCCACCCAAGTCCAGGAAGCACAGAGAGTCCCAGGCAGGATAAACCCAAGGAGAAGCATGCTGAGACACGTAGTAATCAAATTGACGAAAATTAAAGAGAAAGAAAAATTATTGAAAGCAACAAGGGAAAAACGACATATAACATACAAGGGAACTCCCATAAGGTTAACAGCTGATTTCTCAGCAGAAACTCTACAAGCCAGAAGGGAGTGGCATGATATATTTAAAGTGATGAAAGGGAAGAACCTACAACCAAGATTACTCTACCCGGCAAGGATCTCTTTCAGATTCAACGGAGAAATCAAAAGCTTTGCAGACAAGCAAAAGCTAAGAGAAATCAGCACCACCAAACCAGCTCTACAACAAATGCTAAAGGAACTTCTCTAAGTGGGAAACACAGAGAAGAAAAGGACCTACAAAAACAAACCCATAACAAGAAAATGGTAATAGGAACATACATATCGATAATTACCTTAAACGTGAATGGATTAAATGCTCCAACCAAAAGACACAGGCTCACTGAATGGATACAAAAACAAGACCCATATATATGCCATCTACAAGAGACCCACTTCAGACCTAGGGACACATACAGACTGAAAGTGAAGGGATGGAAAAAGATATTCCATGCAAATAGAAATCGAAAGAAAGCTGGAGTAGCAATACTCATTATCAGATATAATAGACTTTAAAATAAAGAATGTTACAAGAGACAAGGAAGGACACTACACAATGATCAAGGGATCAATCCAAGAAGAAGATATAACAATTATAAATATATATGCACCCAACATAGGAGCACCTCAATACATTAGGCAATTGCTAACAGCTATAAAAGAGGAAATCGACAGTAGCACAATAATAGTGGGGGACTTTAACACCTCACTTACACCAATGGACAGATCATCCAGACAGAAAATTAATAAGGAAACACAAACTTTAAATGACACAATAGACCAGATAGATTTAATTAATATTTTTAGGACATTCCATCCAATAACAGCAGATTACACTTTCTTCGTAAGTGCCCACGGAACATTCTCCAGGATAGATCACATACTGGGTCACAAATCAAGCCTCAGTAAATTTAAGAAAATTGAAATCATATCAAGCATCTTTTCTGACCACAACGCTATGAGATTAGAAATCAGTTACAGGGAAAAAAACGTAAAGAACACAGACACATGGAGGCTAAACAATACGTTACTAAATAACCAAGAGATCACTGAAGAAGTCAAAGAGGAAATCAAAAAATACCTAAAGACAAATGACAACAAAAACACGACGATCCAAAACCTATGGGATGCAGCAAAAGCAGTTCTAAGAAGGAAGTTTATAGCAGTACAAGCCTACCTCAAGAAACAAGAAAAATCTCATATAAACAATCTAACCTTACACCTAAAGGAACTAGATAAAGAAGAACAAACAAAACCCAAAATTAGTAGAAGGAAAGAAATCATAAAGATCAGAGCAGAAATAAATGAAATAGAAACAAAGAAAACAATAGCAAAGATCAATAAAACTAAAAGCTAGTTCCTTGAGAAGATAAACAAAATTGATAAACCATGAGCCAAACTCATCAAGAAAAAGAGGGAGAGGACTCAAATCAATAAAATTAGAAATGAAAAAGGAGAAGTTACAGTAGACATCACAGAAATACAAAGCATCCTAAGAGACTACTACAAGCAACTCTATGCCAATAAAATGGACAACCTGGAAGAAATGGACAAATTCTTACAAAGGTACGATCTCCCAAGACTGAATCAGGAAGAAATAGAAAATATGAACAGACCAGTCACAAGTAATGAAATTGAAACTGTGATTAAAAATCTTCCAACAAACAAAAGTCCAGGACCAGATGGCTTCACAGGAGAATTCTATCAAACATTTAGAGAAGAGCTAACACCCATCCTTCTCAAACTCTTCCAAACAATTGCAGAGGAAGGAACACTCCCAAACTCATTCTATGAGGCCACCATCACCCTGATACCAAAACCAGACAAAGATACTACAAAAAAAGAAAATTACAGACCAATATCACTGATGAATATAGATGCAAATATCCTCAACAAAATACTAGCAAACAGACTACAACAACACATTAAAAGGATCATACACCATGATCAAGTGGGATTTATCCCAGGGATGCAAGGATTCTTCAATATATGCAAATCAATCAATGTGATGCACCATATTAACAAATTGAAGAATAAAAACCATATGATCATCTCAATAGATGCAGAAAAAGCTTTTGACAAAATTCAACACCCACTTATGATAAAAACTCTCCAAAAAGTGGGCATAGAGGGAACCTTCCTCACGATAATAAAGGCCGTGTATTACAAACCCACAGCAAACATCATTCTCAATGGTGAAAAACAGTATTTCCTCTAAGATCAGGAACAAGACAAGGATGTCCACTCTCACCTCTATTATTCACCATGGTTTTGGAAGTCCTAGCCACGGCAATCAGAGAAGAAAAAGAAATAAAAGGAATACAAATTGGAACAGAAGAGGTAAAACTGTCACTGTTTGCAGATGACTATACATAAATAATCCTAAAGATGCCACCAGAAAACTACTAGAGCTAATCAATGAATCTGGTAGAGTAGCAGGATACAAAATTAATGCACAGAAATCTCTTGCATTCCTATACACTAATGATACAAAATCTGAAAGAGAAATTAAGGAAACACTCCCATTTACCATTGCAACAAAAAGAATAAAATACCTAGGAATAAACCTACCTAAGGAGACAAAAAACCTGTGTGCAGAAAACTATAAGACACTGATGAAAGAAATTAAAGATGATACAAACAGGGGCTTCCCTGGTGGTGCATGGGTTGAGAGTCCGCCTGCCGATGCAGGGGACACGGGTTCGTGCCCCGGTCTGGGAGGATCCCACATGCCGTGGAGCGGCTGAGCCCGTGAGCCATGGCCACTGGGCCTGCGCGTCCGGAGCCTGTGCTCTGCGACTGGAGAGGCCACAACAGTGAGAGCCCTGCGTACCGCAAAAAAAAAAAAAAAAAAAAAGATGATACAAACAGATGGAGAGATATACCATGTTCTTGGATTGGAAGAATCAATATTGTGAAAATGACTATATTACCCAAAGCAATCTACAAATTCAGTGCAATCCCTATCAAATTACCGATGGCATTTTTTACAGAACTAGAACAAAAAATCTTAAAATTTGTATGGAGACACAAAAGACTCTGAACAGCCAAAGCAGTCTTGAGGGGAAAAAAAACAAAGCTGGAGGAATCAGACTCCCTGACTTCAGACTATACTACAAAGCTACAGTAATCAAGACAATGTGGTACTGGCACAAAAACAGAAATATAGATCAATGGAACAGGATAGAAAGCCCAGAGATAAACCCACACGCTTGTGGTCAACTAATCTATGACAAAGGAGGCAAGGATATACAATGGAGAAAAGACAGTCTCTTCAATAAGTGGTTCTGGGAAAACTGGACAGCTACATGTAAAGGAATGAAATTAGAACGCTCCCTAACACCATACACAAAAATAAACTCAAAGTGGATTAGAGACCTAAATGTAAGACTGGACACTATAAAACTCTTAGAGGAAAACATAGGAAGAACACTTTTTGACATAAATCACAGCAAGATCATTTTTGATCCACCTCCTAGAATAATGGAAATAAAAACAAAAATAAACAAATGGGACCTAATGAAACTTAAAAACTTTTGCAAAGCAAAGGAAACTACAAACAAGATAAAAAGACAGCCCTCAGAATGGGAGAAAGTATTTGCAAACAAATTAACAAAGTATAAACAGCTCATGCAGCTCAATATTAAAAAAATAAACAACCCAATCAAAAAATGGGCTGAAGACCTAAATAGAGATTTCTCCAAAGAAGACATACAGATGGCCAAGAAGCACATGAAAATCTGTTCAACATCACTAATTATTAGAGAAATGCAAATCAAAACTACAATGAGGTATCACCTCACATCAGAAAATCTACAAACAACAAATGCTGGAGAGGGTGTGGAGAAAAGGGAACCCTCTTGCACTGTTGGTGGGAATGTAAATTTATACAGACACTATGGAGAACAGTATGGAGGTTCCTTAAAAAACTAAAAGTAGGGGCTTCCCTGGTAGCGCAGTGGTTGAGAGTCCGCCTGCCGATGCAGGGGACACGGGTTCGTGCCCCAGTCCGGGAAGATCCCACATGCTGCGGAGCGGCTGGGCCCGTGAGCCATGGCCGTTGAGCCTGCGCATCCGGAGCCTGCACTTCTGGAGCCTGTGCTCCGCAACGGGAGAGGCCACAACAGTGAGAGGCCCGCGTACCACCAAAAAAAAAAAAAAAAACAAAAAAAACTAAAAGTAGAATTACCATATGACCCAGTAATCTCACTACTGGGCATATAGCCAGAGAAAACCATAATTCAAAAAGTCACATGCACCCCAAAGTTCATTGCAGCACTATTTACAATAGCCAGGTCATGGAAGCAACCTAAATGTCCATCGACAGACGAATGGATAAAGAAGATATGGTACATATATACAATGGAATATTTCTCAGCCATAAAAGGGAATGAAATTGGGTCATTTGTAGAGACGTGGTTGGCTCTAGAGACTGTCATACAGAGTGAAGTAAGTCAGAAAGAGCAAACCAAATATCGTATATTAACGCATATATGTGGAACCTAGAAAAATGGTACAGATGAACCGGTTTGCATGGCAGAAGTAGAGACACAGTTGTAGAGAACAAACGTATGGACACCAAGGGGGGAAAGTGGCGGGGTGGGTGTGATGAATTGGGAGATTGGGATTGACATGTATACACTAATATGTATAAAATGGATAACTATAAGAACCTGCTGTATAAAAAAATTAAATAAAATTCAAAAAAAATTATGGCAGATGGAAAATAAGTGTTGAGATTTAAGGAGAAAGAAGATTGTTGTGAGCTTGAATGAAACGGGACAGCTTTGGGGAAGGGTGGACCTAGACTATTTCTTAAAGATGGGGTAAAAATTGGGTTATTGAAGGAAGGGAGCCTCCAAGAGGAGGAATAGTATTTAAAAAGAGGCATAGAGACAATCACCAAACTCATGTTAAGTTGTCTTATCATAATATTTCTGTCGGCGATTGCATTTAAAATATCAATGTGTGTGTGTATATAGAGAAAGAAATCTGTTAGAAAAGTAAATTTATATATAATATATGTAATCAGAGATACATATGTTATATATACATATGTGAGATGTATGACTTATTTTTCCTTATCCACAGAATTCAGCTACCATGTATATATAAATAAACTTATTTTATTAACCAGAAAAAAAAAAAGGCCTAGAGATAAAGATTACAGTCAGTCAGTGATCGGGAAGAAGTTGCGTCAGCCATTCTTGTTCTAGATGGGAGCCAAGTATGTTGCTTGTCAAGATTTTGCTGGTGGCCTCCTGCCCTGGAATAGAACTGCTCGTACCCCTTGGAGCCTGTTTCGTGGCAATGTCGTGGTGGCATTACCTTGGTTTTGCATTGGGGAGAGACGGCCAGTGACACCTACCTCCTGAGCCTGGGTGACTGCAAAGAAAGATGGTTCTGTCAACTAAATGGAGGGCATGGAAAGCTTGTTTCACATGAGTAACCCTTTAGTGGAGGTGGCACAGATTCATCCAGGTAATACCCTTGGCACCTAGAAGAGTGCTTGCACAGAATAGGTGCTCGAAACATAACTTTTTCAGTGAATTGTTCAGTGAATGAATGTGAATAAAGATAGGGAAAAGAGGAATGGTAATGGAATTTTTCCACTCCCTGATGGATGGATGCTTTTGTAATGTCTTGCCTTTTTGTGCAAATCATCTCTTCATTGGTCTAAACATCTCTGGTTTTTCCCATTCCCTTCTTCTTTTTTTTTTAATTGAGGTAAAATACAATAACAATAAAACTTACTATCTTAACCATTTTTAAATGTACAATTCAGTAGTACTAAGTACATTCATATTGTGCATTTTCCACTCTTCATAGATGGTTTTGAGTTTCCTTTTCAACTTGGTCACTTATCTCTGAATGCACTTGGATATGTCACCTGGTACACAGTAGTGCATGTCTGATTGAATCCTCTGAGAGGAGCTGAGGCATGTCATCTCTTAACTGTGGACATTGTAATCCTGTTTGGAAATCTGGTCACCATTTGACTCACATTACCTAATAAGCAAGTTATTCTTTGTCATAGACCAGCTAACAGGTCTTTCCCATTCTTTAGTGTAGTGCTTTCTGTATCTTCCTATTCAGTTTCATATGTGAAATCTGGCTCCTCTTACTAGACTGTTGGGGATTGCTTTCTTCTTTGTTTGGATTTTTCACTTGTTGGCTTCACTTACCAGTTTTGCTCAGGATGCCTTCATAATAGTTGGATTAGTTCATTAGCAACCTGCAAAAATTACATCTCTAACTATAAAAATTGCGCATATCTCCCAATTCTTCAACCTATTCACAAGGATATTGTTATTAGTGACATTTTCAAAAATGCCTTTTTGAAATCTTCATCTATCTGGTTGCATTTCTCTGATCTGCTGCTGTTCTTTGTTGTTACTATTGCTGTTGTTGTTTTTATTCACAGAAGTATAAAGTTTCCCAGTGAATTTTTACGTGTTCCTAGTAATTTTTACTTCTTTTAAAGTAGTCATATACCATCCACTTAATCAGTCCTTGACTTTTGTTTGTCCAGTATATGACTGATGTAATTTTCTTTATTTCTCTTTTTGAGAAGCAAGACAACTGTCCCTTTTAATCTTTTTTTATATAACAGCTTTCTTATGATACAATTCACATACCATACAACTAATCCATTTAATTCAGTGGTTTTTAGTATATTCACTGATATATGTGACTGTCACCACAGTCAGTTCTAGAACATCTTCCTTACCTCAAAAAGAGACGCCATTCCTTTAGCTCTCATTCCCCCATCTCCCATATTCCTTAGTTCTAAGCAACAGCTAATCTCCTTTCTGTCTCTGTATGCCTTTCATCTTTAACACCTGTCTCCTACTGTGGGATTTCCCAGATGTTAATGAGAATAGTTTTACTAATTCTCCAAGTCTCCAAGTGTACAGTTCATCTGGTTAGGAGACATGAATTCATTTAGAACAACTAGATACTTATTCCTCTGTCTTAAACACATTTGTTTTACCCTCTCTGATCTGAAAAGTACTTTTCTGAATTTATTCACTGAACATATATTTGAATGCCTTCTATAAGCAAAGCTTTATGCTTAAATGAGTAACATGGATTCTGCTCTCATGAAGTTTATGTCTAGAAAAACATTCCCATTCCTAAGTATAATTGTCAACAGACATTTCAAAAATATGTGTGAGGTGTTTTCCTGAATGCTGGAATTGTAAAGGGGAATCAGAGGCTGCTGTGAAAGGGAGACTATACTACGGTGTGTTAAATGCCATAATAACATATAAGATATCGTGGGGACAAAGTAGAATATTCAGGTCTGTCAAGGACTAGGGGTTGTCAGACCCTACAAAAGAGGCCTATCTTGCAGGTTTGTTTAGTAGTTTTTTAGGTAAATGACCAGCATAGGGAATAGTATGTTTAAAGGCCTTGACAGTTTTTTGAAAACAATATTCTTGCTCAAGTGTCAAGTTTAATAGAGGGCTTAGCAAGAGAAGAAGTGGGTTGATATTCTGTTATGGAGGGCTTTGAGTGTACTGCAAGGGAGTTTTGGCCTTTTTTTTGGTGGCATTAGGTTTTTGAGAAGCTGAATAATATGATCAGGTCTTTTCATTACCATATATTATAAGCAGTAAAATGGTAGCTGGATTTGCAGAAAACCGTTGTTAGGGAACCAAGTGTTAGAAGTTATTATAGCATGAACAGTCTAGATGAGATGCTAGAATCCTCAGCATAAATAGTGGCACAGGAAATGAAAAGAAGAGGTTGAAATTCAGACTAACAGAGAATGGATGGCATCCTTTTAAATATTTATTATGGTACAAATATTGAAAAAAGTCAAAAATCACTCTCAGCTTTCTATTGTAAAAGAAAAGACACTCTGGAAAAGTAAGGGGTTTGGGTTGGAAGGATAATGAGTTCAGTTTTATATTATTTTGTGAGCCCTCATGTGAGGTAGCTGTGAAAATCTGAGACTCATAAACTAAGCAAGGACTTTTAATGAGTATTTAGAAAAACACCATAGAGATGTTTGGAGAAAAAGACATACATAGTATCACCCAAGAAAAGGGTACAGATAAAGGAGGAGGATTAAAACAAAATAGTGGGAAAGAGAGCATGTCTATGGATAAACTAGTGGAATAGACTGGAAATGAGGAAAACTGGGGAAGTGCAGTATTATGAAAAACCAGGGGGCGAAAGGGCTGAGATTATATAGAAATATTGAGTTGGATAAGAGCTGGCAGAAGGTATTTAAGATTTGCTTACAAATTATGTAGAGGGTTGTATAATGTAGGTTCTTGATAATTGAATGTTCATAAATGGAATGGATTTTGTGGAGCTCTTCTGTTGATATTGTGTGTGTGTGAAGGCTGTTTTTTTAGAGCAGTTTTCGGTGCACAGCAAGATTGAGAGAAAGGTACAGAGATTTCCCATATACCCCCTGCCCACGCACACGCACAGCTTTCTGCATTATTAACATCCCCCACCAGAGTGGTGCATTTGTTATAATCAGTGAACCTGCATTGACACCTCCTTATCACCCAAAGTCCATAGTTTACATTAGGGTTCACTTTTGGTGGTGTACATTCTATGGGATTGGATAAATGTACAATGACATATATCTACCGTTATAGTATCATTCAGGGTATTGTCACTGCCCTTAAGATTCTCTGTACTCTGCTTCCCTCCCTGCCCCCAACCCCTGGCCATAAAGTTTTATTATATAAAATAAAAGGGATTACTTAAGCTTAGAACATAAGACTTGAAAAATTTTACACTGAAGGTGGCTTTTTTTTAATCCATGTATTTGCAGTTCCCAAATGAAAATATTATTAAGGAATTTCTAATTTTCCTATTTCTCTGCTTTTGCCACAGATAATTGGCCTTTTGAATGTTTTTACACCACAGAAATCCCTAGAAGAATTTCAAGATGTGTAAGTGTGATAATTAAAATTTTGTTAATACATTGTTCTTCGATTGTTACTGTATACTTCAGCTGTCATATTTTTTCACCCGTGAAGTTACATAGTCATGGAGCTCATGGATGCAAATCTTTGTCAAGTGATTCAGATGGAACTAGATCATGAAAGAATGTCCTACCTTCTCTATCAGATGCTGTGTGGAATCAAACACCTTCACTCTGCTGGAATTATTCATCGGGTTAGTAGAAAAAACTGTCATATTCTTTTTCTAATCATAGAGGTATAATTCATGTAACATAAAATTAACCATCTTAAAGTGTACAATTCAATGATATTTAGTGCATTCACAACATTGTGCAACCACTACCGATACCAAATTTCAAAATATATTCATTGCCCCAAAAGAAAACTGCCTACCCATTAGGCAGTAGCTCCCCATTCCCCTCTCACCCCAACCCCTGGCATATACCAGTCTGCTTTCTGTGTCCATGGATATACCTCTTCTGGATGTTTCATATAGGTGGAATCATACAATATATGACCTTTTGTGTCTGGTTTCTTTAACTTAGCGTAGTGTTTTCAAGTTCACCCATATTGAAGCATATATCAGTAGTTCATTCCTTTTTATGACTGATTAATATTCTTTTGTATGTATTTACCACATTTTGTTTATCCATTCATCCATTCATGGACATTTGGGTTATTTCCACCTTTTAGCTTTTGTGGATAGTGCTGTTGTGAACATTAAGGTACAGGTATTTGTTTGAGTTCCTGTTTTCAGTTCTTTTGGGTATCTACCTTGGAGTTGAATTGCTGGGTCATATTTAACTTTCTGAGGAATGAACAAACTTTTCCACAGTGGGTACACCATTTTACATTCCCAGCAACAGTGCACGAAAGTTCCATCTTCCCCAGATCTTTGCTAATACTTAATGACTTTTTCATTCTAGCCATTACTAGTGAGTATGAAGTGGCATCTCATTGTGGTTTTGACTTGCATTTCTGTAATGACATTGAACATCTTTTCATGTTTGTTGGACGTTTATATATCTTCTTGGGAGAAATGTCTATTCAAGCTCTGCCCATTTTTTAATTGAGTTGTTTGTCTTTGTTGTTGAGTTATTAGAGTTCTTTATATATTCTGAATACTAGACTCTTATCAGATAAGTAATTTGTAAATATTTTCTCTGAATTTGTATGTTGTTTTTTTCACTTCCTTGATCTCTTTTGATATGGAGATGTTTTTACTTTTCATGAAAATCAGTTTATTTTTTTTTTGGTTGCTTGTCCTTTTAGTGTCATATGTAAGACTCTATTGTGAAATCTGAGGTCATTAAGATTCACCCCTAGTTTTCCATCAAGAGTTTTATAGTTCTGGCTCTTACATTTAGGTCTTTGACCCATTTTGAGTTAATTTTTGTATATGGTGTGAGATAAGGTGCCAACTTCATTCTTTCACTTGTGGAAATCCAGTTATCCCAGCATCATTTATTAAAGAGACTATTGTTTTCTAATTGAATGGTCTTGGCACCCTTATTGAAATTCAGTTGGCCGTAGACATATGGATTTATTTTTGAACTCCTAGTTCTCTATTCCATTGGTCTTTGTGTCTGTGCTTATATCAGAACCACATTATTTTGATCACTGTAGCTTTGTAGTAAATTTTGAAATGGGAAAGTGTGAGTCTACCAACTTTATTCTTTCTCAGTATCATTTTGACTATTCAGGGCCTGTTGTGATTCCACATGAATTTGAGTATCAGCTTTTCCATTTCTGCAGAAAAGTCCATTGGAATTTTAATAAGGGTTTCATTGACTGTACATTGCTTGGGTAGTTTTGCCATCTTAACTATATTTAGTATTCAGATTCATGAACACAGGATGTCTTTCCATTTACTTAGGTTGTATTAGTCTGTTTGGGGTACCATAACAAAATACCACAGACTGGGTGGCTTAAAAAACAGAAATCTATTTTCTCACAGTTTGGGAGGTTAGAAGTCCAGGACCAAGGTGCAAATAAATTCAGTTTCTGGTGAGATCTCTCTTCCTGGCTTGGAGATAGCTGCCTTCTTGCTGTGTCCTCACATGCCCTTTCCTCTGTGCATGCAGGAAGAGAGAGCAAGCTCTGGTGTCTTTTTCTTTTCTGTAAGGACATCAGTTCTTTTGTATTGGGGTCCCACCCTCATGACTTCATTTAACCTTAATTACCTCCATAAGGGCCTGATCTCCAAATACAGTCACATTAGGGGTCTTTTACCTATGATGAAAAATATGCCTTTATCTTAGATCAGGCTGTTTGGGAAACAAACTCAAGGATGGAGATATATTGACATGTAAGCAGTTTAATGGGGAGTCCTCTCAGGATCAACATCTGTGGGGAGTAAAGGAAGTAAAAAATAGACATAGGGGAGAAATTAGATGCAATCACTCTAGAGGCCTCAACTGGTGACTCAAGCAGACCTTGGTCTTGGAGAGCAGACTTTGGAAAAAGTGGCTCTCTGTGGCTGAGGGCATTTCCTGGAGAGAGATTTGCTGAAAACTGTCAGTAGTCAACACTGCCAGCCCCTGGAAGAATGAGTGCCTCAGTCCTAAACCCAGGCTCAGAGCAGGTATCACAGCACCCACCATAGGCCACCCCTGGTGCCATTTGTTCCTACTTCTTTCATACGGTAAGCTCTGGAAACTGTTTTTCCAGGATTTTATTTGATGTCTGTTCCTTGAGCAAGTTCCAAGAAGTTTAATGGGATAAACCATAGCACCCATTTCTATAGCTGGTCTTGAGGCCATAATTGATACTCACCTCTGTGCTCTACTCTTAAATTCTCCTTACCTACCCTCTCTGCTTGCCGGAGATTACTTGCTTGATAAAATAACCTGAGCTTTCATCCTTTAGGGGTTCAGTACAAGTCAGGATGGCGGATGGAGTTCCACATATTTGCTCAGAGATCCAAGCTAAGCTGTATAAGGCTCCAGCATCTAGATAGTTGCTGGTCCCGGTGTCAGGGGAAGAAAAAGCCAGGTGGAATGTACTGGGTCTAAGACCATGGGCAGAACTAGTCATAAGGACCTGCCTAATTGTAAGGGAACTGGGAAATGGGGGGAGGCAGTCTTCAGAATGGTCTGTGCCATTCTGCTCTGCTTATCAAGCATTCCTTTGCTTCCTTTATTCCACACCTAGTACCTAGTCACCCCCTCCTTAGGGAAGATAACCCAGAGTCCTAGCCTATCAAGGCATTTAGTGCTAAGTGATACATAGTAATCTCTACATTAATCCAGATATTTCTTCTTTTGGTCTAGAAATATTAGAACTAAAATGACCAAATTATCTGGTCACTTGCATCTCCTCCCCCTCCCCCCATTCCCTAGATATGGTGGTCAAACAGGGTCAGGGTAACTACAATAAACAATCCCATTTGGGAAATTGAAAAATGCAGTCGTTATTTATTTGTAATTCTGTTGTGTAGACATTGTTAGCGTTCTTTTGCCCTTGTGGTGGGGAAGACTACTCCTTGATTAGGCCCTGAATCTGATCTCTGCAAGGAGTACTCTGTCCACTCTTCTCTGTGGTACCTGGCTCCACCCTGTGGAGAGTCTTTTCTGCTAGCCTTCTTGAGTATATCTGAAGTGGGTATTGGAAAGTGTGTTCTCATTGGGGGCTGCCCCTGTTTCACTCCTATCTGTTAAAGATTGGAGGCCCAAGTGTCACTTTAAGACAGTCCTTAACCTGGACACTATTGACATTTTGGATGAATAATTCTTTCTTTTGAGGGGCTGTCCTGTACATTGTAGAAAGTTTAGCAGCATTCCTGGCCTTTACCCATGAGATGCCAGTAGTACTCCCCAATTGTGACAACCAAAAATGTCTTTAGACATTGCCAAATATCCCCTGGGAACAAAATTGCCCTGATTTGAGAACCATTGTTTTAAGGCTAGAACAGTCACAGCCTTAAGGAGTTCTTTTTTTTAAAATGGTACATCTCTCTTAGAAACTCAGGAGACTTCTTATGTTTTTAATTTCAGTTCTTTTCAAAGCACATCTGGTAGCTCACTGGCTCTATATTCTTGGACTTAATGTCTGCCTTTATGTTTTTAGGCCTCTGTTGGCAAGTCTGAGGTATTTTCATCAATTGAAAGATTTTTCAGGTCTTCTTCCATCAAAGGCTTTCAGAATTGTTATGTGAAAATGGTGCATTAGAAACAAATTCAAGATATCAGTGGCTTACAACAACATTTATTGCTTGCTCAGGGGTCTGCAGGTTGGCTGTGTGGCACTGCTCCAGATCATGGGATCAGGTTCAGGGTTTGTTTCATGTCCAGCTTTTAGCATCCAGGCTGAAGGAGTGCCTCCCTGGGGCACATCCTTTTCTCATGGTGAAAGAAGGGCAAGATCCAAGCTAAATCAGTCAAGCACATCTAAAACTTCTCTTCAGATTTGATGAACATCACATTTCCTCACATTCCATTGGCCAGAATTACTGTAGGCCCATCGATAAGGTGAAGAAGTATATTGGGTTAGGAGGTGGAGATATTTGCTGAGCAACCCGCTATTTTTTCTTTTTTTTTCTTTTTGAAAGGTCTAGTAGCATTTAGCTTTCCCAGAATGGCAAGGCCTTGAAATTCTAGATTCTCTGTTCCCTTTTATTTCTTCTTGTGAAGTGGCCAATTCTTTGATTTGTAGCCAATAGCCACCTATACCCACTACTAAAGTTTTGCTTTTCAATCTCCTTCTAGAGCAGGGGTCAGCAGACTTTTTTTCTAAAGGCAAGTCTCTGTTACAGCTTCTCAACTTTATCAGTTGATAAAGTATAAACTTTATCAGTTTATACAGTCTCTGTTACAGCTTCTCAACTTTATCATAGTAACGCAAAAGCAGCCATAGACAGTAGGTAATGAGAGTGTGACTGTGTTCTGATAAAACTTTCTTCACAAAAACAGGCAGGCATTAATTTGCCAACCCCTGTTCTAGAGCTCAAGTTCATTATGCAAGTGCTGTGCCTTCCAAGCTACTGTAGGTGACAGTGTCATGAAATGTCTTGCTACTCTATAACCTGGATCACCTTTCCAACCTTTGATATTAGTTTCCCTGCTGCCTGCTGCTCAACTACTAAGCTATGATCCTGTGTTTATAATAGTAGCACTGTACTCCTGTCATCAATTTCAGTGTTAGTCAGAATAGACTAGTATAACGGAAAACATTCTTAGGTGTCTCTTTTACTCTCACACTACTACCATAATGCTTCTCACACCAGATGTGAGGTAGTTTTTCCCACACCAAACAGTCCTCAGATTCTCTGGACACCAGCCTGGGTATCCTACAATTTTACTCAATTCCAGGTAGACACTATCTACCTGGAAATAGCCTCAGATCCTCCAGGTTAAGGGCTTAGTCCCACAAGACTGCCCCAACTTCAAATGCCAATCATAATCCCAGGCTATAATTTGGAGGTTCCCACAACCCCCTCTTCAGATTCAGTTAATTTGCTAGAGTGCCTAATAGAACTCAGGAAAACATTTTACTTTCTGGATTACTGGTTAATTACAAAGGATGTAACTCAGGAACAGCCAAATGGAGAGATGCATAAGGCAAAGTATGTGGGAAGGCGCACGGAGCTTCCGAGCCCTCTCTGGGTGCACCATTCTCCCAGCACCTCCATGTGTTTACCGGAAGCTCTCTGTACCAGTCCTTTTGGGTTTTTAATGGAGGCTTCATTACATAGGCGTGATTGATTAAATCTTTGACCATTGGAGATTGAACTCAGTCTCTAGCCCCTCTCCCCTCCCAGGTGGTCTGGGGGCCTGTGGGACTGAAAGTTTCAACACTCTAATTATTTTGTTGGTTCCCTGGCAACCAGCCTCATCCTTTGGAACTTTCCAAAAGTAACCTCATTAAGTCAACTCTGGTGTAGTTGAAAGGTACTTCTTACGAATAACAAAAAGCACTCCTTTCACCTTTATTGCTCTTATCACTTAGGAAATTCCAAGGGTTCTAGGAGCTCTGTGCCAGTAATTGGGACAATGACCAAATATGGTTTTCTTATTATAAATCACAATATCACAACTAGGTTATTAACAAATAAACACTTGAGTTTTCAGTGGCTTAACACAACCAAGGTTTATCTCCCACAGTATGTGTCCAGTACAGGTCCTAGTGGGGTGAGGACTCTGCCATACATAGATGCTCAAGCAGCTCAATATCTAGAATGTTACTAGTCACCAAAGCAGGGCAAGAGACAAAAGGATGTTATGCACTGGCCCTTCTATTCTTGATTCCCACTCACATCCCATTGACTAGAATTAATCACAGGCTGGAAAAATGTGGGAGAGAAGGTGGAATATTGTTAGTCCACTACTTCTGTCACACATTCATACAAGTTCAGTTATTCTTCACAGGTATAGATAGCAATGCAACTTAAACATCTGTAGAAAGGTACATCTTGATATGCAAGGATGAATTTCAGATGATATTCTTTTTTGACAGTTTCTTTTCCTTAACAAGATGTCTATTTTTTAAAAGTTGCATTTTGTTCTTAATCTTTCCAAAATAAAGTGTTTAAGGTTGAAATCTTATTTCTAGACTAGAATGCAGTAGTATGAAGAGCCATTAATCATTAACCAACACTATAGACATTGAAATAGTATCAAGGCTCATAATATTTATTTTTGAACACGCAGTGTTACTTTGCAGAGATATTATATTTTGGAAATAGTGACAACGTATTTACAGGATAGCAATAATGAAAATTTTCATTTTCTGTTTCAATAAACCTGTTGATATCTATTTTTAATTTGATAAAACCTATAAATTACATATCGCCTAACCCATCCATGATTGCATATCAAAATATGCTAAAGACAGCATACATGCTTCTCTGGATATAGACATTACAAAAGTAATTATTTCAGGCCAGCTTTATTTTGTGTTACATCAGTCACTGGTATTCAGTGTATGTGAATCATACTCCTGCTTTCTTTGGTCTAGGTTCATAATAGAATTCATGGGAGCTAACAAGTTCATGGGTTGAACTCGAAGCCATGAGTGTTTATGCTGCTGCCTTTTAATGATCATAGCACAGAATTCCTTGAGGTTGGGTTCAGGTGGGAAATTCTTCACAAAGACATTATTTGGTAGCATCAACAACAAGTAATTTTATGGATTAGTGGCACCAAGACAATGGTGTCCTACCTCAACTGGCAGTCAAAATTTTTATGAACAAATTTGTACGATTTCGGGTTGGAAATCAGTGATGGAAGGACTGACTTCGATCCTTTAGAGTTGAACGTCTGCCAGTTTGAAAGGTCAAGTGACATGTGCTTGGGTTGACATAGAATGGCCCATTGTTGGTATATAGTATCTATATAAAGCTTGTTTTGACCTTAAAATGGGATCTTTTAAAAGCTGGTAATTTAGTATACAAGTGCATATAAATGCTAACTTTATGATTCTCTCTTACTTTTACTGTAATAGTTCTTACATGAGCTTTGAGATGCCTTTCCAAATTGCTTTCACACCACTTGATTGAAAGTTTCTAGCTAATCATAATTTCTAGCAAATAAAGCATTACTAACTTCTAATAACTGTATATATTCATAAATTAAAAATGCCATCAAGCTAATTTCTCAGATTTGCCTATTATGATGAATCTGTGCAGTGATAACAGTGAGAAAAATGAACAGTAACCATGAATTGTTTTATAAGTGATCTCATAACTTGTGGACTGCAAAATATTTGTTTATATTATAGCAGCCATTTTTTAAATTTTTATTTTTGAAGGACTTAAAGCCCAGTAATATAGTAGTAAAATCAGACTGCACTTTGAAGATTCTTGACTTTGGACTGGCCAGGACTGCAGGAACTAGTTTTATGATGACACCTTACGTAGTGACTCGCTACTACAGAGCACCTGAGGTCATCCTAGGGATGGGCTACAAAGAAAACGGTCAGCAAACACTATTTACTTGAAATACTGTTCTGATTTATTTGCTTTTGTTTATCAGATTTCTTATGTAAATACTTAAATTGAAGTGCATAGAGTTAAATGTATCGCTGTATGAAATGATGTTTATCAAGAGTTTGAAAGTAACTACAAATTCTGTCATAAATGTTTGGAAAAACTTGGGGCCTCTGTTTATTTAAATACAAATACATAATCATCAACACTACCATTAGATAAAGAATTTGTTGCCATGGCCCCTGTAACAGAGTATATACCATTTTCTTGCCTGTAACTTGAAAATGAGCATTCTAACATGGGCTCAAGAAATCTTAAGTTTGCCTTAATGATATTTGCACACATTTCCAATCCCATGACATTAAAGTTAATAGCAGTAGCACTTAGTGCAAACTTTAAGGGCTGCAATAAAGCCATTCTGCATAGCTGATGGATAATTAATTTAAGGTTGCCTTTCAGAGAAAACAATGTTTCATCAACGACCTTGTGTCCAGCCTTAAAGAAATGGCATTATTATGTGCGAGTATAGTCAGTTATATGTATCAGCATTAGAATCAAGATTGAAGAACATTATCAGGCATGTAGTTCGTGAATTTAAAAAAAATTGTGCATAAATATACATATATTTATACTTAAGAAATTTTGTTGAATCTCAGTCATTTAAGAGATGAATAAGTCTACACAGGATTTTATTGACTTAAACTATAACTTTTTAAATGTGGTAACTTAATCCAAAATACTTACTAGAATAGGACCTAGACATTTTTTCTAGCAAAGAATCTAAAACAACAGTTCACTTTGAATCAGGAAACTGTATCAAGTCAATTTTTGGGATTCTTTTTTATAAAAGATAACATTGAACTGAGGATTTTAGCTTAATTTTCTTTTCTGAGCTCATTAAAAACACTTTAAATATTTACTACTATTCTTTTGTTCTTAAATAAACATGCTGTTGTCTTACTCTTTATCTAAAATTGCCTTATACCCTGTAAAACCCAGTGAGTTAGATTTAGTATTAGACTTTTTTTTTTTTTGAGAATTGCTGCTTTAAGTGACCGGCATGAAGATTGTTTTTGTATTTGCTGTAAAACCATTGATTGTCACAGATAATGTATAATGTGGCACTCTCTCTTATAATTGTGATCTTGGGAGCTCCCTACCAGAAATTAGCACCAAGAATAACTGTCATGTAAAGAATTGACATGCTTTCCTTTCTTAGGGAAGAATTATATAGATCTACCTTATTGCCTTTTTTTTTTTATTTTTTTGGGCCCCAGGAAACTGAGTCAAATGTAATGCTTAATTATGATAACTACATTAGCCAGCAAGGTTAAACATAAGAACTTCTGCCTTTTATTAACACCTTTCACCCACCCCCACCTGTTTTAACAACTTTATTTTATATGTCTTTTATTGAAAGCCGGCTCAAAACTTTTTGTAAAGTGTGAGATAATGGAATATATTTAAACTGCCAAATAGACTGAGCAGTTAGACACTGTAAAATTTGCTTTATGTATGAATCAGGCTTATCATATTCTGAGGAAAGTCTTCATTAACCCAGACAATATCTTCTCTCATGCTTGCAGCTTTTGAAATCTGTTTTAAGATGTTTTTCTTAAGATTATGTACATAAGTTGTGTCCTGAATATTTAACTAAAGCTTGCTATTCTCTATAAAGTCCACAGGGAAAAATTATTTTCATAGATTTTTGCCAAAATGAAAACCCTGGAAAAAATTTTTCTCTGAACTGATTTATGAATGTTAACTTTTCCTCTAAAATTTTATTCTTGAAAGTTGAACTATGCCATAAATATAAAAAGATTTGTATGTATTTTAATGTGAAATTTTAGAGAAACTTTAGTTCCACAGGATTTCTAAAATTTGTTCCTAATCTAGCTCCTAAAATTCTGTAATGAACTGGCAGTCTCCTTATGAGTGTATTAGAAAGTACTGACTTTAAGTTCCCAAGTCCTCCTGTATTGGTAAAGGATATATTTCTAACATCTATTCCTGCCCTTTTCTTCTTTTGCTATTGGAGAATTGGGGCCTTCAAACTTCAAAAACAAATGCAAGTTTCTAAAGCTTTCCTTTCAAATTGCTCATTCTCCTCTTGTATTAAACTGCAAGCACCTACTCTTTTTGTCTGATTTTCAAACCCAAAGATATAAAATGTCAGAGTATGTGGTTAGTTTTAATGAAACAGGTGGAGGTCCTCAAATTGCCCATTTCTATGTCTAGCAGATTCTTTTCAGTATTGACTAGAGCTCTCATTTAAAGTTGACAAGGGTCATGGGACTTCCCTGGTGGTCCAGTGGTTAAGACTCCGCATTTCCACCACAGGGGGCACGGGTTTGATCCTGGTCGGGGGACTAAGATCCTGCATGCTGCGTGGCCAACAAAAAAAAAGAAAAAAATTAAAGTTGGCAAGGGTCAGTAAGTCTACTAGGAGACTCTGTAGATAATAAATCTGTGGGAAATTTCATACTGTATTCAGCCAAAACCAACTTCTTAAACCAAAAGCGTTCTGGTTCTATGGGTTTAAAACACTTCAGGTGGAAAACATGAAATATACTTCTTTTACTAGGTTTTTTTAATTGATCATTTGTTAGTTCTCTATGCACTTGCTCCTTTTGGAATAGTAGAGTAAATGCAGCATGGTGTTGCCAAGGAGAAAAATGACCTTCAATTCAGAGTAAACATAGCACCTCTCAAAACGAATTTATTAACTCCAACTTGAAAATTTCTGAAGAGCTTTAGATTAACTTTTTAACTGTAATTATTCATAGAAACATTGTTTCTGTTAAGTATTTTAATATACTAGATTATTTCTGCTCATGCTTTTTTCTTTTATTTGACTTAAAGAGAGAGTATAATGCACAGTTGAACCTCAAAATAGTACAAAGATTTTATTTTTTAAATTTTGCTACCTCATGTACATTTTCAGCCTTACTTATAAGATTTGTGTTTGGTTCTTTTTCATATTTTATAAATAAATTTTCAGGGGCAAAATGTGTAGGTTTTTTAAATTATGTGATTTCTGTGCATAGCTCTCACTTTAAATTAGATACGTAGTTAAAACGCCACACGTCACATTTGCTTTTGTGAATCAAAGCCTTTTGACAAATATTTTGTGTTTTAAATTATTCCATTAGCTAAAATTAAAATCACTTTTTTCTTTTGGTGATGTTTTGCAGTTTTTATATAATGCAGTCATATTATGCTTCTTTGATTTTAACGACCTTTTGCTTTGCTTTTCCTTCTTTTGTGCTGCAAACATATAGTGGATTTATGGTCTGTGGGGTGCATTATGGGAGAAATGGTTTGCCACAAAATCCTCTTTCCAGGAAGGGACTGTATCCTTGTGCTGCTGCAGCAGTTTAATTAGTTAGGTGATGAACTTCCTTATGTTCTCTAATGAAAATGAATATAGTGTACATTCATACATGTGGGTTTTTTTAAACAGACGTAAAGTTTGTGGCTGTTATAGTTCAAAAATTGTTGAGATACGAAGCTGAAATGTTTGTAGGCTGCATCTGGCAGTAGGAAATACAGTCTCTGCTGGTAGTTAGAGCACATTCACTGTCATTCATTTTTATTTTATACTGCTTTCTATAATTTTGAAGTATACATGGTGTGTGTGATTTTTTTTAATGTTTATATATATTTTTTTTATTTTAACCAAAATCTTTATGTTAATGTCATTGCATTTTGTTTTCAGTTGACATTTGGTCAGTTGGGTGCATCATGGGAGAAATGATCAAAGGTGGTGTTTTGTTCCCAGGTACTGATCGTATCCTTATCTTTGGCCTAAAATGTAGTTTCTAAAGGTCAAAATGTATGACAGCACTTCAGCTTGGTCAGGTATAATGTATTTTGTCTCTCCCTAATAAGAAAGTATTGTTAAATTACTCTTTCAAAATACCACCTGCTATTTGACTTAGACTTTCCTTTCCCTAATTTATTTGTTGTTTCATATGTTAATTCTGAAAACTGCTCAGGTTAATTATCCACAATTATTTGCTGGCTTTGAGTTGATTTATTTAACCTAAATCAAAAGTCATGGCTTGTATTAAATTTTCTAATAATTATACACTTGAGTAAGTCTAGAAGTACTTAGGACATAATATGAATTTTGGAATTGTCTGTTGCTTCTGGTCATCCTTTTGTTTTGTCCTCCCCACTTCCTTTTTTGTTAATGTGCTGTGTGTTCTATGTCTTTTGGTTATTGTCTCATTACTCAACATAGCATACTGATCTTTTCATCTGAGAATTTCAGCAGTAATAATTTTACATGGTGATGAGTAGATTTGGGTCATGATTTTTGTTCATCTGAATGACTACTAATCTTTATAATAACAGTGACCTGTTATGTGTCTATCAGCTAGTGAAACTTAGAATTGTTTTAGGAAGAGGAATGGGAAAAACCATATTCACTGGGTTACAATAAGAAAGTTTTAGGTCTTAGTCCACGGGGAGGAGTTGGAGGTGTAAACGCTAAAGATTGGAAGGAAAGAGACCAGAGAATTCTAACCTTACACCTTAACCAAAATACTGAGTCATTTTCTTAAATTTCAGAGCTTTAAAAAAATTTTACTAACATAAGCTGAACAAAGAATGGCAAAAGGAAATGCCATCATTTTCATTGCTACTGGTTTTCTGTTAGTGTAGAAAACTCAAAAAATGCAGGACATGTAATAAATATTTCCTATCTTCTCGGAAATGCATTCACATTTTCTGATAAGCTGGAAGGAAAGGCAAATTTTGTATTCTAAAATTATGTACAGTTTACATTTAGAGTCCTTATGGGTAGTAATTGTCATTTTTCTTTGAGCCACTTATCATTTGTATTTAGAATTTGTGTATTTAGAATATAAGAATTTAAGCTTCCATTTTTATGATAAAATTAGTATTAGTAGACACACACATGCACATAATAAATAAGGTTAACAAAGCTTGTTTACTGATCCTTTTTGTCCACCTACAATCATTGCCTTTTGCAAGGTGGCTGTAAGATTTATAACTGCCACATTCTTTCTTAGGATTTTTTAATTGCCATTTTCTTATTTTAATATGGATATGACTAATATGTTGAACATTAGATACACAGTATTTTTTCTTAGCTACTTGATATTAGATATTGATCAGTGGAATAAAGTTATTGAACAGCTTGGAACACCATGTCCTGAATTCATGAAGAAACTACAACCAACAGTAAGGACTTATGTTGAAAACAGACCTAAATATGCTGGATATAGCTTTGAGAAACTCTTCCCTGATGTACTTTTCCCAGCTGACTCGGAACACAATAAACTTAAAGGTACTTTTTATAAACATATATCTTTAATTCCATTGTGGGTAGGTGGGTGGTTGTGGAGGGGGTTTATGAGGGTATATTCATATTCTCATGGGACATAACATTGTCTCTGGGTAATGGAACAGTGTGAGGTTTTAGTTCTTTTTAGTTCTTTTTTTGTGATTTTATATTTTTTAATCATATGTATGACCTAATTTTATAGTAAATCTATTCTGTTTAAAACATTTTTTAATAAATGATAATTTCAAGTTTCTGAAGTTTATTGATAATTTTAAAACTTTTATGAGATACGTGTACATTAACGTCTCATTATTTTTGCAGCCAGTCAGGCAAGGGATTTGTTATCTAAAATGCTGGTAATTGATGCATCTAAAAGGATTTCTGTAGATGAAGCTCTCCAGCACCCGTATATCAACGTCTGGTATGATCCTTCTGAAGCAGAAGCTGTAAGTTCTTTTCTTTAATGTTTGAAGACTATATTGTACCCTTAGAGTTAGAATTAAAGTTAGGTTTGGAGGATATTTTAAAATTTTAAATAAAAATATAAATAAATGATGATGGCGTTTTTCTGTTTTTGCATGAAAAGTTTCTTAAGAGAATGAACATATCCAAGTACCTCCTACACAAAATAAAGTTCCCCCCCCACTGTTTCTTGCCTTTTTGCCGTGATACTTGTATGCTGAGCTAGAATGTTGAGCACTTTGGGAAAACATCTTAACTTAGTTGTAAACAACTTATTATATCCAAATCATAGCACAATTCTATGATATAAATAAAAATGTGACCATTTCAAAAACAGGAAGAAAAGAAAAAGACGGTTAAACATCTTTTTTCCTGTCACTGTTCTCTCTACGCAAGATCAGTGTTGATCATTGATCAATCTTGGCCTAATGATGTATTTTTCCAAGTCTGGCTAACATTTCAAATAATTGTAAACAATTTATATACTCCCAATAAACTGACTCAATATTGTTGCCTTGTTTTTCAGCCACCACCAAAGATACCTGACAAGCAGTTAGATGAAAGGGAACACACAATAGAAGAGTGGAAAGGTAACATTCACCAGATTCTTTAAGATGAAGCTGAAAGAGCTCTGGCTTTCTATGTTGATTTATTCATCGTTTTAGGGAAATGAAAGATATTTTCTATTATTCGTAACTGATATTTAATAATATGATTTAATATTTTTACAAAAGTAGAGAGTATGTCTCCTTCCCTCACTGACTTAATCCCAGTGTCTTTGTTCCCCACCCCAGACAAAGACACATTTGTGCTTTCTGGAACTTTATGTTCTTCCATAGTCTACAAAAATACGAACTTGTGTGTTTGATGTCTCCCCCTTCTCCTCTCCCACCCTGTTTTAATCACATATGGTTGTATACAGTGCACACTTGCTTTGTTGATATAATCGTATATTTTAGAGATTATTCTCTCTTGCTCCATATACCTGGCTCATTTGGTTTAATAGCCGGTTAGTGATCTGCTGTTCGCCTGTGTCACAGGGTTCTGTATCTAACAACCATTTGAAGAGCATTTAACTTGTGTCTGGTCTGTTGTTACAAACAACTCTGCAGTGTTCTTGTGCACATCTGAGAACATGCCTGTAAGAAAAATCCTACAAGGAGATTCACTGGGCCAAAGGACATTTTTCAGTTATTTCCGATTACTCTCCAGAGAAATTGTAGCAGTTTACACTTCCATCAGCATTTTATGGGAATGTCTCTTTTACCCCCACCCTCACCAACAGAGTTAGTTAATTTTTAATCTTTGCATATCTAATAGTTTTATTTTTTTTTTTACTTTGGTTGAACATTAATAATGCTTTGAAAGTCATGACAATGTTAAAATATTTCTTTCTTTAAAAGATTCCCTTGGACAGTTCAGCCAGGTAATTTTTAGATCCTGCTTGCCTCCATTTATATTGTTGTCATTTTATATTTTGACCACTTTTGTAACTACATGACTTTGGACAAGTCACTTAAAATCAGGTAGACAGAAGACATGTTATTAAGAGCTAAGAACCTAAATACTTGGAAGGCACAATATAAACCGGAGCATGTAATCCATCTACAGATTTATTTGGGAGGAATGAATTTGATTCTTTCTTCTTAGGAGTAACCAGAGATTAGTTTTCGCTAAGTTGACTTTGGGAGACATATAGTTAGACTCTGTAGAGCCCACCAGAATGATAGAATTGGGTAGAACCTGGTGCATCTATATATGTAATATACAGGAGTATAGAAACTATAGATCAGAGTATGTATTAAAGTATCTAACCTGATATTTTTATATATCATTACATTTACAGTAAACATTTATGGTATTTCATGGAATCTTAATAGGCCACCAATTGTAAAACACACTAGTATGTACCACTAAGAAAGAAGAAACAATGCCAGTTGTACTGCACGACTGATTATAGATGCAACCCAGTTTCAAAGATATTAAACTGTGAAAAAAGTACATCTTAAAATCAGTGAAACATTGTATTTTCATTTGTATATGGTTATATCTGGGATTTTTGATTACTGTAAGCATGTTTATCTTTATTCTGTATCTTTTTCTCCTAGCCTCAAATGCCGTTTAGTAATTACCTACAAACTCCCTTTTTCAAGATCTGCTTAAGAATTTTAGCATCATAACAGAAAAATTCATTGCCAAAGCCATTAACTACAGATTGCTTTGTCTAGTTAGTACTCCTGATTAGCTTTGGTTCTTCTGCCTCAGTCCCATTTTACAAAGGAGTATTTTCTCTCTCTTTTTAATCCTCCTATCCGGAATGCTTATCATTCCTTTTTGTTTCTTTAAAGAAAAGCATCTCCCATTCTTTCCTCTATCAAGACTTGCTATTTTTCTTCTTCCCAGCCCAAGTAGGTTACCATCGCAAGCAAACTAAGGCGTCTCCAGCTCTTGTTCATCCCAACATATCCACTTGTTTTACCTTATTATCAACATAAATGTTGCCATACCCTGTGATCAGAAATCATTTATTGAAAGTTTAATGTAAAGAATTACAGACTCCTTGAAATTCTGTGCAACAATTTTTGTTTATACATTTTTCTCAGAAGAGGGTTCATTGCTTTTATACAATTCTCAAAGGATTTTATGACCCAGAGATGATGAATAACGGCAATGTTAGCATCCACCAGAAGGTTCTTCTTAAGTCAGCATTCAGACTCATAAGGCACATCACACTTGACATCAGGATCATGTAGAAGAATACAGGGCAGGAGGCACGTACACTGCAGGGCAGGATCTGGTGTTACTCTTCAGTTGGAGTAGTCCTCCCAGCAGTCCACCCACTATCCAGAAGCCTAGTTAAAGACCAAGATTCTCATGAAGAAATTCTTGACAGTCATAGCATGCCATGCTTCAACTCAGAAGGAGTTAAAGTATAGTTACCTGATTCTTTTCCTGTAATAAAAATATATTTATATTCTATTCTGATTAAAGAAGGTTCCACATACTCTTGCATTTAAATCTTTTAACAGATATCTGGGTAAGTACCTACAGTGTACCAGGTACAATGCCAGGGCTCAGGAAATAGAAGTTAAAGACAAATTTGATTCAAGCCCTTACTGAGAGAATTAAATTAGCATTTGCTGTACAGAATGATATGGTATAGTACAAAGTGTTGGTGGAGTAAAAAAGGTAAAGCTTCTAACCCCAGCTCTATCTTAATCCAACTTCTGGAATATTACAGCAGAGACTTTGCTTCTTTCAATATAATTCATGGTTGAGGATCAAGAAATTGTTATTAACACCTTTGAATCTTAGGCTGACACTTCTGGACCCTCTGCCATTGCAAGAACACCATTCGAAGTACTTAGTGTGTGCAAAAATTTTTTACTTAAAACATACATATCTTGGGAGATTGCCTCTCAGACTTTGAAAAGTTTTTGTTCACCTCTTTTTCAGAATTGATATACAAAGAAGTTATGGACTTGGAGGAGAGAACCAAGAATGGAGTTATACGGGGGCAACCCTCTCCTTTAGGTTGGTTACAATATAAGCTTAGTTAAGATTACAGTTTACTTCTTGTGTTGTAGTCTTCAGTGGCCTGAAACCTTCAGTTCTTTCCATATTTAGTACCATTAGTATTCAAAGTTTATTAACTATAAGGAATACAATTTCTGTGGTAAATTTGAAAGCATTGGTACACTGTTCTATCAGTACATTGTACTAGTATATCAGTAACTGACTTCATAAAATGCATATCTTTTTCTTTGATACTGACATCCCATTGAAGAACAGAAATTTAAAACGTTTTTTGGTGGTTGTTGGCATTGTTGTCTTTAAAGAAGAAATTTATCACAATTCAATATATTTACCTTTCTGTGATTTAACAGTCCTTACTTTGGATAAATAAACTAAAACTTCATGGCAAAATTCTGTACGGGATGCCAATTTTGTACATGATACCTCTTTCTCATTTTGGTATTTTTGATTTGTTTAAGGCAGTAGCATTAAAACTGCTGTCAGAAGGTATTCTAGCTCTTAAGAACATTGGTTTGCAGGAGTTAAACATTTTCTTTTATCATAAGCTCATCTTATATTAAATTTTAGTACTTGTTAAAGCATAAAGAATTTAAAGGAAAAGTTAAATGACAGGTAACATGTACATATTAAGTACATACTACATGACAGACACTGATAGTTTTTGTACTTTGTTTCATTCAGCCCCCCAGAACCCTGAGGAAGGGGTTGTTGTGCACATTTTACAGATGAGGAAACAAGTTTAGAAAAATTAAATGATATAAGACTACAAATCTTTTGTGTAGAAAAGCAATACTTGAAGCCATGTTTATCAGTAACTTCAGAGGGCATGGTTTTTCCAGCATCCCATATGGCTGGCAACAGAGAATAGGGCAGTTTTAGGGAAGAGATTAAATTTGAGCTGAGCCTTGAAGGCTGAGTAAGGTTTCAACAGGTAGGTCTTGAATTTGCATGAAACTATGCCATTTTAATCCTTCTAAAATTCTTATACATTCTAAGAAAAAAACGGATATCATATTTAGCATCAATGAAGTAAGATATATAGGTATAGTTTCAGGTGCCCATTTTGTTGTACTATAAACATATATTTGTTTAAATAATTTTTGTAGCTTCCTATGACATTTTTGGTTATATTTTGAGTTCTTTTAATTCTTTGTTTTTTAAACCTTGATCAAGAATGCAGTCTTCCAAATTTTAATATAGATCCTCTTGAAAACATAAATTGGTTTCAACAGCTTTTTACCTACAATTAGCTGTAACAAAAGCTATCTTATAAATGCTTTAATAACTCAGTTAATTAGCTTTGTATTGATATACAGTAGTCATATAAGTGAATTGTTCATGATGGAGGCTTGAATGGAATTTGAAAAGTCCATTTTTAGGGAGTTTTATACTTTAGCATACTGTCCTAGTGATGGCACATCCTAAGTGTCAAATGTTTGAGTAAACTTAATAATCTCATGAGATAGATAGAGCAGTTGTGTTTGTTCTTAATTTATAAGTGAAAAATTTGAATCCTAGACAACACTTAACTATGGTTACAAAATAAGTCAGTGGAAAGGACAGGACTGCAAGTTTCTAGACATTTTCTGGATTCTCAGTTATAGCTGGCAAAGAAGAGTGTTAGTAAATTAATCTGTTATAAAAATATTCAGTTCTTGATTATATGCAAAAACAGAAGATAAGTATTTGATGACTCAGAATATCAGATAATCACAATACCATTTCGACTTGATTTTAAAAAGTAAATATTTTTCCCTCTGGATTGCCTCTTATCTTTATTTTGGGTTGGCTAATACTAAAATGAGTTTGCATACCTTTGAGTGTGTAGAGTCACTGAGAGGGAAATGACCCAGATATCTGAAATTAAAGATTTTTCCATATTATTGCTGTCCGGATATTGAGAATTTACTATTGGCTTGGCCCAAAAGTTCGTTTGGGTTTTTCTGTAACTTACGGGAAAACCCGAATGAACTTTTTGGCCAACCCAACATATTACTTTAAAGGTCAGAAGTAAACAAGTTTTTTTTCTTAGGTATTTGATTTTCAGATTAAAAAGTTAACTGTTTAATTATGATGCATTTAAAACACAACATTGTAAAGCAATTATACTCCAATAAAGATGTTTAAATAAAAATTCAAGAGAAAAAAAATGATTTTTATTAGATTAAAAAATTTGGCTAAAGAAGTAGAGGCATGAAAAAGTATATAGAACCCTTTTATGATTTGAATGTTTCAGTACAGGTCTTTGAAGCTAGCCATAATGTTGTATACTCTTTAGTCAGAAAAGGTGCATTCTGTAGTGTACCAATTGAACTTTTAAAAGTTTAGTATCTTCATTTCACTCTGGCTGGGAGCCTAATGGGTTCTTGGGTCTAGAAGGTTATCACATTTCTCCTTTTCCTCTCTATTAGGCCTGAAGTACCCAGTCTGCTTTTCTTTCCCAGTGTACCTCCCATCACCTGCTCTATCCCTTGTGGTTCCATTCCTTTCTGTTTCCCAGTCCCTGCCCCACTGCCCTAAAGATTTGCCTATTACTATTCCCTAGCTATTTCATTGTTAGATTTGAAGACAAGCTCTCAGAGGACCTTTCATATTTAAGTGTTTTTATTGCATGCCATTGGACACAAAGGAGGGATAATTTCAAACAATGAGGTGCTGCGTTCTGGAACAGTGGTTTTCAACCTGCTTAGTTTTAACATCATTGGGTCCCTGAAACTCACGCCTATTCTTATTGCTCAGTTTGAAAACCATTGGTTTTTATTCCATGAATGTGTTCTTAGGAATTTTTGTATAACTTGCGTTATTTAATATACTCAAATTTGAAAAGACTCTTATTTAGTGCTCATGTAGTTCAAAAGCACTTACCTAGTGCATGAATCACCTTTAACTTTTCCCAACCCCACGGTGTCATTCCCTTCCCTTCCTGACCCAACCCCCTTGAGAGGATTTTTCTATAGGTTAAGTATTCCTGTTGCTTTTTAAAATCCAGGAAATGCTTATTAGGCTATACTGTTGGTAAAGGAAACAGTCTCCCCCTACTTTCGTGTTTAATAAGTCTGTATTTGCATTTACCAAGTACTTATTAGAACTGAAATAACAAGACTTGAGTTTACCTAACTGGGGCACTTGTGTGGCTCGGCAAGTCACGTAACCAAATGGGGCGGTTGAACTGAGGATCCTTTGAATTAAAATGATTTTAATCTTCGTCTTGGCTTTTGCTTTAAAACAAGATGTACCAGAAGGATTGTTTGGACTTTACAGTGAGAAGATATCATAGAGCATTTTTTTTTAGGGCAGTAGTTTTTTTTAAAATTTATTTTATTGAAGTATAGTTGATTTACAACATTACATTAGTTTCTGGTGTACAGCAAAGTGATTCAGTTATACATATATACAGTAGTTCGCATCTGCTAATCCCAAACTCCCAATCCATCCCTCCCCCACCACCCCCTCCTGCTTGGCAACCATAAGTCTGTTCTCTATGTAAGTCTGTTTCTGTTTCATAGATAAGTTCATTTGTGTCATATTTTAGATTCCACATATAAGTGATATCATATGTTATTTGTCTTTCTCTTTCTGACTTACTTCACTTAGTATGGTAATCTCTAGGTCCATCCGTGTTGCTGCAAATGGCATTATTTTGTTATTTTTTTATGGCTGAGTAGTATTCCATTGTATATATGTACCACATCTTCATTATCCATTCATCTGTCATTGGACATATAGGTTGCTTCCATGTTTTGGCTGTTTAAATAGCGCTTCAGTGAACATTGGGGTATATGTATCTTTTCAAAGTATAGTTTTTGTCTGGATATATGCCCAGGAGTGGGATTGCTGGATCATATGGCAATTCTCTTTTTAGTTTTTTGAGGAACCTCCATACTGTTTTCCACAGTGGCTGCACCAATTTACATTTATTAGGGCAGTGTTTTTAACTCTTTGAGTCATACATTCCTTTGAGATCCTCTCTCCAACAAAATGCAATGCAGACAGTTTTGCATGTATTATTAAGTGTTATTCACACACAGTCTGAAGCCAATTCATGAGTCTTGCCGTAGGACCATTTCTAACTATAGCTTGGACTTAATAATTCTTGTCCTGAACTGAAAATGAAAAACAAATTAGTAGAAAGGACAGGTTACCAGACGTTTTCAGAATTCTTACCTCGTAGCTAGCAGTGAAAAGTGTTTGTTAGTGTTGTGTTGAATATCACTTGTGATTATTTTTAGTGAGCCTTTTAAAACCAAAAGAAAAATTATTGACCACTAGAGGTGGTCAGTACAGTACAAGTAACTCGGTCTGCAACTCTGTCTGCAACTGATTTGCTGTTTTGTTTCTCATAGCACAGGTGCAGCAGTGATCAATGGCTCTCAGCATCCATCGTCATCATCGTCTGTCAATGATGTGTCTTCAATGTCAACAGATCCGACTTTGGCCTCGGATACAGACAGCAGTCTAGAAGCATCAGCTGGACCTCTGGGCTGCTGTAGATGACTACTTGGGCCTTGTGGGGGTGGGAGGGATGGGGAGTTGTTTAGTCATTGATAGAACTACTTTGAAAACAATTCAGTGGTCTTATTTTTGAGTGATTTTTCAAAAACATAGAATTCATTTTGTAGTAAAGTAGTTTTTTTCTTAATTTCAAGTGATGTAATTTAAAACTTAAGTTGTGTTTTAAAACAGCAACAAAACTGTATTTTTGCTGTAATTAACTGTATAATGTAAACCTAATTATTTTATCATGGTTTAAAATTTTTGCATATTTGCTTTATCTTATGCTGCTGATTTTTTTTTTTACTGAATTTGTAAGATTTTGTTTATCAAAGCAACTATTATGTGGTGACTTGCCTATATCATGAATTATTTAAGATTTTTATAGTTTTTTTTATTAGAATTTATTCAGATGTTTTGTTCATGATGCTATCCTTTAGGGTTATGTGCTTATCAATGAAATAACCCCGGAGGAGTGAGGGAGAATAACCTGTAGCCAGTTATATTCAGGAATAACTACTGTAAATGATGAACGTGTTAAAAAAAAACCTCCAATATTTGCTACTTGCCAATTCTAATTTAGTTACAACAATTGGTAGGTAATCCTACATGAATTTTGGCAAAAGCCCCATCATCTAAATGGTAGAATAACTCAGAGCATGTCTTTGAAGATGTTGGGCATCTACCACCACCCTCCTATCCCCCATCCTACCCACCAAAAGTAAGAGAATATGGTGTTTTCTGCAAATTTGTGGCATGCTCAAAGCTTATAATCACGTAAAGTCAAGAGGATGCTTCATGAATAATACATTTCAATGGAAATAAACAGATGGTTCACCTTTACTAGCTATGAGCCTGTTTTTATATACACTGAGTTAATCTACTCAGGCTGTAGGTCCCAGCAATGATTTAGAGTCTGGTCTTTCTCTTTCCTGCAGCCTCGGGCCCTTGGACCTATTTGGTTTCTAGAGTGTCAGTCAGTTGAGCACCAGTTCTCAGGGTGTTTCTGGCCATTTGATTCTACCTGTGGCATAATCATATTTATACTAGCTGTTGGGAGGTTCCAAAGCCTACTTAGATTTCTGTAGGTGATGTATAAAATGAGCAATATACCGTTCATCTGAAAATAGTAGCACACAGCCATATATAGGATATCATTTTCTAAGGACTGTTTCTTCACATTGAGTAGAGCAGGCATAATTGGTGGTTATTTAGTCTGAGTCTTTAATTTTTTTATACCTGATTTTCAATAAAACACACAATGTGGATGTTGAACAGTGTAAGAATGGTGCTGCTCCTGACAGTTGTATGTTAACTGTTTACATTTTATATCTGCAGAATTATTTCTCTATAACTGAATTTTTCTTAAGTAAAATGTCATTGAAGTCTCATTATATCTGAAATACGTTGTCTGTAATGCCCCAGGCACTTTTTGTTATTTTTGGAACAAGAGGCATTTCATGTAATGAACTGGGAAATGCATACTTAAGTAAGCTAAAGGTTCTAGGCAGAAAGCCCAATGGAATTAATGACCAGCAGGAGCAAGAACTGGTGCGGCTCAACGTGCAGCGTCTGAAAGTCCACTTGGCATGTTATTCATATATTCAGTGCAAAATTCGTTTTGAGTAAGGTATTTTAGGTCATTGTTAATGTGCAATATTTAGGATTAAAATACATTAATAGCCATTTTATATGCTTTGAAATAGTAAGTTTGTCTTTGATGGTTTAAAGTGATGATTTCTAGCCTCTTTTGAAGTTGGCAGCCTTTTTATTAATCCCTTTTCTACTGATATGACAGGGTGCATTAATTAGGCAAATTAAAGTTTTAAGACTATAACACCTTTTGAATTGTAGAAACAGGATTGGATTTACAATTTCAGAAGAAATTTGAGCATGAGTGTGTTCCTAGTTTTTATTAGTTCGACAGTTAACTAGCTTTATTTCTATAGGATAGATTATTTCACTATTGCACTTTAACAACTGACATGCTCTCAGAAGATTCCCTTATTTTCTGTTTCCTCGCTGATAAGCCATCTCTTGATACAGATTTTGGTTAAGCAAGGAAAACCAAGAGTTGTTACAGTATTGTTTGTTGTAAATGCCAGCTCCCACTTGCCAACCAGCATGTTTCAGTTGATCAGAGAAAATCAACTCTTACTAGTCATGTAGACTAAAATACTTGTTATATCCTGAAAACAAAGTCTAAGTGTTGCTTGTCCTGGGTTTTTAAAAATGCAATAGCTAAATACAACCTTCCCTCTTCTCTTAACTGTATTAAATTAAAAATGTGCTAGTTCTTTGTATTTTACTCTTGAACCTTTAAAAACATCTTAAACATTTTTTTAAAGAAATTACAAATAAGTTTTCTGTCAAGCAGTACTTACATAAAGCCACTTTGCTTATCTTATAACTTTGTTTTTTCAACTTTATATACTTAATATACCCATGGTCTTACTGTCAGAAAATTACTTTGACCAAGATATATTGTTTAACTTCATAAGTTAGGAAAGAGACAATAATTCTTTCTACATATTTCTTCCTGGTTACTGTTCTGTTACCCTCTAATATAAACTATTTGTTAAATGATTGTGTTGTTGGGATTGCTTAATTATAATAGACATAGACAAAGCATCTCAACTCTTCATACTGTTTGCTGAACAGTTCTCATTTTGTTAACACACCCTCGGCTGCTGATTGTTCCTGGTATGCACTCTTCCAAGTTGGTAAAGGTACAGTGCATTCACACCAGACTTCCTAAGAGAAATGCCAGCCTCTTAAGTGAAAAGGCTACCATACAAACCCCTTAACGATATCAAGAAGCTTGATTATATGTGAAGCAGCAGACTTTCTCATAAGCCCTTTCATTATTTTGTTCCATGCTAATCCTGCTGTGTTGTCTAAAAAGGTAAAGGTGAAGAGGACATGGATGATCTGATAGTGAAATCAGCAGCAGGCAAGTGAAGCCGTTTGGGGTTACAGATAAGACTTGGTATACAGTATCGGCCAGTATGTGCTACACTATGAAGATGTAACTACTCATTGTTGCCTAGGCACAAGCCTGTACAACATTTTGAGGTAAAAACATAGTCTATTTTCAAAAATACTGTTGTAGTTTGTTTGTGAGTGTTGTTCATTAGTCGCACATTAGCTGTAGAGTGAATGCATGATGCCCCATGACCCCAGTAAACTCTTAGCAGTAGAAAAACCAAACACTACTGTTCTGTCATTAGCAGACCTCTTAAATGTTGCCTCCGGATCCTTTACATTTTAGTGTACATTGTGTTTCTACTGATCTCTCTTAGGTTTTTCCCGAATCAGAGGAAACTAATTTTTCCTTAATAGCAAGCAAGATGAAGATGTATAAGGGCATTGAAGCAGAAATGTGTAGTTTGGGGTACGATTAGAAAACTGGTAAGGAAAACAAAAGTCCTAATTAATTTCAAACTAACTGCTCTTAGTTAAGTGCTCTTAAGGAGAGTCTAGTAAGAGTAACATTCTGGCCATTTCTAATTTAGATTCTCTTTGTTACTGAAACTTCTGAGAAATACTACCTGTGGATTAGTTTTGCACAATGTTTTTTTCTCACAATAACTTACAAATTAAACTAGGTTTTTATTGAACTACCTCACACTAATTTTCTATGCTTTCCCAAGTAAGCGGTTGCCCTTACTGTTAGATCTTCGCTGAGTGAATTATAAATGTGTGTTAAATACTTCATAGCCAGTGTCGACACAACACCAGTAAGTATGTAAAATATATACCTTGCATCGGTAAGAGAGACTCACCTGTAAAATCTTTCACTGTGTATCTTGGAGTATGGTGTTAGATGTGCTCGTTGGACGTAATTACTGTCTGTTTTTGTAAGTAGAAACCTGCTCGTGATATCAGTCCATTCTTTACATTTTACAAAAGGAATAAATCTTAGTAAATTTTACGAAGAAATAAATTACTTTTGTAGGCCCGATATTTGGTATATTTTTGAGAAGCTCTTAATCTTTTAGCTGAATGATGAAGTTAAACTGAACTAGCTGTCTACCTGGACTGTGACATCTATTTTCTCACTATAGTTTATCCTGTTCAACAGGTTTTGAAACCTGAAACCCAAGTATCATAATTGACATTTGCTTTTCTCCCTATATGATGCCATTCCTTCTTCATTTCCTCTCTCTTCCCTGTGTTCCATTCCCTCTCCTCTCCCCTCCTCTAGACAAAACAAATGGGGCACTTTGTAGGGAATGCTGAGATAATTATTGTGGTTTTTAATCATTCATGCCCTAGTCATTAAACATGCACCACTGGAATGTAAACAATGTTATCTAGTATGTTAATTGGTTATAATATTTTAAATAAAAAAGAAAAAAGTGATATGAAAATTATGAAATTAAGAGTTTTTCATTGAAAACAAAATATAAATTTTTGATAAAAAGTTTTTCTGGGCAATTTTAAGATTTCCTATGGATTGAGATCAAAGGGGTGCTAGGGCAGGTCTCTTAGATTTGGATTTTATACAAACTGTGAAGAGGCTAAACTATCACCCTGGTTTTCTCGTTTACCTACTCTTGCTTTTCTGGTGTTTGAACTTGCTAGAGAAACATTATTTTAAAAAGGGAATTTGCTTCAATGCCCTTAACCTATAGTTCTTTGTAACCATGTGAGAGAGCAGCCACCATGGCCACTTGACAAGAATAAGTATTTTAAAAGGATCTGTTGCAAAACAAACCAGGGATTTCAGCTCTGAGCGCATTTCCAGCTTTGCCATGCAGGTGTTCTCTTTGCCTACACTGGGCAGGCTGCTATGTGGGTGTCAGGGTCTGTCGCTGCATGTGCCCAGTCTCCATGTGGTGACACTCCTCCATCTTGCTCCACTCTTGCTCCAGATAACGCTCATATCCATGAGGGTCCCACCCCCCTCGCCTGCATTCATGCTTCCCTGCTCTGAGGAAAGGATAGCCTGGGCCAAGCTTCTGCCTGACCACTGCTGCTCCATCAGCTGATGTGATTGCCAGCCTGGTGCTCTCTGCCTCATCACAGTCAAGGAAGAGGCCTCCAGTGATAGACTGGGTGGCAAGAGCAGACATCTGTGTGGAGTGTTGAGTTAATTTAATTTCCACCCAGCCATAATACCCTAGTGACACCAAATAAAATGGAGTAAGTAATGCATTCTTGTTAATTGAGGTACTACATTTATTTTACTGTTGCTCCTCAAAAGGTCCATTGACTTTATGTGAATGAAAATTGATTTGTACTGGTTTTGTGGTTTGAAATTTTTTTATTTAGCTTTTATAGCTAATACACCAATATGTCTTTGGACTTCATTTGAAACTAAAAGATACTTCAAATATGCTCTGTAAAGTTAGACTTCTAACATATTTCATTTACAACATCCTGTTGTCTCTTTTCCTGCTTTGGTAGTTAGTAATATATTTCATTTAATTTCATCAATTAATGTGTGCATATATGTCTAAGACCCTATGTTAGAAGCTGGAAGTGAGGAGTGATCTAAAAATGGATGACACTCAGAGTCTAGGCAGTCTGATTGAAGTAAGTGTTGTGTGAGGAACAAAGACCATGCTGAAGGGACACAGGGAAGGACTGATGAGAGGAAATGAGGGTTTCGCAGAGGAGGCATATTTTTTAAGGCATTTTTGGAGAGGAAGGGTATTCCCAGGTAAAGAGAAAGGCAAGGAGTGAGGAATGGTCTGGCGGGGTGTGAATGTAAAGAGAGAATGTGATGGGAGATAAGACTGAAAAGTTGAAGATCAGAATTGAAACGTTTTGAAGAAATTGTCATCATTTTAAAGGCAGTAGGAACTACTGGTTTGTGAGAAAGAGGAGTTAATATGATCACACCTTTGTTTTATGAGGGTCACTGACAGTGGGATCAGGTCTGGTTAGACAAGGCATGGAGATTGGTGACTGGGAAGCCAGATACTTTGTTCATATTGAGAATGGAAAATTGGGGACTCAGATTGCCATAACTTAAGTGAAGTTGCCAAGATTAGCATTTGGGGCCAGTTGGTCGGCACACAAGAGATTGTGCAGGGAAAATATATTCAGTGTATTTTACAGTTTGTACATCACAGTTCATGACAGAACACACTTCAGGTATGGCATCCGCTTGCCACTTAGTATTTCAGGAGTGGAAGGAAAGGAAAGATTGCTCCCTAACTGCCTGTAGACCTCTCCAGTCTTGTAGTCCCTTTCCTCGTGAGGTCTGCGTCATCCCCTTGTGTGGTCTGTGCACCATTTTCACTAGTGTCCTTTTGTGGACAGAGGGAAAAGATAGGGGATTCCTGTTGGATGTAACATAAGTAAGACTGTTAGAGTTACCCGGACAGGTGGGGGCATAGTTGTGATTGCTGAGGATTGAGTGAGTAGTGAAGCAGTAGTAAAAACAGTACTTTCCAAAAGTTGGCAGGAAATATAAAGAATCATGACAATGTCTTGAGGGGTAGACTGAGGGGTCAGAACACGTTAAAAGGGAGAATTTAAAAGCACATGTGCCTCGATGAGACAAGGTCCTGGAGAGGGTGGGATCTACTGAATCCTGTGGATCCAGACTAGCCTGAGCTCCAGATGGAGAGAGTGGGTGATCTTGGACAAGTTTCAGCTTTGCTGAGCCTGGTGCTGCTGCATCTGTCACAGGATGGGAGATAGTCTGTCACAGGGCTGCTGAAATGATTTACTTCGTGTACTTTTATCAAAATAATTAGTGTAAAGCAAATATAATTGTTGACTTTAGCCTTGGAAAGGAATAGAAATGGTTTAAGATAATGGAGAAATGTTGCAGAGAAAGGGAGGAATTTTGTGTGGTCCCCCATCTGAGAACTTATATACATGCTGACCCCCAAGTCATCCTCGTCATCCCTAGTAGTCCCAATTTTCATGTGGTTGGTAAGAATAATTCTCACTTGAGAGACATGCCTCAAAATCAGTATTGAGGGTTGTTGCTGTTGTTTTTTCTGAGAAGTAGAATTAAACATTGTTTTGATTCTATTTCATATATCATTCCTGCCATTCAGCTCATTCCAGCTGAACCTCCTCCATGGCATATACTTTACATCTTTGTGCACATTACTCCCGCCATTTGCCCATTTGAAATCCTCATTGCTGAAGGCCCACGTTTGATAATTTCTCCTCTGATAAACTTTCTCTGCAAGGACTTTTTATTTCATGTCCCCATTGCATGTTTCCTTTAATTTATTCGTTCATGCACTCCCCATTTTGTTCCACAGAGAATACAAGACAACAGCGTGCTGTATGTCTTTTCCTTTTGTTCTGTGAGGGCATCCTGTGTGCTAATCTACTGATGCTTCGCCTTGGAATCCCTTGGATGGAAAAGCCTGTCTTACTCCTAGATCACGATGACTGGGAAGTAGGCATTCAATCAATATTGGTCTGGGTAAGCTAATGACTAGGACTATCTTCTATACCGTTTCTATCCTCTGAAATCCAGTATTCACTGCCTTCAAAATCTGGCATAAGGAAACTGCATACAGCACTATGAAATTAGTGTAGTAATGTGAGCATGTGCTCTGACACCAGATACCTAAAGTAGAATCCTGGCTTCACACTAGTTGCCTCACCTACAGCAAGTTGCCTAAACTCTTTATGGCTCTGTTTTCTCAGAAGGGTTTAGAGGGAGAAGGTGATTCTGATATAGAAATAGAACTATGAGGGGGATGGTTTTTCTACAAGCTTCCCAAGATGATTCTGATATGGCCCGTCCATTTGTTACCAGCTGCCTTGGAAAACTAAATACCAAATCCTCCACCGGGAGCAGCGACAAATGGGAGACAGCGTGCAGCAAAGAATGAGGTAGGTCATGCTCCAGGGTGTTAAGAAGGGAACTGGGAAGGTACCAGGAGACTGCTGATGGAGCCCAGAAAGGGAGGAGGAAGTGGAGGAGGGACAGACCATGCTGCCAAAGTGGTTATCATGCCCCCACCCTCCCTAAAACCCTTCAAGGACTCAATACCTAGCAGTGATGCCCCAAGTTTGTTGCACTGAACACTAGTTCTGTATTGAATTAGTAGCAATATTCTTGGAGAGCTTACTCTATGCCAGGCACTTAAGTGCTTTGACTGTATGAGCTCACAGTTTTTACAACAACTTTATGAGGTAAGAACTGTTACTCTCCCCTCCTATTATATGAGCAAACTGAGGCACAGAGATGCTGAGTAACTTGCTCAGGGCTACACAGCCAACAATGCAGTGGGGCTAGGATTTGAATCTGGGTAGTCTGCCTCCGTTTTCACTCTAACCACTGTGCTCTACTGCCTGAGAAATCATATGTGAATAAAGCGTTTTGTGTTCAAATAAATTTGGGGCTGCTAACTAAACGTAAGCATGTTCATCATTTTTCAGGACTTCTCAAAGAGTTCGGTATGCATTTCCATAAACCTACCTCAACTGTGTCCCCGTCCTCTATCTTCCTATCTCCTCTCTCCGAAGCCAACCCCTCCACTTTCCTTATCTTTTTTCAGACTTGCCTCTCCTCATTATTGCCTTTTCTTCCTCACCAGTCTCTCCCTCTCTGCTGGATCATTCTTGGCAGCATACAAGCATGCTCTAGTAATCCCCTTCTTTAAAAGCTCTCCCTTGCCCCCTCCACTTTACCACCCTATTTCTCTGCTCCCATTCACATCGGCACTTCTGGAAAGACTGGTCTGGGCACAGTGTCTTCCCTTCACCTCTCATTCAGTCTTCAGTCCATTACTGTCTAGCTTCTGGCCTGTCAACACTACTACACTTGGCCTGGACCACACCAGTAGTTCCCTGACTAAATGCCCTGCTGCTACTCCCTCCTGCCCCCAAATTCATCCACTGTCCACCAGGGGCCAAAGGAGTCTTGTTGAATGCAAGCCAATTCATGTCTGTTTATTTAAAGCACTTGAATGCCTTCCTATATCCCTTCAAATAAAAATAACTCTACCATGGGAGACAGGGCCCTACGCAGTCTGGCCCCTGCCTGATTCTAGCCCTGTCCATCTCCCACCATGCCAGCAAGGATGCTGGCACTCAGGTAACTTTTATAGCTCTTCTCCTTCTGTCTGCGGCTGTCTGGTTGCATGACTGCCCCTTCCTGTCCTTCAGTCTCAGTTCTGTCACAAAGGGACAGTGTCTCATGTGAGACAGCTCCCAGCTAAGTAGATATGACAGTTACTCCACCACTGCTGCTGCCACGTCTTGCTGTCCCTTTGTGATGGAACTATGTAGGATACTGGGAGAACTCTCCAGGGGGCTGGGGCCCTGCATCAAAAGGAGGGGGATATTGTTACTGACTCCATTTATTGCCCACAGATCACGGAGCCTGGTTATGTGGACTCCATTCTGAAGCCCGTTTACTGTGTGGAGTGAACACGGTTCATGCCTGGTCTGTTATTCCACCAGCCAGGTAAAACAAAGAATATCTCTCCCTCTGTTTTTCTGTCTCTGCCTCTCTTTCATACACACACATCCCTAAAACTGTATTCTAACTTCTTAAAAAAGGGACATTTGCCAGTCTTTTAAAATAAGCCAACTCCCTTTTTTACAGTATGAGACTTAAAATTTCCAGTTTTTCTTTAGAGTCAAACACAAATTTTAAAACACTTTTGAAGTAATTTGGGAGCAGAATCCTAGATTTTCAATTTTCCACTATTGCATGGTTGATTCATCCATAATTTGACAATTTTTAGTAAGTTGCCTTTACTGAGAGCATTCATGTAGGTTTTCAAAAAATTGATTCCTTGTCTTTTCACATTTATAATTCATTGGTTTACTTATTATTTTAAAATTTAAGGATTTATTGTTATTAACCCCTTAATTTCTAAACTCTGATTACAGAATTTAGTGACAGGCTTCAAGAGGTCTCTGAAAGCTGAATTTTTAGTATATGTGGTTATTTTTCTTCAGAGGGTCCATAGGCTTCATCAGATTCTCAAATGTATTTTTTTCATTGAAATACAATGTTATTTCAATTACTGCTGTACAGCAAAGTCAGTTGTGTATATATATATATATATACACACACACACACATACACATTCTTTTTTTATATTCTTTCCCATTATGGTTTATCATAGGATATTGAATATAGTTCCCTGTGCTAGACAGTAGGACCTTGTTGTTTATCCATTCTGTATGTAATAGTTTGCATCTGCTAATCCCAAACTCCCACTCCATCCCTCCCCCAACCCCCTCCCCCTTAGCAACCACCACTCTGTTCTCTATGTCTGTGATTCTGTTTCTGTTTCATAGACAGGTTCATTTGTGTCATATTTTAGATTCCATATGTGATATCATACATTTGTCTTTCTCTTTCTGACTTACTTCACTTAGTATGATAATCTCTAGTTGCATCGGCTTACTAAATATTAAATGATGTCATTACAATAGGTACAACTTGAATCCACAGGTTTGGGGACAGGTTCTGTAAATGCAACTCAACTGGGGAGAATGAAGCAGATGAGTACAGGGTACTGGGCCAGAGCCCCCCAGTCTCAGTGCTCAGCGTGCTTTACAGACAGAAGTCAGTACGTTTTACAGATAGAATGGAGGGTGCTGTTAAATGGAAATTGGAGGGCAGAACGTCAGCAGACGTTCATTGCCAACTAATTTTCAGAGAAAAATCACATTTGCAGGTCTTAGTTTTGCCAGCAGGTGGCAGATGCGGCTCGTGAGCTGGTTTGGGGCAAGGACTTGGCCAGAAGCTGAGCTTTGCCACTATTAATGGCTAAGAGAAGACAGCCTCCCTTTCATCATGTGAAACCCCTTTGGTCTTTTCTGCTCTTTTGATAGCCTGGCAGCATTTTCTCTCTAGGTCAAAGTCGGCAGAATTTCAGGGCTGTGGTGAGGGAACTCAGGACGATAAAATACACTGGTGTTCCCACCAATCTCCTCCTAGCCTCAGTTTCTCCTCTGAATGGGGAGCATGCAGCTAATTCCTTTGTTACTGAGTTGTTGTGAGGAATCAGTCACTTCGTACTATTTTCTTTCTCCTTGAACAGAGGAAGGCAATCTTTCACCTTCTGGGAAAGCTAGTCACCCAGCATCCAGTGCTGTGATGGCACTGGTCCTGGGAGCAGATGCAGGTAGTGCTCTCCACTCGTCCCACCCCTCAGAGCTCCGCAAGAGAACTCGGGCTGCTGATGCTGCTGAAGGCCCTCGGCAGCCACTTGTCCTCTTGGCTGGTGAGGCCAAAAGTGACGCAGCAGACCAGTCATTGGCCTGCCTCACCACTGTTAGAGTTACTAGTTGGCTAGGCCTGTAGGCTTGCACCTTAGAGTGCAGAGCCAGCACTTCTGGGAGCACTGAGACCCTGGCATTTAGAGAATTGCTATCACATGATAGTTTATACCTGACTCGAGGTAGATGGGTGGTTGGGCCTGAATGACTTCTCCAGAGACGATAGTCGGAAATTGGGGCACTCTGTTGACCCCACTCCGCTCAAAACCACTGCAGTTTACGGCTGGGGGTAGTGAGGGGTGATAGGTAAGGACACCATGAGCAGGAGCAAGTGGTGCTGGTGCTAGCACTGCCTGTGCCCCAGAGGCCAGTCCTCTCTGCTTAGAGGTGGCTTCTTTGGTGCCCCTGAAGGCCCATCCTGTGGAGCTCTGGCCCAGGCCTGGGCTGTGTGTGGCGGCAGCCACGGAAAGGTTTTCTTGAAGGATTTACCCCCGTGGAGCCTTGAAGTCTGAGGATGAACTGGAGGACGAAGGTAAGCAGGCAGGGAAGGGAGAGGGGTTAGCACCAGCTCGAGGGGAATTTGCAAGGGAGATGGGCACAGTCTGAGGCGTCTGTACCTGGAGGACAGAGAACAGGCACTACCTATCACCTTGGCTCACCTTTCCTTTAGAGGCACACCTTGTCACCCTGCACACTCCCGGGGTGCAGAAGCAGGGAGTGCAGCACCCTTGCTGAGCTCTGACTCACAGGCTCTGGCTTTGGAGCAGAGCTAGAGTCAAGGGAAGGAAAGCAGGTTACAGGGGAAGGCCTGAGAGGAATTCCAGGACAGACACAAGCTGCAGAGGCCCAGGTGGCCCAGAGAGGGAGCAAGCAGTGAGGTAAGCCATCCTGCCCAGAGCACAGAAGATGGAGCTGAGAGCACAGACATGTGGCTAAGTCCAGCTTCAATGACCATGGCAACAGCTCCTCTGGGACCTCTGCACCCCACTTCTGAAGGCCCCATGCCATTCCACCCATGGAACACCTTGAGGACTCCCAACCCTGCAAGAAACGGGAGAGGTCAGTTGGTACCCTCACTTTGCATGCCCATGAAGGAGTCAGGCATCCAGGCATCATGCTTTCAGGGCAGATTTAATAAAGAATGCAAAAAGGTCCTGGTGAGCTACTCAGATCCCAGGTGCCACCTGTTTTGGCAGCCACGGGACTGTCCCCCCTGATGCCTGCCATACCCTACTCAGTCAGAGCAGCATCCAGCTCCAGAGCAGGGCTCGGGCTCCCGACAGGGCATGTCAGGACTGCTCTCTCCAGCTGGCACCAGACCTCCTGGCACCACTGAGGCCCAGGGCCAAGCTGCAGAGGCTCTGGTTCCTCCCGAGGCAAGCTGAGCAGCAGCACAGAACTCTCCCCACTCCTTTACTTTGGTGCTCTGGCACCTTTTGCCCCAGCAGTCAGGCTTCCCAGGGTTGAAAAAAACTCCTCCATTTCCTTCTGCAGCAGCTGGTTCCTCTTCTCTGCGTCCTCCCGTGCCCGCTCTGAGTTCCTCAGCTTTATTTCCAGCATTGTGTACTTTTTCTTTTCCTGGTCTAGTTGTTCTTCTAGCTGTAACATTCGTTTCCTCAGGTCGGCACTACCTTCTTCGAGTCTTAAAATTCAAGAAGAAAGACATCATTTTAGACTTGGGCCTGCTGGGTTTGCCAAAGAAAACTCCATTGTCAGCAGACACTTGATGGGGCGAAGGAGCTGGTAAGGCCTGGGACCAGGGGAAGGATGTGTGCGGGCTCAGACCCGGGGCTGGGTGAGGCCACACGGACTGCATCTCCTCACCAGACCCTGGGGCTTTTCCCCAAGCCAGTTGGGCTTCATCCCCGAGACCCTCCCCCCTCAGCCTTTGGCACTAGAGGCCAGGGGCCTCCCTGAGTCCTCACTCAAATACGAAGACCACTTACCCTCCCCTCCCAGCCAGCTGTCCTGCTGAGGGATGGACTGCCATCTGGCAGAGAACAGGACTGAGCCCTGCACCCAGAGGGAAGCAGGAAACTGTCCTCACGTTTGCTCTTCTACGAGACCCCTTGAGCTTCAGGCAGAGACAGCAACTCACAGGAAACCCCATTCAGGTTGTCACTTCATCTTCCGTTCCCTCTCGGCCTTCACACCCGAGCCCAAATGTCTCAGCCTCTGGGAAGCTTCTCTTGATCCTCCCCAGCATATAACCCACATTACTGCTCCTTTTTGCTACCACAGAGCTACACCTCAGGCCTCTGTAGAGGTTAACACATCTGTCTTTTCAACCAGACGACCCACTCCTGTGAGACATGAGGGACTTGCTGCGCCTGGCTCTTAGGAACTGACCTGACTACAAGACACATGACTGTGGGCAGGACTCAAACTTCACTGAGCCCTGGTGTCTCACCCTGAAAATGCAGGGGACGGCCTTCCACCTATGCACTGTAGCTACGATGGACCAAGGAGACCACGTGTGCACAGCATACCACCTGGCACATGGTGTACCTGAAGCAAATATCCATTCCCTGCCCCATCCAGGATGAGGCCTGGGCCTTCACCCTCAACCACTGAACACAGAGCATGGAGAAGGGCTGAAGTCTGGAAGAAGAGAAGGATGCCCACTTTCACTACTTCGATATAGTACTGCAAGTCCTAGACACAGCAATCAGACAAGGAAAAGAAATAAAAGGTATTCACATTGGTAGAGAGGAGGTAAAGTTATTATTTGCAGATGACATGATACTATATATAGAAAACCCTAGGGCTTCCCCTGGTGGCGCAGTGGTTGAGAGTCCGCCTGCCGATGCAGGGGACACGGGTTCGTGCCCCAGTCCGGGAAAATCCCACATGCCGCAGACCGGCTGGGCCCGTGAGCCATGGCCGCTGAGCCTGCGCGTCCGGAGCCTGTGCTCCGCAACGGGAGAGGCCACAACAGTGAGAGGCCCGCGTACTGCCAAAAAAAAAAAAAAAAGAAAACCCTAAAGACTCCACGCAAAAACTACTAGAACTGATAAACGAATTCAGCAAGGTAGCAGGATACAAGATTAACATATAGAAATTGGTTGCATTTCTTTATACTAACAATGAAACAAACAATCCCCTTTAAAATTGCATCCAAAAAAACAAAACAAACAACCTTACGAATAAATCTCACCAAGGCGGTGAAAGACATATGCTGAGAACTACAAAACATTAATAATAAAGGAAATTGAAGGTGATTCAAAGAAATGGAAGGATATCCCATGCTCTTGGATTGGAAGAATATTGTTAAAATGGCCGTACTACCCAAAGCAATCCACAGATTTGATGCAATCCCTGTCAAATTACCCATGACATTTTTCACAGAACTAGAACAAATAATCCTAAAATTTATATGGAACTGTGAAAGGCCCAGAATTGCCAAAGCAATCCTGAGGAAAAAAAATAAAGCAGAAGGCATAGCACTCCCAGACTTAAGGCAATATTACAAAGCTAGAGTAATCAAAATAGCATGGTATTGGCACAAAAACAGACATATGAATCAATGGAACAGAATAAAGAGCCCGGAAGTAAACCCACACACCTATGGTCAAATAACCCTCGACAGAGGAGGCAAGAATATACGATGGGGAAAAGACAGTTTCTTTAGCAAGTGGTGTTGGGAAAGTTGGACAGCCTCATGCAAATCAGTGAAGTTAGAACACACTCTCACACTATACACAAAAATAAACTCAAAATGGATTAAAGACCTAAGACGTGACACCATAAATAAAACTCCTAGAAAAGAACAAAGGCAAAACGTTCTCTGACATAAGTCATGACAATGTTTTCTTAGGTCAGTCTCCCAGGCAACAGAAATAAAAGCAAAAATAAACAAATGCGACCTAATCAAACTTATAAGCTTTTGCACAGCAAAGGGAACCACAAACAAAACAGAAAGACAACCTATGGAATGGGAGAAAATACTTGCAAATGATGTGACCGACAAGGGCTTAATTTCCAAAACAGCTCATACAATTCAGTAACAAAAAAGCAAACAACCCAGTTGAAAAATGGGCAGAAGACCTAAATAGACATTTCTCCAAAGACGACATACAGATGGCCAATAGGCACATGAAAAGATACTCATCATCACTAATTCTTAGAAATGCAAATCAAAACTACAATGAGGTAGCACCTCACACTGGTCAGAATGGCCATCACTAAAAAGTCTAAAAATAACATGTTGAAGAGGGTGTGGAGAAAAGGGAACCCTCTAACACTGTTGCTGGGAATGTTAAGTTGGTGCAGCCACTATGGGGAACAGTATGGAGGTTCCTCAAAAAACTAAAAATAGAGTTGTCATATGATCCAGCAATCCCACTCCTGGGCATATACCCAGACAAAACTCTAATTCAAAAATATACATGCATTCCTATGTTCATAGCAGCACTATTTACAATAGCTAAGACATGGAAACAACCTAAATGTCCATCGACGGATGAATGAATAAAGAAGATGTGGTACATATATACAATGGAATATTACTCAGCCATAAAAAAGAATGAAATCATGCTATTTGCAGCAATATGGATGGACCTAGAGATTATCATACTAAGTGAAGCAAATCAGAGAAAGAAAAATATCGTATGATATCACTTATATGTGGAATCTAAAATATGACACAAATGAACTTATCTATGAAACAGACTCATAGACATAGAGAATGGACTTGTGGTTGCCAAGGGGGAGGGGTGGATTCAGAGTTCAGGATTAGCAGATGCAAACTATTATATATATAGGATGGGTAGACAACGAGGTTCTATTGTATAGCACAGGGAACTATATTCAATATCCTGGGATAAACCATAATGGAAAATAATATGAAAAAGAATATATGTATAACTGAATCACTCTGCTGTACAGAAGAGATTAGCACAATATTGTAAACTAACTATACTTCAATTAAAAAAAAAAAGCATGGAGAAGGGAGAAAGCCTTCCTTCACTCCAGCCTCCCATCTGGGGAGCACAGGGCATAATGTCAGAAGACCCTCCCCAAGGCAGGGGCAGCAGGCCCCCCATGAGCCCCCTTCACTGCTTCTCCTCCCGGAGTCCAGGGCCCTCCTTTGCCAGGTCCTCCCTGCCCCTTGGTGCTCCTGAGCACAGCCTCCACGCCACTCCTAGAGGGACCTTGTCCAGCCTCAGACTTGAAGCACTTAAAGCACTCAGTGTGCTGACAACCCTCAATCTTTATCTCCCTCAAGTCCACTCAGAAACTTAGTAAGTATCTCCAGCCTAACAGACCCACAGCTGAGCTCCTGCCCTCCTTCCCCAAGTCACGCTCCTATAGCCCCAGTCTCCCCGGCTCAGTGACCACCTTCTTCCAGATACTCGGCCAAAACAAAAATGGTGTGTCTCAAGTCAGTTCTTTTTCTCACCACCACACCTGATCAACTGGAAAAACCCAAACATATTCAGAATCTGGCTGCTTCTCCCACGTTGTCTGCTGCCCCGTAGGTCCGTGCCAGCCACAGGTCTGACCCGGATGGCCATGGCCTCCTGACTGGTCTTTGTCTGCCTCGTCGAGCGCTCCTGAGCACAGCAGTCAGTGCACCTCATCAAAGTGACCAAAGTCCTCCAGGTCTTCCAGCAGCTTCACATCTCACTGGCAATAAAGTCAAAGCATCACTCCTGCCAAAACAACTTGCCGCCTGCCCCACCCCGACTCCGCCACGCTCTCAGAGCTTGCCCAGACACTCTGCCAGTACACAGTGGGGCAGGGACTCGAACCCATAGCCTGCCAGGCTGCATTTCCCCTGAGAACCCCAGCCTCCAAGGTGAAAGATCTAGAAGCTCAAGTCAGCTCCACAAACAGCCGAGAAAGTGAGATGTTGATTCTGACCCCCTCTGAGGCTGCCCTCAGGCAGTGTCTGCCGAGTAACACTTCCTGTACACTCTGAGCTCATCTTCAGCAGTAATCACCTTCCGGTGAATCTGCAGGGAGCTCCTGCTATTACCTCTGCCTGGTAAATTCCAACCCAGTGCTTACATTGTGGGTTTTCTCCACAATTTCAAGCTCCGGAGTTTTACTCACACTGTGTCCTTTCTCCTCCTTGCTCAGCTCAGTCCTATCAGTCCTTCAAGTCCTGGCTCTGACATTGCCTGCTGTGACTTCCCCCATGGAGGGGCTGCTGCCCTCACGGCGCCTTTCCTGCCATCTTCCTGCCGTGAACACAGAGACTGCACACACCTGACACTCCCCAGGTGCCCAGGAGACAGCTGCCAGCAGAACAAGAGGGTCAAATGCTACCATTCCAGCTCCCTGTGGGAATCCCATGCTCAGAAATAGAAGCATGAATCCCTTCCACTTCCACTGTCTGATGGAAAGAGGAAGCACTCAGAACCCAATGAAGCCCCCTGCTAGTGGGTGGGACATGGGTTCATAGGTCTGATGCGTAGGCTGATGCAAGGCCTTGGGCAAAAGGAGCTAAGGGGTCTGAGATGCTGATGGAAGCACCGCTCACTGTCCAGTGTAGGCTTTGCTGGTGATTTTAATTGGGGAACTCGGCCTCAGAGCTGGAAAATGCCCTCTGCACAGGGAGGCTGGAACCAGGGCCCATCAGTGAACAAGCCTGCAAGCCTTAAAGGGTGGCACGAAGGACTTCCCTGGTGGCACAGTGATTAAGAATCCGCCTGCTAATGGAGGGGACACGGGTTCGAGCCCTGGTTGGGGAAGATCCCACATGCCGCGGAGCAACTAATCCCATGTGCCACAACTACTGGGCCTGCACTCTAGAGCCGGCGAAGCCACAACTACTGAAGCCTGTGCACCTAGAGCCCGTGCTCCGCAACAAAAGAAGCCACCACAATGAGAAGCCCGTGCACCGCAACGAAGAGTAGCTCCTGCTCGCGGCAACTAGAGAAAGCCCGTGGGCAGCATCGAAGACCCAACACAGACAAAAATAAATAAATAAATGTATATATTAAAAAAAAAGGTGGCACGAGGTGTCCTCTGTGACCCAGCGGAAGGGAAGGCTTGGCTCGGCAAGGCCAGCTCCCTCCTCAGAGAAAATCGGATTTCGATCCAGAAGAAGTCCTCACTCTACATCAGGTCCAACCATGGGCAGTCAACCAGGCTGGCCTGGGGCCTGCACTGCACGTGTGCCCTGCCCCAGTCCCAGTTCCTGGGCTACAGGACATACCTTGGGGGCCTGCCTCCTCCCTGACTGAGGGCCCCAGAGGGACCACCACTCTGAGCCTCTCCATCAAAGGCCTCTGACAGCATGCCAGCCCCTCAGCTCCTGAGCTTTCCCAGACATAGGATCCCCACCCCTCCACTCCCAGCCCTGTCCTGTGGGCATTGTCCCAGAAAGGTGGCTCCTGGGCGCTGGCTGCTCTGAGCCCTGCCTCCAGGAGACTTTCTTTCAGAGCCAGAGGCTGACTGCCCGGACCGGTGCCCAGTGAGCTGGCTGGCTGCAAGGGCCCTGCCCGGCCCAGGGAGCGCCCACCTCACACCCAGCAGCTGCACCCTTTACCTTTTCACACTTGTCTCATACTCAGTCCTCTGCCGGCACAGCTCTGCCCGGAGCTCCGTGACCAGGCCCTGGAGAGCCTCAGTACGGTGGGCGAGGTCCTGGGTGGGGCTGCCTGGGTCACTGGGCTCACTGCTGCTGATGCAGGCGCCCACCCTGTCCAGGCCGTGGTCCAGGTCTGGGGATCTGCACTCCTCGCTGCTGCTGGGGACAGGGGAGGGCTCGAGGGCCCCCTCAGTGTGGAGGGAGCTGCAGGCAGAAGAGTCACTGGCCCTGCACGCTGTGCAGCTGCTGACCGAGCCCCTGGCTGAGGCCTCGCAGGAGGAGGCCCCAGACCATGGCATGCTGGCCACGCTGGGCGTGCTGGGAAAGGGGCTGGGCAGGGGCACGTTGTCATAGGTGGAGAGTCTCTGCTCGGAGCCTGAGTCCTTGAACCGGTCTCCCGATGAGGCCCGGCGGTGGCCTCGCAGGGAGGACAGCCCATTCATGAGCCAGTTCCCTCCGGAGGAGATGATGGGCACCTCCAGGGATGAGGTGCCCACCTTCGGGCTCCCCGACCGGGACCCTGACTGCCGGAAGGAAGACCTCCAGTTGGGCAGAGTCTGCACCTTCTTCCCAGGGGTGGCAGCAGGGCTGCTTCGGCTACCCAGGCCTGTGGGAGAGGTTCTAGAGAATGCCGCCACGGCAGCCCCATCCAGAGAAGAGGCCCTGTGCGAGGGCAGGCCAGGGGCACTGGGGCTGCCGGGCTCTGCCTGGCTGTCCCTGGTGACCTCCTCGGAGCCCCATCCCACGGTGCATGGTGGGCTCCCACGTGGGGAGGCTGGCGCTTCCGTGGTCCTCGAAGTGAAGAGCTGGCTGTGTCTGCGGATCAGGACGGTCATCAGGTGCTGGACCAGAGAAGTGCCTGCCAGGAAGAAGGAACAAGAAGAGCCTGGCTGTGAATACCTCCAGTTCAGGCTCTCCAGACCAGTCCGGGGAAGCTGCAGCTCGAACCCAGGGTGCCCAGCCCTGATAGTAGCCCCAAACCAGGCTACTCCTCAAGTGAGGACTCAACGAGAGCTTGCCACGTGCCGCCCCAAAGGAAAGGACGGCCACCACCCCCTCCAAATCCAGGCAGGGACATAAGGACCATAGCCAAGAACCCCCCTCCTCCAATGTGGGCCCTGGAGCACAGAGCAGCACTGTCCCTTCGCACCCACTCCACCCGGCTGGCGGGGGGACGAGCAGGCACAATGCCTGTTCAGGCTGCGGGCTGAGCCAAGGGCAGGCTGGGACTGGAAGCCAGGACCTGGATGGCAGGGCCCTCTCGGCTGCCCCATATGCTGCCCACAGTGGCCGTGCCTGACCGTCTATACTCTGGGAGGCACAGGGCTCTGGGACACAGAGTAGAGATGTCTTACCAGGTGCGTGTAGGCACACATACACAACCCCGTGCACACAGACAGATGTACACGGCTGCCCCCCAACGTGAACAGCCCCCCACACATGCACACAATCCCTCTTCTCCAGGCCACAGCCCCTGAGATGCAGCCTGTGGCATCTGTGGGGACTCGGTTCCTGAGGCTGTGGGGTGGGGGGAGGGGTCAGTGACAAAGGGAGGCGGTGCAGCGGGACCATGGTATCGATCCTGCTGCCTCGTTCCCTCCTCTTGTCCTCAACCAAATACCAGAGACTGGGGAGGCTTCTGCGTGATGAGGAGGGTGAAGTACTTGGGTGGACCCTCCCACTAGAAGTAACTGAGAATCGTGGGGAAAACTAAGTAAACAATCTTTAGTCCAGAAAAGTAGGTGAGGCAGAAGCTCAGCAAGTCAGTGGGGTGAGCATCTGCCCTCAGACGTTTGCACAACCTGGCAGGCGGGAGCTCTGGGGAGACCTGCCCGTCAGGCCAAGGGTGTGCCAAGCGAGAGCATCAACCCCAATGGTCACACCCTCGGCTGGGGGCGGCGAGGGACAGCTCCACAGCCCACCCTGCCCCTCCCCTAGGTCACGCTCGACAGGAATGGCCCCTCTGCCCTCAGCCTGCCTGGCGCCGGGGGCAGCGGGCTCCAGCTGGCGTCGGGTGGGTCCTGTGTGAGTCTCCGCCGGCATCTGCGCTCAGCCAGGACTGGCTGCGGGTTTCCTGCCTGTGAGCGGCTAGGCTCTCACACTAACCCCGCCAGCACAGTCTTCCATGGGGTCTCCAAGCAGGGCTCTCATTTCCATGCCAGCCTGCACCTGTGCCCTTTGAAAAGTCGGGCTGACAGAGTCACCTTGCCTCTCCTGGCCTGTCTCCTCATCCGTAAACTGGGGGCAGTAACCACAGCGCGGGCTGCTTGTGAAGATTAAAAGACGGTGGTAGAAGTAAAGTACTTAGCAGAGGCCGGGGCGTGTTAAAAGCAGCTGCTGTTGCTGCTATTTTTTTTAATCATTATTAGTCTTCATTATAGAATGGAATATTCCTAGGGTTTGCAAAAGCTCTGACATCCAGAAGAAGCCTGTGACAATTATTTAATCGAAAATTACTTTAGTAAAGCAAAAACATCTGTGTGTGTTCAAGGGCAAGTGCGCTGACCTTTTCCATACCCGCTCCCCAGCCTCTCTCACCATTCTAACTGCACCTTATGACCCCATCCACAGGGCAAAGCTCCTTTTCCTCTTAGAGCTGACCCCACGGGGGAGGAGGCGCTGGAGGAGGTGGTGAGGAGGTCCAGAGAGGCTGCTGCCTAATCCCCAGGGATGGAGCCGCCCTTCCTGCCGGCCTGGCGTTGAGGATGCTGAGGACTTGCCCAGGATCAAGGCGAGCCCAGAGCACCATGCACACCCCCACCATTACCTTCCATGATGGTCACTGGGTCTTCTATCTGCGGCCGAAGTATATTAGGTCCAAAAACGGTTGCCAGGTTCTGGACACTCATCTTGTTGACATCCGAGTGGGACTGAACTTCATCCAGAAACCTGCAATGTAAGGAAGAGACAGTTGGCAGAGAAGCAAATCCTGATGCCAGATCTACTGGGAGCTGCCTGGCCCCCATGCTCAGCTGCACCCACATTTCCACAGCTGCTAAGCACAGCCAGCTGCCCTGCCAGGCTTGGAAGAAGGCAGAGCTTCCTCTAAGATCTGAGAGGGCCGTCAGAAGCAAAGGCCACTGGGACAAGGGCCTGTCATGGAAGGACACATAATTCTCCCACCTGCAGTGGGGCCAGATGCCCAGGAAGGCCCAGATCCCCCCAGACACGGGGCTGGGTGAAGGCCACCCTGCATGTCCTCGCCTGGCACCCTAAGCCTAGGTCGTGGTCAGGGGGCAGACCATGGGGAGGGGATGGTGAGAGGCACACAGAGGAGGCAGAAGGAACAAAGGCTGTATCCTTTTCCTTCAGGAATGATGTGCTCAGGACTGTAAGCTCTATGAGTGCAGTGACTGTGTTCTTCTATATTCTCCATTGCCTTGACAGACATGTGAGTGGAAGCATGACCCAGGCCCCCCGACCCCCCTGAAGGGCAGGGAGCCAGAGCACAGGGGAGGGAAGCCCCACTCCTAGTCACTTACTTGCAGATATATCTGAGCAGGTTGTAATTGACCAGGGGAAGGCTGCTCACTTGTTTAGCCAACTCCAGAGTTCCCTTGGGATTGAGAGAGAAAAACAGCATTTCAAAGACCAGCAAAGAGGCCCCAGTCCTTCTCTTACTAGAGGGAGTAGGGGGTGAGAATCCGAGTCCAGACCTCCATCCACAGCCCATGGGCCTGGCCCCAGGTGACCAGAGGGCACCACCACTTCCACCTCCCTGGCTTGTGACCTCTGGGGGGAAGCAGATTTACTTTTGAGAAGCCATTGTGAGGGATGTGCCTCTGCAGGGCCACAGAGGAATGTCAGGGCCAGCTCACCGATCAAGGTACAGATATTTGCCAGATAAAGACTCCTCATCTCCCACACGGCCAGAGGGAGGGCCAACAGTCCTTCCCCAGCCGGAGCCCACCAGGGCTGCAGGCGGGCAGTGCGGGGCGGCGGGGGGGCTGTCCTGGGAGCAGTCTCGAATTCTTTTGGGAGGTGGCGGGATAGAAACAGATGAAAGGTCTGGTTGTTTCTGAACCCCACGGCCGGCCTGGGCAGCCTGAGTTGGTTGTGGGAGCAGGTGATGGAGCAGCAGTGCCTACTGGGTGGTGGCCCAGCCTGAGCTCCCTGTGCTCAGGGGCACGGCTGGGACACGGCCTGCTTTAGGAAGTACCTGCCCCTCCGGGAGACAGAGGGCCGCACACAGGGAGGGGATGCTCCAGGCACCTCGCCCCAGCGTGCCCTCCACACACAGTGGGATGTTCCGGCCCTCCCCAGATTAGGAGGTCTAGGCCTGTCCCCCACAGAGCAGGCTGCTCCAGGGCACCACCCCCCTGACACACAGAGCAGGCGGCAGGATCTGTGTGCCATGAAGAGTCACAGAAAGTCCTGTCTCCACATACCCGCCACCAACTAGCAGGCCCACCCCCCCAGGATGGGTCCCCGTGAGCCACTAACCTCCCCCTCGTCCTTGGTGAGCAGCTGGGCGCAGCTAAGGAAGTCCTCATACCTGGCGAAGGGGACCACAGGCTCGGGGAGCTCCCGCAGGTAGAGCTTCAGCAGGGAGGCCACCGTGTGCACGTCTGTTGTGCTGCAGGCAGAGGGATGAGTGTGAGGCCTGGGCACCAGGGAACCACAGGAGTGACCAGTACCCCGGCCCACCCCCACCAGGGGCAGCCTCTGCTCTCACGTCCGTGTGTGTGTGCGCGTGCACTGTGACGACTGGCTGGTGAACAGGTGAGCGTGAAGGGCTCCCTTCCACTGCCCTGCTGCCTGCCCCAGGGTACTCTGGAGGGTGACGTGCAGCTGCTCCACGCCGGGGAGGCAGGCAGCCAGGGGCACAGCTGTCCTTCGACCCAAGCCTGAGCTTGCTCCTCTGCCCAGGCTCACCCTCCAACGGAAGCAGGAGGGCTGTGTCAAAGGTGCCCACCACGCAGGGCTGCTGAGCCCCTTGAAAAAGGGCAGCTGTCCCTGGGCACCTGCCACCAGGGGCTGGGCAGGTCAGAGGTCAGGCTCTTTCCCTGGCTTCTGGGCTTCTATTCACACTATGGATGCCCCATTTCCAGCACCCCAGAGCCCCGTATGTGCACTCCCAGCCACCAGTCTCCTGCTCATAGCTGGGAGCTGCCCGGGCTGAAGTGGGCCCTGTGGAGGGCGGCAGCCCTGGGCCTGTTTGGACTCTCGGTTCAGGTCCTGGACTGCAGTCTTGGCACCTCCTCCAAGCTTGCCTCCCAGGCTGGGCTAGACCCCAGGTATTTCATCTGCTTTTCCAGGGCCCTGGATTTAAACGCTGGACCTGCATTTCCCTCATGGGAAGTGCTCAGGAAAGATGGGCCTAGGACCAAAAGAACATGGCTGTGCCGTTAAGGTGCCACCTGGCCCTGGCTGTCCAGGCTGGCATCACTGAGCCAAGCCCTGGGGTCCCTTCCGCCCTGGCATTTGGAATTCTGGGGTTCCACAGGGCTACATACACCTCAAACTCACGCACCCAGAGCCCCTCCCTTCCTCAGGACTGGTGGCTCTTGGTGGCTCTCCGTCTGGCCAGTGGAGCAGCCCCCATCTGTGCCCCCACCTCCCCTCTCCAGCCAGACATGCTGCCGCCCACGGCCTTCAGTGCCTTCTCTCAGCCACCTCCTCTGCTGACCCATCCATTTCCTGGGTGCTTAGGTCCCCAGTGAGTACCCAGCCTTGAGCCCAATGCCCCTTCTCCCACCTGGGGACCCCATCAGTTCACTGCCAGCCACTGTGTGTGCAGGAGCCCCAGGAGGATGCGGGGAGGGATGGGAAGCCAGGAGGATCAGCTGCTGGCCTTCGGACAAGGGCCAGCCGTTATGTCTCCCCCGACATAGAGGAGGAGATGGAGGAGGTGGAAGCATTTCTGATCTGGGCAAGTAGACGCAGGGTGGCCCCTCCATGCTGCAGACCCTGCCTCTGCGTCCCTGCCCAAAGCCCCATCCTGGCGGCTCCTGGCTGCCCGCGGGTTCCAGTGCTTCTGCGTCTGCGAGCTTGGCCCAGCCCTGACTGCCTCACCTTTCTCCCTCCCTAGAAATTCACTTCCTCCCTCTCTCCCCACTCCCCACAGTTGACCCAAGGCTGCTTCTGGTCACTTTCTCCCTAAACTCCCCTCAGACCCTCCCCTTCAACACACACCTGCCTGAGTCCAGCCCCAAGCTCCAGCACTCAAGGAGAATATTCGCAGCCCACAGCACAATGGGTGCCCACCAGCCTGTGAGCCCTTTCAGGGCAGGTGTTGTCACCCGTCCCGCTCCCTCTCCCAGGAGCAGGCGCACAGTGTGCACCGGCAAGGAGGGCAACAGCTGGAGACAAGGGCTTGCCCTGGGGTCCAAATCAGCTTCTGCCCTCGCTGTTGCACAGCAGGTAACCCGCCGTGAGGCAGATAACCCCCAGCCTCAGTTTCTCCATCTGCAGGATGGATCTGGTAATGCCGCCATTCCCCTGCATCTCTTCATTCCCAAAGACCCCCTCAGCCCCACCGACACCAATGTCCATCCAGAACACAGCTGTGGTCTCCTGGCCCCTACACCTTGCTCCCCTACAGTCCACTCTCTATGCGACAGCCTGGCCCATCTTTCCCATCCCAGCCCAGTCAACAAGCACTATCTCCCTGTGGGCCAGATTGCGTGCTCTGGGAGCCAGGAGCACGCCCTGCTCTGTGCTGTGGGCCAGGCCAAGGGGAGCTTGGTGATGGGAACCCGGGCTGGTTCCCTGAGTGCATTTATTTGTCATCTGTCCTGGCCACGTGAGGGCAGGGCCTTGTCTGTTGTCTGTCCTGTTCACGGCCACTCCCCCACACCTACCAAGCACTCTCCCTCAATGGATGGGTGCGAAGTGATGTAAGAAGAGTTGTTGCGAGAGTCACCAGAGCCACCAAGGTGGGGCGTGGGGGAGACCGTCCTCGAGATGCTCGGCAACAACACGGACGGGGCTGGGAGACCTGCTACGGGCCAGGGACTAGAGACCAGGGTGGCAGGAAGGGACAGGTGTGGTGACTGTGGCTTCCAGGCCAGGTGGGGCTCTATGGAGGAGCGAGTCCAGGACTGGAGGCCGGAGTTCACGGTGCAGAGCGTATCTATGCACATGGAGCAAGCCAGCTCGGTCCCGGATGGCCTCTGCCAGCGTGTGGGTGAGGGGAGCAGCCCTGGGACAATCTCGTCAGGAAGTGGAGAAGAGGAGCCTTGGGACGCCTGTGTTGGGGGTGGGCACAATGCAGGGCCAGAGGAGATACCAGGAAGTGGGAGAGAATGGGGTCAGATACCCCAGGAGAAGCTTCCAGAAGTGAGAGGCACTCAGAGCCCGGGCCAGCTGTGGCAGTGCAGGGAACACTGTGGAGAAGGGTCCTGGAAAGGTGGGTGGAGCCCCGGTGTTCAGGGGGCTGAGGACGGGCAAGCGTGGGTACAGGAGAGGAGACCCTAGATGAGAGGCTGTCGGATGACAGGAGGGAGAAACAGGATGGTTCTGGAAGGGTGAGCAGGCTGAGAGAGGAACTTTCCTGGAGGAGGGAATGTAGGTGGAGGGCAAGGGGCTCTGGGAAAGAGGCCAGGATCCAGCTGGGCAGAGCCCACCTCTGGGCATCTTGGGTGAGTTACATGGGGTCTCCCAGCCTTGGGTTCTAATCCATAAAATGGGCATATGACCATTGAAGAAAAGTCTGTAAACGCACTGAGGGCAGGGCTAGTGTGGGATGCTCCAGATGGAAGCAGGGGGTCAGGGAGGGAGACGGAGGGCGGGGGAAGAGAGGCTGAGGAGAGGTTGAGGTTGGAAGGTGCAAAGGGGGGGGTCTGCCCTGTGCCCGTCATGCCACTCACCCTTGCTTCTGCCCCCCCCCTGGCGTGGGGTCCCCTTTGGCCACTGGCCCCTAGATCTGGTCGCTGAGCAGAGTCACTGGGGACTTCTATACATGCAGATTTCCACTCCTCATTCGTGTGTCTGATTCCACAGGAGTGGGGAGGGCGGGGCCTGGAACCTGGACTTTTGGTAGCTCCTGGGGATCCAGATATACTGTCTTACCGCCTGATGCCAACTCGGGAGATAGCTGCAAACACAAAATCAGATCTGGCTGCCGCCCTACTCAAACTGTGCCTGGCCTCCTGGGCCTCAGGACCAAACCCAGCTCCCTGGAGTGCCTTCCTCGGCTTTGCCCCCCCCTGCACAAATGCTCTGTGCAAGCTGCGGTTCCTGAAGGCCTCAGCCTGGATCCTCTCCCCTTCTGGCCCACCTGCTAAATACCCACTGGAGAGGCAGAGGCCCTCAGACTCCCCCGCCTTGCAGCCCTGACTCCCGGCCTCTCAGCAGTGTGGGGCAGGCCTTCCCTGGGCTCCTGTCTCTCCCTCTGGACACGTCTACTCCTCTTCCTGGGATCACCTCCAGCCCATCCTCCAAGATGGGGCTTCTCAGGTTGTCCCCTTTCCTCTCTTCTCCCTCATGCCCTCCCAGGTGCACTCACCTGCTCTCACACCCTATTGTTGCCCTGTTGAAACAGAGGACACCCAACCCTACACCTGTCCCCAGAATCCTCTCCTTGGTTCTGGAACCGAGGGTCCCTCTGGCTACTGATCACATCACTTCCGTCAGATTTCCCACCAGCATTTCCCACCATTCAGCTCCTCAGCACCTTCCCAGTGACGGGGGGAGCAGAGAAAGGAGAGGCCGTGGTCATCCACAGCCAGGGGAGTGCTCAAGGTGTGGGGTCAGTGGCAACTGGGGCCGTGGTCCCTTCTCTAAAAAACCTCAATGTCAAGAGCAAGTTTCCAGGAACCACAGAGAAGCATTGTTTGAAGCAATCTCCAACCCTAACCCACAGCCACACAGGCACAGGATGGAAGAGGCTTGGCTGGCAGAGGTTCAGAGTGGACCACAAGCTCGCTGAGATTATAAATAATGAACTACAAGCTCAGAGTATCAGATGGAAATTCACGAGGCTCCAGATGAAGGAACCCCTGTGCCCTCCTGGGTAGACCCCCTCTGGGGAGTGGTGATCAGTCCCAGGCTCCACATGTGAAAAAGGATTTGACAGACTCTCCTGGCTGTGGTGATGGGTCTGGGCAGATGCTGGAGGGGCTGGAAGTGTTCTGCCCCGAGAGGAAAAGATCTGAAAACGCCAGGGCTGCCAGCAGAAACCTGTGGACCTATCCTGCAACAGAGGGGCCCTCGTCTGTGAAGGCAGATCTGAGAAGAACGGGCAGAAGCTCCATGGGGGCCAGGGCTGGCTTGATACAGAAAGAATTTTCTATGAAAAACTGCCCCATAATGGAGATACCATCAGAGAGAAGAGGCCCCCAAACAGCTACCTCTCCCCCGTTCTTAGCCCCTGGGCTTTAAGTGAGGCTGACTATCCCGGGGTGGAGCCCAGGACCCAGTAAGCCCCAGTGATGAGGTAGGATGGGCACTGGCCCAGGACAGGTGGAGGAGACTTGCTCCCCCGCCCCCAAAACCTGTGAGAATGTGGGGCTGGAGCCACGCCTCCATCTTGGCACCAAAGGAGCCTGGGGGGCAAGTTATCCCAAGAAAGCAGAGCCAAGAGACAGACCCTGCAGAAGGCCTGGAGCCCTGGCTGGTGCCAGCAGAGGCCTTCCCTTGCTCGCGCCGGGGCGGGCTTGCGGGCATCCACAGGGGATACCGCCCACGTGGAGGTGGCAGGATCCGCCCCTAAGCGAGATGCAGGGCTGCTGCAGTGATTCTGTGCCCCGCACTCTGCCCATTGGCAGGGCTGGCCGGGCACGTGCCAGTGTAGGGCGCCACCCCATCCTCCATCCTGCACCCATGCCTCTCAGCTGGCATCCTGAGAGGAGGCTATGCAGGGGAATGGACAGGTGGCCCTATCTGCACCCCTCCCGGGAGCTCACCTGTCAAACAGCGGCTTCTCCCCACAGTCGAAGGAATCCTGAAGGTCCCTCACCAGGTTGGCCTGGCCAGGCATGCGGAAGAGGCCCTCCTCGGTGAGCCCGCGCTCCCGGATGAAGTCCACACACTGCTCCACCAGCAGGGGTGCCAGGCGCGGGCCATACTTCCGCTCGTGGTGGACTGTGTCCTCCAGGCGCTGCCCAAAGACCCCTGGGCACAGAGAGGAGCTGGTCACACCCTCAGCTAGCCGGCTCGGTGGTGGGGGAGGGCGCTGGGGACAACAGAGGGCAGGGGGTGCTGTCAGGGCCAACGGTGGCTCCCCGGTGAGGGAACAGGTTAGAAACTGGGAGGGCAGGCACCAGGCGGCTGGGACGGGGCAGGAGGGCCTAGCGGGCAGGGGCCTGGCCTGTGGAGCTTGTTCAAGCCTGAGGACCTTGAGGGAGGGCCCTCAGGGAGCATGCATTATGCATTTTATTGATTGGTTTATTTATGCAACACTAACCTCCAAATGGAAGTGGCTTGCATTTAAAAACCCAACACTATGTCCACCGAAAGACGCACTCTAGAATGTTCTTAGTGGCACTCCCTTGCAATCCCTCCAATGGGAAACTACCTAATGCCCATGAGCGGCAGAATGAGCGGGATTGCCATGGTCTACTCATACCATGGAGCATGGGACAGCAATGACAACAGATGGGACACAGCTCAGGCAAAAAGACAGACGATAGATGATGAGAAAGCAGAATCACAACTCAGCATCACTGATCATTAGTGAAATGCAAATCAAAACCACCTCACACCCATGAAGACGGTTACTATCCAAAAAACAGAAAACGTGTTGGTGAGGATGTCAAGAAATTGGAACCCTTGTGCCCTGTTCATGGGAATGTAAAATGGTGCAGCCGCTGTGGGAAACAGTATGGAGGCATGTCAAAAAATTTAAAACACAGTTACCATATGATCCAGCAATTCTATATACCCGAAAGAAGTGAAAGCAGAGACTTGAGCAGATATATGTACACCCATGTTCACAGTATTATTCACAACATCCAAATGGCGGAAGCAACCCAAGTGTCCATCAGTGGATAGATGGGTAAACAAAATGTGATACGTACATACAACAGAATATTATTCAGCCATAAAAAGAAGGAAATTCTGACACATGCTATAACATGGACAAACCTTGAGGACATTTTTCCGAGTGAAACAAGCCAGTCCACTAAAACAAGTAAAATACTGTATGATTCCACTTATATGGGTACTTAGAATAATCAAATTCATAGAGACAGAAGGTAGAATGGTGGTAGCCAGGGATTGGAGGACAATGGAATGGACAGTTATTGTTTAATGGGTACAGAGTCTGTTTTACAAGATGAAAAGAGTTTTGGAGATGAATGATGGTGGTGATTACACATGACGAATATACTTAATGCCACTGAATTGTACACTTAAAAATGGTTAAAATTTTATGTCAGACCTATTTTTACCAACATTTTTTAAAATGAAAAAAAAAACCCATAATTGCTAGCAGAAGCCAGACACAGAGTGTACACTGCATGACTCCATTTATGTAAAGTGCAAAACCAGGTCAGAACATAGTTACCTTGGTGGGTCAGTGACTGGAAGGAGCCTGAGGGGACCCGGGGGTGCTGGTAATACTCGGATTCTGGACCTGGGCACTACTTACCCAGCTTTGTTCACTTTGAGAAAAATCATTAAACTACACACTTGTGACACCTGTGTTCTGTTCACCTTTCTGTTTGCTATATCTCAATAACATTTGCAAAAAAAAAAAAAAATTAGGAAGCAAAATATCCAAAACATTTAATAGAGGACAAGAAAGCAAATGAGGGACAGAGGGAGAGAGCAAGAAGGTAAAGGAACTTTTGACCCAGAAAACCTGTGACAACTAAATACACAACTGGGCAAAGAGGTTCCTGGCAGCCCAGGCAAAGAGTGGAAGGAGTGGAGATCCATGAAGCTCCCTAACTCACGGTGATAGTGAAGGAGAAACAGACTTCTCCCAGCCCTAAGCTCTACAAGGACTCTGGAAGGCCCGCCATCTGCCATCTCCCTATCTCTGACTCAGAGACCATCCCCGCAGGGCGGCTGTGGGGTGGGCCAGAGCATGACATCAAAGCTCCATTCTGTCCAGGCAGTTCTGTCCTCCCAGACGGATGCAGCCCAGGCAGGTGGTGTCCCAAGACCTGAGTGCTGAGCCAGCCAGGTGAGAGGGTGGCAGGATGGATGACTGCCTACTGTAGCTTCCCACACACAATGGCTGTTTTGAAATAAGATACATCAGTCCCTAAGACAATGCCTGACATAGAGCAGGACTCAGTCAATGTTCCTTCTCATGCTGTTCAACCTAAAGACAAAGTATATAGAACCTGGGGGATGAGATTTCTCCCTTCTAGAAAACATGCCCACAAGGAAGGCACCCAGTGACACCATCAATGCTTTGGGGAGAAGTGTGTGGATGCATGTGTGTGTGTGTTTGTGAGTGTGTGAGTGTGTGAGTGTTCATGCCTACACCTGCATGTGGACTTGTGTGTGCATATGTGTGTGTGTGCATGCACTTGTGTGTGCACAAGGAAAGTGTGCTGAACTGGCCGAGACATGGCACTCATGGTACCAGGTGAATGTTCTAAGCACTTTACATGTATCAACATATTTGATCCTCAGACAACTGAATAACTTAGGGAATATTACCATTATTGTTATCATCATCACCATCATCATCATTCCCAATTTCCAGATGAACAAACTGAGAGGCAGCAGGCTCCAGAATGTGCCCAAGTTCACTCAGCATGTGGCAGGGTCAAGGTTCAAACCCAGGCAGTCTACATGGAACATTCTCCTGGATAGATCACATCTTGGGCCACAAATCAGTGAATTTAAGACTACTGAAATCATATCAAGCATCTTTTCCGACCACAATGCTATGAGATTAGAAATCAATTACAGGATAAAAACTGTAAAAAACACAAACACATAAAGGCTGAACAATATGTTACTAAACAACCAAGGGATCACAGAAGAAATCAAAGAAGAAATTTAAAAATGCCTAGAGACAAATGACAATGAAAACATGATGGTCCAAAACTCATGGGATGCAGCAAAAGCAGTTCTAAGAGGGAAGTTTATAGCAATACAATCTTACCTTGGGAAACAAGAACAATCTCAAATAACCTAAACTTACACCTAAAGCAACTAGAGAGAGAACAAACAAAACCCAAAGTTAGTAGAAGGAAAGAAATCATAAAGATCAGAGCAGAAATAAGTAGAGACGAAGAAAATAGCAAAGATCAATGAAACTAAAAACTGGTTCTTTGGCTTCCGGGAAGATGGCAGAAAAGTAAGACATGGAGATCACCTTCCTCCCCACAGATACACCAGAAATACATCTACACGTGGAACAACTCCTACAGAACACCTACTGAACGCTAGCAGAAGACCTCAGACCTCCCAAAAGGCAAGAAACTCCCCACGTACCTGGGTAGGGCAAAAGAAAAAAAAGAAACAACAGAGACAAAAGAATAGGGATGGCACCTGCACCAGTGGGAGGGAGCTGTGAAGGAGGAAAGGTTTCCACACACTAGGAAGCCCCTTCTCGGGCGGAGACTGCGGGTGGCGGAGGGGGGAAGCTTCGGGGCCGCGGAGGAGAGCGCAGCAACAGGGGTGCGGAGGGCAAAGCGGAGAGATTCCCGCACAGAGGATCAGGGCCGACCAGCACTCACCAGCCCGAGAGGCTTATCTGCTCACGCGCCAGGGCGGGCGGGGCTGGGAGTTGAGGCTCGGGCTTCGGTCGGAGCACCGGGAGAGGCCTGGGGTTGGCGGCGTGAACACAGCCTGAAGGGGTTCGTGGACCACGGCTAGCCGGGAGGGAGTCCGGGGAAAAGTCTGGACCTGCCGAAGAGGCAAGAGACTTTTTCTTCCCTCTTTGTTTCCTGGTGCGCGAGGAGAGGGGATTAAGAGCGCTGCTTAAAGGAGCTCCAGAGACGGGCGCAAGCGGCGGCTAAAAGCGCGGACCCCAGAGACGGGCATGAGACGCTAAGGCTGCTGCTGCCGCCACCAAGAAGCCTGTGTGCGAGCACAGGTCACTATCCACACCTCACCTCCTGGGAGCCTGTGCAGCCCGCCACTGCCAGGGTCCCGGGATCCAGGGACAACTCCCCCGAGAGAACTCACAGCACACCTCAGGCTGGTGCAACGTCACACTGGCCTCTGCCGCCGCAGGCTCGCCCCGCACTCCGAGCCCCTCCCTCCCCCAGGCCTGGCTGAGCCAGAGCCCCCGAAACAGCAGCTCCTTTAACCCCGTCCTGTCTGAGCGAAAAACAGATGCCCTCCAGTGACCTACACGCCGAGGCAGGACCAAATCCAAAGCTGAGCCCCTGGGAGCTGTGAGAGCAAAGAAGAGAAAGGGAAATCTCTCCCAGCAGCCTCAGGAGCAGCGAATTAAAGCTCCACAATCAACTTGATGTACCTGCATCTGTGGAATACCTGAATAGACAAGCAATCATCCCAAATTCAGGAGGTGGACTTTGAGAGCAAGATTTATAATTTCTTTCCCTTTTCCTCTTTTAGTGAGTGTGCATGTGTATGCTTCTGTGTGAGATTTTGTCTGTATAGCTTTGCTTCCACCATTTGTCCTAGGGTTCTATCTGTCCGTTTTTTAAAATATTTTTTATTTTAATAACTTTATCTTATTTTACCTTACCTTCTTTCTTTCTTTCCTTCCTTCCTTCCCTCCCTCCCTCCTTTAGACAACGAATCATCCCAAATTGAGGAGGTGGACTTTGAGAGCAAGATTTATGATTTTTTCCCCTTTTCCTCTTTTTGTGAGTGTGTATGTGTATGCTTCTCTGTGAGATTTTGTCTGTATAGCTTCGCTTCCACCATTTGTCCTAGGATTGTATACGTCCGTTTTTTTTCTTTTTTTCTTAATAATTATTTTTTTATTTTAATAACTTTATTATATTTTATCTTATTTTACCTTATCTTTTCTTTTTTCCTTCCTCCCTCCCTGACTTCTTTCTTTCTTTCTCTTTCTCTCGTTCTTTCCTTTCTCTCTTTCTCTCTCCCTCTCCCCCTCCCCTCTCCCTCCCCCTCCCTCCCTCCCTCCCTCCCTCTCTCTCTCTCTCTGCTACTACTAATTCTTTCTTTCTACTTCTTCTTCCTTTTATTCTGAGCCGTGTGGATGAAAGGCTCTTGGTGCTGCAGCCAGGAGTCAGTGCCGTGTCTCTGAGGTGGGAGAGCCAACGTCAGGACACTGGTCCACAAGAGACCTCCAAGCTCCACATAATATCAAATGGTGAAAATCTCCCAGACATCTCCATCTCAACACCAGCACCCAGCTTCACTCAACGACCAGCAAGCTACAGCGCTGGACATCCTATGCCAAACAACTTGCAAGACAGGAACACAGCCTCACTCATTAGCAGAGAGGCTGCCTAAAATCATAACAAGTCCACAGACACCCCAAAACACACCACCAGACGTGGACCTGCCCACCAGAAAGACAAGATCCAGCCTCATCCACCAGAACACAGGCACTAGTCCCCTTCACCAGGAAGCCTACACAACGCACTGAACCAACCTTAGCCACTGGGGACAGGCACCAAACACAACGGAACTACGAACCTGCAGCCTGCAAAAAGGAGACCCCAAACCCAGTAAGATAAGCAAAATGAGAAGACAGAAAAACACACAGCAGATGAAGGAACAAAATAAAAACCCACCAGACCTAACAAATGGAGAGGAAAGAGGCAGTCTACCTGAAAAAGAATTCAGAATAATGATAGTAAAGATGATCCAAAATCTTGGAAATAGAATAGACAAAATGCAAGAAACATTTAACAAGGACCTAGAAGAAACAAAGATGAAACAAACAACAATGAACAACACAATAAATGAAATTAAAAATACTCTAAATGGGATCAATAGCAGAATAACTGAGGCAGAAGAACGGATAAGTGACCTGGAAGATAAAATAGTGGAAATAACTACTGCAGAGCAGAATAAAGAAAAAAGAATGAAAAGAACTGAGGACAGTCTCAGAGACCTCTGGGACAACATTAAACGCACCAACATTCGAATTATAGGGGTTCCAGAAGAAGAAGAGAAAAAGAAAGGGACTGAGAAAATATTTGAAGAGATTATAGTTGAAAACTTCCCTAATATGGGAAAGGAAATAGTTAATCAAGTCCAGGAAGCACAGAGAGTCCCATACAGGATAAATCCAGGAGAAATATGCCAAGACACATATTAATCAAGCTGTCAAAAATTAAATGCAAACAAAACATATTAAAAGCAGCAAGGGAAAAACAACAAATAACACACAAGGGAATCCCCATAAGGTTAACAACTGATCTCTCAGCATAAACTCTGCAAGACAGAAAGGACTGGCAGGACATATTTAAAGTGATGAAGGAGAAAAACCTGCAACCAAGATTACTCTACCCAGCAAGGATCTCATTCACATTTGATGGAGAAATTAAAACCATTACAGACAAGCAAAAGCTGAGAGAGTTCAGCACCACAAAACCAGCTTTACAATAACTGCTAAAGGAACTTCTTTAGGCAAGAAACACAAGACAAGGAAAAGACCTACAATAACGAACCCAACACAATTAAGAAAATGGGAAATAGGAACATACATATCGATAATTACCTTAAATGTAAATGGACTAAATGCTCCCACCAAAAGACACAGATTGGCTGAATGGATACAAAAACACGTCCCATATATTTGCTGTCTACAAGAGACCCACTTCAGACCTAGAGACATATACAGACTGAAAGTAAGGGGATGGAAAAAGACATTTCATGCAAATGGAAACCAAAAGAAAGCTGGAGTAGCAATTCTCATATCAGACAAAATAGACTTTAAAATAGACTATTAGAAGAGACAAAGAAGGACACTACATAATGATCAAGGGATCAATCCAAGAAGAAGATATAACAATTGTAAATATCTATGCACCCAACATAGGAGCACCTCAATATATAAGGCAAATACTAACAGCCATAAAAGGGGAAATGGACAGTAACACATTCATAGTAGGGGACTTTAACACCCCACTTTCACCAATGGACAGATCATCCAAAATGAAAATAAATAAGGAAACACAAGCTTTAAATGATACATTAAACAAGATGGACTTAATTGATATTTATAGGACATTCCATCCAAAAACAACACAATACACATTTTTCTCAAGTGCTCATGGAACATTCTCCAGGATAGATCATATCTTGCGTCACAAATCAAGCCTTGGTAAATTTAAGAAAACTGAAATTGTATCAAGTATCTTTTCTGACCACAACGCTATGAGACTAGATATCAATTACAGGAAAAGATCTGTAAAAAATACAAACACATGGAGGCTAAACAATACACTACTTAATCACGAAGTGATCACTGAAGAAATCAAAGAGAAAATTTAAAAATACCCAGAAACAAATGACAATGGAGACACGACGACCCAAAATCTATGGGATGCAGCAAAAGCAGTTCTAAGAGAGAAGTTTATAGCAATATAATCCTACCTTAAGAAACAGGAAACATCTCGAGTAAACAACCTAACCTTGCACCTAAAGCAATTAGAGAAAGAAGAACAAAAAGACACCAAAGTTAGCAGAAGGAAAGAAATCATAAAAATCAGATCAGAAATAAATGAAAAACAAATGAGGGAAACGATAGCAAAGATCAATAAAACTAAAAGCTGGTTCTTTGAGAAGATAAACAAAATTGATAAACCATTAGCCAGACTCATCAAGAAAAAAAGGGAGAAGACTCAAATCAATAGAATTAGAAATGAAAAAGGAGAAGTAACAACTGACACTGCAGAAATACAAAAGATCATGAGAGATTACTACAAGCAACTCTATGCCAATAAAATGCACAACCTGGAAGAAATGGACAAATTCTTAGAAATGCACAACCTGCCAAGACTGAATCAGGAAGAAACAGAAAATATGAACAGACCAATCACAAGCACTGAAATTGAAACGGTGATTAAAAAGCTTCCAAGAAACAAAAGCCCAGGACCAGATGGCTTCACAGGCGATTCTATCAAACATTTAGAGGAGAGCTAGTACCTATCCTTCTCAAACTCTTCTAAAATATAGCAGAGGGAGGAACATTCCCAAACACATTCTACCAGGCCACCATCACCCAGATACCAAAACCAGACAAGGATGTCACAAAGAAAGAAAATACAGGCCAATATCACTGATGAACACAGATGCAAATATCCTCAACAAAATACTAGCAAACAGAATCCAACAGCACATTAAACGGATCATACACCATGATCCAGTGGGGTTTATTCCAGGAATGCAAGGATTCTTCAATATACGCAAATCAATCAACGTGATACACCATATTAACAAATTGAAGGACAGAAACCGTATGATCATCTCAACAGATGCAGAGAAAGCTTCTGACAAAATTCAACACCCATTTATGATAAAAACCCTGCAGAAAGTAGGCATAGAGGGAACTTTCCTCGACATAATAAATGCCATATATGACAAACCCACAGCCAACATCGCCCTCAATGGTGAAAACGTGAAAGCATTTCCACTAAGATCAGGAAAAAGACAAGGTTGCCCACTCTCACTACTCTTATTCAACATACTTTTGGAAGTTTTAGCCACAGCAATCAGAGCAGAAAAGGAAATAAAAGGAATCCAAATCGGAAAAGAAGAAGTAAAGCTGTCACTGTTTGCCGATGACATGATACTATACAAAGAGAATCCTAAAGATGTTACCAGAAAACTACTAGAGCTAATCAATGAATTTGGTAAAGTAGCAGGATGCAAAATTAATGCACAGAAATCTCTTACATTCCTATATACTAATGATGAAAAATCTGAAATTGAAATCGACAAAATACTCCCATTTACCACTACAACAAAAAGAATAAAATATCTAGGAATAAGCCTACCTAAGGAGACAAAAGACCTGTATGCAGAATATTATAGGACACTGATGAAAGAAATGAAAGATGATACAAACAGATGGAAAGATATAACATATTCTTGGATTGGAAGAATCAACATTGTGAAAATGACTCTCCTACCCAAAGCAATCTACAGATTCAATGCAATCCCTATGAAACTACCACTGGCATTTTTCACAGAACTAGAACAAAATATTTCACAATTTGTATGGAAACACAAAAGACCCCGAATAGCCAAAGCAATCTTGAGAACGAAAAACGGTGCTGGAGGAATCAGGCTCCCTGACTTCAGACTATACTACAAAGCTACAGTAATCAAGACAGTATGGTACTGGCACAAAAACAGAAAGATAGATCAATGGAACAGGATAGAAAGCCCAGAGATAAACCCACGCACATATGGTCACCTTATCTTTGATAAAGGAGGCAGGAATGTACAGTGGAGAAAGGACAGCCTCTTCAATAAGTGGTGCTGGGAAAACTGGACAGGTACATGTAACAGTATGAGATTAGATCACTCCCTAACACCATACACAAAAATAAGCTCAAAATGGATTAAAGACCTAAATGTAAGGCCAGAAACTATCAAACTCTTAGAGGAAAACAGAGGCAGAACACTCTATGACATAAATCACAGCAAGATCCTTTTTGATCCACCTCCTAGAGAAATGGAAATAAAAACAAAAATAAAATAAATGGGACCTAATGAAACTTCAAAGCTTTTGCACAGCAAAGGAAACCATAAACAAGACCAAAAGACAACCCTCAGAATGGGAGAAAATATTTGCAAATGAAGCAACTGACAAAGGATTCATCTCCAAAATTTATAAGCAGCTCATGCAGCTCAATAACAAAAAAAACAAACAACCCAATCCAAAAAAGGGCAGAAGACCTAAACAGACATTTCTCCAAAGAAGATATACAGACTGCCAACAAACACATGAAAGAATGCTCAACATCATTAATCATTAGGGAAATGCAAATCAAAACTACAATGAGATATCATCTCACACCAGTCAGAATGGCCATCATCAAAAAATCTAGAAACAATAAATGCTGGAGAGGGTGTGGAGAAAAGGGAACCCTCTTGCACTGTTGGTGGGAATCTAAATTGATACAGCCACTGTGGAGAACAGTATGGACGTTCCTTAAAAAACTACAAATAGAACTACCATATGACCCAGCAATCCCACTACTGGGCATATACCCTGAGAAAACCATAATTCAAAACGAGTCATATACCAAAATGTTCATTGCAGCTCTATTTACAATAGCCCGGAGATGGAAACAACCTAAGTGTCCAGCATCGGATGAATGGATAAAGAAGATGTGGCACATGTATACAATGGAATATTACTCAGCCATAAAAAGAAACAAAATAGAGCTATTTGTAATGAGGTGGATAGACCTAGAGTCTGTCACAGAGAGTGAAGTAAGTCAGAAAGAGAAAGACAAATACTGTATGCTAACACATATATATGGAATTTAAGGGGAAAAAAATGTCATGAAGAACTTAGCGGTAAGACACAGACCTACTAGAGAATGGACTTGAGGATATGGGGAGGGGGAAGGGTAAGCTGTGACAAAGCGAGAGAGAGGCATGGACATATATACACTACCAAACGTATGGTAGATAGCTAGTGGGAAGTAGCCGCATAGCACAGGGAGATCAGCTCGGTGCTTTGTGACCACCTAGAGGGGTGGGATAGGGAGGGTGGGAGGGAGGGAGTCGCAAGAGGGAAGAGATATGGGAGCATATGTATATGTATAACTGATTCACTTTGTTATAAAGCAGAAACTAACACACCATTGTAAAGCAGTTATACTCCAATTAAAAATAATAAAAAATAAATAAAAACTAGTTCTTTGAGAAGGTAAACAAAATTGATAAACGTTTTTCAAGAAAAAAAAGGAGAGGACTCAAATCAATAAAATTCGAAATGAAAAGGGAGAAATTACAACTGACACCACAGAAATACAAAGGATCATAAGATACTATTACAAGCAACTATATGCCAATAAAATGGACAACCTAGAAGAAATGGACAAATTCTTAGAAAGCTGCAATCTCCCAAGACTGAACCAGGAAGAAATAGAAAATATGAATGGACTAATCACAAGTAATGAAATTGAAACAGTGATTAAAATACTTCCAACAAAAGTCCAGGACCAGATGGCTTCACAGGCCAATTCTATCAAACATTTAGAGAAAAGTTAACACCTATCCTTCTCAAACTCTTCCAAAAAAGTGCAGAGGAAGGAACACTCCCCCAAGCTCTTTATATGAGGCCACCATCACCCTGATACCAAAACCAGACAAAGATACCACAAAAAGAAAAGTACATGCCAGTATCATTGATGAACATAGATGCAAAAATATTCAACAAAATAGTGGAAAACCAAATCCAAAAATATATTAAAAAGATCATACACCAGTATCAAGTGGGATTTATCCCAGGAAATGCAAGGATTCTTCAATATCTGCCAATCAATCAGTATGATACACCACATTAACAAACTGAAGAATAAAAACCATATGATCATCTCAATATATGCAGAAAAGGCTTTTAAGAAAATTCAACACCCATATATGATAAAAGCTCTCCAGAAAGTGCGAACAGAGGGAACTTACCTCAACATAATAAAGGCCATATATGACAAACCCACAGCTAACATCATTCTCAATGGTGAAAAGCTGAAAGCATTTCCTCTAAGATCAGGAACAAGGCAAGAATGTCCACTGTCACAACTTTTATTCAACATAGTTTTGGAAGTCCAAGAAATAGAAGGAACCCAAATTGGAAAAGAAGAATTAAAACCATCACTGTTTGCAGATGACACAATATTATACATAGAAAATCCTAAAGATGCTACCAGAAAACCACTAGAGCTCATCAATGAATTCGGTAAAGTTGCAGGGTACAAATTTAATACACAGAAATCTCTTGCATTCGTATACACTAAAATGAAATATCAGAAAGAGAAATTAAGGAAACAATCCCATTTACCATTGCATCAAAAAGAATAAAATACCTAGGAATAAACCTACCTGAGGAGACAAAATCCTCTACTCTGAAAACTATAATACTCTGATGAAAGAAATTGGAGATGACACAAACAGATGGAAGGATATACCATGTTCTTGGATTAGAAGAATCAATATTGTCAAAATGACCATACTACCCAAGGCAATCTACAGATTCAGTGCAATCCCTATCAAATTACCAGTGGCATTTTTCACAGAAGTAGAACAAAAAATCTTAAAATTTATGTGGAAACACAAAAGACCCTGAATAGCCAAAGCAATCCTGAGATAGAAAAACAGAGCTCGAGGAATCAAACTCCCTGACTTCAGACTATACTACAAAGCTACAGTAATCAAGACAGTATGGTACTGGCACAAAAACAGAAAGACAGATCAATGGAACAGGACAGAAAGCCCAGAGATAAACCCACGCACATATGGTCACCTTATCTTTGATAAAGGAGGCAGGAATGTACAGTGGAGAAAGGACAGCCTCTTCAATAAGTGGTGTTGGTCATGCCATGTAATTTTAGAGTTACACTAATGTTTACTAGAAAATCTAAAATACCTGAGCACTTCATGCCTGAAACACAGGACTGTAGCTGAGTAAATCGTTGGCCCAAAAACAATGGATTTTCCCTCCAACCTTAGAAAATACTAAGTATCAATACTATGTAATTAGTACATACATAATACTTAGTACATACACAATACATATATAATTAGTAAGTACATAATACTATGTAATTAGTATTAGAATATTTCTATTTTCATTTTCACAATTAGTAAAAAATAAAATTAAAGGGTAGAAAGAGTATACTCCTGGCATCATTATAAGCTTAATATGTGAATTTTGATAACCATTTTTAAAATCCATGTTCTAAGAAAATTAACTGTTTTTAAATATTTAGAAGACCAACTTCAATATCTTGAAGGCAGTGAATTCATTGTCATATCTAATTATAAGTAAAAACAAAATCTTGAATGTAATTTTGAAGTTTTGGCTGATATCTGTTATTGGATGCCTTTCATGCTATCCTGTGCTCGGATGTTGAGCATGCATTTAGGGTAGAAAATAATAGCTTACTGTCACAATGAATCTTTTATCCATAATATGCATTTGGCCTTACCAAAAAAGCTTACAAAATTGTGCTTATTCCTTATGATTTAGTCGGTGATTTGTTTATGTCTTATTTTAAAGAAAGTGCTGTAAATACTGATCTCTGAAATAGGTATTTAAATATTGCCTGTCAATACAGCCGATTTTTTTCTTTTAAATGTAAATAAAATAATGCTCGTCCAATAAATTTGCTTTCATTATTTTTAAATCAATAAAATAATGCAAATATCATGCTCAAAAAAAAAAAGTGGTGCTGGGAAAACAGGAAAGCTACATGTAAAACAATGAAATTAGAACATTCTCTAACACCATGCACAAAAATAAACTCGAAATGGATCAAAGACCTAAATGTAAGGCCGGACACTATAAAACTCTTAGAGGAAAACACAGAACACTCTTTGACATAAATGGCAGCAATATCTTTTGTGATCCACGTCCTAGAGTAATGAAAATAAAAACGGAAATAAACAAATGGGACGTAATTAAACTTAAAGGCTTCTGCACAGCAAAGGAAACCATAAACGAAACAAAAAGACAACCCACAGAATGGGAGAAAATATTTGCAAATGAAGCGACTAACAAGGGATTAATCTCCAAAATATATAAACAGCTCACGCAGCTCTATGTCAAAAAAAAATATACCCAATCAAAAAATGGGCAGAAGATCTAAATAGACATTTCTCAAAGAAGACATACAGATGGCCAAAAAAGCACATGAAAGATGCTCAATGTCACTAATTACCAGAGAAATGCAAATCAAAACTACAATGCGGTATCACCTCACACAGGTCAGAACGGCCATCGTCAAAAAGTCTACAAACAGGGCTTCCCTGGTGGCATGGTGGATAAGAATCTGCCTGCCAATGCAGGGGACACAGGTTCGGTCCCCGGTCCAGGAAGATCCCACATGCCACAGAGCAACTAAGCCCATACGCCACAACTACTGAAGCCCTCATTCCTAGAGCCCATGCTCCGCAACAAGAGAAGCCACCGTAATGAGAAGCCTGCGCACCGCAACGAAGAGTAGCGCCCGCTCGCTGCAAATAGAGAAAGCCACGCACAGCAACAAAGACCCAATGCAGCCAAAAATAAATAATTAGATAAATAAATAAAACTATTATAATTTGTGGACTAAACTAGCAGCAAAATTTGTAAAAAAAAAAAAAAAAACTACAAACAATAAATGCTGGAGAGGGTGTGGAGAAAAGGGAACCCTCCTACATTGTTGGTGGGAATGTAAATTGGTACAACCACTATGGAGAACAGTATGAAGCTTCCTTAAAAAACAAAAAACAGAACTACCATATGATCCAGCAATCCCACTCCTTGGCATATATCTGCAGAAAACCATAATCCGAAAGGATACATACACCACAATGTTCACTGCCGCACTATTTACAATAGCCAAGACACAGAAGCAACCTAAATGTCCATCGTCAGAGGAATGGATAAGAAGATACCATATATATATATATACAATGGAATATTACTCAGAGAAAAAAAGAACAAAATAATGCCATTTGCAGCAACATGGATGGACCTAGAGATTATCATACTAAGTGAAGTGAGACAGAGAAAGACAAATATCAAATGACATCACTCATATGTGGAATCTAATAAAAAAAGATACAAATGAACTTATTTACAAAACAGAAACAGACTTACAGATATCGAGAACTTATGGTTACCAAAGGGGAAACGTGGGGGGGTTGATGAACACACACACACTACCACATATAAGATAGATAACCAACAAGGACCTAATGTATAGCACAGGGAACTCTGCTCAGTATTCTGTGATAATCTATATGAGAAAAGAATCTAAAAAAGAATGAGTATATGTATAACTTAATCACTTTGCTGAAAAGTGATTCACACTTCAGTAATCACACCTGAAACTAACACAGTATTGTAAGTCAACTATACTCCAATAAAATAAAAAAATAAATTAAAAAAAAAACCCAGGCAGTCTGGCTCCAGGTCCAGAGAATGTTCTAAGCCCCACTGCTGCTCTCCACCCATGCTGGAGCATGGACACCTATGTGATGCTATCCACCCACCAGCCTCGCTTCCTGTGTCTCTCCTGTCTTTCTTCACCAGTAGTTCCCAAAGATGTGGTCATTTGGGCAAAAGGCAGAGGTAAGCAGAGGCTAGAATACTGACAAGAAAGGAAAAACTGTCTGCCTTCTGGGATTTGGTGGGAGAGCCAAGCTGCCCCTGCCCACAGGGGTGGGGCCCGATGGGCCAGTCAACCGTCCTGAGCACAGTATCCTGGCCTCTCTGGCCAGCCTGAGAGTGGCCTGCGTTGGTCCGGGGACACAGAGCCACTGTTCCCTCTCACTTCACTTACGCCCAGCAATGAACCACATGGGTCCACATGCTCTTGTTGAGCTAGTAAGATGTCTGAAACATTTTTAAATTAGTTATTTAAAATCCAAAGATTTCATATAAAAATCTGGATTCCCAGCTTCTCTTAAAAGAATCCACAGATCACGTGGCACCTGGCCAGAATTCCCAAATGGTTACACTGACGGAGTTCAGTGGCACTTATGCCCTTTTGATAGCCCATGTATTTCCTAATTCTCCACAGACCCCACCATTCGCTATTGCCTCACATCCAGTCCACACTTCACTCATGTGGATTTGCCAGGTACTCACCTCTTTTGCTTCAACCTCCATGGCACAGACTACCCCCCAGGGCCAGGATGAAGTAGGAGACTGGCCCTGACTCCCAGAAGGTAGAAATGCGAAACCAGGCCTATCGTGACCAGAGACATCTGCTAGGACCTCAAATGAGCAGGCAGAGAACATACAGGGGGAACTACCCATATGCAGAGGGTCCTCAAGAGGGGAAGAAGCCAGCCTGGCACTGCATCCCTGGCACCTGCCTCCTGCCTTCCTCCCCACTCAGGCCCCTGCTCTGTCCCTTTCACTTCCGCTTTACCCACTATGCGAGCATCCCGAATACATCTGCTTTCCTGCTGCCTGGACTGCACAGGAGGACTCTTCCCTGTTCAGTGTGTGTAAAATTCTTATTAGCCCTTGGGAACAGCTCAGGTGTCCCCTCCTATGTGAGCTGTCCCAGATCCTCCCTTCAGCACAACCACAGTGCTCTTGGGCTCCCTCCCTGGCCCTCTACCACTGACCATGTGAAGACACTCGCCTCTGCACGGATCCTCACTGGGAACCAGCCCCTCTCCCCAGTCCTGAGCCAATGCTGGGCTTGGAACAGAGGTCAAGGAGCACTGAGCGAAGGAGGGTGGACACACAGTCCAGGACAGTCTGTGGTCCCAAGTTCATGCACTCAGCTCCCCACCCTCGGCTCAGTGACTGAAGGCCATAGTCAGGGAAGAGAGACACTGAGGAAAGGAATTCTAAAATTCTCTCTAGAGATTCACAACGCTTAGGTAATTCCATCCAGCCTCCTCTTGGCCCCAGCCCTTCCTACTCTCCCATTTCCTGTCCCCAGGACATCTGCTGTCTACCTGTCCATTCATCCATCCATCCATCCATCCACCCTTCCATCACTCTTGCGTTTGTGCCCCACCCTGTTCTAGGTCCTAGAGGATCTCAGAGCTGCCCAGAGGGCTAGAAACATGTAAATCCTACCACGGGCTCCTCTGCTGAAAACCCCTTGCTGCCTCCCTCCTCCTTACCCAGGATAAAATCCAAACTTGGCAGGCAGAGAGGCAACGGCCTGCCGCCCTCCCTCCACCAGCTTCTGGGGCACAGAGTCTGGGCCCGGCAGAGGGCAGCTGCTGCACGGCCAGCCCCGCTGTTCATGCCGTGCCTGCGGTCAGGCGGCTCCCACGTCTCTGAAGCCCTCTCCCAACCTCAGCTCAACCACTGCTTCCTCCTGTGAAGCCTTCCAGACCACTCTTCCAGCCCCCTAAACAGGGCTGTGAGAGCCAGGAAATGGAAGTCCACAGGATCCCGAGTGCTTCTAAACAGAGGCGATTTAGAGGAGGAGGGAACATCAGAATTGGGGTCTAAGAATGAGCAGGACATAGCCAGGCAGACAGGCGGGGTGCTGGGGGCGTGCATGAGCAGAGACCCCAAGGCAGAACATGAGCGGGGGGCCGGGGGGGTGTCTGACAAGGGCCCCAGGGGTTGGAGGGTGGGTGTGAGAGAGCCTGACTGAAGAGGATGGGAGCATGGCAGCCCCCAGTCCTGATATGGACCATGAGCCCTGGTGAGCACTAACCCCATACATGGCTCAGGGGCTCTGGGAAATGATGAGACTCCCCCAGAGGCCCTCCAAGCGCTGAGCCTGGTGAGAGCGCTGAGCTAGGGATAGGGAATGGGAACACAGGGGGCAGGTGATGGTCAAGGCTGAAGGCCACAGAGACAAAGATTCTGAGCCTGCACCTGCACTGGTCTGGGTGCACGTCCTGACTAAGCCACTGAGGAGCAGAGTAGCCTCCTTTCCTAGGTCTCAGTTTCTCCATCTATAAAATGGGGATGATCACACTTGTCTTTAGAGACTGCCCAGAGGCCCTGATCCCAGCCACCACCAGGCCCAGGACTGACCCCACATTCCCGGCAAGGCACCGTGGAGCCTTGCATCCGACCTTGTACAGGCTTCAGGTGTGAGCTGCCCCCCTCACCACCCTTGGTGGGGAGATGCTCCGGGAGCCCCATGGGAAAGGTTCATTCCAGCTCAACCTCCCAGGGCTCTGCTCCCAGCTTCCTCCTGCTGGAGGTACCCTGTGCTCAGGCTACAGGTCTGGCCTCCCTCAGCCAGAGCCTGGCAGGGCCTGGAACGGCTGTGCTGAACTTCCTCAGCCCTCCTGGCACGTCTCAGAGGGGGAGCCTTGCCAAGAACCAGTCTCAGTAGGTCTGTCGGATCCCTGGAAACCCAGCCAGTGTGCGGGTTCCTCGAGGGCCCAGCCCACACTCTTCTCCAGTGGCACAGCCGGCGCTTTGTGAGGAAGCTGGCAGAGGCTGCCTTTCCTCTGGATGAACCTGCGGACGGGCTCAGAGCTGGGCCAGGCCTCCTCCCCTGCCAGCTGCTCCCTGGCAAAGCCCGGCCCTCACTCCCCTCTCCCCAGAATCCCAAGCAGGGGCAGGAAGGGACAGGCCCAGCACTCAGCTGACTCAGATCCCTGTCCTGGGTGACCCTGGGCACCGTCCTCAACCTCCCTGAGCTTTGGTCTCTGCCACTTCATGGGGCCGTCGGCAGCCACGGGAGAGCCTACAGCACCAGGTGCTTGAGAAATGTGGCCTTCTCCTGACCCAGGAGGGCCAGCCCAGGATAGGGTGGGCTCTGCCTGCCCCCGGGTCCCAGCAGGGAAGGGAGGCAGCCGAGATTCCCTCTGGAGCTGATCCCCGAGAGGAGACCTCAGTCTCCTAGTATGGCTCTGGCCATACTAGGGCTCTCTCCAGTTGGGGGGAGAGGCACATAGAGAAGAGACACAATGAGGACAATAATTCTTAAATTCTCTCCAGAGATTCACAAACTGTGGGTAAACCCTTCCTGTTCTCTACTCCCCTCCCCAGGACACTTGCCGTCCTCCGTGCACGCACCCCACGGTTTGTAAATCCACTTTCCATCACTCCCACACTTGTGCCTATGGGCACTGCCCTCCGCTAGGTACTACAGAGCCTCAGCTCTGCTCGGAACAGCTGTAACTAATTGGCTGGGATGTAGCCAAGTTTCAACAACCAAGAGGCTGAAATCAGCCCAAGGGAGAGAAATAGAGCGAGAGGCAACATCTTGGGGGGTGTCCTGCCCGAGGGAAGCTGGTCCCCAGGGCAGAAGTGACCCCTACCCTCTGGTGTTCGCCAGCCCCACGCCCAGACACGGGTGACTTCCTGAGGCCTGGAGAGGCAAACGTGGGCTAAGCACTGGACTTGGAGTCGGTAGCCCAGAGCTGGCATCCTACCTGGTCCCCTCAGTAGTGGTGGTGGTGGTGGGGTGATCCTTTGGAAGTTCCCGCGCCCCGGAAGACTAGGCTCTTCATCCCTGCACATGGGATGCCCACCACCCGGGCGGGAGGTAGGAGGAGCTGTCCCAGCGCTGCTTCTTCCCCCAACACGCGCGCGCCCGCTCCCCCAGCCCGGCGACCGGTCCCGCTGCTGCCCCCCACCCCGCCCGCCCTCCCTCCCTCCCCCTGGGCGCCCCGCGACCCGCCGGCGCAGCGCTGTCCTCGCCCGCGCGTGGGGCCGGAGCCGAGCGCGCTGTCGGCCAGGAACGCCGCTTCCGCTCGGCTTCGCTGGGCGTCCGAACCCCCTCCCGCGGTACCTGGGGCGGCGGCGGGAGCGCAGCAGGCTGGCAGGCGGCAGGGCGACCGCGGGCAGGCGCGGCACCCGGAGAAGGCCCGCGCGGCCGGCATCAGGCCCATGGCGCGCCCGGGCGCGGCGGCGCGGCGGCGGCAGGAATGCCCGGCACGCGCGCAGGTAGCGTCTTGCCCGCCGCCCGCCCCAGGCCCGGACCCTGGAGCGAGGGAGGCAGGGCCTGGGCCCGGCGAGTTCCTGAAACGCTGCTCCTGGAGTCGGCCCCCGTGGCGCTCCCGGCTCAGACCTCTGACCCGCTTCTTCCTAACGCTCGGTGTTACAAGCACCTGTAGGAATACTAGCAACTTCCAATGATCCGCCCCTTCTTCCTGGTCAAGGGCTCGCTTTAGGAAATTCCTCGCCCCGCAGAATGGGAGGCAGGTGTTCCAAGTGGAGGCCAGGTGATTTCGGTTTGGGTCAAGCAGCGGGGTGAGTGCCTAGCCGTCTACAGCTGGGCTGCTGCCTGTGGAGCTGGCGTTCAGGGCTCCAACCCTCTGCCTTGCCGAGGGGCCAGCGCCCCAGTGCCACGGAGGGTGCTTAGGACTTAACACAAGCGTCTTGTGCAGCCCTGAGCTGTATGAGTATTAATGTCCCATTTTACAGATGAGGCAGCTGAAGCTCAGAGAGGTTTTGTAATTTTCCCAAGGTCACCCAACTAGTAAGTAACAGATCGTCAATTCAAACCTATATTATCTTTCTGCAAAGCCTGAGTTCTTCCCAGAGTAGGATTCTATCCCAGAGAAAAAAACCCACAATCCCACATTTCCAGAGGGTGCAAAGTGTGAGGACCGAGATGGGTGCACAGCTTCAGGCATTCACCAGGAGGGCAGGTGGACAGAGAAGCAAAGCTGGGGCCCTGCAATACCAGAAGAAGGGGTGGAGGTCCCCAGGGGTCTGTGGGCAGAATTCTGTAAGGGAAGGGCTTAGGGGAGCCCTGGGGCTGGAAGGGGTGGGAGCTCATCTGAAATCCAGTGTGTAGGGTAGGGTCACTTTTCTTGCTCTTACTAAGCAGGGCCTAGACCAGAATGAGGCAAGTGAATTTTGCACTTCAGGTGCAAGGTTAAAGGGGGTGCCAAAAATTTCAGTAATCAAGAGAACTATTTTTGCGATATTTAAAAAAATACAAATTAATGCCAAAAAATCCATGAGGAACAAAATATCAAAATTTTAAATAAAGACAGGATCCGACCCTGGACTTGCACAGACTTTGTGAGAGCCTCATTTGCCTCACCCTAATCCCACCCACAGATCCTGTCTTTAAAATTTTGATAGTCTGTTTATCATGGTTGTGGTGGGCTGAACAATGCCTCCCTCGAGACGTCCATGTCCTAATCCCTAGAACCTGTGACGTTGCTACCTTAACTAGCAAAAGGGATGTTGTAGATAGGATTGAGGACAAGAGGTTATACTAGATTATCTCAGTGGGCCTTAAAAAATGGAGGTAGAGGGAAATTTGACTACAGAAGAGGAGGCAACATTAGGAGGGAAGCAGAAACCCAAGAATGTGAGCAGCTTCTAGGAAGCGGAAGAGGCAAAGATCCATTCTCCCCTGGAGCTCTCAGAAGGAACCAGCCCTGACGCCATGATTTCAGTATCTTCAATATCACAAAAATTCAGTTCTTCCGACTGCCGACTTTTAGAAGGGTGAGCAAATAAATCTGTGTTATTTTAAACTGAATTTGTGACAATTTGTTAAAGCAGCAATCGGAAACTAACATAATGGATTTTTTAGCATTAATTTTCATTCTAAAAAATTAAATATTCATCCTGATCACTGAGTTTTTTGGTGCTCCCTTAAATTTTATGCCCCAGGCCAGGGAGGCCCCCTAGTCCTGGTCCTGTTGCTAGTGTGCGGGGTGGGCGCTGAAGTCCTCCCGAGTGCTGGGAACGTGGGGAGGGGCTCGGTGCTCTCCCCTCCCAGCGTTCAGGTACACGTGAAGGCGGGAGGGGTGGTTCATGGGGCCAGGGGGCCGTAAGTCAGGGAGTATCCTGCCCTCAACCTGCCGGAAAAGCCTGGAGCCCCCATGGCCCACAGTCCCCAAGGTCTGATCAGCTCTGCCCATGTTAAAGAGAAGGGTCCAAGGGCTCAGGGGAGGCACCTACTCCGGGGGAGGGGGGTCCTCCCAGGTAGGCAGAGGGCTCTGGCAACTGACTTGCTTTCTCTTTTCTGAGCCACGGTTTCCCCACCTGTATGGTCAGAGAGTTAGACTGGCCAATCTCTAGGGAATCCCTCCACCCAACCTCCTGCCCAGATTCCCCAGATGGATGGAGGTCTGCAGCTGCCCCCCATTTAGAAGCTCTGGACTCTGATGCGCACTGCCACAATGAACTCTAGGTTAAACCCTGGCCAGGTCAACACCCACGTCACCTTGTGGGGGTCTTTTTAATCCGTGGGGCCTGAGATGGGGGATGGGTATGCAAAGATAGTCATGAAACTTTCCTCTTGGGGTGGGCCAGGGAGCTGAGAGGCTGGGGATCTGTCCTCTCACACGAGCACCTGGTGACAGGTGACCTCTTGAGCTGGGGTGGCTCTCGTTCCTGGGCTGGGTCCAGGACCTCGGGGACTACCTCTGTCCTCAGTCTTGCCTCCCTCCCCCGTCCCCACACCACTCTTAAGACAACGCAGATCCAGAGACCATGGTGCCTGGCAACAGAGCACCCTTGGATGGGCTCACCCTGGAGGCAGGCTGCCCCTGCTCCCAACCCTGCTGTGTGCTGTTAGGCAAGTTGCTGAACCTCTCTGGGCCTCTCTGTCCCTCTCTACAATATAATTTTGATACAATGAACCACTGTCAAGAGTAGCAAATGGCAAGCATGAGACCCCTTCCTCTTTCCTCTGACTGATGTGGAGGACCAAGGCTGTCTGGGAAGAAACTGCGAGCCAGCGAACCCGACCATAGGACACCCCGAGGGCTCCCGGCATCCTTCTCTCCGGACCCGGCATCCAGCCCCAGGGCTCTGGGTTAGAATGCTGGCTTCCTGCTTACTTCTTTGGGACCTGGACAGATTACTTGAGCCTCTCTGCTGCCCAGTCTCCTCACCTGTAAACGGGGCTATAGCAGGACTGATTCCAAAGGGCTATTGTGAGGGTCAGCTGGGGTGCAGAGCCCCGCACGGGGGCACGCTGAACAAACAGCTGCCCTGGAGAGTGGCTACCTCAACCCAACTTCTCCCCTTGCGGCTGGGAGTCACCAGGACATCACGCAGTGCTGCTGGTACACACCTCCACTGGCCTCATCTTAGCAATGACCATGACAAACTCTTCCAGCCCTGGGATCTGAGCTCTTCTTAGCACACACGGAAAGCCAGGCAGACCCAGCTGCAGGGGCATTTCCACCACAGCCGCTGGGAGGGAAGGCAGACTTAGCGAGCCAGCAAGGTGGGTCAAAGGCAGTTACTTGAGCAGTTAGCATCCTGAGTTTCACAGGAAGCAGTGGTGAGCAGCCCCCTATAAATCACCCCTGCTGGCTTGCCAGGCTCTCCCAAGATAAGGCAGCTGCTCCTCCACCCTGTTCTCCTGGGAAACGGCCCCGGGCTCCCCGGCCGCCTGTCAGTGGGGTCTGTGGCTGGGGGCTATTTCCCCTGTCCTGGGGATCCAAGCTCGAAGGCTCCTGGAGCACTTCAGGGGAGAAGCCTTGAGGGCTGCAGGGGAAGGAGGCCCAAGGGTGCTGTGTACTGACCCATATACTAAGAAGAGGACGGATCTGGCCTCTGTGAGCTTGGGGCTGGATGGGGTCCAAGGCCTGTAGCACCAATTTCTCCTCCACGTGGCATGTGGCCCCTCAGGGCCCACCAGAATGGGCCCAGGGTACCAGGATCAGACTCAAGTGCCCCTCCTGCTGGCTCAGTGACTGCAGCCCAGCCCAGGTCAGCGACAGTCCTATCCTTCCCCTTTTGGAAAGGCTGCCAGGAAAGACCCAGGCCCACTGGCCTGGTGGGTTAACATCCAGGGGAAATCGAAATAAGACTTTCTCTTCTTGAATCTCCCAGAAGGGCTGGGATCTGGAGTAAGCAGTGCTGGGGAGAAGTGGTCCACTTAAGATCTCAGGCTGCACCACTGCCTGGGCTGGGGTCAGTGACCTTTCATCCTGAATCTGACTGTGCCCCGAGGGCTTCCGTTTGGAGATGTCATTCCAGCAAATACTGGCCACAACCAGCTGGACTAACAAGGTTGCTTTGTGTACCTCCAAGTTGTCCTGAGGCTGGATTTTCTCCAGGTCAAGTGTCCTGCCCTGTGGCTTCTGGGAGCCGCATTCGTCCCCCTGTTTCCCCCATGATTTCTGAGGAACTTAGGACAGGACTGTCAGCTCTGAGGGGGCTCAGGGGAAAGTCTCCAGAGGCCTGTGAGAGCCACACACACATCAGGGTGGGGTCCGGCATGGGCAGCGAAGCTGTGATGGCCACTGCAAGGCTGCCGCCTGGCCCCTCGTGCCCCTCCCCAGCGAGGAGCTGTCACTCTGGGCAAGGACACCGTTCCCATACCAGGCTCCTGGCCCCAGGACTGTCACTCTGTGTTGCTGCCTGTAACGTTGGGACAGTTGCTGGGCTTTGCTCACCGGTGCCACTGGGTAGGGGGGATAGTTAACATGCTACCAGTTACTGAGCGCTAACCCCGACCCCCAGACTCCTGCATCCAACTGCCCACTCAGGATGCCCACTGCTTTAATGACTAACAGGCATCTCAAACCCATACATGCCCAAATAGAGCTGTGGTCTTGCTGCACTGTCCCAAACCTGCTCTAGGCCGTGTCTTCCTCACTCACTTAATGACAGTTCTTTCTGTCTGCTCGATCAGACCCCTGGGAGTCCACCTTCACTGCTCCCTTTCTCTCAAACCCACATCCAAGAGATCTTGTAGGTCCTACTTTCAAAACAGATTTGGAATCTGCTCACTTTCACCACCACCCAGCATAGTGTAAGCACCCTTGTCTCTCACCTGAATTACTGCAAACAGGTCCCCCGGCTTCCCCTTTTCCCGCTCTGGTCAGCAGTCAGAGCGGCCCTTTTAACTATCTATCAGATCACGTCCTTCCTCTGCCATCAGGCTCCTGTGCATCTGGCCCTGTCCCTCACTCCCTCATCCCACCTGCCTCCGAGCTGGTTCAAGACCACCTCAGATGCTCTCTGTTTTTGCCCAAGCTGTTGCCTGGGTCTGTCACACTTCCACCCGACATCCTCCTGGCTCACTTTCTCACTTCTTCAAGACTTTGGGTGTCACTCTATCATTAGGCTCACCCTCACTACTGTATTTTAAATGGCTCTATTTTTTTTTTTTTCTTTCAGTAGCACTCACCACCTTCTAACACAGCAGTTCTCGAAGTGTGGGCCCCAGACCAGCAGCATCAGTATCACCCGGGAACTTGTTAGAAACACAAATCCTAGTGAGTTGGAAACTCTGGGGGAGGATAAAACAGTCTCCCTTTTCTTCTGGGTGGTTCTGATGAGAACAATTGCTCTGTGCCATGAGATGTACGTTCCTGTTACTCTCTGTCTTGGGGAGTAGAATGGAAGCTCCGTCTGATCCCTCCTGTGTGCCCCGCCTGCACGTGGCAGACGTTCTGTGTTGAATGAATAGAACTATTTAGTTTTGAGAGTTCTGAGCACTTTGCATCCATTTTCTCTCTTAATTCTCATGACAATTCTGCAAAGAAGATATTCTTATTCCAATTCTACAGACAAGGACACAGAGAGGGTAAGTGGCATGCCCAGAGTCACACAGCAAGCAAGGGGCAGAGCCAGATCACACACAGACCGCAGCCTGATGCCAAAACCTGTGCTCACTCTGACTCCTCTAATACTTCAACGCAACCGGCTCTGCTAATAAGCACCTTCCTATGCACATAAGAGGCACCTTCAAGGGCTTGCTGGCTCTCTCCAGATAACCAGGCAAGGCAAGGACTCACCCATGAGCACCCATCAGATGCCAGGCAGCCCTGGTATCGTGTGACTCCTTTCTCTCCCCTTTTCACAGAGAGCTGGCTAGGAGGTGCTGCCCAACAGGGCCTCCCCAGGGGCCGTGTTCCTAGAGTGGGGCATGGAAGTCCAGAGATCCACTGGGCAGTGGGGCCCTCTTCACGATATCAAGTCTTCTGATCCATGAACATGGGATGTCTTTCCATTTATTTAGGTCTTTAACTTCTTTCAAGAATGTATTGTCATTTTTAGAGTATTAAGTTTTGTACTTCTTTTGTTAAATATATTGGTAAGTATTTTGTTCTTTTGGATGCTATTATAAATGAAGTTTTCTTAATTTCATTTTCAGTTTTCCCAGTGCTACTGTATAGAAATAAAATTGATTTGTGTAATTGACCTTGTATCTTGCAATCACGCTGAATTTTTTTATTAGATCTAATAGATTTCTAGTAGATTTCTTAACACTGTCTATATACGAAATCATGTCATCTGCAAATAGATTACTTGTTTCTTCCTTCCCAATCTGGATGCATTTTATTTCATTTTCTTGCCTAATTGTTCTGGTTAGAATTGTTCTGGTCTAGTACAGTGTTGAATAGAAGTGGTGAAAGGGAGAATCCTTGTCTTGTTCCTGAAAAGCATTCAGTCTTTTTCCAGTAAGCATGATGTTATCTGTGGGGTTTTTTGTAGATGCCCTTTAGCAGGTTTAGAAAATTCCTTTCTATCTCTAGACTGTTGAATGTTTTTATCATGAAATGGTGCTGGATTTTGTCAAATGCCTTTTCTCAGTTGATTGAGATGATCATGTGGTTTTTGTCATTTATTCTATTGATGTATCCCATTAATTAATTTTCAGATGTTAAACCACCCTTGCATTCCTGGGATTAATCTCATTTGGTCATGGTTATAATCCTTTTATATATTGCTGGATTCAATTTCTTTGTATTTTGTTGAGGAATTTCCCATCTATATCCACAAGAGATACTGGTGCTCCAGCAATTCCTCTCTCCCTCACCCGTACCATCGTTGATGTTTTGTCTCCCAACTTAAAAAAATAAACAAAACTCTCTCTTCACCTGACTCCCTCCTCCAGCTACTGTCCCATTTCTCTTTTTCCCTTTACAGCAAACTTTTTGAAAGAGTTGGCTATGATCACACTCCAATTCCCCTCCTCTCATCCTTTTTCATACCCACTATTATCAGGCTTTACTCCCAGGACTCCACCAAAACCACCCTTGACAAGTCAACCATGGACTGTGCTCACCATCTGTTCTCTCCTGGTTGATCTATTGGCAGTGCACAGATACTTCTTTCTTAGATGCTCTCTTCACTCAGCCCAGGGAGCCCACTTGCTCCTGGCTCTCCTCATCCCCTGTGCTGGCTTCTCCTATGCTCCCTAACTTCCCACCTGGAAGCAGCTCAGGGCTCAGCCCTGGTCCTCTGCTGTCCCTCCACTAGCTCCATGGTGTCTCATCCAGCCTCATGGCTTCAAACCCCATCTATGTGTCAATGGCCCCCACATTCTCTCTCCAACCCAGTCTTCTCTCCTGGTCTCTAGACGTAAATGTCAAATTGCCTACGTGATACCTTAAGCTTAAGCCCCTAACATGTATCCCAGGATAAGCCCCAAAGTGAACTCTGCATCTTCCTTCCAAACAACTGCACTTCCTGTGTTCTTTCTCATCTCAGTTAACAGCTAATCCATCCTTCCAGTTGGCTTAGATCAAAACACCTTGGAATTACCCTTGACTTCTCTCATTCTCTTACACCTTTCACCCATTCCAGTAGGGGAAATACCATTGGTTCTACCTTCAAAATATATCAAGAACTCAATTATTCCTCATCACCCACGCCAGCCTGAGCCAAGCCGCCATCACCCCTCACCTGCACGACTGTGTAACGAGCTCCTAACTGGTCTCCCTGTTTCTGTCCTTGCTTCTTTCATCCATTCTCAACACAGCAGCCAGAGGGATCCTGCTGGGACCTGAGTCAGGCTGGGCCACTGCTCTGTTCAAGACCTGCCAATGACACCACCTCGCTCAGAGGAAAATCCAGAGTCATCACCGTGACAAGGCCCTACTGACTTACCAGCCCTTACCTCCTCTCTCCCCCTTCACAGGCTCTGCTCCAGCCACACTGGCCTCCTTGCTGCTCTTCCAACCCCCGCCGTCTGCCTCCAAAACGCTCTGCCCAGATACATGCGTAACTCACCCCTTCATCTCCTTTACTCAAATGTCACTAAACTCCAAGCCCCCATCACTCCCGCTTGCCCTCCCCACCTCATCTGCCTCCACTGCGCTCTCTACCATCTAACCTACACCAGGCTTACTTGCTTGCTGTCTGTCTCCTTTCTTGGAATGTACACCCCACGAGGGCAGGGACCTTGTCTGTCCCACTCACTGCTGTGTTACCAGCCCCCAGAACACATCCTCGAGTGAATGAATGACTGGTTGAATGAATGCCCAGACAAGAGGCACTCCATCAGGACCACCCCTGGGCAGGCCGTCGGCAGTGACCGGCTCCCCTGCCCCGCTGGCCGGCGTTTTCTCTGTGGGGTGCCCGGGCTCTCCCCTGACTGCAGCAGGCACGCTGCCCACTGGTGCCTGGCAGAGGTGGCCGCTCTCTGCCAGGACAAATATGCTTGAAAGGGCTCATGGGCTCCGTTATTAAACAGTGAAAGAAGGGCTGATCCTCTAAGCCTCCTTTCCAGGGGAACCCAGGCTAATAACAGCTTTGCCACGAAACCTGCAGAGGCGGATGGAGACCCCCTTCAAGTGCCAAACTTGCCCGGACATGTCTGCCACCGCTAACCCCTGGGATTTCTGCCTTTCCTCTATATTTCTGGTAGAAAGGAGATAAGCGCCTTTGATGGTGGTTCCTGTTTTCATTCTTGTGACTTCTTCGGCACACGGCACACAGCCTGAGAAGTCTGATAAACGCTGGGGAATGAGGGCCGGGGGAGGGGCAAATCTGGTTTCTATGTGGGATTCTGCAAATGGTCCCCATTTAGCAAGTACAGAGAGAGACAGACAGAGACAGACAGAGAGACAGAGAAAAACAGGCAGACAGGCACGTGTGTGGGTCAGGGAGCCAGCACACTGAGTACAGGTAGACCACATGTGACGTGACAGTGCCCTGGATGGGCTGGGACAAGACACAGCCTTTGGGGTCAGAACATGTGCCTCTGTTTCTCAGCTCTGCTCCTGACTAGCTGTGTCATCTTGGGCAAATTACTTAGCCTCTTTGACCTTTAGTTTCTCTCCTTTCTTTGTTTTATTTAGGTTTTGATTTTTTATGTAGTGAAATATGCAGACATTCAAAAAGTATTTAAAGCACCTATGCACAGAGATGCAGAGTATTATAAAATGAGCACCTGTGTAACTAGGCCTGCTATCCTGATCTTTATGGCATTCATTTCTTTGCTTTTCTTTATATTTTTGCTGCCTAATTATTTACCCATAAATAACATGGTTTCCTTCTGCCCTATTTCCGACTTTATGTAAATAGAATCACAGCATGTTCTTGGGCTGCCCTAGTCTCACGGTATGTTTTTAGGATTCATGCATGCTGTTGGGTAGAGCTGTAATTCATTCATTCTCACTGCTGTAGAGTTTTCTGTTGTAAGAATGAATTGTGTTTATTTCTCCATTGTATTGTTGCTAAATACTTGGTGCTTTTTGTAACTCATTTAAAGAGTCTCTTGCTAGCCAAGACCACGGCAATGTTCTCCTTTCCCTGGTGCTCAGAGGTGCTACCTGTCATAAATCCAAGTCCAGAGGCATGGGTGTCTGGGCTCTATTCTGTGCCATTGGGTCACTTTCAACCACTTTGCACCAAAGGAAAGTTCCTGGGTGGGCTTGGGTTTTCCCAGGCCATTAAACTGGGGCTGTGGGTCAAAGGTGCTGTGATCACCAGGGGGCAGGGAGGCCATCGCTAACAGTGGAGCCATTGAGGAAGCCCCCAAAGGTGAGCTTCTGCCCCTGCCTGGATGGTGCAGCAAACACTGTGAAACATGGAGAGAGAGGATGTCCACGGTTCATGTGGTCAGAACACAGCTGGCCCAAAGGCCCCTGTCTCCACAGTTAGCTGGGGGCTGGTGACCCCAGCCCAGCTGACATGGTGAACCTTTCTAAAAGCCCTTTTCAGGATGACTGCGCAGGGACACCGACCTACAGAGACAGCACCTGCACAGCTGGGCGGCGGCGTTCCTTTCTCCTGCGCCCCATGTCCAGACCGTCAGCAAACCCTGCAGCCCCACCTTCAGAACACGTCTCAGCTGACCGCTCTCCACGGTCTCCTCCACTCCCACATGCGCCCAGGCCCCGCACCCAGGTCCAACAACTGTCCCAGCCTGCTTCAGCCGCTCTTGTCTCTATGACCCACCCCTCACACGGCAGCCAGATGACTCTTCTTATAAATATAAATCAAGCTGTGTCTGTCTCCTGCTCAGAGCCCTCCCTGGTGCCCCATCAATTTAGAACAAAATCTGGAAGCCCCACTATGTCCCCAAGGCCTCAGGTCCTCCATCCTCCTGTCCTCACTCCCTCAGACCCTCCGGCCTTCCTGAGGGTCCTCGTGTTTCCATGGCCCTTTCCCAACCCAGGGCGTTTGCACTCGCTGGTCCCTCTGCCTGCACGCTGTCCCCAGCACCCCCTGGATCTCCTGGTGACGTCATTAAGTTGGCTTAATGAACAACACCTGACACAGTGCCCCCTCCATCCTCCACTTGGCTCCACTTTGCTCCCTGCGTTTCTCCCTACTAGACGTCACGAGTCACCTTTACTTGCCTATCGTTTGTGTCCCCCAGGACAATGGAGGGGGAGCGGAGGGCAGAAGCACCCTCTCTTTGGTTTCCCACTGAACTCTTAGCACCTGGAATACCACTCCATACACTTTAGGCACCCAATAAAAGTGTAGAATAAAGGAGCAGGTGAGTAAACGGCAACCTTTGTTTTCAGGTCAGGGACAGAGAACCATGCAGGGGCCACAAGCCGCATCAGAGGGAAGGACACGGTACCTCGTCCTCCGATATGACCCTGAGTGTCCACTTCTGGCCTAAGTGTAGACCACCCATACACACCCAGCATTCAGCAGGGTCTGGACACAGGGAGGCAAGGACACACAAGCCTCAGGGCTATCCAGGCGGAGGAGGGCATGCTTTTGAAAAGTGGCCCAAATCTCCCCTGCGAGGACCTGCTTAGTGCACCGAGGGGTGACCCCTGAGGGCCAGCAGCAGAAGAGGACGACACTGCCTGTCTGCAGTAGGAAGCGTGGGACTCAGCCAGCGCTACCTGAGTGAGAGGGATCTTGCAGGCTCAGAGCAGGGCGGAGGGGCGTGATTACCTGGAGGCAAGGGTTCTAGAGGGTGAGCATGCGCGCTACGGGCCGTACCTCCGCCGAACGGGGCCCAGATGACCCGGCGGATGGCCTGCACCCAGTCCTCCATGTCCCGCTGGGAGCTGGCCATGAGCAGGAGCGCCTCGGGGTTGGCCGGCACCTTCTCCCGCTCCCCGGCACCACCTGCAAGACAGGGAGAACAGGCTTACTGCAGGGACCCCGGAGGACACGGGGGGCCTCCCCCGTAGGGCTCTCTCCAGTCCCGACCACAGCTGGCTTTCATTCCCTGGGGTGTGAGAAGGTCGTCTCTCCAGAAACCACTCAGCAACAGCTGTGCTTTTTGGTTCTATACTGGCAGGCCACCCCCTTCCCACATCCCACGTCACACATCTGGCTTTGGGGCCCTCTTGGGTTTCTTTTTCTCCCTTTGTCTTCTTTGTTATTTCTCCACAGCATTAAAATCATCCTGGGGTACTAGTAGGAAAAAGCATGCAGATGTGACACCAGCTCAGAGAAGTTTGGATGCCAGAGGAGCTTCGCTATGTATTTTATTCAAATCAACTTCACACATCTGAAATGCACAGCTAAATGTCACTACGTGCTATATGTCACCTATGTCACTATAAGCTAACCGGGCTTATCTGCTGGTGGGGTGAGTCGCAGAGATCCGTGTTCCCAAGGGGGTGGGATGACAGGAGAACTGTGAGACCCAGGCTGACCCTTGCTGGGGCCTGCAGCCCAGTGACAGAGACCAGACAGGAGTTAAGTGCTTACTGAGCTCTTGGTACCTGCCTTCCAGTGAACTAGAGTGGTGCCTGATTCTTCCAGTTAACAAAGCTGACAGACTCGCCTGCCCTCCTAGGATTCTTTCATCTTCACAATGCCTCTGAGCGAGGTACTATTACTATTTGCATTTGACAGACAAGGAAACTGAAGCACAGAGTGATTAAGGAACTTGTCTGAATTCACACAGCTAATACGTGGCAGAGCCAGGGATTCAAAGTCCCCAGCTCTGGGCTGGGGCTGGGACCCCACCCCCTGCTCCCCCCATTCCCCATGAACGAGGCGACCTGCTGGGGTCAGGCTGACAGTGGTCACAGCAAGGCTGCTGAGGACTAGGGAAACCGAGGGGACGGCTCTGAGGGCTGGAGCACGGGATGAGGTGCATCCTTGCTGGGGGAGTGCCACAAGTGAGGCCTGGAAGCTGGGTAGCGGGAAAGCAGGCTGGAGGGGCCCACGGGGCCCAAAGCTCAGGAGAGTGGTGCGCCAGGGTCCTAGGATGCCTTTTGAGACCCGCAATATACACACACTAGCCCAGCTCCTTTGGGCCCAGGCAGCAACTGGGCAGCAGCACTGCAGCGGTGGAGAGGTGGAGAGGAAGGGAGCTTGAGACAGCAGAGCCTGAAGCCCAAGAGACAGTGCAGGCCGATGGAAAACAAAGACTGTACCCACAGCTGGGGCAGCTGCATGGTCATTCACGGGGCAAGGGCACCGCCACTGAGAAGGGGACAGCGGCTCTGCATCTTTAGGGTCCCACTCAACGTGGACCATGAGGCCTGGGGTGGCCGAGTGTCCCATGTGGGTAAGGGAAGCCAGGTGTTGCCAGGAAGCTTTTCCATGTATGCTTTTCTGGAAAAACACCTCCAGATGACTCAGGTGTTTGGAGATGGATGGCTCTAAGAATTTGTTGTGGTTACTTGTTTGTCCTAAATGAATACTCAGGTTTGTATCTAACTGGAATTTCTCATTTTTTTCAATTCTTTTTCCTAAAGAGGGCCACCCACGTCACAGAAGCTTCATTTACGAAACCTGGATTCACCTTGCCCAGAGGTTGACAGATGCTCTCATGTCCAGCTGTCTCATGCCCCCGCCCAGGGTCCTGCTCTAAGCCTGTGTGTTTAACTTTTCAAGTACTTTTCATGTATGTATGTTTATTTATGTATATTTGTATATATGTATATTTAACTTTTTGAGAAACTGCCACAAACTGTTCTCCAAAGTGATTGCACCACTTAATGTTGCCACCAGCAGTGTATGAGGGTTCCAGTTCTTCCAGTTCCTCACCAACACTTGGTATGGCCGGTCTCTTTACTTTTAGCCATTCTAATGGGTGTGTAGGAGTAGAGCACTGTGTTTGAATTTGCATTTTCCAAATGACTAATGATGCTGCACAGCTCCTTACGTATTTAATTGCCATCCATGTGCCTTCTTTGGTGAAATGTCTGTTGAAATCTTTTGTCCATTTTTAAAGGAGGTTGCTCATTTTTCATTATTGAGTTTTGAGAGTTCTTTACATCTTCTGGATACAAGTTCTTTATCAGATATATGCTGTGCAAATATCTCTCCCAGTCTGTGTGTTTTCTTTTCATTCTGTGAACAGTGCGTTTCCAAGAGCAGAAGTTTTTAACTTGGATGAAGCTCAACTTAGCAAATTTTCTGGTTTTGTATCTAAACAATCTTTGCTTAACCCAGGTCATAAGTTTTCTCCTAGATTTTCTTCTAGAAGTTTCATGGTTTTAGGGTTTACATTTAGGTCTATGAGTTAGTTTTTGTATATGACGCAAGTTTTGGATTGGAGTTCATCCTTTTATACATGGAGGTCCAGTTGTTCCAGCACCATTTGTTGAACAGACGATCCTTTCCCCACTGACTTGCCAGTGCACCTACATAGGTGATCGTGCTATCTGCGAATAAAGACAGTTTTACTTCTTCCTTTCCAATCTGGGTGCCTTTTATTTCTGATTCTTGTCAAATCGCGCTGACTAGAGCCTCAAATAGGATGTTGAATAGAAGTGGTGAGAGTGGACATCCTTATCTTGTTCTTGATCTTATAGCAAAAGCATTCAACTTTTCGCCATTAAGTATATCTATTGTAGGTTTTTTGTTGATGTCCTTTCTCAGGTTGAGGAAGTTCTCCTCTATTTCCAGTTTGCTGAGAGTTTGTTTCTTTGTGTGTGTTTTTTTGCGGTACGCGGGCCTCTCACTGTTGTGGCCTCTCCCGTTGCGGAGCACAGGCTCCGGACGCGCAGGCTCAGTGGCCATGGCTCACGGGCCCAGCCGCTCTGCGGCATGTGGGATCTTCCCGGACCGGGGCACGAACCCGCATCCCCTGCATCGGCAGGCGGACTCTCAACCACTGCGCCACCAGGGAAGCCCGAGAGTTTTTTTTTAATCAGAAATGGATATTGGGGTTTTGTCAAATGCTTTTTTCTGTATCTATTGAGAGATCACATTTTTTTTTTAGTTTGCTATTATGATGAATCACACTGACAGATTTTCAAATGTTAAACTAGCTTTTCATTCCTGAAATTCCAATTGGTCATGATGTATTATCCTTTTTATTATTGTTGGGTTCAATTTACTAAAATTTTGTTTAGAATTTTTCATCTATATTCATGAAGGATATTGGTATGCCATTTTCTTTTCTTATGTCTTTGTCTGATTTTGGTATCAGGGTAATGCTGGCCTCACAGAATAAGCTGGTAAGTATTCCCTCTGTTTCAATATTTTTGGAAGAGTTTGTGTAGAGTTACTATTTTTTTTTTTTTAATATTTGATAGAATTCACCAATGAAGCCACCTAGACCTGGACTTTTCCTTGTGGGAAAGTTTTTTAATAAATTAAATTTCTATAACATATACACATATTTCTTCTTGAGTGAGCTTTGTAGTGTGTGTCTTGCAAGGAATTTGTCTGTTTCATCTAAGTTGTTGTTTCTATTGACAAAAAGTAGCTCATAATATTTCCCTTATTATCCTTTTAGAATTTGGTAGTGATGTCACCTCACTCATTTTTATTATTGGCGATTCGTGTCTTTTCTATTTTCCCCTGATCAGTCCTGCTAGAGGCTTACTGATTTTATTAATCTCAAAAAAGAGCTTTTTGTTTTACTGACTTTATGTCTTTTTCTTTGTTTTTCTGATTAGCAAACTTTTAAAGGGCTAGATGGTGAATATGTTAGGTTTTCGGGCCATATGGTCTCTGCCAAAACTACCTACTCTGCTGTTGTAGCTAGAAAGCAGCCATGAACAGTACGTAAGTGAAAGAGCAGGGCTGTGTCTGTGCAAAAATTTGTCTACAAAAAGAGGGAGCCAGCCCACAGGTGGTAGTTTGCCAACTTGTATCTCATTAATTTACACTCTGATCTTTATTATTTCTCTTCATCTGTTTACTCTGTGTTCAGTTTGGTCTTATTTTTCTAGTTTCTTACAATGTTTAGTGCTACAGTTTCCCCCCTAAGTACTGCTTTAGAGGCATGTACAACCCTTGTATATTGTTTTTTCGTTTTTATTCAGCTCAAAATGTCTTACCCTTTGGATTTCTTCTTTGACCTATGGGTTATTTAGAAATGTGTTATTTCCAAGTTTGGGGGATTTTCCAGAAATCTATTATTGATTTCTAATTTAATTCCATTGTTTTCAGAGAAGATATGTTGTATGATGCGAATCCTTTTAAATTTATTAAGACTTGTCTTGGGATTAGAATACGGTCTATCTTGCTAAGCATTCTGTTTGCACTGAGAAAAATTACTCTGCTGTGGTTGGGTGGAGTGTTCTATAAATTAGGTCTAGTTGTTGACAGTTTTCTTTTTTTTAAATTTTCCATATTCTTACTGACTTCCTGTCTACTTGTTCTTACAGATTTTGTTTCTAAGATTTATTTGGTGGGTCCAGAGTTCTCAGTATAGAGCTAATAACTCCCCACTGCTGAGAGAAAACCCTTCTGTGTATGCTATGCAATGCCCCAGGAGTCCAATGGAAATAGGCACTATTTCCTGCCCTGTGTCAGAGTGGTCATTGTTGCCTCTAACCCTTTCCAGTGGTTCTTTCCTCAGCCTCAGGTAATGTCCTCATGTGCATGTGGTGATGAGCTCCCAAGGGGGTTTTCTCTTTGAGTAGCACTTTCCTCCTTGGTATTCTATCCTGAAAACTCAAGATGCTTTGGTCTCCCCAGCTGTCTCTTTAACTCGTGGAGTCCACTGGACTCCACCTGGGTTTCCCCTTCCTGCATCACAGCCTGGAAACTTTCTCAAGCCAGTAAGCTAGGGCATGTGTAGGGCTTGCCTCGTTTGTTTCCCATCTCTTGCTGGGGTGAGGGTGGGGTGTCACAGTCCTTCACTGCCTAATGTCTAGTACCTTGAAAAACATTGTTTCATATTATTTGTCCTTTTTGGGGGGGGGTTGTTTTTAGGTGGGATAGTACATCGGTCCACCACTTATCCAGAAGGGAAAGTCCTGCAACCACTTCTAAGGGCCCACTATACGTAAACCACTGTGCAAGACAGTTAACACACACAGTCACATTTAATCCTCATAAACACCGTGGGAAGGAGTGCTACTGACTCCATTTTACAGATGAAGAAACTGAGGCTCAGAGAAGTTAAACATTTAGCTCACAAACAAACAAATGGAGGGGCCAGGACTTAAACCCAGGTTTTTTCAACTATAAACTCGTTCTTTTTGCAATAGAAAACCTCCTTCATGTTAGTGGAGGGGAATGCAAGGAAGATAAAATAGATAGGTCATCAAAGCCAACATTGGGATTTTCTATAGCATTCAATTGTGTACGCTTACCTTGTCCTCTGTTACTTAGGAAAGATTAGTATTAGCTTTAGTTAAGGAAAAAAAAATTTTAACAGCAAACATTTCAGGAAGAAATGCATCATGAAGGATGAGGGCCTCTTGTTACTGTTTCTGGTTTTTCCCTTTTCTTGCGTTTCCACCTATCCTGCCACATACCCCTTTGTTTGAGGCCCTCCTGAACAGTGCTGAGGAGCCAGACCTGGGTGAATGCTCAGATCCACCAGGTGGAGCGCAGGGACTTAACTTCCCCCAAATGTCAGGCACACAGGTGTAAGGTGAGAATGTCTACCTTTTTGGGAGAATGAAATGAGCTAGTCCCTTAGCTTAGCACCTGGCAACTAACAAGCACTCTGTAAATGTTCACGTTTATTATCACACTCAATTAAATCCAGTATGGAGCAGAGTTTCTCCACCTCAGCACTAATGGCATTTTGGGCCAGATGATTCCACACTAGGGTGGCAGCGGCTGACCTGTGCACAGCAGGGCGTTTAGCAGCACCCCTGGCCTCTACCCACGGGATGCCGGTAGCAGCCTCTCCCTCCCTCCCAGGTCTGACAATCAAAAATGTCTCCACATGTTGCCAAATGTTCCTTGGGGGGCAAAGCTGCTCCCAGTTGAGAAGCATTGATAAAGAGCAATGAGATCTTTACTTCCTATGAGTCTAAATGACTTTATGATTCTACCGGTGTGGGACATCCCACAGGCACAACATGGCTTGTCTGCAAATCATCACTACCTCACCCATCACACCAGTTTCCTCTTGTGCTCCTATCTTAGTGCTGGGCAACCAGGTGCCCAAAGCAGAAAGTTGGGAGTCACTAGGCCTTTTCCCTCCCCTTGTCCCCATACTGACCCATAATGTCCCCTGGTGAGCTCATCCAGTCTGAGAGCTTTAACTGCCGTCCCTATGCAGATGACTTGCAGGTTCACTGCTCCCTGCCCTCCAGACCCCTCTGTGCCCTCACCCAACAGCTCCACTGAGATGTCTCCAGCCATCTCCCACTTACCAGCTACAAAATCCATCTACAGATCTGCCACCCCTTCCCTTCTCAAGTGAGGGCAACTCTACCTTCTAGTTACTCAAGTGGAAACCAGACACATCCTCAGCTCCACTCTGTCTCATGTCCATTCCTATCAGCAAATTCTACTGGCTCTTCCTTCAAAACATATTCAAAATCTGACCATGTTTCACTGGCCCACCTGGTCCAAGCCACCTTCCTTTCTCCTCTGGCTTACTGGCATGGTCTCTAGGCTCCCTACCTCGCCCCCGACTGCCTGTTCTCAATATAGCAGCACAGTGACCCAGTTAAGCCCCAAACTAGCTCACGTACCTCTGCTCAAAATCCCGCAGTGGCCCCCCTCTCAGCAAAGTCCGTGCGGTGATCCTCCAGGCCTCCTGACCTCTTGCCGGCTACTCCTCTAGCCTCACTGCTGCTCTCTGCCTTGCTCTTTGTCATTCCGCAGACAGCTGGGCACGCCTCTGCCCCAGGGTCTTTGCACTTGCTTCTCCTTTGCCCTTGTTCTTGCTTGGAAAGCCATTCTTCCAGACACTGCCATGACATGCTCCCTCACCTCCTTCAGGTCTTCCCTCAAGTGTCACCTTCTTTGGGAATCCTTCCTGACCACCCTTATTGAAACCTCAATCCACATCTCCCACTGCAACCGGGGCCCCTTCCCTGCCTTAATCTTTCCATAGCACTTACCACAATCCAGTACACATATTTTATGTGTTTATATGACATGATTATTTACACTATTTTCAGCCTGCCCCCATTCTGTCTGTTTTATAAGCAACTCCAGCACACTGAGCAGTGCCTGGCATGGGGAGGGTGTGCACGGAATCTGTGATGAGTGGAAGAATAGCGATAGCAGAACCAAGGTGACTGGCACACACAGAGCACCCACCCTGAGGCAGGCATGATGTTAACAAGCTGATGGGAAGTGCTGTCATTCTTCCCATTTAAAGGAAAGGAAAGGTAACTGAAGTCCAGAGATGTTTAGAAACATGTCCAAGCAATAAGAGCAGTGAACTAGGACTCCAGGCAGCCTGATTCCTAACCTTGACCCCACTCTGTGCTCACTACTTCAGCCTGTGGCTTGTTTAAGGGGACCGGCCCCTACATGACCCAGCCAGGTCCCAGCCCAGCTTTTCTTCTTCCCAGCTGGGCTTTATTCCCCTCTGGGCTCCTGGATTTAAGAACTTTCTTTTGAGTTTCTCTTTCCACCAATGCAAGGGATTTGGGGGAGAGGAGGTGACTCCAAAATGCAGCAGATCCTGGCAAGGGTTCCAGGACAAAAACTCCTACCTTTCAACTTTTCTGTATAAGAATTTTCATAATAAAAGGAAAAAAGAATAAGTGATATCTGTGAAACCATTTTGTAAACCACTATAGCCCATGGAACTTCTTCTACGACATTCAGGTCAAAAAGTTGTCATTCTGATGTAATTAATCAAATGATACCTAATAAGCCCAGGATTTATGGAAAATGTTCAAAAATCAAAAGAAACCACTATTTAAAGGTGACAGCAGCTGCAATGTATGATGTGTCACAGGGCCCACCATCATTCTACAGGCTGCCCAGGGGAGCAGGGAGCTCCAGGGAGGCCTCCAACACCTGGATTTCCAGGGGTGAAGGCCAAGCATGGGGATGCAGCTGTCCAGAGCAGCGTAATCCAATGAAAATACAATGCAAGCCACATGGATAATTTCAAATGTTTTAGTAGCTACATTAAAAAAGTAAAATGGGGCTTCCCTGTTGGCGCAGTGGTTGAGAGTCTGCCTGCCGATGCAGGGGACACAGGTTCGTGCCCCGGTCCGGGAAGATCCCACATGCCGCGGAGCGGCTGGGCCTGTGAGCCATGGCCGCTGGGCCTGCGCGTCCGGAGCCTGTGCTCCACAACGGGAGAGGCCACAACAGTGAGAGGCCCACGTACCGCAAAAAAAAAAAAAAAAAAGTAAAATGAAGCAGGTGAACTTATGTTAAATGATATATTTTGTTTATCCCAATACATCCAAAATAGTATCACTCATTTCAACACATAGTCAGAAACTATTGAGATATTATATTTATATCCTTTTTGTACTAAGTCTTCAAAATCTAGGGTGTAGTCTATACTAAGAATATGTCTGGACTGGCCACACTTCAAGCGCTCAGTTGCCATATGTAGCTGTTGGCTGCAGGACTGGCCAGCTTTCAGACAGCCTAGACTAGGGCTGGAGGGGAAAGGGAGAGCCCACTATCCCCAGACATCCTGAGACTGTGTGTGTGTGTGTGTGTGTGTGGCCAGCTCTGGGCAATGCCTAGTTGCCGGCTGGGCTTTTCTGCAGTGTCTCCAAGGTTGGCCTTCCCCATGCATGCCTGCCAGGCTGCACTGGGCTGAACTTGAGCAGAGGCCCAAGCTTCCCACGTATCCCTGTTGACTCATCTTCACTCAACTTCTTTTGCTTGGAGCCACCGAATGCCACTTGCCCTTTGAGGGTTAACCATCCCCCAGTCTGGTGTCCCTGCAGCCTGCTCTTGACCCTGGCTGTTCACTTACCCCTGGGCAGCTGCCTGCTCCTCTTCAGATGCCTGGCAGGGCAGAAAGGCATGGTGCAAGAATTGGCGGGGCTCTGGTGGCAGGAGGGGCAGCCAAGCTCACCCAGGCCAGGGACAGATGCCAGGCAGACGAGGTGCTGGCGGCTCCGGGTTGCAGCCGCCTCCTGGCTGCCTGTGCGCTCTGCCCATGGGCTGGGGACCAGACACTTTTTGTCTCTCCTGGGGAACTTCTGTACTTCTCAGTGCCCCAAAGCCGGGACTGACCCGGGCGGGGCGGGGCGAGGAGGAACAGCGGGTTCCTGAGGGGCCCTCCAGCTGGTGCTGGGGCTGGTGCATGGCCTGTCTGGGTTTCCTACAGTGGAAATCCCAAGGCAGGTCCCAAGCGCCTGCCACCTTGCACACTCCCGCCCCTATATTCTAGGACCAAGAGCTCGGGGCTGGACTCCCAGCGCCACCAGCTTTGTGCCTCTGGGTCCTTCTCTCCAAGAGGAGCCTACCTCACCTGGTTGGTGGAGATTAAATGAATACATGGGAGAAGGTTGATAAAATGTAAGGGCTTACTGGCCACATAATGTTTCTACATTTCCATTTCTTCATCAGCAAGATAACTGGACCTAACTTGTGAGATTCTGGTGAGGACTGAATGAGACAAGGAAGCCAGGAGCTGGGCATGACGCCTGCACATGCTTCCTAAGTGCCGTCATACCCTCTGTAACCATCACCATGCCTGTGTTACGACAGGGCAGCTGGAGCTCCCAGTGGCCCAGGGCCACCTGGATGGGAAATGGCACAGCAGGATTTGGATTTAGCAGTTTGGGATTCTTTTCATTAAATCAGCTCCACCCTTATGGTGTATCCCTGATCCCAGAGACAAAGAGCCTGAGACAGCCCCCTTGCCCAGCCTGGTTGCTTCTCCTACATCACTCAGTCCTCCCAGGGCACAGTGTCAAAAGCCTGGACCACAGGCAGCCCTGAAGATACCATCCTAAAGGGCTGAGGCAGGCAGCAGGCACCAAACTCTGGTGAGAGAGCACAGGGAGCGAGGCTGCGCTTGTGTCGATGCCATCTGTTTATCTGCCCATCCCTCCCGTACATCTATCCATCGGTCCATCAGTCCACCCATCCCTTCAACAAGGAAAAGCAGCCACTAAGAGCAAAGCACATCTGCTTAAAACTCCTTGGAGGGCCTAATGTTCCTGGGATAAAAATCCAACTCTGATGTGACGCTCGGCGTCCAGGTCCCCTGATCACATCTCCTCCTGCTTATCCACCCTTAACGCCATCAGCCGTCCTGGGTCCCTTTCTCTTCCTCAAGCTCACCCTCTTCCAACTAGAATCTCTGCACTTTCAGGTTCTTGGAATGTTGTTCCCCCAGCTCCTTGCAGAGCTGGCCCCCTCTCACCTTCAGACCTGACTTCAAACATCACTTAGAGAAAACTTCCCTGGGTGAGAACATCTGTCAAGTAACTGCCCCTCCTGCCCAATGACTCTCCCACTCTGTTCTCTATAGAATATAGCACAGCGGAAAATTAGCTTATTTATTTGTATATTTGTCTATTGTGTCTCTGCTAAAGGCATGTAAGTTTCATGAAAGCAGACCTTGCCTCCCTTGGCCTCCTGGAATCCCCAGGGACTAGTCCAGTGCCTGGAAAGGGACAGGAGTTCAGTGATTGGTAGTGGTCACTGCGGGGACACATGGAGGGCTCTGTGCAAGTGACAGGCAATCTCTCTTAATAAAACACTCAAGTTTTATTGGGTGTTTACCACATGCTTGGTACCGTTTTAAGAGCTTTGCATATCTCAGCTCCATATCCTCAGGACAACCCTATAAGGTGATACGATTATGATACCCATTTTACAGATGTGAAAACAGAGGCTGGGGGAGGCTGAGTAATTTGGCTGAGGTCACACGACTAATTACAGTGGCGCTTCCCAACTGGTCAGCAAGGGGAAATTACTTGCCAACTGGTCTCCTAAAGTGCTGGCCACTCACAACCTGTCTTGGATCTGAACCCAGGCAGTCTGGCTGTAGTCTGTCCTCCTGGCTCCATCCCTGTGCTGGGCAGCCTCCAAGGTGGCCCCCCGTGAACCCTGCTTCCTAGTACTGTATTCACACTCTTGGACAATCACCCCCTTGCATGTGGTCTGGACCTAGTATCTTATTAAAATAGAACAGGGCAAAAAGGGACAGGATGTCATCTGTGTGCCCTCCACTGCCACAGCCCTCAGCCGGGAATGTGAGGAGACTGACAACCCCCCTCTGCATTTCAGGATGGCTTTTTTTATTGTCATAAATGCAGAGAGAAAAAGGAGAGAAGGGAAGGGGGAGGGGAGAGTAAAGGGGGCGCTGGGCAGTCACCTGACACGGGGACTCTAAGAAAGTATGGGAAGGCTTGTCTTGCGGCCTACATGTGTGCCACAAAATACCTCTGAGCACGTAGGGGAAGAAGGCACCCCAGGGAAAAACGGATGCGGAAGAGGACTGCTGGGAACACAGGAACGAAGCCCAGGTCGTCCGGCATCTGCAGTCCACCTGCCCTGCCTGTCAGATGCTCCTGCCAAGGGAACTAAATCACAGTGCATTTCTGTTCTCATGCTGACTGCAGGGCCCAGAGTCTCATAAATACTCACCCTCCCCACCCTGCTCCATCCCCAGCACAGCGCTGCAGTAGGTGCCCCAGCTCTGTCACCGTCTGTCACTGTCTCTGTCACTGGGGAGGCGAGATGGCCCGGGAGCTGGGAGACCTGGAGGGCAGAACGTCAGGAGGGGAGGCGACGGGCTGAGAGAAACAGAGACTTCAGGTCCCTATGGTTCCTTTAGGGCTCTCTGGAGTCTGTCCCTTAGGGTTGCTGTACTGTGCCTGGAGGAAAAAGGATGTAAACCCCAGGGCAGGTCCTCAACCTGCGCAAAGCTTCACGCACATAATATCTACCTGGGCCCCTGGGGCTCTGTTTTCTGAGAAGCAAGACAGGATCTGGTAAAGAAGGGAGAAAGCTCACTCAAGCAGGACCGGACAAGCAGAGACCCCTGTCCCAGCACAGACTGCACCCCACATCACTACACTGGGGCACGTGAAAACCTTATGTTGGCCCCTCTCTTCCTGGGGCTGAGCTGGCTGAAAACACTTCGTCTCAAATAGTGAAACTCCTGAACAGTGTCCTGGGTGCCCGGCTGTCTGCAGCGCCCCTAGATATTCCACATTAAGAGTCTCACTGGCCCCCTCCCCCAGGGCCAGAGCCGGCAAGGAAATTGCTGACACCTTGAAAAAGTGCACCCATCTCCCCCAGTCTCGGGCAGAGAGTTAGAGTCCTCTCCCCCCAAGCAGTCAGCACGCAGTGCACTCCCTGTAGCCTCCCCATGGCCCCCGCCCTCTCATTTACAGGGTTCTGGGAACCGACTCTGAGCTTTCAACCACACCTCTTGATGAGCTGGAACCAGAAGTGAAATTCTAATTGGGCTGAGAAAGGCACTGGCCACAGCCTCACCCGGAGTGTTTGGGAGCTCAAAACGCCCCAGTGGGCAGGCAACAGCTGAACCCAGTACAACATCAGAAGCCACGTAATGGCCAAAACAGGGGAATGGCTTAGGACAGTGCGCACATAAACCAGATGGAATCATATGTAGCCACTAGAAAATGAGCGCTTACGAGACATTAAGGAGATTTTTAAAGAAATGAAAAACATTTATACTTTACAGGCTAAGACTGGAAGATGCAGCCTCTGAGACCCAGGGGAGGTCCCTGGAGGGTCTTCTGAGAAAGGCTTCATGACTTCTAAGAAGGACCCTACAAAGAGACCCCGCTTCATCAAGGTGGCATATCGTGCCTGTCTGTGGGATGTTTAGTAGTCATCTTGTGACCATGCTGACCAGCCAGCAAAGCTAAGAGGCCAAGAAGGGCAGGGGAGGAGGGGGGCCCACGCCCTTGCTAACTTGACTGAGACCCTGAATCGCTGACCCAGGAGCTGCCTACCTCAGGGCTTCTCGGTCTGTGAGAATAACACATCTCCTTTGATTTAAGCCTGTTAGTGGGCTTTTCTGCTTCCTGCTGCGGAAAGCATCCCAGTCCAGAGACGAGAGCCCCCAGGCAGCTGAGAGCTGCACCGGCACCCCCAGGAGCTGCCAGGGAGGGGCAGGTCTGGGGCTAGCTGAGGTGTACACTGGTGGACCTGCAGCCCGGGTCCAAGAGAAACCTTGGAAGGCATGTGACAACATTCAACATCCATTTTGAAATTCTACGTTAAGTAGGGATAGATGGGTCCTTCCTCAACACAGATGTAGCCGAAGCCAACACTGTGTTTAAATATTTTTTAAAATTTTTTTAAAATTTATTTTTTATTATTATTATTTTTGGGGCTGCATTGGGTCTGGGTTGCTGCGCGCAGGCTTTCTCTAACTGCGGCGAGTGGGGGCCACTCTTCGCTGCGGTGCGTGGGCTTCTCATTGAGGTGGCTTCTCTTGTTGCGGAGCACAGGCTCTAGGCACGTGGGCCTCAGTAGTTGCAGCATGTGGGCTCAGCAGTTGTGGCTCGCGGGCTCTGGAGCACAGGATGAGTAGTTGTGGCACACGGGCCTAGTTGCTCTGTGGTGTGGGATCTTCCCAGACCAGGGCTCAAACTCGTGTCCCCTGCACTGGCAGGTGGATTTCCAACCACTGTGCCACCAGGGAATTCCCAACACTGTGTTTAGTGGAGAGATGCTAGCGGCATTCTCATCAAAACCAATGACAAAACAAGCATGTCCACCATCACCAGTGTTATTTAACATTTTCCTGGAAGTATCTGCCAGTGCGATTAGATTAGGGAGAGAACATAAAACTATAAAAGTGGGAGGGGAGGGTGTGGTGGTATTATTATCATTGTTATTATTTATATGTGTGGAAAACCTAAGTCGACCAACTGAAAAACCATTATAAGCAATAAGACAGTTCAGTAAGGTACCAGACACAAAATTAATATACGGAAATCACTATTTATAAATTAGAAGTAATAGAAATGCGTACCATAATGTGTAACACAATAAAGTATGAATAGCATTTCTTTTTAAATTAGACAAGTTGATTCAAAAGTCATAAGCAAAAATAGCAAATGCATTTTTGTAAAAAAAAAACTAAGGAAGTCAGACCAGCCCTACTAATTATTAAAACAGAGTAAATTATACAGCTATAATAATTAAAACAGCATGGTACTGCATAACGTGAACAGATAGACTCAAAACACATTTGAGAGTCTGGAACAGAATTAAGGAGTTATTTCAAATGGGCGAGTACAAGATGAATTATTCAATAAATGGAATAGGGACAATTGGAGAGCCACCTGGAGAAAAATTATCAAGTTGGATCCTTATAGCACATCTTACAACAAAATAAAAAATCATGATGTATCAATGATTTTAAAGATTAAAAAATGAAACCACAAAAGTACCAGGATCAATTGTGGGAGAAATTTTGTGTAATCTCAAAGTAGGAAAGGTCTTTTTAATATGGCCCCCAAACCAGAGCCCACGAAAGAAAATTTCACTTCAGGAAAGTTAAAAGTATTTTCAAGGCGGGATGAATTGGGAGATTGGGATTGACATATATACACCAATATGTATAAAATAGATAACTAAAAAGAACCTACTGTATAAAAAATAAAATAAAATGCAAAAAAAAACTTTTCATGGCAAAGAAAAGTGAAAAGACAAATGACAAGGAGAGGAGAGGAACAGACATTCATCAAATGTGATGATTTGCAGATATTTAAAAAAATGAGGATGCACTTTACACCCAGAATGTTCTCTACTAGACACTGTTAAGTGAAAAAAGTAAAGGGAAGAATAACACGCTATCATTTTTGCAAAAAAAGGGAGGGAGGGAGGAAGGAAGATCAGAAATATACTTGCTTGTGCAAAATATCTCTGGATGGAGACAAAGACGTTGGAGCAGCAGTTCTGGGAGGAAAGGGGATGGCTAGGGGAAAAGGGTGTAGGGAGACGGGCACTGGCCTTTAGATATTTGAACCATGTTACCTATTTTAAACACTAGATGAAAATAGAATTTAATATAATGTGGCAAGTGAAAGAAACCTCACATCACTTGTGAGCAGTGGGCTGCAGGCTGCGCACAGTGGAAAACGGAGGTGGAGGGCACGCTGGCACCTGAGAGTCGCTCAGAGCCCTGCGACCAGCTCACCAAGGGGCGTGGGGCTCACAGCCGGAGGCACCAGCCCAGGGCGGACAATGAAGCAAGTGGACAGCCCTAGCACGTTGGTAATATAGATTTTCCCACGACCCCTTCGCGCTGCATAATCTGACAACAGAGTAGCGCCCCTCCCCCCATATCCGCGAGAGATTTGTTCCAAGATCCCAGCGGATGCCTGAAACCGCGGGCAGTGCCCAACCCTATAGGGACAATGTTTCTCTATACATACATACTGGCGATAAAGCGTAATTGATAAATGAGGCCCAGTAAGAGATTAACAACAATTAATAATAAAATAGAACAATTATAACAATATACTGTAACAAAAGTTACGTGAGGGCGATACCTCGACAGTCTGATAACTGAGTGAGCTGCTAAGTATACGCAGACTCGGGTAGCTGGGAATATGTATATATGGATCCGCTGGACAAAAAGATTAACCTCCTGGTGGGACAGAGCAGGACGGCACAAGATTTCAGCCTGCTGCTCAGAGCGGTGTGCAATCTAAAACTTTTGTATTATTTCTGGAATTTTCCACTTAATGTATTTTCATACTGCAGTTGACCGCGGGTAACTAAAACCACAGAGAAGGAAACCACGGAAAGCAAAACCACGGATCGGGGGGCACTACCATATCTTGTGGAGCCCCACATCAAGGACACCCTACATCAAGGACACAGGACAAAAACTCCCGAATTCACGGAACCCCCATAGCAACTGCTACCATGGGCTCTCCTAATCTAAACCGGACAGCCCCCGACTCCGTAGTAGACAAAATAATCACCATGTAGCAACCTTGCAGCACCCTGACCAATCACCTAATGCCATCCTGCCAGCAGGAATTTTCTTTGTCTTGAGGCTATAAAAGTTGGCTACTAGCCCACAAAGGGGGTCAGCTCTCCCTGGTCTATCAGGAAGTCGGCCGCTGTAATTGCAGCGCCCCTCACTAACTCTGCTCTTTGTTCTCCAGAAACTCACTCTTGTCTAAAATACTTTGTGTCTGGAAATTCTTCTTCCAACCCACGCGGGGACCACGACATACCTATCAAAATTTTAAATGACTCAGCAATCCATTCCTAGGGGATTTATCCTTCAGATAGATTTGCACATGTGCATAAGGAGACAGTGAGAATAACAGGGAACAGCCTAACTGTCCATCAAGTTAAATAATGTGTTGGTTAAATAGATGACGTACGTCCAAAAAAAGAAGGTGGTGGAACTATGTGATATGAGATGATACATTATTATGTGGAAAAAGCAAAATACAGCGTGAAGCACACGCTGCCATTTGTGTGAGTGATGTGGACACACGGCGGCGGGTGGTCGGGCCCATTTCTGGAAGGACAAGCAGGACCCAGGGACCCAGGCAGGGCCCTTCAGGAGAGGAGGCAAGGGGCTCAGGAATGCGAGGCTTCCTTCCCGCTATCGGCTCTTTGAACTGCTTGCCTGTGTGTTATTGCCTGTGTGTTCTCACAGGCACAGGTTACTTTCTTGAATGAAGACTGCTGCTTCTCATTGTTAAGAGAAGTGATAGATCCTGGTTTGGCCCTGGAGCAGTCAGACCTGCCCCGTGCTTTGAGTACTTTTAATTTAGGAAAATTCCCCAAATGTCCTCCAATCGGTTTGCACTCCAAGTTCCGCTACTGCCAGCCCAACCCCACAGCGGAGTTTCATTTCTCAAAACCAGCATCTCCCTGGGAAATCTTCTTGTGTGGTTCCGGGGATGTTTGGGTTTTTAGGGAATCTGTGTTGACCTTGCCTGGGGCAGCACCCTGTGGGAAAACTGGGGCTGTGATTTTTCTCACAGGGACAATTGCAGAGGTGAAGGAAGAGCTGGGGCCAGCTGGGGAATGCTTGGGCCTGGCCAGAGGGTCTGCTCTGAAATATGAGGCAGGTCTCTACCTTGCCTGGTAAAAATTCCACACCACAGCCTCTCTCCTCTGCCTCCACGGAATGTCCCCGCTCACTGCTTCCCACTGGGGCTCCTCCGTGATCAGCTGAGGGGACCTCTCCAGCCCAGCCAGCTGCTCCCCACCTCACTGGACCCAGCAGGCACTCCGTCCTACTTATTGTTCCCGGGATATACCATGTACTTCACGCCTCTCTGTCTTTGCACATGCTGTTCCCTCTTCTTGGGATGCCTTTTCATTTTGTCCACCTGGTAAACTCCTACTCATTCATCAAGACCCAGCTCAAATAACCCCACTTCTTCACCTTCCCTAACTCTTCCCCCCTCACCCATTCCCAGTCTTCCTTATCCCATTCCCCCTTCCACAAAATGTGTATTAAAGGTCTACCACGTGCCAGGCACTGTGCCATGTGCTAGAGACACAACAGTGACAAAACCAAGAGTCCCAGACTGGTTGGGGAGAGGGGCTTCAGCCATTATCACAAATGCAAACCTGCAACTTCAGCACAGGAGGGATTCCAGAGGGGAGGTCGGGGGTGGGGGGTGGGGTGGCTAGACGGCACTTTGAGAACTGTATCCCCAGGGCCACCAATAGCTCAGCTCGCCTGGCTCTGGGCCTGGCCTGACTTGGCCTCCTCTTGTCTCGTGACCTCCCAGGGAAGCCGGAACAGGACTGGAAAACACCACTGATTGTAAGAGTAATCCACCCCCCACACACACACCCCCGCGCCCATTTAAAAATAAACTTCTGTGTATAAAAAAAAAAGCTAAAAATAGCAACATATGAAAATGGAATATGCCAACTGTCAGATGAAGAGCAGGTTCTGAACTGTTCCAGGGTGGGGGGATATGGGGGAGGAGGGGTGGGCCTGGCACTTTGAACTGGGGGAAAAAAATGTGATTTCTGCTCAGTGACCATTAGCTTGACTCATTATTCTAAGGCAGGAAAAGAGAACTAACGTTTATGAAGCGCCTGCTCTGCACTCGCTTCCTTATACACAGTCAGATTCAACCTCTTCCACGAGTGTGTGCTGGGGGGTTAATTTCTACGATGTCACAAACAACGTCAGCTGCAGAGACGTAACAAGGACGCCCCCCTGCAGCTTTACTAGCACCGCCATCCCCACTGCTACTGCTTGTAAAGAGGGGCACCCCTCCAAGGGACTCTAGGAAGCCAATGTTCTGATCACATTACCACCCCTACTACGTGCAGGAGAAGCTGAGGCCAAGCCCTAGGATCTAGTAAAGGACGGAACCTTGATTTGCATCCAGGACTCTCCTCAGTATTGTCCCAGCGCCAGGTTCCCACCCGCCTGGGTCTCCCCTTCAAGCCTTCCTGAGGTCTGCGATGCACTCCTGCACCTCTCCCAACACCTAACGGAGAACTCTGTCCAGGTAGGCGTGTGGACATTTGTTAAATGAATGACTGCGGCACTGCGGGCTAACAGGAGCTGTCATTAACTGCAGGAAACTTCTGTCTTTTGTTACTTCACGTTGCTTCTGAGAATGTTTCCCCCTCACACTGCGCGTCTTAGCCTGGGTTCCCCGAAACCAAAGCCAGAGACTAAGGGTTGTGTGCAGGCAGTGGGCTTGGGAAGCAGGGCAGGAAATAAAATGAGGAAGGAGGGACAGCCCACAGGGATGTGAGATGCTGCTGGCCACCGTTTGGGGACCTGGGGCCTCCATCCTGCTGGCACCGTTAGTGCAGCCTCCTGAAGTGTGGATCAGAATTGCCGGCCCAGGGACAAAAGGGGAGTAGGGACCCATGCCCCAGTCACCATTGGTCACATGTGGTACCAGGGGCTTTAACATCCCTCTTCCATGCCCCCCCTCCCCATACCCCATCTTCTCTGTGGGGCTTCACTGGTGCAGGAGACCTCAGGCAGGCTGGGCCTGGCTTGGCCAGCATGTGTAAAGAGGCCCTTTATTTCAATGAGACAACAGATACTCCTCAAGGCCCTACTGTGTGCCTGGCACAGGGGTGGGGTGGAGGGGGCACACAGGTGAAGGGGAGGGCAAGGCACTGCCCTCCTGGAGCTTACTATCCTCTAGGGGGAGCCAGACAAAGGATGAGGGAGCAAACCAAGGAGGGAGGGAGCACAGACGGGGCGACTGCCTCAAAGATGGGGTGGGCTTGCTACTTAAACAGGGGGTCAGGAAAGGCCCATCTCAGGGGGTCCCTGAGCTGAGAATTAAGTGTACTAGAAGGGCTGGGCCGGGCGTAGAGGGTAGGGGCGTGGGCAGCAAGTGCAAAGGCCCCAAGGTGGGAAAAGTCCTGAGGTCCTTTGTGTATCTCAGTGCACCCAGGAGGGCATGAGTGGGTTCAGAGGTGGAAAGGACCTGTTCCCCAGTTCTGGCAGGGGTCCAGGGGGGAGAAGCGGTGGCGTGCGTGAAGGGCGGGTGACGAGCGCCTGGGTTCAGGATCTGTCTTGGTCTTGGTGGTGATCCAGAGGAAATTGAAGAACAAGGCTCACTTCTGGGGCTCCAAGTCCGCCTACCCCCGGGGGCATAAGTAGAGCCTAGGCAGGTGCTGGACCCCTTGCTGGCGGCAGGAGGGGGTGTCCCAAGTCCCATCACACCCTGCTCACCGTCTCCAGAAATTGCACATTTAGACTAAATAAAAATCACTTTGGAATTGTAAGCATCACTTCTTTTAAATGCCGGTGGCATCCCCTGTCACCCGCCTCCCAGTTGATCCCCACCTCGGGCTCAAGCCCAGCTGCCTGAAAAGCACAGACCCAGGATACCTGCCAAGAATCCCTTTTTCTGGCTGTCAGCTCCCTGTGCCCAGGCTTCCCAGCCTGGCATCACAGGGGAAGGCCTGGGGCATGAGGCCGGGGCTGACCTTCATCCAAGGACCTGGACTAGATTCTTATCATTGACACCAGGAGGTGGCAGCCAGCCCGTGCCTACATCTCCCCTTCTCCCACCACCAGGGGGAAGTTCTTGCTTGTCCCCAGGTGCCCCTCTGGACAGGTGCTTGAGAACCGCTGCCCTGAAGGACATTCTCAGATCCTATCCTGCACAACCTTCCAGACGCCATGCTAGGAACTGGGGACACGAAGATGAAGCCCTGGTCCTCAGGGAGTCAAGGGCAGGCGGGTCAGCCACAGACTGGGAAGCAACCCAAGAAGCCAAATTAGCAACAAGGACATCCGCTCTTTCCTTCAGAGTCTGGGAGAATGTACTGCCTCTCTGCTCTTTATCATGAAGATGCTCTAAGCCCCTTCCCCAGTTCTGCATCACAAAACCTCCCGGTCACAGGAACTCTTCCTGGTGGGGGAGAAACCTGGCTGGCAGCCTGGGTTACCTCCAGAAGCTTGGAGGAGTGGGGGAGGGGGCATTCCTACCATTTCTGCCTCCCCCAGAGGGGGGTTTAACTCCCTCCCTGAGGCCAGGGTGGAGGCTTGAAGGAGTGCCTCGGGCTGAATGAGGAGACTGGGGCTGGGGAAAGTGACATGCCAAGTGGCAGTGCAGTGCCCGGGGTCTATGGGACTCCAGGCCCATTACCCACCCAGCATGTTACACGCAGTACAACCTTCCCAGTTCCTTTCTGCCTCTGCTAGCCGGTAATGTGGACATTTGTTGAGCCACAATATCTATGCTGGGCACAGGAGAAATCCCTTACTTTGATACAGACACCATAGATCTCTGTCTGGTGCTCTTTTCCTCTTTGCATGGGTTCCCCAGAATGTAGGCCCACCTCCAGCAGGTGTGTGAGACCTCAGGGCTTTAGCTAATGTTCTCCCCATGCCCTTCTTCAACCAAATTCTTCAGATTCCTTAAAAAACAACATACTATTTGGTAAACTGCCTCCTTCCTGGAGGCCAGTTATAAACAACCAGACAAGCAAGAAGTTATGCTAGTGTCAGGATAGAGGTTTAATAAGTTCACGATAACTGTGGCACCACTCCCCAGCACAGCTCCAGGAGGCAGCCATTCACATGGTAGTCTAAGTGCCTGGAACCCTCTGGAGGCAGCCATTCACCTTAGAGTTTGAATGAATGGCACCCCTGGAGGCCAACACTCACACTGTAGTCTAAGTGCTTGCCTACGCCCTCCCCCCAGACAGCCATTCTCATCGTAGTGCAGCAGTCCCCAACCTTTTTGGCACCAGGGACTGGTTTCGTGCAAGACAATTTTTCCATGGACTGGGGATGGGGGATGGTTTGGGGATGATTCAAGCTCATTTCATTTATTGTACACTTTATTTCTATTATTTTACGTTGTAATATATAAGGAAATAATTACACAACTCACCATAATGCAGAATCAGAGGGAGCCCTGAGCCTGTTTTCACTTGCCACTCACTGAGAGGGTTCTGATATGAGTCTGCAAGCAATTGATTCATTTTGGTCTCTGTGCAGTCAAACCTCTCTGCTAACGATAATCTGTATTTGCAGCCGCTCCCCAGCACTTGCATCACCACCTCAGCTCCACCTCAGATCATCAGGCATTAGAGCATCACGAGGAGCATGCGACCTAGATCCCTGGCCTGCGCAGTTCACAGTAGGGTTCCTGCTCCTATGAGAATCTAATGCGGCTGCTGATCTGACAGGAGGCGGAGCTCAGGTAGTAATGCAAGTGATGGGGAGCGGCTGTAAATACAGATGAAGCTTTGCTCGATTGACCGCCGCTCCCCTCCTGCTGTGTGGCCCGGTTCCTAACAGGCCATGGACCAGTACCAGTCTGTGGCCTGGGGACTGGGGACCCCTGCTGTAATCTAAATAAATGGCGCCCTCTGGAGGGCCCGTTCACACTGCAGCTTTTGTGAATCCCCCCTCTGCTGGAGTGATGCAACATGGTGGCCTCTATGTTCTCACATTTAAGCCTCAAGACAACCTTGAGAAAGGTCTTACCTTTCCACATTCTACAGAAGAAAACTGCCCCAAACTCCCGGCCAGAGAGCCAGAGCAGAGATTCTCTGCCTCACCTATTTGTTGTCCAGTGCTTTTCCCTTCAGCAGAGCTGGCAGGGCTGGGGAGCAAAACCTCAGCTCCTCCAGCCTCTCGGGGCCTCCTGCCTACCACAGTCCCACAGCAACCCCCACACTAGGCCTTATGAATCCCACTTCCCTGATGGGGAAAATGAGGCATGGAGATGTGTGTCTCTTGCCTGGAGTCCTGCAGCCTGTGAGTATCATGGGTCTGCTCGTCTCAGAGAGGGCCCGCTTCCCAGGGCTGCCCTGCCTTCCACCAGGATGGTCAGAATCCAGTTCAGCTGCCGGGGCTCAAATGCTGGGGTGGCCGTCGTCTACACTGAGGCAGATGCTGTTCTTTACATGGTGGTGCTTTGAGGACCCCCAAACCATCCCTGAGGCGTCAGTCTCTCACCTGACCCTCATCCCAAACAGATTTACCCTGCCAAGCAGGGCCCTTGTCAAGGGTCACACTCTATGCTAGGTTGTGTGTAATGACCCCACCACTGGTCAGGGGGTGGCCCAGTGTCCTTTGTGAACAGCTATTAACAGGGACTCATCGGACACCTGCAGAGGACATTTAAAAACCCACCGTGAGGGCTTGACATCAGTCTGAGCTGGACATCAGTAATGGCTGGCATAGCTGCTCAGAGAGGTATCTGCCAGTCTGGCTGCCAAGCCTTTCCGTGCAGCGAGGGGGTCCCTCCAGACACACAGCAAGGCCCACGGCAGGCTCTTAACCTCAGGCACAGCCTAGGAGAGCTAAGCTGCCTCCTTTTGGAGGACTGTCTGATTTCCTATGCGATACATGGATAGGTACCAATGGGGGGGAAAAATGAAAACTGGAAAGTCATTAAAACTTTGCTTGTTTTTTTTTTTTTTGTAGTACGCGGGCCTCTCACTGTCGTGGCCTCTCCCGTTGCGGAGCACAGGCTCCGGACGCGCAGGCTCAGCGGCCATGGCTCACGGGCCCAGCTGCTCCGCGGCACGTGGGATCTTCCCGGACCGGGGCACGAACCCGCGTCCCCTGCATCGGCAGGCGGACTCTCAACCACTGCGCCACCAGGGAAGCCCCAAAAACTTTTGAACAGATGGGCACCCCACCTGTGGCTCCAGTCATACCCACATCCCGGAAGGATCACAGGAAGGTATGGCTAGAACGTCACTGCCCAGCCGGCAGCTGTGTGAGGAAGGGCCTGCAAGTTAAGTAGAGGCGACCCAGTGCACGGTCCTTTGGCATGGTGAAGCCTCCAAGAGGTCCAGCTTCAGAGAAAACACTCAACTCTGCTCTGCTCTTCCCAGGTACCACAAAACGCTTCGCTAATGGAGACACCTGTTAACATACGGAGACATCCCGAGAGCAAGTGTGCCTGAGAAGGCGCTGAGGGTACTGCTGAGGTGGGGGAAGAGAAACACAGTTGATGAGGACACTGCTGTGACCATCTCATGATGAAACTGAGTACGTACACATAGGGAGCAGAGATGCCAGAGCCTTTGACTCTGGACGCAAAAGGCTACATCTTCATGGGTCTCTCCCTGATCTTTGTTCCTGTCCATCCACACAACTGTCCTTGAGCAAGCCCGGGTGCGGCCTAACGACGGGGCGGATTAGACCTGACCTCCCCGGGGAAAGGCCAGGGCAGGATCTCATTTACGGAGAGCCGGATGCCGTCCTGTACTCCCTCTGCCGGCCATCCTGGTCCAGGACGCACTCCAGGCCAGCGTGGGGGACCAGAGTCCATGCCGGGCCCCACGGGGCCTCGCTCGGGAGCACTCAGGACAGGGAGAGCCCCAGCATCCCCGCCCATCACTGGGGCAGCGGGGTGCCCTCCGGCTGAGGCCTGAACGGGACGCCGAGCACAGCAGAGCTTTGTTCCAGCCTCCGCCATCGATCGCCGCGCAGACGCTCCGTGAATGGCACTGTTGTGGTATTTTAAGAAGATTCTACAAATAGCACTAACTCAGAATCGGCCTCAGAGCCAGCTGATGAAGTCTGCCTCAGCGAGGGCCGGCCAGCCTGGGAGCTCGAGCCAGGACAATGGGGCCTCACAGGGAAGGCAGAGCAGGATGTTGGGTGACCCAGGCCTTTTCCGGGGCTCCGTGGCCTCATTTCCCCCAGACTCACCCGGCGGCACCACCCCTCCTCTGTCGCCCAGTCCTGGTTGGTGGCGTCCTGGGAGTTTATTGGGAAGGAGTGACTCCCCAGCCTCTCTGAATAAAGGAAGGGGGCCCCCGACATCCTTTTGGCGCCTGCATCTCCCGAATTTCCAGGGATTTCCAAGCTCTGCTGTTTTGCGGGTCATGGAGGAGGGGGGCACAGGAAGGAAGGATGTCCTTAGGTTTTCATCAGAAATAACTTTATTAGGTAGCCAGAGAAACCTCAGAGACCCGCAGTCCTAGCAGCCAAAGACTATTAATTGGAATCTTTCCAGAAGAGTCCATTCTTGAGACTTGAAAGACAGCTTAGGGAGAAAAGAAACAGTCTGGATTTAGGGTCATTCAGAGCTGAGTTTAGACTTAACTTGACCGACGACACATGGGTGGCCTGGGGCAAATTATTTACTTCTCAGAGTCAGGATGTCTTCATCTCTAAAACCCACAGTATTGGACGCCCCTCGCGGGGAAGGTTGAGAAATCAGAGGCAGAGCATGCGCTGTGCTTGGGACTGTGAGTGGTCAGCAAATGTTGGCCTCTCTTCCCTCTCAGATGAAAGACCGTTTATCTAACGCATGTGCGCATTCCATGCATAAAATGTTTCTGAACTGTGGCGGAGAAACCTGGCAGACATTAAGGGAACCACTCTTGACCCTGTGAATCCACAAATACACCCGAGCTGTGGTGTTGATGCAAACTAGCAAAGCAGGACAGTAGAGAGGCCCACGGCCTGCGGCAAAGTAGAGGCTTAAGTCTAAGCCCATCTGGTACTTGGAAAACGTTGAGATAATGGAGGAAGGGTCATTTCTGACGGAGCTGACCTGACCACCCCCCCACCCCACCCCAGCACATTCTGAGCAGGGGCTATGGCCAAGGGGCTGGCTGTGCCCCTCCAGCTGTCAGAGGTGGTCTGCAGGGGGGCTCCCCACACCCATCAGCTCCCTTTCCCCAGCCCTCACCCTTGCCTTGAATGTTTGGCCCCTTCCCTCTATTACTCCATTTGCAGTAATGAAGGTGCGACACCCGCCCTGTAAGTGGCCTAGCACAGACCTTGCCCTCAATTCACAGGGACTAAACTAGAACAAACTTAGGCAGCCTTACTCAGAACCAAGAGCAATCTGGGGCCCCCAGACTCAAGGGTGAGGTCCCTACTGGGCCACTGACATGGTGGGTGGCCTTAAGCAAGTCATTTTTTCTTTTGGGGGCTTTTAAAACAACTCACCTAGAAAACAAGGTCAGGCTAGGTGGATCTCTGAGGACCTCTCAAGCCTGCCCCCTCTGAGCCCCTACATTACATCTCTAAGTCCCCACGTTTTGATCATTAGCAAGATGAAACTCAGTGTAGACTCTCTCCCTGACCCTCCCCAGGAGGCCTTCACTGGCAAAGAGCTTGCTTGTTCCCCAAACCGGATTGGGGCGAGGGAGGTAGTGGTCCATTTGCAGGCAGGTGGCCCTGGACATGGCCTCTGGGGCTGTGCTGAGTCAGAGGTGCAGGTGTCTCCCAGAGGACCCCAGAGCCCGCTGTCCTGGGGAAGACAGCGTTTGGTGCTGGGGGGCACCAGCCCTTTCCCTCCACGCCCTCCGGTGACAGCCCGGTGAGGCGGTGCTCTCCCAGCCAGGTGACACCGAGGCCCCGAGCCCAGGGCGCCCAGCCAGAGGCACCGCAGGTCAAGGTGGGTGAGTCAGGACTTGGACCTAGAGCAGCCTGACTCCAAGGCCGTCCATGCTGTCCCCCGCCTCTGCACCCCCTTGGAGGTGACACGGGCTCTCTCAGTCAACCGTCCTCAACAGTAAACTGAGGAAGTAGAAACTACCTAAGCTCAAAGATCTCTCCTTGCTCCCAGGTTCAGGGCTCTCTGCCTCCAGAAGTTGTTGACGCAGACTGGGTGATCTTCAGAATCCTCAAAAATGGCTCTGCAGGGACCAGGGTCAACCACAACAAAAGTGGGCCATAAGCCACATCTGGTCCTAGGTAGCTGCGTCCTAGAGAGTGGGGGGGCTGGGGGCAGTGATGGTTTACTAACTGGTTTGGGAACGTTTCAGCAGTTTATAAACCTCCTAGCTGTTCTGGTGAGCTCTCTCTGAAGGTCTGTCATGGCTGCAGACCTCCCGGACAGGAAGGTATCTGGGAGCCTGTGGGTGAGGGCCCTCCTGTGGGGAGGCATGAAAAGGAAGGTCGCGAGCAGGTGCAGAGGGCCCAGTGCCAGCTCCTGATACACTTGCACAGACAGTCACATGGCAGGTGGGGCCACTATGACCTCACTGATTGTGATGGTGGCTGTTATAAAAGACGAACTGAAGCCCTGGGGTACCCGCACCTTCATGGCCCTAGTGTGTCAAGGTGAGTGCCAAGTTATTAACCATCCCTCCCGCTGATGGTGCTACCGGCTCCTGGGCATCCGTGTGGAGAGCTGATGAGGGTGGGAGGGACCGAAGGCAGCAGTGTCCCCCCACGCCGACAAGCCCTCAGTCCGTGTGAGAGTCTGAGCAGGCTCAGGGAATGGCTGTGCTCAGGGCAGTGGCCAGCTCCAGGGACAGGCTGCAATCCCCAGCCCAGGAGGAACTCCAGTGGGGTGAAGGTCCTGTGTGTGCCTGGTCTCAGAGAGGAACCTGGCCAGGCTCTGTGGCCCAGCTGAAGCCGCAAAGCAGAAGCTGCTGGGTTGAGCCTCTGCCCTCTGACCTTTTCCAAAGTCAATGTGGCTCGGGAGTATTCAGTCCTTTTGTTCCAAGTTTCATTAGTAAAGGGCAAAGGCTGCTTTTCATTTTACTCTCACTTGAGTGTTCTCCACTGTCAATCATCCAGGTGGACACCCGGCTTGGAGGTGTGTGGTACTAAAACAAAACAGTGAAGTTGAGGACTGCAAGACTCTGGTGCCAGACGGCCTGGGTCAGAATCCCAGTTCTAAGCGGCCTGGGGCAGGAACGTCTATGCCTCAGTTTCCTCATCTCTAAATGAGACTCATAATAGAATCCACTTGAGGTTCATGGTGAGGACTAAATGAATTCCCATGTACAAAGTGCTTAGTGAGTGTTACATGGGCTATAAGTGCTTTTATTTCAACAAAACACCAGCCCCATCATCTTTTCAAGTCTTATCCTAAGCCTCAAGACAAATAATAATCATTTCCATGAGAGAGCATTTTTCCATGCGCCAGCAGCCTCACATGCAGAGACTAATTTAGATTTTCTCTTCACACAAACTGGTGAGGTTGCGGTAACCCAATTTACAGACAAAGGTATCCTTCTTTGGCTCAGAGAAGCAACTTGTCCCCAAGGCTGCAAAGGAAGAGCCAGAATTCAGCACCAGGTCTGCCCAACTCCCAGCTGCAGGAGCTCACATTTCACACTACCAGCTTGAGACCAAGCCCTCAGGCACCTTACTCACCTCCAAGTCACCACTTAGCATCTAGGTAAAGGTGAGGTGAGAAGGACAAGGCCAGAGAAGAGCTAAGAGCTATGCGGTACTCACATACCTTGGCATGAATTAGCATCTTCGAAAGTCCCATCCTGGGACACTGTCACAATTTGACCTGTTATGCAGCTCCCTGAAAAAGCCCTATTTACAGAGCATTATCATTATTTGACCTGACTCACTCTGTGGAAAAGCCCTATCTCCAGGGCATTTGTCAAAAAAAATCAGTGGTAATTCTTTAATACTACAGCTGCCTAAAACTGTGATACTAATTGGGGCAAATAAGCTCTGGCCAAAAGGAAGTTATTGGGAAGGAGAAATCTACTGGGGACTTTGAAGAGGTCTGACCTATTTCTGGATATCCACAAGGCCATGTACATGTGTAGAGCCTTGTCCATGAGCAGGAAAGACTTGAGAGGTCTCCGATCTCTGACCTCTGGCCGACTTTGGGTCCTTGCACAAGCAGGAAGTGAAGATTAAGTCACAGTCATAAACTACCTAAGCACTGAAGGCGTGTCCCAACACACACACACAGACACACACACACACACACACACACACACACACTCAGCACAAAGTAGACTTATTGGTTAAAGGCATTTAGTATAACTCTGACAAATCATTAGCTGACCACTAAACGAATCAATGAGAGACTTCAACGGCTATATACTACAGGTTTTATAAATTTTGTCCAGGAAAGTCACTAAACAGCTAAAACAATAACAACAACAAAAGCAGGGGAGGGGAGGGAATCTAATTTGCAGAGTTCCCACATTATATTATTTAGAGTGTCCACTTTTCAACAAAAGATTATAAGACACATAAAGAAAGAAGTATGGTCCATACACAAGGGAAAAAAAGCAGTAAATAGAAACTATCCTTGACCTAGATGTTAGACTCACTAGACAAAGATTTCAAATTGGCTATTATAAATATGTTCAAAGAAACCATGTCTAAAGAATTAAAGGTAGGTGTCACAATGATGTGTCACCAAATAGAGAATATCAATAAAGGGATGGAAATTACAAAAAGAACCACACAGAAATTCTAGAGTTTAAAAGAATAATGACTAACATGAAAAATGTACTATAGAGAGTCAATAGCAGATTTGAGCTGGCAGAAGAAAGAATCAGTAAACTCAAAGATAGGTCAACTGAGATTATGCAATATGAGGAGCAAAAAGAAAAAAAAAGGATGAAGAAAAATGAACAGAGCCTCAGAGACCAGTGAGACATCATCAATGTACCAAGATACACATAATGGGAGTCTTAGAAGGAAAGGAAAGAAAGGGTTAGACAGAATATTTGAAGGAGTAATGGTTGAAAGCTTCCCAAATCTGTTGAAAAACATTATAAATCCAAGAATCTCAATGAATTCCAAGTATGATAAACTCAAAGAGATTCATACCCAGAAATATCATAGTCAAACGGTCTAAAGAGAGAGAATCTTGGAAGAAGCAAAATGATTCATCACATACAAAGGATTCTCAGTAGCAGTTAATGTCTTATCAAAAACCATGGAAACCAGAAGGCAGTGGGATGACATTTTCCAAATGTTGAAAGAAAAAAGACTGTCAACCAAGAATTCTATACCCAGCAAAACCATCTTCAAAATGAAGGAGAAATTAAGACATTCCAAGATAAACAAAAACTGAGAGGATTCAGTTCTCTGTCCTAGCAGACCAATACTACAAGAAATCCTAAAGGTGAAATGAAAGGACATTAGATATCACTTGGATCTACATGAAGAAATAAAGAACACCAATAAAAGGTAACTATTGTTAAATGTAAAAGACAGTATAAATTTTTTTTTTTGCGGTACGTGGGCCTCTCCTGTCGCGGAGCACAGGCTCCAGACGCACAGGCTCAGCGGCCATGGCTCATGGGCCCAGCTGCTCCGCGGCATGTGGGATCTTCCTGGACCGGGGCACGAACCCGTGTCCCCTGCATCGGCAGGCGGACTCCCAACCACTGTGCCACCAGGGAAGCCCTAAATGTATTTTTTGTAGCACTTTTTTTCTACCTGATTCAAGAGATAACTGCATAAAGCAATACTTATAAAACTGTGTTGATGGACTTATAATGCATAAAGATGTAGTAAGTATGACAATAATGACACAATAGAGGAAGAAAGAACAGAGCAATATTGGAGCAAAATTTCTGTACACTATTGAAGTTAAGGTAGTATTACTCTGTACTAAATTGCCTTAAATTAAAAGGCCAATTGTAATCCCCAGAACAAACACTAAGAAAATAACTTTTAAAATACTATAAAGAAACAATAAAGAAATTAAAGCAGTACATAGAAAATATCTACTTAATGCAAAAAGAAGGCAGTAATGAAGGAATAGAAGAACAAAAAAAGACATAAGTCACATAAAAATAAACAGCAAAATGGCTGGCATTAATCTACATTATCAGTAATTATATTAAATGTAAATGTATTAAATACTCCAACAAAAAGGTAAAGACTGACAGAATGGATTTAAAAAACAAACTATATACTGTCTATAGGAAACACATTTAGATTTTAAAACAGAAGTAAATAGAAAGTGAAATGATGGGAAAAGATATACCATACAAACAATATCCAAAGAGAGCTAAAATGATTACACAAATATTGAACAAAATAGACTTTAAAACAAAAATGTTACTGGAGAAAAACAAGAAGATTTTATGATGAAGGGGTTGATCCAGCATGAAGATATCATAATTATAAAAAAAATGCCCTAACAACAGAGCTCCATAATTCATGAAGTAAAAATAGACAGAATTGAAATGAGATTCAACAATAATAGTTGCAGACTTCAGTGCCCATTTTCAATAATGGACAGAACAACTAAGCAGAAAATCAATAAGGAAACAGAACACTTGAACAACACAAGGAGCCAAGTAGGCCTAACGTATAGGACACTCCACCCAACAAGCACAGAATACACATTCTTCTCAAGTGCACATGTAACGTTTTCTAGGATAGACCATATGCTAGATCATAACGCAAGCCTTAAACACTTAAAAGGGTTGAATGAGACAAAATACGGAAGTATACTCACTGACTACAGAGGAATGAAATTATAAATCAATAAAAAAAGGAAATTTAGAGAATTCATAAATATGTGGAAATTAAACAACTCACTCCTAAATAACTAAAGAAGAAATCACCACGGAAATTTAAAAAACATTTTGAGATGAATGGAAATGAAAACACAACATATCAAAACTTACGGGATGCAGTGTGCTTAGAGAGAAATTTACAGCTATAAATGCCCACGTTATAAAATAAGAAAGTTGTCAAATTAAAAACCTAACCTTACACTTTAATAAACTAGAAAAAGAACAAACCAAACCCAAATCAAACAGGTAGAAGGAAATGATGAAGATTAGAGTGGAAATAAGTAAAACAAAGACTAGAAAAACAACAGAGAAAATCAATAAAAACAAAAGTGTGGTTCTTTGAAAAGATTACCATATATGACAAAATTTAACTAGACTGACCAAGAAAAAAGAGGATAAGACTTAAATTACTAAAATCAGGGATGAAAGAAGGGACATCACTGCCAACCTTACAGAGATAAAAAGGATTATAAGGGCATAATATGAACAACATTATGCCAACAAATTAGATGACTTAGATATAAAAGAAAAATTTCTAGAAAGACATAAAGTACCAAAACCGATTCAAGAAGAAAGAAAATCTAAATAAACTTTTAACATGAGACTAAGTTAATAATTTAAACATTCCCCCAAATGTTTCACTAATGACTTCTACTAATCATTTAAAGAAATAATATCAGATAGTTTCACTGGTGAATTCTACCAAACATTTAAAATATTAATACCAATTATTCACAAACCCTTCCAAAAAGTAGAAGAGGAGGGAATGGTTCCCAACTCCTGTGCAGCCAGGATTCCTCTGATAACAAAAACAAAGACACTGCAAAGAAACTACAGACCAACATGCCTTATGAATACAGACACAAAAATCCTCAACAAAATACTAGCCAAATATGATTCAAATGGTCATCATTTGAGGAGTAGATAAACAAAATGTGGCATAGTCATACTATGCACTATACACAGCCATGAAGAGGAATGAAGTAGTGATAACATGCTACATCATGGATGAACCTTGAAAACATTATGCTAAGTTAAAGAAGCCAATTACAAAAGACCATATATTGTACAAAAGTATGCAGTTTAGTGGTTGCCTGGGGCTGCAGGACAAGGCAGGAGGGTTGTCTCAGGAATGGGAAGTGACTATTAATGGGCATGGGATTTCTTTTGGGGGTAATAAAAATATTCTAAAATTAGATTATGGTGATGGTTGCATACCTTTAAATATACTAAAAATTACCAATCTTAACAATCTAAATGAATGGATTCTGTGATATTTGAAATATATCTCAAAAAAGCTGTTTAAAAGAGTCTGGTGATGGGTGTTTAGGGGAAGAGCCCAGCAAAAGATGTAACTCAGGCAGGACATGCATCAGCTACATAGCTGAGTTGGGGCAGGTAGGATAAGGAGAACTATTTAGGGGTTCACTTCACTTGGATGCTCCCCATTTGGGGCCCAGGATTCCTGAAGGAGCGTCCCTTATGGTGAAAGGACTCGCAGACCAAGAAGATGAGAAAACACACATCAAGTGTTTTCTTACCCTCTCCCTCCAGGAGTTCAGGACTCTGGAGCTCTCTGGGAGGCTTGCTGCCCTGATGGCCAAGGTCAAGGACTTCAGTCTCCTCCAGGATTGGCTCCTCTTTGGGGCCATAAGTCCACCCCCCAACCCCAGGGCCAGCAGTGTTGACCGTGGCTGTGTGCTGGTTAAACAGACTTGCTCATAAACTCTGTCCACTGACCTATCCTTGCTGTCTCACACCGCCCCCCAGATAAGTGCTTGGCTGAGCCCTCTCTGAGCGGGTGGGAAGAGGCATTTGACCTTCTGATGCCCTCCTGCTAGGAGCATAGAGCAATTCTGAGTTTCCTCAGAAAATCTTCTAAGGTTCAAGCTGACAGGGACATTGGAGATAATCCAGTCTTGCCTGTTTCCCTCTTTACAGACGAGGAAACTGAGGCTCTGAGTGGTAACTCAGAGAGGGGTGGTACTAGGACTGTTATCTGGCCTTCTGACAACCCTGGCGGTTGGCATGCCTGTCCCCATTCATAGGTGCGGACGCAGAGGCTCAGAGAGCTGAGAGGTGGCCTGGGGTGCCCCAGCTAGGAAATGGAACCAAATCCTATGCCTGAGGCTGCTTCCCTTTTTGAAAAACCCACAGGACTGCTGCCCCAGGACATTTGAATGGGGAAGAGGTAACAAAGAGGGACACTTCTTGGAAAACAACTGTGACCCCTGCAAGGCCTGAGCTACAGACAGGAGGCCTCTGGGCTCTGGGCCATGAACACAATCTCTGGAGCAGCAGGCTTGAACATTCTGACATATCCTTCCCACCTTACATGTCCTTAAGGCCAAGTCAGATATAAGTGCTCTCACTCCTGGCTTCTGCCAGCCTTCCCAGTGGAGAGAAAAGACAGAGCCTGCCCTGCCTTCAGGGAGCTTCTCTGGCTCACATGGTGAGGGGACAGGTTTTGCAAACAGACACACACATATTTATTCATTGTGATAGGTGTTTTAGAGCAGGGGTCCCCAACCCCTGGGCCGTGGACCGGTACCCGTCCGCGGCCTGTTAGGACCTGGGCCGCACAGCAGGAGACTGAGCAGCGGGCAAGTAAGCAGAGCCTCGTCTGCCGCTCCCCATCGCTCGCGTTACTGCCTGAACCATATCTCCCCTCCCCCCACCCCCGTCCGTGGAAAAATGGTCTTCCGCGAAACCGGTCCCTGATGCCAAAAAGGTTGGGGACTGCTGTTTTAAAGGAAAAGTATGGGATGGCACGTGAGCAAATAACAGGGGTCAGGGAAGGCCTCTCAGGAAAGACTGACGTTGAGAGTTCACTGTGGGCACCACTGGAGTCCCTGAGCATTTCTGAGCAAGGAGCAGTGGGTCCCGAGGGCCACTGGAACAGTCACTGGCTACAGCTGGAGGATGGATTGGAGTGGGGGAGGGTCCAAGCAGGAAGACCCGCCGGGAGGCCACTGCAGTGGTCGGGCGGCAGGCCAGCGGCTGGACCCGGGGAGCTGGTGTGGATGGAGACAAGCAGAGGGATTCAGGTGCACTTTGGAAATGGAACTGGCAGGACCTGGCGATGGCAAATTGGAGGAGGAGGATGCAATTGAGAGCTCAGGTTTAGCCTGATGAGCTTTGGCCATTCTCTAGACCAGGAGACACCCAATGGAGGCGTCAAGTGGCTCTGGTGCTCAGAGCGAGGCCTGGGCCGGGAAACTCACTGTGACTCTGAAGAGGCTGCCAGCAAGAGGGCCGAGTGGGTGGGGGCAGAAGTGAGCCCAAGGAGGATCTGCTCATGCAGGACCCTGGGAGCAGTGGCAGAGAAGGGACGGCTGGGGAGCTGCAGCTCAGGGGAAGCCTCGACCCCGACCCACCTCCACAGGCCTGGAAATCCCTTCCCTATTGTCTCTGTTGGTCTGGCTGCTCATCCTATGAGAGCCAGCTCAGGCATCAGCTGGTCTGGGCATCCTCTGAACCAGCCCTTGCAGAGCACCCAGGCTTGCTGTTCTCCCCGCATTTCTTCTCGGCCTGCAGTATCACCATCTGATTCCTGGGTCTCTGCTCAGCCAGGCTGTGAGCACACTGGGGGCGGACGCTGTACCCTCCCCAACTCTTTATCCTCATGCCGGGCACGAGGCCTGGAGTGGAGCGGGTGTCCCACAAATGACTGTTAAATGAACCGCCCAAGATTGCTTATTAGCAATCATGGAAGATTCTGTGAAAAATGGAACCTTCTCAAGAAAGTGGGCTCAGAGGCTATACAAGCGTTTACACAGGAGAACCAGTTCTATCAACCCCACCTCGGGACGGCCACGCCTCCCTCCACAGCAGCGAGGGGCACCTCGTCTGCCCAGCTTGAGCTGTGCCCAGCAGCAGCGCTCCTGCCTGGCCCACTGGCCTCTGCACCCTAGCCACCAGGCACCCTGACAAGCCTGTTGACCTCAGGAAAGGGACAAGGAGTCCACGTCAACACCTCCCTCTATCACTTGGAGTGCTACAACAAGTGAGGCTGGACTCTCCCAAGTGGACTGCTGCTGGGACCCCCAGGCATCAGGAGTCAGGAACAGGTGCAGGTGAGCACGACTGTCTCCCCATCTCTGCTCCACCCACTGCTCTCCTGCCAGCTTCTCTGTTGAGTACAGTGCCAGATCACAGAGGTGACAAGACGACCGCCACCTGGGGGGACAGACCCACACCAACCAGGCACTGGAGAGAACGAAATGAACTGGGCCCCCGGGCCAGGGTTTCAGAGATGGCTCCAGGTGTAGGCCACCTTCCCAGGTCTTGACCCCTCTCAGTCCCGACTGAAGGCACCGTGAGAGGGTGTGGTGTGTGCAGGGGCCAAAGAGGTCCAGGCTGTGTGGTGGGGGGAGGCTAAGAGGGGGCTGGAGAGGGGTGACAGGCAACACCAACAAGGCTAAGAAGCTGGGCTTTCTTTTGCAGGAACTATGGGGCCAAGATGCAGCTTGAGGAGGGACATAAGGTGACAGGAGCCATGCATGAGATGCTGGCTTGGGCAGCGGACTAGCAGAGGCAAGGATGAACTTGGGATGACCAGCTGGGAAAGCCAGCGCAGTGGAGATGATGAGGGTCTGCACAGAAACTGCAGTGGCCTTGGGGGCAGGGATGGGGACACAGCCCTGGGCAGGATCTTGGGAGCTGTCAGCCTTTGGTCATGGGAAATGAAGCAGGGGGCAGGCTCTCAGGAAACGAGAGCCAGGAGACTGGGAGAAGGGGCTCCAGCTGGAGTCCTGGATCTGCAGGCTGGAGGCGGGCAGTTCAGAGGTGGGGGCAGAGGATTTGGGGGCTTTTTCCTTAGAGGTGCTCACAATCATTGGGGCCCGGGGTGAGATGCCTGGAGGAGACTTATAGACAGAGCTCAGAGGGTGAAACAAAGAGGATTCACAGCCAGACTCGGTGCATGGGTCAGGGAAGAAGAGCTGGCCAGGGGAGGTAGGAAGGGTCGGGCAGGCGCAGTCCGGGAGGGGGGGCGCATGGGGCGGGTTCCCAAGTGCTCAGAACAGCGGGACTGTTCACCAGGTCCAGCACCAGCACGGGGTCAGGGCTAAGTATAGGAGGAGCATCGGGGGAGGCTGGGACCAGCAGACAGTTACTGGGGGCTCGTGATGGAGGGAAGGAGAGATGGGCTGGGCTTGTGGGGCACATAAGGGCAAGAGACTGCCTTTTTTTTTTTTAAATGCTCTAATGAGAGACTGAAGCAGGTTCATGGGCTGATAGAAGGAGCCAATGGAAGGTGCTGGGGACAGAGGACATGACAGGGGGCAAGATCCCGGAAGACAGGAGGGCTCCCAATGCTGAGACCAGCAGGAAACATGAGGGGCAAAGAGTGGCAACAGGGGGTCTCAAAGGTCTCAGGGGCCTCCGGTCTGCCCTTGACCCTCCCTGGCCTTGAACAAAAGCTTCCTCAGTGGGACTTCCCTGGTGGCACAGTGGTTAAGAATCTGCCTGTCAATGCAGGAGACATGGGTTCAAGCCCTAGTCCGGGAAGATCCCACATGCCGCGGAGCAACTAAGCCTATGCACCACAACTACTGAGCCTGCGCTCCAGAGCCCACGAGCCACAACTACTGAGCCTGAGTGCCACAACTACTGAAGCCCACGCACCTAGAGCCTGAGCTCCGCAACAAGAGAAGCCACCGCAATGAGAAGCCCGCGCACCGCAACGAAGAGTAGCCCACGCTCTCCACAGCTAGAGAAAGCCCGCGTGCGGCAATGAAGACCTAGCACAGCCAGAAATAAATAATAAATAAATTTAAAAAAAAAGAAAAAAAAGCTGCCTCAGTGCTGTACTCCTGCACCACTTCTTCCTCCAAGTCTTGGCCTTGGGTCACCATGCAAACTTGAAGAGAATGAAATCTGCCACTGAACAGCCCCACCACAGAGCTCTACATAGCAGAAGCATCTGGAAACATTGTCCAGAAACAATGAAATCAGACAGTGTCCTCAGAGTTCAGAGCAAGCCTGTTCGCTTCTGCTCTTAGGAGAGTGTAATTCTTCTCTGCACATCAGATCCTGCTCACTGACCTTTTGGCTTCTGCAGAAGAACCTGGGACCCAGGACTGCTCCATTGTAACCATCTGTCCTGTGTATGATAGTAAATGTGATTTATATCGCAGCATATCACGCCCCGAAAAGCACCTGCAGCAATCCCTCCTCAGGTTGCCCACCTGCAGCTCCACCACCAGCAGGAGGGCAGGTGTCCTCTGGAGAGAGTGCCAGGCTTTCGATTTTAAAGACATTAAGCCTAGATCTACTATGGTGACTCTGGCATGTGATGTATTTTTGCTGCTCCCTTTATGGGATTTATTATGTGAGCTTGCCTGCTTTATCAAGTACACTTTTACTCAGGGACATGGTCAAATATCCTGTTGATTGAGAAATACTCAAGAATGAAATCGATACAACAGCTGTTGTCTTGGGGAAACTTATACCAATGACCAATGGATTCTCTTTTGACCTTAAATTTAAAAACACACACTTCTCTAATCTGGAAAGTCAGAAAGCTTCTTCACAGGTAGCTTGTAACAGCTAAACACACACAACATGCACGTGCACACACACACAGCCCTTGGAAACAGATGTACTGTGTCACTGCTATGACAACTCAATCACAGTCCAAAGCAGCATTTCTCAAAGTGTGTTCAAAGATATGGATGCCATGAGATGCTCTGTGAAAGGCAGGTTCCCTGGGCAGAAGTTTGGAGACTGTATCTACCATCCACCTGAATTGGAGATGCACAACTGCACCAATGTGTTGAAAGTTCTGAGAAGTCTTGCAGTGAAAAACCTTCCAAACTTTAATAACTCATGACTTCTAAGGTTATGGCCAAGAGAAACCTGCCCCCCTGTTTATAGCAGAACTCATTTGGAACAGTGGTCCAAACTGTCTCCTGCCTAGCCGGACTGGCCACATGGGTTCAAATTGGTTAAATAAGGCAACATTTAAATATTTGGGGATTTTACATTAAAAGACCAAATGTCTGCCCTCTTTGACCATCCTTCCTGCTTGCCAGTGGCTGGCTGCCTGCTCTGGACAGGGCAGGTACACTCTGGCACCCCAGTGCTGCCTAGCCCCTCTCGCTCCAGTCTTGGCCAGCTCTGCTACTTTAAATGGGCTTTGGGACTTTGTGGGCCCTTCAGACTGGGTCCCTGCTCCCAGGCTGCTGTGGCCAGCTGTGCCTTAGGATGGGTTGGGAGGATGGGGGCAAACTGGGAAACACTCCTACACCAGGCCTGTTCCTCACATGGACAGTATAGCCTGGGGTCCATAGTCCCCAGAAGACAACCGTAGCAGGAGATGCCCCTGGCTCCCTTCTGGGGCTGCTAGTTGAGTAAGTACCTTCCCTAACCAAAGCCTTGCAAATCCACCCTTGCTTGTGGGACTCAGGCTCCACCGGGATCCCTGCAGGGTTTACTGAGAAACGGTCAGAAAAGACTAAAACTGCTCCAGCCCTGCCAGGCCCCCAGTGAAATCCTCCCTGCTCTGCTCTGGGCTCTGGCCTGACCTCAGCCAGCATGCAGCCAGACCCTGCCCTCCGAGTCCTATGGAGGCCCTGGCTACTGCAACAGCCGAGACACGCTCACCCTCGGTCTCTTCCCTCCAAATGTGAAGACGCACGTGCAAAATTCTTTTTTCTTTTTAAAATCAAAGTTAGGAAAACTGTTGCTCTGGGGCAATGAGAACCATGGAAGTATTCATATTTCACTTGGGCTGCAAAAAAGCTCAACCACAGATACTATCTTATGGCCAGATTAACTGGGCTCTTCTCTCTTTGCTCTATATGACCTGTTCAAATGCAGGGTCCAATTTAGTTTTGCTATATTGAATACTCATGTTATAAGCTACCTCAAACCCTTTGTGAAACAAACCAATACATTTGTGCCATCCTTATCATCACCCGGACAAGAGTCCTTCAAGCTGCTTGACACATTCAAACCTTTCCTTATCGGGATCCAGAATATACTTTTCAAGGAACTGGGACCTGGCGCCCATCCTGGTAAAGCCTGCGCTGACCTTACAGTTTAAAGGAGGCTTCCCAGACTCACCTTGTCTTAACAGTCACTTAGGGAAGTCCTTAAACACACAGCTTCTCAGGCTCTTCCCCAGAGCCTATGCAGAAAGAAGGTCAGGATGGGACCCTGAAATCTGCATGTTTAACAAGCGAGGGGCAGGTGGGTTTTAGGTTCCGGCGAGCTTGGGAAGCGCTGCAGTAAAGAGTTGCATCACTACGTTTCTGACAATCAACAGGGATCGTTTCAGTCAGTCAAGGGTTAAGTTAGAAGGGCCACTGCCCAAAGGAGGCCGGACCTCATTAGCAGCCAACGTCCTCGGCGTGTTTCTCGGCTTGGAGTTCTCCCCAAGCCCGCTGCATTCCACAAGCAGCTCCCCTCGAGGTTCTACCGCGACTTTTGGAAAACTCTTGAGTCAGGGCCCCTGGGTACAAGTCTGTGACAGAGGCAGGCAAGGAGAGTGAATGGCCCTGCTCCGGGGCGGTTAAGCCGCAGAGGCGGCACCAGGTGCAAGCCAGGCTCCCTCTGCAGAGGACCTGCGGGCGGGGCCGGGAGCCAGGGGTTCCGCCGCCCCAGCCCTGGACTTGTCGGACCCTCAGCCGGCGCTCACCGTCCGCTCCGGAACCCACAGGGCGGGCGCTCCCCTCCGCTCGGCTCCACTCCTACCCCGGGGACGGACCCTAACCCCCAGCAGGGTTCCAGGAGGAGCCCCTGTACGCGTGCTCCAAAGTTCAGAGACTCTGGGGGAGTTACAGCCACCTCTGAGCCCTTTCTAAGGCGGAGGAGGCAGGTGTCGGGTGGCCCAGGGGGATCCCGCGGACAAATCCCCGAGGCGGGACTGGCGGCTCCCAGCGGCGGCTGGAGGGAACCGGCGGCGCGCGCTCCGCGCCGGAGCGCCGAGGTTCCGAGCCCGCGGCGCACGTGCGCGCCCGAGAGTTACCTTTGGGCGCTCGCAGGTGTCCCCTCCAGTCTTTGCAGCAGCACAGCCCCATGGCAGACGCCCGCGCCCGCCGCTCGGCTCCGCTGCCTGGCGCGCCGCCTGCTGCCCGCACCCCCGGGGCGGCTCGACCGACGTCCGGCCGGCGGGCAGTCTCCAGCCCGGCGCGGGGCCACCGGCCGGGCAGCTCCCTTGCCCTCACGCTCCGTACCGGTCCCGCTCCGCGGGTCTCCCGGCCTCCGGGCAGACCCTGCTAATCAATAGGAGAACGCGCAGATCGCGCCGGCTGCCCGCTTTTATCTCCGCGCGCCGGCTCCCTGCCCTCGCGGGCGCCCTCCCCGCGGCCCGTTACTCTCCCGGGGCGCCGAGCTGCGCGCTTCCGAGGGGCCACCAGGGAGCGCTGTGCGAGCCGCCGCAGTCTGTAGCTCCCTCCTCTGCCAGTTGGGAGCCGGCTAAGGGTGGGGGTCGATGCTGGCCGACCGCAGACCGGAAGGAAAGGTCCCCTCGCTGTGCAAGGGCGGCGCCACCCTTCCCCCAGCATCCTCTAAGTAGTCATCTCTTAGGTGACTTGGGGGGCGTCTACCAGGGCCACCCTGCTCTCAGTTTCCCAGCTCACCTGCACTCCACAACTGTGCAGTTGCCCAGGTTACCCCCCAGACCTGTCTGGGTTACCTATGGTCTAGTGACGTTGGGTAAGTCACTTCCCCTCTGAGACTTCTGAAACGTGAAGGAAACGACACCGTTTCACATGTCATTTAGCACAAATGAAAGGTTTGATGGTATCAAGTTACGCAAACACTTGTACTCAGTTTTCTCATCCATCAGATGGAAAGAATAATAGAACTTCATTGGAGCTTTGTGAAGATTAAATTAATATTATTCATTTAATCATTAAAGTGTTTTAGGACACAACTGGCATATTGCTAAGTGCTTTGTAAGTGTGAACTATCATCATCATCAAGTGTTGGTGAGGATTTGGAAAAATGGGTACTTTTGCCAGGAGGGTTTGCTTTGGTGCAATCTTTCTGGAAGGTAACACTCAATCAAGCTGCTTATTAAAACTAAAAATGCTAATACCGTGGGACCAAGCAATTGCATTTCTCAGCATGCATTCAGCCCACACCCCCAGGAAAACCCGTACCAGGCTTCTCATTGCAGCCCTGTTTGTAACTGCAAAAAATTGCAACCAAAAAGATGTTCATCAGTAAAGGGATTATCAAATACACTGGTATTTTCATGAAATGAAATACTATCAAAGGAGGGAGATGCAGCTGAATGTTCAAGGTCTATGGATTCATAACACTTATGTAAAACACACACCCTCAGAATATGATTTCCCTGTATAGTGCCCACTCTATGCTGGGCACTGCTCTAGGCACTTGGGCCTGGAAAAATACTTAGGAAGAAGACAAAAAATCAAGAGTTGTTCCCTCTAGGGAGAGGACAAGTGATAAGAATGAATTGAAAGTAGGTGTCAAGGGAATTTAGCATTCTTATAGTGGTCTAATTTCTTAAAAGGAAGGCATATTTACATATTATTGTGTAATTAAACAAGTAAGAGAAATGATTTCAACTGTCCAGCACAGAGTAGGGTTCTTAATATTAGGTTCTCTCTCACCCATCCAGTTCCTAGGATCTGTTCGTGCCCCTGAAACAGGCTGTGGTCAACCTCTGATGGCCTTGGCTTGACTGGGATTTTCTCCTTCCCTCCCCATCCCGCCTTGAGAAAACAGACATGGCCTGGAGGAGAGCAGTGGCCAGGCCAGGCCAGAGGCAGAGGCTGCCTGTAGCATGGAGCAGAAGAGTTAATTGTTGAGGGGGAGGCTGGGGAAGGGAGGAAAGAATGACTTGGAACAGGGAAGAGGTTTTTCCAGGAGTTAAGTCTCATTCAAAGGAGAGATTAACAACAGTGGGACAGATTTCTGCTTCCCTCTCTAACTCTCCAGAAAGACCAGGGTGAGGCTTCTTCAGGGAGAGAGGAGGGTTGCCCCGCACTAGATCCGGAAAGAAAGATGTTTTCATTTCATGACATGAAGGCGGGGGTTACAGAGAGGGAGTAACTGAGAAAAAACAGAAAGACCTGACTTCTGGTTGCTGCCAAGTCATTTTAAACAGTTTTAGCACCAGGCAAGATCACTTAGTCACAGCGGGCTTAATGAGGCCCCAGGAATTCCAAGCTAGAGCTCCCTGCATTCAGGGAGAGCATGTGCGGGGAGTGAGCCCCCGGGTGATTGTCCAACGGCCAAGTCCTACATTTGGAAAGCAAGATTTAAAAGAAAACATCACAGCGGCCATTGTGGGCTGCTTGTTTATCTTTCTAAGAGGAAGTAGCAAAGCAGGATCATTTCAAATGAACCTATTATAGAGGGTCAGCATCCCCATTGAACCGTTCAAATATATTTGGGGATACTCAACTTTTCAAAGTGACTTTAAATATCAAATCCCAGGGCAGTTTACAGGACAGAACGCAAGGCAAGAGCTTATAATATTATTGCCTTGGGTTTCCGCACACTTTAATTCCTGATTATATTGATATATTGTCTTTTTATAGTTTTCTAGCTGTGCGTCTATTTCTCAAGAGGGGAGGAAAGTAACATTCACTATGTTTCCCACCATGTGCCAGGCAACTCACAAGTGCTATTATCTCGATTAACCACAGGACAACCCCATGAGGCATCATTAGATTAAATTTACAGAGGAAGAAACTAAAGTTCAGGGAGGTGAAGAGACTTGCCCAGGATCAATGAAATGGTAAGTATCAGAATCAGGATGGATGGATGGATGGGTGGATGGACAGGTGAGTGGGCTGAGTAGGTGAATGAGTGGGTGGATGGGTGGGTGGGTGGATGGATGGATGGGTGGATGGGTGGACAGACAGATAGATAGATGGATGGATGGCATTTACCCCATCACGTGTAGAGTCATGGGCTGCAATTGCAAAAGCACAGACTGAGCAAGGAATTCACCTGATAATTAAAATCCCTGAACATAGACCCCTGAATTGATCATGACCCCAAACCATCTTGAACTGAGCCAAAACGTCAGGATCACTCACCGCTCCAAGGCTTCAGCTGAGCTCAAGCCACTCAACTCCAGAAAACTGACCAGGGAGGTGGGGGCCCCTGAGACATCTTCCTGAGCTAGAAGGCCAACATCCTACACATCAAGGGAAAGCAGAGCCAGAACCAGGGGGCGGGTATCCAGTGAGTACAATGAGCTCTGGGAGGAGGATCGGATGCCAGCTTTGGAGGACAAAGGCTCTGTGGGGCTGGGGCTACACCCACCCATCCAGAGCTCCACCTCCTGCTGCTTTAGTCCATTTCTCTGGGAGCCTCAAAGTTCGGTGGTGAGGATATGGGGTTGTTTCTAAGGAGGCTGCTGCTGCTGGGATCCTAACCCTCTGCAGCCTGAGCCCCTGGTTCCAGACACGCTCCAGGCCACTCGGGGATTTGCTTAGGAGTCTCAGGACCCGGCCTTCATACCCCTCTGCAGGAGTCTGGTTACTCCTCCCAGCTCATACCCAAGGTACCCCCTAGGGTGCCATCTCAAGGTGTGAGCTCAGCCCTAGGCAGCTCAGGGAAGAGTAGAAATGGGGACATGGCATCTTAGTCACAGGTGTAGCTTTGGGGGGCTGTGATGATCATTCATTCATTCATTCTTTCATTCATTTATTCATCCATGTACCAAACGATGACTGAACACAACTGAATACCTGAGAAGAACAGCCCAGGGCTGAGATCTGGGGGGACAGTGCCCCAGTCTGCTGAGCGTGGTCAGGAGAGGCTCTCCAGAGGATAGGTCTCTGAGGTGAGAGCTGAGACATGAGGAGGAGTCCAGCACCTTAGGGATGGTGTGGGAATGGTCCTCCAAGGAGCACTGTTGGTATCATGTGAAGGAGCATGGTTCCAGGGTAGGGAGCAACACAGCAGGGCGTTTAGAGCATGATGCAGCCTGTGATTCTGACTGATCAGGCTGGTGCTGGAGTGAAGGAGGGACTGGAAGGGGGCAACCGGGAGAAGGGAGGAAGCCTAGAAGCAAAAGGCATAAGGCAGGTGAGAAATGCAGGGCAGAGGAGATGGAGATCGGGTGGGACTGTGTACTAGTGAGGTGGCACCCAGCGCCCCACACCACCCAGTCCCCACATCCTGTGTGCTCCTATCCCCTTGAATCTGGACCACCCTACGACTTGCTTTAACCAACAGAAGGTGACAGAAGTGAAGTGACTCTGGGCCAGCGCTGGGCCTAAATCCTAAAATGGCTTGGTAGCTTCCGCTGTTGTCTTCCCGGGAGAACCACCCCCTTGTGAGCAGTGGGACTCAGTCCTGAGACCGCCATGCCCCGGGAAGCCTGAGCCAGCCATATGGAGAACTGAGGTCAAGGCCAGCCACGCGAGTGAGGCCGCCCTGGAGACGGTCCAGCTGTGTAGAGCAGTGATGAGCTATCCCTGCTGAGCCCTGCCCTCATTGCAGAACGAGAGCAAATAAATGTTTAAGTCACTTAGCTTTGGGGTAGTTTGTTATGCACTAACACAACTGAAACATGGGGGGCGGGGGTACATCCTCCTAATAGCCAGCACTGCCAGGCTAAGGGTGTGACATTCCATTCGAACTCAGAGCAATCCTCTGTGTTCGGTATCCTCATCATTTCCACTTTGGAGAGGAGGACACTGAGGCACAGAGAGGTGAAGGCATTTGCACAGGTAATTCATACAGCTAATGAGTGGCCGAGCTTGGATTAGAGCCCAGCCTGTCTTGTTAAGGAGCCTCCGCTCTTAACTCTGTGGTAGATATTTTGGAAGGAGAGGAAACAAACTTGGCAATGGATTCACGCCGCATGGGTGTAAGGCATGTCCGTAGGTGAGGCTCGTGGTAAGAAAAGACAGCCCCTGGGAAGTGCTGGACGGGGTCTGGCAGGAAGGCCATGTGAGGCTCACTGCTCACTTAGCTTTTCAGAGTAATGCCTGTTCCCTGGCGGCCCTGACACCTGGTTAGAGGGGGCTTCTTGAAGGTAAAAGCACTTTGTAGACTGCTTATTACAATCCTACCCCGTACTGGCACTGGTATCTCCCATTTAATTTTCACAGCAGCCTCATGATGGTGATATGTCATAAGGCTCATTTTACAGGTGAGAATATAGTCATCTGCCCAGGTTATGTGAGCTCTCAAAGTCACAGAGCTGGTAGCGGGGAGAGCCTGCCCTTGAATGTGGGCAGTCTGACCACCACGGGACACCTTCTTAATGATCAGCTCCCTGCCTCCTGCTTTTGGGCCTGAGCCACCCTCTCCCATCTTCTCCTCCCATCACAGTTCTGATCTGTGTCAGGAGTTGCCCACAATTCAGTGTGCGTATTATGCTACACATACAACACTCACAGATGTTCTGGAATTGGAAAGGACTTCACATTTTAGTACGGCCTTCTCATTTTTCATGGGAAATGCGAAGTCCAGAGAGGCTAGATCCACTCCACATCAGGCATTTCTTGAGGGCCTACTATGTGCCAGGCACTAAAGTTGAGTTGGTGACAGTTGGGGCTATCTTCAGTCAACTGCAGTTTTTGCTTTGAAACAAATAGATGTAGAGAAATGATAAGCAGAAAAGAGGCTTCACCCACCATCTCTCAAAATAAGTTTTGTGCACTTTTACCACAGTGCATGGAAGCCAACTGATCTGGATTTAACTATCTGGTTAAACATATTAACTAGCTCCCTCCCACACCCCCATTATCCCTCATCAACAGAGCTGCTGTTATTCACTTTACAGACTCATTGCTCTGGGTTCTTTTTTCTAAAATGAAGTATGTCACTCTGGGGAAGGTGGAGTCTATTTGAAGCAAGCACACACTGCTTTGTGCTAGAAGAGGCTGTGGATCCCATAAGGAGTGGTATGCTTTTTCCTTTCTCTTAATGAGACTTAAGTCTCATTTCTCTTTTTCCTTTGGCTGCCAGGAAGCTCAGGGAAATTTTAAAGTTCGGCTTTGGCAAGTATGAAGGCACCAAAGTAGGCTTTCACATTTACGTTTTGTTTCCTGATTTTGCTTTTCTACTTTTATTTGCATTTTCTTGGGTCCTTCAGCTTTATAATTATTACCATTGTGTTACCTTCATTTTAAGTGTTCTCATTAGAAGCCATTTCAAACCCTCTGTGGAATACCATAGGAGTATAAGTCGATAAGTGAATGTGATACCTCCTGTTTTAAACGAGGAGTTGGTAAACTTTTTCTGACGGGCAGATCATAAACATATTTAAGCTTTGCCATATGGTCTCCATAGCAACTACTCAACTCTGCCCTGGTAGCATGAAATCAACCATAGACAATACAGAAATGAATGGGTGTGGCTGTGTTTCAATAAAACTTTATTTACAAAAGCAGGTGGTAAGCCAGATTTGTCCTGTGGGCTTTATGTAGTTTGCAATCCCCTGTTTAGAAGACTTTTAGACCATTAGGAAATTGTTTCCTCTTAAGTTGGGAAGTACTTGGCTTAGAAAAAAAAGTGAATTCTCATCTCTAAGAGGCAGGGATTCTGTCCAAGATATCTAGTTTCCATTTCTGGGTGACAGATTAGGAAAAAGCAACTGCACAAACTGTCTGGACAGTTGGCTCTCGGGAGAGATCCACAGTGCCCGGGAGGGGTCAGTCTCTGATACAGTGGGCTCTGAAGTCTGCCAGCCAGAGCCTATTCTCCTGCACATTTGCTATGCCCAGTCCTCAGGGAGGGGGGCAATGGGGGCCGGGCCCCAAGGTGCATGGCCAGCCGGCTTCCCCAGCTCCGGCCAATGGACCTTCAGCCGCTGCGGATGTTGTTTGTGGAAGGAATGTGTCTGCAGCTCCAAATTCCCACAGAGAAAGACAAGGGGAATCGTTGGGGAGAAATTCCTGGGCCACATTTTTCTTGCTGTTCATGTGGCCTGAAGCCATTGAACTTGGCCAGACTGCCCAGAGAGGGATTTTACAAAGCCCATTGTCCTTCCTGAAGCCTCACCCCCAGCCCTGCTCCCACCTGCTCTTTCTGCCTTTCTTTCTTTCCTCCCCCAGCCCCAGGAGAAATGCAGCATGGGAAAGAGCGGGAGGCCAGGGCCATGGCCCCGAGGGCTTTTGCTCCTTGTCCAGGATTGACCGGCTGCAGCAGCAGCTCCTCGAAGGCAGGCAGGGCACTTCCTGGTGGCTGTGATGGCATCAGAACTTTCCATACACTACAGGGGCATGGTCTCATCTGCTTGAGCAGGAGTCACCAGGTCGTACACTTGCTTCAGTAATAAAAGCAACACATACTGAGCATCTGCTGTGTGCCAAGTACTGAGCATTCTACATACATTTACTCAAACTCCATAAGAACGCTATTACAACCCCCATTTTACTGATGGGGAAACTGAGGCGCAGAGCTGCTAAGTGATTTACCTGGGGTTCCACAGCTAGTAAGAGACAGGATTTGAACTGAGGAGCCTGGCTCCAGCGTGGCTCTTACCTCTCCCTTTCAGTACGTGCGATCCCCGTGGCTCAGCATTCCATTACAGATACTGCCCTAATGGCGAGTCTCCACAGTATTAGAAAAATCCAGGTGACAAAGCGTTTGCATAGATAAGACCTGTGCACCTTTGAAGGTTCCCAGCATCCCCACGTGCCACAGAAGATAAGACCCTCTACCATGAGCCTGGCCCATCTGTTGTCTGGTCCGCCTGGCTGAGGGCACAGCACTGTGACCTGGGGGTTAATTAGTCCTCCTTGCGGTTGTCACCATTGCTGCTGCAGCTGCTGAGAGTGGAAGGGAGTGACCTCAGTTACCGGGTGAGTCTCTGAGTGTTTGCAATGCACCAGCCTCCAGGATTGGCAATTTGCATACATTATATGTCTTAAGCACAACCACCCTGAGACTGAATGTAGAAAACCTCATGTCACAGATAAAGAAACCAGCACGTTAATCAGGTAATTAATGCCGGCTGCCGTTACAAAACAACCGCAAATCTTAGAGCCTCAACCCTATAAACATTCTTTCATGCTCAGGTCACCATCTCAAGTAGGTCAGTATGAAAGGCGGGTGGGAGGACGCTCTGCTCCAGGCGGTCACTCAGGGACTCAGGCTCCTTCTAGGACCTCAGCGTCCTCCCCTGGATCCTTTCCATCAGAGGAGGGAAGAGGGAGCAGGGGGATCTCAGGGAATTTTAGGGGCTGAGAGCAGCCTGCAGTCACACTCCCACCCACATTCCATTGTCCAGCGTTCAGTCATGTGACCCATCTTGCTGTGGGCGAGGCTGGAAAACTGTCTGCATGGACTTAGGAAAGGGAAACAGGTTTGGCTGCCATCCTGGGGTTCAGAGAGGTGAGGTGCTGTGAGGGGCAGGTGGGCCATAAGATGCCCAAGCCTGTCTTTGGCCTCTGTACTGCCTTGACTAAAACTGAGTTGAATTCCAACTTCCACCACCTTGAAAGATCTTCTGTCTTTCAGTGGGGCAATGGATGGGGCCGAAGGTGCTGAAGGGCTATGAGGATTAACTGGGATATTAAGAGAAGTAAGTGCCCAACAGCCTTCCCTTTCATAGTAGAGCTGCAGCCAGCGGTGCTGGGCAGGTGGAGGGGCGGCACTGGGACAATCTCAGCCCAGAGGAGAGAGGTGGGGATGGCAGAGTCCACTGGGTGGGGGTTCAAGTACCTGTGCTTGCTGCTGCCACCTAGCTGTAGAAGGAGGAAGCACAGGACAAGCCGGCTTCGCGATTCTGGTTCTGGTGGGCAAGGGTCCAGGCCACTTCCATCCCATACTGATGCCCATTAGGTTTCTTAGCAGAAGCTGGCCTTGGCCATGTGTCTAAAGCATAGATGCTGGGATGGGTGAAGTCCCCGTTCCCCAAGGTTTTGCTGTGGAAGCAGCAACTCTTCCAGGATGTTCTGCTCAGGCCTCAGCATTTCCCTCAGTCTGGAGGACTCCTAGCCTGATAAGGCAGGACCTCTGAGGTATGACTGTGGATGTCCTTGCTGACCACTCCCACAGGGCTGCCCCAGGATGGTGGGCATGGGTGGGCCCCTCCCAAGCTGGCCTTGGTGTGTCAATGAGATCACAGGTGTGTGGGAACCGGCTGCTGGGCACCACAGAAATACCCCCGTGGGGAGGGAGAGGGCCACCAAATCTCTCCAGGGCCACACAGCACCTCTGGCACATGAGATCTTGCTTCGGGAGAGGGTCCACAAGCTTCTAGTGCTCCACTCTGTCAAATCACACCCAGACACACACAATTTCCAGGGGCGAGTTGGCCTCAGATGGCCAGGTCAGATCCAGTTCTAGCATTTGACGACTCCCAAGGACCACCGTTTCTCTTCTCCCTATTCAGTCCCAGGTGGAGCTCGCTAACCCCATGGCCACAGCACCCTTCCCACAGCCAGGCCTTGGTCCACCCAACAGGTGTCCCGAACACCAAATCCCAAGAAGAGTTTTTCAGACTATGGACTCCAACCCAATAGGGGGGTCATGAAATCAACTCAGTAGGTCTTGGCCAGTCTTTTAAAAAATGAGATAGAATCACAGAGAGTGGAAAATGCCAGTGGGCACTGCATATAGGAACAGTACTGTCCTGTGAAAGCCTTGCTTCAGCGTGTGCCTGAGCCCTCAGGTGGGATGTAATGTTTATTTCTTGTCAAAAAAAGTGTGAAAACACAGTGGTGATGCAGCCATCTCATTCCTTCCAGAAAACTTGGGCTCTTTGTGCAAATTAGTCCACACATTTCTCTTCCTCCCCAATTCTCCCCACAGATCCCCCTTCTGCTGCATGCCAAAGGAGGGCACGATCTTTGCCAAGCCACTCAAAAACTACAAAATAGAAGCCACCACTACCGGCCACAAAAGGTCCCGTTAAGCACAGATCCCAGGATGCTGGGTGCTTACTCGTCTGGCATTTGCATCTCTAAGAGGGCCACTTAAGTGACCCTTCACAGAACAAAGAAGATCAGCTTCTCTCAATTTAAAAGAAAAGAAAAGAAAACCTTCCGCGCTGCACAGCTCTTCAGTGGAGGCTCCTGCGCGGTGGGCTGGTCTGGCAAGCACTTTGTTCTGACACATCTGGTGAGTTGCTGTTCCCTCTCCAGCATCATTCCTGAGACAGTTATTTGTGGAGTGCCACTCAGTGCCAGACACGGGAAACCACAGACCAGAGCCCCCTGCCCGACGGCCCTTCTCAGCCCGGCGCGTGTGTGTGTGTGTGTGTGTGTGTGTGTGTGTGTGTGTGTGTGTGTGTGTGTGTGTGTGTGTGTGTGTGATGAGGACGGCCGCTCCTCTGCCAGCTCCAGGCCTTTCCTCCCAGAGGAAGGCTCCGCCCATGGCAGGTGTGTTCTGGGCCTCACCTGCTCCAGCTCTTCCCCAGAGCCGGTCAGGAAAGGCCTGGCTCTCTAGGATGCTGGGATTCTCGTCATTCCTGCCTGTGGGTGGTAGAGGCCCCTCACGTGTCTGAGTGGCTATGATGTACCAGGCACCGCTGCATCCCGCATCCCTGCCGAGGCCCATCAGGGTCATTACTGTCACCTCCTCAGCTCTGCTTCCTCCAGTGCAAGTCTGCAAGAAAAGCATCAGGGGCAGCTGTGCCCTCAGAACCCAGGAAAGTATCACTGACCTTGAGGAAAGCTTCCAAATCTGGTGTTTTGTTTTGTTTTTATTTTAGTTATTGTAGCCCCAGTTTTTAACATTCTGGTATTCCAGAATAATGTGCTTTTAAAACACAACAAACTCCAGGTATTTTTGTGATATATTTTTTAAAAATTGGAATCATTTACACCTGGGGATATGCTTCAATAGACGTTTAGATCCAGTAAGGAAAAGTTGTTTAGAAAGTGGTTTTCTATTCCTCCATAATCCACAGTGGGGAAGAGAACCAAGGTGCCTCTATTGCAACATAAATCCTTATTCTGGTTCAAAGACTTTCCGAACCAGTGGCCTTCAAACACAACTCCTCCCAGCAACCCATCCACCAGACCCGTGGGATCACCTACCCAGGAGGATGCTGCAGAAGATGAGACAAACTGGAAATGCTTTTTCGGAGATAAAACTAGAGGTCATGATCCATTAAAAGATGTAGCCCCTGCTAACCACAAAAAGGAGTTAAAAAAACCCTCTAGCATACTGAATAAGAAAGAAGATTATTTGAAGGTAACGCACTCAAAGGATAATCTTAGATTGAAATTTAGTTTGGAACAATATCCTCAAAAATTTTTTAGCAACTAGAAAAAAGGGCCCCAAATATGCTCGTGATTCAAAACTAACATCAAATAGTGTGATTTCAAGTGTTCATTATTATTAAACTTTTCTTTGTCTTATGGGGCTTGGTTTGTTTTTGTTTGTTTGTTTGTTTTTTTGCGGTACGCGGGCCTCTCACTGTTGTGGCCTCTCCCGTTGCGGAGCACAGGCTCCGGACGCGCAGGCTCAGCGGCCATGGCTCACGGGCCCAGCTGCTCCGCGGCCTGTGGGATCTTCCCGGACCGGGGCACGAACCCGTGTCCCCTGCATCAGCAGGCAGACTCTCAACCACTGCGCCACCAGGGAAACCCGGTTTGTTATTTTTGAATAATATTTTATTAATTTCATCTGCTAATAATTTTTATTAGGAGGGTAATATTTTCAGTGTTTATGTTTTCACTTAATGCTTTTCATATGTATGCAATTTCTATTTGAAATGTATAAAATATGTAGCTTCACTGAATTTAATAATTTTATGTATTCTGTAGCCTTTTGGTGGAAAATATTGATAATTAAGGCTGATATTTTAGAAACGCAGGGAATAAATACCTGCATTCATGTGTGTTGTTTTGCTCCGGCAACTGCAATTACTAACATCTTACTTATCAGCTTCTGCTAACTATGTTCCAGGCCTGGGGATTAATGCTCCACATGGAGATGCTCTTATTGAGCCCATTTTACAGATGAAGAGACTGAAGTTTAAAGGGTTATGCGACTCGCTCAGGACCCCAGACGTGGGCAGAGGCTGAGCCACAGCTGAATCTCAGACAGTGTGACTCAACACCTCGCCCTTAACCACAGCCGCACAAGAATGGGGGTGTCCAATGGCTCGGCCAATAAATGGGGGTGTCCAATGACTCGGCCAATACACAATAACTATCATTTTCTAACCATCTTTGATTTTGAGTTTTTAATTGCCTACGCTAGAGCTCCCAGACTCAAACCCTTATAGAGAGATGAGACAGGTAAGTTGAACTGAGAAAGCAGGTGCCAGGGGCAGGAGGGGGCCTGGGATGGGGGCAATAGGGAGAGGTGGGGATTCTGGCCAACTGGAGGACACTCAAGCTCTGTCCAAAAGGAGCAGCTGTTACTGAGATCCTGTTAATTGTTCATATGGAGAAAGTAGGCCCAAATTCACCCTTATAGAAATCTACATTATCAATGGGTAAAACCTTTTGCTTTTAAAAATGTTTCATGAGCCAAACAAAATATGTCTTGCGGGCCAGAATCAGCCCATGGGCAATCAGCCCTGGTTGCAGCTCGGCTCGCAGCCTGGGAACTACACTCAATTTCTTGTCACTGTTTGCCTCCCTCTACCATCACTTTCAGCTCCCTTCCTGCTTTTGAGTTGCTGCTCTTTCATAGGTTTAATTTATCAAGCATCTTGAAGAGCACGGCACCCTAGTTTCTGCACGCACAGATGCAAGACCCTCCTTCAGAAGCTTATAGTCCAGGGTTGGGTAGCACTGATGTTGTTTCGCTTGGGAGCATGGCTTTGCATTTAACATGCACACAAATCGCTCAGGGCTTATTGCTATAACCCAGATTCTGTTTCAGTAGTTCTGAGTGGGGCCTGATAATCTGCATTTACAACAAGCTCCCAGTGATGCTGATGCAGCTGGTCCATGGACCACACCTGTGTATGAAGGACCTAGACTAAAGAACAGCCTTGTGTCTAAGTTCCTAAGCTAAAGGCTCTCCATCAGAGGAGTCTCTATACCTGGGCTTGGCTTCCCAGAGGTGACCTGGGTCATTCAACCCCCCACCCACTAATCCCCTGCCACATTCCTCCCCACATCCTAATTTATCTAGAGATTTAGTCTAGCTGAGATCACTCGTAAAGAATTTTATCTACATCTTTGTTCTGAGCTGGCACTGAGTATACCTCCTCCTGCACATCACCCTTTCCCATCCGGTATGCATATCTCTAGCTGAGGAATTTCTGTCTGCGCCCCTCTGTGTCTCAGACCTGTGGTGCCCAGCACCCTCCTCGGCTCCTGTTGGCAGCCTAAGATGGGACCCTGGACGGGGACTCACCTGGATGGACCCCGGTCTCCATCTTGTACTAGTCATGTGACTTTGGACAAGTTACCCCTCTGTGCCTCAGTTTCCAAATCTCTACAACAGGAGTGTAAGGTGCAATCACCTGGGAAGACTGAACCAATACACTGTAGGGTGCCCTTCCCACTTGTCTTTCTAAAAAGAAACTCAACAGATGACTTTAAGAATCTCATGTTGCTTGTGTCCTGCGGAAAATGTTAATATAGGGAATTTATTCCTATTGCTGTCCCAGGAACACGACCAGTTGCTCTTGAAGGAATTTAGCAGGTTTCCCCTGTGAGTGGTCTTTCATTCCGTCTGTCAGCAAACATGTTCCTGTACCTGATCTGGGTCGGGGCGTGTGAGGGGCAGCCATACAGAAGGTGGGCAGACACGTGCACAGTCGCCATAGCTGCAGGAGTGCCACACACAGGTGTCTTGCAAAGTCAGGAAATGTCAAGCTGTTAAACCGGGCATTTGCCAATTTTCAAATAATATTCTCAATGTTTTTTCATGTGAAACACCCCTAAGAAACAAGGGGCCCAGTGGTCAGTCAATCAATCAATAGACCACAGAATGGCCAGAAAGTCACAAAGTTCTGAGAAAGTACTGTATTTGTTATACTTTTTGATATAAATAACTTGACCCATTGCCTTATAGTATATTATATAGTATATTATTTGAAAAGGTTACTAACTACTCTTTAAAGATACATTGATCCTTTGTTTCTAGGTTTTGCAGACACCTTATTGTAATACTTGCTAAACTGTATAGAATACTTAACACAGGCCAGTATTGTCCTAAGATATAGGTGTATCACATCACAAAAACACTATGGGGTATGTACTTAAAAAAAAAGTTTTCTTTTGAAATAATTCTAGATTCACTGGAAGTTGCAAAGAATTGTACAGAGAGGTCCCATGCACTCTTCACCCAGCCTCCCCCGATATTAGCATCTTATATAACTACAGCACAGCATCAAAACCAGGAAGCCGACCTTGTACGATCAATCCACAGAACTGATTCAGATTCTGCCAGTTATACCTGGACTGGGGTGTGTGTGTGTGTGTGTGTGTGTGTGTGTGTGTGTGTGTGTGTGTGTGTGTGTGTGTGTGTGTGTGTGTGTAATGAGGCAGGGGAGGGGTCTATGCAGTTTTATCACATGTGTAGCTACATGAAACTATCACCACCATTAAGTTACTTAACTATATCATCAGAGTAAGGCTCCCTCTGCTCCTCCTTTATAGTCACATCCAACCCCTTTACTCCCATCCCTAACCCAAGATATAGATATACCCAAGGTATAGGTATACTTTAATTATTCTCATTTTATATATGAGGAAACTGAGGCACAGTGAAGTTAGCAATTGACCAAGGTCACATAGCTAGTAAGTTCTGGGTCTGGTTTTTGAACTCTATCATTAAAAAGACGCATCGCAGGGAGGGGTTTGTGGGAGCATGTGGGAGTGGAGTCTGGAAGGGCTTCCTAGATCTTTGTCTCGAATAGAGAAAGAGCATCACTTACAATGGGGGAGGGATGGAACATCGGACGACGTGGGAGTGGAACTGAGGGCTGCAAAACTGAATCCAGGTTGTCACAGCTGCTAGTCTGGGCTTCCGTGACCTCACAATGACCCAGTCATCTTCATTCCCAAACTTCTTCTCCCTGTCTGTCCTTTTTTAGTTGCCCAGCAGCCTGGCAGTCATTTTGGACTTCACCTCCAGCATCCTGTCCCTCACCGGGTCTGGCCTTTCTGCCTCCCAGCCATCCCCCATCCTCCCAGCCACAGCTTGGTTCCAACTTGTCAGTACCCAGTGCCTGCTGCTCTATTAAAGCAGCCCCCCCCAACTGGTTTCGGGTCTCCCTTGTTACCACCCACGCCAGTCCGGTCTTCTCATTGTTGCTGAATACGATCATAACTTTCCCCTTCAGTGGCTCCTCATTGCTTATAAGACTGTCCAAATGCCAAGGCTCTTTGGGATCTAACCCACGGCGAATGGCTCAGAGTTAGCCAAGCTCTCTCATGCCCCAGGATATTGGCACAACTGTGCGTGTCTCCTCCCGTGCTCCTCGTCTGGGCCAGACACTGAGCACCGGGCTGAAGTTGCAGTTGTGAATCAGACATGGACCCCGCCCCCGAGGAGACCTAAGTCTGATGAGAGAAACGTAACTGCCCCCAAAAGAGAAGAAGGTCAAAAACCAAGAGGTACTTTCAATCGTGCATGAAAGGTGCACAGAAGCAGGTGCGGCTCTGAACGAGGAGCCCTGAGGTGGGAGAAGGTGGGTCACCTGGCTGGGACGAGGATGACAGTGGCAAGCCTGGAGTCTGGATCCACGCGCCTCCCCAAGCCAGGGCAGGACACTTCCTGGAGTCCCCGCAGGCCATGCAGGTGGCCCTCACTGTGCTGATCAGGAGGCCGTGGGTCAGGCAGAGTGTCACACTTGCCAAGGTGAGGCTGAGCCAGTGCACTGGGGTAAGGACCGTGTTACGCACTCAGGAAGCCAGGCTGCCCTGGTGGTGGGCAGCCCTGGGTGGGCCGCTAAAGGCAATTTCTGATTGGCCTCATTCAAGAGAGGTGGCTTCAGTCTAATCACCTAACGGACCACAGCCTTGATTTGCAAGGGATGCAGGCACTGCCTCCGAGGGCTACATTCCCTGATGCCCTCTAGGGTGGCGGCAGTTCCATTTAAAGGCCCCTCTGCCTTAGTGGATCAGGATGTGGGAGAAGCGGAGACTTCAGCAAGTGCAGGAGCATCTCTATTAACAGGCCCAAAGGGAGAGGACAGGGCAGCAGTGGCTTCGGGCCCAGGGCAAGGGATGGACGGGAAGAACACAGGGCTGGGCTATGATGGGTGTAGCACGCTCAGCGCCTGGAGAAGCCACATCCCTTCTGGGTGCCAAGTTTATGAATAGGATAAAGACACTGATAAGATGTGCACTGAATTCATTTATGACTGGAGGCTCTGAGGGCTAGTGAAGTTGCAAGAAGAGATCAACAGGGGTGTTAGGCTGAGCTCACAGGCTGGAGTCTAGAGCAAGAGAACAGAAAGTCAGGTCCTGCGTTTACGTCCAGTAGCCCACAGTCAGGGCTGAAGGGCCTGCGACCAGGGCAGGTGCACAGGGTCCCTACTCAGAAGGACCCTGTGTTAGGAATTCACTGCTCTCTGGTGGCTGTCTTGAGGTTGTCAACCATTTTGCCTTTAAATTTGTGTTTTATAAGTGAACTCTGATGGGCCAGGGGAGCGTGTGCAGGGGCTTGGAACCTCAATTCTCTGGTGGTCCTGCCCCTGGCAGCCTCCTGCTTCCAGGGGTGCTGAGCCACCCACTGTTTCCTGGTGCCCCAGGCCAACAGCCCCCCTTCCCCCTCCCCCCAGTGACTGCTGCCACCCCCTTCCCCTAGTCTGGCAGAGGGCTGGGGTCAGGGCCACCAACCCAGCACAGTCTCAGGGTGGAGCACGGTGGTGACAGTCCCGGCCTTGGTTGACAGCACCAGTGCACAGGGTAGGGCATCGGGCTGCGGGAAAGGGAGATGCCTGGTTGGACTCCCTCACCCAGGAAGGTGCACGGCGCCGCGGTCCAGTGGCTGCCGAGACGGAGACCCGCAGCTGGTGGGAGTGTGCGCTGCACCTCGGGGGACCCTGGGTGCCTGTGAGTGGTCTCCTCTCATCCCACGAGTATCTCCTCCACCCAAGGGAGTGCGCCATTTAAACAGCAAATAGAAAACCCCGTGCCTGGTCTGGCCCTAGGCCCCTACAAAGAATAGCTACACCTGCTCCCGTGTCACAGTGCTTCGTGAGGCCGTCAAGCCCCTTGGTGCCCTCTTCCTACCACAGTGGAGCAGCTCAGCCTCGTTTGCATAAGGCCCTCAAGCACAGTGCTGGGATCATCACCTCCTTTATTCCAGACTCATGTCTCCATGGACACAGCCTCTGGGCTCCTTGCTCCTGTAGCTGCCCCTCCACTGTACGCAGGACCAAGTACCTAATTTGTGGGGCCCAGTGCAAAGTAAAAACGCAGCGCTCCGCCTCCAAAAAGCAGGGAAAAAGCACCATTAAAGGCATCAGATATAAAATTTCCCCTTTCTTCCATGAGCCCCCTTTCAATCTGTCAAAGTGTGGTCCCAGGCCAGCAGCGCAGCATCACCTGGGAGCGCATTCGAAATGCAGGTCCTCTGGCCCCATCCCAGACCCTGGAATCAGTAACTTTGGGGATGAGCCCAGCATTCTAGGTTTTGATAAGTGCTCCAGGGGATTCTGCTACGCAGGAAAACTTGAGAACAACTGCTGGAGAGCTGGGATTTGTTTGTTTTGAAAGCCATAAACTAAAGAAATTTGAAATCTTATTTGAAGTTTGTTTGTATATGGTAAAGAGGAGTTGAAAGAAAGGGAGAGAGGGAGGGAGAGAGAGAGGAGAGAGGAAAGAAGGAGGGAGGGAGGAAGGGGAGAGAGAGAACGGGCTGGTGGAGAGCAGAGGAGTGTTCTCTGCACATCCACGTATCTTAGTTCACTTGATGTTCACATCCTTCTTGCCAAGTAGGTAGTTTTCTTTCTATTATCAGATGATGAAAATGAGACTCAGAGAATGTAAGTTATTGGCCCAAGTTCTTGCCATTAGTGTGTGGTGGAACTAAACTGTGAATCTTGGTGTCTGACTTCAAAACCTAGGCTTTGGGTTTCCCTGGTGGCACAGTGGTTGAGAATCTGCCTGCCAATGCAGGGGACACGGGTTCGAGCCCTGGTCTGGGAGGATCCCACACGCCGCGGAGCAACTAGGCCCGTGAGCCACAATTACTGAGCCTGCGCGTCTGGAGCCTGTGCTCCACAACAAGAGAGGCTGCGATAGTGAGAGGCCCGCGCACCGCCATGAAGAGTGGCCCCCGCACAGAAACGAAGACCCAACACAGCCATAAATAAATAAATAAATAAATAAATAAAGCAAACTGTCAACAAGTAAAAATAAATAAACACTATTATATTAAAAAAAAACCAAAAAAACCTAGGCTTTTCCCCCAGTTGTTCCTCCTCCTTCCTCCCTCCCCTTCATTTTAGGAGTACCTGCTGAGCACCTATTCTATGTCAGGCATTGCACCCAGTCGCCTCCGCATCCAGGTCTGTGCTGTGCAGTACGGCTCCACCACACACACGTGGCTGCTGAGAACTTGAAATGCAGCTGGCGTAACTGAGCAAGGGGATTGTCAATTTCATTACAAGCGCGGCTTGCTTTACATTTCTATTGAACAGGGCTGCTCTAGAACATGATTTTGGCCAAAAGGAATGAACTGCAACCTCCTCTTCAAGGGCATCTGTTTCCAGAGACATCAGTGGGAGTTTCCCATACCTGGTCCTGTGTTTTGTTAAGAGAAGTGAGGTTAAGACAGTAGGGCCAGACCACAAAGCAGGGAAGTTCCAGAAACCACTCCTGTATTTGCTGATTCTCCCACCCTCAGGGGTGGGGAGCGCTTGTGAACTGCTCATCTAATTTCATTTCTAGTCATTACCCATCGTCTGGCGCTCTGCAGGCAAACTCAGCAGGGCCACCCGGGGTCAGGCTGATATGCCGGCTGGCTGGTACCAGGTGCCGAGATAGGCTGGGATCGGCATCCTGCTCAGGAGGTGGCTGAGGAGATGAGCGATGCTCTGGGGATGTCAGGAGCACCGTATCAGTCTACTTCTACAGAGTAATCTGTGTGTGCTGGCTTCGCTCCAAGGTCAGGCCTCACAGATAGCAGGCAGCAGTTCTCCTATCTGCTTCAAGCTGCAGGCGGATAAGGACAGGCAGCTGTAAGCTCAATGCCCGAGAGAGGCTTCAAAGATCCAGTGTAGCCGTAAGAAACTGCTGGAACCCGTTCTCGCAGGGGACGCTTGCTTATGGAAGGCCATTCTTCTGGCACCATTCTACTAGGGCAGGTGGACACCTCGGAGGCCCTCTTATCCTGCAGTTGGAGAAACCAAGGGAATCTGATCTGGTTTCCCCAGCAAGTTAGAGACTGAGCTGAGTCTGGGACCCACTCAGATCCCAAAAGCATATGCTGATCAGGGCCTCCTTGCTAAGAACTTGGTGCACGAGCTTGGAACTGCACAGGAAGAATCAGAGCTCCGCTTTAAGTGGCCTGGCTTCTGAGTTGCCTCCCCGACGGTGAGCGCTTTGGCAGGGCAGGGTGGTCTCCTCTGTGGACATTGGCTGGGGCGAGGGTCCGGGCAGAGCATGGACGGTGGTAACGAGGAGTGGCAGCTTACCTCCTCATCTCCAGCCGGGTCCTTGCAATCCCCCCATCATTACATTAGTGGCTTTGCTAACACACAGTTCTGATTTTAACCATCCCTCCTGCCTGCTGAAGAAGTGCAGTGGCTAAAGTCCAAGCCTCTGTGTCCAGCATCCAAGGCCCTTCGTGACCTGGCCCCCGCCCCCCTTTCCTCCTTGGTCCTCTACACCGCGAGTCTCCCCCACAGAATACTTCCCCAGGCCTCTGTGCCTTCGTGTACTCTATCCCCCCATCATTTGGGGATGACCTTCTCTTGTTTGCTCAGCTGGGTCATTTTCACTTCCCTGTCAAGGTTTAGCTTGGGTGAAATCTTCCCTAACCACCCAGGCGAGCCACCCTCACCCTCTGCTCTGGGCTCTCAGCCCTGGGGACACCCCTACTGGGGCACTCATCACACAGTATTAGGACTGATAACTTACAGGTGATAGCTAAGCGGGAACTGTGTTGTTGTTATTAATAATAATGATAAACAGACAGACTGCAGAGAGGAGGGAAGAATAGAAAAATGTTGGCACCTACACTGAGCCAGGCACTAGGCTCCCCCTGCAACCTCACCAAACCCAAGGCACTTGGCTTTATTGTCTCCAAATTAGAAGTCATGAGACAGAGGCACGGGGACACTGAGTGACTTGTCCAAAACCAAGCAGGCCCTGGGTGGCAGGGTCGGGCTTCTGTCCAGTCCTCCCTGACTTTGGAGAGGACAGTCTGGAACACTGGTCAGAGCTAGCTGCTCTGTGGTCACACGTGCCCTGCTGGAAGAGGGCAGAAAACAGGCGCAAACAGGGACATGGCACGTGCACTCGGCCTCCCCACTCTCTCCCCTGGAACCTTCCTTTCTGCGTGCAGATGTCTGCCCCTAGGGAACAGCGGCATCGCTGGCAAGCCTGGGTACACTCCACTGTCTCCCCAACTTCCATGGAGTGCCATTGCTCGCTTTACTCGTACCAATGCCTGGGTGGAGCTGAAAACCCAAGGCCTCAAAGCCATCCCTGCCCAGGCCCATTGCCCGCAAGATGCCCACCTGGTGTCTGGGGAGTGGGTGGGGATCCCAAGCAACGTGGTAGAAGGAGGCAGCGGGGGGCTCTGTGGGAGACCATGGCACCTGCCAGACCTCTGAACTGGGCAGTTTCCCCACCAGAGCCTCCAGCACTTTATCTTGAGAAATGTGGTCTGTGGGGCACAAAGCAGACAGGCGCTCTGTGATGGGAACTGGGCCCAGATGTCAGAGCCGCTGTGACACCCTCTGTGTCGTGTCCTCCTGCTCCAGAAGACAGCACTTTCCCGCTCTGAGATTCCGGGCGGCCTTCGTGTTTCACCCAGGTCATCCTCAGCCCCGCACGCTGGGGCCCTCGCACTCCAGGAGGATATGCTGCCGGGAAAGGCATTTGGACCTGGGACCCCGGTGTGGATTTGCAGAAAGAGCCACGGTCAGTGTGGACACTTGGTCCCTAAAGAAACAGCCATGGACTGTGTCTGATGCAGGGCACCTCCTCTCCTTTCCCTGGAAGCACCTGAGTTCCTCTGGGGGGTCCTTGTGCCTACTGTGTGAGCCTTTGTGGGCGGGTCTGTCCAGGCACTGGAGTGGACAGGCCTTTCCTCACCACCCCAGTGTCACCAGTGGCAGGCACATGGCGTAAACACAGCCACCTCAGACCCTGAGCCATCGACACAGCCGGGACTGAAGAGCCTGTGGGATTCGGCCTTCCCCGCTCAGAGCACCTACCACTCTCTCCTCCTGGCTCCGGGGGCCCTGAGCAGCCCCGCCGCCTGCCCCTTCCACACGCATCTCTCCAGCTTCCCATGGGCTGATTCTGTGTGGCCCCATAGCCTCTGGCCATTTCTCCCTTTGTCTGCATTTGTCAGAGCTGGCTTCTGCCACCTGCCATCGGGGACTCTGGAAAGACATGCCCAGCAGTGGAGAAGCCGTGATAGACCAGCAGTCACTCGCCAGCACGACTTAGGGCTCCCGTCTGAATGCCTGTAGTCAGTGGGCTTGCCTCCCTGTGGTAGCATCAAGGTAATACTAGAATAAGGATGTTAGCGAGACGACTTCTAGGGATCACCCAACTCGACCCATCAAACATAAGCACAAGTTGTGGGTTTAGCAACTTTTTGTCCAGAGCACCAAAGCAGGCCTCTCCACCCCTTCCCCCATCCTTGTAGGTTCGGAGGAAGGCCTAAGCTTGCCTGTGCTCAGATGCCCGCAGTGCCAAGCAGTGATGGTCTGGGAGTCCAAAAGGATCAAGTCTCTAAGGGGCAGACGGCTTTCAAAGGGCTGGGAGGGGCTGCTTTGCCCCTCCCTGGGAGGGGAGCAACTGCCAGGCTAGAGAAGAGGCCCGAGTGGGAAGGAGACCGAGCGTCCTCAAATCCCAGCCCCTTCTGGGGCCTGGCTCCTTCCGGACTGACCCAGGAACCAGCCTCAGACTATTGGTGGATGCGGGGCTCTGGGGCTAGAACTGGCTCAAGCCGCAGCCCCACTATTTAGTGGCGGTCGGAGCCCCTCAAGAATCAGAGGTGGGGCCTGGCTGACTGAGATGGCTGGGGGCTGGCTGGAGGACACGCGAGGCCTGTCATGAAATTGGCGCATCTCTCCACTAGATGGCACTCACAGTATAATTTTCCTCATATTTTAAATTCTATCTTGAAAAATTGTGATTTTTTTATACTGTTAAAGAGCATGAATAGAGCTCTGACTTAAAATTCATGTAACTGATCTCATGCATTATCGTTCTTGGGTTTCTATCACATGTCCAAGAGTTGTCAAGTTTCCCTCCCTCTGAGGTATTGGGTGTGGCAGACGTGCACTGCAGCTCGGCTTTCCGGGGCCAGAAAGATGCATCCAACGGAAGCGGAAGCGACTAAGTCTTTCCTTTCAGCGCTTCCCAAAGGCTGCCTGGGGCTCTGCACTGCCTATCACCTGACCTGCTTTCCCTGAGTGGTCTCACAGCTACCCTCCACCCCCACCCCCGGCTTTAAGGAGCGGCTGCACATCCAAAGGCAAGAGGGCGGCGCTTCGAACCTGCATACATTTGGTGCTTCGACCACTGCTGTGCTTGGGAAAAAGGGGTGTGAGGAGCCTTTCCTTCTATACCCGTGTCCTGAGACCTCTCGGGCCCACCCACGTAGAAAAAAGGCCAGACCTGTACCAGGTACCTGTGTTGAAGGGCAGCATAAGTGTGTGGCTTTGGAAGTCAGACTGCCCAGGTAGAAGCCCTGACCCTACTGCCATCCAGCTGTGTGTCCTTGGGCAAGTCACCAATCCTTTCTAACCCCCGCTGTCCTTTTTTATAAAATAGGCATGGAAGTACCCCTTACCTTAGAGGGATGTTTTGAGTACTGTGGTAGCAGAATAATGGCCCCACAAAGATGTCCACGTCCTCAGCCCTGGAACCTGTGAATGTGTTCCCTTATGTGGCAAATGGGTCTTCCCCACAGAGTCAAAGAAATTCTTGTAGCTCTGACCCAGATAAAGAGCATGCGCACTGGTGACCATTCCCATCCGGTCCCTGGGGGCACACGTCCAGTGCCTTTCTGACTTCATGGTGGTACGTGCTGACCTCCACCTTGTGGCTCTGGCCTCACCTCAGCCCTCCCCAACTCCCAGGCCCAGGCTCCCGGCCCCTCCCCAAGCCTTCCTTCCATGTGTCCAGCTCCCCCTCCCCTACATGGCAGGGCCCTCCTACCTCACTCCCCTCCTTCATTTCTTCTCTACCTTCTTGGCAGAAACCTTTACTCCTGTTCCATAATCAACCAAGCCTCTACTTTCCACTCCATGCCCTGGGATCCCTCTGTTGCCACCTTCTAATGTGTCCTTTCAGCAACAAGATTCCTGCAGTAGATGAAATACCCAAATGAAACCACGGTACTTGAATTCTGCATATGCGGCAGGCAGTTGGGAGGGTCTCCCTGCACTTCACCTGCAGCCTGTACCTCCTGGAGTTCCCAGTATGGACAGAGCAAAGGTGAGCACACCCTGCCCCAGGCTTGGATTCGCTCAGTCCTGCTCCCAGTGGGCCATAGCTTGCTGGCCTGAGCCTGGGCTGATGCGTCCCCTGGTGCACAGCCCATAGCCAGGTCACTTCGTCAGAGGGGTTGTGTGGCTCTGCCTCTCTGAGACTGTAAACTTACTGGCTCACAGACCCCACAGGCCCTAGCACACTCGATCCACAGCCACCACTTCCCAGAAGGAAGTCTAGATTCGATTGGCACATGATAGGGTGTGATGACTAGCTGCCTGTAGCCTCTGCTCTCGGTGCTCTGCCCAGACCCCTGGGCACTCACTGTTCCCATCCACACTGGCAGCCTCTTTCCTCAAGCACCTGCGGCTCTGCCTGAAGGCCTTCTCTGAAGGCAGGGAGCTTGGCCAAGCGCAGGGCGGGCCAGAAATGCCAGAGTCAGCCTCCCAGGGAGCAGCTCTCAGTTAATGGCCGGTGGGACTTGGGGGGTAAACCCCCAGCCTCCTCACTCCTTGGGTGAGACACCTCTGAGTCGGTTCATTGGAACTGAGCCCCGGGCACCCCCAGTGGCACCAGCTCACCCTGCTGCCTCTCCCTTCCTGCTCCCTTTCTCGTGCTTTTTGGGGTCACCTCAGGATGAACTGCTCAGATCCTTGCCTGAGGCTCTGCAACAGGGGGAGGCCAAGCTTAGTAAAATACTACCTCACCAGCCAGCCCCCCTGTAAACTGACTCATTTGCAAGACACGCTTACTTAGTTCAATATGAACCACATTTTAAAACTGGGAACTTTAAAAACCTGCTTTGTAACTGCTAACATGACGGCGGTTCTTTGAGTTAAATTACTCCCCTTCCTCCCACCACATTGCAATGCTTTGTTCTGGGATTCATGACAGAGCTTATTTTAATGCTCTGAACCCGTGCTAGTGGTTTTCCCTGGACTTATTTGCATGTGACCCAGATACTGTGTTTGGACCTTCACTCTAAGGTGTCCCCGTGGATTGGTTACCTCCCTTGTTTTATTTTGAACTTAAAAATCCACACTTTCCTCTCACCAGAAGCTAATTATCTAGATAATTGACTGGATTTTCTAAATTCTCCCCAAATGTGTAATATCCTCTAGATTTGGCCCAAATTTCCGAATTGTGCTTGGAGACAGCGCTGGCGTTCTCACAGAGAGGAGTGTTGCGGAGGTGGCCCTTCCCAGGCCAGAGGGGCAGTGACACTGCCATTGGGGCCACCAGGGCCAGCCCCAGCACAGAGCTGAAGGGTGCTAAGCCTACCTGGGCTGATCTCAAAGAGGTGCTTTCCCGGGTCCTCAGGGCCAGGAAGAAGTTCAGTCACCTGGGTCCCTTGTAGAGAAATAAAGCCCTAAATAGAGAGACAAACACAAACACGAGAGCGTGAGATGGCTGGGAAAGGGCTTCTGCGGTCAGGGCTCTGGGGAGCAGAGGGTGAAGCCGCGGGTCAGAGTCCCAGCCCTCCAGGACCTGGATGGGCAGGCTGGGTGCCGGGAGGAGCACAGGCCTCCTCTCCATGGCAGGGACCGAGCGCACATGAGGCCTTGCATGGGGTCCCTGCTCGAGTGGGCCGACACTACCTTCTGACACCCTTGGAGGAGCTCTGCCCACAGAGGACTGCCCAGGGTTGTCACTCTCCTGGTTAAGGCATGGTAAGCCCAAGTCAGGAGCAGGGAGGAAGGCTCCATTATTGGGGCGGGGGCGGGGGGCGGAATGTGCCCATTTGCAGGCTTTCTGGGGCAGGAGAGTCAGGGAGAGGAAGGTTTCTTGTATGTAACTGTCCAGGCGGTAACATGGGGGAAAGGATGCACAGATCTGTGTGAGCCCAGTATTGCCCCCTCCTGGCTGGGTGAGATTTCATTTCTTTACCTGTTACGTGGGAGTCAGCTACCGCGAAGAAGGTACCATACCTACAGTCTAACTGCCTGGGTTCAAATCCTGGCTCACCTACTTACTGGCTGTGTGACCTCAGGCAAAGTATTTAACCTCTCTGTGCAACTTCCCAATTTCCTTATCTGTGAAATAGGAATAATAATTGTCCTTTCCAGGGCTGTTGTGAGCATTAAGTGAATTAGTACTTGGGAAGCCCTCAGAGCAGTACCTGGCATAGTGAAAGCTGTTTATTTGCTAAATAAACCCCAGCTATTACTGTGTGTCAGGGCTCCACACTGGGTGGGGGAACAGCATCCCTGCATCTGCACTTGCCCAGGTGACTGGCGCGGTCACTTGCTGTATCCACACGGTTGCCTCCAGTCCCCACCCCCATGTGTACTCATGGAGCGCTCTTCTTTCCACTCCCATCTTTTCCAGGCAATTCCTGGCTTTCAAGGTGACTGGAGGCTCCACGTGGCTGCTGGAGTCTTGTGCTGCACGGACACATGGAGATGCCTTTTCTCATTTAAGCACCGTAAAGGCAGAACGGCGTCTTTACCTACGGATGCTTGCTTTAGAGAAATTATAGCAATAAACCAGAGAACCAGATGGTAATCGCTGTAACTGAACTAACGGTGTCTTTCTAGGAAACCGAGGGCTAGTGGGAATAAATCAGGGCTGCAACCCCAGGATGGGGAAACGTGTTCATTACAGGATGTGGATGAGATCCATCACTGGCTAACGGGAAGGGTCTCTGGTGTTTGCTGTTTCAGTAACTGTCTCTGAGTACTTCTGAGCACTTTGGGTTTTTTTCCCTCTATGCCTCAATATCTGTCATCCATAAAATGGGAGTAACAATATTGACATTGACATTACTTTCTACTCCAGCTAAATGGAAAAGCAGTAATAACCCTTGTTTACAGAGCTTGTACTATATTCCTGGCTCTTTGTCTAAACTATTGGATTTAATCTTTCTAGAGGCCCCACAGGGGTGAGTACTACTATTCCTATCGTCTTGGGCAAGCAGATGGAGGTCGGAGAGGTGAAGCAACCAGTCTCCTGGTCCCACTGCTGGCAAGGGCAAGCGGGGACGTGCGCTCCGGGGGTGTCTGATGATGGAGCACTTTCCCTCCTGTATTTGTGACAGCAGCTGCTGGCTGACTTTGTGTGCAAGAAGCTGCCCTGGAGAGCCAGGCTGTGCCTTTGGAACCCACTGCTCATCATTCACTCAGAAGAATCCCAGTGTGGCCCCCATTACTGCAAGGGGCCCTCAGAACTGGCTTTTGGTCACCCAGATCCCTCCTGCTTCCCACGGGTTAAGAGCACGGCTTTGATCCCAGCATTTTGCTCAAGCACTTGTGGGGGGAGGGCTGGGAGTGGGGAAGAAAAGGGGAGGGGAGAGGAAGGGGGCAGGAGAGCAGAGGGAGTCTGCTTTCCCCTTTCCGGTATGTCATTTGTTAAGGCTGTGATGAAAGACACGTAGAAGTCAGTATGAAGCATCCAGCTGAGACCCTCGGGCTAGGTCTCAACCTTGAGAGGGCATGAGAGTCACCCCAGGGCTTGTTAAAACACGGAGTACCAAGTTTGGTGGTCTTGCAGTAAGTGTTTAACAACAGGTTCTCCAAAAAAAATAAGGCAAGCTGATTTGTAGTGTTTGCCAACTTCTGTGATATAAATACCCTCCATGGCTGATTTCATGTCGTCATTGAATGTGGCACTGGGAAGAAATGCACCGCAGTGTTCCTGCCACGTGGATACCATAGGGGTCAACAGGCTCTAGAGCATAGATAGGAGTAAATGAAATCAAACAATTAGGGGGTGATACATTTTGAGGACTGATTATCTTTATTTTTTAATGTATTTTATTGAAGTATAGTTGATTTACAACATTGTGTTAGTTTCAGGTATTCAGTAAAGTGATTCAGTTATATATATATGTGTGTGTTTATATACATATTCTTTTTCATATTATTTTCCATTATGGTTTATGACAAGATATTGAATATAGTTCCCTGTGCTATACAGTAGGACCTTGCTGTTTATCCATTAATTACCTTTGTTTTTAATATAATTTATTTAATTGTAGGTCTGTATGATTTAATTTCTAATAGTGGAAATGTTTAGCAACTGGCTGGTAAGCATAGCACTAATAGAACTACCCCTGGGGTTTCTGACTCTATAGGTCTGGAGAAAGAAGGAGAATCTGGGGATTTCTCTGCTGGTCCAGTGGTTAGGACTCGGCACTTTCATGGCCCGGGGTTCAATCCCTGGTTGGGGAATTAAGATCCCACAAGCGGTGTAATGTGGCCGAAAAAAAAAAAAAAGAGAGAAACAAAAAAGGAGAATCTGCATTTCTAACCAGGTTTCTGATGCTGCTGGCCCCCGGGGATACACGTTGACAACCACTCTCTAGGGGCACTTAGAGTAAGTAGCCAAAGGAAGGTGCCTTTTCCATCAGCTTATTCAGCACATCAGTTTCCTCAAGTGTAAAATAAGGATAACAGTATCTGCCTCATGAGGCTGTTGTGAGGGTTAAAATGATCCGATATTTTCCTGCTGGCCTTGGAGAGCCAGGTTTTGGTTGAGCTGCTGTGCCTTGGACACGTGCAGTTCCGAAGGACAAGGAGTACCTCCAGCCACTCAGATCGTGCCCTGGACTAGAGGGGTCCGGGCTTTCCCTGAGGAGCCCCAAGTGAGTGTTAGCACTTTGGAGGGGGTGGCTGGTCTCCTTCCTGCTGGGCCTGGGAAGGGACCAGACACACCATTTGCACCTACAACTGCACAGATGGGCAGCTGGGTGCAGAAAGAGATCGTGCAAACTCCAGTCACACTGACAGCTTCCCACAAAGGTTAGTCCCCTCTCCCCCTCCCCCTGCGTCTGAGCTATGTGCATTTGCTCTGTTTTGCTATTTACTCAGCCTGCATATCCCAGTTTGTCCTGAGAGGCTGCCAATGACTTCATTCATCTCTAGCTTCACACCAGTGCAAGTCCACTGGTGTAAGGGAGTAATGGTCAAAGGATGCGCTATTCTGTCTGTGTGTAACCGAGCTCCACTCCAGGCCTGCTGCTGGCTCACCAAAGCTCCCTCCCCAGCCCTTGTGAATGTACCAGCTTGAGAGGACCCGTGGGTATCCAGTGGAGGCCCCAGACAAAAGCTCCAGAAACTCCTTCTCTCAGAGAGCAACTTTGGGAGAGAGTATATTTCTTATATTAGTGTCAGCTTAGATGGTTTATTCAAAATCCATCATTTCTACAGCGTAATAAATACAAACTCCAGGAACACTGCAGGTGGAGGGGAAGCAGCCCAGTGATTAGCCTTGCTCCCTCTCATTTGTCTAAACCCAGCAATGGGGCACCTAGGATGTGGTACAACCTTCAGGGACTGGTGAACATGCTCAGAATTCAGAAAGCTTCCTATGTCAGATTCTGAATGTCTTAGTTATCTATTGCAACATAACAAATTACCCTAAATCTTGGTAGGTAAAAACAACAATAAACCTTTATTCTCTTACAGGGTTTCTGTAGACCAGGAAATTTGGAATGGCTTAGCTGGGTGTTTCTAGCTTGGGGTCTTTTACGAAATGATAGTCAAGATGTTGGGTGGAACTACAGACATCTGAAAATCTGACTGAGGCCAGAGGATATGGTGACTCCCTCAATGGCGGATATAAAAAAAAGTCTCAAATCTACATTCTAGAGATGAGAAGTACAATGTGCAAATAAAAAATACAATGAGTGGGATTAACAGCAGATTCGATGTTGCAGATGAAAAGACTAGAGAACTTGAAAATATAGCCATAGAAACTACTCAAAATGAAACAAAGAGAAAAGAGAAGTAAAAAGAATGAACAGAGCATCAGTGAGATGTGGGATAACGTCAAGCAGTGTAATTTACATGTAATTCGAGTCTCTGGACAAGGAGGGGGGAACTGAAAAATATTTGTGAAGAAATTATAGCTGAAACTTTTCCAAATTTATGAACAGTATAAACCCACAGATCCAAGAAGTGCAATGAGCCCCAAGCATAAGAAACATAAAGAAAAGTAAGTATATGAAGGCATAATCAAATGGCTCAAACCCAGTCATGAAAAGAAACTCTTAAAAGCAGCCAGAGGTGAATGATACAATATGTACAGAGGAGCAAATGTGAGGATGACAGCAAATTTCTTATCAGAAACAATGTAAGTTAAGAAATCAGTGGAACAACATCTTTAATGGTATTGAAAGGAAAATCTGTCAACCTCGTATTCTGAATCCAGTAAAAGTATCCCCCCAAAATAAAGGCTAAGTAGAGACCTTTTAAGATACACAAAACAAATAGGAAATAATGCATCATTAGCAGACTCATACTACGAGAATTGTTAAAGACAATTAGGCAGAAAGAAAATGATATTAGACAGAAAAAAGGAAAGGAAGGAAGATTAATGGAGCAATAGGAAGTAGACGATTAAAGTAAAAATAGTTCATTATCTATTTATCAATAATTGAGAAAACAAGTAGACAAAAAAATCAGTAACGATATAAATGACCTGAATAAACACTATCAACCAATTTGACCTAATTGCTGCCTTCCTCAACAGTAGAATACACGTGTTTTCAAATGTCCATGAAACTTTTACTAAGATGGCCATAAACAAGTCTTAAAAAATGGAAAAAAGTTCAAATACAACATATGTTCTCTGATCACAATGGAATTAAGTTAGAAATCAATAACAGAAAAATTTCTGGAAAATCCCCAAACATTTGGAAACCAATTAATGCATTTCTAAATAACCCATACATCAAAGAAAAACATCAAAAAGGAAAATTAGAAAGTGCTTTGAACTGGATAAAAATGAAAACACAACATATAAAATTTTGTTACATGCCTCTAGAGGAGTAGTTAGGGGGTAAATTATAGCACTAAATGTTGATATCACAAAAGAAGAAAGCCTTCAATCAATGACCTCAGCTTCTACCTTAAGAAATGACACAAAGAAGAGCAAATTAAACCCAATGTAAAAAAATGAAAAAATAAAGATCAGAGTGGCTATAAATAAAATGAAAAATAAAAAAATAATGAAGCCAATGAAACTAAAAGCTAGTTCTTTGAGAAGATCAATAAAATTGATAAGTCTCTAGCAAGACTAATCAGGAAAAAGAGAGAAGATAAATTGTCAATATCTGGAATTAGAGAGGTGACCTCACCACAGATTCTTCAGGTATTAAAAAGATAAGGTAATGTTAAGAAAAACATTATGTTAATAAATTTGGAAATTTAGATGAAGTGGATAAAAGAAGACACAAACTACTGAAGCTCAGTCAAGAAGAAATAGTTAAATAGCCCCATATCTAGTAAAGAACTGGAATTTGGGGGCTTCCCTTGGTGGCACAGTGGTTGAGAATCTGCCTGCTAACGCAGGGGACACGGGTTCAAGCCCTGGTCTGGGAGGATCCCACATGCCACGGAGCAACTGGGCCCGTGAGCCACAACTACTGAGCCTGCGCGTCCAAAGCCTGTGCTCTGCAACAAGAGAGGCCGCAACAGTGAGAGGCCCACGCACCATGATGAAGAGTGGCCCCCGCTTGCCACAACTGGAGAAAGTCCTGGCACAGAAACAAAGACCCAACACAGCAAAAATAAATATAAATACAAAGAAATGGAATTTGTAGCTAAAAACCTTCCCACAAGGAAAACTCCAAACTCAGATGATTTCACTGGTGAATTCTACCAAATATTTAAGGAAGAAATAACACCAATACTACACAAATTCTTTTTGAAAAGTGAAAAAAAGGCATGGTTTCCAGTGCATTTTATGAGGCCAACATTACTGTGATATAGAACAGCTGAAGACATTATAAGAAAAGAACACTGTAAACCAATATCGCTCAGGAACAAAAATTCTCAACAAAATTTTAGCAAATCAAGTTCAACAATATATAGAAAGGAAAATAATGACCAACTGGGGTTTATCCCAAGTATGCAAAGTTGGTTTAACAAACCAAAATCAATCAATGTAATTAACCATATTTATAAACTAGAAAAGAGAAAAGATCATCTCGATAGATGCAAAAAAAAAAAAAAGCATTTGACAAAATTCAACATCCATTCCTGATAAAAATTCTCAGCAAACTAGAATAAAAGAGAACTTCCTCAACCTGATAAAGGGTATCTCTGAAAAACGAAAAGCTAATATCATACTAAAAGCTTTTCCCCTAAGACCAAGATCAAGACAATGATGTTTATTCTTATTATTTCTATTAAATATTGTACGAGTCCTAGCTGTTGTTATAAGGTGAGAAAAAGAAATAAAATTTGTCCAAATTGGAAAGGAAGAAGTGAAAGTGTTTCCACAAACAACATAATTGTCTATGTAGAAAATCTGCTGAAACTTTACAAAAAAAAAGCTACTAGAATTAATAAATGATTTTGGTAAGGTTTCAGGATACAAGACAAATGCACAAATTTAAGTAGTATCTCTCTCTATTAGCAATGAACAATTGGAAATTGAAAATCAAAACCATTTTACTTGCACCCCAAAATATGAAATACTTGGGGATAAATATGATGAAAGATCTTCAAGATCTGTGCACTGAGAACTAAAAATCATTGCTGGGAGAATTGAAAGAAGATATAACCAACTGAGGTGTCAATTCTCTCCAAATTGGCCTAAAGATTCAAAGCAATCCCAGTCAGAATCCCAGTAGTGTTTTATAGGACATGACCTATAGAACATGATTCTAAAATTCATATAGAAATATAAAGGACCTACAACAGTCAGACAACTTTGAAACAGAATAACAAAGTTGGAGATCTAATACTTCTGGATTTCAGGACTTACTATGAAGCTATAGTAATCAAAACATTGTAATATTGGCATTAAGATAGACAAAGAAGTTAATAAAACAGAATAGAAGGTTCAGAAACAAACAAACAAACAAATGGATTTTTTTTTTTTTTTTTTTTTTTTTTGCGGTACGCGGGCCTCTCACTGTTGTGGCCTCTCCCATTACGGAGCACAGGCTCCGGACGCGCAGGCTCAGCGGCCATGGCTCACGGGCCCAGCCGTTCCGCGGCATGTGGGATCCTCCCGGACCTGGGCACGAACCCATGTCCCCTGCATCAGCAGGCGGACTCAACCACTGCGCCACCAGGGAAGCCCAAACAAATGGCTTTTTTTTTTTTCTTTTTTTTTTTTCGGTACGCGGGCCTCTTACTGCTGTGGCCTCTCCCATTGTGGAGCACAGGCTCCGGACGCGCAGGCCCAGCGGCCATGTATCACGGGCCCAGCCGCCCCGCAGCATGTGGGATCTTTCCGGACCGAGGCACGAACCCGTGTCCGCTGCATCAGCAGGTGGACTCCCAACCACTGCGCCACCAGGGAAGCCCAAACAAATGAATTTTTGACAAAGGTTCAAAGGCAGTTCAGTGGAGTATGGATAGCAGGATGGTATTTTCAGTAAATGGTGGTGGAACAATTTTATATTCTTGTGTAAAAAAATGAACTTTGATCCATGCCTGACATCACACATAAAAATATACTCAAAATAAATCATATACCTAAAAGTAAAATCATAAGGCGATAAAACTTCTGGTAGAAAACCTTTATGACTCTGGTTAGGCAAAGACTTCTTAAATACAATGTCAGAAGCACAATTGTGAAGCGCTATTGTGATTTGTGAGTTATTACATAGCCAAGGAATAGAGTCTGCTTATAACCATTTTACAGGAGCTGGAATACATATAAACATTTAAAAATAATTATAGGGGTTTGTAATTATTGTGACATTGACACTTAATGTGGGACTCAAGCGGGTCCAGGGCTGATGCCTGGTGTTATTACCTGTACAATGAGGACATTAACCTCTGTCCTTTTGTCCTCACTGGGCTGCCTGAGCTGGTGCTTTGTAAAGAGCTAAAGGCTGAATGAATATGAATGAGTACTTGTCATAATTATTATTTTACAACCATTTTGGCCGCTATGCTTGTTCATTTGGTTTGTCTCTAGGAACAATCCCTCCCCCAATAACACTATCACTTGTGCCACAAAATAAGGTATGGTGTAGATTCAGGAGTCCCAGGATGGTGAAGGACTGGGTTCCTCCTTCATAGTCTGCGGTGACAATCCTGGTGGGACCTCCTGCAGGGGCCGGGGTGTCTGCCCTTCTACCACTGGTCTGGGTTTTGGGCTTCCTGATCGTTCTGTGAACTTCACACTCTAATCCAGCTTTCTCTCCTACCTGATCAAAGCTGGCTCTCTGGGTAGTCTTCATTTTTCATCTTGTCTAGAGGGAGACTGTCTGAAGAACCAACTTCTGAAATGCTTCTTAACAAGTGGCATGATAAGATTCTCCACTGGCAGCATCTTGGAAAATTGCACACGTTTTAAAAAGCAATCACTCAGGGTTCTTTATCTCCTTTTATTCTGATTGTGGCCTCAGATCAATCTTAAAAAGCTTCAGCCTCTGACACCCAACCAAGAACTGAATCACTCCAGATTTTAAATAACGCAGATCAGAATGAAGTTCAGTGCCAAGCTGGGAAACATCCTCCTCCCTCTTATCATACAAGCCTTTAACCAGGGTCCATTACTGTCCAAAATGTAGCTATTTAAAAAGGCAACCTAAAAGTTGGAGACAAATTGCTTCTTGATTGGGGCACCTTCCCTCCCTAAGGAGTTGAGATGAGTCACTTCTCTGGCCTCATTCTTTGCTCAGGACTTCATCCTGAAGATTCTCCCAACCGATTCCAGCCAGAGGCTGCCTCCTGTGCACTCCAAATGCACTTGGTGTGCTCCACACGTCTCCGCGTCCCGCTTCACCACCATGTTGGGGCTACACCTGGTCTCCTGATAGAATCTGTCAGCCCGTGAGGGGTGCCCCTCGGGGCAGAGCGTTGGAGGGACAGCACTGTGCTTGGCAGAAAGCAGGGGCTTTGGGGTCTCAGCACCAGCTCCCTGCACCTTCCTGAACCACCCCAGATGGCCACAGGCCCTGAAGCCCTCACCAGGAAGGCCACCCAGCCTAGGGCCTGAGCCCATACAAGTCTAGCTGGGATCAAGGGTGAGCCTGGGACCCAGGGCCTGGGGCAGACTTGCGGCACTAAGCCTGGGGTCTGGGCAGAGCCCTCAGCAACCCTCCAGCCTCACCGTTAACAGTCTCTCCCAACCTTGGAGGGAATGTCCTCTCCAGGGTGGGTGGGTCTTCCTCCAGTGGTCCTGGTTTTCCCTGCAGTAGTTCTGTGCCACTCCAGGACTCTGATCTAGGCTCTGCCCCAAATCATGAATGCCTGACTCTCCTGAGTGATTCCTGAGCCTCCCAGAGGCTATAGGATTGAGGCTGTGCCTATGGTCCCAGCACTGTGAAACCTCGGGCTCCACCCAGGCAAGGGGTCCCAATACAATCACCCCCCAGGTCCTTGTCATTAATGCCTGTGATCATGTTCATGAGAAAAAGATGCATGCCATGTTGCAAAGTGTCTGTGTGAAGCCAGCACTCACTAGATTTAGTGTCTTAGCCTCTCTGTGTCACTGTGATGGGCCCAGTGCTGGAGTGCCAAGTAGCTTTCTAGGGACACAGGGGAATGAATGCTTGTGACCAGTGGACCAGAATGCTTACAAGGGCGGCTTCCTGAACCCTCTAGTGGTGACAGGGCTCTGGCCACTGGGACTAGGCGGTATGACTTCATCTACTTCTGGGCCTGGGCCTTTAGAAATGTAACCTCCATCCTTCTCTCCTCCCTCCCTCACTGTGTCAAGCTTAGAGGGCACAGAAACAGATGAAGCTGCCACCTTATCCACAGCGGACTTGCCATAGCAAGAGGTAAACTGTTATTTTGTTTAGGTGCTGGGATTTCAGGAATATTCAGCATTGTTTATTTTGACTAATTAGATGTCATTTTATTTTTTTTTATAAATTTATTTATTTTTGGCTGTGTTGGGTCTTTGTTGCTGCGCACGGGCTTTCTCTAGTTGCGGTGAGCAGGGGCTACTCTTCATTGCGGTACGCGGGCTTCTCATTGTGGTGGCTTCTCTTGTTGCGGAGCACGGGCTCTAGGCGTGCGGGCTTCAGTAGTTGTGGTGTGTGGGCTCAGTAGTTGTGGCGCACGGGCCCAGTTGCTCCGCGGCATGGGGATCTTCCCGGACCAGGGCTTGAACCCGTGTCCCCTGCATTGGCAGGCAGATTCTTAACCACTGTGCCACTAGGGAAGCCCTAGATGTTATTTTGAGTAAACACATTTCAGATAATTTTGTCCCAGACTGCTCACCTGGCCCAATAAAAAAGTTTTAAAATCATAGTACTGGGACTTCCCTGGTGGCGCAGCAGTTAAGAATCCGCCTGCCAATGCAGGGGACACAGGTTCAAGCCCTGGTCCAGGAAGATCCCACATGGCGCGGAGCAACTAAGCCCATGCGTCACAACTGCTGAGCCTGCGCTCTAGAGCCCGCAAGCCACAACTACTGAAGCCTGAGCGCCTAGATCCCGCGCTCCACAACAAGAGAAGCCACCGCAAAGAGAAACCCCTGCGCCGCAATGAAGAGTAGCTCCCGCTCACCGCAACTAGAGAAAGCCCGCGCACAGTAACGAAGACCTAACGCACCATAAATAAATAAATAAATTTATTTTAAAAAATAAATAAAATCATAGTACTATTGAAACACTGTATTTCTATGCAAAGCCATTTAATTAATGATTATTCTCTTGCTCCTCTGACTGGATGTTGGGAAGGAAAAGCAATGAGAGGGCAGGCCCATCTACTTGTGATACAGCCTTGGGGGCACAGGCTGCTGGGATCTGCCTAGCTCTCATGGTCAGAGCTCTGAGCAGGGCATGGCAGAAGGTCTGGGTTCTGGCCTCCAGCTACGATGGCTGTGGAGAACCCCCTTCCTGCCTGACCCTTTGGACTGGAGCACAAGAAACCCAGCAAGGATACAGGTCACTGTCCGAGAGGGGTCATGGCTCCCACTGTCCCTGGCCAAATGCCCAGTCTGTAAAGGATCTCCGCTGGGCAGTGGGAGGTCCTGGGAGTGTGAAAATGCCCCCCTTCCTCCTTGGCTCAATGGACTGAATGGTAGGTCTCTTTGCCTCCTTAAAATACCTGGTGTTCTAGCTGGAGGAGCTCAGGGAGAACTAAGCCTACTCCCTCTGATGCCCATTTGGTGGCTGCATCGGTTAACTGCCGTCGAGGGCTGATGCATTCAGAAGGGAACCAGCCATCATAGGCCATGTGCTCTGAGCTTCCTATAGGGGAGTGAGTCTTCACTGGTCAGCCACTTCTTTCCAGTACGTTCTCTGACCCAAGACTCAGGCAGATGTTGGTGTCAATTTCTGCCCCACCTAGATGCTAACTCTGCCCTTAGCTCTTTGGAGCCCACATGGCAGGTGTGGAAAAGCCTCTGCTTCAGAACTGGGAGCCCTTGGTAGGCAGTGCTGCATGGCCTCCACTCCATGCTGTGAGGAGTCCAGGGGGACCCTGCCTCTCCACAGCCCAGGGTCTGCAGCACTGAACCACAGGGCTATTCTTCCACGCGGCTGTCTCTGCCATGTTTCTGGGGCTGCACAGCTTCCAGCCTTCTCCCCCATGATGAACAGTCTGCCCCTGCCACTCAGGCTGGCCCGGGCCTTGGAGCACACTCCCTGGGAAGTGTGTTTCTGCCCAGAATATGCAGTCGGGACATGGTGATGCCGGGTCTGGGGGGCTTGCCTTGGATGATCTTGACTGCAAGTGGTTTGGTCTGTCTTACTGCTCTCCAGGCCCTGCAACTAGTGCTATGCTCTGGGGTATACGGTGATTTGGGAGAGGACTGCTATGCTGTTTAGTTGAGAGCAAGTTAGTCTGAGAAACACGGTATAGACACTTTTGCTTTGATCTGTGCCAGGCTGACCTGCTGAGCAGACTGCCGCTGAGGGGCACGTGCTGCCTTCTGCTGAGGAAGGCACACCCCATCCCAATCCTCTGCAAAGGATCGTTCAGGAAGCCTACCCATCACCCTCAGCAGACCAGGCAAGGAGGCAATCCCACAGCAGCACCCCCAGATCACCTCCATTTTGCTGATAAACAGTAACTCAGTACTCGAATTTTGTCCCTGAGTGTTTAGGCAGTATGAATGAGCTAGAATGTCCCAAATGTAATTAAAAGTAAGTTATGCTCATCACACAATGAATAAGATATGTTTTCCATGCTGCCTCAATGTCATTTGATGCAGTTTTTTGCCTAGTAATTGACAAAATGAGTCATCTACCAACCAGGCTTCCAGCTATTACTGTAAATTAACTGGGTTCAATTGAAAGCCAAAGGATTGATCTATTTTAAGTGGAAGACATTTAAATACTGTAAATGAATATCCGTGGCTGACTTAAATTAGCAGAGCCTGAGAGAAGCTTATTACATTTCCATGAACAGGCAGCCACATTGAAGGAAACACAGAAGCCATTTTTATAAGATGAAGATCCATTCTGTAGGCAGAGACACTCTGAGTACGAAATAATTCGGGGGCAACCAAGACACTCGGCACTTGATTTACATACTCCCAAGCGTGTCATCAGGCTTCTTAGTAACTGGGTTTTCTTTCACCATGACAGTGGCAAAATCTTGTCATATAATGATGAGTTGTAGGTAATCATAAGGTATTGTGATGTTGTTATTCCAGCAGTCGCTTTCAGAACCACTGCTATATGGTGCAAGATAAGCTTGAAAACTCATATTTTTGGAGGATTACTTCCATCTTATGTTTTTCCTTGACAGGTCAGATGCAGAAAAAAATTGCTTTAACTAAACAGTTTAAAAATTGTTTAAAAAAGAGTTGGCTGCTGCCGTCAATTTTGAATTTACTAAATACATTTCTGTTTCATTTAAAATAACTATTTGATGAGAATTTTCATTTTGATCTGTTAGTAGAGGGGAGTTACATTTCTCAAATAGCTACATAAATGTAAAGTATCCCTTAAGAAAAAGCCACGCATTCTGACATTTGAACCTAAATAAATGATGACTCTTTTTTTTTTTTAATAAGACTCCAGTGAGTATTTCTTCACAAAAGCAGCATTTGAAGTTATCCCCAAGGACATTTAAAACAAGAAAACATTTACTGTTTAATTTTTTTCTGGGGCGCTAATGGCAACGTTAATATCAGTTCCCAGTTAGCTCATGGTTATTCCTACCGCCCTGTGGAGGACGTTTGCTCAATAGCTACTGAGCTATCCTGAGGCGGCGAGCAGGGCTTGTCTGATGCTTCAGTGTCCTTCCCTCTCACTCACGCATGTTCCTCTGAGCACAACTTGATCAACTGGAGTTTGCTGTGCCAAGATCTATGGGAGCTGCTATGGAGGTAGCCAAGCCCTTGTTCTTCTGTGCACAGAGATGTGCGGGTGGAAAGTATGAAGGAGGAAGTGAAATCAGGCTCTCCTGGACCTCTCAGGGAGTCAGGGGCAAGTTCACGAGGCCAGATGTGACTGGTAGAGATGCCAGCTGCAAAGGCCCCACTGCACCAAGGTCTGTACACATCAGCTCTCTTGCCGCCAATTGCATGTCTGCAAGATCTTTGCTAGGAGCCACCATTAAGCTTGGCACTACATGGCCACTAATGACCAGGAGTGACATCAGCCACAGGAATTCTGGGAAATCCCCCTGCTCTGGCCAGACCCCCACAGCTTGCCTGCTTCTCTTTCTTACTCATCCAGGATGGAACTTCTGAAAACCTCTATGGTTTGGCTGACTCTAGGTATTGTCCCTCCATTCCTCCTTGCCTTATAAGGTCTCCACTGACCTCCTGGCTTTGAGAGTTGAAAGGGCACTTGGAGATCATCTGTGGCCACCTTCCTACCCAGCGACAGGCTCTCCTCCAAGCTTCTTAGTCAAGTGCTGGTCTGGCCTCGGCTTGCCCAGCACCAGGGACTGGAGCTCACCCCTGCCCAGCAGACCACTCCATGGGAACAAAGTATCTTTCCTATATGGAGGGCACAGTGGCCTCCATGCAATTCTATTTATCCGGGCTATAGCTTCTGGAGGTTCACAGAATAAATATAGTCTTGTTTGCATAAGGATGCAGTGCCTGATCTAGCGCCCTTTCCACGATTTCTCTTCAAATTTCTTATTCAGTTTGTCCCTCATATGGGCAGGAGTTCAGACCCCTCATCCTGGTTGCTGGCGGTTGGAATGGGGCAGAAGGTCCAAGGATGCCCTACTTGTCTGTCTGGGCCATGTGGTCCATCTCCTCATAATTCTGTGGTCCACTCAAGCATCCTGAGAGCATGGCAGTGGCTTCCCAGAGCAAAAGCAGAAACGGCTTGGTGTCTCAAGGACCGAACCTAGAACTTGCATGGCATCACTTCTGCCTCATTCTATCGGTCAAGTAATCACTAGGGCAGCTCAGATGCGGAAGAGAGGAAGGAGACTGCACTTCTTGTTGGGAGGAGGGGTGTGTGCATAGGCAGGGGAGGAATAGGGACAGCTATCCTTGGAGACTATCTAGCAGGTGCCTTGTAGAGTTGCTGCGAGAATTAAGTCAATACATGCCAAGCACTTAGGATCGTGCTTGGTTCGTATGCATGTAAGTGTTAGCTTTTATTTAGATTTAAGCCCATGAAGTAAGGCAGAGCCGAGATCGGGGCCGTGCCGCATGCCACGGGACTTCTCTTGCTTGACTGAGCTGGATGGCTGCTAACCCTTTACTGTGTACAGTTCCACCGAGGAGAGAAGGCCGACACTAGGCTGTTTCCAATATGTTAATCTTACTCTGACAGCAGCCCTATATAGTGGGTGTGGTTATTCCCACCTCACAAAAAGAAAAGTGAGGCTCAGAAAGGGAAATACCTTCTCTGGTAACTAGCTAGTAAGCAGTGAAGCCAAAATTCGGAAATCTGTCATTCTCTGTCATGCAGGATTCAGTAAAAACGACTTGCTAAGGTACAGCCTGGACTCTTAATTGGAAAAGGCAACATAGGGTTGCTCTCAGGGAGCCTCACGGGTTCAGGCGATCCCCGCTTCCAGGCTCTGTCACCTGCTTTTCACATGTCATTTTAGAAGCCTTCTTGGAGGACTTCTATCTTAGATCCCATTCTAAGAATTACAGGAATCTTGTCCCTGAGTATTTAGGCAGCATTGACACCACCACTGCCGCCAGCTGCCATCTGTCCAACTCTCAGGGCAGCCTCAGAACAACACACCAAATGTGGGAGCAAGAGGGTCTTCAATGATCTACCTAAATCTACAACCTGTAGGTGGTATAAACGGGATTTGAACCCAGGTTCTCTGATTCCAAATATTATTTTCTTTCCATAGTACGCAAGCTTCCATTCCACCCTTCTGAACATCATTTTCCCCACCTATACGATGGAAATGAATTGTATCTGCCCTGTTAAGGTTGCTGTGTGGCTCAATGGAAATTATGAATGTTTATTTAAAAAGGCTTTAGGGCTTCCCTGGTGGTGCAGTGGTTGAGAGTCCGCCTGCCGATGCAGGGGACACGGGTTCGTGCCCCGGTCCGGGAAGATCCCACATGCCGCGGAGCGGCTGGGCCCGTGAGCCATGGCCGCTGAGCCCGCGCGTCCGGAGCCTGTGCTCCGCAGCGGGAGAGGCCACAACAGTGAGAGGCCCGTGTACCGCAAAATAAATAAATAAATAAATAAAATAAAAAATAAAATAAAAAGGATTTATTGAGCTTCTACTAGGTGTCAGGCACTGTTCTGGACAATCAGGATACAGGGTAAACAAAACAAACGAAATCCCGACCCTGATGAGCTTACATACTAATAGGGGAAGGCAGTCCAATAAGCTCCTTGTCACTTTTCAAGCACTTTACAAAAACAATGAAATATTTTCCCACCAAGGATCTAACACAGGCTGGATCCGTGTTCACTCATTCAGTCAATTTACTCATTTCTTCATTCATTCACTCATTCGTTCATTCAATTATTCATGTAAGTATCAAATGTTACTACATATCAGTTATGTGTCAGGCACTGTGCTGGGTGGTAGGAGAAGATAAGTAATAAGATAGACTGAGGCCCTGCGGGAATGAAGTGTACAGACTAGAAGGGAGGAAACATATAACTAAGGACGTGTTATAAATTAACGGTAGCAATGTCAACAACAGCAACAATGGTAACAACAACAATAACAATAACGACCTCTAGGCTGGTTTGAGTAACAGTTTACAACTGATGAAGGATGCTCAGTTAGTGTTTGCTGAATCAACTCCAGCTGAGTCGAATTTACAATGTCTAGATGTGAAAAAGCATCTGACACATGGGCTGCTCTGTGACTTGCTGTGAGCGTGGACCGGCTCAGACCAGCCTGACAGCATCTTAATTATGTCCCCAGATAGAGCTGAGATAAGGGCCCTGGTGGGTAGAGTCTTACTAGACAAAGCTGTGAGGTTCCATGGGCAGACATTAAGCAAAGACTTCAGGCGCTATGGTAACACACCCACTAACCTAGGCCTGATGCCAGCCCCCAAATTCCCTCATCCGGAACATGGAGACAACCCAGGCACCTTCCTCAGGAGCCAGGACCCAAGGAGCCAGCTCATGACAGCACCGTTTTTGTCTTTGACATTCAAGCTTGGTAAACAAAGGAAGGAGGAAAGGGGTGATTGGCGGCCTGCTGGAACATTCCCTGTGACCTTCAAGTTCTGGAGTCAGATGGCCTCTCTTTCCTCCCCTGAGGTTTCCTCTTTCTTAAAGACTGCTGGTTTCTGATTGCCCCATATTAACGTTCTCCCCTAGAAGTGCATCTGCTTTCCCATCCATCTTGTCTCTCCTCCTCCCAATTCCAACCTTTTACTCTAAATTAAATGAAACTTTAAATCAATCTTCTCTCCCACTCCCATTACTTACGCTCCTGGAAAACAAAACAAAACAGAACCCAGTCTGCTCTCAAAGTGATTTTTAAATTGCCTCTGCTAGAACCTACAGCTGCATCGGCCACATGGGCGTAGATTTGAGACTCTGCTACCCAGGGATGCAGGCGTCAGCTCCCACACTTTGTCCCCTGCTGCTGTCAAGGCTCCCCAGCCCCTTGTTCCAGCACCTGGCGGTCTTCTAGGCCACACCGGCTGTCAGGACAACAGCCCCATTTGGATGGTCTTTCTGCCTCCAGCCTGGCACCTTGACATTCCCTGCCTGTGCTGCCGTGGATGACTTTCCTCTCGGAGTGAGGAAGGCTAAGTCTGAGCTCCCAAACCTCACAGCCCCCCAGTGCTGCCAGGACCCAGCTTCTGAGTGTGGCACCCGAGCCATCCACATCCAGCTTCTGGTACCACGTGTGCAGTCTGGGTTCCTGACAACACGATGACCCTCACACTTCTGCTTCAGAGGCCCTGCGCTCCACCCTGGGCATGAGCTGCCTGATATAGCCCACCTCCACACATGAAGTTACACAATTTCTGAGCACCTCCAGTGTGCCAAGGCCAGCTCTGTAGAGACCAGCTGGGCTTGGCGACTCTGTCTGGAAGAGGGAGCTCTTTGTCTGCTCCCCTTTCTGGTTACCTGAAGAGAACTCTCTAGGGCTGTGTCCCTGTTGCCCTCCTTTTCTGCTTTTAGTTTTTCTTTCCTTGTTTAACTTAAAATATTTTAAAATATGGACATAAGTAAATATAGTCTCATTGTGAGAAATGAAAAGACAATCACCCCTCAGTACTGGTGGGGAAGGGCTCCTATAGTGCTCCCCCATGAAGTTACCCAAAACCTCGGATTCTCAAGTCCCTTATATAAAATGCTTGTAATTGCATATAACCTAAGCATATCTTCCCATATTCTTTAAAGCATCGCTAGATTACTTATAATACCTAATACAATGTCAATGCTAAGTAAAATAGTTGCCGGTGTACAGCAAATTCAAGTATTGCTTTTTGGAACTTTCTGGAAATTTATTTTTTTTTCTGAATAGTTTTCAGCCTGGTTGAATTCATGGCTGTGGAGCCCATGGATATGAAGGGCCAACTGTAATACAGATAAATATCAAGTTTTTTGATCATCACCTCATTGTCCATTTTCTCCCCAAAGCCTTACCCTATAGCTTTCGTTTGTAGTAGCTATATTCTGAAAATCCCCAAATTAAACTATTTTAGCTTTATTTCACTTATTTTTTTTAGTGAAAGTTATATCTAAACACAGTTTAGAGAATCAAATAGCTCTACAAGGCTTGTTATAAGCAGCAATTTCTTCCTCTTCTACTACTGCCCAAATCTTAGTCACCACTTTCAGCTCTTTTAGGTGAGGTTTTTTTTTTTCTTTTCTTATGTTTATTTCTAAATAAGATCCTTACACTACCATGTCTTGATTTAAAATTTTAGGCATTATCTATGGAATTCCCAGCATGGCAGTTTGAGATTTTGCTTTATTTCACTGCCCTCCCTGCCGCCCCTCCCTATGTGACTTCCTGAACCTCCACAGTAACTTTGGTTATATCAGTCAGCATTCACTGTTTATACTCCCATCCTAGGAAATTTAATTTAACTGAATATTTTTTCTAAGGAGGACTTTCATCTCTCTTTCTAGAACTTCTTCTCAGACACTGAGTTGTCTCTCCTCTTTTCCTCTCCGTTGTTCTTCTTTCCGGGAGATTATGTTAAGATTTTCATCCAGCCCTTCATTTGAGTTTTTGTTTCTGGTATTTTATTTCTGAATTCTGGGAGCTGGTTTGTGCTCTGACTGTCCATTTTTATAGTCTCTCTCTGAGGATGTTAAAGACAGTTTTATTTAAAAGTTTTCTCCCCCCTGCACAGTTTTTATTGCCTCCAAGTTGTTTTTTTCCCCCTTTCCTGTGTTCGTCCGGCCTTCATATGCAATTCTTTCCTTAAGTGAAAGAATTCACTTTGGGTGAATTCTTCCAGTCACCTTCCAGTGACCTTCTAGTGACCTTCTAGTGACCTTCTAGTGACCCAAGGTTCTTTACTCCTACTAGTTACAGTTCTCTAAGCAGCTGATTGGAAATTGTATGGGGGCGGGCGGTGAATGTTTACAGAGAGAGAGATCTGCCTGGCCTGTTTCATGGGGGACCCCTCCTGTCAGTATATTTTGTGTTTTTCTTCTTGGCCTGTCACATTCTCCAGTGAAAATTCTTCATTTCCTTCCTGAGGGCTATTCCTGACTGCTGAGATCTGGCAGCCAAGTGTGGGATAAAGACTGGGAGAGCTAAGGAACTGATATGATGCCCACCTCCCTCTAAGCCTCCTGTTCTAGTGAGGTACCCGCCCCCCCACCCCCAATGACGGGGCAGCGTCCTCAGCTTCCTTCCAAGTGTTACGCCCTAATGAGGGAGGGCAGTCACAGCTTTGCACAAGGTGGTTCGGGAGATCTGGGACCTAATTGCTTTTTTTTTTAATAGATCTTTATTGGAGTATAATTGCTTCACAATACTGTGTTAGTTTCTGTTGCACAACAAAGCGCATCAGCCGAATGCATACACATGTCCCCATACACCCTCCCTCTTGAGCCTCCCTCCCATCCTCCCTATCCCACCGCTCTAGGTCATCGCAAAGCACGAAGCTGATCTCCCTGTGCTGTGCTGCTGCTTCCCACCAGCCAACTATTTTACATTCGGTAGTGTATATATGTCGTTGCTACTCTCACTTCGCCCCAGCTTCGCCCTCCCACCCCATGTCCTCAAGTCCATTTTCTATGTCTACCTCTTTATTCTTGCCCTGCAACTGTGTTCATCAGTACCATTTTTTTTTTTTAGATTCCATATATATGCGTTAGCATATGGGATTTAATTAAACTTAAAAGCTTTTGCACAGCAAAGGAAACCATAAACAAGAGAAAAAGACAACCCTCAGAATGGGAGAAAATATGTGCAAATGACACAACAGACAAAGGATTAATCTCCAAAATATACAAAGAGCTCATGGAGCTCAATATCAAAAAAACAAACAATCCAGTTAAAAAATGGGTGGACCACTTAAATAGACATTTCACCAAGGAAGACATACAGATGGCCAAGAGGCACATGAAAAGATGCTCAACATCACCAATTATTAGAGAAATGCAAATCAAAACTACAATATCACCTCACGTCAGTCAGAATGGCCATTATCAAAAAATCTAGAAACAATAAATGCTGGAAAGGGTGTGGTGAAAAGGGAACCCTCTTAACTGCTTTTTAAACTGACTTTCAATCAGAACTCCTGTTTGGAGCTCTTCTTTTGCCCTCATTTCCAGAGATAACTGGTCCTGCCAATGTCTGAGCCTTTGCTGGGCGGTGAGGGGATTTGCAAACCCAACGGATTTTTGTGCTCTCTGTGGTGCTGGCTTGGAATTTAGCTCTCTGGGGTTTGCTGATCAGCTACCTCCCACCCACCTGCTGTCCAGCATCCAGAATGCTGCTGTCTCCCTCCTGCCCTCTCCATCTAGGTGTGTCCAGACCTTCACAAGCACACCTTTAGTGCTCTTTATTGGAATTTTGGGGCTTTTAACTCTGTCATCCTTGACTAGAAGTTTGAATTTAAGTTTTGACTTTCTTATTAACTTAAGAGGTGTTATGAAGTACGTGTGTGTTTTATTTCCACGTGTATAGATTTCTCTCTCTCTTGCATATATACCCTCACTCACTGTCATTTTGTTCTTAATCTCTAAGTCTTTTTTTTTCTTTTGCACTATTGTCAGTGAATGTGTCTCTATAATTTCATTTTTTTTTAAAAAATGGAGAACAATGAGAATTCTTTTTCTTTGTTTAGGTATCCTTCAAAGCTATGTCATTAAGAACATAAAAGTTCACAGCTGCTCTATTTTCTCAGTAGGTTATTTATATTATAATGAAATGTTTCTTTTGTTCCCTTTTGTTCCTATCACCTTGAATTCTATTCTATTTGATTTTGATATTCCTAAATCTGCTTTCTTTTTGCTTGCATGTGCTGGCTTACGTTTTTCCCATTGTTTTGTTTTTCAACCTTTTTATTACTTTCTCTCTTTTAAGCCAGACTTCCACTTTGTCTTTTAAGAGACAGATGAATCTGACCTATTCACATTTATTATGACAACTGAAAGGTTTCTTCCTATTCCTTGCTATCTTATTTATTTACTTTTTTGTTTTCTATTTACCTTTTTCTTTTGTTTTTTCCTCCCCTCCATTTTCTGCCCATTTGTTGAAATGATCACATTTAATTTGTTACATTCTTTCCATCTCACGTTTTGGAAGTTGTACTTTCCATTTCTATTCTATTCCATTTCTATTCAAAGCCAAGAAACCCACAGTGAAGGAGTGGGATAACTAGACTTAAAGTGAATCCTCAAACAGTGGAAACAGACCAGGCTGATCAAGAAAGAATGTGGCAGGAGTTTTCATGGTGCAAGAAACATTTCGCAGAAGCTAAAAGTATTTAAGAAGAAAAAACCTGGAATCTTTTATTAGTAAAACTGTAGGATCTGTCTGCTGGAAACTATTAGGGACATGTGTTGGGAAAAGCTGGAGGGACAGGGCCACACTTTCAGGTTCTGTTTTAAAGCACCTTTGCCTAGTCTTTCTATCTGAGTTTCCATCTGAGCCAATTCTTCCACCATCTTGAATTTTCCCCGTCTCTGTGCTCTACGTCCTCTGCTGACCTTCATGCGAGAAGGGGAGAAGGGAAGAGCTAGGGCTTTGGAGAGAGAACAAGAATATGGGCTGGGAGTGATCCTTATCACGTGTATGTGCTCTGGGCAGCATCAAGGGTAGCTGGACATCCCTCCTCTCCACAATTACATCTGCTGGACAGATGACAGGCCATCTGTTAGGAGGGAGCTCACTGCCTGGGCACTTCTATCACCGTAAACAGTGAGCAGGGCCCATTTTTCCAGGAACCAGATATTGAGAATTAGTCCATTACATGTAGTTCATGCAATTAAATGGAAATCTGAAGGTTATTCTGCCAGCAGGCATGTAGGTTTGAGGTCATACTATAAAGATAAATGAGTCAAATTTGACCAAGAGTCTCCTTGAGATTGGGAACCTGAGCAACAGGGCTGCCAGAGCAGTCAGGCTTTGCTGGGGAGGGGGGATTATGGAAAAGAATAATCCCCCATGAGGATCTGGTAGAGACCCGGAGAGGCCAAAAGAGGAGCCCTGGGCATGATGCTGGCATCTGTTGGAGACGCTGGCTCCTTTCAGGGATCCAATGGCTCCCTGGTGACAGCTGCACTGGTTTAGCTTGGGTCAGGCCCCAGGGCTCCTCCTTTGCCCAGGCTGGTGACTGGGGATGTCATTACTTCCATTCAGTTAGCTATTTCCACCAGAAGCCATTGATGTCTGGAGTAGGTGGCAGGTGAGGGAGAAGAATGTCCAGTCTGGGAAATCTGGGGGATGGAGGTTCCTTCTGGAGCTGCAGTGACAGGTGAGGGCCACCTGAGACTCACCGTGAAGAATATGTGGGGAAGCCTGGGGCAGGGGTTCACACGTAGGCTGGTGACCTCAGTCTGTTACTTTAGTCCACTGGGTTCACCCAACATTATAATGCATTTCTCCCAGGAGATGGTGCTATGGGCGGGCCAGGAGGGGGATGACAGTAGGGGCCATAGGCAGGGCTCTGAGGTGCTAGGGACTGTGGCAACTTTGATCACCATCATCAGAGTGACATGTCACCAAAAGGACAGCCAGGAAAGCCAAGAGGCCACTGAAGGGCCAAGGCTGGTCTTCAACACAAAACACAGAAGCCAGAAGGAAGATGGCAGTGGGCAAGCCAGAGGTGTGGCTCCTGATCTGGGGAGCAGGCTGAGGGGCAGGGCTGAGGGAGCGTGAGGGTACCCAGACTGAAGTGTCCCAGGTGCTAGGATCTGCACTCCGTCGCGCATATGTTCTACAATCTAATTCTTAGTGCATGAGGTAGGTAATAATGTCTCCATTTTAGTAATCATGAAACTGAAAGTAAAAAAAAAATTAAGTGACTTCTACCAAGTTATTTAGCTAGCATGACTGACCTAATTCAGATCAGATTCAAAGTTCCTGTTTGTTCCACTCCACCTCTCTGGGAGTTCTATTCCTTCCTTATAAAGCCTGGGAGGCTGGACAGGATCAGAGTTCCCTAAACTTTAGCTTCGATCCACCTTCATGAGTCTTGTCATCCTCACCTCTCATCTCTACTGGTATTGATGTAAAACTTTTCCTCAAGCAGTCTCACTTGTTTGTGTGTGTGTTAAAATGTACATAACATGTAATTTTCCATTTCAATGATTTTTAAGTGTACAGTTCTGTAGCATTAAGCACACTCACACTGCTGTGCAACACTTTTTGTTTTTAACTTAGATGTATTTTAGAAACAAAAACATGCTATGACTCTCACGAATGGAAACCAGTATGGCTTTCCATAAACAAAAGTTAACCACTAGAATAGATACAGTGAAGACAGAAAGTTATTTACTTGCAGCTGGTGACTAGTGCCACTGAGGTCTCTGAGATGAGGCCTGCTCCTTCCCACCCCCAGAGTCCCATGTTTTTAAGGGAGGGTCCCAAGTATTGGAGAAGTGCTAAAGATAGGACAATTCCTTCTTCATACTCAGAAAATTTGGAAGAGGAGTGACAGGGTCATTTTCTCGCTGTGTTGACGACGTGATACCGTGCTGTGCCCAGGTACCTCCTTCCACCTTGCCCATCACAGAGCCCCCTCCCAGCCCCCCAGGCCCCCGAGCACACCGTGGAACTGCTGGATGTGCACAGGCTACAGCCCTGAAAAGCTCTGTGACCCCTGACCCCAAACAAGGGGATCTCCCTTTTCTTTCCAACTTGGATCGATGACTAGGAGCCACCTTTGGAAGAAGTCCTTCAAGTTCCCGTCCCCATTTTCCCCAAGAGAAGCGAGGGTAGCTCCCAGACATCCTTTCTCTGTCTGAATCCCATAACAAGGGTTAGCTTGCCCAAGCTCCGCAAGCCCAGCCGCCATGGCCGGCAGCGTGCAGAGCGCTCGGTTATGATGTCTGCACAGGGCAACTGTGACCAGGCTGCACCATGGCAGAGGAGGCCACCGACTGCTCTGAGTGAGCGAACTTAGTGGAACTGGGTAGAAAGGCAGACGTGTTAAGCGCCTGAGGTGGAGCTTACAGTGCTGGTGGAAAACAGAAGCCTCCCCTGAGAGGAAGAGGCCTCTGGCACAGGGGTTTCACCACGAGCCAGAATTCAGTATGACGTTAGATTTGTCTGGGCGCCCGTTTCCCCGCATAATGGAAGGAATGGAATGTGTACACCTGTGTCCTCCTTGGAAGCACTAAGAGGCTGAAAAGGACATGAGGAAGAGTTGTATTTTTAAGCCATGGACGGATGCTCTCTATCACCATTATAAGGAAACATTTCCATCACTGAAGCTGTGGATGTGTCACAGTGAAACAAGGTGTGATACCGGGAACGTGGTAGCAGGGGATAAAGCTCACTTTGGAAATCCCAGTGAAATGTCATGCTGAGTGGAGTCAGGGGCTTGGTGCTTGAGGGGTGGAGGTGCTGACGGGAGGGTCACTGTCTGCCTTCTCCCCTCTCCTGGACGTAGTTAAACACGCCCGCCCACCCCCGCCTGGAGCCCCGCTGTGATGCCCGCTGGACACAGGACGCACGCTCCTCACCTGGGGCTTGCTCTCATCTTTGTCCTTGTAGTAGAAGAGCTGATCCCCACGTAGTACGAACCAGCGTTGCTGCCAGTTCTTCATTATGCTCCTCTGCTTCTTCAGCCAGCCCGCCTTCAGGACGGGGCCCAGCCTGCGGGGGCAGGGTGGCTGCCCAGGGCTCCGGCTCTGCTCCCCCATCACCAGGCTTTTGGAGCGGGCTGGAAGCCAAGCACACACACAGTGAGCACGAAGGATGGCAGGCCAGGGGTCAGTCCTTGCCCCACCCTGGCATCCCAGCTGCCCGGTGACCAGAGTATGGGAGCTTCGGCCAGTAGGGCATGATCATGCTTGGCCTATCTCCCCCTTGGGTTCAAAGGGACATGGGTTGGGACCCCTCAGCACCGCAGCCCAAGGTCATCCACCTAGGGGAGTGCACAGCCTGCCTGATTAGTTTCTGCTTTGTCCCTGGGATCCAAGATTCTGCCTTTCCCCAGGTTTGTTCATCCATCCATGCCTCCATGCACCCATCCATCCATCCAGCTTTCCATTTGTTCAATGACTCATTCATTCATTCAGCAACTATTTATTAGTACCTACTATGTACCAATCACTGTTACATGTGCTGGGGAAAAAGCAGTAAGAAATAAGAAAAATAAGAAACATAAACAGCTCACATTCTAGCAGGCTTCCTGTCACTCAGGCCCCAAGGGAGCTGGCCCCAGCAGACTCCCACCCTGGTACCTGCGTGGCACCTCTCCCCTGGCAGCATCAGATCTCAGCACCATTGCCCAGAACCCCCATCCCACCTGCCAAACCACCTTGCTGCTTCCCTGGGATCATCCTGGCAGCTGGGCCTGCACAGCAGGGCCTCTGCGACAGTTGCTTGCTGTGACTTGTCGATGGCTCCCTGGCAGGGTGAAGGGGCCGTCCCTCCTACCTAGAGCCACCGAGTGCCTCGAGCGCTCCTGCTCCGCAGATACCACTGAGCAGCGCTCTGCCAGGTTGGTACTGCCCTTCACAGTGATTGAGTTCTTGCCCCTCCCATGCCTCCCCTACCCCTTCCCCTCGCTCTCCCCTCTGTCCTGGGGAAAGCTTCTCTCCTCTCTCTGGCCAGTATCAAGGATACTGCTGCAGTGGTCGCTAGGAGGGGCCATCTTGGACTTTGGAGGAACAACTCTGAGTCCAAGTGTAATCACACTTACAATTCTTAGACCACAGATCCTAACTTATGATTGGAACGCGCGGTCCCTGCAACCCACAGTTGTTTCTTCCATCCTTTTCCTACTCAATTTCTGGCTTGGCTGCATGGTGAGCTCCTATCTATCCTTCAAGATTCAACTCTACAGAACCTTCCTTCTGATCTCTTCCAGATAGTCCTTCCCTCCTCCACCAGGACATGTGGTCCATGGCTGGTATTTATTAATCTGTGTGGTTGCCTTTCTGCCCCTCTAGACTGAGGGGTAGGGATGGGAGGACATGACGTCTTATCTAGTTCTGCACTTGTGGCTCTCATCACCACACCAGGCAGGTAACGGATGTAAGACATGGTTGGCAAACATCATGGGCTGCTTTGGCTTACTCTTTTATTTTAAATTGAAGTATAGTTGATTTGCAGAATCAACTCTCCTTGGCAGAAGCAGGGCTCCAGTGGAGGAAGGAGAGGCCAGCCCCTGCTCCCCTCAGTCCACCAGGGAGGCGCTTCCTGCCGATGCTACTTAGGCTGCCCAGCCAGCCCGGATTGTCCCCCAGCCGGTCAATCACACAGATATTACTCATAAGGCCCATAGAGCATCTTGAAAGGAAAATCGTTGTTGTTATGATTTATTGATAACCACTGTTCCTGTCTTCAGCATTTCCTTGAATCAAGCCATGTAAATATTCCAGTTCTGTAAACATTTAAGCCAAGATTTCAACTCAAACAGCTCTAACCTTCTAAGGCTCCAGAACTACGGGGAGCCTCTGGAGTTTCTGGCCCAGGAGCAGGCCTGTGACCTGGGGAGGAGCAGGGTGCTCTTTGCCCTCCTCAAAGTCAAGTTCTTCGGCTCACAAGCACATTCATTCATTCACTCGTTCATTCATCCATGCCTTCCAAGTCTGCGGAGCTCCTCCGGGTATGGGGCAGAACCCCAAGTTGTTTGCGTTCCCCCAGAGCCCCAAGGCTGGCAGGAGAAATAACATACAGAAGAGCCACACAGAGATGGAAGAGCCACAGGCCACGTGGACGGGCAAAGGCTGCAGACACTTAAATGAAGGTGCACCTTTCCGCTGTAGACATTTGCAGAGCCACCCAGAGGAGGAGCGCCTAGGCTGAGCCTTGAAGGATGACCGGAGCTTGGGCCCACCTCAGGGGAGGGGGCACTCCAATCTGCAAGGAAGGAACAGGAGTAGCATTTGCTACCTCTTGGCTCAGATCAACGAGTGTGCCGGGTTGATGTGGTCACCTATTCGCACTGACAAGCATCTCCTGAGAGGATGGACCACACTCCCAGTCTCTCCTTCCTCACCCCCCAGTCCCTGCCAACCCCTTGCATTTGGAGGTTTTGTCCTCTCCTGGAAACTGCTCTGATGAAATCCGACAGTCTGGTTCTGATTCTCAGCCTCTGAGACACTGGTGCTCAGGCACATTGATTACCCTCTTCCTGAAGCTCCTCCTTCCGCCCCCCCTGCAGAGCCCAACTGCCTGGTACACCCACGTCTCTTACCACCTGCCCAGCCCGTTCTGGCCTCAGTTCCTCCTGTTCTCCCCGAAAGTCCTGCTGTTGCCCAGGGCTGCCCCAGCTGCCCTCCATTCCATCATGAGTCCATGTCTTTATTTCTGCCCAGATCTTTCTCTGAAACTTCAGGCTCACGTTAAACCATCTCCATGGGGGGCATCTCCATAGGGATGGGTCATGGTCGCCTGTGCCCATGTTCAAATTCAACGTCTGCTGCCTACTCACATCTCCCAAGCCTGCTCCCCACTCCCTGCTCACCAAGGATTCATGACTGGGACCAGCCAATCTTGACATCTTGGAGTTGTTTTGACAAACCCCTCCCCATCAAGTCCCACGGCCAATTAGTGTGCAAATTCTGAAGATTCTCTCTTTGCACTCTTTCTTTCTTTCTTTTTTTTTTTTTTTTTTGCGGTATGCGGGCCTCTCACCGTTGTGGCCTCTCCCGTTGCGGAGCACAGGCTCCGGACGCGCAGGCTCAGCGGCCATGGCTCACGGGCCCAGACGCTCCGCGGCATGTGGGATCTTCCCGGACCGGGGCACGAACCCGTGTCCCCTGCATCGGCAGGCGGACTCTCAACCACTGCGCCACCAGGGAAGCCCTGCACTCTTCTTTCTTTTCATTTCTGTTTTACTGAATCAATTCGAATTCTTATCATCCCTCGCCTGGACGCCTTCCTCTTGCCCCCTGCCCTCTGCTGGAGTCTCCAGAAGAGATACGCAGCTGCCGAGGAAATCTTTCTAAACGCAGATATAATCAGCTTTACTCCTTTTCTCCACAGTAGTTAGGGCATTTATCAATGACGTGCAGAGCAAAATCCAACCCCAGCCTGGCCGTCACGATCGGTTCACGGGACAGCGCCACCCCCGCCTAACCATGCGCCTCCCTGTCAGCCCAGGGCTAACGGCCGCCGAAGGTGCCTGCATATTACGCCTACCGGGGACCTTAGGAGATCCGGTCTCCAGGTTTGTTGAAAACGCCTAGCTGGGACCTTAGGAGATCCGGTCTCCAGGTTTGTTGAAACACAACTTCTGGGGGAAGGACCTGGAATCTGGATGTTGAAGCAGCCCAGGTGATTCCAATAATCACTGCCCTGGGGTCTAGTCACCCTGGACAACTCCCCAGCGTAATGCCCTTTTGCTCATCTTCACTGTCAAAGTCCTACTTTCCACTGAACATTTGGGTCCCGTTGCACCTCCTTCATGTAGCTCTCCAAGAGTCACTCCACTAAAATTAGTCTCTTTCTCTCCACTTCAATTTCACCTTTAGAATAGTGTGAGTAACAGTCTGGTGTATAGTAGTGTTGTTTGTGCAGTGCATGTATCTACCTCTCCCCAGAACTGAGGGCCATGGAGAGAGAGGGGGTCCAACGCCCTCCTGGGAAAATCTGTGTGCATGAGTGTGTGTTTTTTCTAGTATGTAAGTATGTATGTGCATGAGTGTGTAAGAGTATGTGCATGTGTGTGTGCATGTGCATCCGTGTGTTTGCAAGCATATACGCTTGTGAGTGTGTGTGCAGGCTGCAGTGTGCAAGTGTGTGCACACGTGTGTGTCATTGTGAGTGTACAATGAGGGTATGTTTGTAAGTATGTCTGAGAGTGTGGGTGCATGCATATGTGTGAATGTGTGTGAGTGTGAGTGTGTTTGCAAGCTTGTGAGGTGTGTGAGCACATGCCTGTTTGGAGCAGAATCTGGGGTCTCGGTCCAGGCAGTCAGTTCTGAGCAAGGAGACCCTGAGCCCAGGGCCTGCAGACTCATCCAGGAGCCCTGGAGGCCTGAGATCCTTACTTGGAAGCTAGGCTGTTGGGAAACTGGGAGAGCTGACAGGACAAGCCACGGGAGGAGAGACAGAGGGTAGAGGCTGGGGGTGAGTCTCTGGGAGGGTGGAGAGGAGGGGCCACCCTGAGAGACATTTAGGAGGCGGGGCTGATGGCTGATGGCATGGAGAGGGGGACAGGCCAGCAGTCAAGGAGGGGCAGCAAGATGGTGCACATGTTAGATCTTGCAGTCTCTCTGACATCCAAGAGGATGTGTCCAGGGGAAATGCGACGCGGGGGACGGAGCCAGCTCAGGAGAGAGGTGCTGCAGGTCAGTGCCCAGCACATAGGAAGCACTCAGTCAGGATCTGCTGAATGACACTGCGCTAAAAACCTTCAGGAATTGCTCATCTAATGCTTACAACAAGTGTTCTTCAGCAACAGGGGTCACGCCACGCATAAGTGGCACAGCCTTGTCTGTGAATACAAATTCTCCCTCCTCAGGGCCTGCTCAGGTGGTGATGGGGGCTTAGCTTGGAACAGCCGCTGGGTGTTGGTAGACTCGGCCCTCATTGCATTAGCACTGGGCTGGCTTTCCTAGAAATGCTGGCCCAGGAGGGGTCAAAATGGGAGAAAGAAGGACCTTGATGGGTGGACAGGTGAGGGTAGGGTGGGTGGCAGTGGAAGGGACGGACATGCCTAAGTGCCTGCAAGGGCCAGAGTTGGGAGTGGGAGCCCAGCAGCTGACATGAGTAATTTCACTTATTCCTCAGAATAATCCTGAGTTCTCAGATGTTCTGACTGAGACTCAGAGGAAGAAAGCTGAAGGTTACACAACAATGTTGTTATGTGGCGAAGCCAGGATTCAAAGCCCAGTCAGTGTTGGTCACCGAGGATGCTACAATCCTTCCCAAGCAAAACCGATACTGAGCGGGGCCCTAAGTGCTTCAGCTCAGAGATGCCAGGAAGGGATAAGAAAAGCAGGCTGCACAGAAAAGCACCCAAGTGTCCGCAAGGTGACAGAGGCTGCCAGGGATGACAGCAACAGTCACTCCAACTCAGAAGGTCAGAACCCTGGGTGGAGGAAATGGAATGCAAGGACCCAAAGGTTCATTCATTATCACAGAAGGACAAAGGCCTATGCAGGCAGCATCAAGGTGCAGGGCCAGCCCTGATTTTTTTTTTTTTTTTGGCCTCATTGTGTGGCTTGCAGGATCTTAGTTCCCCAACCAGGGACTGAACCCAGGCCGCAACAGTGAGAGCGCTGAGTCTTAACCACTGGACTGCCAGGGAACTCGCATGCCCTTTTCCTATCAAGGAAGTGTAAAAAATTATTTTTTAACATCTTTGTTGGAGTATAATTGTTTTACAGTGTTGTGTTAGTTACTGCTGTATAACAAAGTGAATCAGCTATATGCATACGTATAACCCCATATCCCATCCTTCTTGCGTCTCCCTCCCTCCCACCCTCCCTATCCCACCCCTCTAGGTGGTCACAAAGCACGGAGCTGCTCTCCCTGTGCTACGCAGCTGCTTCCCACTAGCTATCTAGTTTACATTCGGTAGTGTATATATGTCAATGCTACTCTCTCACTTCATCCCACCTTACCCTTCCCCCTTGCTGTGTCCTCAAGTCCATTCTCTATGTCTATGTCTTTATTCCTGTCCTGCCCCTAGGTTTATCAGAACCATTTTTTTTTTTAGATTCCATATATATGTGTTAGCATACAGTATTTGTTTTTCTCTTTCTGACTTACTTCACTCTGTATGTCAGACTCTAGGTCCATCCACCTCACTACAAATGACTCAACTGCATTTCTTTTTTTTTTTTTTTTTGCTTTTGTAATTATAATTGCATTTATTTTTATGGCTGAGTAATATTCCATTGTATATATGTGCCACATTTTCTTTATCCATTCATCTGTCAATGGACACTTAGGTTGCTTCCATGTCCTGGCTACTGTAAATAGTGCTGCAATGAACATTGTGCTACATGACTTTTTTTTTTGGCGGTACGTGGACCTCTCACCGTTGTGGCCTCTCCTGTTGCGGAGCACAGGCTCCTGGACGCACAGGCCCAGCGGCCATGGCTCACGGGCCCAGCTGCTCCGCGGCATGTGGGATCTTCCCGGACCGGGGCATGAACCCGTGTCCCCTGCATCGGCAGGCGGACTCCCAACCACTGTGCCACCAGGGAAGCCCCATGACTCTTTTTGAATTACGGTTTTCTCAGGGTATATGCCCAGTGGTGGGATTGCTGGGTCGTATGGTAGTTCTATTTTTAGTTTTTTAAGGAACCTCCATACTGTTCTCCATAGTGGCTGTATCAATTTACATTCCCACCAACAGTGCAGGAAGGTTCCCTTTTCTCCACACCCTGTCCAGCATTTACTGTTTGTAGATTTTTTGATGATGGCCATTCTGACCGGTGTGAGTTGATACCTCATTGTAGTTTTGATTTGCATTTCTCTAATGATTAGTGATGTTGAGCATTCTTTCATGTGTTTGTTGGCAGTCTGTATATCTTCTTTGGAGAAATGTCTGTTTAGGTCTTCTGCCCACTTTTTGATTGGGTTGGTTTTTTTTTTGATATTGAGCTGCATGAGCTGCTTGTATATTTTGGAGATTAATTCTTTGCCAGTTGCTTTGTTTGCAAATATTTTCTCCCATTCTGAGGGTTGTCTTTTCATCTTTTTTATGGTTTCATTTGCTGTGCACAGCTTTTAAGGTTCATTAGGTTCCATTTGTTTATTTTTGTTTTTATTTCCATTTCTCTAGGAGGTGGGTCAAAAAGGACCTTGCTGTGATTTATGTCATAGAGTGTTCTGCCTCTGTTTTCCTCTAAGAGTTTTACAGTGTCTAGCCTTACATTTAGGTCTTTAATCCATTTTGAGTTTATTTTTGTGTATCGTGTTAGGAAGTGTTCTAATTTCATTCTTTTACATGTAGCTGTCCAGTTTTCCCAGCACCACTTATTGAAAAGGCTGTCTTTTCTCCATTGTATACTCTTGCCTCCTTTATCAAAATTAAGGTGACCATATGTGTGTAGGTTTATCTCTGGGCTTTCTATCCTGTTCCATTGATCTATATTTCTGTTTTTGTGCCAGTACCATATTGTCTTGATTAGTGTAGCTTTGTAGTACAGTCTGAGGTCCGGGAGCCTGATTCCTCCAGCTCCGTTTTTCGTTCTCAAGATTGCTTTGGCTATTCGGGGTCTTTTGTGTTTCTATACAAATTGTGAAATTTTTTGCTGTAGTTCTGTGAAAAATGCCATTGGTAATTTGACAGGGATTGCATTGAATCTGTAGATTTCTTTGGGTAGTAGAGTCATTTTCACAATGTTGATTCTTCCCATCCAAGAACATAGTATAACTCTCCATCTGTTTTCATCATCTTTAATTTCTTTCATCAGTGTCATAGTTTTCTGCATACAGGTCTTTTGTCTCCTAAGGTAGGTTTATTCCTAGTTATTTTATTCCTTTTGTTGCAATAGTAAATGGGAGTGTTTCCTTAATTTCTCTTTCAGATTTTTCATCATTAGTGTATAGGGATGCAAGAGATTTCTGTGCATTAATTTTGTATCCTGCTAGTCTACCAAATTCATTGATTAGCTCTAGTAGTTTTCTGATAGAATCTTTAGGATTCTCTATGTGTAGTATCATGTCATCTGCAAACAGTGACAGTTTTACTTCTTCTTTTCGGATTCAGATTCCTTTTATTTCTTTTTCTTCTCTGATTGGGAAGTGTAAATCTTTTGTTTGTCAGAGTTGAAGAAATTAAAGAAGTGAATGTACAGAAGAGGAAACACAAACAGCCAATAAAGATGTGTAGTGATGCTGGATTTCAGTAGTAATCAGGGGGAAGTACAAATTATAGCTATTTTATGATGCAGTACTGTGTACCCTTTAGGCAGGTACATTTTTAAAATTCAGTAATATCATGTGTTGTGAGTTATTGTAAGCTACTTTATAGAAGGCAATTGGGCTGTGTTTATTAAAACTGAAAACATGCCCACTCTATAAACCAGCAAATTCCGTGTCTTACCTCTTTCCTGCAAAAAGAACCACAAGTGCCTAGGTAGTCACACCCAAGGATGCCCTTGGAGCACACTGAGTGATCCCTAATAATGGAAAAACCCAAATGCCCAACAATAGGAAAATAGCCAAATAAACTGTGCTGTATTCACATTACAGGATGCACAACAGAAGTTAAAAACAATGAGATGAATGTATATGAGCGAACACGGTTAGCTCCCCTCTTCAACGAACACCTCAGAAGAGGTGTCTTCACTCTTTCCAATTCCTCTCCGATTCTCCTTTTTTATTGTAGTAAAATACACTTAACATAAAGTCAACCATTTTAACCATTTTTAAGTGTACAGTTTACTGTGGCTTTAAGTACATTCACATTGCTATGTAACCATCACCACCATTCATTTCTAGAATTTTTTCATCATCCCTAACTGCTTCCTGTTCTCTTTTGATCCCACCCTGTCAGCCTTCCCCTACCTCTGCACCACCAAAACTGCTCTTATCAAGGCCACCAATGACCCTCACAGTGCTTAATCCAAGGTCAAGTCAGCCCATCCATTCCTTCCCCTTACACCACCTGACCCCAGTTGGTCCTTCCTGCCTCTGTGACCATTTTTACCCTTGGCTTCCAAGACCACTCTCTCCTGCCTCTCCCCTTCTTCACTGGCTACTACTCTCAGTCTCATCATCCCCACCTCTTAAAGTCCAGCACCAGGGGCTAGTCCTTGGACTCTACTTCTGTCCACACTCACTGTCTCGGTGATCTCCTTCCATCTCATGGATTAAAACACCATCGATGTGTGGAAGGCACCTGTGCAGAGCTCAGCCCTGAACCCCAGACCCAGGCGGCCATCACACCATCCACCTCCAGCATCTCATGGCAAAGCTCAACTCCTGGTCTTTCCCGACCCCCAAACCTACTCCTCTCATTGTTTCCCCCATCTCAGTCAATGGAAACACTATCAGACATGCCTATTCCCAGCCACCATCATTCCTCACTTGAGTTACTGCTACAGCCTCTTCTCTAGTCTGCCCTCTGCCATCCCCCCAGTGCAGTTTCTTAACAGGGCAGCCAGAGACAGTTTTTAAAGATGGGAGTTAGACCATGTGACTTCCCTATGAAAACCCTGCAGGACTCCCCCTCTCACTCAGAGTAAAAGTAGGAGCCATCACTACAGCCTCCAAGGGTCCTTGGGACCTGGCCATGTGGCCTCTCGGACCTGCTTGCACTTCCCTGCTCTTGGCCACACTGGCCTCTGCTGTTCCTCAAACAGGCCAGCATGCACCGGCCTCCTGGCTCTGCACCTGCCATCCCTGGCCCCATAGGGCTTCCTCTCAGCCCCTTTGCTCTTTATTCAAATGCCATTTTCTCAGTGAGGACTTCCTGACCACCCTTAAGAAGATGTATCCCCAACCTTTCCATCTCCCCTTTTCTGCTTTAATATTTACTTAAGTTCTATTATAGCGGTGGAAGAGAGCAAATAGCAGAAAAATACACAAATTATAAAACTATATAAAAAGGGAAGAAAAACACAACCCCTTAAACAAGAGGTATATTCACAAAGTATATTCAGTGGGTACATGCATTTGCATAGAAGGAACATGTCACACCTGTAACGGTGACTTTGGTCATGAAGGGGAGGATGGGGCTGTAGTATTGTGGTTTTATACATGCATTGCTTACATAAATTAAAATAAAAACTTTAAAAGAGAGAGCTCTTTTGGAATGGAGCTAAATCCCCTCAGGAGATCTAAAATAGCAATTAAAATATCACACGTTTGATAAATGTTTATGCATATTTATCTGCAACAAGCACTGCGCTGGGCTGTGGACCACAACACAAAGAGATGCCTAGCCTCTGCCTACTCGGAGCTTCCAGGCTGAACAGATGACGCTTCATGGAAGCATGGCCCAGGCCCACCTGTGGACCTTCTATGGGATCAGGTCGGGGGCCCCCTCTCTGTAGGTAAGCCCCTCCACTGGGCCTGGGTCTACTCCAGCCCGTCTGCTTCACCCCATCTCGCATAAGGAGGGGCTCAGCAAGGGTGTGCAGGTCATTCACTCCCCCAGTGTTTCAACGAGAATACCTGGCAGCTGCCGCATCTTGGAAACGGCTGAGAACACATTAAAGATACCTTACACAGTGGAACATGTCAGAGCTCTGCCCAAATTCCCTTGATTCCTTTTTCCTGTCTTTATGCGCCCTTACTTCCAACAGCTTACCCCGGGTGGTTTTTCAGGGCTGCTGGACCGTTTTGAAGTCTGTCCTTGGGTTATTGGAGCCATTCTGAGCAGGCAGTGGGAGAACTGGAAGTGCCCAGGAATTTACATCCCTCCCTCGCCCCACAGCCCTTGGCCAAAGACTCATGCATATGGGAGCCTGAATGCCCCTGCAGCCTTGTTTCTAGTTGGACACCACTTGGAGGGATAAAGAGGTGCAATTCACGTTCAGAGTCTCCCTGGCGCTCAGGCTGAGACCCCTCCTTTACTGGCTTTGCACCCCAGCTTGGCTCTCCCCGTCCCGGTGCTGCTCCCCCACTGCCACCCCTCACTGGTGTCCCTTGGGAGCACCTGCTTACGAAATTACCACATACACTGCTCATCTCAGGGTCTATTTAGGAGATACACACCTAGCGCACCTGACCGTTTTCAGGGCCTTACGACCACGCTGTGGCAGCACTGGCCCTGGCACCTGCTGGGGCATCGGCACCCTGTTTTTCCATCTGTAGCTCTGTTAGTGCAGCCCCGAGAGCGTGGAGGAGTGGCCGCACTTGAACTAAAACACAATTGATTTATAAAATCAATGGGATTTTAAAGCCGGGCTGGGGAAGGAGCAAGATGGCTCTCAGAGCTGAACTGATTTAAAGGATAAGTATTGAGGCAGAAAGATTAATGGAGAAGAGAGAGGTGAGGTAATGGAAGGGGCACTCTGCAGGGGGCCGGACGAGCCGGTTTCATGAAGTTAATGCAATTTGCAGCTAAGGGCAAGGGGGCCTCGCCAGGTTCCTGTGCTGTCCTGGGAGCACTGCATGGGCCTCAGATGATTTATTACAGGATGGCTCCTGAGTGCCCCCTACCTTTAAAAATTTTGTTTAGTTACTTAGCTTCTTTCTGGGCTCCACTTGGTCATCTGTTCTTTGCTAAGTCCCCCATCTGAGGGGTCTAGAGAATCAGCCAGGCGCTCCTAATGGGTCTCACTTAGGGGCCTGAAAGGTGAAGGACAAAGGGGAAACCTACCACCCCCCTTAAGTAAAAAGGATTAATTTTAATATAACTCTGAGGGAGTCTAGAAAGTTTGGATTTTTTCCAAAATGATTATTTTAATGCTTTCAAAACATCAATATAAAAGATCACTTTCTTTACCATTATTTTTATTGGCTCTTCCTGGGTCTGTTTCCTGACTCAGCTGGTGCTGGTCTTCAGTGAGGGGGTGCAGGAGGCAGGGCACCCCCCCAAACTGCTTGACCTGCACTTCCATGCAGTGTGAACCCCCGGGTGCAACTGGATCCAGTATTCTTTTATGCATTCATGGGGCTTATAGGGCCTCCTGGGTGTCCACCCTGTGCAAGCCACTGGGGTATGGAAACGAAAGGCACATGCCTTCCATGGTACAAGTAAAGGGAGAACAGAGACATCCGAATACAAGAGTCTGTCATCTCGGCACATATAAGGGGAAATGAGAGCGTGAAGGCAGCAGCAAGGAAGTCAGGCTGGGAGGTTGGGAGGCCAGAAGTGAGGCTGAAGCTGGCTGAAAGAATGGAGTAAGCTGTTAAAAGGGACCAGGTTATGCCACCCCCAAATATGCCACTTTGGCATATTGATTATTTTGAGCTGAAGGCAACTGAGAAACAGCACACAGGAAGAGCTCTTTTCCCTCCCCCTTTCTGCTCAAAAGCAGGGCATAAATTTCCCTTTGTAAAGGTGCCTTGCAACTCCTGTACCAGGAAAAGGAGAATGAGATTCTTATCATCAGGAGACGACTTGAGTCTGCATAATGAACCTTACTAAACAACCCTTATCTACCATACTTTTCCTCGTCACCTTCCCACAGTTTACTGACCCTGGGTTTAACTGCCTCTTTTCTATAAAGCACCTGCCCATACACTTAAAACTATCAATAAAATTTATATGTCTTTTCTCTTGTTAATCTTTTAGCAATTTAATCAGCAGGCCTCAGGTGCAGAACTTAAGAGGGTAGAGGAAAAGTTTTTCCTCCCCTACACTATGGAAGGCTGGGAGGGAGAAAGGGTGCGCCCAGCAGATGGAACAGGAAGACACGCAGGATGAGAGAGCATGGGGTTAAACCCAGAAAGTCTGGCTCCCAGGCTCTTAACTCTGACTCTCACAGGACCCATGTCCCTGCCCTAGAACAGACCAAACCCTAACCCCTTCCTACCAAGACTAATGAAAAACCCCTTTCTTTGAGAAGGACAAGTCTGATCGAGATCACCTAACCTCTATCCACAGGCTGGACCTCCAACCATCCTGCCATGGTGGGATCCCTCTTGCTGCAACTCCTTCGAAGAGGCTATGCTTTAGCCATCATCGACATGGGTATGAAGTCGGGAAGATGAGACGGCCTCGGTGAGCCTGTGTGCAGTCAGGTCTCCAGCTTCACTTCCCACTCATACCACACACCCCACTCTTTCCAGATCAACGACTGGTCCCCACAAAGGCCACTTTGTGCCAGGCAGCTGCACCTCTGTGCTTGCCCGCCTGATGAGCCCTGACACGCTTGAAGTGTTGGTGCAGCCGTTTCCTGCTATGTGAAGACTCCTCTAGCAGGTTCCCAAAGCAGGGGCTTGACTGCCATCCATCATGCCACCCCACAGATGGCACACACTTCTGGCCGGATACGTGCCTCTCAAATCTCTGTGTTGATCTGTGAGCTTCTCATGGCCAGAGAGGGTGCCCTCCTCATGCTTGATTCCTGGAACGTAGCAGAGAGCCTCTCAAATGCTTGCTGAATGAATGAGTGGATGTAAGACAGGAATCCTCAAGTTCAAAGAAGATGGGAAAGATCAAATCCAAGAGACCTTGTGCCTCTACAGATGATCTTCCTGGGCTGGAAGAAATCTGCCAGCAGGATTTCTCCGACCCATGGCCTGTTTCCACATGATGAAAGGTTTAAGGGCACAAGATCACTGATTCCACTCCTGTAATCAGAGGAGCGCAAGTAGGAGCAGGAAACACCGAATGTAGTTTTCCTACTTTTCCTAGTTTGGTGGTGGGAGTGGAGAGGCCAACCGAGGTCATGGAAAGGGCACAGGATTTGGAGGCTCTTTAGCCTCTTGGAGCCCCAGGTTTCCACATAAAATGAGAGCAAAATACAAATCTTATCCACTTCCTAGACCATGGTGAGGAAGAAATGAATGACACTTTGAAAGTGCTTTGTAAACAGAGAAGCACTGAAAGAATGAACGGTGGGGAGTACTGTTTCTCTTTGCTGCAGGCTGAGGCCTTGGGAGGCCTCTATTCCCTCTATTGGACCTCGTCTGGGAGCAGCTGGCCCTAGGTTTGCTGCCTCTGCTCCTGTTCAGATTAGCAAGCCATTCACCAGGAGCCAGGGATCAGTGGAGTCGATGTAATTCAATATTGATTATAAATTTCATTTCTGCCTGCCTACGGGTCATTAGCTTAGATCAATACATTCTCCACCCTTGGTTAGGTAATCATGGAGGCTGTTGATGATTTCAGCAGTCAGGCAGGTCCCTGGCTGCCTTGGTTGCGGGAGCCCAAGGCAGCTCTCCCGGCCTAGGTCTAACCCAGTTCAGGCCTGTCTTGCAAATAAATCATTTATTCGTGTCTGCAGATATGAAGGTCATGGCCAAATCTTCAATTCTCTGGGGCCAAAAGTCCAGCCTGGAGTTCTTGGAGCCCAGCATCTGGAAGTGCCTTATATCCTGAGTGTCTAAGAGTGCTGGGTTATGGACTCTGGGTACCTTCCATGGAAGAACTCAGTTTTCCCATCAGCTGGTATCTGGGAGGAGAGGCAGGAGGAGAGAGGAGGCCTGGGTTCACTGGACACAAACTTCTGCCTTCATCTCCTAGCACAAGAGCCTCGGTGGCAGCAGATGGACTGGTAGTCTAGGGCTGGGGTGTGTCCAGAAGCAGGGGAACCTGCCTGGCAGCGGCTGAATGCTCTCAGTAGATGTGCTCTGACAACGGTCCTGCTGTCCCCTCACGCCCTCTTCGGATGGCAGATAGGAAACACCATCAATCCCACAGCATTTACTGAACATCTCTCTCTTTTCTCCCTGCCCTCAGGGTCACTCTCTGTAGACCCACTGCCCACAGCGCAGCCAGCACCACTAGACAGTGCTCTGTCCAGACACATCACTCCCCTGCTGAGAGCCCTACCTGGATGTGGGATGGGTCTGTTCTCCCTGCCGCATCACCTGGTCCCTTCACTGCCTTCCTGCGTAGCAGGCTCACAGTTGGCCAAGTGCATGTGCCTCTGGGTCTAAATTCTTCAGAGAATTTAGATTCTCTCTGCGTCTCGGGCAAAGCAGATGCCATATCACCTAATTAGGTTACTGGCCCTTTGCTGTCCCACTCTCAGGGCCCTAGAGGTAGTCTGTCTTAGGGAGCCCTCAGAGCACCTGACAAGCCTGGGCAGGGGCAGCATGGGATGACCATGGGCATATTCGGGAAGGCCACACTATTCAGAACCAAGCAATCAGAGGAGGCCTATGAATCCCATGGTCACCCCTTAAGAGCAGAAACTCCCCTCTGAACAATCTTCCAGTGTGAACTGGTATGAGTTCAGGTGACCTCCAGTCTATCACTTCCTGACCACACCTCACATAGCCCTGCAAGCTTTAGGGTGAGACCTGGCAGGCTCCTGCTCTCCCACCCCCTCCCTTCCCCAGCCCCCAGAGGCAGCCACTTCAGTTGGCTCCTTTGGTATTTACCTCCACTTTCTTTTTTTTTTTTTTTTTTTTAATTGCGGTGGCTTCTCTTGTTGCGGAGCACGGGCCCTAGGTGCACAGGCTTCAGCAGTTGCAGCACGGGGGCTTAGCAGTTGCGACGCGTGGGCTCTAGAGTGCTCGGGCTTTAGTAGCTGTGGCACACGGGCATAGCTGTCCCGCAGCATGTGGGATCTTCCCGGACCAGGGCTCAAACCCGCGTCCCCTGCATTGGCAGGTGGATTCTTAACCACTGGTCCACCAGGGAAGTCCCTACCTCCACATTTCCAAATAGTGTTTATTTATCGCTATTTCTTTCTTTCACTTTTTCTTGATTACCCTCATCTAGTTAATTAACACATGCATCAACTCACATATTTATCTTTTTTGTGTGTGCGAGAACATTTAAGTTCTACTCTCTTAGCACATTTCAATGATACAATACAGGGTTATCAACTATAGTTACCATGTTATACATTAGATCCTCAGATCTTATTCATCTTATAATTGAAAGTTTGTACCCTTTTACCAATTTCTCCCTATTTCCCCCACCTCCCAGCCCCGGCAACCACTTTCTACTTTTTGTTTCTGTAAGTTTGCTTTTTCTGGTTTTGTTATTAGATTCTACATATAAGTAATACCATGCAGTATTTGTCTTGTGTGTGCCTTATTTCACTTAGCATAGTGTCCTCAAGGTCCATCCATGTTGTCACAAGTGGCAGGATTTCCTTCTTCCTCATGGCTGGAAACTATTCATATATATATATGTTTTTATATATAACATTTTCTTTATCCATTCATCAGCTGATTGACACTTAGGTTGTTTCCATGTCTTGGCTATTGTGGATAATGCTGCAATAAACAAGGGAGTACAGATATCTCTTGAGATCCTGTTTTCATTTCTTTTCGATATATACCCAGAAGTGGAATTGCTGGGTCATATGGTAATTCTATTTTTAATTTTTTGAGGAACCACCATACTGTTTTTCATAGTGACTGCACGAATTTACAGTATACAAGAGCTCCCTTTTCTCCACATCCTTGCCAATATTTGATATCTCTTGTCTTTTCGATAGTAGCCACTCCAACAGTTATGAGGTGATATCTCAATCTGGACTTTGATTTGCATTTCCCTGATGATTACTGACACATTTTCATGTACCTCTTGGCCATTTGTGTATCGTCTTTTGCAAAAATGTCTATTCAGTTCTTCTGCCCATTTTTTAATCTGTTTCTTTTTCGCTATTGAGTTGTATGAATTCTTTGTATATTTTGGATATTAACCCCTTATCGGATATATGATTTGGAGATATTTTCTCCCATTCTGTTTCTTTTAATTTTGTTAGTGGTTCCCTTTGCTATGCAGAAGCTTTTTAGTTTGATGTAGGCCCACTTGTTTATTTCTGTTTTCCTTTCCTTCGCTTTTTGTGTCTAATCCAAAAAATGATTGCCACCACTGATGTCAAAGAGACTACCCCATATGTTTTCTTCTAGGAGTTTTGTGGTTTCAGGTCTTATGTTCAAGTCTTTAGCCCATTTTGAGTTGATTTTTGTGTATGGTGAAAGATAGGGGTCCAGTTTCATTCTTTTGCTTGTGACTGTCCAGCTTTCCCAACACCATTTTTTGAAGAGACTGTCCTTTCCATATACTGTCCGTTGTATATTGCTGGCTCCTTCGCTGTAAATTAATTGACTACATACACATGGGTTTATTTCTGGGCTCTCTATTTTGCTCCATTAATGTATGGTCTGTTTTTATGCTGAATCACTTCTTGATTTTTTCCATTTTAAATGTTACCTATTGACCTCTAACTATGGAAATGAGGATTTTATTTCTTTCACTCTCCTGTCCCCATCACACATAAGCACCCACTCCATCCTCCCAGTGTACTTTTAGTTGGATCAATATGCAGAATTTGCATTACTAGTACTACGTAATTGCTAGTCCCAGTTGAGCTATGTAGTGTACTGTAATATTTTGTGCACCACTTTTTGTTTTCCCTGGAGTTCATAATTGGCTTGCCTTTTAATTTGCTTAGCGTTCTACTCTGTATCAATAATTCAACCTTAAATATTCCAACAGTTCTTCAAATCTAATTTTCATGTATTCACAGGCAGTGGGCATCTTCTTAAAAATCACACTGCATTTTATTACTCAAAGAATTTATAGCTCTCCTGGAGACATGCAGGGCCACCTGCAGTGGTGTTTGGACAGTGTGAATCCCTGTGTTGGGTTAGGGAGAGGGCATAGGCCTCAGCACTGGATAGACGTGAATATGAATTCCACCACTTGTTGGCAGGGTACCCACAATTCTCCTTCCACATCTGTTGAAATGGGAATAATGATGCCTCATCATAGTGTAGTCATGAGAATTAAATAAGTACAATGGAAATGCCTGGAGCACGGAGGGCACACAATAAATGTTGGTTTGCTTACTTGTGGGAAAATCAAGAAAAATAAGGCCAGTGAAAGTACTTCATCTCACTCATAGAGCTTTCTCTCTGTATCCCCAAAGTATTGACCAGGCTCGGCACATCCATCAGGGCTTCTAAGACACTGATACTCCTTTGAAGGAAAATAGCTCAAGCTACTGGAGCTTTGCTCATCAGGCTAATGACCTCCTTTAAAAGAAGGAGCCTCCTTAATCGCAACGTCAGTTTTATTTTGAAATATTCTAAACAAAGGCAGAAACTCTATAAGAAAATATTGATAAGATTGATGGCATTAAAAATTAAAAACTTATATACATCTGGGGGAAAAAAGCCCTTGATATAAAAGTAAAGGGCAAGCAACAAATTGGGCAAGTATTTGCAACATATAAATCAATCAAGGGAGGGCTGACTTTCCTAAGCACCTGGACCAGTTAGGTCCAGAGACAGTGCTTCAGCCTTCCAGGCTAATGCTTTCTCTGCTATTAAGTCACTCACTCACTCATTCATTCATTCATACATTCATTCATTCAACATAAATGTACTGAGTACCTACCAGATGCCTGGCTTTGGGGTATAATGATATTCAAAAACAGAAATGGCCCCTGCTCTCCTGGAGCGCACAGTCTAGTGGGGTGACAGTTATTCACCAAACAGTCACACTCAGGAGTGTACAACTACAACCCAAGGTAAGTGCTACAAAGGAAAGGAGAGCACGGAGCAGAGGACCCAGTTTAGACTGGGGTGTGTGGGAGCACTTCCTTGGCTGGCGACACTTGAACTGAGAACTGGAGGGTGAATAGGAGTTAAGGGGTGTGTGTGTGTGTGTGTGTGTGAGAGAGAGAGAGAGAGAGAGAGACAGGCAGACAGACAGACAGACAGAAGGAGGCATCCCAGCTGGGGAAACAGGGTGCCAAAGCCCTGTGGTAGGAGGCCCATGGAACAGTTGAGGAATGGGAAGAAGGCCAGTGTGGCTGGAGCTTGGAGAGTGAGAGGAGGCTGGAGGTTTGGCCAGTGGCTAGACTGTAAGAGGGGCCTGACGGGCCATGGTAAGGACTTAGGATTTTAACCCAAAGAGCGATGGGGAAGCCAACCAAAGGATTCCAAGCTGGGGCTGGAGGAGGCCGGAGGTGGGTACAGGTTGGATTTATATTTGAAAAGATGGCTCTGGCTTTGGAGTGGAGAATGGATGGGAGCGGGTGGGGTGAGGCAGAGTGTTATTGCCACAGGTTAGAAATGATGATGGCTGGGATGATAACATGAGATTAAGTGAGACAGGCAGAGTCAAGAGCTCTTTGGGGGGTAAAACAACACGGCTGCCTTCCATACCTTATCCTTGTGGAACAGGGCAAGACCAAATCAATAAACCTTTATTTTGGGCAGTGCTAACAGGCACAGAGGAGGCCTCAGTCAAGATTGGGGGAATACACAAATCTTTGAAGAAGCAGACCCTGGGTCAGTGGATTTCAGGAAAGGGAGCAATCCTAGCAGGCTGGGGTAGCGTCAGGGTCAAGTATTTTGGGGCTTTGTTCTGACTATGGCCTGGACAGATGGGGATGAACCCAGTACCCCTCACAGAATCTGGCATGAGCTTACGGCTTGGGGCTCCGCTGCCTTTCCGCACCCTGCATAACTACCCCCGTTGCTCCCAGGACAGAGGGTGCCAGTCTTTATGTTTTTATTTTCTATCTTAAAAAATAAATTGCAATCTTTACAGTGTCACAGAACACGTGCACTTGTGACTTGCTCCACTGTGTGATAAATTCATGGAGTTTTAGTAAATTTATCTTATTTTTCTTCCGGGAAAACTGGCAGGGGTGGGGTGACCTGTCTCTTCCGTTCCCACTCTGGAAATATGGCAAAAATTCTCAGTGGAGTTAGAGCTTGCCAGGCGTGGCATCAGGAAAGGCTCCCTGGACAGGACCCTGGGAGTCAGGCAGGAGCTGAGTGGGGCAGAGTCAACCACACCTGGGTCCAAATGGCCTGATCTGGCTTCCACAGGCCATGACGAGCTAGGGTGAGTCTGAACTGGTCCTAAGCAGGCAGTAGCAAGCTAGAATCACAGTATCAATGGCTAGTGTGAGCTGGTATGAACCAATGTGGACCACTTTCCCAAATCAGTCTACATTGTGTGATGCACGTAAAAGCAAGCACACTGTTTGAATTTACTGGCCTGTTTTGAGACATTTCCAGCTGGTTTGGGTGCCTCCCTACTTTTTAAAATTATTATTGTCCTCTTCTGTGTGTGGGGGGGTGGGATACGTGTGTGTGTACAACACCTGCCTCACCTGCCTCGAACTACTTCTTGGAAGTTGAGCTCAGATTATTGACCAAACTTAGTTTTATATGCAGGTAAGTGACAGTTGAGTTTCTCCTGGGAGGTTCTCAATCTTGACATCTCCCCCTCCACAGGACAGCTTTAGGATGATGGCAGCCTGTGCCGGCTGTCTCAGGGCTGGCCTGGATGGGGACCTTCCAGGGAGTTAACAGCCAACATGACCCTGGGGAAGAGTCCTTGGGAAACCCCTATCTGCAGAGCAGCAAAGGCTTCTGAGCCGGCTGGCAGGGGCTGGTTTTATGAACTGTTCCAGAAAGTGACCCTAGGTCTTTTTCACTCAACCCACTATACCTAGGTGGTGGTGTAGTCTGTAAGTATGTCTGGAGCAGTCTGGACAAGGCAGTGTGTGGATACCAGGGTCTGTGGTCTGTATCCTATAGACAGGCTGGGTTTATGACATGCAGCTTGCCCAACTCCTAAAAGGTGCAGCGGCGGGTGAATTTTGAGGAAAGGTCTTCCTTCTACCAGAGCAGAGCCCAATTTCTTCGAGGCATTCACACATAATTTTGGCCTGTATTCCTACAGAAATGTCCCTGCGTGATCTGACTCCTGACCTGGTCTCCAGCCCCAGCCTCCTGGCCCTGTGTGCTCCTCCCCTCCCACAGCATCAGCACATGCCGATCGCTGCCTGAAACGTGGCCTCCTCCCTCCACCACCCTTTGCCTACGTAGCCCCACCATTCTTCAGCTCACAACTCAAGCACCACTTGCTTCCTCTGGAAGCTTCATTTGTAGTATATGTTCTTATGCTCTTAGAATACTCCTTGTCATGGTTTATGGTCATGTATTTTTATGGGTAAATGATTATCTTATAAATATCTGATATATAGCACCATAAACTTTATCTTTTAGCATATCCTACAAGATAATATCATCTACTAGAGGGGTTCTCAACCTTAGCACTGTTAACATGTGGAGCTGGAGAATTCTTTGTTGTGGGGACCGTCCTCTGCATTGCAGCCCGCTTAGCAGCATCCCAGCCTATATCCACTAGATGCCAGTAGCACTCCTTAGTTGGAACAACCGAAATGTCTCCAGACATCGACAAATGTCCCCCAAGGGGCAAAACAGCTCCTGGTTGAAAACCACTGACCCAGAACAAATGTTTTTAAGAAGTTTGACATTTCAAAGGCAGGCTTCCTGAGACCCCTCTGCAAAGCACTGGTTTCTTTCTGACCAGCCCCATCCAACAGAAAGATAATGTGAGCCACGTATGTAATAATAAATGTTCTAATAGCTGCATTAGAAGCAAGTAAAAGAAAAAACAGGTGAAATGAATTCTAATCCATATTTTATTTAACCCAATATATCCAAAGTATTGTCACTTCAGCAGGTGACCAATGTAAAATAATCATTGAGATATTTTACATTCTTTTTTTCAAGTCATCAAAATCTAGTGTGTATTTTTCTCAGTTTGGATTAATCACACGTCGAGTGCTCGCTCAATAGCCAAGTGTGGCCAGCATTTTAGACAGGAGTGGGAGAGGAGACCCAAGCTCTCTTAGAGAGCCTGGCCCAGCCCACCCCTTGCATCGTCACCAGGCTGTACTGCTACCCCTGAGCAGAGCCATGCACAGTCCTCCTTTGCCCACTGGGGCCCACAGGTGACAGCCCATTCCGAGCACCCCATGGAGGGGTTCTGACTACACTCTAGAGGGCCAGCCTGCCCAGGAAAGTCATCCAAATGCCTGCAGAGTACTAATGAGATGGGTGTGTGCCCGTGAGCTCACAAGAGCCTGGAGGGTTCCTGCCTCAAATACACAAACACTTGGGTGAGGCAAGCACTGTTTCCAAGCTCCCCAGGCAGAAGCTCCACCCACCTCCAAACCACCCTCCTCGTGCTCCTTGCTCACAAGGGAGGCTCAGCCCTCCACAAACACTGGCCACATGGAAGGACACATTCTATTTTCTTAAAACACAGATGTTCTCATCTAAAATGACACTTGCACTGGTCAAGAAGTTGCTGTCCAGGGAGATGCTGTCCCTAGCCCCAAGACTTGTCCTGAGGCCCCAGGCCATTCTGTAGGGCCACGGCCTGGTTGGGGCGCTAGCCCAGGGCTGCAGGATCACCCCTGCAAGGCTCTCCCGACTCGCATCTCTTACTTATCTCTAGACACTCCCAACACCCACAACTCCAGGTCCTTCTGCCTCCTGGGAGTTCTCCCGGGGGGAGCCCCTGCCTACCTGAGGGGTTGCTTCCTGCAGCCCGGTGGCAGCCCCTGCAGGCTCTGCAGAGCAGTCTCCCAGGTAGCCAGCATGAAGACCTTCCCTGGGACCTGGCTGTCTGGAGAAGCCTGGGCATTGCCCTTCCTAGTGAGGGCTACTGTTGTCTTGGCAGCTAGGGCAAATCTTGAGCATTCAGGATTTCCCTTTTAGTAGAAAACTAAAGTTTTACCAGAGTTGTCACCCGGTCACTTTGGGCAAGCCAGGGACTCTGTAAAACATGGCATGCGGGGTGAAGCCTGCACACCCACTGGGGCAATAAGCTGGCCATCGCCCTTTGGCTGTCTCAGGTGTGACCCCCACAGACCCCAGGAGCATCCCTAGAGAGGGCTGTCAGTCATCCAGATGCCTCCAGAACGCCTGCCCCATCTGACCCCAGCGTGGCAGCCAGCTGACTATCCACGCCCATCGGCCAACAGACGCACGCACACTGTGTCCTGATCCGCCTCAGGAAGTTGGACTTACCCCTCCTGGCTTGCCTGATCTTTGGGCTCAGCATGTTCCTGCCGCCTCCTGGACGGAATTGCTGGGCCGATCAAGCTGTCATCCACTTCCCTTTTCTCTTCCTCTGGCCCAGTTGCCCCTCATGCCCCGCTCGGGCCCCCATGGCCACTGGCGTCACCAGCGAGGCTCCCTCGGCTGCCTTTCCTGGCTCCGGACCGACGGCTTGCCTCGGACTATGTAAACCTCAATGCATTATTTTTCCACCTCAGAATTAATTCCCACCCAAGCGAACCATTAAGAGGCTCAGTAACCGTTGCTGGTCAATCACCGGGCCAGGGCGGGAAGGCCTGACTGTCCCTCCGCCTGGCCGGGGCGCACGCGGCACAGCCCATCCCAGAGCGGAGCTGGCGGCCGGTCGGGGCGGAGGCGAGAGGAGGGCGGGGCGGGAGGAGCTGGGCGGAGCGCGCGGTCCCAGCTGGTCCGATGGCCCCAGAGGGCGGGCGGGCTCCGAGCTCGGATCCGCCCTCTGCGCAGGGAGGGCCTGTCGGGGATGCGCGCCACTGGCTGGAGCCACCAAGAGGCCGCTGGAAACGCAGGGCATCTGGCCGCCCGGGTCCCGCACGCCCCGCCAAGGCCCCGGGGGTTGGGCAGGGGGTGGCCGAGGCCCGGGGGGGCCCAGGATCCCTCCAGGGTCCGTCCACTGGGGACATGCTCTGCCTGATGTTTCCTGCCAGGAGGGCCCAGGAGGCCGTCTATGACAGCTCCAACTGTGGAAAGGCAGGTGTGTCTTAGAAGGAGCGTGCAGCTTTGGCACATTCAGAGCCTCAGGGGACTGGTCCAGCAAAGCGGGTTAGGGATGTTAATTTTTTGCCACCTTAATAAGGTGAAAGGAATAAGAATGCGGTGAAGCGCTTAGTTCAGGGCCTGCACATAGTAAGTAGGATCTCCAAAACTGTTCACTGGGTAGTGAAATCTCTGCTGACTGCCATGTTTCTGTTTAATACTAGTACAGTTCTAAAGAGCGTACGGTGGGGACTTCTGGGAGGTTCAGACTCAAGATCCTAAAAATCGCCCAAGAAATGCAATCACAGTAACCGTTCTCATTTCTTAGGTGCCTACTACCTGTCCCTGAGGTTGGTGCTTTATATTCAGTATCTCATTTAACTCTCAAATTCCCTGAGGCAGGGGAGCCTTTATCATGGCTTTTCAGATGAAGAAAATAAGGCACAGAAATGTTAAATACCTTGCCCAGAGTCACACAATCCTGTCAGGGCTGGGACCTGAACCCAGGCTGTCTCTACATCTTATGCTTCTCTGTGATGCCAGTCTAAGTACCCCAATTCCAACCACTTCCTGTGAACGTTCCCAGCTTGAGAGCCCTCAATGAACTTGCTAGATGGTGAGGACCAGACTTTGTGCCCCTGAAATCACCCCACGTGCCCTGTTAGGCATTTGCGCCTGGGGCTGGGTTCTTTGGGCCTGGGTACTGTGTGGTCCTCTTAATAGGTGGAAGATGAGGGATTTGAACAGGGACCTCTCTGCTTTGAACGGCCATGCTCCCACCCTAACCCTCATAGTGCCGCTATGTCCACTGGTCCCCAAATGGCGGATTGATGTGTAATCAACTCTAGTAGCTGGAAGGGAAGTGGGTCCAGAGGCTGAGGGGTCCACTGCAGCTGTCCGTGGACAGGATCTGGACTGCGGAGAGGAGGGGAGGATGGGAGAGGTTAAGGACTCACCAGGATGTGGTAGGTCAAATCGCCAGGGTGAAGGGAGAGAGCAGAATCCCTGGAGACAAAGCTGTCTTACTTAGCATCCAGTCACTTACTCTGGCCCTCAGCTACCCCTCAGAAGGGATGAGTAAGTATAAGGAAGTTTGCTATAACATTCAAGGCCTTTTATGGTACTGGCCATGGTTTCCTCTGTGACCTCTCTTGCTAATGCTACACACAACCATATGCATGCACAGCCCCTGCTCCTGTATGCTCCCAGTTCCTTCTCTCTGGAGTATGTGTTTCAGCCACAGAAGTCTGATCATTCTAAGCAAGTCTCGCATGAAACTGTCCTGATTCTACCTCCAGAAGGAGAGCCAGTAAGCACTTCCTCAGGGCTCCTATCTGTGTCCCTCAGACTGCCCAGTGCCCCTCCTGCACGCCCAGCCCTGAGCCTCAGGTTGGACTCAGGCCAGGAACCCCATGAGGAATATTGGCTTGACGGGCAGATTCGAGAAACACCACTGAAATGACAGAATCGCCCTCCTGTTTTTTGGGGGCCCAGGTAAAGGTCAGATCAGGCTGGGACAGAGGCCATCTAGCAGGAGAGGAGAGATACAGAGCTGGAAAACCTCATGTCACATCAGGGTCACAGAGGGAGGTCCCGTGGCCATTGACAACGTCTTGAGCAATCACGAAGGCCTGTGAGTAATGCAGCCTGGACCACTTCCAAGCCAGAGGCAGGAAAAATACCCTGAAGACTTAGTTTGGGTCCACTCACGCTTGTTTTGGTTAAGAAACCACTCCCGGGAGCTTTTTCTGTGCAGCTGTTTCCCTGATGATATTTACCTGCTGAGCTTACCCACCTGCTTTTCCGGGGATCAGCATTGGAAATGGGCAAAACCACAGAGGCTCTAAGCTCAAGCCCAGAGTAAAGCTGGGAAAAGGGCAGGAGCTAATCTGAACTCTGCACCAGAGAACGGTGGGGGGCATGGGACGGGGGCAAGCTAGCTCTTTCCTTCTCTATGCCCTCAGACCACGTTCCCAGTACTTCTCTGGACGAAGGGATCCATGGGTACCAGCTGGAAGGACATGAGCACCCCCTCCTTCCTGAAGTTTACAAACCCTGCACCACAGCGCTCTGTTCCTTCCAGCTCCCTCTGAGGCCACCAGGAGGGAGGGTGGGGTGAGGACAAGGGCAGGGCAAGGGAATCTACTGAACATGGTGGCCTCCTGAGTAAGCTTTTATTTGAAGGAATTGCCCCACTCCTCTTACACGGGCAGGAATCCGAAGCCAAGGAGGGGAGATACGGGCCTCACTTAGGAGTAGAGACAGAGAGATGGCCCCCTTTCCCACTGCCCTTACAGCACTGTACCTCCCGGCCGTGGTCCTGGGTCCCCCTTTGCTGGTTCCCTGCCCTGCATCATTTCTGCATTTTCTAAGGGCTCCTCTGGGCCAGGCACCTCTGGGCACTGAAAGACAAGTGGAGAGGATTGGGAGGGCAGAACTTTCCAGAAGGCGTTTGCAGAAATGCACACTTCTTGGTGGGATGGTTCACCCACCAACATCATTGGCCCAGAGCCAGGATGGCTTCAGATCGGTGGTTCTCAACCTTGGCTGCACACCAGGGAGCTCTGAAAGCTAACTTCTGTTTCACCCCTGTCAGCTCCGATTTAACGCGTCTGGACATTGGTCCTTGGGAGGTGTAAAAGCTCCTCCAGTGATCCCATGTGTGGCCAGGGTTGAGAACCACTACTTTATTAGGTAATTTCATATCCTTGAGCCTGGAGCCACCAGAAGCAGTCTTTGCCTGCTCGTGCCTCGAGGGAGGCTTCTTCTGAGGGAGGTACACGTTTGCCAATCAGTCTCCCAAATAGAAAGTGGAAAGGGGCCTATATCTCGAGGCTCAACATGAAACAGCTCCATGAGAGCTACAGGTACTGTTGTATAGGTTGTGCACTGCACAAAGGTATCCAATAGGAGGGGGAATAGGGCTGGGTTTGGGCTCTGCCGGCAAAGGCATGTGTTCTAGCATGGTGAGAGGGATCTGCCACCAGAAGGGCAAGCCTTTCTCTAATTTATACCAAGATGCCATACAGATAGCAGAGCCCTGAGTCTGAGATGCCTGCTCAGTGGTCACCAGCACCAATGTCCCCTGACTCCCTGCTTACGGCACTCTCAGTCTCTGTTGCCAGGCAGCTGAAGCTCTAGCTCCCTAGCACACCACTTTTGTCCATCCCACTGGTGTGCTGGACCAGCCAGCTGGTCCCAATAGCCCTGAGAGCTGATTGTTAAATTTTTAGGAATGTTGTAATTTTAACACAGACATCATTAGAAATTAAATTATGTAAACTTACAATTAAATAAACTATATTAGAAACAAAGGTAATACATACTCAACAGACATGACTTTCTAATTACTTACTACATTTTCCTGTTGTCTACATTTTTAGGATTATTTCTCTCTATCCTATCTGTATGGTGCAAATACTATTATGATTGTTGATTTTTATGTCATCTTGACTGGGCCACAGGGTGCCCAGACATTTGGTCAAGTATTATTCTGGGTGTGTCTGTGAGGGTGTTCCTGGACAAAACTAACATTTGAATCAGTAGATGGAATAAAGCACATTGCCCTTCCTGAGGTGTCTGGGCCTCATCCAGTCAGCTGGGGACCTGATTAGAACAGAAAGGCTGACCCTCCCTTGAGTAGAAGGGAACTCCTCCTCCTGAATGCCTTGAGCTGGGACACTGGTTTTTTTCCTGCCTTCGAACTAGAACTACATCGGCTCTCCTGGGTCTCCAGCTTGCCAACTACAGATCTTGGGACTTCTCAGCCTCCATAATTATGTGAGCCAATTCCTTGCTATAAATCTCTTGATATATACAGACAGTTCCTGACTTATGATGGTTCAACTTAGGATTTTTCGACTTTATGATAGTGTGAAAGCAATACACTTTCAGTAGAAACTGTACTTCAAATTTTTGAACTTTTATCTTTTCCTGGGCTAGCCACATGCCAGATGATACTCTCTCATGATGTTGGGCAGTGGCAGTGAGCCGCAGCTCCCGGTCAGCCAGGCGATCATGGCCAGGAACTTACAACAGATACACTTACAACCATTCTAGACCCCTACAACCATTCTGTTTTTTCACTTTCAGTACAGTGTTCAATAAATTACATGAGATGTTCGACGCTTTGTTGTAAAAGAGAATTTGTGTCAGATGATTTTTGCCCAACTAATGTACATGTTCTGAGCATGTTTAAGGTAGGCTAGGCTAAGCGAAGATGTTCAGTAGATTAGGTGTATGAAATGCATTTTTGACTTAATGATGGGTTTATTGGGACATAACTCCATTGTAAGTTGGGGAAGATCACTGTATATACATATAATCGAGCGATTTATATATCCTTGAGATACATATATATATATATCCTTGATTGGTTCTGTTTCTCTGAAGAACCCTAATTCAACTATGTACTGGGCTGCTACTATACATCTCTTCCCAGCTCCTTGTTCACTGATCATGCTGGTATGCTGGTAGTTTGAAGCTGATGGTGGTGGGAATATTTATAATATACCAAGTAAATCAGCAAATGCTATCAATGGTGAAAAGAAAATAAAAAGTGGAGTTGGTATTGCTATGAGAGGTCTCTAAAATGAAGCCTGGAGGCCGTTGAGGAAGTGTGGCTTACCCATGTCTCAGCCCAGATGGAATCTGATCTTTTAACTACATATTGTCCTAACGAAGACATCCAGAACACCTGCTAGAACCCCGAGATACTTATCAGACCCTTACCCTAGAATAATTCATGACAGCCTATTCCTTAAGGACAAAGATTTCTCTTCCTGTGTCAGAGTGTAGCCTTGTGGCTTTTGCCTTTATAAGCCCCTGACTCTTTCTCTTCCCCAGAACACTGTTTGGAATCTGTCTCCCAAATTGCAATTCATAAGACCCCCAAATAAAGCTCTTTGTTCTCTGCAGCCTCGATATTGATTACAGTTTGACATAACCAGGACTTCCATTTTGTTTCCTTCCATAAAGCCAGTTGTTAGGCAGTTGCCAGCATGCCTCCGGTCGTCCCCTATGAGGTTTGCTCTGTGTGCTCCAGTCACTGTCGACTCCCTGCTGTGGGCAGAGGATGTTTGCTCTCCACCCAAATTTGTTCTCCCCGTCCTCCTGGGCACACCTAGATGCTCCACATTTCCCAGCCGCCTTGCAGTTTGGTGTGGCTGGGCCCCGGCATTGTTCATCAGCAGACATGTTGCGGCCACTTCTAGACGTGGCCCACAAAACTCCTCCCCTCCACAATCCTCCATGTTTGCCTTCCTTTTCTGGGGCCACCTTGGAAGCCCTGTGTAAAAGAGGGCAGAGGCCCCGCAGTCTGGGTCCCTGAATGATTGAGTGAGTCCAGCGCCTACTGTCAACCAGAAACATCTCAGATGGTTGCGAGAAGAAGAGCTGTTACCTACTTGGTCCTCTTTGTTACTACACCCGACCTTCCCACCAGATATACGCATTGCCTGCCTTTCTTCACTTCCTTTGATGCAGCCTTTTGGGCCCTGTTTCAGTGTCACCTTCCTGCTCAGAGCCCTAGAGTTTACCACCTTTAATGTCTCCCTCATCACCCATGCCTGAGGACACACGAACCTTCTAAAAGCCCTCCTGCCAGACCCTAAGACTTTACCCGTAACTTAGATATATAAAATTTAAATCACCCATATTTATTACCTAGAATTTAAAAATTAACCCATATTTTAAATATTATAGCCTATAATTGAAATATAAACTATAAACAACTTACAGTATGCTGACTTTAAAATATTCTTTCTAGATTTTTTCTTTTTTTTAAACTTTTTATTTTATATCGGAGTATAGTTGATTAACAATGTTGTGTTAGTTTCAGGTGTACAACAAAGTGATTCAGTTATACATATACGTGTGTCTATTCTTTAACTGCAAAATTGTGTCAGATTATCAAAGGTGAACTTTTCTCCCACTCTGATGGCCTTGCCTTGCTGGTACTCTGAGCATAGCCGTGGTTTCACCTCTGGGCACTCGGGTCCTGCAAGTTGCTGTGTCCCTGAGGGAAGAGGTCAGGGCCTCAGTCCTGTTGCCTTTGGCCTGAAGTCTGTCTCTGTCCTTTGGCTCAATGCCCCCTCCAGATGTGTAGCTTGGCTTTTAATTTCAGTCTTGTCCACACACTGCAGTCTATGGTACACCCTCTTACACATAGCCCAGGCCCCCAGAAGGGGTCTAGAGCCCTGGACTCTTACTTTTCTGGGTCTTTGGTGTCCTGGGATCCTGGGCAGAGAGTCAGCAGAACAAAGATGCAGAACCTAAGGTTGGGCCCTGGAAAACCACCAGACACACTGGGCCAGCAAGAGGTTCAGACCAGAATTCGGAGGCTTTGCTTGGAAAGCCCCCTACTTGTGACCTGTAGCCTCAGGCATGTTTCCTTGAGTCCTGCAGCCCTGGCCTCGGGGGAGAGGTGGCTTAGGCGTAACTAGGCGAGCTGGTTCAGACACTATAACCTTTGGTTTGAACCTCCACTATACCACTTGTCACCCATCACCTTTCACTTTGCAACAGCTAATGTCCAGACAGCTGATGTCTGGGGGGCTTAGCGCTGAGTTGATGGATGAGTGGTGTACCGGCTGGGTTCTCCAGTGGCAGATGCGGAGATGAGAGTTTTATTAGGGATGAACACTTGTTCAGGAAAGGGGAGGATGCAGGAGTGGGGTGGGAGGGGAGTGTCTGGGCCATATGCAAACCCGACAGTGTCTCTGCCAGCCCACCTGGGAGCTCCGAGGCAGATGGCCCAGAAGAGGGTCTGGCTTTGGGTGGAGGTGGTTAGGTCCATGTACTACTGTCATTGGCTGGGGGCCTTCTCGGAGAGGAGCATGACCTTGGCTACCACTGCCTTGTGTAGTCATTGGCTGGGAGCCACCCAAGAAAAGCATAAAGTTGGCTCAAAAGCTGAGGCTGACCCTAAAAGAGCTAACAGCTGGCGGGGTCAGCTGACCCCACTCCTTGCAGCTGGGCGGCAAGTCCTTTCCTGAAAGGGACGCGAGCAGCTCAGTTGTGTGTACCTGGCAGGTCCTGTGAACCTCGCAGGCCTCATTTTTAGGCCTCTGTAAATCCTGGGTTCAGACTAACTCTACTCTCCTAAAACTCTTTGCTGCACCTGGGCAACTGTCTGTGCTCCCCATTTCATTGCGCAGCTTTCAGATAAAATTTCATTCAGCTGCAAAGTCTCACTGTGGTTTCCTCAGAAGGGAAAGCTTCCATCAGAGGCGTGTGTAGAGCCAACAATGGGACAGACCCTGCCCCTCTTTCGCCTGCAGTGGGACAACATGTTCAAAGGGCTCCATGAAAAACTGTCAACCTCAGGGCACTGTGGGAAGCGGCAGGTGGGACCCCAGCCCGCCAGGCCTGACACCCTGGGCCAGGCAGGGTCCCCTGCTAAGTTCCTGCTTCTAGCAGTCAGAGGCTGAGAGGAAAGAGGGAAATGATGCTTCACTAGTGGGTTTTGGGTCCTGGGAACATGAGGTTCTGAGGTTTCAAGGAGCTGTCACCCTTCCCCTGTAGCAGGGGGTGAGGGACCCAGAGGTGGGGTTACCACCAGCTTCAGCCTGCCCAGGCTCCAGTGACAACCCTGTCCTCACTCAGGTCCAACGAGGAAGCAGGTTTGAAATGATTTCCCCTCCCACAAAGAGTCGGATTTTAGAAAATGATGAATCACCACTTTGGTCAGTTTTCATTATTGAAAAACAAGTCTGCTCCCTCGTGAAAACACCTGCTTGTTGTGGGAAGGCATGGATTGGAACAGATGGAAAGAATGGAAATTTCCCAGGCGCCTTCTCTCCCAACTCATACCTCTCCCCAAAGTCAAGATTCCTCCTCCGCTTGACCAGCCCCTCCCACCTGGGCACACAACCTCCATCCGCTCTTCCAATCGTTTCCCCTACTTTTGCATCTTTAATCCCGCCCTCCCTCACTGGTTCTCTTCTCCAAGTTGACAAACACACTCAGGTCCCTCTTCTCTCAAAATCACACCTCCCTTTCCATCATTTACTATAATGGAACGGGACTCGTTTGGGGGTTGTACAACATCTGGCCCCTTCCTGTTCTGGAGCGACCCCCCGCCACCTCCCTTTTTGGTCTGCTCTGTCCCTGCAGGCAGTTGGATGTGGCCATGTGTTGTACACTCAGGCCATCAGATGGTCCTGCCTGGGTTTGATCTAATCTTGAGCATGTCATGAAAAGACTGAGAGATGGTTAGATGGACTTCCCAGCACTGGCAGCAGTGATGATGTCCTGTTGTGACCTTGGCGCCTTCCAACACAGTGGAGGTGTCCTGCAGAGGTGTCCTGACCACGCCATTCCTGCAAGATTCCTGTGCTTCTTGCTTCTAGGCCCCCTGGAGCCACCATCATTCTTGGCTGTTTTCCAAGCCTGGTTCTCCAGCTCCCAAAGGATTTTGTAAATCTCATATATTTAGAATAAATTCCCTTTTCTGGCTTTAGCTGGCTTGGGTTGCCTTTCCGTGACCTGCAACCCACAGAATTCTAACTGATGCCCATATCATGTCTCTGAGCCCCTGTTTTCACAGTCCTCTCCTCTCTCACTTCCTAATTTTCCTAGCTCAGCACAGATGGCACTGTCTCCCAGTTGTCTGTTCTCCCCCAGATGACATTTCCTTCCTCATTTCCCCAATTATGCCACCAAGCTAATCATTGCTTGTCTCAGACTGGAAACCACAGGCCATCCTTCCAGACCTTGGCTCTAGTTTTCTACAGCCTATTGCCATATTTCCATGACCGACGGTACTCACAGCTCATCCAGAAGGTGCTGCTGGAGGAGGCCCTCCCACCCAGGCAAACACTTCTTTCCTCCCAACCTTTGCTTCATTCTCATCTGTTTCAGATCCAGCTCCTGTCTGGGTGTACACGTCTGACCCTGGTGAGGGTCTGGTGCACACATGCTGCCTTGCTTTCGCCTGCAGTGAGACAGCATGCTCAAAGGGTTCCATGAAAAACTGTCAACCCCAAGTCAACATCTGGCGAAATTATTCTTCAAAATGAAGGGGCAATTAACATATTCTCAGATAAACAAAAACTGAGACAGTTAATTGCTAGCAGATGTGCCCTACAAGAAATGTTAAAGGGACTCTTTCAGGCTGAAATGAAAGGACACTAGACAGTAACTCAAACCCACATGAAGAAATAAAGAACATCAGTAAAAGTATTGGTACAGGTAAATATTTAAGATGGTACTGATGCATTTTTCTTTGTAACTTCTCTTTTTTCTTATCTGATTTCAAAGGTAACTGTGTAAAAAACTTATAAATCTATGTTGATGAGCACACAATATTTAAAGATATAATGAGTGATGAGAAAATATATAAAGGTTTTTGTTCAGCAGATAAATGGATAAAGAAGATGTGAGGTATATATACAATGGAATACTCAGCCATAAAAAGAATGAAATTTTGCCATTTGCAACATGGATGGACTTGGAAGGCATTATGCTAAGTGAAATAAGTCAGAGAAAAACAAATACTGTAAACTAACATACCATTGTAAAGCAATTATACTCCAATAAAGATGTTAAAAAAAAAAAACAACAACAAAAAAAAACAAATACTGTATGATATCACTTATATGTGGAATCTAAAAAATACAACAGACTAGTGAGTATGACAAAAAAAGAAGCAGACTCACAGATGTAGAGAACAAACTTGTGGTTACCAATGAGGAGAGGGGGGTGGGGCAGTAGGAGATACAAATTATTGGGTGTAAGATAGGCTCAAGGATGTATTGTGGGACTTCCCTCGTGGCTCAGTGGTTAGGAATCTGCTTGCCAATGCAGGGGACACAGGTTCGAGCCCTGGTCCAGGAAGATCCCACATGCTGCGGAGCAACTAATCCCGTGCGCCACAACTACCGAGCTTGTGCTCTAGAGTCTGCGAGCCACAACCGCTGAGCCTGAGTGCCACAACTATTGAAGCCTGCCCACCTAGAGCCCATGCTCTGCAACAAGAGAAACCACCGCAATGAGAGGCCCGCTCACCACAACGAAGAGTAGACCCCGCTCGCTGCAACTAGAGAAAGCCTGCGTGCAGCAACGAAGACCCAAGGCAGCCACAAATAAATAAATAAATATAATCTTTACAATTGTGAATCACTATATATTGCACACCTGTAACTTATATACTATTGTACATCAACTATACTTCAATTAAAAAATAAAATAAAAAGTTTCTGTATACTGTATTTATTAATCCAAACTAGATTGACACAGATTAAGGTGTAATCCCCAAGGCAACCACTAGGAAAATAACCCCAAAACTATACAGTCAAAGAAACAACAAGGTGATTAAAAGGTTATGACAGAAAATATCCATTTAAATGGACAATATCCATTTAATTCTTTAAAAAAGAATTCAGTAATTGAGGATGTGAGGAACAAAAAAGATATGACACAGGAAAAAAATAGCAAAATAGTAGGAGGAAGTCCTTTCTTATCAGTAATCACATTACATGTAAATGAGCTGAACTCTCCAAATAAAAGGAAGGTGTAGGTAGAATTGACTTAAAAAATCCAACAATGTGCCCTTTAAAAAGTGTTACTTTAGATTCAAAGACACAAATATGTTGAAAGTGAAAGGATTTAAAAAGATATTCCATACGAACAGTAACCAAAAGAGAGCTGAAGTGGCTATACTAAAATCACACAAAATGGACTTCAAGACAAAAATTACTGCAAAAGAGAAAGAAGGACAATATATATTAATAAAAGTGTCAATACATCAAGATATAACAATTATAAACATATATTTACCTAACAATAGAGCACCAAAGTCCATGAAGCAAAAATAGGTAGACTTGAGGGAGAAATGGAGAATGCAACGATCGTAATTGGAAACCTCAATATCCCACTTTCAGTAATGTATAGAAAAGCAACAAAGAAACCACCTAGACCTAACAGACATCTATAGAACACTCTACCCAAAAAACAACAGAATACATATTCATCTAAACTGCACAGGGAACACATCCTTGGATAGACCAAATGTTAGGCCACAAAACAGGTCTCAACAGATTTAAAAGGATATCTTCTCTTGTGGAAATTTTTTTTTTTTTTTTTTTTGCGGTACGTGGGCCTCTCACTGATGTGGCCTCTCCTGTTGTGGAGCACAGGCTCCGGATGCGCAGGCTCAGCAGCCATGGCTCACGGGCCCAGCCGCTCCATGGCATGTGGGATCTTCCTGGACCGGGGCACGAACCCATGTCCCCTGCATTGGCAGGCGGACTCTCAACCACTGCGCCACCAGGGAAGCCCAAAAGGATATCTTCTCTTAGTAGTCAACATTGTACTGGAAGTTGTAGCCAAGGCAATTAGGAAAGAAAAAATAATAAAGGCAGGACCTGTCACATTTCTGAGCCCATGCCCAGGACTGGGTTTGAGAGAGAGAAGAGAACAAGGGACTATGCAGTGTCCTGTTCTGTCCCTGGGTAAGGCAATGGGTGGCAGCTCTGACCTATACCCATGGCATCTTGCTCCCTTTCCCAATTTTTTATTTTGAATTTAAGTCTCCACTGATATCCCAAGGGATTTATGAAGATCCCAGAGGTCACTGTCATGACTGCATTGCAGTCCAACTTCTCCCTATGCTCAGCCCTGCTTCCTCACTCCTCACATCTGTCACTCTTCAATAAACTTACTCCATGCTGACCTCCATCTCAGAGTCAGCTTCCCAGGGGACCTAGTCTTCAATGGAGCTAAAGGCCGGTGTCTGGAGTATTGTGAAATGACTGGCGTACAGTCATAAAGTGGACATTGTACAGCTTCAAGAGCTGATTGTTAAACTGTATGCATGTTCCATTTCCACTTGTGTCCTTATCAAAAGGAAAGATGCATATATGTGTCAAAACTTTTTGGAGATAACAGTAGTTATTTCTGCAGAGTAGGGATGGAAGTTTGGAGTCACTTGTTTTCTGCTTTACACTTTTCTATGGTGTTTGAATTCTTTCCCTGAACATGCAATGATTTCTATAGTGATAATTCAAAGGAAGGATGGATCCAGTAGTTGAAGGGTTGGGGTGCAGTGAAATGTATATAAAATCAGAGAAGAATCTGGGCAGTGGCTGGTCAAGCCCTACTCAGCTGTAGGGTGACCAAAATCCTAGTTTGCTCCAGATTATCCTGGTTTTAGCATTGAAAGTCCTGCATCCTGAGGGACAATTCAGTACTAGAATAGAATCAAGAGTTCAGAAATAAACACTCTTATTTATGGTCAACTGATTTTTATCAAGGGTGTGAAGACAATTCAATGGGGGAAAGAATAGTCCTTTCAACAAATGGTGCTGGGACAACTTGATATCCACATGCAAAAGAATCAAGTTGGACCCTCTCTCATACCATACACCAAAATTAATTTGAAAATGTATCAAAGACTTAAATATAAGAGCTAAAACTATAAACTCATAGAAGAAAACTAAATAAGAAAAAAATAGATAAACTGGATGTAATCAAAATGAAAAATTTTGGGCTTCCCTGGTGGTGCAGTGGTTGAGAGTCCACCTGTCAATGCAGGAGACACGGATTCGTGCCCCGGTCCGGGAAGATCCCACATGCCGCAGAGCAGCTGGGCCCGTGAGCCATGGCCTCTGAGCCTGCATGTCCAGAGCCTGTGCTCCGCAATGGGAGAGGCCACAACAGTGAGAGGCCCGCGTACCGCCAAAAAAAAAAAAAAAAAAGAAAAAAGAAAAATTTTGTGCTTCAAAGGACACCATGAAGAAAGTGAAAAGATAATCTGCTGAATAGGAGTAAATTTGTGCATATCTTACATCTATTAAGTCACTTGTATCTAGAATATATTTTTTAAAACTCATACAACTCAAAAAAAAGTAGTTTGCAAATATTTTCTCCCAGTCCATGGCTTCATTCTCTTCAGAGTGACTTTCTCAGAAGTTTTGAATTTTAATAGTTTTATTTTAATGGAGCACCGTTTTGGTGTTGTATCTAAAAACTCAGTGCTAATCTAAGGTTACCAGATTTTCTCCTACGTTTTCTTCTATAAATTTTGTATCTTGTGTTTCACATTTAGGTCTATTGTCATTTTGAGTTAATTTTTGCTAAAGGTATAACGTCTGTATCAAGGCTCATGTTTTGTTTCGTTTTGTTTTGTCTGTGGACATACAGCTGTTCCAGCAACAGCTGTTAAAAGCACTATCCTTTCTCCACTAAATTGCCTTTCCTTTTTTGTCAAAGATCAGTTGACTATATTTGCGTGGGTCTATTTTTGGGCTTTCTATGTGATTCCACTCGTCTATATGTCTATCCTTTTGCCAATACCACACACTATCTTGGTTATTGTAACTTTAATATAATTAAATTGAATTTGGGTAGTGTGATTCCTCCAACTATGTTATTCTTCTTCAGTTCTGTATTGGTGGCTTTGGGTCATTTGCCATTCTATGTAACCTTTAGAATCAGTGTGCTGATACCTATAAAATAGCTTGCCAGGATTTTTATTGAGATTGTGCTACATCTATAGATCAAATTGAGAAGAACTGACACCTGAACTCTTCATTTATTAGATCCTCTTTGATTTCTTTCATCAGAGTCTTGTAGTTTTCTGCATGTAGATTCTCTACATATTTTGTTAGATCTTTATATATGTATTTAATTTTTCATGCTAATGCAAATGGCATTGTGCTTTTATTTTCAAATTCCACTGGTTCATTTTAAACAAGTATAAAGGAAAGCAACTGAATTTTGTATTTTAACCTTGTATCCTAACCTTGCTATAATTGCTTTTTAGTTCTAGGAGGTTTTTTGTTTTGGGTTTTTTTTTTTTTTTGTAGATGCTTTGTGTTTTTTGCATAGATAACTTTATCATCTATGAAGGAAGCCAGTTAAAACTTCCTCCCCAATCTGTATAATTTTTATTTCCTTTTCTTGTCTTATTGCACTAGCTACAGCTTCCAGTACAATGTTGAATAGGAGTGCTTAAAGGGAACATCCTTGTCTTGTTCCCAAAATAGGGAGAAAACATCCAGTTTCTCATCATTATCATGTTAGCTGTAGGTTTTTTGAGATGTTCTTTATCAAGTTGAGGAGATCCTCCTCATTTCACAGTTCGCTGAGAGTTTTTATCATGATTAGGTGTTGGATTTGTCAAATATTTTTCTGTATCAATTCATTTGATCATATGATTTTTCTTCTTCAGCCTATTGATGTGGTGGATTAAATTGATATTTTTTCTGAATGTTCAACCAGTTTTGCACATCTGCAATAAACCCCACTTGGTTGTGTTACATAATTTTTTTATACATTGTTGGGTTCATTTTCTTTTTCTTTTTTTTAATAAATATTTTTATTTATTAAAAAAAATTTTGAAGACGTGGACCATTTTTAAAGTCTTTATTGAATTTGCTTCTGTTTTATGTTTTGGTTTTCTGGCCGCAAGGCATGTGGGAACTTAGCTTCCTGACCAGGGATTGAACCTGCACCCGCTGCATCGGAAGGCAAAGTCTTAACCACTGGACCACCAGAGAAGTCCCTGCTGGGTTCATTTTGTTAATATTTTGTTGAGGAATTTTGCACCAATATTCACAGGAGATATTTGTCTGTAGCTTTCCTTTCTTGTCTTTATCTGGTTTGGGTATTAGGGTAATACTGGCTTCATAGAATGAATTAGGAAGTGTTCCTTCTACTTCTATTTTCTGGAAGAGATTGTAAAGAATTTGTATCATTTCTTCCTTAAATGTTTGGTAAAATATACCAGTGAAACCATTTCAGCCTGGTGATTTCTTTTTTTGGAAAGTTATTACTTACTGATTCAATTTCTTTAGTAGTGGTAGGCATATTCCAATGATTTCTTTTTGGCGTATTGATTATACTTATTTAAAAAAAATTTTGGTTGCCCTAGAGTTTGCAATATATATTTACAGCTAATCTAAGTCCACTCTCAAATAACACTGTACTACTGCTTCACAAATAGTGCAGGTTCCTTACACAGAGTATTCCTAATTCCTCCCTTCTGTTCCTTATGACATTGCTGTTACTAGTCTAGCTATCTCTATACCATAATCACCCAAAACACTGTTACTATTGTTACTTTGTGCAGTTATCTATTAGATCAATTAAGAATAAGAAAAAAAAATTTTGTTTTACCTTCATTTATTCCTTCTCTGGGTACTCTTTCTTTATGTATACCTCAGTTTCTGACCTATATCATTTTCCTTCTCTTTGAAGAACTTCTTTTAACATTTTGTGCATAACAAGTCTACTAGTGATGAATACACTCAATTTTTGTTTGTCTGAGAACGTCTTTATTTAGCCTTCACCTTTGAAGAATAATTTCAATAGATATAGAATCCTATACTGGTTGGGATGTTTTTTTCAACACTTTAAATATTTCACTCCACTCTCTTCTTGCTTGTATGTTTCTGATGAGAAGTCTGATGTAATTTTTATCCTTGTTACTCAAAGGTAAGGTGGTTCCCCCTACTCCCAGCTTCTTTCAAGATTTTCTTCGTCTTTTGCTTTCTGCAATTTGCATATGATGTGCCTAATATGCACATAATTTTATCCTACTTGGTGTTCTCTGAGATTCCTGGATCTGTGGTTTGTTGACTGTCACTGCCTGGAGTTGGCAAAGACACAAAGTTTAGAGTCAGCTATCAAGTTTGAGGGCACACAGTTCTCCATAAGGCCAACCTCACTCCTGACATCAACAGCAAGTTTGGGGGTGTTCCCCCAAACCACACTCCGTTCAGTAATTTGCTAGAAGAACTCATAGAACTCACTGAAAGCTACTATACTCATAGCTGTGGTTTATTACAGGGAAGGAATACAAATTAAAATCAACCAAGGAAATGATGAATATGGCAGAGTCTGAGAAGGTTCCAAATACACAGGTTCTATTGTTCTCTCTCATGGAGTCAGGACATATTGCCCAGCCAGCATCAATGTGTGACAATACAGAGTAATGCCAACTGAGAAGCTTGCCAGAGCCTCAGGCTTCAGAAGTTTTTATTTGGGCTCTATTGCACAGGCATGATTGATTGTCCACCTGGTTGATCTCAGCCTCAGGGTTGACCGATACCACTTGACCCAAAGCTCCCACCTTAAATCACATGATTGGTCTTTCTAGCATGAGCAGCTTCTACTATCAGGTGTGGTTAGCAATACTCTAAGATCTGGTATAGCCAACCCTTGCCCTAAATGAAGACATTCCTATCAGGTACAACCAAGGTTACCTCCCAGAAGCCAAGGAAAAAGGCTAGCCCTCTTTTTGGGCAAGAATTCTCTACTACACAGTCATTAATTTTGGAAAATTCTTGGCCATTATTACTTTAAATATTTCTTCTGTTCCCTTTTCTCTTCTCCTACTGGCATTCCAACTATGTGCTTATTACACATTTTGAAATTATCTCACCATTCTTGGATATTCTGTCTGCATTTTTGTTCTCTTTTTTCTTTGTATTCAGTTTGAATTTTTTATTGACATATTTTCAAGCTCACTGATTATTTCCTTAGCTGTGTCCAGTCTACTGATGAGCCCATCAAAGGCATTCTTCATTTCTGTTGCACTGCTTTTTATTTCTAGCATTTCTTTTTTATTCTTTCTTAGGGTTTCCATCTCTCTGCTTACATTAACCGTCTGTTCTTTTTTTCTTTTCTTTTCTTTTTTAAATTAATTTTTATTGGCGCGTGGTTGCTTAACAACGTTGTGTTAGCCTCCACTGCACAACAAAATGAATCAGCTATATGCATACAGATATCCCCTCCCTTTTGGACTTCCCTCCCGTTTAGGTTACCACAGTGCATTAGGTAGAGTTCCCTGTGCTATACAGTATGTTCCCATCAGTTGTCTATTTTATACATAGTATCAATAATGTATATGTGTCAATCCCAGTCTCCCAATTTCTCCCTCCCCATCCCTTTCCCCCTTGGTATCCATACATTTTTTCTCTACATCTATGTCTATATTTCTGCTTTGCAAACAAGATCATCTATACCATTTTTCTAGATTCCACATATATGCGTTATTATACGATATTTGCTTTTCTCTTTCTGACTTACTTCACTCTGTATGACAGTCTCTAGGTCCATCCACGTCTTTACAAATGACCCAATTTCGTTCCTTTTTATGGCTGAGTAATATTCCATTGTATATATGTGCCACATCTTCTTTATCCATTCCTCTGTTGATGGACATTCAGGTTGCTTCCATGTCCTGGCTATTGTAAATAGTGCTGCTCTGAACATTGGGGTGCATGTGTTTTTTTTGAATTATGGTTTTCTCTGGGTATATGCCCAGTGGTGGGATTGCTGGGTCATATGGTGGTTCTATTTTTAGTTTTTTAAGGAACCTCCATACTGTTCTCCATAGTGGCTGTATCAATTTACATTCCCACCAACAGTGTATGAGGGTTCCCTTTTCTCCACACCCTCTCCAGCATTTACCATTTGTAGATTTTTTGATGGCCATTCTGACCGGTGTGGGGTGATACCTCATTATAGTTTTGATTTGCATGTCTCTAATAATTAGTGATGCCAATTATCTTTTCATGTGTTTGTTGGTCATCTGTATGACTTCTTTGGAGAAATGTCTATTTAGGTCTTCTGCCCATTTTTTGATTGGGTTGTTTGTTTTTTTGATATGGAGCTGTATGAGCTGCTTGCATATTTTGTAAATTAATCCTTTGTCAGCCATCTGTTCTTGCATGTTGTCTACTTTTTCTATTAGTGTCCTTAACATACTAATCATAGTTATTTTAAATTATCTATCTGATAATTCCAAAATCTCTGCCATATCTTGGCTGTTATCTTCTGAATTTCCCTGTGTCTCTAGATTTGGGGTAGTGGTTTGCTCTGTGACCTCAATTCTCTGATGGGTCGAAGAAGTCATTGATTTTAAGTTCATTTAGTTTTTTCCTTATAGTAAGGGTGGGAGTGATAATTTCTAAGCTTTTTACACACCAAAGATAAAACCAGAAGCCTGGGTCTTTAAATTTTAATAGCTGTTGCATAATGACTATTCTTTTTCAGACAACTTCTACTGCACCTCCCAGCTCCCCATTCCTAGAAGATTCCAGAGGCCTGTGACCCACATGGAAGACTTCAGAGAACAACTTCCTTTAGATCTCTCCATTAGATTAATACAAGTAATGAATGTAAGCTCCAGGAAGCAGGGATTTTTATCTGCTTTGTTACCTACTGTATTCCCAGTAACTAGAACAGTTACTGGCACAACAATGTATACTGAGTGACTAATTATCAACTTCTCATTAGGGAAGCATTGAGTCCACCTTTAATAGCCCCAGCTAGCTCTCAGCTCTATGATGATCTGCCTTCCTCTGGGACACTCAGCTGACTGGCCTTGGATTTGCATTCCTTGAACACTGGAGAAGTAAGGCTGGGGGCGTGGCTCCAAATATAGGGTCCCTGTGTCTGCACACAGAGTCTGAATCAAGTAAAAACCCATTATTCTACTTTCTTCTAAAAAAATTCCCAAAGGCAACAGTTCACAACCTGAGATTAAAGTAGGATCCAATGGTTTACCTGAAAGGGAATTTCTATTCATTCAGGAATTACCCTGTGCCCTTTCTTGAACTCTCTGTTTTTTACTAGCTAGGCAATCCTTATAAAAGTTCTGTGAGATATGGTCTATCATGATCTCCCTTTTATAGTGAGGAACCCAAGTGGAGAGGTTATATCACTGGAATAAGACCAGAGAGTAATTGGTGGAACTAAGATTTACACCTAGGCCTGGCTTTCTTTAAAGACTATTCTTTTCAGAACTGGCAAAATGATGCCAGTGTCAAGGTGGGAGGGTTGACTTTCCCTGTTCACTGGGAAGTTAAGAAGGACTGGATCATGACATAGGGCTAAGAAGAGGAGGAAGCAGAGGTCTGGGGAGAGGAGAAAATACAGTTTGTTTTTGGGGTTGGGGGGGAATAGAATGCTTTTTTTTTTTTCTGTCTAAGAACAGATGAGTTGGTAGCAGTTTAATACAGATGGAAACAAATACAATCCATATAAAAACAGGATTTGAAGCAGGAGGCGGATACAACAACCAAAGTAAAGTTAGAGCTTTCGGCCATGCAACTCAACACCTGAGTTCTCTTCACTTAATAACCAAACTAGGGGGCTTCCCTGGTGGCGCAGTGGTTGAGAGTCCGCCTGCCGATGCAGGGGACACGGGTTCGTGCTCCGGTCCGGGAAGATCCCACATGCCGCGGAGCGGCTGGGCCCGTGAGCCATGGCCGCTGAGCCTGCGCGTCCGGAGCCTGTGCTCCACAACAGGAGAGGCCACAACAGTGAGAGGCCCGCGTACCGCAAAAACAACCAAACAAAGAAACTAGACGCTTTAATAGGTGTTCGTAGAGAAGGCTACAAAAGTATTGCAAAATGTTAGCCTTACATATACCACAAAAAAGAGAGAGAAAAACAAAATTAATACACCCCCTAGGCTAATCACAACAAGTTTTCCCTAACAGAGACAGACACTGAAAAATAACTCTTTACAAGCTTAGCTTCAAGGTATGAGGTACAATACCTTACAGCTCTCACTTGGGTGTTTCCCACTCATGCTCTTTTCAGTATAAACAAATAGGTTTACGTAATGGAATACATATTTGAAGAATTCCTTAAAAAAATCACAAGTTCCATTTTATATATACAAATTTTTAATTATGTACTGAAAATAAATTACAGGAAAAAAATTTAAAATGCAACAGAGGACAAAGTCACAATAAACATTCCCACTGAATTCCCTTGGTCGGGGGCATGGTGAGACTGCAGTGCTCAAGAAGATAAATATCACAAATATAACAAAAACTTCAAATTGTCTATGCACTCACACACTGACATGAGCTACAAACATTCCTTCACAGGGACTGTACTCATTAGCCTACCACAGAACCAGATTTTGTCATAAACTACAAAACTTTTAATACAAAATCCTATTTATATATTTATAATTCATATACTTGCCCTATCTGTGATTTTAGAAAATAAAAGCTACACACTGTATAGATACTCTTTTTTTTTTTTTTTTTTTTTGCCGTACACGGGCCTCTCACTGTTGTGGCCTCTCCCGTTGCGGAGCACAGGCTCCAGACACGCAGGCTCAGCTGCCATAGCTCACGGGCCCAGCCGCTCCGCGGCATGTGGGATCTTCCCGGACCGGGGCACGAACCTGTGTCTGCTGCATCGGCAGGCGGACTCTCAACCACTGCGCCACCAGGGAAGCCCTGTATAGATACTCTTAACTCATAGCTGTAGGCAACATTTTTGGATGGAATTTCCCCCCAATAAAATTAATGGCATATTTTATGTACATGAAGGCTAAACTGCATAAAGACAGCTCAGTTTCCCAGATATGTTTCTCCTTTTAGGGCAGGTTTATAAATTTAAAAAGGCAAGACAAATGTACACCTCAGAATCACTTTCTTAGCTACAAGAGTTGTCATATAATTTCTATGAAGTTTCTGATACATGCATTTATGTAATACTGGTATTGAAGGCAGTAAAGCAATATATACTTTTAATGTCGTGGCTCAATAAAGGCTTCTTTGTCATTCCAATCTGATTCTTGATACAGTGATTCATAACTTCTCTAAAAATTAAAATTTCAATGGGACACTGTGTTAAAGAGACTCTAAATAGATTTCTTAAAATATTTCCCTGAAATAGCCTTTACATAAGACAAATTTCACTAACATTAGATTAAGTAAAAAGGGAAACAAAAGAATTAAACATGGCACAAGTGTGCATGAAAACTAATGCTCCTCAGCCAGTCTTCATGTCTTAGGAGCCATGAACAGAATGCTTAAAACCAACAAACAATTTCACACTCTGTGGCGGCCATCTGTGAAGCCAGTTATACTAAACTACTTCTACAGTTGATTGTAAACTTTGGTTTATTTTTATTTGAGTTCTCACTGTACAGCAAGAATGAGAAAAAGAAAGAGTGGAGTCCATGAAGAGATGAACTGTCAGTCTGTCTTTAATCTGGCATGATGAGACACCTGGTCAGTCAGGTCTGCTTTGATAGAGTTTGTTACAGACTGCCTTATGTTTTCCTCCATGAAATTATCAACCAAGGGTCTTCAATACCTATTCCCATAGCGTTTCAGCAATCTGATCAATCATTATCCCAATTTCTCTGAACTCCCCAGAGTATTTAACATATGCCCAAGTACAAAGAGACGTCAGTGCTAACCCCATGACAAGGTTACACAAGACGGCTATAGAGTTTAGGCCAATGAAGCCAGTCAGTCCTGAGATTATATACATAGCAAACATGACTGCAAACAGTGTGGCAGGGGTATGAGCAACATAGAAGATATTTTTGCCATCATTGTGCTTTATAAAATTTGCATAGGTTTCTTCTATTTCAGCCTCAAACTGGTCCTGATAACGACGGCAGAATTCATCTCTACCCATTTTTTTTTTTACTGAACAAGACTGTTTAATTGCCACTTCCTTGAGATCCAGGTGTTTTTGCTCCAGAGTGCAGTGTAAGGGTTGTCCCCACCGCCTACTTGCTCCATACTTTTGCAATAGATCTCTCTTGCTCCTGCTACTGCAGCAAGATTATTAGCTTCAGCTGTTGCCTGAAGCATGGACTTTGGATGTGGAAGTTCCTCTCCTTGATAAATTTTAATGTAAGCCTTGAAGTATTGTACAAGATCTTTACAAATGACTTTAGATCCACTTATCTCTTTTTCTAACAAATTTTCTGGGGCAAGTAGCAATGGAATCAGATTTCGAAGCTCTCGTTTAAACTCTTCATCAATATCTTTCAATCTCCCATCAAAACTAGGATTAGTTGCAACTTTAAGACCAGGATTTGGCAAAAGGAAGCAACCAAGATTTGAGAAACAGTTGTGAATGTGCTTCCTTACATTCTGTAGCTCTTCATGTTGACTTTGTTTTACCTGCAATCTCTTTTCAAGGAATTGTTTTCCACCTTCCAAACCATATGAATGTTCATAAGGATAACTCCAGTCTCAAATCAAAAACATTAATGTCTGAAATGGTTTCTGGTCGATTTCTTCCATTGCAATTCTGCCATATTCTGTAAATAATTGCAAGTATTGAAGATCATCTTCTTGAATATTTTGAGACAAATTATATACCTGGACAGAGCCAGTCACAGTGCTCAGAGCAAACACTGTTGCACTATCTTTGATAGTTGACTGGCTATCGAAGGCACCCTGGGTATCCCTCAGCAGCACAGCCACTTTTGTTCCATTAGGTCTCTCGATCACAAACACTTCATTCCAGACGTGTATGCCTGTTGTTTCTCTTTTGCAACCAACCCGCCATGTAAATCCAGTCAATGGTTCATTGTTTCCACCAATCCAACTTTGAGAATCCTTGTTATACATATATCTAAGCATGAAGTCCAGTAGAAATGATTTCCCTTTAGGAAAAGCTCCTGCCATGGATACCACTGCTATGTTAAGGTCTCGTATGTGCTCCTGTAGCAATATCTGCTCCAAAGCTTCTTCATCAAGCTCAAAGTTATGGTCATCTTCATGTGCAAGAACAATCTATACTGGACATGGTTTCTTCATAACCTCATCAGAGTCTACCAGGTCATCATCTTCATAATTCTCACCTAGGAGGGTCCTGGACAAGACGTGGTTAACTCCGGTGTTTGGGTCACTGGTTCGCCTCCGTCACTGCAGCCCCTCGTGTGGCTGCCGCCTCCGCGCTGCCTCGTCCCCCTCAGCCGTCTTGGACAGATTTAAAATTAACTCCCCCTAGAATGCTATTTTATTTTTTTTAATTTAAGTATAGTTGATTTACAATGTTGTGTTAGTTTCTGGTGTACTATTTACAATAGCCAGGCATGGCTAAATGTCCATCGACAGATGAATGGATAAAAAAGACGTGGTATATACATATATACACACATGCGCGCGCGCGCACACACACACACACACACACGTACACACAATGGAATATTACTCAGCCATAAAAAAGAGTGAAAACAGTTTCTCAACTGAACACTGGGCTGAGCTGGTCTTCAGGATGCACTGAGTCCTAGATGGCATTTGGGGCGGGTATCTGAAAGTCCATGCTATGAGCATCTTTGTCCCCATGTTAATCCTCTCTTCCCACCCAGGCCACCAGGATGCTGCTTTTTCCCACCACTGTTGCTATGGTAACTGGCTGGCAGTCTTACATACCAGCCGTCAAACATGCTGAGCGAAGCCCGTTTGTACCACTAACTCAGTCATACTGCGGAAAGCCGGATGGATACACATTCCAGTTGTGGTGGGGGACTTGATGGCTCTGGCCAACGGGTGCAGCCAATGTCCCTGAAGGCGGAGGTGTGGCTGCAAATGAGCAGTAGAGATGGGTCAGCTCAGATCTGGGTCGAGTCCTGCTTCTGCCGCTCAGTAGCAATGTGCCCTTGGGAGTCAATGAATTTCCTGAATCTCAACTTCCTTATCTGGCCAACAGGGAGGGCTGTTCTGCCCCCACAGAGCTGGGGCAGCAGTAAATGAGACCACAGGGGAGTGCAGAAGAATTGTGAGCCCTCACTGTGGTTTGCCATTTCGCAACCACTCTCAGGGTCGAGTCATTTCTCCCAGATGTGCAGGAACAGAAATCAGCGTAAGAAACTGGTTCCCTAAGGAAAGCCCCTGACTCAGCCCCTATTTGGTTCAGTTGCTGAGGGTGGGTAAGTGTGGGCTTCCGCTGGCTTCCAGAGGGCAGTGTGTCTGGCAGAGTTTCTGTCTAGACACTGGCTGAGGGCTCTGCCCAGCCTCTCCCCAGCCTCCTTGTTCCTGGGGCACAGATGCCTTACTATTCCTCAGGGCCAACAGCTCAGGATCCAGGAAAGCAAGAGGGCTTTTCCCTGTTGTCATGGGCTGAACTGTGCCCACTCTGCATTCATATGTTGAAGTCCTAACCCTCAGTACCTCAGGATGTGACTGTATTTGGACATGAGGTCTTTAAAGGGGTGATTAAGTTATACTAAGTCATTAACATGCGTCCTAATGCAATATCACTGGTGTCTTTAGAAGAAGAGATTAGGACACAGACATGCACAGAGAAAAGACCGTGTGAAAACACAGGGAGAAGATGGTCATCTACAAGCCAAGGAGAGAGGCCTCAGAAGAAACCAAACCTGCTGACACCTTGATCTTAGAACTTAACCTTCCAGAATTATGAGAAAATCAATTGTTGTTTAAGCCACCCAGCCTGTGACACTTGGTTATGGTAGCCTGAGCAGACTAATGTGCCTGCCCTTCCTCCTCACTGTAAGTAAGAGAATTCCAGCTCCCATGGGGACCCTTGGAGACAGGGACCCTTCTGGAACCACCATGAAGTGGGACTCTTCATCTTGTTTCCGATTGCTCTGTCTCTCACTGCTCGCTGGCCCCATCTCTGCACCTCTGCACTGGGGTTCCCAGGACCCCAACTCCATGTCTCCCCAAGCCTGTCCAGCTCACATATTGCCCCCAGCTTGGAGAGAGGGACACATTAGGGGCATAGGCTGCAGCTTGTAACACAGCTCTGGGCGCCACAAGTCCCATCTCTGTGACCAGTTCTGATTTCAGTCACAGGTGTGATACAGAGCTCTTGTCCACTGGTGGTTCCCACTCCAGGCTCTCAGCTGCCGGGGGCTTCTCTGAAGCCAAAGGGAACCTACAGACCCTGTGCAAATGAACGAAGCCCAGAAGTGCTGGGCATCCACATCTCTAGGGGCAGATTTCAGGTGAGGGAGAAAGGGAGCAGGGTAATTCTCCTGCCTCTGTCCTTCCTGGACCATCTGAGAGGCACTCCATACTCTTCTCAGGGTTCTGCGAAGTCAGTCTGTTGCTGACAGCGTGATGTTTATAATGCCCTTTACGCAGGCCTGCCTTCCATGTCTCACTCTCCCCAGCCCCTCATTCCTGCTTCCTGGCATCATCTCCCAAATAAACCACCCGCACCCAAGCCCTTGGGCTCTGCTTTTGGGGAAGGCAGATTTGGGCATAGCTTTACCACTTTCCAGCTAGGGAGCAGTATGGAAAGATTTCACTTTCCTCATTTGTAAAATGGGGACATGACTATCTCACAGGCTGGTTACAGGAGTTAAATGAGATCACCATGGTGAAGTGAGTTGTAAACTGTGCAAGGTGATCTCAAAGCTAATATTTGTTATTATTTTTAGTTCGTGGTAGCATAGGTCCTTCCTTCACTGTTCTTTCATTTAAAAAGAAGAAGAAAACCCCACCTCCATGTCATTCCCTAGGGTCCCTTGTGCTGCCAGGTGCAGGTGAACATCCTTGAGGAGGAATGGGTGCTAAGGGGTTGACACAGCCCCGCCCCTCCCCCTCCTTCCCCAAACAGCATCAGTGTTTATCAGTGGGCTTCTATAAAGACAGCTGGCAGAGAGGGCACTGAGCGGAGGAGACACAGGGGTGGCAGGCCTTTCCAGCCCAGCTGGCGTCAGTGCTGTCTGTGTGTCTGGGTGTCACAGGCTGGGCTTGGGGCTTATGCAGGAGCCCGGGAAGGAGCAGGATGGAGGCCTCAGATTTCCTGACACAGCCCTGGCCCTCTTCCAGGAACGCCTGCTGCGGGCTACCTACCTGGCTGCTTCTTGCCCCTGCTCCAAAGGCCGACTTGGCTGTTCCCTGCTCTGGGACCCTGCACTGACCCAGGAGCAGCATTGAGACCCTCCTCCTGGTTCCCGCTCTTCTTGCACACCCTCCACCAGAGCCCTGTGCTTCTGCAGACCAAGAGCTCCTTGAGAGGAGGGCTGCATCTCTGCATATGTGTTCAAGCATCTAGAACAATGACTGTTGGCCAACAGTACAGGCTCGACAAACATTTGTAGACCTACGGCTAAGGTATGCCTGGGGGGACAGTGGGAGGCAAGCAGGGAGTCTTCACTCAAGGTAACTTTGGCTGGCACACAAAGTCCAGAATGCCGGGAGGCAAGTCAGGAGGGGTAGGATAAGGGGTGCGGGGACAGAGCTGCTCACAGAGCAGAGACCTGAAGGCAAAAGGCAACGTGCAGGATGCAGTGTGGGTGGGCTGGGGTCTGAGGGGCTTCCTCAGGCTGGCTGGAGCTTTAGCTTAATTCTGAGAGTTCTTCCAGTGTGAAGGGCCAGAGCGAGTGGGTGGGACAGTCAGAGAAGATGCCCTCTATATACACTTGGCCACCATCCCTACCAGATCAGTCCCTGAGAAGCTGATCCCCCCAGAAGCCAACCAGATCTCTGGTTGAATACTGCTGAGTCCCCTGCAGATACAGACAGGCCCCAATGCAGTATCTATGGTGTCGGGTGCTGGGCAGGGGCAGATGCCACGGATCATTGCTTGTGTGAGGCTGGGCAGTGGGTGTCTCTCTTCACTCACAGAGCTGCTGCCCAGAGCACCCCACAGGGAATGCATGATGGATGGTTGGATGGATGGATGGATGGATGGACGAATGGTGTTGGAGTTGCTGAGATGTGATAGTTAGAGAACAGAGAATGCTGAGGGTCAGTCAGGAATGGCACCAAGCAGTCCTCCCCACACCTGTCCCTCCTTCTGTGCCACCTCCCAACAACGGCACCTCCTCCCTCCCACCTTTCCACATGAGACAGACACCCAGCTCTGTGCATTCCATATTCTCAGACTGTTCTGTCTCTACCACCACTATACTGGTCCAACTTCTCATCAGCCCTTCCCTGAACTGTTGAAATGTCCCCCTGCTGGCCTCTTCCCCCTGCCCACCGGCTTCCCCTCCCAGAGCCATCCTGCTGGAATCTTAGAATGGCCTCACATCTTCCGTGAGCTTCCCATATTCAAAACCAGAGAATAAGAACCCGTGATGGCTTTCTAATACAACTTGGCGAGGCTGAAGGACACGTCCCAGGCTTCCCTTTCTTGTATGTTTCCCACAGGCTACAGGGAGATTCTTGGGAGATTTGAGAGACTGAAGGGAAGCAGCAGCCATTTTGCAGCACGTGGGCATTATTGCTGATAAGCTGATTCATCTCATTGGCATGAAGCAGCAGCTAGACCTGCCATTGTCCCTCCTTCCCACAGAGCCTCTTCAGCTTCTCTGACTCCTGGGCCATGTACATGTGTCTTTAGCTCTGTGACAAAGGTCTGGAATTCTGCAGAAATACTTTGCAACACCAAAACCAACTGCGTGGACATCCTCAGTGCCTTCCCTGTCCGGCACTGCCAAGCATTGTCCATCTTTTTTCTCCACCATCTCTTGAACCCACTGTCCCCTTTATATTCTTACTGACTCAGATCCTCAAGGAGGCTACCTGACCTCCATTCGTCTTCATTCAGTTATTCAACAGTCATTAAGCATATACTGCATGTCAGACATCATTCTAGGCACTGTGAAAACAGCTCTAACCTTAACTTTCACCCTTCCCTCCTTATTCTAAGTGGTGCTTGAATAGTGACCAAAAGGGTAGTGGCAATAAAGCCTGCAGAATAGAGCCTGTGTCTTAGTAGGAGAGGGGAGACAGATAGTAGATGAAATAGGTAAGTAGGAGGCAGGACTTCTAGCTATGTCTGAGTGATGAGGTCAGCAAAACCTCTTCGCCAAATGCAACTATAAATCTGGACAAAACTGACAAAAACAACCATTTCCATACTCTGAAATTGACCAAAGGCACGCAACAATCACTTATGCTTGAAAAACTGCTATACTTTAGGTAAGAACAGTGAGAGTCTGTGGTGTTCTTGCCAAGGGGTGCTTCTATCCCACTTTCCCCAGCTCAGTCCTCACAGAGGTTCTGCCAGGGTGGGGCACATCATGGGGACCAGCAACTTTGCTGACGAAGTCAAAAGTGGCTTATTCAATTTTGAGCAGTGGGTGGTGCCTACACCCAGAGGCATTGTCAGTGGAATAGACAATCTTGGCAGCAAGTGAATGGGGAGAACTAATGCTGTGTCTGAGTTTTTAGTCATTGTTGGGGCAAACATGTGCCTGGCTTAGGGTGCATGCACGTGCAGTGGAGACCAGAGAGGGCTCAGGGTACCCATACACTCCTGCCAACCCTAAGACTGTGGCAAATGCAGAGGTAATGTGAAGAGTCCAGCAGAAAGTAAAAGCCAGGGCAAACCTGAAGAACTTGAAAACAATCTGAACTTTGACTGCGTTTCCCTACCTCACGCAGATCTACTGGCAGAGAATGTAAGTTCTACTAGTTCAAGGTTTGAATGCAACATCTGTCCAATCATTGGCTGATCACTGAATTACACAGAAACAGAGGTGACCCCTAGGAAGCCAGTTTAAAAATAAAAGGAAGAATAAACAACAAATATAACCAGAGATATTAGTGACTGCATATTGTAGAGGAGACAGATTTAACAGATTTATCCCAGGCAAGTTACCAAACAATTCAACAACAACATTGTTTAGGTGAGTAAATTAGAATTCAGAGTTCCTACAATACATTATCTAAAATACCCAGTTTTTAATTAAAAAATTATAAGTGTACAAAGGAAAAGGAAAGTGTGACCCATACTTAGGAAAAAGGCCAATAGAAACTCTCTGAATATTCCCAGATTTTTGTATTTAGCAGACAAATACTTTTAAAAAACCCTATGTAAATACATTTAAAGAACTAAAGGGAACATGTTTAAAGAATTAAAGGGATGCATGATAATAATGAATCAACACATAGGGAATCTCAATGAGATAGAAAATATAAAAAAACAAATGGAAATTCTTGAGTTGAAAGTCCAATAATTGAAATGAAAAATTCACTAAAGGGGCTCAGCAGAAGATTTGAGATGGCAGAAGAAAGAATACATGAACTTTAGAACAGAGCTATAGAAATAACCCAATGTGAAGAATATAGAGAAACACGGAACAAAACAATTGAAGGAAAAAGAACAGACTCTCAGAGATCTTTGAAGCAACAATAAGTATGCCAATATATGTGTAATGCAAGTCCTAGAAGGAGACAAAAGAGAGTAACAGAAAAATTATTTCAAAAAAATAGTGGCTGAAAACTTCCCAAATTTGATGAAAAATATCATGTTTCACATGTAACCAACTTAAAAAATCCCAAGCAGTTTTAAAATACAAAGAGATTTATAGTTCAACACTTTAGAGTCCAAGTCTTGAAAGATAAAGAGAAAATCCTGACAGTGGCAAGAGAAAAACTTGTCCCCCTCATCACATGGAGGGGGACATCAACACGATTAACAGCTGACTTCTCATCTGAAACAATGGAGGCTAGAAGTGGAAGGCCATATTCAAAGGGCTGAAAGAAAAATAAAAACCATTAACCAGGAATTTTGTATCCAAATAGCTGTCCTACGAAAATGAAGGCAAAATTAACACATTCCCAGATAAACAACAACTAACAGAATTCCTTGCTGGCAGACCTGCCTCATAAGAAACACTAAAGGAAGTTCGTCAGGCTGAAAGGAAATGACACCAGGTGGCGACCAGCATCCACAGGAAGAGATGAAGCACACAGGAAATCATAAGTACATGGGTTAATATGAAAGACTCTATAAATATAGATTTTCTCATTTCTTCTCTCAACATCTTTTAAAGACTTAACTGTGTGTAAAGCAATAATTATAATAGTGTCCTTTGGGGTTTATAAGACATAGATGTAATACATATATGACAATAATAAAAGGAAGGAGAAGAGAGGAAATGGAACTACCTTGGAGCAAAGTTTTTATGTTTCACTGGAATTAAATATTAATCTGAAGTAGATTAAGATACAATGCATATTGTAATCCCTAGAGCAAGCACTAAGAAAATGACACAAAAATATAGTAAAAAAAAAAAATTAAAAATTAAAGTGGTATACTAGAAAACATCTAATACAAAGAAGATGGTAAAGGAGGAACAGAGGAATAAAAATAAAGGAGACATATAGAAAACAAGTTACAAAATGGAAAATGTAAACCCAATCATATCAATAATTTCATTAAATGTGAGTGGTCTAAATATCCCCATTCAAAGGGCAAAGACTGTCTTCATGAACTAGCAAGATCTAATTATATGCTATCTATAAGAGACACACTGTAGAGTCAGTGATACAAACTGGCTGAAAGGAAAAGGATGGAAAAAGGTATGCCATGCAACAGGAACCATAAGACAGCTGGAACTGGCTATATTAATATAAGATAAAATAGACTTTAAGAAAAGAAACATTACAACAAAGAGGAACGTTTTACAACGATAAAAGGGTGAATACATCAGGATGCTATAACAATTATAAACATACACAGACTTAACAAAAGAGCCTCAAAATACGTGAAGTAAAAAGTGACAGTAGACTGTTGAATAATAAGAGTTGGAGATTTCCCTACACCAATCTCAATAAATGACAGAACAACTAGACAGAATATCAGTAACAATATAGAAGGCTTAGACAACACTATTAACCAATTTGACCTAAGTGATATATATAGGACACTCCTTACAATGACAGCAGAACATACATTATTTTCATGTACATATGGAACATTCTTCAGAATATGCCCTAAAATAATAAATCAACTGGTGAGTGTATAAGCAAAATGCACATCCATATATTATTCAGCTAAAAAGGAACAACTACTGATACACACAAGAACATGAATGAACCTCGGAAACTTTATGCTAAATGAAAGAAGCCTGATGCAAAAGACAACATAGTATATGGTTCTACTTATATAAAATGTCCAGAAAAGGCAAATTTATAGAGACAGAAGGCACATCAGTGGTTTCTCAGGCTTGGGGGCAGGAGAGGGGATTAATTGCAGATAGTCAGGAGGGAATTTTTCGGGGTGATAGAAATGTCTAAAAACTGGATAATGGTGATGGTTGGATAACTCTATAAATTTACCAAAAATTATTTAATTATACACTTAGAATGGGTGAATTTTATCCTGTGTAACCTACATCTCCATAAACTGTTAAAATATAGAAATATATGAGATAATAACAAATGCTATGAAGAAAAATAAAGCAGAGAAGGACAGGAATGTCAGGGCGGGATTCAACTTGTGCAGTCATTGGTGTGGTTTGCCAACCCTAACCCTAACCCTCCCTTCCAGGCATGTGGTCGGACTGTACTTCCTGGGCCCCTCGTGGGTAGTTGGGGCAATGTCCAGGCTGAGGGTTTCACTGCTGACACGAGACCCTTCTGGAGCTCAAACTCTCCCTTTGCTATCTGGCCTCGCCACCAGCAGCACTTGAAATAATGGTTGTTCCATTCGCCTGGGTCTTTGAGTCACTATGATGGGCAGGTGACCCGTGACCCAGTTACTGTGTAACTTATCCCATTGTGCCACAGACAGGCAGTCAGTGAAAGCCTCAAGAGAAGGTGACATTTGGGCAAAAATCTGAAAGAGGTGAGTTTGTGAGTCATATGGATATCTGAGGGTTAGGGTGCTCTGGAGAGAGGGGAGAGCACGTGCAAAGACCTGGCATGTCTGAGGAAGAGCAAGGAGGCTGGTGTTGCTGGTGCCAAGCAAGCGGGGTACATAGGAGATGATGTGATGGGTAATGTTGGGCCGGGTGGAAGAGTGACATGGGGATCCACTGGGGTGTGTTGAGTGAATGACAGATCTAATCTGATTTAGGTTTAAGAAGAGCCTGTTCCAGTTGCAATATTGAGAATAGATTAAAAGGCCATGGGTAGAATCAGGAAGACCAGTGAGGGCGCCTTTGTAAGAATCCAGGTGAGAGCTGACTTCATACCCAGCTGCCATGACATCCTTCCTATAAACAGTTCTGATCAGTCCTATTCTTACAACTTTCAATAGCTCCCTATTGCCCATAAGAAAGAGTCCAAGTTTCTCAAAGTGACATCAACCTACCTTCCTCTTGTATCACCCACCACTCCCCTTCCTATATCTTCAGTTCTCCTCTCTCTGAATCTCCTGTTCTCCCAGGACATACTCTTGCCTCCCTACCTGGGATCTCGTGGTCTCCTCACATCCCTGTATCACAGCAGGGAGGGGTGAGGGTATGCTCTGGAAGAAGGAAAAGTAAGCAAAGCCACAGAATTGGGAAGGCCTGGAGAAGGGGTGTGATGGAGGATGCCCATTCCAAGCTGCCCCCTGGCCTTGGTCCTGAAGGTCAGCTTGTGGGCCAGGGAACTGGGGACCTGTAGGAATGGCTTCAGAGCTACCTTCTTCTCTGTGGACTCTCTGGCCTGGTATGGGCAGGAGCCGCCATCTTGCTTCCCACTGTGAATCTGACATCCAGTGGCTATTCATGGAGGGTCAGCTAACAGGGAGAAGTCACCACCTTGGCAGAGAACCAGGCAGCTCAGTGAGCAGAAGTTTGGGAAGCTGGGAGCAAAGAGACTGCACCTGGTCAGACCAGGCAAGACAGTGGCACAGGAAAAGCTCACAAGAGGTGGAGCTAAAGGTGGTGCCCATGGCTGGGTAAGAGTTTTAGCACAGCGCCCCCCAGTGAGAGGCCAAGACCTGTAGAGTTGGCCTCTGACTTCCTGCTACATGGCAGGTCCTCAACTTGGCAAAATTATAGGCAAAGTGGTTAAGTGAAGTACAGAAGCTCAATTTAACTCCAAAGAATCTTCTGTTTGCCCCAATTCCCTGAAAATCTCAGTTAAAAGCAAGCTCAAGTTCCCCAATAATCTCCTCTAGAATATATGGGGGGGGAGAGAGAGAGAAGGGAGGGTCAGAGAAAGAGAGAAAGACAGACAGATAGACAAAGACAGAGAGAGGGAGAAGAGACAGGGCTGAATTAGAGAGACCAGAGACGGGGCAGGACACTCCCCTGTGTTGGCTGACTCTCCCGTCCTTTCTGAAGCTTCCGTAGAACGGCACGGCTCCTCCTGTCTTACAAAGCTGCCGAGCTGTTTGTGGTCAGATAATAATTTAAAAATTAATTCAGTCTAAAGGAATAAAGTTCCAACACATGCTATAATGTGGATGAACCTTAGAAACATTACTCCAAGTCAAAGAAGCCAGACACAAAAGGACACACGCTGTATGATTCGATTTATAAGAAATATCCGGTATAGGTAAAGCCCATAGAGAGAGAAAGCAGGTTAGTGGCTGCCAGGGCTGGGGGAGGTGGGAAGCAACTGCGTCATGGGGGTGGGGTTTTTTTGGGGGTGATAAAAACGTTCTGGGGCTTCCCTAGCGGCACAGTGGTTGAGAGTCCGCCTGCCGATGCAGGGGACATGGGTTCATGCCCCGGTCTGGGAGGATCCCACATGCCGCGGAGCGGCTGGGCCCGTGAGCCATGGCCGCTGAGCCTGCGCGTCCGGAGCCTGTGCTCCGCAATGGGAGAGGCCGCGACAGTGAGAGGCCCGCGTACCGCAAAAAAACAAAAACAAAAAACAAACCGTTTTGGAACTAAAGAGAGATGGTGGCTGTGGGACACCTTGAAATTGCCACTGAATTAATTATTCACTTTAAAATGGTTAATTTTATGTGAATTTCACAACAAAAATTTAATTCAATCAAATTCTTTAAATTCAGGTATCTCATGCAATAGCTCATTTGTCGTTTTCTCAAACAATTAGCATCTGTACTCTGAAGCCGGGGACATCTGCTACACCACGGGAATCTGGTGGCTGGAACCTTCCACAAAAGTGTGACGGTGACTTTTCCTTTCAACTCAGATGATGCCATAAACCCAGATGAGAGAAAAATACTGGATATTTTACAGACCACTCCCCCACCCCAATGCACTAGGACTAAACAGAGGTAAAGGCTAATCTCAGCTGCTCTCCACCCCCTATTGTAGAAAGGAGGCTCCAGAGAGGTTAAACGTGCAAGAAGGGTCCCACAACACGTGTCCAGCCCAGAGTGGAATTCTGGCGACCTGGCTCTGTGGACCCAGAGCTTGACTCAGCATCCCTGTGGATACCTGTGCAGACCATAGCAAAGGCTGCTGTGTGGTCTGGGGGCTCTGGGCTGTGTCTGATGGCTCTTGGGCCTGGCTACACACTAGGTTCACCTGGGAACTGCTGACATCCACCCCACACCAATTAAGCCTGATCTCCAGTATTCAAAAATGCCTGGGGAGGGAATTCTCTGGCAATCCAGCAGTTAGGACTCCACGCTTCCACTGCAGGGGGCACGGGTATGATCCCCGGTCGGGGAACTAAGATCCCTCATGCCACGTGGCATGGCCAAAAATAAAAACATGCCTGGGGATTTTTAAAAGCTCCTGCATGATTCTAACATAAAGCCAGGTTGAGTACCACTGACTGCGTTTCTCCTACTAGTATCTGGGATTTCAATCATCACCTGAAGGCACTCAGGTCCAGAGAACGTGAGATGTCACTGCACAAACACTCAGCCAGCACCTGTTTGACTCACCGAGCTAGTCAGCGCTTGTATGACCACACAGCGGTTTGTCCCACTTTGTCTAAGTTACCTCCTGGACATTTTACTGAGGACTACTGAACCATCCTCATTGTTTCTGAATTAACTGTTAGCTGGATTGTTTCCAAGCAAGATACAGGGCAGCCTCAGAATGCACAGCCTTCCCTGTGATGGCCTTTTGTACCCATGGTCTGTGGGCACAGTGATTCTTACAGACTCTGAATGTCATCAGAGCCCTGAGCCACTGGAGCCAGGGTCCCTGCCAATCGTGGTCACGATGAAGGCTCTGTTTTTCAGGCAGACATGAACCAGCTCCCGAGTTCAGGGGTGAGGGCTGAGCCATCAGTCAGTGCCTGGGCCCTGGCCACAGACGCCCCTAGGTGCTCTCAGATTACAAGACCAAGACAGCTTCTTTGGGTGGCCACAAATGAGCCCATCCCTCAAGCAAGAAGCCAAGAACCAAGGTAATCATACACCACATAGAATAAAATAAACTTCTTACCGAAATACCTGGCTGCAAACGTTCTTCTTTTGCTGGAAGCTGTCGGCAACATAACGAAGCTGGCAGTCTATGTGCAAATTTCTTGTATATCCTTTTTATAAAGAGCCAACCACATCCTCAAGCAGACACGCTAATTCTTGTTTTCCAGTAACAGGAGATCAGCATCTATAGAAGAGAAATATATTTAGAATGCCCTTTATCTGGTGTTTTCTTGGGTTTCCAACAAGAAGCCTCACTGTGAGGAATTAGTCCCTTTAATGCAAGTGTACCAGGGATCTTGGGATGGCCTTGGGCAAGTCAGACCTCTGGGTATCAGTTCCCCAAATCTGTAAAATGGGAACAAGAATGAACCACCCCTCAGAGTGAACGATGGGTCAACGAGATGGCGGGTATAAAACAGCAAAGCCCTCCACACGTCAGATGCTATGTTTGATCTTTTCAATCAGATGGCCTGGATTTAAAAGGAGCTGTGTTTTCCAGAGAGCTTCAAAACAGCTACAAACAATAACCTGCAAACGTGCAATGTGACTTCCAGGACTCTCACCTGATGTGCACGGCAGTCCTGTTAGTGGAGAGACAGAGGATGCGGACCCCACCCCTAGATGGAGAAACAAAGCCCCAGCAGCACCCGTGGCAGACCCTCACGTGGTACACTGCTGCTAACAGCATGGCTTCTCATTCTATTTCTGGAAATTTAGCATCATTATTTCATAATTTACAGTTGTGGAAAGTGGAAAAGAAAAATCCTGATTAGGAAACAGCCAAGTGACATTTATGAAGCCCTCAACATCATTGACATCGTGGTCTTGGCAATCTAAGGGACAGGCAGCTCCCGGGGAGGGGGGGGCAGTGTTATCGTGTTTAAATACACATGGAGTTTATACAGTCTGAGAAGCAACTCTTGGTGGGGACACCCAACAGAATGTTCTCCCAACTACCCTTCTTATTTCCTTTGCTTCCCTGCCTCTGCTGTGTTGAGTTTGTTTCGTGTTTGTGATTATAGAACCAATCACTGTTACGCAGATAAAACAAGCATAGCCAGCACTCATTGTTGGCGTGTCCCCTCCACCCTGGGGCTGTGGGCTGCTGGACAGTACTCCTCAGGCTGCACTGGGGCAGTGTCACCTCGCTCCATGCCTTGGTGACCAGGCACAGCTCCTGCTGCTGGTGTTCTGAGGGGAGCATTAGGACAATCCAGTGGAGGGGCCAAGCTGTGCACTGGGGAGTGACCTGGGGCAGCTGGGAGCAGAAGCTGGTGGGTGAGAGCAAAACTGCTTGAAGGGAACAACAAAGCCCCAACCAGAGATGCCGGTGTGCCCTTGGGCCCAAGTGAACGGTGGTTTGGCTTGCAAAGGGAAGCCGGGGCAAAAAGCAGAGTGAGAAGAGTGATGGAGCCCAAAGTACAGAGGCAGCAACAGAGCAGAGCCAAGGAGCTAGAGGAGCGTCACGCCTGAGACCCTTGGAACTGGGACAGACCTAAGAGGCCCTTGCGGACAGAGTGACATCTCTCTGTATACTCTAAGCATCCAGGGGTGGGAGGGCGACGGAGGGGGTGGGGAATGAGAGGAAGAAGCCCATCCCATGACCCCATGACCTAGTGTAGTAAGGGCTTTAGAGTTTAAAAATCTGGGTCCGTGTCCAGGTCCAGGGTTTTTTTTTTTCCCCTAGTAGTGTGAATCTGGATGTGTAGCTGAAATAGGGTTACCAGATTTAGCAATTAAAAATACAGAATGCCCAGTTATATTTTTAGTATAAGTGTGTTACAAATATTTCATGGGACATAATATCTACTATAAAGGTATTCCTGGTTGATATTCATTGTTGATAACTGATCTGAAATTCTGATTTAACTGGGTGTCCTATATTTTAGCTGGTTACTCAGCCTTCTGAGTATCCATTTTAGCTTTGGTTAAAAGAGGATGATCAGGTAAGAATCTTTCAGTTTCTGGAAAAAAAAGACAATCAAAATTGGCTTAAAAGATAAGGGGGTATATTTTGGCTTCTTTAGTGAGAAAGTTCTTGTGATATGGACTTCAGGTATGGTTAGATCCAGCAGCTTGACAATGTCAACCAAATCAGGTTTTTTGGTTTTTTTTTTTTTCTTCCAGTTCTCTTGTTTGCTTCCTGAGGTGTCTCCTTCATCTTCATCAAGGTTGCCTTATTATTAAAAAAAATGCTGGAGGTGGAGATCAACGTGGTGGAATAGAAGGACCTGGAACTCACCTCCTCCCACAGATACATCAAAACTACATCTACATGTGGGACAATTTTCACAGAATACCCACTGAACACTGGCAGAAGATCTCATATAACCAAAGCTGCAAGAAAGATCACCACATAATCGGGTAGGAAGAAAGAAGAAAAAGGAATTGGGATAGGACCTGTGCCCCTGGAAGGGAGCTGTGGAAGAGGAAATGTTCCCTCACCCTGGGAATGCCCTTCACTGGCTGGGAGATCAGCCAGGACAGACAGGGAGCTGTAGAGGCTCAGAGAAGAATGCAGCAGCCAGTTTGTGGCAGGCAGGGCAGAGAGAGACCAGCACAGATGGTCCTGGCCACCTTGCTGCACGTCCTCCCAGCCCGAGTCGTGCACCTGCTGGTGTGCACAGTGGCTGGATGTGGAAACTCGAGCTTCAGTGGACAGACCAGGGGAGAGGACATGATGTGGCTGCATGGAGACGGCCCAAAGGGCCTGGAGTGTGGCCAGGCTGCAACTGGGGGTGTGTGCGGGACAGAGCCCAGGTCCACCTACGAGCCCCATTGTCAGTGCATGTGAAGGGCGAGTGGTTGGCCCCACCACAGCAGCCTCAGCATGCTCAGAGCAGGCGGCTCCACCACCAGGAGATCCGAAAGCACGCAAGCTCTGGCAGGCTGCCCACATGTGGAGGTGGGGCTGAAATCGGAGCCCATTCCCCGTGAGTGCACAACTTGGAAAGCGGGGCTGAAATCTGAGCTGATTCCCTGCAGCTGCAAGATTTGGGTGGAGACGTGTGAGTGCAGCACCTGCAGGACATCCCAGAGGATTACTGGCGCTCCCCTGGCTAGGATGGGTCTGACATCAGCAGTGGTGGGTTTTCTGGGTACACACACTGAGAAGCTGATTCCCAGCTCTCCCATAGAGGGTCTGGGTGAATGACTACAGTGGGTGCTGGTGGATCTGTGCCAACGGCTTTGTCAGCACAGCGCCTGAGGAACATCCGGGCTGATTGCCTGTGTTCTCATGGCTGAAGTGAGGCTGAGGGAAGTGCCAACAACAGTGTACTTTGTGAGCACACACAGTGGGTGACAGGTGACAGCACAGAGCACACATCCTGGTGGACATCTCCTGTGGAGGAATACTCAGTGGCTCCACCCCCAGCAGGAGCGCTCCAGTCCCACCTACCTCCCACTGAAGCTTAGAACCAGATCTGGGGGCTTCTCCTCCAACAACTGGGGAGCAGACCCTGCCCCAACAGGGCTGTGACAACCATAGAGCAAAGAGGAGGCCCTGCTCAACATCCAGTTCAGGCTCTGGTCACCACAACACCAATCACATCCCCTATCAAGGGGATAATGGCCAGCACACCCTAAGGAAAGACATGGCAGGCGTCCATACCAAAAAGCCCTCGCACCAAAAACATTAGACTCACGAAGGCTACACAGGGACACTCCCACACGAAAACAGCCCTTCAAGACTACAGCAGATAACTGTTTCTCCTAAATTCAGAGTCTGAGAAATATAAGTAAAATGAAGAAGCAGAGGAACCGCTCCCAATGAAAAGAATAAGAGACTTATCCTGAAAAAAACAAACAATGAAACAGACCTCTCCAGTCTGCTAGACCCTGAGTTCAAAAAGGAGGTAATAAAAATATTGAAGGGATTAAGAAAGGCTATCAATAGAAACGCAGATCACTGTAACAAGGAACTAGGAGCTATAAAGAGGAGCCAGTCAAAATTAGAAAACTCAATTGCCAAGATGAAGACCAAGCTAAAGGCAATAAATAGTAAACTAAATAATGCAGAAGAATGAATGAGTGGTCTGGAAGATAGAATAATGGAATCACCCAATCAGAACAGCAGACAGAAAGACAAATTTTAAAAAATGAAAGCAATATATGAAACCTATGGGGTAATATAAAGCATGCCAATCTATGCATAATAGGGATCCAGAGGAGAAGAAAGAGAAAAGGGTATCAAAAACGTATTTGAAGTAATTATAGCTGAAAAATTCCCAAACCTAAATAAGGAAACAGATATCCAGGTACAGGAAGCACAGAGGGTTCCAAACAAGATGACCCCAAACAGACCTATACCAAGACATATTATAATTGAAATGGCAAAATTTAAAGATAAAGAGAGGATTCTAAAGGCAGCAAGAGAAAAACAAAGAGTTAGTTACAAGGGAACCCTGATAAGGCTATAAGCTGATTGCTCTACAGAAACATTGCAAGCCAGAAGGGAGTGACAAGATACATTCAAAGTCCTGAAAGGGAAAAACCGGCCATGTAGGATACTCTACCCAGCAAGATAATCATTTAGAATAGAAGAAGAAATTAGTTTTCAGACAAGTAAAAACTAAAAGAATACAGCAATACTAAACCTATTCTAAAAGAAATATTGAAAGGTCTTCTTTAAATAGAAAAGAAACAAGAATCTATAGGAAACAGAAAATCACAATAGGAAAAACAAATATATAAAAGGATTGTAGATCACTTAAGTAAACAAGTACATAGATTTTTAAAAAATCAAAAAAATTTGTGAAAGCAATTATAACTATAATGAGCAGCAAAAGGATAACACTAAGATGTAAAACAGGACTTCAAAGTCATAAAATGTGGAGGAGGGGAGTAAGAAAGTGTAGGGTTTTTGTAGAAAGTGTTTGAGCTTATATAAACATCAGTGTAAACCAAGTAGCTATAGTAATGGCTTAACATACTTGAAAACCAGGGTAACCACAACTCAGAAACATATAATTGATTCACAAAAACCAAAAAGAAGAGAAAAGCATAATACAAAAGAAAACCATCAAACCACAAAAGGAAAAACAAAAAGATAAAGAAACAAAGAAGAAATACAAAGAAACAAAGGAATCAATTGGAAAACAAGGTTCAAAATGGCAATAAATACATACTTATCAATAATTACCTTAAATGTTGATGGACTAAATGCTCCAATCAAAAGACACAGAGTAGCAGACTGGATAATAAAACAAGAGCCTACAATATGCTGCCCACAAGAGACCTACCTTAGGGCAAAGGACACACATACATTGAAAGTGAGGGGAGGGAAAAAGATATTTCATGCAAATGGAAATGACAAGAAGGCAGGGTAGTAATACTCATACCAGACAAAACAGACTTTAAAACAAAGGCCATAAAGAAATACAAAGAAGGACACTATATAATGATAAAAGGATCAATACAAGAACAGGATATTATACTCATTAACATATATGCACCCAATAGGAGTACCCAAGTACATAAAACAAATACTAACAGAAATAAATGGAGAAACTGATAGGAATACAATAATAGTAGGAGACTTTAACACCCCACTGACATCAATGGACAGATCTTCCAGACAGAAAATCAATAAGGCAACAGAGATCCTAAATGACACAATAGAATAGTTAAACTTAATTGATATTTTCAGGACATTACATCCAAAATAAGCAGAATACACTTTCTTTTCAAGTGCACATGGAACATTCTCTAGGATGGACCACATACTAGGACACAAAACAAGCCTTAAATTTAAGAGGATAGAAATTAGTTCAAGCATCTTTTCTGACTATAATGGCATGAAACTAGAAATGAACCACATAAAGAGAAAGGAGAAAAAAAACAATTACATGGAGACAAAACAACATGCCACTAAAAAACCAATGGTAACTGATGAAATCAGAGGAAATTAAAAAATACCTTGAGAATAATGACAATGAAAACTCAACCATACGAAATCTATGGGATGCAGCCAAAACAGTACTAAGAGGAAAGTTTATAGTTATACAGGCCTTCCTCAAAAAATAAGAAAAATCTCAAATAAACAACCTAACCTATCACCTAAAAGAATTAGAAAAAAAGAACAAACAAAACCTGAAGTCAGCAGAAGAAGGAAATAATAGAGGTCAGAGAGGAAATAAATAAAACAGAGATTTAAAAAAATAGAAAAAAAAATCAATAAAACCAAGAACTATTTTTTTGAAAGGATAAACAAATTAGACAGACCTCTGGGCAAGCTCACCAAGAAGAGAAGAGAGAGGAACCAAACAAAAAAATAAGAAATTAAAGAGGAGAAATAGCAACCAATACTGCAGGAAAAAAGAGAGAATATTATGAACAATAATATGCCAACAAATTGGACAACCTAGAAGAAATGTACAAGTTCCTAGAAACATACAGCCCACCAAAACTGAATCAAGAAGAAATAGATTATTTGAACAGACTGATCACTAGAAGTGAAATAGAATCTGTAACAAAAAAACTCCCTGCAAATAAAAGTCCAGAACTGGATGGCTTCCCTGGGGAATTCCACCAAACATACAAAGAGGAACTTATACTGATCCTTCTCAAACTATTCCAAAAGACAGAAGAGGAGGGAACACTCCCAAAGTCATTTCATGAAGCCACCATCACCCTGATACCGAAACCAGAAAAAGATGCTACAAAAACAGAAACCTACAGGCCAATATCTTTGATGAATCTAGATGCAAGAAATCCTCAACAAAATATTAGTAAACCACATCTAAAAACTCATAAAAAGTATCATACAACATGATCAAGTTGGATTAAACCTAGGGTCACAAGTATGATTCAACATATGCAAATCAATCAATGTGATACATCACATCAACAAAAGAAAAGACAAAAACCACATGATCATCTCAATAGATGCAGAAAAAGCATTTGATAAAATTCAACATCCATTAATGATAAAAATACTCTCACCAAAGAGGGTATAGAGGGAACATATCTCAACCTAATAAAAGCTATTTATGACAAACCCACAGCCAACATAATACTCAACAGTGAAAAGCTGAAAGCCTTCCTGCTAAAATCTGGAACAAGACAAGGATGCCCACTCTCACCACTTCTATTTAACATAGTATTGGAGGTCCTATCCACAGCAATCAAACAAGAAAAGGAAACAAAAGTATCCAAATTGGAAGAGAAGAGGTAAAATTGTCACTATATGCAGATGACATGATATGATATATAGAAAACCCTAAAGACTCCCCACAAAAACAACTAGAATTGATAAATAAATTTAGCAAAGTAGCAGGATACAAGGTTAACATACAGAAATCTGTTGCATTTCTTTACACTAACAATGAAATACAGAAAGAGAAAGTAAAAAAAAAAAATCCCTTTTAAAATTGCAAAAAAAAAAATACTTAGGAATAAACCTGACCAAGGAGATGAAACACTTATATGCTGAGAACTATAAAACATTGATAAAGGAAACTGAAGATGATTCAAAGAAATGGAAAGATATTCCATTCTCTTGGATTGGAAGAATTAATATTGTTAAAATGGCCATACTACTCAAAGCAATCTACAGATTTAATGCAAGCCCTATCAAATTATCTGTGACATTTTTCACAGAACTAGAACAAATAATCCTAAAATTTATATGGAACCACAAAATACCCAGAGTTGCCAAAGCAATTCTGAGGAAAAAGAACAGAGGTTGGAACCATAACCATCCCAGACTTCAGACAGTATTACAAAGCTACAGTAATCAAAACAGCACAGTATTGGCACAAAAACAGACACATGGATTAACAGAACAGAATAGAGAGCCCAGAAATAATCCCACACACCTACAGTCAATTAATCTTCAAAAAAGGAGGCAAGAATATACAATGGAGATAAGAGAGTCTCTTCAATAAGTGATGCTGGGAAAACTGGACTGCTACATGCAAAAGAATGAAATTAGAACATTCTTTAATACCATAAACAAAAATAAATGCAAAATGGATTAAAGACCTAAATGTAAGTGTGGATACTATAAAACTCCTAGAGGAAAACATAGATAGAACAATCTTTGAAATAAATTGACGCAATATTTTTTTGGATCCATCTCCTAGAGTAATGGAAATAAAAGTAAAAATAAACAATTGGGACCTAAGTAAACTTAAAAGCTTTTGCACAGCAAAGGAAACAATAAACAAAACAAAAAGACAACCTACAGACTGGGGGAAAATATTTGTGAATGATGTGATTGACAAAGGATTAATTTCCAAAATATACAAACAGCTCTTATGGCTCAATATCAAAAAAACAAACAACCCAATCAAAATATGGGCAGAGGACCTAAATAGACATTTCTCCAAAGAAGACATACAGATGGCCAAGAGGCACGTGAAAAGGTACTCAACGTCGCTGATTATTAGAGAAATGCAAATCAGAACCACAGTGAGGTATCACCTTACACTGGTCAGAATTATCAAAAAGTCTATAAATAATAAATGCTGGAGAGGGTATGGAGAAAAGGGAACCCTCCTACACTGTTGTTGGGAATGTAAACAGTCACTATGGATAACAGTATGGAGGTTCCTTAAAAAACTAAAAATAGAGTAGCATATGATCCAGCAATCCCACTCCTGGGCATGTATCTGGAGAAAACCATGGTTCGAAAGGGTATATGCACCCCAATGGTCACTGTAGCATGCTTTACAATAGCCTAGACATGAGAGCAACGTAAATGTCCATCAACAGATCAATGGATAAAGAAGAGGTGGCATATATATGTGTGTGTGTGTGTGTGTGTGTGTGTGTGTGTGTGTGTGTGTATACATTATATGTGCGTCTGTGTATATATGATGGACTATTACTCAGTCATAAAAAGAATGAAATAACGCCATTTGTAGCAACATACATGGACCTAGAGATCACCATACTAAGTGAAGTCTGACAGAGAAAGACAAATATATGATCTCACTTATAGGTGGAATCTAAGAAAAATGATACAAATGAACTTACATACAAAACAGAAACAGACTCACAGACATAGAAAGCAAACTTATGGTTACCAAAGGGGAAAGGGTGAGGGGAGGGATAGATTAGGAATTTGGGATTAACAGATTCACACTACTATATATAAAATAGATAAACAACAAGGTCCTACTGTATAACACAGGGAACTATATTCAATATCTTGTATTAACCTATAATGGAAAAGAATCTGAAAAAGAAGATATATATATATATAAACACAACATTGTAAATCAACTATACTTCAATTAAAAAAAAGGTGTCAAGGTAATTCAGTGGGGAAAGGATAGTCTTTTCCATAAATGACGTTGTAACAGAGACACAAGGAAAAGAATGAACACCATGCACAAAGGCTAACATGAAATGAAGCATAGACCTAGACATAAGCGCTAAAATTATTATGCTTCTAAAACAGTGCTACCCAATAGAAGTATAATCTGAACCACAAATCCGAGCCATAGATACAATTTAAAACTTTTTAGTAGCCACATTAAAAAACATAAAAAGTAATGGGTGAAAATAATTTGGATATTTTATTTAAGCTAAAACATTCAAAATACTATAATTTCATCATGTAAGCAATAAAAAGAATATTGATGAGGGAAAAAAATGCTGAACACCAACTTCAGGAGCTAATATTTCCTCCTGCATGTCTAGAGGTAAGAAAAAACATATCTCCCAGTGTCTCTCTCAGAAGCGCTGGGAAGGTTTCCCTCTCTATTTCTCCAAACAGCTCTTCCGTCACGGCCTTGATTGGGCAAACAATCTTTCCCTGAAACGATCCTGATGGTTGGGGAATAAGATGCGTTGATTGCCTAAAGCAACCTGGTCTCATCCCAGGAGCTGGGTGGAGTTGGCTTCCACAAAGCACCTGTGCTGGTACAGGATCTATGTAGATGCTAAAAATAGATGTCAGGGTACTGTGATCAAGGGGAGCGGGGAAGGGCTCAAAAAATACAATGCCCACTGCAGGTTGCTCTAAGATAAATGACACTGACCCCCCAGGCGTGCGTGCGTGTGTGTGTGTGTGTGTGTGTGTGTGTGTGTGTGTGTGTAACAATGTTAGTTCTTCCCCTTGGACGTGTTGATTGCCCTTCCTTTCCTCCCCAACCCCTACCCTTCTCCTGGCTACCCAATCTCAGCTCTGCCATTACACAACAGAGGCCTCCCTGGAAGGCAGTGAGCGGGGCCTCTGTCCTGTCTGTGCCACAGGCCCTGGGCAAGTCCCTGCCCCTCACTGCCCACCTGCATCATGGGGGGAGTATATATGTGTATGAGTGTGAGTGTGGGAGGCCTGATTATACCCGCAGGGCTCTGGTTGGAGGAGTGACCTTCACTGACCTCAGCCTGCAGCAGGATGACAAGGCCCTGGGGCGTGGGCATCTGCTTTGGGGAAAACATGGGTGGAAGGGCAGGTACGGTGGGTTCTGCTCTCCAGCTGGGGGAGAGCGACCTCAGGGCAGAGCGGCGGGGAGAACCGCTCTCCAATCACCTACCCCAGCCCTTGCCTGCCCCTCACCTGCCTTTCTCAGCAGCTGTGCTCCAGTGCAGGCCACAGCCCAGCTTAGCTCAGCACAGTAGGGGCACAGCTTCCAGGCCTGCCGTGAAGGGCAGTCTTGGAGAGCAAGCTGGGGGATGACTCAGCCAGGAGCAGCTCTGGTTGGTACCGGCCACACAGCAAACGGGCTCACCGTGGGGGTGGGTGCTGGGAACACCAGGTCTTCCTGAACTCAGGCCAGTGTGCCCTGTACCTGGGCATCACCCCACCCACAGGCATTATTACTAATGACAGCTAGCACTGAGTAGGCACTGACTGTAGACCACGCACATTAACCTGACAGCACCCAGAGGTGAATATTTCAGTGGAATTGCGAGTCATCCCAAGTCACACAGTTTAACATGGCGAAGATGGGGGTGTGATTCAAACCCAGATGGCTCTGGCAGTCACTGCCACCGCATTCTCCAAACTTAGACAGAGGGACCCTGTTGTCCTGGACTGGCCTAGGTGTTCACCCTATGCTTCCTCATTCATCTCCCACAGGGCCCCCCGCTGCCAGCGTGTGTGAGCACGGGGTAAAGAGCACCCCATCACCGTGTGGGCATCTGGGCCCGGCAGGCAGGGGGAGGCCCAGGCTTCTAGGAAAGCTGCCTGGGTGTTGCCCAGCCAGGGGTCTGCTCACCTGGTACAGGGGAGCCGGACACCTCCATTTCCGCTGCCCAGAGCCTGCCGGGGGTTCCCTCTTCAAGACACTGCCTGGAGGAAGCGACCGGGCTCCCTTCCCCCTCTTCTCACCCCGGAGGCCCTGCCATGGCCTTGGCCCTGCCCCCGGCCCCCATGTGACCAGCGGGAAAGGGAGGAGGGCAGGACAAGGAGGAAGCTGCCCAGGCCGAGCATCATCGGTCAGATCCAGGCTCCCTGGCTCCTCGGGGCCTCTGGGGATGGTGCGTTGATGGCCGTCCCTGGCCTGCTAAGAGGCTGCAGCAATCTCGCCTCAGGAAACGTTCCACGGGTGAGGCTGACCTCCGCCAGGAAGGGCTGTGACAGGGCGGCTCTCGGTCTCTGGCCTGGGGTTTGACTTGGTACAGAGCGCCGCCTGGTGGGCACCAGCGGCACTGCCTCCCCCGGCCCTGGACCCCTCCCTCGCAGCCCCATCTCTGCATCCTTCCCCGCCTCTGGACCCGCAAATGCCAACTCGCCCCACCCTCATCTGTAGCCTCACCTTTCTTGGGGCCATGCGCGGCTCTCGCAGGTTGTACAGGATTCCTGGGGCTTCCTATACGGTCTTCCTCCGAGCAGCTGAATTCCGCGCAGCTGATCCAGTCCTGTCTGGAGTACAAGGAGGAAGTTGGGGCTGGAGAAGTCATTAGCAGCGGAGGAGCCCTCAGGTGGCAGAGGGAGGAGCTGAGCCACTTCCCAAAGTTACGGCCTCACCCACATCTCCCCACTCCGTGGACTGGGAAGCAGGTCAGAAAGGTTCAGTCCACTTCCCAAGGTGACAGATTACATCGCTGAGATTTGAAACCAAGGCCCGCTGATTCGAAAGGTTTTGAAAGTCAAGGCCAAGGAGGGAAGCAGGCAGATGGTCCTCAGTAACCTGCCTCCCAGTTGGGCTCTGGCGGGCAAAGAGCCCCCTTCTGCGAGAGTAGACCGGCCTCCCCCTCACCTGGTCTCAGAGTGGCTCCTCACTCTTGTTCTCCCTGACCAAGGCAGGTGGGGAGCTGGCCATGGACTGGTAGCCTTGGAAGCCTGATTCGGCATCTGGGCGGAGTGGGGCCTGGGGTGGAGGCTCGGCCAGTTCAGCCTCAGGAAGGTGATGATGGCAGAGGCGGGTGATCGCCCATCCTAAGCACTGGGATAACCTCTCGCCAGTCCTTGGAGACTGCTGAGAGTGGGGCAGGGTGGGCCATGGTGGAGGGGAGTTGCTGGCACAGGTAAGGTGGCATACATCCTGCTGCAAGGCCAGAGCTCAGGGGTCCTGAGGAGCCAAGTGTAATGTCCTGCTCTTGGACCTTCCCATGAGGGACTCAGTTGGAAAGCAGCAGACTAGGCCTCCTCTGTGCTTGCACTGCGGAGGGCTAACTCTCTGTTCAGCCCTGCTGGGGGAGGCAGTGGAGCTGGTGTGGAAGGAACGAGTGGGCTGGAGTCAAGCAAAGTTGAATTTGAGTCCTGCCATGGACACTTAGCTGGGTCACTGAGTAAGTTACACTGTTTCTCTCTGCACCCCATTCCCAATCTGTAAAATAAGGATAATAATACAGCTGACTCCAGGGTCTGTTGTGAGAATTAAGGAAAGTAAGTCATGCAAAGAACTCTGCTAAGTGCTTCCCGCTGGTCCTCACAGCCACGATGCACCAGCACTTAACAGGGATCCAGGAAGGGCTCATTTCCTGCATATTTCTCCATCAGCGGCCTCAGCATTAATTAGGGCAGGGTTCGGTTCTTAAACTGGGTTTCCCGCACAGTTTAATAAATTCTGCATTTTAATTTAACACAATAAATTAAAAAGTAAGCTCTTTTTAGAAGGTGGGATTACCACCTGACACTCAAACACTCCCAGGTGATTTTAATGCCTGAGTTTGCATTTGTATTAAAACCAAATTGGCAGCAAGTGACGGAGAATGTGTCTGTCGTTAATGTTTGGGCCCTGGTGAAGTGGGTTCCTGGGGGAGCCAGCAGCCAGATTGTGGCTGCCTCTTGGGAGAGTTTTCTGGGGCCTCCCAGGTGACTGGGTGGGGACCCACAGCCCTCACCAGGAATCAGTCATCATCACTGAGATAACTGGCTTCCATGAAATTAGGGTTCTCTATAGGGGCTCTGAGGGCTTGGAAGTCCCCAGAAATCAGGGTGGCCACACAAAAATCCTCTGGAGGCCTCTGTTCAGTGAGCCATTGAACCCCAGCAGTCACAAATTCAGCCCGAACCACACTGTAAATCACATTTAATTAAGAGTTCCTAGGGGATATTTTGTTTTTACCTAGCAAAGTTGTTCTGTTTTTCTAGTTGTTATAAGTTATAAGCATAGGGAGGCTACATATTGTTTTATGAGTGTATTGAAGTTGATGCTGGAGCCCAGGGGTTGCTTCCCCCTTCTTTTGGAGAGGCTTCCCATTATTGGGTAGAAGAAACACAGAACTAATTATAAACGGGTACTGAGCAATCCTGACTGTAATTGGCAACTATGGCCACAAGATGGCGCCCTCAGCACACTGCTTCCGGCATTACTGGGTTTTCCAGCTGCGCATGGCCACCAGTCTGAGGAGGCCCTTCCTCGGAGGACAGGCGGTATCTGCCTCAGGGGGCTCAGGGGAGTCACCTGCAGAGCACACAAGGGAAACACATACTTCTGGGGGGGTCAGGGCTGGGACCAGGGTAAGGCAAGTGAGGCATCTACGGTGCAAACTTTAAGGAAGCAGTGAGTGCCTCACCCTCGTCCAGGCCCTGGGTCTACTGAGCTGGGATGTGTATGTGAGTAGTGACATGGGCACTGGAGAATGGTCCCCAAGACCTTAGGAGAGAGGAAGATGCTTTTGCCATAGCTCTGGTCAGGTGGGGCCCTCCTAGCTGGGGCACTAAGGTCCCTTGTCTCCCCAAGATGGTATGGCCAGGGAAATCAGATGTACTTTCTGGGAGGGAATTAAGAGGAATGGACAAGGTGCTCCCCATCCCGGATCCCACTCGAATCAGAGGCGTGTGTGGTGAGCAGAGAGGCCAGCAGGGTGTGGCAGCTGAGCAGAGCGCTGGCCTGGAGGCCCCTATCCCGCCTGCAGCTCAGGCTTGCCCCAGCCTTTCATGGCTCCCACTGGATAGAGGAGGAACAGCTGTGCTCCAACAGAGGCATGAGACCCTGGCACCTGTGGCAGGTGGGTCTCTGCCCAGGGTCTAGGTCCTCGGTATCACCGGTGACACTGCCCACAATGCAGTGGGCAGTGTGGCCCCTGGAAGCTGGGTGAGGAGAGCTGATTTGTGAAGGAAGCATGGGATGCCAGGTATACAGGTGGATGTAGAAATCAGCAAACATGTTGGTATGTCTAAATCATCGTTATGTATAAAAGAAATGAGCGTAATGAATTAAGGTGGGGTGTGAAGAACAGGGTGGAACTAAAATCACATACGACACAATAGCCAATACTGAACACAGTAACGTGTGCAACAAGAGTGGGGAGAATCAGAGCATTCTGACTTCTGGGTACTTGGGGCTTTAGCTCCGGACGAGCACAGTCCAATACAGATATACTGTGGGCCACACATGTAATTAAAACTTTTCTAGCAGCCACCTTCAAGAAAGAAGCAGAAAGAAACTAAAAAATTAGTTTCATATTTTATTTAATGCAATATATGCAAAGTTTTATAATTTCAACATGTAATCAATATAAATATTATTATTGAAAGATTTTATGTTCTTTTGATACTAGTTCTTCCAAAATCTGGTGTGTAGTTTATATTTATAGTGCATCTCAATTTGGATGCTAAATTTCCATTGGAAATAGTTCATCTATGTTTAGATTTCATAAAATTTAGAGTTGAAAGAGATGATTCCCCTATCCAAATTGCTCCAGACATCTGTCAAAGCTTTTCAGTAACTGTACTGTGTATCAATTTTTAAATTAAAATTTAAATTAATTACAATAAAACTTTCATTGTTTGGTTGATCCCATTTCAAGCACTCAGTAGCCACAGGAGGCTAGTAGCCCTACTGTATTTCACGATGCAGCACTAGACATCTTAAAGTCAAGTATGCATGCTAAAATTTTAAGAGTAACAAGTGAAGAACAGAGGTAGAATGTATAACTTCCAAACCAGTAGAGGGAGATAAAGACAAAAACAAAACAAAACAAAAACAAAACTATTTCATAAATTCAGCAGGAGGAAGAAAGGGAGAAAAAAAACTTAAAAGGAAAATCATGGCAAATGGAAACCCCAAAGAAGAAGGTAAAAAATACGTATAAATCTATCAGTAATCATGGTAAATGTAAACAGATTAAGCTTACATATTAAAAGGTAGAGATACTTGTTTGATTTTAAAAAGATTATAGCTGTATGCCAAGATACACCTAAAACACAAGGACAGAGAAATACTGAAAATACATGAATTGGATACACCAGCCAAAGAATAGCTAAAAGGAAACTTTGTAGTAATATTAATATAAGACATTGACAGATTAAGGAAAAGGGTTTATTGAGAATAAAGATTGTCAATATAAGATGATAAAAGAAACAAGTCACAGAGATGCGAAGGTCTTGAATCTATAAACACCTAACAATAAAGCTTGAAAGTTAGAAAACAAGCAAACACAAACCTATGACATAATGAGGAGAATTTGACAAATTCACAACCTTAGTGGAAAACCTAGAGGTCATCCCGACCTACTCCATGCGTAAGCCTTACAATTACTTCTACTTCCAAGGTACATGCAAATCCGTCCTCTTCTCTCCATCCCCACTATTATCCCCCTAGGCAGGCCACCACCATTTCTTTTTTTCTTTTTTCTTTTTTTTTTTGGTTGCACCGTGTGGCATGTGGGATCTTAGTTCCCAGACCAGGGATCAAACCCGTGCCCCGTGCAGTGGCAGTGCGGAGTCTTAACCACTGGACAAAGAGGGAAGTCCCAGGCCACCACCATTTCTTGTCTGTCCTTATACAGGAACTTCCTCACTGGCTTCCACACATGCCCTGTTATCCCCAGGCTGTTCTTCATACAGCAGTAAAAAGTAAATTGGAAAAATATTTTACTGTTAACATGCTTCCCATCATGCAAGTCTCAAGTCCAAACTCCCCTCCAGATCTTAGAAGGGCCCCCCAGAGGGCTCCTTCCCTGCTTCTTCCACTTGTCCCCACACCCTCCACTCCCCACACACCTTGCCAGCATTATGCTCTGGGTGTACTGGCCACTTAACTCCTTTTCTGCCCCAGGCCCTTTGCATCTGCTTCTCCCCCTTTTTGAAATTCTCCACACATAGTCTCTCAATAAACACTTTCAGTTTGTTGAATGAACAAATACATACTAACCTGTTAACATAGGGATTTTAAAGGTCCTTATTTAATAGCTGAGGCCCAGAAAGACTGAGTGTATTTTTCAATATAGCATATTTGGCTATAGGGATATAAACCTAGTGGTTCCAGCAAATCACCAGAGATGAGCTCTGGCTGGACCATTGTGGGCTACACACATGGTGCTGCATGCATCACTGTGTCCAGGGCAGAGAATAATTTTATCTAATGGGCCTTGGCCATGTGTCCATCCACTGCCAAGAGGAGAGATCAGCTCCAACCAAACCCATGGAGTGAGAACGCATGAAGAGAGGCTCCCTAAACAGCTATATTTGTAATAGCCCCAAACAGAAAACATTCAAGGTAAACAGGCAAATAGTTAAACAGTGGTCCATCCATGCCATGGAATCCTACTCAGCAATAAAAAAGGAAGAACAATTGATACACACAACAACATAGAAGGATCTCAAGGGTATTATGCTGAGAGAAAAAAGCCAATCTCAAAAGGTCATATACTATATGATTCTATTTATATAACATTCTCAAAATGACAAGATTGTGTACATGGAAAGCAGGTTAGTGGTTGCCAGGGGTTAAGGAATCCAGAGGGCAGGAGGTGAGTGTGATGAAATAATTCTGTATCTTGGTGGTTACAGAAATCAACACATGTGATAAAACATCAGAGAATGATATCCATTGTACGAACACCAGTTTCCTGGTTTTGATACTGCACTATATTTACTTGAGATGTAGTCATTGGGGGAAACTGGGGAAAGGGCATGTGGGACCTCTCTGGATCATTTTTGCAACTTCCTGCGAATCTATTATCATTTCAAAATAAAAAGTTTAAAACAGAATACAAAATAGTGAATACTCACTAAGAGCACCTATATACATTCCTAATTTATTATGTATTGCACATAGAAAAGTCTTCTTAGGATGTTAAGACTTTGCTAATATATATTATTTATCATACTTTTAAAGATTTCTCTAAAGATCAAAAGGCAAAACATATATAATAATTAGTGAATATAATTCCCCTTCTCCCATCAAGAGGCGGGACGTGATGCTGAGACATTTCTGCACATAGCCCCTAAGAAGCCTGTCAGCTTCACTTTCTCTCCCAGGAAGTCAGCTGCTCTGTTGTAAAAGGCATGTGTTAAAGTCCAAGAGTGATGAGAGGCCATGTGGGAAAAGAGAGGCTGCCAGGAGCACTGAGGCACCAGTCGTGTAAAGCTTCCTGGATATTCCAGCCCCTCCCAGCCTCCAAGTGAATGCAGGTGGCGGCTCCCAGCCCACACTAAGTGGAGCAGAAGAACTGCCCAGCTGAGCCCTGCCTGCTTCCTGTCCCGCAGAATCATGAGACGCAATACACAGCTGTTATTTTAAGCCATTATATTTTGTCATACACCAGTAGATATCTGAGACACTCTTTGATAAAACTTGGAGAAATTTGACAATTAAATGTTTGATTGAGCACCTACTGTTTGTCAGGTTCTGTGCTTGGGGCAGGGGCTACAGAATGAATAAGAAAGAGTCCCTGACTCAAGAGCTCACAGATGGAAAAGCAAGGAGGCAACTCTAACAGTGATTTGCAGAATGGATGAGCAGGGGGGCAAGTGTAGGGTGTTGCAGGGGGCAGAGGAGGAGAAAGCATTCTATCCCAGAAAGGCAGGAACCGGGATAAGATGTCTCTTCCTGTTGCTTCATCCAGCAAGAACTACCAGGGGCACTTTGTGATATTTCCCTCTGGTATCTTATGTGGGCGGATTTTGCCATAGATGCAGTAACGATGCTGATTATAGATAACGTCAAAGACTTACCATGTGCCAGGTGCTGTGAATCGCAATTGTTGTCCTCACAACCACCCACGAAGAAGGATATTGCTAGGGTCCCTGTACCAATGAGAAAGTTGAGGCTTAAAGAACTGAAGTTAGTTGCCCAAGGCAGCTAACAAGGGACAGAGGCAGAACTCAAACCCAGGTGCTCTGATCCCAGAGCAGGTGCTCACAGCCATGATGCTGCTAATCTGCTTTTTAATTGAACATTATAAATCAAGCATTTCTTCATGGTGCTAAAAATAACATCTGAAATGGCATATTATGGACTGTATAATAGGTTATTTTAAGGTCTTCTGAAATTGAACATTTCACATTATTTCCAACATGCAGAGAGTGCGTTTTCACACAAAGATTTGCTTTTGCATTTATGTCCCCCCATCATTCCATTATTTTAAAAAAGATTTGAGGCCAATATGAAACAAGCCTTTTCTGAATAGTGGGTCATTTCCTTAGGATAGATTCACAGAAGGGTAAATAAAATACTCTAAGTTTGGGGTTTCCTGAAAGGAATGTCTGGAAGGAAAGGGCAATCTCTGTGGGTCATAGTCACATCCACCCATATTTGGAGCAATCATTCCCACATTTCATGGCTCTCTAGAAGCACAGAGAGGTGCTTCTGCAGAGGACCCAGCCATCATGAGCTGTAATGAAACTGCCTGTCAGTGTTCCCTCAGAACTTGAAGTGAACCTGCGGCTGAGGTTTGAGAATTCAAATGTGCTCTCTGGGCTGGTACCTCTGTGTGTGAGCGGAAAGCAGAAGTGGCCTGCCTCTCCGCCTCTTCCCCATACTTCAGAATCAGGCCAGTCTCTGCCATGGCTCTGGTGCAGGCAGCTTCCCAGGGTCTCTGGGGGAGCCTGGCAGTGGGTGACCATGGGTTGTTTGGGCCACAGGTTCTATTGGTAACTGATGGTGGGGATGGGGACACCTCTCTTCAGGAGCAAGCACTGCCACTGTGCCTGCACATCCTCACGGACGCCCCAAGAGGCTGAGGGGCAGCGATCAGCAGCCCCTTTTTAGAGATGTGAAGGCGAAGGCTCAGAGAGGCGTGACCCGCCCTGTCAGCACTGCTGTTTCCCAGCTCTTTTCCCCTGTCCTCCATGAAGAGCCCTGGCTGTCCTTCTAATGAGTCCTACAGCCCCTGGGACCACACTGGCCCTGGAGCATGGGAGGAGGAGGCGTTTCTCTCCATTTCCCCCTAGTTTCTTATGTGATGTAATGGTAGGAGCAGCAAGCCTCTGAGACAGTGGTATGCTGGTAAATGCTTAACAGTCGGTTCTCAACAAATGCACCCACGTATCCATCTGCCTACGTTTACTATAAATTTTACTGATGTAAAGTATGTGTAGCACATAATTCACAAATAATAAGAAAAACATACAATTTTCTGTTGCAAATTCCATACAGCCAATTGATTCTTGTAGAATACTTTTATTAATTTTTGCCAAACTCTTGACTCTGTACCCAACCTATATAGTCTCACTTTAGCCATGATTTGACAGATGGAGTTGCATCCTAATCCACAAGGCTCTACCCCATCATTTATAGTCATTAAATCTAATATGTAACCTACTGTTAAACTATTTCTCACCCTCATACAGATTATATTCCTTAAACTGAAACAATTTTCAGCTTTAGCACTATGTGTGTGAGAACTTGACTCCATTGTCAGTGTTCTGAGTGACTTTGCTGAATTGGATAATCATTTTCAGACACTGGAAAAATATTTCCTCAGTTTTTTTGGTGCTATTCACAACGTGATGGGTATAGACCCAGCACAATTTAAATTTAATCTGCATTAATAACACTCTCTCCACTAGTTAAGTCTAGTCAACAAAACAATAATTTAAGCACTTGTTTGTAGCATTTTCCAGTTTCCATGATGTGAATTCTCCCACCATGGTCAATTTCAAAGTACTGGCATGACGTCACTAAATGCAGAGCTGGGAGCTGTGCATCAGGGCCCCATTATAGGGCTTGTCCGCCACACAGATGCATGAGGTGCTGGTGACCTCAACAGCACAAGAGCAAAAGGTAACAAAATGAGTTGATTTTAAGTACTTATTACCTTTGTTTTAAATATGATTTGTTTATTGATAAGTTTATATAACATATAATTTAACTTGAAAGTTTGATGACCCAGGAGTATTTTTCTCCTCCCTGAGTCAATCCTGTTTCTGGGTTCTACAGTGAATATTATGATGGAAACCACCATATCATCAATGTTGTTTATTTGTTTTCTAGTTTATAAAGTCAACATATTGACAAAGCAAGGAAGAGACTTCTGATTAACTAACGCAAACATTTTAAACCACAATGACAGGAATACAATAATATAAGAAACAAAGATAGGTGGAGGAGAGAATAAGGAAGAATAAACTAAGCTAGTATCCTTGTCTTGCAGAGTAGCAAATACTGTCTTAATTTAGTACATAGAAAAGTAAATATACTGTTTAAAGTCAGAAAGGCAATTACTAGAAAGAATTATAAAAATATAATGAACAAAGCTGGGAAGGCAACATTTGGAGGAATAAAATAAAAATATAATTACAAATCAGGAAGGAGTGTGGGAGAGGAAGAAGAAAATAGTGTAAGCATGCTAATTTTCTTATTTTTCATGTCTGCAGGTCTAAAGGTACCATCTAAAATGAATCCTAAAGTAGAAGTCTTAAAGTCGTAATGGTAACCATCGGAAGATCTAAAAGCAATCGCTTTTATTGGTTATTTGGGCAGAGGGGAGAATGATCGTGGACAAAGGGAAACTACTTTTTATGTTCTTATAAGCTGAATTTTATTTCCATGTGTAGGTATAATTTTATAAGTAAAAAAAGAAAACATAAGTACTGTTAAAAAAGCAACTTCTGCTTCCTCTGGTCTAGACTGCATACACTTTGCCGTAATCCCTTTTACAGTATAGTTTGCTTTCAACCGCATGTGCAAACATCCTGAAAGTACTGCAGTCGCATTTAATCCCTCTTTCCAGTTCCCATGGCCTCCGCCTTCGCCCTCCAGCCAGGGGGATTTGCTAGTTACACAGGGGAGTGCCCACGTTTTGTGCTTGTCTACACCACACCTATTCATAACGGGCTAAACATTGCACTTGGCCATATGGTGCATTCTCACCATCTATTCCTCATTACCCTAAATTTATGTGAATGGAGAGGAAGGCCCAAGGCAGTTAGACGCCTTCATCAGAGTCCTACAGTTTAGTGGCTTAATTTGGCAGGTTCCTTTTCTCCACAGTGAAGGATTAAGACAGTTAAGGTAAGATAATATCATCCAGGGCATCGTCCCTCCTCCCCTTCCAGGAAATGCAGTGCTTCCCCAAATAAGAAGTCGATGCCTCAGGCTCCCACCTTAGAGAACCTCAGGGCTCACGGTCCCCTCATCAGGGGGCAGCATGCAGCCTGGAGAGGGGGGTTTTCTTCCCAGCAATTCAGGGGCAGGGCGGTGTGGGGAAGGAAACCCCCTCTCTTATCTGTCCCTTGAGGTCCCTCGAACTGTACTCTGCAGAGAGTAAAGGATGTGCCCCCAGGTAGGGCCCTGGTGGGAAGGGGAGCGTGGCCTGACCTGCCAGCTTTACACACGTATTCTATTTAATTCTCATTAACACGCAATCGGTATGAAACTACTGTAACTGTCTTCATTTTCAGATGAGGAAACGGTCTCAGCGCAGTTAAGGAATATGCCAGAGATCACCTTTTCCCTCCTGCTCTCCCCGACCCGGCCCCCAGCAAGGTCCTTGAGCTGTTCCTTCTTCTGTCAGGGCTCCTGGCTGCTGGGAATGATGCTCCCGGGAGGGAGAGGACGGGGTCCACATGAGCTCAGAGCCTCTGGTGGGAAGTGTGGCCTCCCTGCTCCTGCCAATGTGCGGAGCTCACGCTGCTCTCTTCCGCACCATCTTTTTCTGCAGGGCACATCCGGGAGCTGCGCCTGAGCGGAGGCCCACAGGGGCCACAGGCCAGCTGGCAAGGTGGCTGCTGAAGTGTGGAGCCAGCCCCACCTGCAGTACCCCCCCCCCGCCGCCCACCTGCTTCCACTGTAACTGAAAGCTGCTGTCTGGAGGGGGGTGTGCCAGAGCAAAGGGGCCCCCAGGACGGCTGTGGAAGCGTTGGGCTCTGCACCCTGTGGCAGAGGACCCGGGACCCGAGGAATGACCCTGGGACGTGGAAGAGGGTGCTTCCCTGCCTATTCATCATCTCATCCATCTTGGCAGGAGCTTGGCGGGAGGGAGGCTCCTCCACACGGAGTCATCTGACCTTGACCAAGTTCACACCTCCAAGAACGGAAGCTTGGCCACCCTGCTCTTTCTGCTCCACCACCTTGCCTCTCGGTGCTGTTCTCAGGGGGAGCACTGCTAACCTCACCCAGCCCTTCTGAACCCACCAACCTCAGCCTCCCAGGCCTCAGGGTCCCTCTCCCCTCTTCCAGAGTCAAGCATGGCAACATCTCACTCAGCATCTCCTCCAGCTCAAGAAGAGGACGTGCATAGCTGTCTGGCAGTGACTGGCTGCAGGGCGACCTCTTTGGGGCACGAGCATCTGGCCAGGCTGGGGGCGGTAAGGCTCACTGATGAGACAGCCTTTCCTACCCAGCCCCCACGTGGCTGCAGCCAGGCAGGCAGTTTGCTCAATGTGAGCCGGGCGGGCATTCCTGCCACCAGTGATCGTTCTGACTGGGGGACTGACCCAGTGACCCACAGTGACCTAATGACAGTCACTTCCCACGTCCCATCCAGTCCACGTTTTGTTGGTCCAAGTGTTCACTGATCCAAATGGAGACGGAGAGTAGAGAGCATCTCTGTCTGTGAGGCTGGACCTCCCACGAGGGAGGACACTCTGGAGCTGTGCAGGACCGTGTTCTGCTGTGAGTGCTGTGAGCCTGGGAGGGAGCTGGCCAGAGTCTGACATGTGGAAAGATGCAGAGAGCAGGGAGCAAGGGGCCAGCACCTCCTGCTCACATAGGCCAGGCCAGTCACTTGTTTTCTGTGCCTCCCACCAAAAACCTACCCAGTAAGGCACGTAGGAGAAGCAAGCTGGGAGAGGGGAGATGGGGAGTTGAGGACACACCTCCTGTCCAGACCCTTCCTGAGTCTTTGCTAAGGACAGCAAAGAACAGGCTTGTGTCCAGAAACTGTCTTCATCCTCTGCCCCAGCCTCCCTCCAAGATGTCGAAGCCATGGTGCCCAGACATCAGTGCCAGTGTGCGCTGTCCTCATGTAGCATTTGCTCAGGGAGTCAGTCCTAGTTCTCAGCCTGAGGGTGCATATCAGAGCCTTGGGTGCTGCTGTGTCTACTTCATTCTCCTGGTCACCACCTGGGAATGCTGAACACATCTGCATCCAGCGCTTCCCACGAAACCTGCGCTGGGAACGCTGGCCTCCTGCACATTCCCGGTGGGCCTCCACCACCCTTCCCTCAGGGTGTCTCCCCCTTCCTGCCCATCTGCTTCTTGGCCCCCCTCCAGCGCCATGTCCCGGCACTCTCTGTCCTCTCGGTGATGGGGGAGGTGTTGCTGACTACTTCAAGGTGCTTAGTGCTTTATTCTCAGGTGGCCTAGATACTCTCCCATGTTTTCTCCTAGGAGCATTATAGTTCTAGCTTTTTCATTTCAATCTAAGAAACACCTTGATTTTGTGTGTGTGGTGTGAGGTAGGAATTGAGACTGATTTATTTTCATCATGGAGATCCATGTTGTTTTGTGCTTTGTGTCTCATGAATCTTTTCAAAAAATCATTTCTTCACCGTCCTTAACGCCAGAAGCTGCAATCCACTCCACTTTCAAGCCTGCTTCTCCCTGATATTCTCACTCTGGTCCCATGAGATCTCCCCCAACGTCAAAAATCTTTAGGGAGGATCTAATTTCTATCAGTGCCACGCCAATGGTGTGAAGGCATAAAGGCGCTCGGAATTAAACTGAAGTTTCAGCTGTCTATTCCTACTTCCCCAAAATAAAACCGTTTTGGCATGACAGGTGTGTGGCTGTGCATGGTAGCTGAGATCTGTATGGGGTGTGTGTGATGTCTGTGACCTCCCCAAAGACGGACTGGATCTTATCACCCCAGGCATCTTGCACAGTGTCAGTCATATGATAGTGCTGAGGAGATGGAAGTGGAATAAATGGACGTGGAATAAATGGAAGTGTCAATCGTGAGAGGCCTTAACCAATGTCTTACAGAAGCTCACATCCACAGTGATGCAGTATCTTCTCATCCACCAAAGATAAGTAAGCTTACATTTGCAGCGACATGGATGGAACTAGAGATTATCATGCTAAGTGAAGTAAGTCAGAAAGAGAAAGATAAATACCATATGATATCACTTATATGTGGAATCTAAAATATGACACAAATGAACCTACCTAGGAAACAGAAACAGACTTACAGACACAGAGAACAGACTTGTGATTGCCAAGGGGGAGGGGAGTGGGGGTGGGATGGATTGGGAGTTTGGAAATGGCAAATGCAAACTATTATATAAGGAATGGATAAACAAGATCCTACTGTATAACACAGGGAACTATATTCAATATCCTGTGATAAACCATAATGGAAAAGAATATTAAAAATGTATATATATATATATGTACAACTGAATCGCTTTGCTGTACAGCAGAAATTAATACAACATTGTATTGTTGTATTAATCAACTATTCTTCAATGAAAAAAATTTTTTGAAAAAGAAATATAAGTAAGCTTAGCCTAAAAGTTGTTGAAAGGTTTGAAAGCTCCTTGGGGAAGGCATTCTTACCTATTATTTGTGCTTGCAGAACCCAGCTTAGGACTTGGTCCTGGCAAATCATTCTGCTGATTGAAGTGGGCTGAACAGCCTGCATTTAACTGAATGGTAGCTTATGACTCTTCTTTATCTTTTTTGATGGGCTCCTTTTGAGTTTTATGTCAGTCCTACCAACTGGAGTTGTAGACTCCAACCTCCAGGTATTTTTGAAAATTAGGAAAGTATTTGCCCACTTGTAGTTTTCCAATCTTCTCTCCCTTCTCCGAGTCTCCCCTTGTCACCAGCCATAGCTAGCATTGTTCCTGTGGGCTCCAGGTGTCCTGTGGAAATATTTTCCAGTTGCTCCAGGACTCATACCCTTCATCTCTGAGGAAATACAATTTGCTGGTTGGATTCCCTCTGTTTTTCTGGAGTTCATCATAATCCTCACAGGGAATGTGTAAATACAGTTAGTTCCAAGGAAGTTGCTTTCTCTCCAGGGTTAAAAAAAAAAAAAATCCCCCTGCTATGTAAATAGTCTTCCTTCTTCTTGATCCCAAACTTGGTGTAAAAAATACACTGTAATAATGGAATAGGAGAGTGTTTAGGATGAATTAAGTAAAAAAAAAAAAAAAAAAAAAAAAAAGAACAGGTTATGAAGTAGAATTTGTGGCATGATTTTAAATTTATTAAGAAAAAATTAAGATCAAAGAAATATACTTTGGTAAACATGGAAAAAAAGAATGTAATGCTGTTCTCAGCATAGCTATTGCTTAGCTGTTTAGGGTATTTAGAGTATTAATAATTTTTATTCTCTATTTCTTATACTTTTTTATCATGCATAAAATTAACATGAATTATTTTAAAAGTCAGAAAAATAGCATTAACTTTTTTTGTGCATTGTTTGGAGTGTAGATTATGTCTCTGAAGAGAGTGTGGCAGAGACTGGTAGCCTACCAAAATGCATTTTCCCTAATAATAGGTTAGGGCTGACACATGACTGGACTGCATGTCCCAGCCTTTCTTGACATTAGATATGGCCATGCACTTAAAATGGAATGTGAGCCAGAGATACGTGCCACCTAGAGGGTGGGCTTTTATGTGTGGAGATGTGCTTTGTGCTCTCCCTTTCTCCTTTTGCTGATTGGATGCAGATGACAACAACACTCTAAGGGACAAAGGAGTTTGTGTTCCTGAATTATTATATTGGGCGAATCACCTGCCTACTTGAACAATTGTAGGAAATCATCCTAACACAAGTTTGCCTTATTCATCTCTGTTTCTCTAGGATCTAGCTGGGATCTGGCCCAGAATAGATGCTCAGTGTGAGTTTGTTAATTAGAACTGAACTCTGACTTTCCTAACATCTTCGTCACAAAGCTATAAATAAAATACCACAATTTTGTTATTACTTAGTTAATAAAGTATGATTTCATATAAAATGTGAAAAGCTTGCAACAGCATGTTTCCATTCACTCCTTCATCTTTTGTGCAATTGTTGTCATATATGTTTCATCTACAACGTATATGAACTGGGGATGGTATAAACTCCAAAGTACAGTGTTACACTTTTTGCTTTAAGTAGTTATAGTCTTTTGAAGAAATTAAGAAAAAGTACATAGTTTGTTCATATTTGATCACATATTAGCCATTAATAGTGTTCTTCTTTCCTTTCTGTAGATTCATGTTACCATCTGGAGTCTAGCCTCAAAAACTTCCTTTAGAATTTCTTGTAGTGCAAGTCTTCTGGAGATGAATGATGTCAGCTGTCATTAATCTGCAAATAACTTTGTTTCATCCTCAGTTTTTCAAGGATAATTGGGTTAACAATTCTTTTTCTTCTAGTATGCTAGAGATATCTTTCCATTGTCTTATGATTTCCATTGTTTCTGATAAAACATCTGCCTAATTTTGTTTTTGTTCCCCAATATGTAATTTCTTTTCTCTTATGTTAAGATAATTTTTTATTTCTGATTTTCAGGAGCTTGACCATGATCTGCCTAAGTGTGGTTTTCTATCCATTTTGTTCTTCCCGGGGTTTACTAAGCTTATTTTATCTGCAATTTGCTGTTTCTCAACAAACTTTGAAATTTTCAAATATTTTTCTTCAAATATTTTTTTTCTGTTCTCTTCTCTCTCTTCTTTCTCTCTGGGACTCCAGATACACATATATTATACCATTTGATATTGTCCCAAAGGTGACTGAGTGTGTGTTTGTTTTTCTTCAATCTTTTTATCTCTCTGTCCTTCAGATTGAATAATTTCTGTTCATCAATCTTCAAGTTCATTAACTTTTTTCTTTTTTAATTTGCACTCACTGATCTGCTGTTTGGCTATTAGTAAAAATTTCATTGCAGATATGCTTTTCACTTCCAGAATTTACATCCAAATCTTCTTATACTTTCCATTTACTTCCTGCAATTTCCCACCTTTCAATTATAATGGCTCTCTCTTCTTCTAGGTCCTTGAATATATTTCCAATAGCTGCTTAACAGTCCTTCTGTGATAATTCCAACATCTGGTTCATCTTGGGATATATTCCTATGGATAGCTATTTTTCTTCTTATGAGTCACATTTTTCTGTTCTTTCAGATTTCTACTAATTTTAGTTGTATGCTGGACAGCGTGGATGCCACACTGAAGGGATGCTGCATTATGTTTTCTTCCTTTAAAGGATGATGTGTTTTTTCCTGTTTGACAGTTACATTACTGGAATATCCTTTTGGTTCTGCCAGGCTTTTATTCTTTGTTAGGGCTGTTTTGTTTCAAGTTTGAACTTGTTCTAGTTCATGGCTCCTACTCTAGGCTGTAGTTCTTATTTCTCAGGTTTGGCTTTTCTGGGGTGTAAGATGAAATCCCAAGATGCTCAGGGAGGTCTCTCCACTCTGGATGGTGTGGAACTCTAACACTGTGAACAGTGCCCAATCTCTATTACCTCAGTTCTCAGCCTTGGAGCAGGTGATCTCTGCTAGGTTTCTTGGGGTCTTACCCCACGCATGTATAGGCAACCCTCGACCAAGGACACACACAATGAATTCCCACAAAACACACCCTTCTCAGGTCCCTGCCCTGAAAATTCTGGCCTCTTAAGAAACTTGGAACTCTCTGACTTACACCTTTTTAGTTCAAGGATATTACTGCCCCTGGGGCTCCACCTCCCTGTACCATGGCAGGAAAACACCTATAAGAAGAAAGCCAGGGCAGCTGTGGGGCTCACCTTGTGTATTTTTCTTATCTCAAGGATCAGTCTTATGATGCCTTCTACTCAATGCCTGAAAACAATTGTCTCATATATTTGTCTTTTTTAGAGTTTCCTTCAGTGGGAGGTTATCTCCTGTCATAACTGGAAGCAGAAGTATAATTGCTATTTTTAGATATTTAAAAAAAATTACAGAATCTCACATTTCCCCTCAACAAAAATATATATTTACACGAGCAGTTCATAGTTTTCCTGGCAGCTTCAGTGTCTTAGCATGGTCAACTCTCTCAATAATAATAAATCACATTTGTACAGACATTTTTAGCATTTAAAAGTCCTCTTGCAAATATTGATTTGTTCCTTACAACATTGCATTTGTCTCATTCTACAAATAAGAACCAGACTTAAAGATGTTAATTCCTTTTGGGCAGTAATGAGAATTGCAACCCAGATTTTCCACCCAGGAGTGCAGACTCCGCTAACCTATCATTTTAGTCAACAAATCAGGTACCTCCCTAGGATGAGTCTTGCACCATATGCTGAGAAAATTAACATATTTCTCCATAATGGTACACACTATAGTACAATGGTTCTGGAATATAGTATAACCAGGAGCTTAATTTGTTGCTCTAAAAAAACTGGAGCCCCTTCTGGCTTGACAAGGTGATACTTGCATACACCTCTTGCATGTCTCAAGGTGATCTGTGTGCAGAACCCTTCCAGTTTCCATTCTAGCTTCTTTTCTACCCATGAACGGTCAAATGAGAAATGAGAATTTGATCAGGGATGTTGGTACCTCTGACTACTGTTGGGGAGTGGGTGTGGGGTCAACATGGGCATGTGACGAGGTCTTAAGCTGGACAGGTCTCCTAGGTTGACTGCTATCTACTGGCAAGTTTGCACTGGCAAGAGTTGAGATATTACTACAAATGTTTTCATCCTTTGAATCAGTCTCAGAGCCTTTTGCCTCCCATAAAAGATGATGGTGCTTCTCACTTATAGTTACTCATAAACAGTCAGTTGGTCGCGCGCTAGAAACAGGTGCTGAGCTAACTTTAAGGACCAGGCGTTTGTGCTAACCACTACTCTTGCTCGTGTGGCACAGGGAGATATTGTGTTTGAGTGGACATGCTGGCTGGTCCTACATGGATGATGCTGTGCAGAGAGGATATGAAATGATTCAACCTAATAAGCCCAAAGGAGCAAGAATCTTGATGCTGAATTCCAGAGAACTTCATTCTGTTACTTAAACTTTTCTTTCATCATCACTTTAATGTTACCCACTGATCTTAAGGGACTCCTTTCTCTTTTTTTTGTTGTTATTGCTTTTTTTTCCTTTTTTAAATTGAAGTATAGTTGATTTACAATATCGTGTTAGTTTCAGGTGTACAGCACAGCAATTCATTTATATATATACACATATATGTATACACATATATAGAGACATATATCTTCTTTTTCAGATTCTTTTCCCTTATAGCTTATCACAAAGTATCGAGTATAGTTCCCTGTGCTTTACCAGAGGCTCAGAGAGGAGAGGTGAAGCCAAGGAAAGGAGGAAAGTCCAGCCAGATAGTCCAGGGCTGAGTGAACTCTGCGTCCACTCTTACTAGTTTTCCCTCTTTGCCCTTAGCCCCACCCAGCACTGCTTGACCATACTGCCCTAAGCGGCTTTTCTACAGGGCCCGGGTCACCCACCAGAACTCAGGCAGCTCTGCTGATGGCTGGGAAGTGGGCAGAATCAGGCATCTGTCGACTCTCCACTTCTGCTTTCTCCAGGAAATGAGCAGAAACCCAGCTCAAGTGATTCATAGTGAAACATCGTTAAAGACTGAAGATTCTGGGCTCGATCCTCTTCCCCTAAGCCTGAGGGGCTGTGGCTGGTTATGGGGGCGCCCATGCCATCTGACGTCTCTAGGCCCTGACGGACATACTCCAGGTAGGTCACCTTGCTCTTGGCCACGCTAGGTCAGCCCAGAGGTGGGCATGGGGGTCCTGTCTTCCAGGGCAGGCTGATTGGCCGCCTCCTGGAAAGCTGAGCATGGGAGCACATGTGACCACCAGTGCCTGATCTGGGTTTGTGCGTGTGGGAGAGGAGGTAAGCTGAGGAGCAGGAAGTATGTGCAGGGCAGGTGGCACATGTGCTCAGGGCCACTCCGATGTCTGGGTCTGCTGGGGTATCCCACTCTTGGGGTGTCTCAGTGTCGGGGTGTTTGTCACTGTTGGGCTTTGCTGAGCCAGGCCAGGCTCTGGCACTGTTCCTCATCCTCCTACTTCAGGTCAAGCCCTTTCTCATGGTTCTGTTAAGGAAGGTGACCTGCCACACCTAGGAGAGGCCGGACACGGGCCCGTGTCTGCCAACTGTCCAGGGGTGGAGAGAGGGGCTGGCCGTGAGACTCCCCTGCCCACCCCCCACGTGGGCCTCTGAAGGGTCCCAAACAGAAGGGAGCACTTCAGACTGGTCACCAAGAGATCTGGCTCCTTCCTGGCCCTGTGGTCACTGCTGGGCGTCTGGTAAGTAGGTACCCCTTGGGGCCATCCTTTCCTCGTCCGAATTACCACATCAAACCTAAGCAACATCAATATTTTTGAATTAGCAGGCCCACTGGTTTCAAGAATTAGCTCTTTTCTCCCCGCCTAATATTGCACCTTATGGAACACAGAACCAATCCTTCGTCCCAACCTCTCTGAAGCATGAGGAGCTAATCTGGTAACTAAGGAGTTCGTGTGTTACGTTTTCCATGGAAAGTTTCCATTTTAATATGATTTTTTGCATAGTCATCCATTTAATTGTTCAACAAACATTTATTAAGAGCCACTTCCTGCCAGGCACTGCTAAAGACGGCCGGGTCAGTGGTCAGGGGAGGGTGGCGCCCAGTGCCACAGGCTCCAGTGGGCTGGAGAGCAGAGGGTAAGGAGTAGGGGTCAGGAAGCCCGGGAGAACACATGTCTTCTGAGTGGAGGCCTGAAGGAAGGGAGGGCCTGAGCCATGTGCGTTTCTGAGAAGCTTTCTTGGCAGGGGGAACTGAGAGGGTCAAGGTGCAGAGGAGGAGGCCTGGTGGAGACCAGGGTGGCAGAGAAGGCTGAGGAGTATGCCAGGTGACCTGGCCAGAGAGGGCTGGGGTTGAGTCAGGTCAGGGAGGGCCTTCCTGTCCAGTGTGAGGACCTGGGCTGTAGTCCCCCAGACTTGGGAAGTTTTGAAATATTGAGTAGATAGAGAAGAAAATTTAGAAAAAGCGTATAGGGTATAAGGAATAAAAATTGCATAAGCCCTGTGTGCTGTCACCTCAGTGTTGTTTTAAAGATCGGCAGCATCTTTGAAGTCATCTGTGGGCTCATCCTTCTCTGTCTCTTCAGAGCTGTTGATATGAATTTTGGGTTTACTGTTCTTTTGCCTTTCCTTATTGTTCGACCTTGTATATTTAAATTGCTAAATATGTTATTTGGTTTTGCATGGTTTTGACCTTTGTAAATAGCAATTAAATATTCTTTTAAGACTTGCTGAATGGCCTCAAAATTGTTTCTGATATTCCTCCATATTGTTGCATGTGCCTCTAATTCATTCGCGTTTATTGCTGGATAGTATTCTGTTATCCATGAACATACCTCAGTATTCTCTCCCAATATACTGCCAGTGGGCACTTGGGATATTTCTAGGTTTTGTTTTGTTTTGTTTTCCTATTATGAGCTGCTAGGTGCTGTTAGCACTTGTAAGTGCTAGTGGGGCTCTCCTTGCACATATATCCTGGGGCGTGTGTGCAAGAATTCCCTAGGGTGTATATATCCTCGAAGTAGAATTGGTAGGTAGTAGGGTATATAAATCTTCAGGCTTATTGGATGATATCGAAACTTTTTCCAAGCCAATCGTACCCCGTTACCCACTCATCAGCAATATGTAAAAGCTTCCATTGCTCTACATCTTCACCAACATTTGATCTTGTTAGAGTTTTTTTTGTTTTTTTTTTTTTGCGGTACGCGGGCCTCTCACTGCTCTGGCCTCTCCCGTTGCGGAGCACAGGCTCTGGACGCGCAGGCTCAGCGGCCATGGCTCACGGGCCTATCCGCTCCGCGGCATGTGGGATCTTCCCGGACCGGGACACGAACCCGTGTCCTCTGCATCGGCAGGCAGATTCTCAACCACTGTGCCACCAGGGAAGCCCTTGTTAGAGTTTTATACCAACTCAGTGCAAATGAAAAGCCATCTATGTTTTGAATTTGTAGTTTTTGAATTACTAAGGTTGGGCATCTGTTTATATGCTTATTGGTCACTCTAAATTCTTTTTCCTCTTCAAATCTTTTTCTCTATGGGGCATCTGTCTTTTATCCTATTGGTTTTCTGTAATTCGGTACATATTCAGATGTTAATTCTTTGTTTTTTATGTATGTTATAAATACTTTTCTCTTATTTGTGCCTTGTCTCCTTATGTTATTTGTGATTTCTATTAATGATTGAATTTCTCAGTTTCAAACAAGCTTAATTTACCCATATGTTCTCTTATGATATACACTTGTGTATTGTCTAAGAGATTCTCCTCCACTATAAAGTCATAAAATTATTCTCTTACATTATTACATTTTAAAAAATAATTTTGCCCTTCATAGTTAGTCTTTAATCCTACTTAGTAATGATTTTCGTATATGGTGTGAGGTAGCAGGTAATGTTTTATTTTATTTTGTTCTTTCCATATGGATAACCAAGAGTCTTAGCTCCACAAATCAAAAAGGCCATTCTTTAGCCACTAATCTACAACTCTGCTGTAAATCTGTTTAGTGGGTCTGTTCCTTGGCTCTCTTCTGTCAATGTGTTTCTCCCTTTGCCAACACTAAATAATATTATTAACTAGAGGCTTATAATAAATTTTCGTATCTGGAAAGAATCTCCTCATTTTTTTCTTCTTCTTTCATTCTGGCTTGACATCCTTGGTTCCTTCTTACTTAATATGGATTTTAGAATCAGCTTATCAGGTTCAACAAAACAGGTATGTTCAGATTTTATTAGAAATATGATTTGAAGAGAAGTGATATCTTTAGGAACATGACTCTGCCAATTCACGAACATTGTTTGTTTCCTTATTTATTTAGGTCTTCATTAAAATATCTAAATAAAATTTTATAATTTTCTTTATAAAATTAGTGTACACTTTGCCTAGATTTATTCTTAAACGGTTTATTTTTATATCATTGCCATTGTTTTTAAAAATATGTTTTTTTGACTCTTGCTGACATATGCTCCCATTTTAAAGAAAAATCACTTTCTATGGGTATCAAAGGGAGAAGAAAGACTAGCAGTTAAGAGGCTGTTGTAATAATCCAGGCTGGAGGTGATGGTGGCTGGCCCCAAATTGATAGTAACAGAAATAATGAGAGGTGGTCAGAGTGGTGAGATTCTAGATATTTTTGAGAGAGATTTGACAGTGTTGCAAGCGTTGGGTGTGGGAGAGAGAAATTTAAGATGATTCCAGAGCAACACAGAGACTGGAACTGTCATTTACTCAGCTGGGTCAAGGGTGGAAGGAACTTATTTGCAAGGTGGTGATTATTCCAGAATATCGATGTGGACATATGTAAAGGTGGAGATGCCTATTAGACATCAAGCGGAGGAATGAATTCTTGGCACACCCCCCCCCCCCCAGGTGGCCTTCATGGTAGAAAAGCAAGGCAGCGTGGCCACTTGGGGGAGGGGGTGTTGTTACACAAAACAAACTGAAACACCGGAGTTTGGCGCAGAGAAAGGTTTATCAATCTGAGGAGGCGCCGACTCAGAAGATAGGAGGCCTAAGCTCATCTCAAATCTATCTTGCTACTGGCTGGGGCACAAGGTTTTTAAAGGCAAAAGGGATAGGGTCGTAGCATATGTGATCAGTTCATGGACCTTCTTCTGATCAGTTGGTGGTACGGTAACGGTGATGTTTTGGGAATCTCAATCATCAACCTTCTGGTTCCAACCAGTCTGGGGTCTACGTGCTTGTGCTCAGCGTGTAGTCACCATCCTCTACCTGGGTGGGGGTCTTAGTTTCTACAGAACAACTCAAAGATAAGCATCAGATGTTATCTATTTCCCTTCAGGAGGAACTAGGAGTCCTGTGACTCTCCTGTCCCAATCATTAACTGCTTGAGTCTGCTCTTTGGAACACAGACTAAAGCTTTTTTTTCCCCCTATAAGTAAGAAATGGGGGGCATGGAGGGTCTTTTTCACCCGGGAGGGCCCCATAGGGTCGCGCTCAGTTTCAATTTCCCCTTTCATTTGTTACTCTTCAATCCTGAGGGGAACAGGTGCTGGACAAGATCTTTCTTATTCTCTTTCGAATGAAGTTTTGGATAGAGGGGTTAAAATTCAGCAGAGGAACTCGATTTTACTGGGACCTGGTTTCAGGAGTGGAGATATTTTGTGCAGAAGGGGAAGCAGGAAGATGAGCTCCTCAGAGGTCCTTGAACCACACTGTAGAGTTCACACCCATTTTATTTATAACTAGGGCCTTGCTTTGGTTGTCTCCCTCCAAGGGCTTCAAAGCATCAAAATGCACCTGCATTTTGCATGGGAAATGATGTCTCCAGGCAACATTTCTAAGCCCTCTGCACACCTGTTAAACACTTAAGTCTCAAAGTCCAGATCTGCGTTATCCAATACAATAGCTTATAGCCATCCCTGAAAAGTGGCCAGTCTGAACTGAGATGTGCTGTAAGTTGTAAAATGCACCTCGGATTTCAAAGATATTACAAACAAACAACAAAAGAAATATAAACTATCTTATCTCATTAATACTTGAAAATATTGATTACATATTAAAATAATATTTTGATATATTGGCTTAAATAAAATATATTTTTAAATATATTTAAACAGATTTACCTAATTTAACCTATTTATTCTTACTTTCTAAATGTGGCTGCCCCCAAATTTAAAATTACACACGTGGCTTGAATTTGTGGCTAGTTTTATATTTCTGCTGGGAAGCACCCTTCAGAGAAATGATGCTTCTTGTTCCATGGCTAAGGCTTTTGTGAGGAACATGGTTCAAGAAGGATGGGAAGTTAGAGAAGTGAAAAGTCACTTGTCCTACATAATTCCAAGAAGAAAGAAAGGATGGAGGATAAGAAGAATGGATATAGTGCTTACAACAAGCTGTACACTAGATAGGGCACTGGTATTTGCAATCTCATTTGATCCCCACAGTGAGATCAGTTTCATCACTCTCACTTTACAGATGAGAAAATGGAGGCTCAGAGAGGTAAGGTCCTTTGCCCTCCGACAGTAAGTGCTTTGTCTGGGATTCGAGCCTGGTTCCACCTGATAAGTCTGCATGCTTTGCATTAGGAACACTACCACTGAAAAGCTGACGGAACACTTCTGGAGAGATGTAGTCAACATTTGGCAGGAGTGTGAAAACTGCTCTTCCCTTTTGGCCAATGGTTAATCCTTTTTTTGAGAATTCATCTTCATAGATAATTCACAGCAAACAAAAAGATTGCATGGGGATCCTTTCTCCCAGCATTGCCCATAACAGCAGTGGAGATGCCCAGAGCATCCCATTAATAGGGAGTAAGAGAGTCAATTATGGGGATTCGACCAAGAGGATGCTTCTTGGTCATTAAATCTGATAATTTAAGGAAAAGAGCAACATAGAATGCATTTATGGTATGATGATGGATGATTAATGCATTAAAACTTTGTACATCAATTACAAGTAAAATATACTTGGATGGAAAAGTAGTATGCAAAAAAAAAAGGGCAGGAAACACTTGTTGATTTTTGTATTTTCAATAATAAGAAAATTACCAAGCAGCACTCCAATATCAGATTTTTAAAAGATATACACAAAATATAAAGAGTTATACAGTCAAAGATGAAAAAAGATACGCACACATGAAGAAATTGTGTTATAGAGTGGTCAGAGCATATCGGGAGTTAATGATGTTGAAACCTCCAGTGAGCCCCCAGAGATTTCACTCCTCCCAGGTATTTGGAGGGTGAGGAATAGGGTGGGGGAGTCTCAGCATCTGGAGACCTTCATACAGAGACATAGCCTCTGCCCACACTCTCCACCCTACTTCCACCCCGCATCCCTCACAGTGGCACAAAACCATCTGCGGTTCAGCCTCACCTCTCTGTCTCTTTGCATGCCCTCCCCCCTGGAGCAATTCTCTCTAGCCCATCCACAATCTTTCTTCACCTCCCCTCAGGCTCCCTCTCCAAAGTCCCTGCTTCTGTGAACCCTCTCTTACTATCTCCCACCCTCACCCCACCCCACCTCATCCGCAATTACCAGCTCCTTCCTCCCTCTTCCCTCTGCTCCTTCCCCTTAGTGCTGGATTCCTGCTCCAAAGGTTGTATTTCAGGCATTGTATTACAGCATCCTTTTTCCTGCCTCCTGTCCCCTGCAGGCTGTGAGTGCCTGAGGGCAGGGCTGGGCCCTCTGGGCAGGCTCAGCATCTACCAGAGGGTCTCTGTACGCCATCTGTGACACTCCCTGCTGAGAGCCCCACAGGGACTCCCAGGATACTGCACGGGATGAGGGCCATGTCCATTACTGGCATTCATGGTCCTTTCCCAACACACATCCTCACCCCATCCCTGCTCCCTGTGCTCCAGCCTTGAATCCCACCTTTGTCTCTGAACACACATGCTACCTGGACTCTTCGTCTGTTTCGCTTTGGGGACACCTCCTCCTCATCTCCCAGTGCCCATCCTGGGTGCAGTCTTTTCTGAGAAGCCCTTCCAGACCACCATTCCCCTTTCTGGGCTGGGCCATGAGCCTTCTCTGTGCCCCACAGCCAGGCACCTCCATGCCCAGCACCTACCCCACTGTGTCTGTTTCCTCAAGTCCAGGGTGTGGATCAGGGGCAATTCTGCTCCTTACATGTTTAATAATCAAATGGCCACAACACAGAGAAAGCTGAGTAAAGCCGCAGCTCTGGTGGCTAGCCTGGAGGGTGAGTGATTAACGCTGGCTGTGCTGCTGGTGTCAGCCCAGGAGTGACTGGCCAGCGACTGCCCACCTTGTGCCGGGGCTAATGAACGCTGGACCCCATGGCTCCCAGACAGCAGCTCTTTCCTGGGGGGATGGCGAAACCACAGGGTCCTGCTCTGGGCCTGCTTGCCTGCAATGTGAGGGGGCCATGGCAGGCCTTGTGCTAAACATCTCACAGCCAGGGGTCAGCAACAACTCTGCAAGGCCAGCCAGGGAACCCCTGTAGAGCTGCTGGCAGTAAGAGTTTCCAGCTAGTACCTGAGGTGCCCCTGAGGTCTGTTTTTACCACTGTTGACACTGTGTCAAGCCAGCCTGCAGTGGTAAAAGGGGGTGGGGGGCTTTGGAGTCAGAAAAGTCTGCATCTGACCTTGATTCTGACACATCAGCAGTTTGATTTCAGATAAGTTACCTATTTTCTCTGAATCTCAATTTCTCTGAGTCTTGCTTTCCCCGTCTGTATAATGGGCATAATAATACCTACGTTACAAGTTTTCTAAGATTAGAGAACACCGATGGCCTGTTAGTGATGCTCATTCCATGATGGCCATTCTTACTTAGGAATCATTTCTTTACGTTCCAGTGGAGGCCAAGCCACGGATTAACTCCCTCGCTGGGAGCTCCTGATTATGGGAGCTGGGCTGCATGTTACCTGTGCTGTCACCAGCCCCTGTCTTTTGTGACAGTGGTAGCTCAGTTGCAGCTAAGCTTTGAGGGTCTGGCCAGGGGAACTGCTCCCTGGCCATTTTTGGCAATGTGGAAGTCGGTACACATACCGAGATATAAAACTGGGTCCCTTCCCCAGGACACCATGAGTTCCTATATTTTGTTGCTGTTGCAAAAACCACAGAGGTGTGTGCCAGCCAGGAGTACACGGACTGAAATCAGAAAAAGGAAGTGAGGAGGGCGTGGGAGGTGTTGCCCCACCTGCCTGGTTCCCGCCAGTCAAGTCCCCATCTTAGTCTTCAGGGGAATTCCTGAACTTCTGGAAACAACCTGAGCTGCCTCCTTTTCCTCTTGGGTCATTTGAGGCAGGATGTAGGGCCCCGGCATCTGCTGTTCTCTGCCTGCGGGCACTCTGAGCCCTCGGCTGATGTAAGAGGTGGTGTCACTTGCTAACTGGAGGGGCTTGGGGCTGCACCAAGGTGATCGCTGGTCCTTGCCCTAGAGCTCGGTGTCAAGGCTCTCAGGGCACCTCTGGCTCTGCTCACCCCTCCACCCTCCCAGCCATTGTCTGCAGAGCTTCTATTTTCCCACCTGCCCCTCCTGCGGCGTCCCGCTGCACAGGCTCTTGTTTTCGCCCTGGAGCCTCGCTCCTGGGGACAGCATTCCTGCTCCTGGTTTCTATCTTTATATTTGAGATGACCAAATCCTCACTTCCAGTCCTGTCTCCATGCACTCCTGGGCCCACACCTCTTAAGGCCTCAATTTGGTCCACTCAGTGTGCTATTGTCCTTTCAAACCAGCTCCTTGTGAAAAAACCCGAGATTGGACAGACTCAGTGGACAGGCCAGCAGGGACATGATGCAGAAGAGAAGCCAAGGACTCCGGAACACATCCACAGAGGGCCTTGCAGGCTGACATTCCCTCAGGAAGTGCAGGTAGATTTCAAGAGCGTCGAGGCAGCAATATGCACAATGGGGTGGGGGGGGGGGCACGTACGATGGCTGAAGGTGCCACTGTGAGGCCCTGGACGTGGCCTCACATATATTCACATGCTTAATTCTTCCCACAACCTTGCGAGGAAGATTTTGTTCCCATTTTACAGCTGCAGACACTGAGGCTCTGAGAGCCTAAGTCAATAAGACTGCAGGTTAGAAAGAGAGCTAGGATTTGAAACAGATCTGTCTGATGCTGCTCTGGGTCAGCCTGCCCTGGGTGGGGAGGGGTTGAGACAGGTCTAGCCAAGTAGTCTAGGCTCAGGGTTGTGGTGTTATCTTACTATCAAGGCCAGAGGCTGCCACACATCCTAGACTCATAGGGCCCATTTCCAGATGCGCTGAGCTGGCCTGCTGGTGAGCTTGGCACTCTTGGGACCTGCCCAGCTCACAGTTAACCCAGGGCCTGCTGTCTGGCCTTCAGACCACAGGGTTTCCTGGGAAGCAGGAGAGACCTAAAGTTAGTCCCTCACTCTCTCCCTAACCAGGACCGTGACGCTGGATGAGTCACCCACCTCTCAGTTCTCTAGGCGTCGCACACTCTGGGATTCTTTAGCAAGGCACCCTTCCGGGGACTTCCAACATCTTCCCAGGCCCCCACCTCTCCTGGGGACACACAGGCATCACCTGGGGCCTTGCAGAAAACACACCTGCTTGGGGCCCACCCAGACCAATTAAGTGGTAATCTCTGGGGACCAAGGTGTGCAGCCAGGGCTGGTGAGGATGGCTCTATTTCTAAACTCAAGTGGATTCTTCGTCTCTTTGGATTATCTCAGAGGTCCCTTGGCCTCCTTGTTTCCAAGGTGATCCTTCTAACTGCAGTGCTCGTCACCTACGTGTGGGGTGTGCGTCAGGCCCCCGGCTTGTCTTTCCCTGTTCTACGCCTGGCTTATGCCAGCCAGGAATAACCTTTCTAGATCTGTGCTTATCACATTGTTCTCCTTTTCCAGACTTTCAAGATCTCGCCATTATCTAGAGCCCCACGTCTAGCTGTGTCGGCCTATGTGACTCGGCTATAGTGTGACTTCTCATCACGCCTGCACTCAGCCCTCCCCTGTCTGGAGAGTCTGTCTGCTCTCACTGAGCCGGGTGCTGTTCAGGGTCCTCATCTAGCTCTTTAGTCTGGTTTGTGCAGATCAGGTTGGGATGTTAGTGAAACCCCCTTTGTGCAGCAGCCCCAGTAGAAGGAGCAGGGGAGGCAGGGGGACGCTTCACACCGGCATGTTACTGACGACTTCTTTGTCTCGGGACCCATCGTCCACGGTTTCATGCCCACTTTTTCTTCACTGTGTTCTCAGATGCAGAGACAGATAGGAGGGTGCATCTTTTATCCACAACCCCAAGTACGGCTACTCCTGTGCCATGTGCTCCTAAGAAGGTGCAGGTGCCTAACGTGTGCCTGCTGCACGGAGCCACTCAAGCAATGAGGGTGGAATTCAAAGTACGTGGGAAAGGCTGGCTGGTGGAGGGCTCTGCCCGGCTTTTTCCAACATTGCCATGCTGCTAAGCTCAGAAGTGGGGCAGAGGTCTCTCCTGTGCCTCGGCTGTTCAGGAGCGAGATGCAGACCCAGTGGGCACGCCCAGGCTGCAGAGAGCTCCTCCTGCGGTCCTGACGCAAGCTCTGCTCTTTCTCCTCTTGCCCCTCCACAGACAGCAAGGGTCGTTTCCACCTTTTTGCTATTGTAACTAATCATGCTCGTGGGTAGACAAGCATTTTTGGACTCTTTCGTGAGGGGTATCCTTTGACTTTTTATAATTGAGCCATCTTGTCTATTATTTCAGCCAATTTGACCAAATGATCATTTAATAAATACAGTTGATGCTTGAAAAACATGGGTTTGAACTGTGCGGGTCCACGTATATGTGGATTTTTTCAGTGTAAATACGACACCATCTACGGTTAGTTGGACCCACGATGCTGAACCGTGGATGTGGAGGGCCGAATATAAGTTACACGGGGATTTTCCCCACGTTATTCGAGGGTCAACCGTATAGTATTTTTAATTGGATGGAAAAGTGGATGGGAACTTGGGGTGCAGCCTCCACCCTTGATCAACATGGAGACTGAGGCCTGGGAGGGCCTCCAAGTGAGCCCCTATCTGAGTGTGGCTTCTGTTCACAGGAGATTTGATCCTGGCCCCAACCAGTGATCTTCCGAGGAAGGAGGGGCTGAGCTTAAGGAGGAGCACGTTGGCTTTGCAGTCAGACACACAACGTGCATCGTGGCCATGTGCGGAAGTGACTGACCCTCTCTGAGCCTAGCTTTCAGCACCTGTAAAATACTGCCCCTGTTTGTTTGCGCCCTCACGGGGTGTTGTGTGAAGATAAGGTGAGATGATACAGAGATCAGGATGCAGAGCCATAGTAAAGTAAGCTTTCAGCAAGTGGAGTTATTATACAATTAAACACGTGGGTGTAACCCTTTTGTGCTGGATAGAAACAGGTGAAGGGACTAAACCCTTAGGCTCTAGCTTCTCTACTGGTGCTCTTTCCACCTCAGTATGTTTTTTATGTCAGGTTGATTGACATGTGATTTACAGACAGAATATTTTACCCTTCTTAGTGTGCCCTTTGGACACACGTACGCAGTTGTGTGACCACCACCACGGTCAAGATATAGAACATTTCTACCACCCCTTTGCCCTTTGGAGCCACCCTCCTACCTGAAATCCCTGGCAACCATCAATCTATGTTCTGTCCCTATAATTTTGCCTTTTCCAGAATGTCATGTAAATGGGGTAAGGCGGTACGTAGCCTTTTGAGACTGGCTCCCGTCACTCGGCATAAGGGCTTCAAGACCCATCCGGGTTGCCGTGGTCAGTAGTGTGCTCCTTTTCACTGCAGAGAAGCGTCCCAGTGGATGGAGATACCTGTTTGTTGTTTCATTCACGCCTTGACAGATATTTGGGTTGTTTCCAGGTTTGGGCAGCTGTGAATAGATCTACTATAAACATTCATGTATAGGTTTTTATATGAACATTAAGTTTTTACTTCTCTAGGGTAAATACCCAGAAAGGTAATGGTTGGGTATACGTTTCACTTCCTCAGAAGTTGCCAAAGTGTCCTCCCAAGCGGCCGTACCGCTTGCATTCACAGCAGCGAGAGTGACAGTGTGGTTGCTACGCATCCTTGTTAGCACTTACGGATTTTGTTTGTTTTTAAAAGACACTCTGATAGGTGTGTCCTGGTATCTCAGTGTGGCTTTGATCTACATTTCTCTACTGCTAATGTTCTTGTCCCCTCCGTGCTTCTGATTAACTGCGGTAGGCTGTGGAGTGAACAGAGCATCCACATCATTGCAACTTCCGCCCACCCCTCCCCCTTTTCACTTGCTTTTTTTAAACTTTTAACTTGTAAGCTCTCTTGTTAGTGTGTAACGGTGGCGAAGAAGGAAGCAAGGCCGAGCCCCACCTTGCACAATGTTTTTGGAAGAAGATCGGTTTGTTATTTTTTTTCTGAGAGAACTGACACAGGAGAAGAGCATTGGATCTGCTGACATACAGCGAGGAACTGACTTTTGAATGGAAAGGAAAACAGGTCATTTACGGCCATACATGGGAAGTTGCTCTTCTGTTCTGTATCATCTGGTTTAGAGGCTCCCCCAGCTCCTGGGCCTGGGGACCATGCCTGTGATACAGATGGCAAATAGGTATGCCTCTGCGCTGGGCGTGTACAATCCAGAAAGGGTGACCGTCATATACGCAGACAAGAAAAGGGGGGGGGCTTCAATCTTGAATTTTATCATAGCGACTCTTTGTCACTAGGTCTGAGCTTCCCCACAGAATGCACTGAGTCCCAGGTTTCCTCTGACCTGCCCCGTTGGAGGGTGGCTCCATACAACTTCTTGCTCCGTTTCCTCCAGAATAGCTTCCTTGCATCTTAGGCCCAAGGGCTGCTAAATCACGTCTCATATCCTGAGACTTTTACCCATTGGCAGATCACCCCACAGGAAGTCAGGGATGAGACGGTCAATCAAATGTGGGTTTAGCGCCCGAACATCAGTAACCCAGCTGATTCTTCAGGCTCCAGATGTCGCCCTCCAGGGCAGCAGCTGTGAGCGCGATGGCCTGGATGTTCTGCTTCTGAGATATTACAAAGCAGAGTCTGGACGACGCTATGGATCTGTGCAGGATAGGATATATAGAGAGGATGGGCAGTGATCCCCAACCCCGGGGGCCCGCATGGCCACTTCCAGCCCCAGTGTCCCAGAGGTCATAGGGCATCCCTCTTCTCAGGTCCCTGCAGACTTGTCACCTGGCACCCAGCGCACAGTGCACAGGCAGGGGAGCACCTGGTCCGCACCCCTCACCACACACAACCCACAGGCTCTCAGTCCACTCAGGCGCCTCTCCAGCCATTCTGCACTGACTCACTGGCCTGCATCTCTTCTGTGGTCAGTGTGTAAAGCCCAGAGGGTGGAACTGAGATCACCAGGGCCATTTCAATGAGAAGAAACTTAGACTCAGAGAGGGGAAGTAACTTGGTTAAGGCAGTACAGCAGCCAAGCTGGGACTGGACTCCAGTCCTGTGACTCCCATTCTGGCCTGCAGCTCCCCTCCGCCTGGGGGCTGAGTGAGTGGGCAGGTACCTGCACAGCTGCCAGTCTCTCGCTGCTGTGTCCAGGCTGCAGAAAGGCAGGGCCTCTAGTCGGCCTGGTTGGGCATGCGGAGGAGCCACGACTAAACTGGGCTACGTGCCACATGCCCTGAGCCTGACCCAAACTGGGAAACAGCTTGCAGGCACAGAGCAGGGCCTTGTCTTTCCCTGGAGACCCCTGGGACCCCTAGCAGCCTCCAGACCTCTCATCCTGCCAAGGCCATCTTTCCCTTCACCCCTCCCCAAACTTCTACTTATCCAAAACACTTTTAGTGTGGTACCTGGCTAAGCCCCTCCTTCTTCCCTGGGCACCAAGCAAGGCCTCTTTTGAGTCCAGCCTCCGGCGTGCAGTGCTGTCTACAGACCCAGGGTAGACTCTACTTTGGCCACCGACTCACAATGGTACCCTGGGCAGGTCACTTCTCTGCTCCGAGCCTTAGTACCATCTGCAGACAAAGGCTGATAGATTTGACGTTGTTGGATGGAAGGAAGATTAAGTGAAGGGATGCAGGTAAGTGCCCGTACAAAGGAGGCTCCAATAAATGCCGTCCCAGAGCACTGACTTTATTCCCTGAGGGGTCCCATTATTAGCCCATTTCACAAAGGAGGACGCTGAGGCTGGGACAGGTTTTGTCACTTGGTCTAAGCCCGTTGGATTCAAACTGGAACAGCCTGGCTCCAGAGTCTGTGCTGGTGCCTGCACCTGTTTACAGAGGTAAGCAGACACTTTTGGTAACGAGTGAATTAGAATGGTTTCTTCTTGCCATTCTTTATGCAGCCCTGAGCGGCTACTCCCCATGTCCTTCCTTTTACAAACAAAACCGAAGCAGGCCTACAGGACAGGAGAGGGGACGGCCACAGCTTGACATCTGAGACATACAACTTCTCCACGGGATGCACAGATCCCATTTTGTTAGAAATTCTTGTTTTTCAAAAATCCGTCTTTTCAAGGGAACATGATTCAAGCGTCTCACTTCAGTAAACATGGCTTCTTAACTTCAGAGGAGATCTGAGGGGCTCTGATATTTCCCCGAATGTCCAGCTGTGTTCCCTAGGAACACATTTTCGCGTCTTGTGACCCAACACTCACTTTGTCTTCTCACCTGCTTCTCCTAGAAACGTGGTGTGTTAGCAGGCCCTCTGATTCATTTTATTGAAAGAATCGGTTAGTAGCACCTGCTGGTATAGCCCCAAAATGACTTTTATGTGACAGAAACAAGCTTAGCTTGGCTCCAGCCACCATCCCGTGTGTTGGGATGTCCGTGCTGGACTTGGGCTGGCTCTGCTGATGATGGGAATGTTGGTCTGACTGAGATATAAAGACTTACAGAGTCTGGGGAGAATCCAAGTAGAAAAAAACTTATTGAGAAGAGGAGTCTGGGCTATATATAGCGAGAGATTTGGGTGCCATCAGCATATAGGTTCATTCATTCATTTATTCAGGTATATGGTAACAGTTTATTGAGCATCTACTCTGTGCCAACCCCTGATAAAGGTGCAGTGGTCTTCTGGCACAGAGCTAACATTTAGTGGATATGTGGCTCTCGGGGGTAATTAATGCCGGGGAATAGCTGAGATCTTCTACAGTAAACTTTTGAAATGAGAACATGCGGCATCTATCTGAAACCAGAAAACTGTTGTGGGGAGTCTGGAAGGACACTGAGCAGCAGACAGACAGAAACGCATCCAACAAAATATGTAGTGAGATACAACAAAGATGCCACTGTTTTTTTTTCTAATTAAAAATTTTTAAAAATTATGTAAGTTACAGGTGTACAATAGAGTGATTCACAATTTTTAAAGGTCATACTCCATTTATAGCTCTTACAAAATATTGGCTATTTTTCCCGTGTTGTACAATATATCCTTGTAGCTTATTTTATACCTAATAGTTTGTACCTCTTACTCCCCTACCCCTGTATTGCCCTTCCCTCTTTCCTGTTCCCACTGGTAACCACTAGTTTGTTCTCTGTATCTGTGAGTCTGCTTCTTTTTTGTTACATTCACTAATTTGTTTTATTTTTTAGATTCTACATATAAGTGATATCATACAAGATTTGTCTTTTTCTGTCTGACTTACTTCACTTAGCACAATTCCCTCCAAGTCCATCCATGTTGCTACAAATGCCAAATTTTCATTCTTTATTTACGGCTGAGTAGTATTCCATTGTGTATATATATATCTTCTTTATCCATTCATCTGTTGATGGACACTTAGGTTGCTTCCATATCTTGGCAACTGTAAATGATACTGCTATGAACATTGGGGTGCATGTATCTTTTTTGAATTAGAGGGTGTTTTTTTTTTTTTTGGATATATACCCAGGAGTGGGATTGCTGGGTCATAAGGCAGTTCTATTTTTAGTTTTTTGAGAAACCGCCATACTGTTTTCCACAGTGGCTGCACCAATTTACATTCCCGCCAAGAGTCTACGAGGGTTCACTTTTCTCCACATCCAGGTCAACATTTGTTATTGGCTTCTTTTTGATGACAGCCATTCTGACAGGTGTGAGGTGATACCTCATTTGTGGATTTGATTTGCATTTCCATGATGATTAGCGATGGTGAGCATCTTCTCATGTGCCTGTTAGATCCCATTGCTTTTTACCCATTAAATCAGCAAGAATTAAAAAATGGTAACTAAGGAAGTGTGGACTCTGGTACTTGCTTGATAAGAAGACTGTACATTGATGAGGTGTTTCGGGAGAAGCTGTTTGGAAATACGTGTCCAGAGCCTAACATTTTTACCTCTCTTTAGACCAAGCTATTTCCTTTTAGGAATGTATTGCAATCTGGTATTTAATCATGAATATATGGAAAGGCTTAGACACGAGGCCTGTCATCACAGTGTTGTTTATAGTAGTGAAGCATTGGAAATGACTTAAATGCCTAAATGTAGGGGATTAGTTAAATAAAGGATCAGCATGGTTCCGCAGCCACCACACACCATTAAAAATGAAGATGTAGAGGATCTTTAACAACATGGGAAATATCCACAATACTTTTCTGTGACATAAAAAAAGTTATGAACTAATTTATGAGGAAAAAAATGGATTGAGAGAAGATATTAGCGATTTTTAAAGGCAACAAGGGATCAGTTTCTAAAATATACTCTCTCAAAGCAACAGGAAAAAGATAGGCAAGGACAAATAAGCAAAGGTTATGAGTAATCACTTTTCAGGAGAGGAAATCCGAAAGGCTATGAGTCATATAAAGAGATGCTCAGAGTCATTAGTAAGTGAGAGAGAAGCAAATTAAAATGAGGGATCAGGACTTCCCTGGTGGTGCAGTGGTTAAGAATCCGCCTGCCAATGCAGGGGACACGGGTTTGAGCCCTGGTCCAGGAAGATCCCACATGCCGTGGAGCAACGAAGCTCGTGCGCCACAACTACTGAGCCTGCACTCTAGAGCCTGCGAGCCACAACTACTGAGCTCATGTGCCACAACTACTGAAGCCCGCGTGCCTACAGCCCGCGCTCCGCAACAAGAGAAGCCACTGCAATGAGAAGCCCATGCACCACAACGAAGAGTAGCCCCTGCTCACCGCAACTAGAGAAAGCCTGGACACAGCAACGAAGACCCAATGCAGCCAAAAAAAAAAAAAAAAATGAGGGATCACTTTACTTCAATCAGATCAGCAAACATTTAGAAAGCAGTGTGATGTTAAGCCGGGGTATAGAGAAGATGGTAGAGGAGCCTGTGGGGGGAGTGTGGCCTGGTGCCAGCTTCCTGGAGGCATCTGAGTTGATGGTACTTGGTTGAACTGAGAGACATACACCCTTGACTCAGCACTCCCACTCTGGTGTTTATACCCAGAGCCAGTCACATGCAGCCCCATGAGGGGAGTCTCGTGGGAATGTCCAGGACAGGATGGAGGGCAGTCTGAGAAGTCTCAGGCAATCTAACCACCTACTGCGGAGCAAACAAATCAAATAGGCACGTGATGCCCACTGTGTAACACGGAGCAGCAGTTAGAAGAAATGAGGTTGACAAATACAGAGCCACGTGCTTGGGTCTGAGGTCATAATGTTGAGTGAGACAGTAAGCTGAGAAAAGATGCAGAAGGTCGCTCGGGGAACTTAAAGTGATGCATCCAGAAATCATGTTCTTGTGCCATGTTTTATAACGACTCGTGCTATCAAGCAGGTGGGCTGGGTGGGGTGGGGAAGACGGGACTGGGGGATGAAAAGCCAAGGGAAGAATGAATAAACCATCAGTGCCACAGAAGAACCTGGTCCTGGTCAGGAAAGAGACCATGCTGAGACTGAGAGATGTGAGGCACCCCGCCACCTGTCCCTGAGGGTCAACCTCAAAATGGAAACAAATAAACCCGCACCAAGTCCCAGACAACCAAGCAAAAAAATCAAAAGTACAGATAAAAAGTTTGCTTCAACAATATTATTAAACAGTCTATTCGTAGATAAAAGCCTGAATATCAACAGTCATTTTTCTGGATATAGGCCTTGATATTCTTCCTGATATATATTTTTTTTCCCAATTTTCAATGCTGAACATACATGGCTTTTGTATAAGAAAGTGACTTCTGCAAATGAAGTCTGAGAGCAATAGGCATGTGTGATAGAAGAAGACCCAGGGACTCATGGAGTTCTGTACCTAAAGGGTGAGAATGTTCCAAAGAGGGAGGACTCATCTGGCCACTTAGTTAACTAGTTAAGACCCTTAGTTAACTCCCATTCTAGCCTGCAAGGGGTGTGTGTTTGGGCTAAAAGTAAAGCATGACACACCTCCGCAGCTGCTTAGCCCAGAGCAAAACACCGGGAGACCCACCTCCGTGTCCATCTGTCTGTTTGCTGTCCCTTGACTGGTGGCTGTCGGTTGCTGGCAGGATGCCGGGATGGACTCCTATGTGGTGACATCGTGGCCTGGGAAGGCTTCTTTCAGGGAACCTGGACACTCTGGTCCCTGCTGGGAGTTTCTTGCACTCCTGACAAAAAAACAACAGGCAAACCTTTGCTGTTCTGTGAGTCAGTCCTGCCATGGCTACAGAGTATGACAATTGAAAAGTCAAGGACACAAATAAAGGTACCTTCTCAAGGTTACCTATCTGGTAAATCAGGCTTTGGCTAGTTTCATGGTGTATGTCCCTATCATCACGCCTACTGACCCTGGGTCCCCGGCTCGTACACATTACTTTTGTGTGCACTAACGGAGAAGTCCTTTTAAGTTAACTTGGGGGTTTAAAGAGTCATTTTGAGGACAAATTCCTCTAAAAATATTGAGTGTGAAGCAAATGTTGCTGAGAATGAACTTACATCCTTTTCATCTCCTGTGGTAGAAGGAAGTTAAAATAGAAGATACAGAATTACATGCCTCTACAAATATTGGTGGGACATTTACACGTCTATTCTATTTACTTAGCCTTTTTAAAGAGGAGCAGTGTCAGGTAATCAAAACACAGGCTTTGGTGTTAAAGCCTTGCATTTCAACTGCATGTCTCACTACCCTGGTGCCCTTTGGTTCAGTCAGTTTCCTTACTTACATAGAAAAAATAGGAAAACCCATCTCTTTCGTGAGAGAGTCTGTGTAGAGAGCCCAGGACGGTCCCTGGCAAACATTAGATTGTCAATATGAGTCACATCTAAATTGGAGTCTCTTTTTTCAGAAGTGTTCCTTATTTTAGTCAGTTTCAGATTCTTAGAGGAACCATCTGCAACAGGAACTGGACTGAATGAGGATGGTACCTTGTCCCACAATCAGTTTCATCAGAAAGTGTTGTGACAGGACTGTTCATTTTTCTTTTTTGCTCTGAATTCAGATCTGCTTTGCTGAGGCATGGAGGCAAAAGAGGTCTCAGAGGCTGAAGACAGAGCTGAGGATCCAGGTTCTGAAAATAAAGGCCAGCCTGATGCTGCTCAGCCTGATTTCCCACCAGGAGGGCAGACCCCTGGCCCCACTGCCCTCTGGGAGATGCTAGAAAGGAAGTTTCTGGAATACCAGCAGTTGGCTCCCAGGAGCCCAGCTGAACATCAGAAGAGCCTGTTGAATCTTCTCCCACTATTCCTAAAGGTTGGTGTTCTCATTTTTGAAACTGTAAAAAGATGATACAGCACTCTGGGGACACTTCTGGGATGATTGGAAGCTGGAGTCAGTAGTTTTAATATCATCACAAGTGGTCTCTGACTGGTTGCTTAGAGGAGAGTGTTGTGCTGTTTAATAAAGATAGCAAGCAAGACTCCTCTCCAGGGTGAGGATGGGCTTGGAAAGGATGGACAGTTGGCTCTTGAGTACCATTGTCTCTTTAGTTTAAAAAAATGATATTGTTTAGCAATGATATTTTCAATCCCAGCTTGGGAGCCAGAGGAGAAACCTGCACCTTCGGGAGCTAGAAGGGCATCTGTGTCCTGACATGTGAGTGGCAGGGTGGCTGGTAACCTCAAACACCAGTAATGCCAACACCAGGGCCTGGGAGAACTGGAACATAAATTGTGCCAATGATGCAAACTGACGTGTAATCCATGGGAGCAGCAAAGCAGGGCTCCCTCCCCTGGTTGCAGACACACAAGAGAAGTCCAGCCTGTCCACTGGGCTGGCACTCTGACTAGTGGCAGCTGGTGACAGTTTGGGTACGAGGGATTTCCTTTATTGTCTTGGAATAAAGCTCCTGCCAGTGAGGTCTGCCTTATAGCTGAAAACATTGAAGTCTAATTGTAGAGCTGGAAATGCGTCTTTTTATGAAGACTTAGCTTTTGCTTGACTATTGATTTTGGGTTATTAGTACAAAAACCATGTACCTACATTCAAAGTGCAGAGAATATGAAATACTTTTCACATTGGAAAGTAAACTAGAACAGATGGAAGCTTTGCAGGTTTTTATTGGGAAACCCCTTTGTTAATATGTTTCATCTCACTTATTAACCAGGAATACTTAAGGATTTCCAAAGATGACTCAGAATTTTCTTGGGATCATATTTATAGCATGCATGGAATACTTAAGCATGCCTTTCTGTAAAAAATTGCCAAGTAACTTATCGTCCGTGAATTCATTGTTTTTCTCCATGTTTCAGATTCGGATACTCCATCCAACCCATTTCACAGATTGGATAACTGGGGCATGGGGAACATACTGGAAAAGAGAACTAGATAAGGAGAGAGGGCCAGGTTTCTCCTTCCCAGCCATCCCTGCTCTAATGACCCCAGCTTCTGGGAGGTAGCTTTGTCTCACCCAGTTCTCAGATCAAATCTTCCTTATAAAAGGAAAAATGTGAGCATTGCCCCCTCCCCCCCAAATCACTGGGAAGGCATATGGGGTCCAGCCACTGCACTGTATCTTTTCCACCCCTCTGGGCAGCCCTAGCTCTGATGAAAGGACTCTGCATCTGAGAGCCAGGGCTTGATATTTCCTTGCCTCTCTCCAGATTGTTGATTTGAGAATTCATTCATTTGTTGTACAAATATTTATTGAGCTCCTATACTCTGTTCTAGGGCCTGGTGCTATGAAAGTAAGGACGACAGATAGAGGTTTTACCTGCATCTGTCCAGAGCAGAGGATAACTGACTAGCACCCAGAATGTGTTCTGTTTGGCTTGTAGGGGTTAAAAATGAATTAGTGCCATTTTTTCAAAGTGGAAACTTTTCAGGTGAGACTTAGACTTCAGATTTCTCTTGAAAATATTTGTAGCTGTAATACCGATAATTGGATGGAGATGGTTAGGGGCACCTCTTTTAAACAGAAGATGGTCTTGGTCTCTCAGTTTACCCTAGTCCCCCACTCCCTAATATCTTTCACCCAACCCATATCACTCATTTATGTTATCTGACCCTGTAGGCACTGACCTCATGGATAGCAAGCTGTTCCTATTATAACTGAACCTTGGTATTGGTCCATGTTTCCCAAACCCTTTCCTGGTAAAAGGAGGATCAACAGCCCTATTGCTGAATACGTGGGCTTTAGAGTCAAACAGTAGGGCTCCAGTCCCAGCTCCGTTGCTTATTAGCTGTGCATCCTTGAGCAAGCTACTAAATGTTACTGAGCCTCAGTTTCCTCATCTGTAAAGTGGAATCAATACCAATTTGCTGGGAGACTGTGAGGGTGAGATCAGATGAGGATTGTAAAGTCCACAGCACATGGAAAGCAGACATGATCCCCATCACCTTTCCACCAACCTCCTGGAAACTGACTGCACATGTGCAGTTTGAGATCCTGTCACCACGATTCCCCAAACTGCTGACAAAATCTGCTCTGTTTTGGATCCCTGGAGCCCACCTCTGATGAACCCTGTAGAGGCAGATTATTACAGGCTTTTTATCATTTTCTTAAAATCTATATCTTTTATTAAGTCCTATATGTTTACAAACCTGTTGTTCTTATTAAGTTCTGACTAATAAACCCTGCCAGAACCACAGCCCTCAGGCTTCTTAATTAAGAGCTGGTAGCAGAAAGGAACATGGGGAAGGTGGGAGGTTTGGGGGGGTTGTAGTGCAGATAAAATCTGAGCTGTAGATGAAGACTGAGGACAGCCATTGGAATACAAGTCCCTGTGTTAGAAGTCAAGCTTGTAACCACTCTGTTCTGAATTTTATACCCATAAAACAGAACTCTTCAATGTTGTCTGCAGAGAACCCCTTAGAAATATCAGGACTTTAAAAGAAGTCATGCCGTCTCCCATGGCATGTGGCCGATTAATGTCTGATTCCTCCAAACACACAGCAGGGGATGAACTTCTCCCTTATCCTGTCATTGTTTATACATAAATCTGCATCTACTATGAGGCAAATACAAAGAGGGGCTTGGTTGGTTCTATAGTAAATTCTAGCCCCACTGCCTCCCAAGTTGAAGAAACACTGCAGTTGTTAAGGAGTAAACCCACTCAACATTTTGGTGACTGTCTTGGTGATAAGAAGTCTCAGGGCACTGGAATCCCAGCAGGGAGCTGCCCTGAGGGGATGAGTCAGAAATGAAGTTCTTACTGGGATCTGCAGGCTCTCCTCCTCTACCAAGCTCCATCACTCCCTTTCCTAGGTCAAAGCCAGGGCAAGTGGTTACTTTCACTGATGATAGGTAGTAATATTCACCAAGCTCTAACTAACTAAGTCAGGCATTTTGTTCCATGCTTACAAGCCCTTATAATAACCCTGTGAAGTAGGTGCTATTTTTATCCCAGCTTCATAAATGAGGAAAGGGAGGTTTAGAGATGTTGCATGACTTGGCCAAGGTCAGCCAGCTGTTAGTGGGGAGCAGAACTTAACCTGGGCAGTCCACCCGGGCTCGTGTTGTTAACCATTGCGTTCCCCCGGGCAGTGCTGAGGTTCACAGAACGGAGCACATCTGGTTTCTTTCCCTATCTCATGACTCACTGTGCGATGGCTTTGCCTGGCTCGCACCTATGTCCCGTTTCATACAAAAAGGATGCCACCCCCTGCACATGTGCTGTTTGTTTAGCTGACTCCAGGATGTTGCAGACAAGGAGGAGGTTTTATTGCATCACACAGGAAGCAGCACAAAGCCAATGATTTCAGAGTAACCACTCTGAAGTAACCAGAGTGCAGAGCAGTGCTTGCAGGAAGGATTCAATTGACTGCTACTCTTTCTCTGCCAAGAGCCTTGGGCTTTGGTCTTTCTAGCACCCTTCCCTATCATAAGATCTTACACCAAGAGAAGAAGGCATTCTGCTAGCAAGCATGGGTAGGTCCTGTTGGCCTTCAGTTGAGTTTGCTTTGGGGGAAAGGGGACCACTTGGGTCCTCTCGTTGCATAGAGATATTGGGTAATAATAGATGGAGAAAACTAGAGCTACAGATGTAGCTGTTGAAGATTGTTCTTAGCATACGTACTTTGAGAGAAAGCAGGCAGCGAGACAGGGAATCCTTAGAAATTAGTGTAAAATTCCTCACTGTCTGGGACAGACCACCTGGGGGGTGGGGCTACATGGGAAAAAAAGGGACTCTGTGGATGTGGTAGGTTAGAGATACTGCGGATGGGTTCACACTGCTCCCTTCAAGAGGTGACATCTATGTCCCCTCCCCTTGAGTCTGGATGGGTTTGTGATGGCTTGACTAATGGAATAGGGCAAAAATGACATTTCTGGGCTCAGGCCTCAAGAGACTTGTAGCCTCTCTCTGTCACTTGAAATACTCATGCTTCGAACCCTGCTTCCATGTTGTGAGGAAGCCCAAGCAGCCCCGAGTAAAAGCCTATGTGAAGAGAAACCAAACCCACTGACCGTGCAGCTGCACTTGCTGCTGAAAGTCAGCACAACTGGCCAGCCATGTGAGTGTGCCATGTTGCAAATGGATCTCTTAGCCCTTGTCCGCTGCCCCAGCTGAAGCAGAGAAAAGCTGCTCCTGCTGAGCCCTGCCCAAATTGCAGATCCATGAGAAAAATAAACGATTGCTGTTCTTTTAAGCCACTCAATTTGGGTCCAGTTTGTTACACAGCAATAGATAATCAGAACAGTAGGTAACATGGACAGGAATCCATTTATTTCCTAGTGTGGAGGGATTGGAATTAACACTAAATCAGTTGTACTTGGAGATGAGTGTATTTGTGTGTGTGTGTGTACAGCTACTCTTAGGCTAACTGCCTGGCCAATGGTACAGCGTTTATACCATTGGGTGTGGTCAATTATTCTCATGCAAACCCAGCATGGACCCAACTGACTATGGAAGAGAGAGAAGTAACATTAAATATAATAATAGGGATGACCAACAGTTATTTCCAAGTGTGGTATCCAGAGGGGATGGTGATGGTAAATACCGCTTCTTGTCCATCCCTGACTCTAACCCACTTCAGAGTGGGGCCTGCAGTGTGGTTTATTCCCTCCTCAGGGGAACAATATTTGTGTTATGTTAGTAAAGTTTTGATGCATCACTTTTTTTTTTTTTTCTGTTTACAAAGGAGAGAATCAATTGTGTCACATTATCAGGGGAAACTCATGTAAAGTCTCTGAAATGTTTTGAGTTCACTTAAAGGTCAAACCACCAAACTCTGAGGCAATGAAGAAATAGTAACACTGCAGTCACACTTGAAAACTAACCAGATTCTCTGTCATTCAAAGCTGGGGTTTTGTCCCATCTCCTCTAGAGCTTCTGTCTTCCTTATGCTCTGGAGACCAGAGCATCATTTTTTTTCTCTTTCTTCCATGTGAGGGGACAGCCACGAGGCATGATGGTGCAGTTTAGAGAATATAAGTAAATAAAAGTTTTTAAAAATATTGAACAATATTCTCCCAGCGTGAAAATCCCAGTTTGGGGAAAAAATTAGTTCCTTTCAAAAGCTGCCGTAACTCTTTGGGGTCTCCACGGTACCATTCAGTAAATGATTGCCTCTGTGCATCAAACAGCACCCCAGTGGCCTGAAAGAGTTAATGGGGCCTCCAGAAGTAGCCATCTTGGTCCCAGGAAGGAGTGTGAGCCTTGGGAGAATCTGGCTGAGCGTACAATTACTGTTCAACTCACAGTGGCCCGATTTGCTTTATTGCAGAATGCCTACTGGAGTCCCACTGCTCAAAGATGATCTCCATGCCTCTGAGTCAACTCCCTGCAAATTGGTCTTTGAGGGGTTTGCCACTGCAGGGTGGAGGCACAGGAATTTGTTAGGAAGATATCATAGCAGATATGACATCAGTCCTGGGGAGGGAAATAATGTTACCACTGAAATTCCCAGCCAGAAGGACTGACTTTATCTCTCCAGAGATTAACCTTTCCATGTGAGAGCTGGTTTCCAGGTGGTAGCCATACATTTCTTAGACATGCACATGCTACTTGTGTATGTGTGAGAGAACTCAGCTCTTTACTCTGCTGTTTAACTTGTTCTCTAGGATTACCCTATGGCTCAGCCTCTGTTTCTGTAAAGTGGGAATAATAATAATCCCAATCCCTATGCAGATTAGTGGAAACAATGCATGTCAGTGCTTGGCCCAGCATTTGGCACAAAACCAGCGCTCCGCAACACCTTCGGCCATCGTTCTGCACACTGTGGGTCTCATAATCGTGTGTTTGCTTATCAAATATTTGGTGAAGGTCTCCTGTGTATAATAGTGTTTAACATTCACCTAGTATTTTTGTAGTTCTAGCAAAGTTCTGATGCACTGCTTTTTTATTTACAAAGGAAAGGTGCGACTATGTTCGTTTATAGGGCAGAAAATTTTTAAGTGTTTCAGATACAAAGTTTTGTTCAAATCAAAATAACCAAGTACTCACCACCCATGTAAAAGAAACGAAGCATTTCAGATAAACTAAAGCCACCTGTGCATGAATTCTAGAACTCATTCCCCTTCCACCCTCCTCCAATGGTAACTCCCAACCTGCTGAACTATCATGCCCTGTGGGAAATGATATATAGAGAGACAGCAAGTTACAGAAGTATATTACAGTATCATTCTAAAATACCTGTGAGACTATATGTAAATTATACAGTAATATGGGTGCATTTTTATAACCATAAGCAATATTATTGTGTAATTTATGTACAGTCTCACAGGTTTTTGTAGACTCATACTGTAATATGCTGTTACAATTTGCTTTTTCCACAACATTCTATTTTGGGGATTTATCCATATTGATACAGCTCTATTTTTCTTATTCAGTTCTATATGATATCCTTATATAGATATGTCACAAATTATTCATTCATTATCCTATTGATGAACATTGTTTTTCCCAATCAAAAATAACGCTACATGAATATTTCTTGTTAACGTCACCTTGTGCATGTGTGCATTTCTCTAGGGACTAAACCAAAGATTGGAATTGGTGGGTTTTTGGATGTGTGCCCCTTTAACTTTATTGGATTACGTTAAATGCTTCTTCAAAGAGGTTCTTCTAAGTGACACTCCATCATAGAGTATGGGGGTTTCACGGTTCCTCACCTTCACCCACATTTGATATTGTCAGATTTTTCATTTTTACTAACCAGAAAATTATAAAATATCTCCTTGCAGTTATAGTTTGCATTTTCCTGATTATTAGTAATTTGCCACTTTATCTTTCAATAAGTTACTTGTTTCATTTGCCCATTTTTTAAAAATCAGATTTTTTTCCTATTAATTTATAGGAGTCTAAAAACCAGTCCTTTGTCAGTTATATGCATTGCAGATATTTTCTCCCAATCTGTGGTTTGCCTCCTCATTTTGTATATGGTGTCTTTTCATATAGAGAAGAGTTTTAAAGGTTTTTACTTTTAAACAAATGTAGGTAGTATCTATTGCAAGGAAACATATTGAAAATGATTTCCCTTTGGAAATTTTATGTGTTTCTCACCCCTTCTAAAGGAGGATCTCAGCTTAAAAAAACTTGGTCAGGCCTCTGGGCAGGAACATAATTTAATACGGCTGGTGAGTGGGAGCAGGAGTCAGGAGTCCAGCAAAATTACATTTCATAGAGGCCACTAACTGGCACAGCAGCTTACCTTCCTGGTGGGAACCTGGGATCAGGAATTGCCAGGAACTCAAGTCTGGGGCCGAGTATAGTCACTCCACTCTGTATTCAGCCTGTGACAAGAAGGGAGAACAAAGGGGAAAAGCTTTGCATGAAAAGCAGATCTAGGGATAGGATTACTACGGAAACTGGGAGGAAATTTTGAAAAGAGTCTGGCATCCCAAGCAGAACTGTAAAAGACTTCTATTAAACAGTATCCTAAACAATAAGGGGAAAAAGTCTGAGGAAAATGATGAGCAGACGGGATAGAGATTAAAGGGACAGATAAGAAAGGATTTTAAGGAAATTAAAAAGAAATAGGAGATTTAAAAAAATGACAACAACTTGGACTCGGAAAGGATTTCCTAAGCTTGTAACTAAATCCAGAAAGCAAAGGAATGGACTGAGAAATTTCTTTTCATAGGAATTTCAGATTTCTGTACAGCAAAACCAAACAATACCAAATTTAAAGATGAAATGACAAATTCGAAAAAATCGAGATAGTATTATAGACCAATGGTTAACGATTTTTATATATAAAGAGATTTTTGAAATAAATAAGAAAATAGTGAAAACTCCAATAGGATAATAGGCCAAGAGTAAAAATGGACAATTCAAGAGGCATGAAAAGCATTCATCCACTCTAGTTATCCAAATATTGCAATTGAAATGAGATATTTTTTCTTCTACAAGTTTTCTCATTTAAGATGAAAAAGCACCATAGACCATAGTGCTTGACGTTGGCATGGGTGGAGAGAAATCAGCCCTTTTCCATGGAGCCCTTGGAGGCTAATCTGGTAAATTGTTTCTGGAGAGTGAGTTAGTAGTTAGTAATAGGTACCAAATCACTAAAAAGAGAAAAAAAACCCACTCTTTTAATTGAAAATCCCACATTTTTAATCCTACAATTAAATTAATTGTAGGATTAAATTAATCCTTTTTAGAATTTATCTGAAGGAAATACTTGCATGACTAAAACTAAGATATCTGCATGAGGTTTGACAAGTGTGTAAGAGGAGAATCAGTGAGACACAGCAATTGATGGTGAGGAAGGGGAGGGACGCGGGATGTAGAAAATCACTCCTGGAATTTCCCACTAGGGCAGGTGGGTGCCTGGTAGGGACATTCACTGAGGCAGGATGCAGCAGGTCTGGGGGGAAGGCAGTGGATTCAGTTATGTGTGTTTGATGTTTCAGGAGCACGAGTTCAGGGGAGACGTCCAGGGGCCAGTTGGAGGTGTTTGGAGCTCAGTAGGAAGTTGAAGAATTCATAGGCACTAGTGTAGGGAGACAGTGGAAGCTGGAGGGTAGGTGATTCAGTGGCCTTTGGATGCACCTGGCTCAAGCGAGTTGAGCCATTGGTTTGGGCTGGCAGGGAGGGAAGGAGGTGATTCTGATGCCTTGCTTTGTAGCTTTGACATCTCTGAGCGAATCCTGCATGTTGCACTTCAGGCCTGGGAACACTCCGTGGGGATCATCTGCTTTCCCAGTCTCCAAAGGCTGGCTGAAGATGTTTCCAACCAACTTGCCCAAGAAATACAGAAGGCACTGGTGGGAAAGCCTGCAGGTGAGAGAAGAGAGGTCCTGGAGAACTTCACAGTAAGCAAAACAGCTCTGTAGACCCCTCCCAGGCCTCCGGCTAAGCCCCTCTCTGCTTTCTAGAGGAGTTAGAGTAGTGACTTCGAAAGCACACGGAAGGCCAGGTTCTGCCACTGAATACCCTGGAGAACAAAGGAAAAGGCTAAAAGAGGGAAGAGAAGAGGGACTTGGGAAACTCTGCTGCTCCTGGGAGGGACACAAACACACACACATACATACACACACAGACACACAGAAACCAAAGGCAAGCATGTTTCCTGCTGCAGGTCTCCTGACTTGCATCCCTCCACTCAGGGAGCTGGACCCCAGAGGCTGGGCTATGAGACTGAGGGCAGGAGGGAATTCCAGGGGGAAGGAGTGGCTTGAGCATGGTGTAGATTACAGGAATCCCTGTGACAAAAGGGGCTGTGTGATACAGGAAGTGGGGAAAAGACACTGGATTGTGGCAAGTCCAATTGCCGAGGAGCTTGTTATTATTATTTAGCAATAGGGAGCCATTGATGGTTATTGAACAGGGAGGGTGGTATGATAAAGGCTATCCTCCAAGGAGATTCATGTGGCAGAGAGTGAAATGTTTGGTACAGATGCAGGTGTCATTGTTGGGAGGGCAAGAGGCAGAAGTTCCCTAGAGACGCTAAGGCACATCTCATGGAGAGAGGGGCCCACGTGGAGAGAAGCTGGGTGACCAGGCCACCACACTGCCCTGCTGGTGACCCTTTCTCCCCTCCCCCACACTCTTCCAGAGCAAGCACGGGTGGCAGCTGGGCAGTTGCTGTGGTGGAAGGGAGATGCGGATGCAGAGCAGGATGGCCACCTGCTCCTGAAGTCAGTGTACGTGCTCACGGGGACAGATTCGGTAAGTTCCAGGCCCCAGTGGCCCAGCCTGGGTGCTTCTCACCTGTGTACAGAGGGACGTCCCAGCTCAGGGCAGTGGCATGTCTCAAGGGTGTCTTTATTTTCATGAAACTGATTTATCATTTTTCCTTCCCTACTTCCCCTCGGATATAGAACGTGGGCTTCAGAGTCTGAAATTCATATTCACATCCCGCCTTTTCAGTTGACAAGCTGTGTGTAACCTTGAGCAAATAACTTGACCTCTTTGCATCTCTGTTGTGTTGTTAATTCTAAAATTGGGGATAAGAATGCCTCCATGCTAGGGTCAGTGTGAGGATCAAAAATGACTGTTGTGTATGGACTGTATTTCCTGTGTGTCAGGGTGAGGCTGGGCGCATCCCATGCATTGTACTAATTAATCCTCCCCAAACCCTACGAGGCAGATTACAGTAATGCTGCACTGGTGACAAGAAATCAGGTTCGCCCGTGATATGCAGCTGTAGTCTGTCTGACTCTGTGCTCTGAGCCACTGCTCTTTACTACCTCCGGCTAAATTCAGACTAAAGGAGCAAGGCCTGTAGGCACCTGCCCCGTGTCTCCCCAGAGACGAAAGCGACCGCTCCTCCTTCCCTTCCCACCCAGGCCCCATCCTGGCTGCAGTCACGGCCTCCCACCATGAAGCAGGGACCTTGAGTGATTGGCCAATGACTGGTGTCCTCTCAGGCAGAAGCAGTCCCTGGGAGCTGTGGCCATCAGCAGCAGTGGCCGAGGCCCCGTGCAGGGCAGGCCCAGAGGCTCCTCCATCTGCGAGGCTGCCCACTGTGAGCCTCCTGGTGCCCAAACTAGGAACAGCAGGGAACCAGGCTGGGGTGGTGGCTGCCCTCTGTCTAATGGTGAACAGAGGCATCAGACAGGCATTTGGAGACAGTGCCAGGAGGTGAGAGAGGAGCACAGCGAACACTTGTTCACTGGTGGGAGGACCATCTGACTTTTCTTCCATGTAAACTGCCTGGACCACCATCAGGGACAGTGGCCTGGAGCACAGGGTAGGGGCTTTTCAGCCCCTGGAGAAGGACTGTTTTCAGTCTGAAGAGTAAAAAGTAACGTAAAGCCTTGTTTTCTGCTGCGAGGAGTCTGCCCCCAAAGCAGTGAGAGAGTAAGCAGTTGGCTTTCTGGGGAGGCAGTGCAGTGTGGAGGACAGGGAGAGCCACCCTGAGTGCAGTCATGCAGGGCCACATGTCCAATATGGGGGCAGACACTACCTGCAGTGGAAGCTTTTAGGGACTAGTGGCCTGCATTACACTCCTGCTGCTGGTCCAGGCTGTACATTCTTCTTTTCTCTTTTCTAATTTACCCACCATGTCTGTGAGATTAGTCAGTCGGGTGGGAAAGTGCATGGACAATGTAATTTTTAATAACCGCGCATGCGCTGTCTCACGGTCACGTGTGTGTGCACACACGCATGTAGAGGCCACAGCCACAGTGATCCTGGTGCAGCTGCAGGCACAGCCCGTGAAGAGAGGCCCTGGGAAGCTTCACACTCAGGCTGGCCCCTCTCTGCCAGCTCCCTGTCTCCTCTCTGTCTGGCAGCCCTGGGGCTGTTTAGCTGTGGTGTGGCTCTCTGGATTATGGGTCCTCACCTATAGGGCTGTTTTGGTCATGATGAGGTCTTAGATCTGGACGAAGGGATGGACAGGGCCCTGAGCACGTCCTTAATTCAGTTGCGTGTACTTGTTCTCAACCACCTCTTCCCTACTGAGTTTCCAGTTCCCTCATCAGGAGGAAACCTACCAAAATCAGAGGTATGATTGCCAGGAAAGCCCTGGATTTCTGCCCTGCACCAGTTCCACCCTCCTGCCCTCCCTCCTTTCCTTCCTTCCTATCATCTGTCTACTGTGTAAAAGATATAATGTTTATCGAGCACATAATACACACTTTATAGCAACTTAATCTTCACAGCCATCCCAGTGGGCCCTATGATTGCCTCCATTCTTAACTGAGAATGCGTTGCCCAGAGAGAGGAAGTGACTTACCCACGTTCGTGGCTAAAACAGCTTCACTGGCTGACCTCTCTGGTCTGGGTCTGGAGCCGTGCTCTGCCTGGCTCTGCGGCCCTGGGTCACGTCTGCTCTTCGCTTGCAGGAGACGCTGGGCAGAGTTGCCGAATCGGGGCTCCCAGCCCTGCTCCTCCAGTGCCTTTACCTCTTCTTTGTCTTTCCTCTGGGAAAGAAAGAGCTTTTTGAGAGTGATGTTCAAGTTCAGAGGATGTTTGTGCAGGTGAGTGGGAGGAGGGCTGGACTCCCCTGGGCCGAGACCGAGCTCTGCTTCTCCAACCTCCTTTCATCTCTCTCCCCCTAGTTCTGAAGCTCCTCTATTCTCCTGGAGGGTCCAGATCACCCCTTTCCCCCAGGCTCTGCAAATGCCGGGGAACCCCACGCATTTGGAAGATGGAGTTTCTCTCCATCTCGCTGTATCCTTGTATTGCCCTTGTTCTCTCCCAGGACGGTGTGCTCCTGCTCCCCCACTCGGCCACACCAGCTCCTTGTCCTCCAGTCTGTGTTCTAAGGTCCCGCCGACCCTCCCGGACATCTGGAACCTCCTGTCTCTGGCCCCTGCACCTCTGAGAACAAACATGCTAAGCCCCCTTGCAGAACTGTAGCCAACATTTTCTAAGTACTTGCTATGTACCCACCCTTATGCCATAACCTCACCTCTGTCACCTCCCCGAGCCCTCTCTTCCACCACAGGATGTGTGTGGTTTTGTGATCTAAGGCACGGTGAGTAAACATGAGTCCAGGGTCACAGAGGGGGTGGGTCGGGGCTGGGATTGGAACCCTGGGAACCTGGCTCCTGAGTCTGCTCACAGAAAGGCATTTAACCACTCTGTGCGGTCACCTCCGTCTCTCCTCTCAGAGGCCATCTCAGGCATCACATGCTATGTCCTCATGTCATTACCCATCTTTCCTATCCTCTCTGACCAGCAGCGACTTTTAACATAACTTCTCACCTCTCTCCCCTGCCCCCTTACTGACAAGTTCTGCTTTCTCAGCTTTTGGGATGCTGCATTCTCCAGAAAACTCCTCCTGCCTCTCTGGTGGGGGGACTGTGTATCTTACTCATCTTTGTGCCTTGGCCAGGGTCTCGCACAGAGCAGGTACTTCGGACCATTTGGGGATTGCCGATGCAGCTGTCCACTGAACATGCACGTCCACATCCCCATCCATTTTAGACCAATTCTCAGGCCAGAATCATCTTTACCAGAGGGTATCTCATAAGTTCTGGCAGGTTCCACTTATGGTGGGTTGTCCATAAGCTGCATCTGTTAGAAATTTAGGTGTCCTTTGCCCACACATAAATCATATTTTAAGTGGTGACCAGGACACAGTACTGGGTACTTAAGTCTTTACTGTGTGGCTTCTATGTGCTCTGCAGGGAATTAGTACAGCCCTGTCTTCCTGGTCCTCTCCATGTATGGACAGAATGTGAGCCACAGTGATACCACATCAGAGTTCCTCAGGGTTTCCTTATTTCATTCCACAAAATATAGAGAACTCCTCTTGGGCTCGTCACTATGCTGGACCCACAGTCTCTCACAGAGATGACAGAGAGACAGAGAAGTTAAACGGGGAGATCAGTCGCGCGAATAAATGATCAGCGTCCAATTTTTTAAGTGCTCTGATGGAAAAGTGAGAGATGTGCTGGGAAATGAGGACAAGAGTATAAATGGAGGCCCTTCTGAGGAAATGGCATTGAATCTCCCTGGTTTGGGGCAGAGGGTGACCACATATGACCCCATCCTTCCCGCTGAGACATGGAAAATTAGGGAACAAATTCATCACAGGAAGGAGGCTTCCTAACCAGAGTCTCTTTGGCTTTTTTTTTTCCAGATGTTGCTCAACATTTGCGGTGAGGCTCAGGGTCTGGAGGGACTTCTCTCTGGAAACGAGCTCCAGTCTCTTGTGATTGCCACGACGTGTCTTCGGGAGCACAGCTGCTCCTTTTGGAAGGAGCCCACCTTCTGTGTGCTGAAGGCAATCTCCAAGGCCCAAAACCTTAGCATCATCCAATACCTGCAGGGTATGACCCTGGGAGACCAGGGCTGGGCTGTGGGCACACTTTCTAGAATAAGACCTTGGGATGCCCTTGCAGCATCAGTATAGATTCCAGGGACCAAAATAGTGATGAACAAACAGGATTTTCACCGATGCCCAACTATGCCTAGTAGGTGACCCTACATTGCTTGGGTCCGTTCATGAAAGTGTCTTTATTGTTCATTTTGATGCTCTACTGGAGGAGAGAGGGAAAGGGGAACTCATTTACTACACACATGCTGTTGAACAGGCACTGTGCTGGGCTCATTTGTATGTTACCTCATTTGCTTCTTTGAGATACATATTGATAATTAATGCCATTTTCCAGCAGAGGAAACAGATTGAGTGATAGAAGAATTTGCCAAGGCTCCCCAGCTAGTGAAGAAGAGAATCAAATATTAACCCTGGAGATGCCTGATTCCAGTGCCTTAGGTTCTGCTCTGGGCAGCATGTGTAAGGGTTAAGGACTTAGTTCTGGAACCAGATGGCCTGGGGTGTGGGCTCCAGCTCTGTCCTCCTAGCTGAGTGACCTTGGGCACTTAACTGCTTGGGTGCTTCAGTTTTTTCATCTGTAAAATGGAGATAATAATCCCGTTGATCTCAGTGGATTGTTGTGACACTTCGATGAGTTGGCATATTTGAAGTGCTTAGACCTGCTTGTCCACAAACACTTGCCCTGTGACCTGTCTTCTTTCTGGGGCCTCCTATAATAGCCGGTGTCAGCTGGTGAGAGCTGGGAAAGTACAAGCCCACCCTCTTACTGTAATTGAGCCCTGGGACGAAACTTCATCCCCAGTTTCAAGATTGAAATTTCCCAGTGAAGCCAGGGCCCAGTGGTAATGGTGCAAGGCTGAGCTGGGCCTGAGGTGCTCAGCATCCCCTGAGAAAAGGCTGCCTGCCTTGGTGGCGGGGTTCTCTCGCTGCGGTCATTATTCTCAGCTGGAAAAGAAAAATGCCAGCGCAGAGGAGCTGGCCACAAAAGCACTGTGCCATAGGGGAATGAGTAGTTTCCATGGGCGTACAGGCTGAGGAGAAGGTCAGGAAGTAAGGACTAGCCTGGTGTCCACAACTCTCAGTGCTGCCCTGTCTGGCATGCAGAGTTTGGAACTTGTCCTTGGCCTCGCAGGTGAGGGACTGAGAATGCCTTATCTCAAATTCTGGTAGACACTTTTCCTGATCCACTGGTGTGACTTTCTTGGCACTCAGAAGAGGCTTCCCCCAATGAAAGAGCCCTAAAAACAGTGATCCACCCAAATGCAAACCCAGTGACATCTCTCCGCTGACTCCATTCTTGCCCTGGCTTCTCACAGCTCTGGGATAACCAGTGTGTTCCACAGCAGGCCACATACCAGTGGGGCCTGTCTTCCTCGCCCTCCCTTGTGGACCACACCTCCCGGCTCCAACCCCCTGGATTCTTTAGTAGCTGATACACACCATCTTTTTGCCCTTCATCTTCCCACGTGTTCATATATCCTTCCCTACACTTTTCATCAAGCTCATTTCTGCTCAGCATTGCTTCCTTAAGGTCTTCTGTGACACTCAGGTCTGGTGTCTTGCATCTTGTTATTAATGGGCCTGGACTGTCCTGTGTGCTGGGAATGAAGAGCAGAGGGCTTAGGGGCTCCCTTCCACTTCCTGTTTCACCTGCTCTCCATCTGGGCCCTCGAGTGTGGCTCTCAGGATGACACTTCTCATGGAGGAGGCTTCTTCTTGATCCAAGAGCCAGCAGAAAAGTGTTTTGAGTGAATTCTCATTCACATCTTGATATACAGTGTAAAGGCAGGTGGGGAGGGAATGACCACTCACTGAAGAAAAGCTATTGCCTTTGAATTAGCAGGGCTGTGTTTCCTTCCTGCAGCCATGGATTGCATCAAGATCTCCCTCCAGAACCTCTCCAGGCTTGCAGACACTCTCCCTGCTCCCGAGGTGAGCGAGGCACTGAGCCTCGTCTTGGGCTTTGTGAAGGACTCCTACCCTGTCTCCTCTGCTCTGTTCCTGGAGTTTGAGAATGGGGAGGGCTACCCTCTGCTACTCAAAGTGTTACTTCGGTAAGTGGCTGTGCTTGGTGGGGAAGAAACGGTGGAAGCCAAGGTCCTCACAATCATTTGCAGTGCTTTGGAGAAAGACAGATATTGGGGCTTCTCAGAATGTCTTCTGAAATGCAAATCTCCAGAGAGCATGGCCAGAGCGACTTTTATTGCAAAAGTAAATCAACGTGCAGCCAGGTTTGGAGCTACTTCTTTAGGAAACCAATGGGTGATCGCAAGAATAGTTTTACCAAGTCCATTTGGTGGCATGTACCACCTGCATGCCTGCTGGCCTAACAGCCGCCTGTCAGAATCCACATCCTGTGTTGGAGGGCTTTCTGGGATGGCTGTGACCAGCTCTGCCTATATGCTTGGGGGTTGGAAGTGCCCATAGATCAACAACTCCAGGACCAGCCCTCTACCAATGACTGGTAGAAGCTGATGGATCCGTACCCAGGAAATTTGCCCCTTGGGTGGGATAGCTCTACCCTGCCTTCCAGAGTCCCTGGGAGGATTAGAAACAAAAACAATACTCACTCTTGAAATAAGCACGAGGAAGTCTAATAAAGTCCAATTATTTCCCATGATGTCTGTATTGTTGCCATTCTGAAATATCAAATCTCTCATTTTGGGGGTGCTTCTGCCCTGCTGGTGCCCTAAGCTCATGACTTCTGGGGGTCTGGCCACGGAAAGCAGCCTTCCGGTGAGCAGATGCTGTGGCTCTTCACAGCTTTCTCTTTATTCTAATTGCACGTCCTCAGATCAAGGGCTGAGGCTTGCATACAGAGTGACTTCTATCCCTCCCTGCGTCTTTTGGTGCCGAACTGGTGGAGACCTTTTGGGTCTTGCCCAGCACTGCGATTTCCATTGCCTCTGTATCCCTGCAAGGAGCACCATGAGCAAACCTGGCTGCTCCGTCCAAGACGTCCAGGGAGCTGGCCTCGTCTGTCCCCACAGGTATGACGGGCTGACCCAGAGTGAAGTGGACCCCCACCTAGAGGAGCTCCTTGGGCTGGTGGTGTGGCTGACAACCTGTGGGAGGTCAGAGCTGAAGGTGTTCGACAGCATCACTTACCCGCAGCTGGAAGGCTTCAAGTTCCATCGCGAGGCTTCTGGTGGGTCATTGGGTGTCTCTGGGTGCCTGACAGCACTTGGCACTGTGCCCTGACAAGGCAATGCAGGTCATTCCCTGATTCCCTGTGCAGAAACAAACATGTGGCACCCGTCAGTGATACAGTAGGGGCTGATTCTGTCATGCCTTTGCGGAGATTTAAAATCTCTCCTTTATAGATTTTTCCAGATGACCTGGGTGGGACTGAGATGAAATGTTTGCTTTAAAAAGGCAAAGACTCTCAGATAATGGAGGGAGCCTGTGATCTCCATCACAGGTGTGACTTACTTGGTAACATCTGCTTATCTAACAGGGACTGATGGCCCTGAAACAGCCATCCAGGCTCAGAGTCAGTGCCTCCTTAGCTCTACAAGATACTGACTGACTGATTGATGAACTCAATCAACATGTACTGATAATTTCTGTCCAGCAGCCACTCCACCCCATGCTGAGTACCACCGTGAAGAGGCCAGGTGTCTGCTCCTTAAAACTTCTCTATAGAGACCATCACACAAACCTTGGGCCATAATCTACTCAGTAACGGGCTGATAAACAGGCACAGTGGTGACACCAGTGCAGAGAATTAGCTCTGCCTGGGTCAGTCAGGAAACCCTGCACAGAGGGTCCCATTCAAGACAAGTTTCAAGGCAAAGGATGGGTCATCCAGGTAGAAAAGAGGGGGAAGAAATATAAAGACAGAAGGTACAGCCTGGGGAGAGAAATGGTGACCAGAAACATATGGGTGAGTCTGGGGAGATGGGCAGAGAGACCTGCGCAGACCAGAGGTAGAGGCTGCAAAGCTGTGAGACCAGTTTAGGAAAAGCCACTGGATGTGACTCCAGCAGACGCACAGGGGAGTGGCTGGATTAGAGAGGAGTTTCAGACACATCTCGAGTGTCTGAAGCACAGAGGGCTGGAGGCAGGGAGTTCTCTGTGGAAGTATCTCCTGGGTAAGAGAGAATGACACTTAACCTTCTAGCTGGAGAGAAAGGAGGGAGTGGGTTTGGAAGGTGTCTTTATTTAACAGCTTGCCTAGAAATGAAACTGACTTTGCTTAGTAATCTTTAACATCATTTGATTTTAATTAATTGAAACCAATCCTCCAGTCCTGTGCTGCCCGATGGAAATATAATGCGAGCCACATTACGTAATTTTAAATGTTCTAGCAGCAAAATTTTAAAAATTAAGAAGAAACAGGTTAAATTATTTTTAATAATATATTTTATTTAACCCAATATATCCAAAATATTACATCAAAAAATGTGATCGTACAAATAATTGTTAATGACTTTTTTTTGCCTTCTTTTCTTAGTGCTCCGTCTTGAAAATCTGATGAGTATTTTTACACTCAGGGCACGCCTCAGTTCACAGTGGCCACATTTCAAATGCTTAATTATCCAGCATGTCTTGGACAATGCAACTCCAGCCTTATTCACATTCTGGGCATATGGCTTTTCTGGACTTCTGATAGACATTTACCCACAGGAGCTAGAAAATAGAAACTTTAAATGGTATTTCCTCGTGATAATGCAAGCATGTATTTCTAGGCATAGGCAGGAGAAATGATTTGCAGGATTATTTCTTTTTTGCATCTTCAGGGGTGACCGTGAAGAATCTTCAGGCCTTCCAAGTCCTGCAGAATGTTTTCCACAAAGCCAGTGACCCTGTCCTCTGCACCAAAGTCCTGTCATCCATCAGGACCATGTGGGCCTGGAACGCCCGCAACTTCTTCCTGCTGGAGTGGACCCTGCAGCCCATCTCGCAGTTCGTGGAGATCGTGCCCCTGAAGCCGACCCTGGTGCAGATGCACTTCTTCCAGCTGCTGGAGGTCCTGGTGTTTGAGCTGCATTACGTGCCCCATGAGATCCTGCGGAAGGTGCAGCGCCTGATCCAGGAGAGCCCAGAGCCGCTTGTCACCCTCGTGGCCTTGAAAACTGTCCTCAGGATCGCCGGCAGGGACCCACTCTTCACTGACATCTTCCGGGACTCGGGGCTCCTGGGCCTGCTGCTAGCCCAGCTACGGAAGCAGGCTAAGATCCTGAGGAAGTCAGGTGCCTTCCAGGAGCTTTAGGAGGGGAAGTGGGGAATGGGTGGGGGCCAGTGTTAGCTGGGCCTGGTCTGTGTACCAGCCCCACCACCCATTAACATAAGAGAGAAAGTGAGTGTGCCCATGTCACCTGGTGCCCTGAGAGTCAGAGAGGGTACCCCTGGGCTACATGGCTTCACAGCACAGGCAGCCTCCCTATTTTCTATAACTTGCCTGATCTTCCCCATGAAGAGGTGGGAAGGATGGGTGTAACTAGAAGCCGACTCATGGGACTAACTCAGGCCTGATGAGTTCTTAGTTTTCAGACACCTCCTGCAGTAGATATTGTCTGAGTGTGTAGGTAGGGAAACAGCAGAAGGACAGGTCCTCAGCAATGCAAAGGGGAAAGGAGGCTCAGAGAGGCTTGAAAGTCCAGGATGGAAGGGTGTGTGGGACACGTCCAGGGTCAGCTGGGATACGGCCACCTTGCTCACATGGTGCTGTCAGACCCAATGGCCTCCCACCTGGAGCAGAGGTCAGTCACCAGGGCCTTGCTGGCCAGCTTGCCCCTCTAAACCTTGGCCACACTTTTGCATGCCCTGCTGGGCTGTACACCCGTGGCTCCTTGGCAGCACTCCCTCACCCTGCCTCAGGAGCGCGGGCCTGGGATTTCCCTGCCTAACCATGCCCCATGTACATACCCTGGATTTTACAACAAGTCTTCCAGGGGATTTTGATGCACTCAAGTTGGAGAACCTCTGATGTAAGGGTTGTAGGGTCACATCTTACAAATTGGGATGCACCCTCCTTTATAAGGGAAGCATGATACTCATCTTTTTTAAGAGGATAGGAAACTAATGGAATTGGAGATTTGGGGCCATAGCACATGTACTTAAAAATGTTTCTTCATTGCTTCTTAAATATGGCAGGAAACAAAGAGTCCAATCCTGGAGTTCAGGATACAGAAAGAGAACTGACTTGTGTGATGCTGAGAACTGTGGTCACGCTTCTGAAAGGATCAGTTCGGAATGCAGGTAAGGGTGGTATCAAATTCACCTCGTCACTGGTTGGGAAAACATTAACTATTTCCTGGTGATTTATGTCATTGTTCAAAGGCTATATCCAAGGAATAACCAACACTATCGCTGTGGCTCATGTCCATTCACTGGTTGATGTTCAGGGATCAACAGTAGATTGGTAGACACATCAGTTGACACTTTTTACTGTTTAGGTTGCTAAATAAGGCTGGGAATCAAAGAGTTATCTTAAATTTATGAGACCACAGAAACCCCATCTCTCTCAAGTAAAATCTTTTAATATACTGCTGCACTGACTATAGATACTTTTTAAAAAATATTCAAATTGTAAAATACAGGCAAAGAAAACTCATCATTTTTTTTTTTTCGGTGTGCGGGCCTCTCACTGTTGTGGCCTCTCCCATTGTGGAGCACAGGCTCCGGACGCGCAGGCTCAGCGGCCATGGCTCACGGGCCCAGCCGCTCCGCGACATGTGGGATCTTCCCGGACGGGGGCACGAACCCGTGTCTCCTGCATCGGCAGGCGGACTCTCAACCACTGCGCCACCAGGGAAGCCCGAAAGCTCATCATTTTTAAGAGACATAATTTGATGTGCTTTCAGCCCATGATGGATTTAGTACCTTCATCCATTCAAAAAAAGTTTAGCTTCCTAAGATCGTGTGGCTCTCATGCTTAAAAAATACGTGCCTAAAATATAAATGCATGTATATTATACTATGAAGCAGATGCATCAGCAAAGTGACATCGGTGGGTTTGGTGATTTGGTGCATCTTTATCTGAGGCCCTCACAGGTCAGCTATACCGAATGTGAATGATTATTTCACTATGGTAGAGCGTCTCTAATGTTAGACTATAAGAGATTCCCTGGAGGTTCTGGTTAATACGGAGGTGCATATTCCTAAGCTCCCTCCCAGAGATCTAATTATCAGGTCAAGGTAGAGCCTAGTAATCTACTTGTAAACAGGCTTCCAAGGTGATTTCCATGTAAGGGGTACCTGGCCCATAATTGGGGAAATCCTGCCTTATGGAGTTGACCAGCTCAAATCCATGTCATACCATTTGAACGATCCAGTTACTTCCTAGTTCTTATTCCACATGTGATTACTTCAAAGATCAATCCTGGGGAAGAAATTCTTAGGATTACTTTTAAACAAAAACACACCATTAGCCAAATTTCTTAAATCCTGCCTGCCGCCCACCTTGCCACAAGAAACTACCTATGAGTTAAACATACTCTTAAATTCTGGTTTGCTTTCAATAAGAATTTGGGCAGAGACAAGAGAGAATTGCCATTGGCCCTGGATTAGGGGATTACGTGGAAATAAATACCAGAGGTATATCCAATTAAAGTTTGTATTACTTACGTCTCTAAAAACAGAAAAGGGGGAAACTTTTTTTCAAAAACACAATTCTCACTGGAGAAGAAAGCGGTTTTTCTTTTTAATTCTCAGCTCCATAGTTTCTCTCTTCCTCTTCTTATTTTAACAGTAGGTATGGATTTTGAAAAAAAATTTCTAATGCGTGGAAAACACACATACACATGTAGTCAAACAAACTTGGAAATTGTGAGGAAAAGCTTTCCTTGTAATTGAAGCTAAGGTGCCAAGGCCCCCGTCGCTCTAGCCCCGTACTCTCTGTCTGGTCCCCAGTTGTCCTGAAAGACCACGGCATGGTGCCCTTCATCAAGATCTTCCTGGACGATGAGTGCTACCGGGGAGCCTCGCTCAGCATCTTGGAGCAGCTCTCAGTCATCAACGCCGAGGAGTACATGAGCATCATTGTGGGCGCTTTGTGCTCGTCCACTCAAGGGGAACTGCAGCTGAAACTGGATCTCCTGAAGGTGATGTCAAGTCCTCCTTTGTGATGGGTTTCCCATGGACATGCAGCAGGTGATCGGCATTTGCCCACGCATTCATTCATTTAGTCGGTCACTGTATCATACAGGTAGAGTACTACTGGCTGCTGTGACAAATAAATCCCCCATCCTCAACAGCCTGGCACATTAGAGGTTTCTTTCTTACGTACCGTCCAATCAGTGATTGGGAGGAGTGTCATTCAGGGACAGCAGTCACCTGGGCATCTAATCCAGCCATCAGACAAAGGAAGGGAGAGCAGAGAAAATGGCACACGTTCTTTTTCAGGCCTAAAACTGGTGCACGTTAACTTCTGTCCAAGTTTCTCTGGGCAGGACTCATCTGGATGCAAGACATGCCAGGAAATGTAGTCCCTGGTTGGGCAGCTACTTCCCAGCCACACTGTAAACTATGGAAGTGGAGCCCAAATTGGTGGTGGCCAAGCAGCAGCCTTGTTTACTTGCCCAGCATTTAGTGAGCATCTACCAGTTACCAGGTCTGATGCAGAGTGCTCGGGACACGCTGTTGTATGAGATTCAGCCCTTGCCAACTGGTAGCTCGTAGACTAGGGCTAATATTAAGCAAGCAGTCATGGTGATGCAGCATGGTAATGCCCCAGAGGTTGAAGGCAGGCTGCCACGGGAACAGAGAAGTAGGAGAGACCAATGCTGCCTTACATGTTTGAGGAAGGCTCACAGAGGAGGGAACACCTCAACTGGGAAGAGGAAGCAAAAGGCAGTCAAAGGCACAGGAACAGTGGTTACAAAGGGAGAAGTAAAACTAGGCTGTCACCTTTGGACAACAAAGAGAAGCATATATTTTTGTTTTTGTAATATTGTTAATAATCATCAAGTTATCTTAAAACAGTTAAAGATGATAGTAAACATCATCAGCCTTACAGCTCTCACAATTTTGTTGCTGTTCCTGCTTTTCCATTTCTTTTGTCTTTGCGGGCTTATGCCTTAAAAGAAAAAAAAATCCCCTTTCTTTTGTTTATGCTGTTTAAGAGAAGAGCAGATGTAAATGCAAATATCTCCCAAGGAACTGACTTGGGGACCTGTCACGTCTATGTGCAGAAGAACCCCCTATGCAATACACACTCGTGTTGCATTATCATGCCACTCCGGATCACTGGTGAATTTTATACAATACGAAGTTGCTCTGACTTCCAAAATTAAACCCTCAACCTTATTTAGCTATGACTATCTCTGTACAAAACCATTTCACCAGTTAGAGAATGGCATTCAGTTTATTTTACCTACTTTATTTCTCAGCAGAGCCAATGTCAGGCACTGATGCAACTGTATTCATGTCTTCTCATGACCTAATCCTGTGGAGTTCAGCATGGCCAACGTGTCACGAGAATCCCATCCAGAAGTGGCATTATGACCATAGTTATCATGTATTTTGCAGATAACAAGAACCAAAACAGCGATTTAATCACAGGGTCAAAGAATCAGTGAAGGTGATGAAACAAAAAAGGAAAGTTAAAGGTCTGTTGAAAGACACTGGAGTCCCATGATTATGTGAAGTAACAGGATTGAGGGGAGCATGTAAACGGGAGAGTAAGGGAGAGAGATATCAAGAATTAATGACAGTTTACAGCTGGAGGGCTCCTTAGCTTCCTGTGGTCCTATCTTAATATTGGGCAGAGATAGGCCCCGAGAGATTCTAATACTGAATGAAGTTGAGTTTGGATCTAAGACTAGTGATTTAAAATCTGGTGATTTTTCCTCTTCATTTTGCTGTTTTTTGCATTTTTTCTCATATGTCTGTGTTCAGCTTAATTCACATGAGCCTTATTCTAATAAGGAACAGGGAAGGCAGAGAGCAAGGCAGTTAGGACTTTGGTTTTCTATTGGGTGAATAATTGGAAGCCCTATCTATTTCTGACATTTTCATATTGAAAGTCAAACAGATTCATGGAGAGAAAAGTTTTGGAGAGCACAAGTGTTTTTGTGTCCATTATAGAAAAGCTCTCTGCTTTGCTCCTGGAAAGTTCATCTTGCTTACTCTATAGCCCAGAAGCACCTTATTGGAGTGCCAGCCCTTGGGTAATAAGATTGAATTTCTAGAATTAGCAATGTAAAGCCATTATGGTGTTTTACAGATTCAATATCATTTCAGAATCACACTATCAACAGAGCACATCAGGGATGAACACTGTGTAAGCTTATTTAACAGAGCCATACCCCGCACTCAATGGGCTGTCTTCTCCCTGGGTACCAAGTCACTGCTGGGCAGTTGGGAGGGTGCCCAGAGCCGCCATTGTTCTTCCAGGACTAGGGTGATAACACGTTGTAGCTCCCGTGGGTGGCGGGGAAGGATTGGGCCCCAGAGCCTGTTCCAGCCTTGCCCACCACTGAGTCGTGTGAGCAATTAGCCAACGTTTGCTGGAATCTGATGCGGGATCTGCCCTTGTTCTGCATCACTTTGGGAACCCCTTGGGAAACAAAGATGTAAAATTAGTTCTTTCTGGCTAGATTTCCTTTTTTGGCAGTTGACAGTGGACTCTGCCCAAAGCACTGTGCCTGCAAAGTGGGTCAGATGTAGGATGAGGTGAAAGTGGTGGAGGGAGGGGATTTCAAAGGCACGACTCCCTGCCTCACCACCCAATAAAGGTTTGTCATCTCTGAAGTGTATTCACATCATGGTGCCACCCTCATTTCCCTTCCCTGAGAATCAGCCAGCTGCTCTGGAGGAGAAAATTCCTCCAGAAACATGTGACTTAAGGCAGTTGCTCCCAAAATCCAGTGGTGCTTCCATACCAATACAGAGGCACATGTGACTTCACCACCTAATTCTGGCAAATGATAACCGAGTTAAAGAATAATGTAAGCAAATGAATTTCCTCTCCATGGCCAGTGGGACTGTGATTGGGTTATGCACAAATTCAGATTGATTTGCTAATATACATTTAGCTGTTCAACTCTGAGCTTAATCGCGTTACCTCACCGGTCCTCCAGCATGACACGTGGAAAATTATGAGGAATAACAAATAATAGAATGTGAAATAAATCCTGTTAGTCCTAACGTAGTTAGCGCTTTGCAGCAGACATCCATTTTATAGATTCAAGCTTGAGGAATACTAACTCAGAGAGGATGACATGGTAACTGAGTTAAGGAGGAGAAAATGTGCTTAACGCTGACCTTTCTTGAAATGTGTCAACCCTAGCCTGATTACTTTGACTTCAGCTGATTAAATTTACTCCCTTCCGTAGACTCTCAAGCCTAGGTGATGCATTATCATGCAAAGTTGAATGACAGTAATGGAGACCCTCCTCCCAGGTCCCCAGTTCCTGACAAATCGTTTCCCGAAGTAGTGCAGTATTTATTTTCCTTTATGATAGAAATGTTTCTCTTTAGTTGCTATGAAATTAAGCCTTTGTAATTGGATTTGGGGCTCTTTACTTTATGACTCTGCAAATATGAAATTAACCCCATCCCAAGAAATAATAGAGCAGTCTAAGTTCTAATGAGATTACCCCCATTTTAGATAATGACTTTGAATTTAATAAATCAAACAAAGCAACAATTAAGGTCAGCCATTGCTTTTTTCTCCACCCCTCCCAACAGGAGGAGAAAAGAACCGTCTAGGAATTACAGAGGATAGACCCTCTGAGAGACACAGACACTAGTACTGGTTTGCTTTCTTTTTAAAATATCTGCTCTCAACATTCCTTGAATGATGGAGACCTTCTGAGCAACGTCTGGTGTCAACTTGGACAACTGGAAGATGGTTTCTTAAGGAAAGAGGGGCGTTTTAGTGGTCATCCAGCACTTAGACAATTGCTCTAATCTGATTAGTTTTATTTTTTAATTACTCTCTCTTTTGGGTGTTTGTTTTGTCACACGTCATGTGATAAACAGAAGAGCTCCATTCATTCCATTTGCCTTGAACAACCTCATCGTAGTTTTAGGAGCCACCGAAAACACTCACATACATCTAGACAGTTTACAGTTTCACAGCTTAAGACTTCCTGATGTCTCGGTGATGTATTTATTTTCCACGTCACGAGTCACATTGAGACAGGTCGAGACACACAATGCAATGCACGCTGTACCACACGTTAATGCTCAGCCTTTTGTGTGGGTTATCAGTTGGCAGGAAGAAACTACCACCACCACACGCACTTCAAGGTTAGAGTTCATTTCCAACTTGACCAAAGAAACAATCTTCTGTGCGGAGTGAGTTGCTCACACAAGGCAGGCACAGAGGACTGGCCCCAGTGTCCTGGGGTTGGGGGTGGGGTTTGAGGAAGGCAGCTGTGGTGATGCAGTCTATAAAGAGAAAGGCCGTGCCTGGTCTAGAAAGCTCTGTGTTGCTAAACCATAAGGTTTTACATTCACCAAATGTCACTATTCTGAAGAATCTGCTCTAACAGTCTATATACAATCTTCTCTTTAAGGACCTGTCTACAAATATCAAACTTTCCTGGGTTTTGAGCCAAATTCAGAAGTAGTTGGGTCATATCCTCACCCAGGAGGAGAAAGCAGTTGTCACTGCCTGGTCCTTAATGTTTCACTTTTGCTTCTAGCTTTCAGGCAGTCTGGAAAGCCCATTTCCCTGAAGTCTATCCCACCACTCTCATTTGATCCCCGGTTAGTGCACGGCCCTGATGCTGTTTCTTTTAAAGAACAAAATGACAATTCAATTTCACCACAGTCACTCCCTGAGCTGTGGTGAGTAGTCTTTGATCTAACCACCATAAGTCATGCATTGTTTTCTCCTATAACTGGGAAAAGATCAACTGACCCACACTGGTAGGGATGAATCTTTCTACATCACTCTATATGATAATTTGTCCATTTTGAACATAATCGTGGCCTTTGGCCTTTTACAGATTCTCCTAGTTTCTACAATCTTTGTTTTTAATTTCTTGAAATGTCATGGATGGGGCCGTGGGAGCATGTTAAGCAGCGCCTTGGTCGTCATTTCTCTCCATCTTTGAAAGAGTCCTTGCCTGTATGCATTTACTTAGTCCTGCCTCATTTTGTGCTTTCTTACCCCAAGCTTGGGTTGACTGCCTGCCAAGCAGCTCAGGCTTCGTGTAGCAGAATATAATATTAGATAACAGAATTTGGGTGTTAGGGGTACACATTATATTGTTTCAGATAAAACTCTAGTGTTAGGTTAGGGTTACCAGCATTTTAGAGATAGAGCTAGAAAATCACCTTTGCCCTGCAAAGTGCATGACTTCATATTTCATAGCTACCTGTAACTTTACTGAATTTCTATTTGACTTTCTCTATATGAGAATTTAAAAATCTAATCCCTTCCCTCCTTTCTTCTGACCCACCAGTTTTCTCTTTGTCAATGGACTTTCATGCATTATGCTATAGACTGTCACCCTAAACCATGCATTTAAGACACAGCATCATCCCCTCTCTCTCAAATTGGGAATTTCTTTTTATTTTTTCTCTTTGAAACTTGTTTCAAGCATCCTGAAATTGACTTTAAGTTGTGCCTGCCCGGACAATCCTCTTTCTTGTGTCACTGAACACTAAACACTTGAAAGGACAAAACAATTCAAATCTTCCTCCAGAGCAAAACTACAGGGACTGGCCATTCTCTGGGAAACATGCCTAAGAAGCCTGGGTCTTCGATGCAGTCCCATGCAATTTTCATGAATAGTAAATAACTAAATACCAAAAGTTAGAGGCTTTTGATATTTATCTAAGATCATCCATGCATTCTTCACTTTTAGGTGTGAAACTTTAGCACAGAATGAGAACTTCTTAAATGTAGTCCTTCTTTCCTTCCGAAACATTTATTGAATACCTAGTGTATATCGTGCACAGGGCTCAATGAATAGTATATTGGAAGTGCTTAGAAAATATTTGATTTTAGAAGGAATTAAAAGTTTGGCTGTCCAGTAGAAATCTCAGCAATCTGTAGAAGGTAGATTGCATATGTGTGTTGAAATAGCCTAAACTCCACACACGGTCTATATTATATGCTATATCTATATGTTTCCTTCCATTAGGATTTCTCTTCTCCACCTTAATTTCCTCATATTTTCACACCAGGTTTTAAGTAGATTTGTTTGACTATCTTTCATTTATTAGAAGTATCTGTGCTTGCACAGAGAGGGAGGTAAATAGTAATAAGTTGCTTTATATAGATTTCACTGAGTCTCCTTTCGCAATACAGGAAATGGTTCATTCCATAAGTTTAGCAAATATTTATTACGTAGGTGCTATGTTCCACAGCAGTGAGCAAGCCTGATTTCATGGGCCTTCAATGCAGGCGAAGGCTGAGACAATTTTCAAGTAGCTTCAATACAGTGTGGTGAGAGTTTTGATTGGGGATTTAGAGGTGTGAGCGCTCAGCCTGGGATGAGAACAAGCTAAGGGTCAGGGAAAGCTTTGTGGAGGGAGATGCATTTAAGTCAAGATACAGGACTGTAAGTCAACCCTATAAAGCAGCATAGCCTTTAAGAGCAGCCATTTGAATGAAGACACTGAGGCACAACCCAAAACTAAAAGTAAGAGGAATGGTACTGACCTCCCAGTGTTTCAGAGTCGCGCATCGGTAGCTCGCTGTTCCTACGGAGTGGAGCGCAGAAGAGCACCCGGAACGCTTTGGCAGGGATGGGTGGGAGCTCAGCGTTAAAGATCTGCCTCCTCCATCTCACTCACTTGTTTCTCATTGGTTTCAGTCTCTGCTCCGGATCCTGGAGACACCCAAAGGCCGTGCCGCTTTCAGAGTCTCCAGTGGGTTCAATGGGCTGCTGTCCCTGCTCTCTGACCTGGAGGGGTCTCTCCGGGAGCCCCCACTGCAGACCTGGGGGGCAGTGTCCCCCAGCCAGACCCTGGACCTGGTCCTGCACACCCTCTGTGCTGTGTCTGCAGCACTGTACCTGGACCCTGTCAACGGTGACTTCTTTAGGAGGACCGGGCTGTTTGAGAAGCTGGCAGAGGACCTCTGCTTGCTGGGCTGTTTCGGGGCCCTGCAGGAAGAGGGCGCTCCTCCGCACTCCTGGGAGGACACAAAGGCCAGGCCATTTGCCGATTTGATGAGTGCGGCTTTTTCCTCTGCCAGCCCACTCCCACCCAAGATACAGAGCTGCCTCCAGATCCTCAGCTTCCTGGACAGCATGGCCCGAGGCACCCTCCACCTGTGCAAGGACCTGAAGGACTCCCCGAGGGCGAGGCAGGAGGCGGTTGTGGATGCTCAGAAGGGAGAAGCCGGCAGTGACCCCCAGGGAAACTTCAAGCAGTGGCCAGACCTGGAGGACAGGTAGAGCTTTGCTGCCTGCTTCCCTAATCTGTAATCAGTGTATCTCTGTCTCCCGAGTCCTACGTAAGCACCCCGCGCACGCGTAGTACAAACTGGCTGTGAGGAACCGTCACGTTGTTACTTATTCTTCAGAGTAGGTGTCCCCGGCCGGCGTTGTTCCAGCGAATAGAACGAGACGGAGTTGGATTCAGAAGCAAAGGAAAGCTTTCTTCTTTTATCAGAGAATGGAGAGGTGCCAACTCACTTGCTCTCCTGACAGGCCAGGGGTGGGGCTGCCGTTTAGGGATCTAGAGTGGGGGGGGGGGCGGGGGGCGGAGATCGCAGTGCCGGGTGCAGCGTCTCTGCACGCAGCTCGCCGCCGCCATCTTGAATTGAGTGTCGTATGCAGCGCTTCTGCGCACGATCCACGGGCTGCAGTGTCCCGTGCAGCCGTTTCGCACTAGGAACTCCGGTCTGAGGTGCGTGGTGTGGGCCTCTGTGTGCAGTACCCTATGAGCAAGTGAAACTAGACTAAGCACAGGAGAGGAGGTGAGACCTTATTTTATCACCTAGATTCCATTTTGTTTTTCCTAGGGACCCCAGAGGGCTTTGCTGGTGAAAGCAGGACTGTCTTTTCTTTAAATCAAGTTAACTTTGTTTTCAAGGCCCTCTCCCCGTTCACCCACCCCCACCCTGAGAGCTGGCAGAAAACCAATCCAACTCAATACAGGGCTGGGGGATGCTGTCGGGTCGCAGGAGAACCAGGGAAGTTTACCCGATCTTAGAAACTGAGGGCAGAGCTCTGCTGCCCATAGGCTCACTTTCTTCTTTGGCATCTTTGCTGCTCCTGGGAGCTTTGATGCCTGGGCCCAGCCTCCCTGGTATGCCCGGCAGCCTTTGCTTCCTAGGTCTTAGCTCCCCCCCCCCCCCCCACACCTGCCAGGGCACTGCCAGGGTGTGGGTGTGGTCCTTGACTTGTAAGACACAAACAACAGCATCCTTCCCAATCATGGGACTCTTCCTGTTCTTCTTGCTGCTTCCATTTCCCCTAACAAGGACAATTTCTCTTACTTCTGCAGGCTCATCTCCTCAAGGACCTCATACTTTGATAACCTTTTGCTTTCATCCCTGTAACACAGAATTCCACTAAAGCAGGGGAGCGCAAAGAACCCCCCACCACCTTGGAGCGAGAGGGGAAAAACAAAAGAACAAGGCAACAAAATAGTTGGTGTCTTTTTTTCATTCCTCTGAAGCAGCAATGACAAAACACAAATATTTCAGTAAACTATGCTGCCTGCCACCTCTCCAGGTCATCTTGCCTTTAACACCACAGGACAGTCTTCTGAAAGACATTGCACGTGTTTCTCCAAAGAGAGCCCCCTTTGGCCAGACGTGTTGGGGGTTGGTGGTGAGGGGGATGGATGTCAATTCTCCAGCTACCATAATAATCATATGATTGTTGCTGTTACATTGGTTAATCTGGTAAATCGATTAGTTTTCTCACCTTGCATTCCTTCACAATTTGCTCATGATATAATTATTGCTAGATTTGATTTGCTAATTTTTGAAAAGAATTTTTGTTCTTGAGAAAGTTCAGCCTTTCACACTCCTTCTTGACTATTTTTACTATGAAATTTGTGTTACCCTCATAAATTGGGCAGTGTTCCCTCTTCTATTCTCTGGAAGAGTTTATGGAAAGATTACTATTTCTATTCCTTTCTTTTAAAAATTAATTAATTAGCTGCATTGGGTCTTCGTTGCTTTCTCTGGTTGTGGCGAGTGGGGCTACTCTTCATTGTGGTGCGCAGGCTTCTCATTGCAGTGGCTTCTCTTATTGCGGAGCACGGGCTCTAGGCATGCGAGCTTCAGTAGTTGTGGCTTGCGGGCTCAGTAGTTGCGGCACACGGGCTTAGTTGCTCTGTGGCATGCGGGATCTTCCCGGACCAGGCTCGAACCTGTGTCCCCTGCATTGGCAGATGGATTCTTAATCACTGTGCCATCAGGGAAGTCCTACTATTTCTGTTCCTTAGCTATGTGATAGAATTTGCCAGTAAAATCTCAGGAGCCTGACGTTTTCTTGAGAGAAGATTTATTCTTTTTTTTTTTGTTTTTTTACCTTTTTAAAAAACAGCTTTACTTTTACATAGTTCATACACCCTAAAATTCACCCATTTAAAATGTACAATAATTTGTTTTGTATATTCACAGAAATATACAATCATTACCACAATTGATTAGAACATTTTTATCACACCAAAAGAAACTCCATACCCATTAGCCATTATTTTCCATTTCCCCTGCCCCTACCTCCAGTCCCAGGCAACCACTAATTTACTTTCTGTATTTAGGAACTTGCCTATTCTGGATATATCATATAAATAGAATCATACAGTATGTGATTTTTTTTGTTTCTGGATTCTTTAGCATAATGTTTTCAAGGTTCATCCATGTTGTAGCATGTATCAATACTTCATTCTTTTTATTGACAATTTTCCAGTGTGTATACCACAGTTTACTTATACGTTTATCAGCTGATGGACATGTGGATTGTTTTCACTTTGGGGTTATTATGAATAGTGCTGCTGTGAACATTCATGTACAAGTTTTTGTGTAGATACATGTTTACATATTTCTTAGCTAGATACCTAGGAGTGGAACTGCTAAATCATATGGTAATTCTACATTTAACATTTTGAGGAATTACCAAATCATTATGCAAAGTGACTGCACCATTTTACATTCTCACTAGCAGTGGGTGAGGGTTTCAGTTTGAATACCTTCTTGCCAACACTTGTTATATCTTTTTGATTATAGCCCTCCTAGTGAGGGTGATGTGGTATCTTATTGTGGTTTTGATTTGCATTTCCTTGAAGGCTAATGATATTGAGAAGCTTTTCATGTGCCTATTGGTTATTTGTGTATCTTCTTTGGACAAATGTCTGTTAGAGTCTTTGCACATTTTTTAAATTGATGTAACATTGGTTTATAACTATATAAGTTTCATGTGTACAACATTATAACTCGACTTCTGTGTATACCGTAGTGTTCTCACCACCAAAAATCTTGTTTCCATTCATCACCATACAGTTGATTCTCCTTACCCATTTTGCCCTCCCCCATCCCTCCTTCCCCTCTGGTAACTACTAATCCGTTCATTCTCTGTTATCTATGTGTTTATTTTTGTTTTGTTCTGTTTGTTCATTTATTTTGTATTTTTTATATTGCATATATGAGTGAAATCATACTGTATTTATCTTTCTCCATCTGACTTATTTCACTTAGCATAATACCCTCAAGGTCCATTCGTATTTTTGCAAATGTCAAGATTTCATATTTTTTTATGGATGAGTAGTATTCCACTGTGTGTGTGTGTGTGTGTGTGTGTGTGTGTGTGTGTGTGTGTGACATCTTATCCATTCATCTGTTAATGTGCACTTAGATTGTTTCCATATCTTGGCTATTGTAAATAATGTTGCAATGAACATAGGGGTGCATATACCTTTTTGAATTAGTGTTTTCATAACCTTTGGATAAATACCCAGAAGTGGAATAGTTGGATCATATGGTAGTTCTATTATTAATTTTTTTTTTTTTTTTTTTTCTGGCCACACCGCGTGGCATGCAGGATCTTAGTTCCCCAACCAGGGATCGAACCCGTGCCCCCTGCAGTGGAAGCGCAGATTCTTAGCCACTGGACGTCCAGGGAAGTCCCTGGAATTGTTATTGTGTTCTTGGTGACTTCAACCTTTTCTCGTCATCAAGTGTTCCACTATTTCTAGTAATGCTTTTTGCCCTAAAGTTTACTTTGTGGAGCACAGGCTCCAGACACGCAGGCTCAGCGGCCATGGCTCACGGGCCCAGCCGCTCCGCGGCATGTGGGATCTTCCCGGACCGGGGCACGAACCCATATCCCCTGCATCGGCAGGCGGACTCTCAACCACTGTGCCACCAGGGAAGCCCTATTATTAATTTTTGAGGAATCTCCATACTGTTTATTTACATTCCCACCAACAGTGTATGAGGGTTCCTTTTCTCTGCACCCTCACCAGTACTTGTTGTTGCCTGTCTTTTTTATAATAGTTATTCTAACAGGCATGCGGTGATATCGTATTGTGGTTTTGCTTTACATTTCCCTAATAATTAGTAATGTTGAACATCTTTTCATGTGCCTGTTGGCCATCTGTATGTCATTTCTGGAATCTCTACTTAGATCTCTGTCCATTTAGAAAATTTTTGTTGTTGTTGAGTTGTGTGAGTTTTGTTTTTTTAATTAATTAATTTATTTTTGGCTGCGTTGGGTCTTTGTTGCTGCACGCAGGCTTTCTCTAGTTGCGGCGAGTGGGGGCTACTCGTTGCGGTGTGTGGGCTTCTCATTGTGGTGGCTTCTCTTGTTGCAGAGCATGGGCTCTGGGCGCGCGGGCTTCAGTAGTTGTGGCACACGGGCTTAGTTGCTCCGTGGCATGTGGGATCTTCCCAGACCAGGGATCAAACTTGTGTCCCCTTCATTGGCAGGTGGATTCTTAACCACTGTGCCACAGGGAAGTCCCTGTTTGACTTCTTTATATATGTTTTGATTACTGTAGCTTTGTAGTATAATTTGAAATTAGGGAGTGTGAAATTAGGGACACCTCCAGCTTTGTTCTTTTTTCTCAGAATTGCTTTGGCTATTCAAGGCCTTCTGTGGTTCCATACAAATTTTAGGACTTTTAAATTCTATTTCTGTGAAAAATGTTGGGATTTTGATAGGGATTGCATTGAATCTGTAGATTGCTTTAGGTAATTCTGGACATTTTAACAATGTTAATTCTTCCACTACTATGTTAAGTAAGAGTGGTGAGAGTGGCATCCTTTTCTTGTTCCTAATCTAAGAGAAAAAGCTTTGTTTCTCTCTGTTCAGTATGATGTTGGCTGGGTTTGACATATATGTCATTTATGGCCATTATTCATTTTATTCAGAGTTTTATCATAAATGGATGTTGTATCTTGTCAAATGCTTTTTCTGCCTCTATTGAGATGCTCATATGATTTGTATCCTTTTTTTGTTTATGTGATGTATCATATTGATTGATTTGCGAATGTTGACTCACCCTTGCATCCTCAGAATAAATCCCACTTGATCATGGTGTATGATCCTTTTAATGTATTGTTGTATTTGGTTTGCTTATATTTTGTTGAGAATTTTTGCATCTATGTTCATCAGAGACATTGGCCTATAATTTTCTTTTTTTGTGTTGTCCTTGTCTGGTTTTGGTATCAGGGTAGTGCTGGCCTCATAAAGTGTGTTAGGAAGCATTCCCTTGTCTTCAGTTTTTTGGAAGAGTTTGAGATTCTTCTTTGAATGGTAGAATTCACCACTGAATTTGTCTGGTCCTGGACTTCGGTTTTTTGTGATATTTTTTTATTACTGTTTCAATCTCCTTACTAGTGATCAGTTTATTCAGATTTTCTGTTTCTTCATGAATCAGTCTTGGAAAGTTGTGTGATTCTAAGATTTTATCCATTTCTTGTAGGTTGTCCAATTTGTTGGTGTATAGCAGTTCAGAGTACTCTCTTAAAATCCTTTGTATTTCTGTGATATCTGTTGTAACTTCTTTTTTGTTTCTGATTTTATTTATTTGAACCTTCTGTCTCTTTATCTTGGTGAGTCTAGCTAAAAGTTTGTCAATTTTGTTTATCTTTTCTAAGAACCATGTCTTAGTTTCATACTATTGTCTTTTTAGTCTCTATTTCATTTATTTCCATTATGGTGGTTATTATTTCCTTCCTTCTACTGACTTTGGGCTGTTTGTTTTTCTTTTTGTAGTTCATTTAGGTGTAAGTTTAGATTTTTTTTGAGATTTTGAGGTAGGACTGTGTTGCTATAAACTTCCCTCTTAGAACTGCTTTTACTGCATCACACAGATTTTGATACCGCATATTTGTGGTTTTTCCAGCTTTCTTCTTGTAGTCGATTTTTAGTTTCATACAGGTGTGATTGGAAAAGATGCTTGATATGATTTCATTCTTCTTAAATTTATTGAGATCTGTGTCCCAACATATGGTCTATCCTTGAGAATTTCCATGTGCACCTGAAAAGAATGTATATTCTGCTGATTTTGGATGGAATGTTCTATATTCATTTAAGTCCATCTGCTCTAATGTTTCACTTAAGGCCCGTGTTTCCTTGTTGAATTTCTGTCTGAGTAATCTATCTATTGATGTAAGTGGGGTATTAAAGTCCCCTACTATTACTGTGTTGCTGTCAATTTCTCCCTTTAGGTTTTTTACAATTGCTTTATGTATTTTGGTGTTCCTACATCAGGTGCAAATACATTAATAGTTGTTCTGTCTGCTTGGTGGATCATCCCCTTTGTATAATGTCCATCTTTGTCTCTTGTTACCTTTTTTGACTTGAAGTCTATTTTGTCTGATCTGAGTATGGCTGCACCTGTTCTTTGTTTTTTTGTTTTGGCTGCCATTTGCTTAGAGTATCATTTTCCATATCTTTACTTCGAGCCTATATTTGTCTTTAGAGCTGAGATGAGTCTCCTGGAGACAGCATATAGTTGGGTCTTGTTTTTTAATCTGTTCAGCCACTCTCTGTCTTTTGATTGGTGAATTCATTCCGTTTACATTTAGGGTGATTATTGATATATGAAGACTCTGTACTGCCATTTAATCTTTTATTTTCTGGTTGCTCTGTATTTTCATTGTTTCTTTTTCCTTGATTTTCTGTCATCTTAATTTAGTGGTTTTAGATGATATTTTTCTAAGTTTCCTCTTTTTTATGTTTCATTTCTCTGCTCTAGATTTTAGTTTTGTGGTTACCATGAGGTTTGTATAAACTGTCTCAGAGATTACATAGTTCTTTTTCTGCTGAAAGTGTCTCATCTTCATTTGCCTATACAGATTTGGTCCTTGTCTTCTTCCCCTTTTATGTTTGTTGCCACAAATTATCCCTTTCTATGTTGTGAGTTTATTACCAAATTGAAGTAGCTGTAGTTGCTTTTAATGCTTTTCCCCCCTTTAACCTTTATGCTATAATTGTTTAACAACTAACTCTGGTGAAGAGTTACAATTTTCTGATTCTGTCTGTTTATTACCTACTCAAAGTTTTTTGTACTTTTGATGTTTTGTTTCAGGTAGAAGAGCTCCTTTCAACATTTCTTATAAGGCAGGTCTAGTAGTGATGAACTCCCTCAGCTTTTGTTTGTCTGGGAAAGACTTTATTTCTTCTTCATATCTGAAGGATAACTTTGCTGGGTAGAGTGTTCTTGGTTGACAGTTTTTATCTTTCAATATTTTGAGTATGTCATTCCACTCTCTCCCGGTCTATAGAGTTTTTGCTGAGGAATCTGCTGATAGCCTAATGGGGTAACTTGTAGGTTACTGTCTTTTTTTTTTCTGATTGTCTTTAAAATTGTTTATCATTGACTTTTGACAGTTTTAATATAATGTGTCTTGGAGAAGATCTTTTTGTATTGAGATAATTGGGTGTTCTGTTAGTTTTGTGGACTTGTATATCCAGTTTCTTCCCAGGTTTGGAAAGTTCTCAACTGTTGTTTCTTTAAATAAGCTCTCTTCTCCTTCTGGGATACCCGTTATCCTTATGTTGCCTTTCCTAATCAAGTTTGATAGTTCTTGTAGTTTCTTTATTAAAAAATATTATTTCTCTCTCTTCTTCTACCTGAATCATTTCTAGATTTCTAACTTCAAGCTCACTCATTCTCTCTTCCATATGGTCTGCTCTATTTCCAGTGCTTTCTAATCCATTCTTTATCTCATTTTTTGAGTTCTCCAGCTCCAGAATTTCCAATTAGTTCTTTTTTGGAGTTTCAGTCTCTTTGGTAAAGTATTCCTCTGTTTATTAATTTTACTCTTTAGCTCATTGAACTGCTTTTCTGAGTTTTCTTGTAGCTAATTGAATTTCTTCATGACAGCTATTTTGAATTCTCTGTCAGTTAGATCACAATCTTCTGTGACTTGAAGTTTTACAGAATTGTTATTTTCTTTTTGTGATACTGTGTTTTCATGGTCCTTGATGAGTTGTTCCTCTGCTGGTGCATTTGAAGGAGCAAACTTCTTTCTTATTTAGATAAAGTTTTTTTTACTTTGATTCTAACAGTTCGAGTTCTTAATTAAAGGCCTTTCTTTTTGTTTTTCAGTAGGTGGTGCTATAGCCCAAGTTTTTGTTTCTCTTGAGTGGCCTCTGGCTATATTTGAGAACCAGCATTTTCCACCCTCCAGCACCTCTGCCAGAGGTTTCTCTGGTGTCCTCATTGCCACTGCTTGTGCCTTGCTGCTGCCAGTGTTGCTACTGTCACTGGTATTTCTGCCTGGGACAGTGTGATGGCAGGCACCTCTACCATGTCTGGGGACACCTGGGTCACGGACACTGCTGCCACAGTGGGGAAGGGGAGAAGCCAGAGTCATGGCCACCTTTGCCGCCTTCAGGGTTGTTGGGTTGGTGGGTGCTGCTGTCATTGGTAGGAGTGGGGGAGGCTGGAGTTGCGGATGCTGCTTTGGCTGGAGGGACCAGGGTCATAGGTCCTGCCACCGCTGCTGTCCGGCTCCCTGTGGCTATGGGTGCCATTGTGGCTGGGAGGCCTAGGTCTCATGTGCCACCTCTGTTGCTGCTACCAGGTTCGCTGGGGCTGCAGACTCAGCAGCTGTGGCCAGGGGCCAGGATCCCAGCACTGCCTCTGCTAGTCCGTGGTTCTGCCTCCTCTGTGTGTCCCAATTCACCCACCTTCAGATGTACAGATGTATGGATCTCTCCAGCATCCTGCTGTGTTGGGCAGAGGAAGCTTTCTGGAGTTAGGAATGTTTCGCTAGTTGTAGGCTGAAGGGGAGAGACAAAGGGAGCTTTTCACACCGTAATGGTGTTGATGTCACCTCTGCAAAGATATATTTTTGTGAGAATAAATTTCAGTTTATTCTTGCATGATTCATAGTAAGTTATTTTTCAAGTTTATTTTTCTCATTTCACCTGTTTTAATTTATTGGCATAAGGCCATTCACAATATCCTTTTAACTTTTTATTCCTAACACTATCATTTGTGTATTCTTTCTCTTTTGCCTGCAGCACCCCAGCGTTCTTAGCAGAGGTTAATTTATTAATGTGTCTGTGAACCAGCATTCAGCTTTTCCTGTCTCATACATCGATTTTCTGTTTCTTTTTTTGTTCTTATTATTTCCTTCCACTTTCTTTGGGTTTATTCTAGTGTTCTTTTTCTTAATTTAATTGTTATGAGACCAATTTTAAGTCCTCTTTTTAAATATAAATTTCCTTGTAACTATTACTTTAGTTCCATCACACAAGTTTTATTATATCAAATTTTCAATACAGTTTACTGCTAAATATTTTCTAATTTCCCTTATGACTTACAGGTTTACTCTTGAATCTTATTTGAATTATAAATTTCCAAAGTTAGAGTATTTTTGATCATCTTTTTGTTACTGACTTCTAACTTTGTCATCTTGAAACAAAGTGGACTGTATGATGCTAATCCTTTGAAATTAGTTGAGCTTGACTTTGTGTCCCCAATGTGGTAAATTTTCATAAATATTCCTGGGTGCTTGAAAATAATGCACATTTTCCAATTGTTAGGTTCAATGCTCTATTTATGTCCTCTAGATGAAATTTGTCAGTTGTTCAAATTTTAAGATCGTTGGCATATCAGCTACTAAGATATGTTAAATATATTTCATTGTAATGGTAGCTTTGTCAATATCTGTTAATTTTTTTTAAATAAATTTATTTATTTATTTATTTTTGGCTGCGTTGGGTCTTCATTGCTGTGCCTTGGCTTTCTCTAGTTGCGGAGAGCAGGGGCTACTCTTCGTTGCATCGCGCGGGCTTCTCATTGCGGTGGTTTCTCTTATTGGGGAGCATGGCCTCTAGGCGTGCAGGCTTCAGTAGTTGTGGCGCATGGGCTCATAAGTTGTGGCTTGCAGGCTCTAGAGCACAGGCTCAGTAGTTGGGGCGCATGGGCTTAGTTGCTCCGCAGCATGTGGGATCTTCCCAGAGCAGGGATTGAATCCATGCCTCCTGCATTAGCAGGTGGATTCTTAACCACTGCAGCACCAGGGAAGTCCCAATATCTGTTAACTTTTGCCTTACATGTATCTGAGGCTATTAGAATCACACACATTTGTAATTTTTCCATCATCTAGAGGTATCAAAGTTTTTATCATTATATGATGACCTTCTTAATCTCCATTAGAACATAACAACTTTATCTAATAATAATAAGGCTCCACCAGTGTTCTTTTGGTTAGTATGTGCCTGAATTACTTTTTATCCTTTAAGCTTTCTGTGTCCTCATGCTTTAGGTATTTTTCCTGTAAACAGTAAAGAGGTATTTTTTTTTAATGTGTATTTTAAACTGAAGTTTCCTTGTTTCTTTGTGTGGTTGATGATTTTTAATTGTGAGTCTTGCTCCGAGATTTTCCTTTTCCCAGACTCCATGCAGCCCATCCTTATTCTGGCCATCCTGCCTTTCTGCAGACACAGCAATGCCTCAGTGAGGCTGCAGCTGCCCTTTGTAGCTAGGCCTTGGTCAGATTCCAGGCCCTTCTCTTCTTGCTTTGTCTTGGGAGAATTCTCTTTCTGAGGTCCCCTGACCTCTCTATTCCAGGGGCAGAGGGTTCTCTGAGGAGGCCTTTGTCCTGGCCATCTGGACAGCATGCAGCTTAACTGAGGATCTCAGTGCTGAACCTTGTTCTACTTATCCTACCAGCTTTTAGAGGGCAGGGAAGTATTTGTCAGCATCAAAAACATTTAGTAAGTGGTATTAGGTGATGAAAAGCAATAGTCATTGGTTGAATGTCTCTGGGGACTGAGCACCAATGACTTATTTTCATTTAATTCCCTCTCAAATTTTAGCATTTTACCAATAAAGAAATGGAGAAAGGATAAGAAACATGGTTGAAAGTTAACACCTAGTAAGTGATGGAGCAAGACTTTGAACTCAGGTCTACCTCCAAAGCCTCTGTGTGTGCTTCTGAGTGTGTGTGTGTGTGTGTGTGTGTGTGTGTGTGTGTGTGTGTATTTGTCCTGCTTTTTTCTGGATGCTTCCACAGTAATAGTGATGACTTGCTTGTTCTGCCACAATAGACTGAAGTTGAAGGTTTGGGCTCTGACTTGTAGATGGCATCAGGCCTGATTCTTTACAGACAACTCCTGTGTCAAATGTCATCCTGGTTTCACAATGAGGAATTTTTAAATGTACAAGAATCAGATTTCATAAATAGAGCAATTTTTTGGTCTTTAAAAGAAATACATCACCCTTGACATTCCCTAATGGTTAGAAAAGGGGAAGTGAAACCCCAGCCTCTCCTGAGAGAGTCTGTGGGGTGAAGGACAAGGCAGTGGGCTGGGCGTGGTGGACAGGGTGCTCACCCATGCCCACCACTGACACTTGGCATCCCCTTGGGCAAGCAACTTGGCTTAGACCTGTCCACACACAGTGGGCTGTGGTCTCCAGAAGGAAGACAGAGGCTGTGGGCCTTAGGCTCAGGCCTGTGTGCTTTACACCTTAGTGTTCCTTGTGCCTTTTACTTTATCTCACTGAGTTTTGATTTCCCAATTCACATGCGGGGATAATAAGAGTATCCACATTGAGGAGTGTTGTGAGGTGAGGACTGGAGATGCTAATGGTGTTAGTTAGTTAGATAATGGTTACAGCCGCCGTTTACTGAGCCCTTGTGTGCCAGATGCTGTGCTTTGCTTTCACAAGCATTAGGTAATCTATGTAACTACGATTAAGTAACATTTTTCACAAAATAGAAGATATATATTATATAAATCCCAGAATATATAATGAGATTCCCAAGATACAGAATATTTAATTTAATCTCTGTGAACCATAACACACACACCACCTCCTTCACAGCACGTGTGACACACACACACCCCACGCACACAGCATACACACACGCACACATGCGCACACACACTCTCTCTGCAGTGGAGCTCAATAAATGGCAGCTGTGGTTGTGATTAATCATGCAACCTTCTCTGGTATTTACCAGATCCTGCTACCCGGGAAGGATGTCATCCTTCTAGGCCAGCCAGTCCACTGTGTGGGTCTGGAGAAGGTGGAGAGGGCAGTGGGTTAAGCATTTTTTTAAATTAATTAATTAATGTATTTATTTTTGGCTGTGTTGGCTCTTCATTGCTGCACGCGGGCTTTCTCTAGTTGCGGCGAGCAGGGGCTACTCTTCACTGAGGTGCGCGGGCTTCTCATTGCGGTGGCTTCTCATGTTGCAGAGCATGGGCTCTAGGTGCGCAGGCTTCAGTACTTGTGGCTCACAGGCCCAGTAGTTGTGGCTTGCAGGCTCTAGAGCGCAGGCTCAAGTAGTAGTGGCGCACGGGCTTAGTTGTTCCTGAGCATGTGGGATCTTCCCAGACCAGGGCTCGAACCCATGTTCCCGTATTGGCAGGCAGATTCTTAACCACTGAGCCACCAGGGAAGTCCCTCAAGCATTTTTTTTAATCATGGAAGGGTACTGAATATTGTCAAATGTTTTTTTCTATATCAGTTGAGGTGATTGTTTGTTTTTTTTTCCTTTGTTTATTAATGTAGTGTATTGCATGGATTGTTTTTTTTTTATGTTGAACCACTCTTGCATTCCTGGGATCTTAATCATGGTATATAATCCTTTAAATATGCTGTTGGATTTGATTTGCTAGTTTTTTGTTGAGGATTTTTGCATATATACCGATGAGGGTATTGGTCTCTTCTTTTCTTTGTGTGGCTTTAGTATCAGTAATAATACAGGCTTCCTTGCTGTTCCCTGAACATGCCAGACATACTCCTACTCTGGGGGCTTTTGCACTGGCTATTCCCTTTGCTTAAAATGCTTTTCCCCTGGATATCTGCATCCCTTTTTTCAGGTCCACCCAAATGTTACCTTTTCAAACAAGCCAACCCTGCCCCCCAAATTAAAATTGTAAATTGTTTCCTTCTTACACCCTAGCGCTCTTGATTTTTTCTCCGCTTTAATTTTTTTTGGCAGTAATATTTATCACCTTTCTTCATAATATATAATTTGCGTATTCATTATTCTATTACATTAATATACTATGTTATAATAACATATGATATATATCATACAATACTATATATAGTATAGTATAAATTATATAACAACAATAATTTTTATTATTTATAATTTACCTATTTATTATGTTTACCTTTACTGTCTCTACCCTTCTTCTCACATATCAGGTATGGCTTTTACTTTGTTTAGTTTATAGATGTATCCAAAATGCCAGGAAAATACTTAGGTCAATAAATATTTGTTCAGTTGAATTGGATAAATTAACACCAAATGTTAGAAGCACTCCTGGCACCTTAGCCATTCTTCAGGGCTGGTGGTGCCAAGAACAGTCTCACTGTGGGTGGGAAATTCAGTGCTAGAGGCAGGATGTTTGAAAATCAAGTGTTTGTGATTTGGGATTAGTCTCGTGACTTTTTCTTTCTTTCTTATTATTATTTGTCCAATTAACATACAGTAAAAGTGTCTTTCTTGGTGTAGAGTTCTTTGGGTTTTAATTCATGTGCAGAGTCATGTGACCATCACCACAATCAGGATACAGGACAAACACCCCCCTCAAATAGTTCCTGAATGTTGTCCCTTCATAATGAAACCCTTTCTCAATTCCTAAACCCAGGCAACCACTGCTCTATTCCTATAGTTTTGTCTTTGTCAGAATAACATATAAATGCAAGTACAAATGTTTAGTCTTTTGAGGCTAGCTTTTTCAACTCAGCATAAGGCCTTTGAAATCCATCCAATTTGTTGTATCAGTAGTTCATACATTATTATTGCTGAGTAGTATTCCATTGTACAGATGCAAATATTTTCTCCCAGTCTATGGTTCGTCTTTTTACTTTTAAAGTGTCATTCACAGGTTGAAATTTAATGATAAGTTTGACCATATTTACAAAAAATCCTGCTGGGATTTTTATTGGAATTGCATTGTATCTATAGATGAATTTGGGGAGAATTGAAACCTTAACTTTATTGAGTCTTCCAGTCCATAAACACAGAATGTTTTTCCATTTGTATATTCAGTAGATGTATGATTTTTTTAAAAAAAATCAAGGTCTATAGTATTCAACATACAGAGCCAGCACATTTTTTATTAGATTTATACTTATGTGTTTATTCTGGAGCGGTATTTTAAATGTTTCGTTTCCCAATTGTTTACTTCTAGTATATAGGAATATGATTAATTTCTATATGTAACTGTGTATCCAGAGATCATGCTAATTCATGTATTGGTTCTAGGAGGTTTTTTTTTTTTTTTTAATAGGTTGCTTGGGATTTCTATGTAGACAATCATGTCTGTGAATAGTGACAGTTTTATACATTCCTTTCCAGTCTGTTGTCCCAGTGTGATGTTGAATAGGAGTGGTGAGAGGGGACATCCTCGCCTTGTTCTTAATCTTGAAGAAAAACTCTTCACTCTTTTGCCATCAAATATTATATTAGCTGTGGGGTTTTTTTTGGGAGATGTCCATTATCAGGTTATGGATGATTACTTCTGTGTCTCTGTTACTGAGAGTTTTTTATCATGAACAGATGTGGAATTTTTAAAATGCTTTATCTGGGGCTTCCCTGGTGGCGCAGTGGTTGAGAGTCCGCCTGCCGATGCGGGGAACGTGGGTTCGTGCCCCGGTCTGGGAGGATCCCACATGCCGTGGAGCGGCTGGGCCCGTGAGCCATGGCCGCTGAGCCTGCGCGTCTGGAACCTGTGCTCCACAACGGGAGAGGCCACAACAGTGAGAGGCCTGCGTACCGCAAAAAAATAAAAACAAAAAAAACCCAAAATGCTTTATCTGCATATGATCATGTTTTATTCCTTCTTTTTTTAGTTTAATAATATGATGGGTTACATTGGCTGATTTTTGTTTTGGTTTTTTAGCCCTTAATTTTTTAAATTGTGTTTTCGATATCTGAAATATCTTTTTCTTCGTTTTTTTTGAATTTTATTTTATTTTTAAACAAGGGGTTCTTATTAGTTATCTATTTTATACATATTAGTGTATATATGTCAATCCCAATGTCTCAATTCATCCCACCACCACCACCACCCCCGCCGCTTTCCCTCCTTGGTGTCCATAAATTTGTTCTCTACATCTGTGTCTCTATTTCTACCTTGCAGACCAGTTCATCTGTACCATTTTTCTAGATTCCACATTATGAGTTAATATACGATATTTGTTTTTCTCTTCTGACTTACTTCACTCTGTATGACAGTCTCTAGGTCCATCCACTTCTTTACAAATGACCCAATTTCATTCCTTTTTATGGCTGAGAATATTCCATTGTATATATGTACTATATCTTCTTCATCCATTCATCTGTCGATGGGCATTTAGGTTGCTTCCATGACCTGGCTATTGTAAATAGTGCTGCAGTGAACATTGGGGCGCATGTGTCTTTTTGAATTATGGTCTTCTCTGGGTATATGCCCATTAGTGGGATTGCTGGGTCATATGGTAATTCTATTTTTAGTTTTTTAAGGAACCTCCATACTGTTCTCCATAGTGGCTGTATCAATTTACATTCCCACCAGCAGTGCAAAAGGCTTCTCTTTTCTCCACACCCTCTCCAGCATTTGTTGTTTGTAGATTTTTTGATGATGGCCATTCTTACTGGTGTGAGATGATACCTCATTGCAGTTTTGATTTGCATTTCTCTCATGATTAGTGATGTTGAGCATCCTTTCATGTGTTTGTCGGCAATCTGTATATCTTCTTTGGAGAAATGTCTATTTAGGCCTTCTGCCCATTTTTTGATTGGGTTGTTTGTTTTTTTGATATTGAGCTGCATGAGCTGCTTGTATATTTTGGAGATTAGTCCTTTGTCAGTTGCTTCGTTTGCACATATTTTCTCCCATTCTGAGAGTTGTCTTTTTATCTGGTTTGTGGTTTCCTTTGCTGTGCAAAAGGTTTTAAGTTTCATTAGGTCCCATTTGTTTTATTTTTGTTTTTATTTCCATTTCTCTAGGAGGTGGGTCAAAAAGGATCTTGCTGTGATTTATGTCATAGAGTGTTCTGCCTATGTTTTCCTCTAAGAGTTTTAGAGTGTCTTGCCTTACATTTAGGTCTTTAATCCATTTTGAGTTTATTTTTGTGTATGGTGTTAGGGAGTGTTCTAATTTCCTTCTTTTACATGTAGCCGTCCAGTTTTCCCAGCACCACTTATTGAAGAGACTGTCTTTTCTCCATTGTATATCCTTGCCTCCTTTGTCATAGATTAGTTGACCATAGGTGCATGAGTTTATCTCTGGGCTTTCTATCCTATTCCATTGATCTGTATTTCTGTTTTTGTGCCAGTACCATATTGTCTTGATTACTGTAGCTTTGTAGTATAGTCTGAAGTCAGGGAGTCTGATTCCTCCAGCTCCAGTTTTTTCCCTCAAGATTGCTTTGGCTATTCAGGGTCTTTTTTGTCTCCATACAAATTTTAAGATTTTTTTGTTCTAGCTCTGTAAAAAATGCCATCAGTAATTTGATAGGGATTGCATTGAATCTGTAGATTGTTTTGGGTAGTATAGTCATTTTGACAATATTGATTCTTCTAATCCAAGAACATGGTATATTGCTCCACCTGTTTGTGTCATCTTTGATTTCTTTCATCAGTGTCTTACAGTTTTCTGAGTACAGGTCTTTTATTTCCTTAGGTAGCTTTATTCCTAGGTATTTTATTCTTTTTGTTGCAATGGTGAATGGGATTGTTTCCTTAATTTCTCTTTCTGATCTTTCATTGGTAATATATAGGAATGCAAGAGATTTCTGTGCATTAATTTTGTATCCTGCAGCTTTACCAAATTCATTGATTAGTTCTAATAGTTTTCTGGTGGCATCTTTAGGATTCTGTATGTATAGTATCAGGTCAGTGACAGTTTTACTTCTGTCAGTGACAGTTTTACTTCTTCTTTTCCAGTTTGGATTCCTTTTATTTCTTTTTCTTCTCTGGCTAGGACTTCCAGAACTATGTTGAATAATAGTGGTGAGAGTGGACATCCTTGTCTTGTTCCTGATCTTAGAGGAAATGCTTTCAGTTTTTCACCATTGAGAATAATGTTTGCTGTGTGTTTGTCATGTATGGCCTATATTGGTTGAGGTAGTTTCCCTCTATGCCCACTTTCTGGAGAGTTTTTTTTTATCATAAATGGATGTTGAATTTTGTCAAAAGCTTTTTATGCATCTATTCAGACGATCATATGGTTTTTATTCTTCAGTTTGTTAATATGGTGTATCACATTGATTGATTTGCATATATTGAAGAATTCTTGCATCCCTGGGATAAATCCCACTTGATCATGGTGTATGATCATTTTAATGTGCTATTGGATTCTGTTTGCTAGTGTTTTGTTGAGGGTTTTTGCAACTATATTCATCAGTGATACTGGTCTGTAATTTTCTTTTTTTGTAGTATCTTTGTCTGGTTTTGGTATCAGTGTGATGGTGGCCTCGTAGAATGAGTTTGGGAGTGTTCCTTCCTCTGCAATTTTTTGGAAGAGTTTGAGAAGGTTGCGTGTTAGCTCTTCTCTAAATGTTTGATAGGATTCACCTGAAGCCACCTGGTGCTGGACTTTTGTTTGTTGAGAGATTTTTAATCACAGTTTCAATTTCATTACTTGTAATTGATCTGTTCATATTTCCTATTTCTTCCTGGTTCAGTCTTGGAAGTTTATACCTTTCTAAGAATTTGTCCATTTATTCCAGGTTGTCTATTTTATTGGCATAGAGTTGCTTGTAGTAGTATCTTATGCTGCTTTATATTTCTGTGGTGTCTGTTGTAACTTTTCCTTTTTCATATCTAATTTTATTGATTTGAGTCCTCTCCCTCTTTTTCTTGATGAGTCTGGCTAAAGGTTTATCACTTTTGTTTATCTTCTCAAAGAACCAGCTTTTAGTTTTATTAATCTTTGCTATTGTTTTCTTTGTTTCTATTTCATTTATTTCTGCTCTGACCTTTATGATTTCTTTCCTTCTACTAACTTTGGGTTTTGTTTCTTCTTCTTTCTCTGTTTCCTTTAGGTGTAAGGTTAGATTGTCTATTTGAGATTTTTCTTGTTTCTTGAGATAGGATTATATTGCTATAAACTTCCCTCTTAGAACTGCTTTTAGTGCATCCCATAGGTTTTGGATCGTTGTGTTTTCATTGTCATTTGTCTCTAGGTATTTTTGATTTCTTCAGTGATCTCTTGGTTATTTAGTAATGTGTTGTTTAGCCTCCATGTGTTTGTGGTTTTTACATTTTTTTCCCTGTAATTTATTTCTAATCTCATAGCATTGTGGTCAGAAAAGAAGCTTGATATGATTTCAGTTTTCTTAAATTTACCAAGGCTTGATTTGTGACCCAAGATGTGATCTGTCCTAGAGAATGTTCCATGTGCACTTGAGAAGAAAGTGTAATCTGCTGTTTTTTGGATGGAATGTCCTATACATATCAATTAAATCTATCTGGTCTATTGTGTCGTTTAAACTTTGTGTTTCCTTATTAATTTTCAGTCTGGATGATCTGTCCATTGGTGCAAGTGAGGTGTTAAAGTCCCCCGCTCTTATTGTGTTACTGTCCATTTCCTCTTTTACAGCTGTTAGCATTTGCCTTATGTATTGAGGTGCTCCTGTGTTAGGTGCATATGTAAGTGTTATGTCTTCTTCTTGGATTGATCCCTTGATCATTATGTAGTGTCCTTCCTTGACTCTTGTAACATTGTTTATTTTAAAGCCTATTTTATCTGATATGAGTATTTCTACTCCAGCTTTCTTTTGATTTCCATTTTCATGGAATATCTTTTTCCATCCCCTCACTTTCAGTGTGTATGTGTCCCTAGGTCTGAAGTGGGTCTCTTCTAAACAACATATATATATATATATATATATATATATATATATATGGGTCTTGTTTTTGTATCCATTCAGCGAGCCTGTGTCTTTTGGTTGGAGCATTTAACCCATTCACATTTAAGGTAATTATCAATATGTATGTTCCTGTTACCATTTTCTTAATTGTTATGGGTTTGTTTTTGTAGGTCCTTTTCTTCTCTTGTACTTCCCACTTAGAGAAATTCCTTTAGCATTTGTTGTAGAGCTGGTTTGGTAGTTCTGAATTCTCTTAGCTTTTGCTTTTCTGTAATGTTTTTGATTTCTCCATTGAATCTGAAAGAGGTCCTTGCCAGGTAGAGTAATCTTGGTTGTAGGTTCTTCCCTTTCATCACTTTAAATATATCATGCCACTCCCTTCTGGCTTTTAGAGTTTCTGCTGAGAAATCAGCTGTTAACCTTATGGGAGTTCCCTTGTATGTTATTTGTCTTTTTTCCCTTGTTGCTTTTAATAATTTTCTTTCTGTTTAATTTTTGTCAATTTGATGACTATGTTTCTTGGGGTGTTTCTCCTTGGGTTTATCCTGCCTGGGATTCTCTGTGATTCCTGGACTTGGGTGGCTATTTCCTTTCCTATGTTAGGGAAGTTTTCAACTATTCAAAAATTTCCCCGGGTCCTTTTTCTCTCTCTTCTCCTCCTGGGACCCCTATAATGCAAATGTTGTTGTGTTTAATGTTGTCCCAGAGGTCTCTTAGACTGTCTTCATTTCTTTTCACTTTTTTTTCTTTACTCTGATCTGTGGCAGTGAATTCCACTATTCTGTCTTCCAGGTCACTTATGCGTTCTTCTGTCTCAGTTTTTCTGCTATTGATTCCTTCTAGTGTATTTTTCATTTCAGTTATTGTATTGTTCATCTCTGTTTGTTTGTTCTTTAATTCTTCTAGGTGTTTTTCCTTTAATTCTTCTAGGTCTCTGTTAAACATTTCTTGCATCTTCTCGATCTATGCCTCCATTCTGTTTCTGAGGTCCTGGATCATCTTCACTATCATTATTCTGAATTCTTTTGCTGGAAGGTTGCCTATCTCCACTTCATTTAGTTGTTTTTCTGACGTTTTATCGTGTTCCATCATCTTGTACATAGTCCTCTGCCTTTTCATTTTGTCTGTCTTTCTGTGACTGTGGTTTTCCTTCCACAGGCTGCAGGATTGTAATTTTTCTTGCTTCTGCTCTCTGCCCTCTGGTGGATGAGGCTATCTACGAGGCTTGTGCAAGCTTCCTGATGAGAGGGACTGGTGGTGGGTAGAGCTGGGTGTTGCTCTGGTGGGCAGAGCTCAGTAAAAGTTTAATCTGCTTGTTTGATGATGGGTGGGGCTGAGTTCCCTCCCTGTTGGTTGTTTGGCCTGAGGCAACCCAGCACTGGAGGCTACAGGCTCTTTGGTGGGGCTAATGGCAGACTCTGGGAGGGCTCATGGAGTAGTTCCCAGAGCTTCTGCTGCCAGTGTCCTTGCCCCCCCGGTGAGCCACAGCCACCTCCCGCCTCTGCAGGAGACCCTCCAACACTAGCTGGTAGGTCTGGTTCAGTCTCCAATGGGGTCACTGCTCCTTCCCCCTAGGTCCTGATGCACACACTACTTTGTGTGTGCCCCCCAAGAGTGGAGTCTCTGTTTCCCCCAGTCCTGTTGAAGTCCTGCAATCAAATCCCACTAGCCTTCAAAGTCTGATTCTCTGGGAATTCCTCCTCCTGTTGCCAGACCCCCAGGTTGGGAAGCCTGACGTGGAGCTCAGAACCTTCACTCCAGTGGGTGGACTTCTGTGTTATAACTGTTCTCCAGTTTGTGAGTCAGCCACCCAGCAGTTAATGGGATTTGATTGTATTGTGATTGCGCCCCTCCTGCCATCTCACTGCAGCTTCTTCTTTGACTCTGGATGTGGGGTATCATTTTTGGTGAGTTTCAGTGTCTTCCTGTCCATGACTGTTCAATAGTTAGTTCTGATTCCATTGCTCTCACAAGAGGGAGTGAGCACATGTCCTTCTACTCTGCCATCTTGAACCAATTTTCTAGTCCTCAATTTTATTATTTATTTATTTTTTGGCTGCATTGGGCCTTCGTTGCTGTGTGCAGGCTTTCTCTAGTTGTGGTAAGGAGGGGCTACTCTTCATTGCGGTGCACGGGCTTCTCATTGTGGTGGCTTCTCTTTGTTGTGGAGCACAGGCTCTAGGTATGTGGGCCTCAGTAGTTTTGGCTCACAGGCTCTAGAGCGCAGGCTCAGTAGCTGTGGCACACGGGCTTAGTTGCTCCGCAGCATGTGGGATCTTCCCAGACCAGGGCTCGAACCTGAGTCCCCTGCATTGGCAGGCAGATTTTTAACCACTGTGCCACCAGGGAAGTCCCTGCATTGGCTGATATTTGAATAGTGAACCAGCCTTGCATTTGTGAGATAAGACAAATTGGCCATAGTGCCTTATTTATTTTATATATAGTTATATTTGATTTCCAGTAGTTTATTGAGGATTTTTGCACCTATTTTTCTAAGAGATGTTGGCAGGTAGTTTTCTTTTCTTATACTGGCTTTGTCTGCTTTTGATATCAGAGTAATTCTGGTCTCATAAAATGCATTGGGCAGTGTTCTCTTGTATATTTTGAAAGAAATTGTATAGAATTGGTGTTATTTATCTTTTAAATGTATGGTAGAATTCACCAGTGGAAACATCTGGGGCTGGAGTTTTCTTTGTGGAAAGGTTTTAAGCTACATATCCAGTCTTTGTGCTCGCTATAAACTGTCCTGGTTATTTATTTCTTCTTGCTTACTTTTGGTAGTTTGTGGCTTTGAGGGAACTGGTCCATTTTATCTAGGTTGTCAGATTTGTGTGCACAGAGTTATTTGTAGTATTTTCTTATCCTTTCTGTGGGGTGTGCAGTGGTATTCTCTCTTTCATTTCTGATGTTGGTAATTTGTGTCTTTTTCTGTCTTTGCTAGCTTAGCGAGTGGTTTTTCAATTTTTAAAACTTTTTCAAACCTCTTCCTGAGCAATTCTCAAAGCCTTCGGAATGTGGTTTAGGGTCAGATCCACACATGTGCAGCTCAGAAATGAGCTCAGAGGTTGATACACAACTTAGTGTTTTCACTCTTAAGTCTGCTCCTCTTCATCATCTTCCCGACACTTTCTGGCTCTCTGGGGTCCCTTCCTTCTCCTCTGTCTAGAAAGCTGGAGCTTTAGTTTCTCTGCTCTGCCATGCACTTCCCACAATTGCATCTGTCTCTGGGGCCAAGCAGGGAGAGGAAAAAGAGAGACAAAAACATTGGGGATTTTGCCTGACTCTTGGGACCAGAGTTCCTCTGGTCAGAGAGGAGGGTTCCCCTCCCCGAGAATTTCAGATGCTTGCCTGGTCACTGCTGCTGCTGTGCGGTTTCTTGGAGGCTGAAGTGAGAAAGAATGGAGAAACTCAACAAAGAAAATTCCAGGGATTTTCCTCCATGCTCTGGGCCCTGTTGGAGCCTCTTTTCCCACTCCTTAGACTAGAAATAGAGCCTCCTCTTGGAGGCTGTGTCTGTTCTGTCCACACGTGGTGCACGGTTCTTACTCCTTGTAAGCCCATTCCGGGAGATACTGGAGGGGGAAGCCCCAGGAAACACGTTACCAGTTGCATGGTGCTTTGGGTTTGGTTTCCTGCTGTGCTACCGTTTACTTTTCAGAGTCCTCAGAGAGCTGCTCATGCGTTCTATCTGGGGTTTTAGTTTAATTCAGTGGGTAGGACAGAGTAGGGTGTGCTTACACCATCTTGAAGGGATCCAGACATGGTCCTTTGTGTGTTTGTTTGATATAAAATGAGAGCTTCTCCACCTCCCACATATCTGGAGAGAGGGTAGCGGCCCAGGGAACTACCTTCCGTGAAGCATCTGCTCCGTGCCGGACACTGTGCCTTAGTGCACAGCGGCATTGTTCTGTGACTCTACGCGGAAAGTGTGGCATTGTTAGCTCCATCGTGCAGTTGGGGGAAGTTAGGCTCAGATTAATCAGTTCAAGGTCATATAATTAAGTGGTAGGCTGTGGTTGTGTATCGTGGCCTGTGTTAGAAAGATCCAGAAAGTTCTGTGGAAAGCAGAAGCGAAGGCTTACGTCTGATGTCCCGCTCCCCTCTCTCTGCAGGACGGATGAAGGTGATGCTGTGATCATGCACCCTGGGATCCTGTGCGTCATGGTGAGGCTGCTGCCTCAGTTGTACCATGAAGATCACCCTCAGGTACTTGTTGTGAACACATGAGTTTGTCTTTTTCATGACTGATCATTTAAGCTCCTCTGGCCAGAGACTCCCTTTCCCCTTTTGCCTTTGCCTCCAGTCCCCTGTATGAACAGAGCCTCCTTCGTGAAGTGCCTCCTGCAGGGGAGTATCAGTGGGTCTGAGACCCTTGATTGAGTTCTGCCCACGCTTCCATGGCCACTCAAAACAGATTGTTCCTGTTGGTGATGTGACCTTCTGAAAACAACAGCCAAACAAAAACTGAATGAAATGATTTACCTTCATGAGGCAAGTCCCATATAAGTGCTACATATAGCGCTGGGCATTGGTGGGACCAGAAGCCCTCTGCTCCCCATTAATTTATCCATTGCTTAGATATTGGCTGTGACCCTGGCTCGGCGCTCTACGTAGGACATGCAGGGCTAACAGGATGAGAACTGAGCACTGTCCAAGGAGCCCACATCTGTGGTGGGGACCGGGAGGTGGTGGTGGGGCAGACAGACTAAGTAAATAAGCTCACAAATGAATCTACAATTACAAATTGTCACATGTGATATTAAGGGAAAAAAATGGGTGCTGACAGAGAATAATGGGAATGGAAGTGGAGGGGGAAGACCTAATTAAATCTAATTTAGATGAAGGTGTGGATGTCAGGGAAGCCATCTCTTTGATGGTGACATTTAAGCAGAGCCCTGAAAGATGAGTAGCAATTAAGCAGGTGGGAAGGAGCCTGCTGCAGGTGTCTGGGGTGGGAGCAAAGCGGGAGAGCTGGAAGTGTGCCCGATGGGGCAGGCGGAGGAAGGCTGCCGCCCTGACAAGCTGTGGGGTTTTATCCCAAGGGCAACACGAAGTCTCTCTCAAGTGAATGGAGGGGGACATGATCAGGTTTTTGTATTAAAAATCTCTCTTGTTGCATGGAGGGTGGCCTGGGAATGGGGCTGTGTGGAAGAGAATGGGGACAGCAGTTAGGAAGCCATGTCCGCAGTCTGGTAGCACATGGTGGTAGCTTGATTATGGTGGCGTCTGTGGGAGAGTGTGTAGAGCCAGGAGTCAGGAGACCTATTGGGAGATAGAATCAAGGCCCTGGGATGAACGGGGTGCAGGAAACGGGAAGGGGGGGAGTCAAGGTGGCTCTTAGCTCCTGTCCTGGCAGCACGGACGGCCCTACTGCAGCGACGTGCGCTTGTACCGGTGAAAGCAACAGAACGAGGCAGATTCTCAGGAAGTGCTCTCAATTTAGAGAATATGTTCTCTAGAGGTTCTGAGAAAGAAACTCAAAGTTGAGGAAGCCCTGGAAAATACGCTCTTGAATTAGTAGCAGACGAAAGGAAATTACTTGAACCGAGCAGCTGCCATGTACCAGGCACGGTGCCACACCCTTTCACTGATTATCTACCCTCATAGATGTTTGGTGGGGAGTATCATTGTTTCCATTTTAGCCAGTGGGGAAACCGAGTCTTAGACAATGTACATGCCTTTTAAGGATTCTGAGTTGGTGGACCTGGTATTAAATGTGGTCCTACCTGGTGGCAGTTGTTATGGTCTTTCCCCTGCACGGCAGTGGCGTCTATAGGAGAATGGGGGCTCACGGGGGTGCGGGTCCAGCTTTGTTTTGTCCTGGAGTTAAAAAGGAGGTGATATGTTTTAAGAAGAAATGGTGACTACAGTTGACCCTTGAACAACATGGGGGTTAAGGGTGCTGACGCTCACACAGTGTACTACTATCTCTGCCTCGAAAACAAAGGAGTTGCTAAATGACTCACCCAAGGACAGGAAGGTGGAAAAGTTTGGGTAGAATCAGGACTCAGATGCTAGTTTTGATTCCACATATTGTGATCTCTAATTGAACATAAACTTTTCCCGACACTCAGGTAAAGATCTGTAAAATGAAAATACAGGTCTTATATTTATTTTAAAAAATCCATGCATAAGTGGACCTGTGCAGTTTAAACCTGTGTTGTTTAAGGGTCAACTATAGGGGTGTTATTAATCATTGAAAATGACAATGGCTTAGTAAAAATATTGCAAATCCTCCGAAATTGGTGAGAAGTGGAGTGGAGGAGCAAAAGCCTTGATGTGTAGGGAAGGGACTGTTTTACTTAGGAAATCCTGTAAACTAGGTACAGGAGTTAAAAAAGGACTAACTCAATTCCATGTCTACATGTCTCTTTGTAACTGGAATCCTTTATCTGGTTCCTGATCCTCTCCTGGAAAGTGATGATAAAGTGATCATCAAACCAACGAGTAGGGATGCATCTAATAGTGAAACGGAATATGCACTTTATATCTTTCAACGTTTATGGGACAGCAGTAGCCTGGGCTAGAATGGGTTTGATTGCTCCTTTAGTTATCTATCGCTGTATTACAGAGGGCTGCCAAGTTAGCAATAATGGTCTCGTTCTTCCTCGTGGCTCTGTGGGTCAGCAGTTTAGACAGGCACCGCAGGGACAGCTTCTGTCTGCTCCACATGGTATCAGCTGGGCACCCAGATGGGTTCTCCACTCACAGAGCTGGCAGTTCACAAGCTGGCTCAAATGGTGAGAGGCTCCTAGGCTGGCCCAGCTGGGTCAGATGTCTGGGGCCTTGGTAGGGCCTGGCTTCTCCTCCATGTAGCCCTCACCATCTGGCTTCTACCTGTACACCTCCACCTGGATTCTCTAGCAGGCCACATAGCAGCTCAGGGTTCCCCAAAGCACAAAAACAGAAGATGCCGAGCCTTCTGGAGGCTTTTGCCTGGAACGAGCCAGCATTACTTCCATGGCATTCTGTTGGTCAAAGTGAGTCACAGGTTCAGCTTAGACTCAGCGAGAAGGGACCTGTGTCTCCTTTACTGACGTGAGGGGTGGCTTGCGTGTACAGGAGAGGGGGAATTGTTGGGGGCCATCTTTAAAGACCAGCCACCACACTTGCCTTAGGCATCTAACTGATGGATAAAATTATTTGACCCCTAAATCAAATGTCTTTGAGTCATTTGGTTATCTAAAGCCTGGGACCTTACTTTCTTTACCTTAGTATTCACGACAGGTTCTGCCTGGAGCATACTGGAAACTAATACACATTGAGTGTTACTTCTATTCCAGGAACATTAATCAGTGTTCATAACAGCTCATTAAAATGAGAATCTCCCCCATTTTGCAGGTGCTTAAAGCTCAAGAGAGTTGTGTAACTTCCTAAAATCATGGAGGTGTTGAGGGGAGATCTAAAACTCACTTCTAGGCTCAAGGTCAAGATGTGTTTGATGAGTAGATCTCTCATCTCTGCAGCTCTTGCAGAATGCAGGGTCATGCATCTGGGCTTCCCTAACTGTATTTCATACCCTGCAATGCACTTGCAATGAGAACAGCCAAGCCAGTGGTTTGGGTGGTCTTAGCAGTCAAACGGTTGCTGATAAACACGTTGTGCAAAACTCCACCGTGAGGATGACTGACGAAGTGATGCAGAGCAGACAGTGGCCTGTCCTTCCGCTTCCTAGTGCATGAAGACTCTGTGGAGAAGCCCCAGTTTCAGATAAACACCATGAGTTGTCACATCAGTGTGTGGGGAGGAACTTTCCCTCCTCTTGGGATGGTAATTGGACAAATTAAGTATGCAGATGAGGCTTCCACTTGGTAGGATACTTTTTCTCTATTCAGGTCACAATAAGTAATTTAGGAAAAGTCTGACTCTCACACACTCTCTCTCAAATATGCAAATGAAATGCAGTGGTACATGTTCTCAGAAATTTTCTGCAGATGCCAGATCAGCAGCTATTAAAAGTTGGGTAATTACAGTAATTAACTTCTGAAAGAGGTGGGGGCGGTGGGAAACCTCATAACAACAAACAGAATAGTAGATCAAATGAGAAATGAGACACACACAAGAAAATGCTGAAATGAAACTGACAGAAGGACTGCAGGTTTTGGGGCAGAGAAAGCAGCTGGAAGTTTCAGTAGATGGCAGTATTCCTAAAAAGATGGAGGGGCTTCCCTGGTGGCGCAGTGGTTGAGAGTCCGCCTGCCGATGCAGGGGACACGGGTTTGTGCCCCGGTCCGGGAAGATCCCACATGGCCGCTGAGCCTGTGCGTCCGGAGCCTGTGTTCCGCAATGGGAGAGGCCACAGCAGTGAGAGGCCCGTGTACCGCAAAAGAAAAAAAAAAAAAAGATGGACTGTGAGTTCCCACTCATCTCCCTTTAGGTGGGCCTGGTGATTCCCAGCATCCCTATACTCTTACCCACCTTACATCCCTCAGATGCTCTTCCTGCCTTATGGATGAGAAATTGATAGCTTTCCAAGGTACAGATATCATTTTAAAAGCAACAACTTAACTACTTACATGGGTTGTCTGGTTTATTTCTAATTGTGGCCACATTAAATTTGTTCTGTTCATGACCAAGAGGGGGTTTTTCCCTCTGCAAAATGCTAGCAGTGCGAGCTGCTCTTGGAAACAAATAATCCAGCTGAGTTTTTTTTCCTCTTGTATCATCGCCAGTGTTAACATTGGACTCTAGGAATTATATTGTGAATGTTGCTGTACTAAGCACAAGGCAAAAGTGAAGTCCAGCTCAGTTCTGTTGGAGCTGAGTTGGCCGCTGAAAGAAGTAACTGAGAAGAAAGGCCTTTTCTCTTTCTTTCTGGCATGCTCAGCAGCCATGAGGGGCTTGCTGTAGGGACGTGGCTCTGGGCTAGAACTCTGACCAGTAGTGGAGAGCTCTCTTGTCCCAGCACCACTGCGCTTCCGTTCATGTCGTAGCAGAGGGTTATTTGCTCTGTGCATGACAGTGGGAACTCAGAGGGTGGGAAGTCAGATCCAGTTTCACAGAGGTGGAACTCGGCCTGTGTCGGGGCCACCAATGTGATGTATTTACTTTTATTAATAATTACGCAGCACCTACTAGGTGCCACTGGGGATTCAGACACCAATGTCACAGTAACACACAGCCTGAGTTTGAGGGTGGGTACTCAGACGAGTGGAGAAGATAGTTAGATATTCTAACTGTAACAAAGGTTTGCCCACAGGGCCTTGGGGCAGAGGGGAGAGAAAGCCACACAGAGATGGGGACACTGGAGCCAGACTTTAAAGAAGAGACCTGTCTATGCCAGATCAGGTAGAGGAGGGTGGGACAAGACAACAGAGAGAGGTACACGTGGAGATGCCCATGCGGGGACTTCAAATAGTTCAGTTGGGCGAGGATAGACCATGCGGGTAGAAAGGCAGTAAATGGGGCAGGAGAAGTAGGTTGAAGCCAAATCATGAGGGGCCTTGAGTACCATCCACAGGCAGTTGGATTTTATTGGATTACCATCCTTTGTTGTTAGCATCATCATCACTGCTGTGGTTAATGAGCACCCACTATATGAGGCTCTGAAGATGACAGATTTTGGTCAAATCTCTCTGCCACTTAACAGCCACAGAACCATGGGAAATTATCTAACCTCCACGACCCTTAATTTTCTTTGCTGTAGTGTGGGGAGAATAATATCATCTTCCTCATGGCATTATTGTGAGGAGCAGCTGAAGCAATGCAGGAGCACTTAACATGGCAAGCAGAACATGCAAGGCACCATGGGAAACACTTGCTGACTGGTGTAGCTACTGCTATTAGTTGCCGAAACTTTACAAGCATTTTATCATTTGATCTTCATAATGACCCTGCAAGGTAGACATCAGTATTCCCACTTCACAGATGAGGACCTGAAACTTGTAGCACTTAAGTGACAGAGTTAACATCATAGCTAGGTGGTGGATGTGCCTGATGGGAGGCTCCAGGACCTCCTCTCACTGCACCAAGTTGCCTTCCCTGTAGGGAGGTGGTAGCCGTGGGTGGGAGGCAGTTGGAAAGCAAGAACATGATCAGACCTGGGCATTAGAGAGACTGTTGTCTATAGTCAGTGTGCACCGCCCCTCACTGTTGGGTGTGTTCCAGATTCTGCTGCAATGGGAGCCTCCCACACAGTATGATGGGACAGAAAGAAGATCAGGCTCGGGCTGCATCTGTCAACTGATTTGCACCTCAATTTGGAAAGGGTGCCATTTTCTGGAATTAGCCTGTATTTCAAACACAAAGAACTAATCATGTGGGTTTCAAATAGCTCAAGTATCGACAGCATTAATAGCCCTGGATAGCATTGTGTAAGGGCAAGCTATTTGAAAAGAGCCATTTCCTTCAACAAGGAAATTGGCAAAGTAGGAGTCTTGCTTTATTAAATTACAACACATTAGAGATTTCAAATATGTTGAATTTCTATGTTTCTTCTGCTCTTTCATTCTGACCCCATTCTTCCCCAAATATTTCTATTGTCCCTGGGTGGAAAAGTCTCAGATCCTGGTCAAAATCCAAGTGACTTCTTAGGGTAGCCTCTTAAATAGAACAGATGGACATAATCTTGCATGGAGATGAAGAGCATCAAAAGGAAGCTACAGTGGACATAGAATGATGGAGTGGAAGTTAAAGTTGATAGGGTGAGCTCTGGTCCAATTATCTGGCGACCTTTCCTCCAGTCCTGTACCATCGTTATTTCTATGACTTAACATGGGCCACTTCCTTTCCCTGCACCTCAATTTCAGCTACTCAGATTTGGCCTAGATCACAGGGGTTGCAGACACAGTGTCCTGGGGCCAGAGTCGTAAAGTAAATGTGTAGGTGTAAACAGTAAGGAATGGTGAGACCTGTGGTCGTAGGGAAGTGTACTTGCCCTGCCTAGAGGTACTCACACTCTAACTAGGGGGAAACAAGACAAAAGCAAAGCCAAACTACCCCCACCAAATAAAACACTTCTGTAGGCCATCAGTTTATGCCCCTTGTGAGATACTGAGTTCCCTTCCTTATAATGAGTGCATGACTCAGTCTTAAAAACATGGGCTTTGAAGTAAGACCTGGGTTGGGGTGCCAGTTCTACCACTCACTGGCTATGTCACCTTAGGAAATTGATGTAACCTCTTCAGTCTCAGTATTCTCATAATAATATTTTCCCATTGAGAAGAGTAGTGGGAAGTATAGCTCGAGTGTCCTTAGGGCTACCTGGCATGCAGTATGTGCTCTCGTACCCCCTACCTTTCTCTTCTGGCTTTGGTACTCGATGTTCCTAGGACTCCGAGTCACAGTATATAAAATTTTAGAAATACAGAATGGAAGGTAATACATTTTAGGTATATTTCCAGCTGGCATTATACAATTGATAAATTAATTGATAAATACAAATGATAATTAATCAGGAACCTTACTGATACAAGGTAAGAAAAGAAGACTGCAACTAAAAGGGATTAATATTCTGAAAACACTTGCATCCTTTAAGGAAAAGTACTTTCGCAAATGCTGTTTCTGTTGACTCCCACCAAAAACATACCATTGAGGTAGGTATTTTCATTATTCTCATTTTAAAGCTAAGGAAACTGAGGCCCAGAGAAAGTAGCTAGCCCAAGTTTCCCATTAGTTAGTGTCAAATCAACATGAGTACCTACTTCTGGGTAGATATTTGTGTGCCCTGTGCCCAGAAGATGAAGGAAGGGTAAATGTCTATTTGGAAGCTCAAAGCAACACACTGGGGCTGGAGTCACAGAATGCTTGGAAATGGATCTCTTATCTCTACAAGAGACTGTGGACTCTGTAGTCTTGTTTGAGGAATCTTCTCCAGACAGTCGTGTGTGGAGATCTGCTAACAACAGCAACAACAACACATCTGTTTAAAAAGTATATCTTAAAAGAGTTGTGTCAGCAATTTACTTTGGCCAAAGCAATAGAGATACTCAGGGTAAGTTAATCCCTCCTTCTCTGAGCTAACCGAGGATGCCCAAGCCACAGCGGGGAAGGGTTCTGGCTGGAAGCTGATGTTGGGTCTCATGGGGCCCACTGCTCACCTGACCTAGCTGTCGTGGAGTGAGGGGGTGTGTGTCCAAGGTGATGGAAACTCTTCGCAGATGTTTCAGGTTCCAGGCTGTGCAGGCATCCTCCTGGATGGTTGTTTACAAGCGGATTTCCCTAGTGATGTCCTCATGCTCCATCTCAGGGCTGACCACAGGCTCAGGAAAGATCATTTCCCCTGCTGACCTGGCACTGTTTTCATTATTCTTCAACACTCAGTTGGCACATCACCTTTTCTGACCACCTTCTCTGGTCCAGCGCACCTGCTATTTCCTAGAACACCTTGTGCCCTTGTGCTTGCACCTACTGGGCAGCTGTTGTGTTGGAGGCACAGGGATATGTGCTGGGGACACAAGGATGAGGAGCCATTGTCTCTGGCAGCAGTTCACAGTTCTTGGTAAATAGATAGACAGCTTGTCATAGTGTGGTGTTTATAACGATTCAGGTGTGGACACAGTGCTAGTTAGGAAGATCAGAAAAGTTCTCTTAGATGAGAGAACGTGTGAATTGTCTCTTTAATAAGTAGGACCTCAGCAAAGGGATGGGATTAGAAAGGACATTCTCAACTTTGAGCATCAGTCAAAAAGGTTATGGCGTATTCGGCAAAGGGTGAGGATGTTACTGGGGTAGAGTACACGGTGGACCAAAGGGGAGGTTGAGAAGTAAAGCTGGAAAGAGACAAATATTTTATTAATATAAGATCCTAGGCTTCTGTAACCAGGAAGTATTGGCCAAAATATGTATGTAATTTGTAAATTGTAAAAGAAGCAGAAGATTTAAAGCAGGCGCCCACATGCATCTTGGTCTTCATTGCAAATCTATACAAGTACATCCAGGAAGCCATGCCTTTAGACATGGATTCTACTGATTCAATGGGATTTGGACCCTCTTACACCTAAACCAAGATCACAGACTCCCATGCCTATAAGGCCATGTGGGCACTGCAAACGAGTGTATTAGGCTGGTGGGGGCTGTGCACAATGGAAAGTTTATGCCCATATAAAGAAAGAGCTAATTCTAAGTAAGCAAAGATAAAAACCACAACGACTTGTCAAATAAAACACATCTTTACCTTGTCAGATAAAACACATCTTTACAAATAAAACACATATTTACCTGTGACATCCCAGAAGAGCAGAGGTCACTTAAAATGTATCATCTGTCTTCCAAAATCATCAAATAAAGAACATTTCAACCAAATTGGAATAAGTGACTAGTCCAAATTTGAGTAGCTCAGTGACAGTCCCTAGTTCTTTCTAAGTGTCTGGGGGAAGCAGATGCTGGTCATCTGATGGTTTTTCGTTAGGACTACATGATTAATGTCTAGAAGACACACTCTGGCCTGATGTACTCATAGCCCACGCCTCCTTGGAGGGACCCACCCCACCAGGACCCAGCCCTCACTGGGCTCTGGGACCACCATATTAACCTGGACCAGGAGAGAAGGTGGGGGGTGGGAGAGATAAAGAAGATTAAATATCCACAGCTGGACAAGGACAGACTTGAAGACTCAGCTGCTAAGTGGAGAAGGCAGAAAACTCCTACAGGCGGCCCCGCACATCTCTCTGTGATAATTTGCCTTGTGGGTCCAGCCTGATGATGACCCTGAGCGCTTACCACTGAGTCCTAATTGAACCACTATCCCCTTCCTGCCTTGGAAGTAATGTGCGTTAGGAAAATCAATCCATTTGTAGGGGGAGAAACCAGACTGGTTTCCTGCTACTGCTCATATTTTCACTAAAACCCCATTTTACTGGAACCAACATTGAAAAAAACAGCACATTTTATTCAAAACAAGGCAATATTGGTATTGACAGAGCTGCAGCGATAATGAGGACGATCAATTTTCCCTCCTCCATTATGGGGTATTGAGCAATTTTGGAGTAAACTTGTGGCATCATTAGATAAGATCAGCATTTCTGTTTCTTCCTTTTGAAAATTTTTTCTTTTTTTCTTTCTTTTTTGCATATTTAGATTTTAAGTATTCCTGCTCTGGTGAGGGAAAAAAAAAAGCAAAAACAACAACAAAAAGGAAAGCCAAAAGTCCCCAAAGCAATAAGTGAAGTGCTGGTAATAAAAATTGGAGATTGTAGACATTTCTTTTTAATTCTTATTAATAATACATTGTGTTGTTATTTTTGCATCTTATTACATGCAGACTGTCTCCCCAACTTTCACCCCAAATTAAAAGACTGCAGTTACCAAATATTCCAAGTTCTGGGAGAGGGAGAGTTCTGGGCAAGAGGGTAGAAGCAGCTTTTCTGTTTTGAGAAGAGTGAAGAAGGAAGGCAGAGGTGCGGGCTCCTTGGATGTAGGAAGGGACACTTAGAGCATTGGAAGAAAGATTTGGGGAAGGGAGTCAGGAGGTTGGGGAGGTTTCTACATGGAAGAGTGTCTTAAAGTAAAAGACATGGAACTGTTTAGTGCAAATTAGATCTGACATTTCTTTCTTCTGTTTCTGGTCCCTGTTGGGTTATACATGTCCCTCTAGCATCTCAGGCTGGCTGTGCAGATACCACAGTGACAGGGAAGGGGATTGTCTTCATCCATTCGGGCCACTATAACAAAACACCATAGACCAGGTGGCTTACAAATAACAGAAATTTATTTCTCACAGTTCTGGAGGCTGGCAAGTCCAAGATCATGGTGCTGGCAGATTCGGTGTTTGGTGAGGACCCACTTCCACACTCATGGCACTCTTCTCGCTGTGTCCTCACGTGGTGCAGGGGAGGAGGGAACTGTCTGGGGTCTCTTTCCTAAGGCCACTAATCCCATTCATGATGACTCTGCCCTCAAGACCTAAGCATCTCTCAAAGGCCCCACCTCCAGATACCACCACACTGGGGGTTAGGTTTCAATGTATGAATTTGGTGGGGGGGAACACAAACAGTCCATTGCAGGGACCATGTTCTTTGAGTGATGAGATCTCTCCTTGACATCAGTGATGTTGACAGAGTGACAAAATCCTACCTGGGAGCAGCCCCCCTGAAACCATTCTAATGTAGTTTATATTTTAAACTAAAATTGAATAGTCTAAAATTTTAAGCCATAAATATTACCGAAGATATTGTAATGATGGGAATTTCACTGAATGCCATCAGTTTGAGGCAGGAGCTATAGGCGTCATGCTTTTGGAAGGCGTGGGAGGATGGGAGGGTGAGCTGTGTGACCCCTTCCTTTTTTTTAAAAAAATTATTTATTTATTTTTGGCTGCATTGGGTCTTTGTTGCTCCATGCAGGCTTTCTCTAGTTGTGTCGAGCGGGGGCTACTCTTCGTTGCTGTGCACGGGCTTCTCATTGCCGTGGCTTCTCTTGTTGCAGAGCACAGGCTCTAGGCATGCGGGCTTCAGGAGTTGTGGTTGTGGCTCATGGGCTCTAGAGCGCAGGCTCAGCAGTTGTGGCACACGGGCTTCATTGCTCTGCGGCATGTGGGATCTTCCCACACCAGGGATCGAACCTGTGTACCCTGCATTGGCAGGCGGATTCTTAACCACTGCACCACCAGGGAAGTCCCACCCCTTCCTTTTTAAAAAAATCTAGAAACTGATGACAAACACTGTAAATATGTTTCACCACACATTGTAGTCCTTGAAACATGTGCTACAAAACTGTGCTCACAGCCTGAAGAAGGACGCCATCTTACAAATTTCTATCCCTTAGTGATACAGACATACTCTTGACCATCTCTGGGCAGGGTGGCCTCGAATAACTACATGCACAGGGAGGTAGGTTATGGTAGAGCGAGGTGATTCTGAGTGTTGGGTCCAGAGTCCCAGAGTAAGTGCCTTTATGGTGACTCCTGGCTTTACGTTGGTAGACTAAGCTAGACATAATCTACATCACCATAGATCCCTTTTCTTGAAACCAGAGACTAGGGCAAATGTGTGCAATATGAAAAGCAGGCTAGGGTCTCCGCTTGGGTTCCCCAAAGTGGAGCCCGAGACAGGGCTACAGGTGCATGGGATTTGTGGAGGGAGGGACTCAGAAGAAGGGAGGTGAGGGAAGCAGAGTGGTGCAGGGGAAGGAGCTGAGTGAGGACATGCTATCAGCTGAAGTCTAGCTTCAGCCTGAGCCTACAGGGTGGGGCTCTCAGCATGAACTGCACCACAGAGGCTGAAGGGCATGGCTTCATTGGCTGTAGTCTGGGGGCGATGTATATGTGTTTGTATTCATGTGTGCACACTTTTATGTATGTGTGTACGTGCATGTATGTGTACATGTACACACGTGTGCATGCATGAACATATATATGGGGGTTACATAGCAGGGCAGCTACAACTTAGGGGAGCTTGACCTCCACAGGAGGGGCAGCTGTGATGGGTACACTAACCTGGAGAAGGACGTCTGGGGGGAGCCCACATAGCCTCCACTGCAGGAAAACTCCATTAAGATCTAACTGGTATCCTGGTCATTTCAGAGAGTCTTATACAAAGTAAAAGAAAATGTGGGCAGTCTTAAGAGTTTTTATGAAGAAAATTCCACCCCCCAATTTGTATATCCGTGGAGGCTGGGAATTCCAGGGGTTTACCCTTTTATGAAGAAAGGAAGAATGTGAAAACGATGTATTGTATTTGGCTCAATACTGACTGAGCTGATTCTATGCACTTTATCCTATGGGCCTCAAGGACATAAAGATAGTGAAGTGAGTTGAAATCTAGTAGGAGGAAGATAAGAGGCCAGCTGTCTGTGTGTCTGAAGGTGCTTAGCACAGAGAGATGGACAAAGGATGAGGGGTGCAGGGAAGGCTTCCCCGCTGGAGCCGTGACTTCAGGGGCTTGTATGAGCTGGTGTGGTTTGGCACGTGAAGGTGGGGCGGGCTGCAGCTGGGTGGGGCACCTGCTGCAGGCTGGCACTCCCAGGAGGACTCCACCTTCTAGACTGGGGGCGTAAACTCAAACACAGAACTGTTGAGTGAGCGATGCCAGTGGGTAGGGGGTGAGTTGTGGGACCCGCTAGAGGGCATAGCCGCTGCCCAGCTCCCACTGCTTCTTGACAGACACAGGATGGCAAAGCAGCATGACCAGATCTTTCCACCTTTTGAGAGAGGCCACAAGTCTGGACTTTTACGTGGAATCTCCAGGCTTTTAAAAATGTTAGCAATTCAGAAACGGTTTAAACATGGTGCGGGTCAAGCACCACACGTCTCAGGCTGATGCAGCCTCTCGCTTGCCAGTTTGCAGTCTGTTTGAAGCTGTCTACCTGTTTGGCAGCTCCTGTGAGGAGGCCACATCTGAGAGGCCCAGGACAGACGGGTAAGAACAGGCTGTGAGGGCTAGTCTCCTCGCCCCACCACCAACTCAAGGCCTAGTGGGGAGCTTACCAAAGTGGCCCACGAAACATGCCGACCTCCGGGGCTCACTGCTTGCTTTGGTTACTCTTAGCTTTCCGAGGAGATCCAGTGCTCCGTGGCCAGTCACATCCAGTCCCTGGTGAAGTCGGAGAAGAACCGTCAGGTCATGTGTGAGGCGGGCATGCTCAGGACCCTTATGACCTACTGCCACCAGGCGCTGACCACCAGCAGCAGCCCCTTGCACTCGGGGCTCATCAGGATTTTTGAAAAGCTTGCTTCCCAAGCCATTGAACCAGACGTGTTAAGGTACCGCGTGCTGCACGTTAAATGCTGCCAAGCCCCTGGCGGCCATGCGAGTGCACAGTGGGCAGTAAGAGTGCCCCCTCCCCCTCCCCAGCAATGGACACTGCAAGTCCAGGGAGGAGCCTTGGGTCTGCAACAGTGTGAGGCCCGCAGAGCGGACGTAGCCCCTCCCATGGAGCTGATGTTCTCGGGGAGAGGGATCATAAGCAAAGGGTCCTGCAGACAATACAGGACAGTGCTGGATGGGATGCTCAGTTCAGAGTGGGAGCTCTGAGGAGCTGGGAGGACCAAAGTTAGGAGATTGGGTATAAAGAGGGGGACTTCAAGGGAGTGGCAGTGGCTGAGGCCTGTGGCCTGTGCAGTTCACCAGACCAGGTGAAGATACCCTGCTGAGAGGGGTGGAGGCTGTAGGGGCCTGACTGCCACGAGGCTAGACCACAGGGAGGTTAGCTGGTGTGACGGGCCACGACTGGGCTCCCTACAAGGACGGGGACAGAGGCAGCACCACTGTGTCCTGTGGGGCCTTTGCACTGCAGCCCCTCCATGAAGCCACATGTCTCCTGGAGAGCCACAGCAGGGAGAGAAGATGCACTAGGAGGAGCAGACACAGAAGACAGAAAAGCAGAGGAAAGAAAGGCTCTAGGAGGGAGGTCAGGGGTCTCTTAAGTACTTGTGGCCAGGCCACCCTGCCCTAGACAATGTAGGTGTAGGGAGGGTGGTACCCAGGGCCAACAGGCCAGCTGGACCCCTGCTGACACACAGGACCAAGTGCAGAGGGACGAAAGGCAACCCCTCCAGCCAGCAGGCATGGGACCCAGGGGCCAGGCCAGCCTCTTTCCACCTCTAGCTGTGGGGCTGTCAGACAAGGCCACTGTGCTTAGTTCAGCTGATTAGTCAATTCCATTAGAAACTTAAAAACAAAGTATGACAAAGTTATTTTCCAACAAAACCCTTTTCCTCTTAAGGTCCTCACTGGTTAAGTCAAAAGCACTTAAATTCACCAGCTCTCTGGTCTGAGTGCCAGGTCAGGGATGCCCTGTTTCTGTATGGCCTGAGAAAAGGGTTTCCAGGCAGAGAGAGGAAGGCCTGGAGGGGGAGCCAGCGAGCTCTGGGACCTAGGACAGTGCTCAGATGAAGCTGGAGAAAATTTCTGCCTGCAAAATGTCTTCATTTGGTTCTCTTGTTTGTTATGATATTCAGACAGTTTCTAGGCTTTGGAATTGCTCCACCTCCATCGGCTGCAGCGAAAATCCTCCGTTCATCTCACGTACGTGGAGGGGACTGTGGATGCCCAGGTGAGGACAGAGGAAGGAGCAGGGGCAGGATAATGGGATTTAAAAGAGAATATGCATTTCTCGTAAGGGATCCTTTACAACATATGGGAAGCAGACAGATTTAAAAATGATTTTGCCTGCTGCTCAATGGAGCAAATGAGGAAAAAGCAGAAGGATCAGATCAGTGGTCCCCAGATAAAGACCAGATATGGAAGGAGGGAGACCCCTACCCCCATACAAGATGGTGATGATGAGTGTGTACTTGACCCCTTTGGGCCTGGAGCACGGAAACCTTCATGTCACAGCGCGTGCAAGAGTACCCAGCGCTGCCCCTGGGCAGAGGAACAGTGTCAGCTTTCTGCACAGCTCACAGCTCAGGGGGGAGTTAGGAGGTCAGGAGAACAAAGGATTGGCCTGGTACCTGGAAAGATGCTGGTCCAGGGAACCAGCTTGGAGAAAAGAAGGACATGGACATGCTGAATATAAGATTGCATAGGACATTGAGGCAAGGAGGCCCAATTGAAAAGCAAGGATGGAGAGTCAGGCTTGAGCCGGCAACCAGAGGTGGGAGACAGAGCTTTCGAGGAGACAACCTGTTGTGAAAGAGAGTGTGGAGGCCAGAGAACCAAGACAAAGCCTCGGTGAGCGACGGCCAATGGGGCAAGCCAGTGACAGCAACAGAAAACCTGTATTGGAAAGGGGTGGGGGCCACGACAGAATTAAAGTGAGAAGAAGTTTCTAGGAGGAGCAGGTTGTCACAATAGTTCCGTGTTATCAAAGTCAGCAGAGAGCCCAGGTGGGAGGGCCAGTGGAGGGCCCAGGAGGACACCCTCAGGGTTAGGAACGGCATGGTACTCTGCAGAGCCCTCCTTCGGGGCTGTGGCAGAAATGTGGGGGCTGTTGTCAGAAGAGGGGCAGGAATGGTTTGAGCAAAGACACAGCTCTTCTCCTGCCTGCTGCCCTAGGGTCCCAGGCAGTGACACCAGTGCCTGCTGAGGATCCCCTGGACACCAGCCCTCGCTCCGCAGTCACACAGGCCCGCAGGCCCTCAGGGCCATCCCAGGGCTCAACCACCGCCCTTCAGACAGCACTGAGCCTCATCTCCATGACCTCCCCACGCAACCTGCAGCCTCAGAGGGCAGCCCTGGCTCCATCCTTCGTGGAATTTGACATGTCTGTGGAAGGTTATGGGTATGACAGGCTTTCATATACTTGAAATACACTATTAATTTCCCAGTGCCTTGGGTGAATTATAATATTGATTACAAAAGTGTAGCTCCCATCGTCTCTCACACTCAGCTGTGGAAAATGTCTGGGTCATGGACACCCTGTCTTCTCAGTGGCTTCTTAGAGGCAGTGTCCCCAGCTGTCTTGGGCCAGGACCCTCTCATTCCCCTGGTGTGTCTGCATTCACGTGCAGTGTGGACTGCCCTCCCCTCTAGCCCCCAGAGCAGATTCCTTTCTTAGGGTCATGGCGCCAGCATCAGCTGCTTTCTGTCCTCGGGGCCTCATGGTGTAGGAGGGAGTGAGGCCCCTGCAGAAGGACAGAGGGGGAAACCTCACGCCAGAGGTTGGCTTGCGGTTCAATGATCTGAGACACTTTCCTGTTCCAGCTGTTTGTTTATTCCAACCCTGTCTACGGTGATGGGAACCAGCACTGAATACTCGGTCTCTGGAGGGATTGGGACAGGTAGGTGCTTCCCTGGGGGTTTAGCTTGCTGGGGTCCCCTCCCCGACCTGGGAGGAAGTCCTTGGGGAGCCTTGATTTCAGATTTCCACTTGGCATTTCCAGAAGGCGTGAGTCTTCCTCTTGGTCCCGCTTGTCCCGTTGGTCATGCCTGCCTTGGGGCAGGGGTGTCCTGTTCACTGTGCATCCCAAGGGCCCAGCCCATGGCTCTGCACAGAGCGGGGGCTCTGTTAGCACTGATGGGCTCGGTGGGTGAGTTGGTGGCTGAGCCTGACTTTGATGCGTTTTGTCAGTGATTGACAGAGGCTGAAATGGACACCTCACCCCACCTTACGGCTCTCTCTAGAGAAGAATATGAGTTCTTTGTTGATGGCCATCCAGTCTTTGGCTCACGTGGGGATCGACTGGGCCTTGGCGTGCTTTGTACAGTGCTGCACTCAGCTGAAAACCAGGCACCCCTTGTTAGGAGAGCCAGGGTCTGGGTTTCTATGGGAGGGTAGGTGCTCAGGAGCTATTACATTTATGGCCCATCGGCACAGGGTTCCAAGCCTGATTCTGCCCATTCGGTGAGGGCAGTGGGCCCTGCCTGTTCCACCAACCCTGTTACAAGGTGGGAGGGCATGGGTTTCCCTAGAGTGGAATATTCCCCAGGCAAGGCTTAGCCAAGCTAGGCCGGGGTCCTCTGCCCCACGTAGCACATGGCCTGGCTTTAGACCAGCTGACCTGTGGGCCCCATGATGACGGATCTCAGGGGTGTGTCACGTCTCCGCCCCCTTGGCAAGGCAGAATGGAATAATAGGTGGGCCAGCATTGGAGAGAGGCTTCGAGGATCTAGGTTCAAGTCCTGGAGGGAATATGACTTACTGCTGCACGTATGAATAAGGAGACAAGAGCATCCTCCTGCGTGGGGTCGTTGTAAAATAGGTGTGAGTCGGGTGGGGCACAGTGCTAGCACACAGTAGGGCCACCCCTGAGCTGAGTCAGAGCCACAGTGAGTCTAGACAGGCTTCCACAGCAGGACAAAGCCTAAGGGCGTGCTTGTGTTCTGACCCCAGGCGCTGCCAGGTCCTTCCCTCCGCCAGGGGGCCTGACCTTTTCCTGCTGGTTCCTGATCAGCAGGCACAGCTCAGTCACGGAGGGCCACCCGCTGCGCTTCCTGACCGTGGTACGCCACCTGGCCAGGACCGAGCAGCCCTTCGTCTGCTTCTCCGTCAGCCTCTGCCCGGAAGACCTCTCCTTGGTTGTGTCTACAGAAGAGAAAGAGCTTCAGCCCCTGGGTAAGGTTTCACCCACCCTTGGGAGAAGTGGGGCTGAGTCAGCAGCTCTTGGCCCAAGAGCCAGGGGGACCGGCCCTCCCTCAGTTGTACAGGTGGCTGGTCCTGGCTCTGCCTCAGAGAGCTCAGCTCGGCTCTCCAAGCTCACCTGCCAGCGATGGCCTGAACTGGCCTGAGATGGCCAAGGCCAGGGTATTATGGCTACGCCTGTCCTTGTGTGCCCCGTTTCATAGTGAGACATTGACACTGGAAGGCCCAGGGTTTGGCCTGGCATCCTTTACACACAGCACAGCTGCCTAGGCTCCTTCCCTCGCAGGTATTTGCCACCCTATGTGCATCACTGTGGAGGCAGCAGTCTAGTGAGGGGTAGACCCTGCAGCCTGACTCCTGGGCTTGAACTCTGGCTCTGCAACCTTAGGCAAGTTACCTAACCTCTTTGTGCCTCAGGATGGTAACATGGAAATCACGATAGTACCTACCTCAGTGCCTGGCACAGAGCACGAGCTCCAGCAATGACAGCTGCTGTTGTCAATATTCTGTGGCGGGGGGACTCGGCATTGGCTCCATGGGCACAAGGCCCGCTTCTGCTGGGTTGCTGCTCTCTGACACTGCAGGCGTGGTCTGGCGTTTGTGTTCTCTTCCAGATGTCATGGAACCTGAGGGTGACCCTGAGCCTTCTGCGGGACGCCAGCTTCGGGTCAGGTGTGGCCAGATGCTGGCCTGTGCTCAGTGGCACCACCTGGCTGTGGTTGTCACCAAGGAGATGAAAAGGAATTGTACTGTTTCCACCTATCTGGATGGGCAGGTCGTCGGCTCAGCCAAGGTAAGGTGCTTTTCCTCAGTTGTACTTGCCCCATGGCCATGCCCCCCTGCCACACCACCCTAGAGTGGCCTCAGTTCTTTGCTTTCTTTTGGCAGCAGCGTTGGTATCTAATGAAACCCCCTTGCTGTCCAGAACACCTGGCTGAGCTCAGGCATAAAAAGAACATCTTTAGATGATGGTCACACAACCAGGGCAGAAACTAAAACATGGAAATGAGAATAGTCATGACAGTTACGGTTATAGGAATAATCACAAGAGCATAGAAATCTCCAGAATGAACAGAACAAGGCTTCTCACATCTTAAGGTGTGAATTCCCCAGGGGGGTCTGAGCAGGACCCAAGGTTCTACCTTTCTAAGAGGCTCTTTGGTGAATCTAATGCAGCCAGTCTGCATGCTACACTTAGCAGCAAGACACAAGGACTTGCAAAGACACCAACATGTCTTGCCAGATTTAGAGCAGGAATGATGAGGAAAGGACGGTCCCCTGCTTAGAGAAGGTAATAGAATGTGAACACACAGCTGGAGGAAGCGTCTCCTCACTGTCATTTAGAGACACCTGAGGTCCTAGGGCATAAGGGAGAGGAAGCTGGGAGATGAAGACTGGCAGGCGTGCTCCAGCGACCACTGTCAGAGGTCCCCAAAGAAGCCAGAGACAGAAGGACCCAGAAGACCACAGAGGGCAGGTGCAGCCAGATTTTCACCCAGGTTCCAGAGGCAGCATCTCAACCTAGGCTACGTTCTTGAATCTTTTGGGAAGTCTTTTAAAAGTTCTCTTGCATAGGCTATACCCCAGATTAAATACAGCAGAATGTCTGTGAGTGGGGTAATTTGGTGATGTTGTCAGAGTTTCCCAAGTGATTTCAATATTAAGCCAGAATGGAGAACTTGAGGTTAATAGGGTTTCCCATTTCAGTAGATTGACATTTGGGGCCCGATCATTCTTTGCTGTGGGGTCCTATTCTGTGTATATTAGAACACTTAGCAGCATCTGTGCCCCACCAAAGCTGCTATAGCATCTCCTTCTGCCCAGCTGTGACCACCAAAAATGTCTCTAGACATTTCCAAATGTCTTGGTGGGGGAGGGCAAAATTGCCCAGGTTGAGAATCATTAGGTTAGAACAACCTAAATTCTGTGGAACCTGAAGATGAAATTGATGCTATCTTCTGGTAAATGTCTTATCAAAAAAAGCAGTGGTAACCAGAAAGATTCACCAGGAGCATGACAAAGGTCCTTCAAAACATAAAGTTAACTTTTTTCTTAAATCATTAACAATTCCTTCCCTCCCTCCCTTCCTTCCCTCATTAAATATTTATTGGACGCCTACTAGGTGTTAGGAATTGCCCATGCCTACCAGCCAGATACCTCCAGGAGCATGCATATAGTACAAAACAAGAGTTACATTTATTAAGCTTGCTGTAGCAAGAGACTCCTTACCCCATTGGGTAATAAGGACTTAGGAGGAGCTAATAGGATTTGGGCTCATTTTAGGTGAGTTTTTGGGAGGGTTCGAAGAAGTGGAGGTCAGTCTGTTCTGACTTGGGTGCTGTCAGAAAGGCAATTTGGTGTCTGTGTATGTTCAGAACTTTTTTTCAGGAGGTAGGAGGAATGGGGCAGGGCTTGAGCTGTCAGTGGAGAAGGAGCAGTGGTCACTCAACGTTAGCCAGGATGGAAAGTGTAGTCACATTTGTGGTTTCCCAGTGTCTTTGTTTTTCATCTGTTTAGGCATAATTACAGAGTGGACTAGTTTTGGTCCTCTTTCACAGAATATGTTGGCATTCTCTCTTGTTTCATAGAATAGGTTGTGTTCTGTGAACTAGATCATGTACCTTGAGGCTAAGAGGCTTGTCCTATTGCTATTTGGAACTCGCTTGCACCTAGCACAGGACTGGCATACAGAAAGCATGCAATAAACACTTGATGAATTGCACTGAATTTATAGCCGCAAGGAGTAACGTGGACCGGCTGATGGTATTGTTTAGTGAATTGGTACATGGACGAACATCCAACCCCGTGGGACCAGCTAAACCAGATTCAGTCAGCAGGGAGGTTGGAAGTGGTATGATGCTATGGGAATATGCCAAAATAGGCCATGGAGAATGGCCAAGGGCCAAGTCTGACAGAGTTGACTTTCCAAGATGATTTCGACAAGTCCGGTCAGAATCAGCAAGTGAAATTTAATCGGGATAAACATAAAGGTCTGTGTTTAGACGCAGGTGACAGTTGGGCAAGAACAAAATGGGCTTTGGTTGGGGATAACCTAGTGAAAGAGCTGTTCTCAAATGTTAGAGCCTTTGCTTTTATTTCCAAGGGAAGTCAAGTTCAGCTGTGAAAGGTGGGGAGTGTGTTAACAGCTTGAATTGAGCAAAATGATTTGGGAGCAATCTGAGACATCTTATGCCTATAAATCAATCTGAAGAGTGCAGGGAGTATACACGGTAGGAATCTGAGAAGAAGGGGACAGGTGGATTGGGGGGTGGGGCACCTTTGTCAGGTGGGAGAAAAAGTCTCTGCCTACAAGGACGGGAAAGGGGAGAGAGAGCACAGTAGACCTCACTCTAGGTAGGCTTGACAGCTTGGAAAAACTTGGTTTGTTTTTATTTGAAAGTCTTATTTAATTGGTAGGGATAAAAAGAATATTTCTGAAATTATATAACCTCTTATTTAAAAAATATGTATTTATATACATAGTCATGTATAATTTTGTAGTCGTTATAAAAATAATATAAACACATTTTGAAATAACTGAAAAATAAAGAAGAAAGATTACCTACATTCCTTCTACCTTACCATCATTTTTAGTTTCTTTCAGTTTTTATTCCTTTAATAAAATAGTTGTGACTTTATTGTATAAAACATTTTATATACTACTTAGTTAACACTATCATTTTAAAATGTTTTATCTGCATGGGCTATGAAACTATTATTTTTGAATTTCTGATAATCTGTTAACTATTTCTTTTATCGAAATTTTTGAGAAAATTTTTGAGAAAATTGTAGGCTAACATTTAGTGGTAAGAAAGAGATTGACCAAGTACCACTGGTGGCGCAGTGGTTGAGAGTCCGCCTGCCGATGCAGGGGACACGGGTTTGTGCCCCAGTCCGGGAAGATCCCACATGCCGCGGAGCAGCTAGGCCCGTGAGCCATGGCCGCTGAGCCTGCGCATCCGGAGCCTGTGCTCCGCAACGGGAGAGGCCACAACAGTGAGAGGCCCACGTACCGCAAAAAAAAAAGAAAGAAAGAAAGAAAGAAATCTTGTGTACCTTTCATCCAGTTTACTCCAATGGTAATATCTTGCAAAACTATAGAATATCACAGCCAAGATATTGACATTGATACAATCTGCTAATTCATTCAGATTTCCCCAGTTTTACTTGTACTCGTGTGTGTGTATTTAGTTCCATACAATTTTATCACATTTGTATGTTCTTGCATCCACTGCTCCCACCAAGATACAGAACATTTCCATCACCACAAGGGTCTCTTTTGTTGTATTTTTATAACTACCACCACCACCCACCCACACCCCCTCCCAATCCCTGTCCCTAAACTTGACAACCAGTGAGCTAAAATGTTGTCATTTAAAAGATGTGGTTATATCTATGGAATCATACAGTATGTGATATTTAGGATTAGATTTGTATTCAGCGTAATTCTCTGGAAATTTATCTTAGTTGTTGTATGTGTCAGTAGTTCATCCCTTTTTTATTGCTGAATAGTATTCCATATACTCATATATGGATATATAACCATTCACCCATTGAAGGACGTTGGATGTGTTCCCAGTTTTGGGATGTTACAAATAAAGCTGCTATGTACATTTACGTACAGGTTTTTGTGTGAGCTTAAGCCTTCATTCCTCTGGGTTAAATACCTAAGAGTCTAATTGCTGGGTCCTATGGTAAGTGCATGTTTAGTTTTATAAGAAGCTGCCAGAATATTTTTCCATAGTGACTGTGCCATTTTCCATCCCCACCAGCAATGGATGAGTCGTCCCGTTTCTCTGCATCTGGTGATGTCACTCTTTTTTAATTAGCCATTCTGATAGGTGTGTAGTGATGATATCTCTTGTTTTTAGTTTGCATTTCCTTAATGGCTAATGAGATTGAACATCCTCTCATGCGCTTATTTGCAACTTGTATATCCTCTTTAGTGATGTCTTATGCACGTGTTTCACTCATTTTCTAATAGGATTGTTGGTTTTTTACTGTTGAATTTTAAGAGTTTATCTAAATATGTTAGATACCCGTCCTTTGTTAGATATGTAATTTGTAAATAATTTCTCCTAATCTATAGCTTGCTTTTCATCCTCTTTCATATGGGATTTTGCAGAGCAAAAAAGTATTTAATCTTCCTGTGAGCAGTTACAGTTTCTGCATGTTCTTTGTTAGTGTATAGAATGCAATCGATCTTTGTGTGTTGATCATGTATCCTTTGACCTTGCTGACCTCAGGTGTTAGTTCTAGGAAGTATCTTTTTTTTTGGTAGATTCTTTGGAATTTTCTACATGGACATACCATCTGCAAATAGAGACAGTTTTATTTCTTCCTTTCCAGCCTGTAATTATTTCTAGTACGTAAAACTTAACTGAGGTACCAATATTGGACATTTAAGTTCTTTGTGAAATGACTGGGAAGAAAAAGATGAACCTTTTAGTGGCACTTTATAGTTCTTATCAAATTTGTTTCCAAAGGCACAGTGTCAGTTTTTTACTCCCACCAGCATTTTATAAACTGTTTTGTGCACTGTTTCTCAGCTTTGAGAGTTATCTTTGTAATGTTTTTAGATAAAACAAGTTTTCACTTTGAGAGAAGAAGAAGGTACATCATTTTATATTTTATGTGTTTGTTTGATTAATTCTGAGGTTAAACACCTCCCATCTACATCACCCCCCCCCAACCTTTTTATGTTAACAGATGTTGTACATTCAGGCCTTACCAGGACCATTCCTTTCAATGGATCCATCTTCATTTGTGGATGTTTATGGATATATTGCTACCCCTCAAGTGTGGAAACAAAAGTCATTATTAATATGGCGTCTGGGCCCTGCGTACCTCTTCGAAGAAGCCATCTCAATGGAAACTCTGGAAGTTATTAACAAACTTGGCCCAAGATACTGTGGTAACTTCCAAGCTGTGCATGCCCAAGGTATGGGGTGTTTTGATTTATAATGATCTTGCCGATACTATTTTTTAAATGGCCATTCAGTTATTTATAGCTTATTTATAAAGAATAAACTCAGCACAGGCCAGTCATTAGGGAAAACCTCTGTAATTGGATCATTACATATTTACAATCCAATAGAAAATGTCAGAAAAGGAAATGACAATCTCCTTTAGATTTCAGTTCCAACACACATAATGGAGGAAAGTGGGTGGGTAATACCATCAGCAAACAAAGGGGGAAGCGAGTGAGATAAATCAGTTACATTCCTTTTAATGAAGAAGCTTTTTAACTAAAGTATACTGTTGTCTTCAATTATTAAACAGGCAGACAAAACACCCACATTTTCATTATTGATTGTTGGCTGTTCAAGCAGGGAGCATAGCTCTCTGTGCTCTGTCAAGTCAACGGGGTCAGCTCCCATCGGGGAAGAATGATAAATGAATCTATGTATGGAAGACTTCGTGCCTGGTGAAGGGCGATTGAGTGCCCTGGAGTGTTTCTGTCTCCAGGCTCCATGTCTTCTTTGATCTTCATTTCCTCTGGCAAAGGGCACTGGCCAGAACAATGTGAGGAGGTCAGGTCCAGAGCCGAAGTTTCATCAACTCTCTGTTCACACCATGCTTCTCAAGTGCCACATGTGTCTCTCCTTGACTCAGCGACCTGGGCACTCATGCCAAAGGATGTGTTTACCATGTACATGCAGCTCATTGAAAACCTTAGGGCTTTCGGCCCAGCATTTTGGGAGCGAGGTTACATTCTCGATAGGTGTCTCAAGCTTTAGTAATTTCATACTTGGAATGCCTCTATTTTTATAGTAGGGTTAATATTGTGAGATTTCTCTACAGTTTTCTATGTGTCAGAAATCACAGGTAGGGGCAAAACATGTAATATATAACATACAATGTAACAACATATAGCAGCTACGAACATTCCTCAGTGATGACTTCGCCATGTAGCAGTAGATACTTACTCTTCTGAGGCTTAATTTCCTACTCAGTAAAGTGAGAATAGAAATAACTGAAGATGTGTTATTTTAGGAGAGGCCCCTTGTACGGAAGTGATGCCCCTGGTTGCAGAGGAAAGGGTTTCCTTTGGCCTTCATATAGCCAGCTCCTCCATCACCAGCGTTGCAGACATCAGAAACGCATACAATGAGGTGGACAGCCGCCTGATTGCCAAAGAGGTATGCCCTCTAACTTCACGTGCTGCTCCGTTTTGGAATCACGATCTCATGGCTTCCTTCAGCTTTCAGTGATTAAGTGAATACTAATTCACATTTGTGCGTGTGTAGACAGTAACACAGGCGTGCTTCCCACTTCATTTGTTAAAATATTTCATGACGCCCGCGCATTCGCATCCCACAAGACTAAACCTCTTATTTCTGAGAAGAAAGTAGGTGTTCTTCGTTTTCCTTGGTAGAGCAAGAACAAATGGAATATTTATAAAGCCTCTGTAACACTGGGAACACTACTGAGCTTCCCTTTTCTGGGTGCTACTAACCCCCCAACATTGCAGAATATTCTTTGAATCACTGTGTTTATGCAAACAACAAACTTGCAAAACAGCAAGCAGACATGCTTATAGATGAAGATGCCATTAGACTTCCTGTTTCCTAATTCCTGCATAAAGAGCTCTATTGCTTACTGCTGATGAATTCGGGCTGATTTGTTTGCGTTCTCTCCACCCTCACAGACAGAAGGCCCCTTCCCTTTACTGAGACGGCAGGATCAGGGGTTAAGTCCTGTTGAGCACCACAGCTGTGCCTTACCAGCACAGAACCTTCTGCTGGAGGAGACCAGGGTCCCTGTCTTCCTGGCCGTCTGAGACTGGGGATGCCAGGGCTTGCAGAGCCGGATGACCCTAGATCGGGAAGGAGGCAGCTCTGGCCTTCACAGCACCGTTCCACCTCCAGTGTCCTCAGGTCCTTCCTGCTCTCATCAGCTCCTCACTGTGAGCATTTGTTTACACTAGTGAGCATGTGGGATACTGGTGGCGCAGTTGTATAACCGAAGTTGCTCCCTTATGATTAAGCCAGAGCCTGGGAGGCAGGACAGGGGAACCTGAATTTTGGCTTCAGTCCCTCTGACGTCGGTTCAGTTATTATTCATTCACTGACTTACACTTACGGAGTGCGAGGCCTGTGGGTGCCTGCCCTCCAGGAGCTCGTGAACAAGACCTCCTCCTTCCCAGGAAGGTTTCTTGGATTAATTGTTACCAATTTCTCTAGATGAACATTTCATCCCGCAACAATGCCACGCCTGTGTTCTTGCTAAGAAATTGTGCTAGTCACCTCTCGGGCTCTCTTCGAACCATTGGAGCCGTGGCCATAGGCCAATTAGGTATGAACTTTTACTGCTATTTGGGAAGAAGGGTTGTGGCCGTCATCGCTTGTGCAGCCTGGAATTCTGGAGCGGCAGGCAGGACTGAGAGGGCTGAGGAGCTGGAACAGTGAGGGCGAGAGTTGGGAGTTAATCTCACCAGAGAGTTAGCCTCCCTGCAGAGGTCAGTTCACTTTGCTGCATCTGACAACGGGTCGTGAACTCGCTACTAACGGGGCTGGCGTCTGTGCACAATGGAGTGAGTACAGTGGGGCCTCTGAGCAGAGGCAATGCTTGTGGTTGTTTGGGTGAAAACAACAGTCAGCGACTGTTGGTTGCCTTGCAATCAGGCAGGAGCAAAGCCATGAACTGATGCAGGGGTCCAACGTTGCAGATCTAGAGGGCAGACAAGAACCAGAAGTTGTCAGAGCAGCCAGCAAACTGAGGCTCAGAGGGCAGCTGGCTCATCCGGCACTCTGGACTGAGACGGAGGCTGGAGGTCTGAAATCCCTTGGGCTGTTTCAGCCTTCTGTGACCCAGAAAGGACTCAGCACAGGATTTCTCATTGACCTAAAAGTTTCAAAGCCCCTCCTTTTCCTCCCAGCCTGTCCTGTGCACAGGCCCCCGCCCTGAGTGGATGGTGCTCCTGACAGCTCTTGCATGGTGCCGCGGGAACTTCCACTGCAGTGAAGCTGTAGTATACTCAGGAATGCCCTCTGTCCCACACAGGGGTAAGGGTGTTCCACTCCAGCCCTGCTGCCAGCAGCCTGGACTTCATCGGTGGCCCTGCCATCCTCCTGGGCCTCATTTCCTTAGCAACGGATGACCACACCTTGTACGCGGCCGTGAAAGTCCTGCACTCGGTCCTGACCAGCAATGTCATGTGTGATCGCCTGATGCAGCTCATCTGTGGGTACCAGGTAATCCCACCCTCACATCTGAGCCTGCAGTGCCCCCCCTGCAGGGAGCTGGCATCCCCGAGGAACAGGGAGGAGGCTTGCTGGCCCAAGTGGACATTCCCACTAGCATGACTTTTGGAGAAGGGAAACTGAAGGTCCCTGGGTCCTAAGACCAGTGTCACCAGAGCAGAGGGCCAGGTGACAGCCAGCCAGAGAGGGACTCTGATCAGGATGGGGATGCTCACCTGTCTGCAGCTGCCGGCACCTTTCACTGATGAATTCAGGAATCATTTGTGATCCCCCCACTTCGCATCTAGCATGATGGCTAAGAGCCTAGACCATAGAACTAGAATGCTGCGTTTGAATTGAGCCCCTGCCTAACTTACTACTTAACCTTGCCTGAGTCCTGAGTTATTAACCCTCTCTGTCTTGGTTTCTCTACCTGCACGATATGATCTGTCATATCTCCTGTATCTATCATATCTCCTGTATCATGAGGACTAGATGATTTAATACAAGTGAAGGGCTTAGAATTATGTCTGGCCCAGAGTAAGTGCCCTAGAAATGTTGGCCATCTTTAGTTCTTAATCTCTCTGTGCTTCAGTTCTCCTCTGTGTAAAATGGGAATAATAGCAACACCTATTTTGTAGGATTGTGATAACTGAGTTAATATATGCTGAGTGCTTAGACATGTGCCTGCTCAGAGTAACTGCCGTGTGTGTGCACTGTGATTGTTATTGCTATTTACTGTTCATAATGTCAGATGAGTTGTAGACACTGTCCTTCAGGAATGCCCTGCCTGGCTGGGAAGCAGCCAAGAAAGGACTCATGCAGGGCAGGAATAGGGTCAAGGCCTAGACAAGGTCACTGGGGCACAGAGGCTGCAGTTTCCTCCTGGGCACAGTGGGGACAGGGGGAGGGCCTCCCTGTCTCTTCGGCCCCCGAGTCAGGGTCTGAGAAGAAAGCTGTGTGGTGTCACGTCAGGCACACCCCCTCTCACCTGGACTGCTGTGCCACAGCCAGACAGCAGCCCCTTCCTCCTGCCTCTCCCTCAAGGTCCACTGATGCCAGTCACAGTTCTACATTATAGACCTGATGACACCTCTGCCTCGTGCAAACCCTTCAGACACGTCCGGTCGTTGATACAATATCCCAACTCCTAAAGGCCTTTCTAACTGGCTACCAACCTGGCCTTCCAGCCCCACCTCCCACCCGGCCAGCGTTTCATACCCTACACTCCTGTGTCCTCAAATCCCGTGTGGTCATGGATCACTAAACACATAGTGTGACCCTGTGTTCCTGTGCCCATGGTTTGTTGATCATTTTTCCCAGGCACATTCCTCTTGTTTTTCCCAGGTGGAGCTCCAGTGGCAAGGGGTACATCTCCCTTGACCCCTGCACTGCCCATGTGGTCGTCTCCCAGCCTCTGTGGCACTGTGTGTATGCCCAGGTCTAACTGCTCTCATGCAGTGCTGTGATAATCACTCTGCTCATCTCCATCAGACTGTAATGGTCTAAAGCGCTGGGCTTTTCTTGTTCTTTGCCAGTGTATTACTGAGACCAGAAAGACTCAGTAAATATCTGGGGAATAAATGAATGTGTGTGGCCAGATTTATATCAAAATGCAAGTATTGAGGCTCCTGGTATATAACAGTTTTCTCTGATTATATTGTTAAAGGCAGTAGTAGTGGGATTTGTCCCAGTTCAGCACATGGATATCTGCTCTGGCTAGGGATTTTAATAATTACTGTGAGCATTTCTAAAAAGGCCCAAAGCAGTTCCTGCTCTCGTGGGTAGACCTAGAAGGATAAAATAAGACGAATACCAGAATAATTTCAGTACAAATCAAATGCAACAAGTGTCCGAGATTCTCTTCCAGAGCTACCACAGTCTCCGTGACCCAGTGGTTACCCTCCATCTTCCCAGAACCCTGGAGCTCCTAAGAGCTGGGCCCTGTTGTGTTCGCCGTTGTCTCCTCGCTGCCCACTGCAGGGCCCGGCACGTCGTGAGTTCTCAGTGAGCGCTTGTCGCATGAATGCAGTGCCTTGGGAGCGTTAATGTGCTCCAGGGCTGCCGAGGTGGCCGCGTCACGCTTGGTAGAGGAGTCACAAAGAGCTTCTTTAAAAAGAAAGGGGATCGGAGAAGGTCTAGAGGACTGGACTGGCTGAGCTTTTCAGAAAGAGATGGTAGAGGCAAAAAGTGGCCCTTGAATGGAATCTGTTTACTCAACACATATTGACTGAGCACCTCCTAAGAGCCAGGCAGTGTCAGTCTAGGGATACAGATGAATAAATGGGTTTAGTCCCTCCCTCCGTGGAAATTTCTGTCTGACTCAGTCTGTTTAGGCTGCTATAAAAGATACCATAGATGGGGTGGCTTAACAGCCACAGAAATTTATTTCTCAGAGTGCTATTTCTCAGAGTGAGAAATCCAAGACCACGGTGCTGGCAGATTCGGTGTCTGGTGAGGACCTACTTCCTGTTTCATAGACAACCATCTTTCTGCTGTGTCCTCACATAGCAGAAAAGATGAAGGAGCTCTCAGGGGTCTATTTTATAAGGATACTAATCCCACTCACGAGAGCTCCATCCTTACGACCTAATCATCTCCCAAAGGCCCTGCCTCCTAATACCGTCATACGGGCAATTAGGTTTCAATATATAAATTTTGAGGCGATACAGTCAGCCTACAACATTGTCTAATGAGGTAGAGAGAAAAATATTATCACGAGACAAGGACTCCCAAATAGTTTGAGTAAAGAACCCATCAGATTCAGAGATTCGTTGTACTTTTTAATGTGAAGGCAGAAGAAAAAATTTTAAAACTCTTATGGCTTACAATAGAAATATTTCAAAAATTTATGTATTTAGGGAAAGAGATAATGGTAGAGAGGTGGGAAATGGCAGGTTTGAGTAAAGAAACAAGATTATTATTACTATTTTTTGCCTTCCCTGACTACTCTTTATAAAACAGAACCCTCATCTCTTTCTAGACACATTTTCTTGCTTTGTTTCTTCCTAATGTGCATGCCTGTTTGGCATGTTGTATATGTACTTGTTGCCATGTTTGTGGTCTGTTTTGCCCCTAGACACAAGCCCCATGAGGACAGGACTGGGTTTGCTTGTTCATTGTTGCATCCTAAGAGCACATGGTAGACAGTAAGTGTTCAGTAATGATTTTTGGAATGAATCAGTGAATGAAAACAAGGGTCTTCAATTAACTGGCTGGCTCAGGAGTGGATTTAATCATTTTTTAGACGTTTACTCTGTATTTATCTGTTGGTTTGCTGATTGGAGAGCATAACCCTTCCTATCTGTTATTTCTATCAAACTTATTTATCATCCTCTTGTCAGACTAGGTGACATCCAGCCAAGTTTTATAAGATGGATTTTCATAACATGGTAAAGATAGAGGATGGTGTTCTAGATTAACATTATGAACACTTAAGGGATCCAAGATGGGTTCCTCGACATGGCTGGGAGGAAAGTACATTTGCAGGCAGGTGCACAGCCTAGATGGAGACGGAGGGAAGGGTCAGAGCCCTGCCACTCCAAGGAGCATGGATCTTATCTCAGAGGTGATGAGTAACCATTCATAGGCTTAGAACAGGGAAGTGGAATGAATGATGCTTTAGAATGACATTTGACATCTGTGTGGAAGATGGTTTGAAGGGTCAAGATCGGAGACTGGATAGAATCCAACATGATGTGAGACTGCATCCCGGATCTGGGGAGACTTGGAGTCTTTGTGAGCAGTCTTGGCACGTAGCATATGAAAACAGCCAGTGCTGTGCACCCAGAGTGCTGCCGACAGGAAGGAATAAGACATTTGGGACATGCTAAGTGTGAGGTGACTGTGAGACATCAAAGGTAAAATATCAGGTGGGATACCCAGCTCTGGAGTTCAGAAGGGCGTGCTTGGTGGGAGGTATAGATGTGAGAGTCATCAGTAGCATCATGATGGTATTTAATCTAAGGAAATTGATGAAATAGCCAAAGAAAAGGAGTAGTGAAAGGAGAGAAGAGGACAAAGGAGGAAGCAGTGAGGAACTAACCAGGTAGAGCTTGGAAATATGATGAAAACCCAACAAGGGAGGTTGAGAGGGAAGAAGGAAGAGAAAACAAAGAAATGCTTTGTCAAAGAATTTGAAAAATAAAGTGTTTTGAGAAGGTGGGCATAGTCAAACAATGCTAGATGCTGATAAATAATGCAGCAAACTAAGGACAGAGAAGTCCCTGTTGGACTTGGCACCTGGGAATCACTAGTGACCTTTCTAAGGCAGGTGGGCAGGAAGAGGCAGCAACCAGCAGAAGGGGGTTGAGAAGAGAATGTGAAGTGAGGATGTGGAGCCTGAGTGTGTTGATAGTGCTTTCTATTTTTTAAATTTCTTAAAATCTTTGGCTGTGTTGGGTCCTCGTTGCTGCGCAACGGGCTTTCTCTAGTTGTGGCGGGCGGGGGCTACTCTTTGTAGCAGTGCGAGGGCTTCTCATTGTGGTGGCTTCTCTTGTTGCGGAGCACGAGCTCTAGGCACGCGAGCTTCAGTAGTTGCAGCATGCCACGAGGCCTCAGTAGTTGTGGCGCTCGGGCTCTAGGGTGTTCAGGCTTCAGCAGTTGTGGCTTGCAGGCTTAGTCGCTCCACGGCCTGTGGGATCTTCCCAGACCAGAGCGCGAACCCGTGTCCCCTGCATTGGTAGGCAGATTCTTAACCACTGCACCGCCAGAGAAGTCCGATAGTGCTTTCAAGAAGTTTACCTACAAAGAAGAGTAGAGAAATGGGGCCCAAACTAGAGGGATTAGGGTTCAAGGGAAGGTTATCTTTAAAAGGAGAACTACTAGGGCATATTTGTCAGGAAGAAAGTGACAGAAGAGAGAAGGATGGATGAAGCTAGGAGAGAAGAGCTATCCCAAGGAGCAGGCGAGGGGTGGGTCCCAGAGGCCAGGTGAAGAGAAACCCTGCTTGTGACAGGAAGGAATGCAGTGCAGACATTTGTGGATCTGATGGTGGGGACATGAGAGTGTTCACGTCTGATGGGTTCTAAATTCTCAGCTGTGTACTGAGTCAGGTGGTGGAGGGTTGGGAGGCTGAAGGAGAGAGGAGAAGAGATGAGATCATCATCTTTAGGATGAGGAAAGCCAGCTTACTAAAAAAAGAGTTGGACTGCCAGGCCAAATTGAGTACTAATTTGACATTTGACACTATTAATGTAAAGTGAAACCAGTCAGCCTGAGTGACTTTTCTCAAGCAGCTTTCAGCCATCCTAATTATGTCCTGGTTGGGGAGTGGGGATATGCTGAAGAAGTGACTGGAACAGTCTGGAAAGATATTATTTTCTGATTACAATTGTCTCAGTCAGTTTGGGCTGCTATGACAGAATACTATAGACTGGATGGCTTATAAACAACAGAAATTAATTCTCTCACAGTTCTGGAGACTGGGAAGTCCAAGATCAGGGTGCCAGCATGGTCAGGTCGAGTGAGGACTCCCTTCAGGATTGCAGATGGCCAACTTCTCATTGTATCCTCACATGGCAGAGCAGAGAGAGGAAGAAAGCTCCCTTGTCCTCTTATAAGGGCACTAATCCCATCTGTGAGGGCTCCACCCTCATAACCTCATCTAATGCTAATTATATCCCAAAAGACCTGTCTCCAAATAGCATCATATTGGGGAATAGGGTTTCAAAATGTGAATTTGGGGAGGAACAGACATTCAGTTCATAACAACAAGTGAGACTTCCTAATGACACACTGGAAGAGTGTGTCTGAGAGGACAGGGAGAAGGGTGGACTGTGTCAGATACAGGCGTAGGGAATTGAGCTGTGGATGAGCTGAGCTGAGAATCCAGATGAAGTTGATGAGAACCCAGATGCAAGTGGATGGCGGGTCAGCCTGACTTTTGTGTGACTGAGGTCAACAGAGGCATGAGGCTAGGTGAGGTCCATCTCATTAGTCTCTGAGATGAGTGTGGGCCACTGGGATCCCAGTGCCTCCAACTCGGTATGGATGCTTGCGTGTTGCCAGTTTCCCAGGGCCTGGCACAGCAGAATGGCACGTCTGTTGGCAGCAGCCTGAAGTGAAGCTGATGTAACTGGGTTCGTGGGCCGGTGGTGGCTTCCTAGTGATATAGCAACATCTGTAGGATGGGTATGAATGTAGGATTCAGTAAAGGAAAATGAGAAGAATACTCAGAAATGTAGAAAGAAACCAGGAGAAGGTGGCATTCTGGAAATGTGTAAGATTCAGGAAGGAGCCGGGGGCCCACAGTGAGAGGTGAAGCCTCAAGTACAGAAAAGCAGACACTGGTGGGGAAGCAGCCCAGAAGTTGGTATATGTTTTCCTTCTGATAACAAGGGAATGGAAGAGGTAGCACCAGAGAGCGGAGCGCTTTCAGACTGGGCTGACCAAAGGTGCTGGTAGGAACAAGTGGGTGAGGGAGAAAGAGTGGTGACGATGCATTCATGAGTAAACTGCTTTGTGTTTTAACCTTTGCAGATAATGGCGTTTCTCCTGAGGAAAAAGACCTCTTTCCTAAACCATCGCATTTTTCAGCTGATCCTGTCTGTTGCCGGCACCGCAGAACTGGGCTTTGGGTCCTCTGCTATCACCAACATTGGTGTCTTCCAGCACATCCTCTGCAATTTCGAGGTAAACTGGAGACTGGTCACTAGCCCTAAAGGAACAGGTGTGTGATGGTACAGAAAGCCTGGAGCTTTCTCTAAACCCAGCAGGTCAGCTTCCTTGATGGTCAAGATGGTAGTGAGAGAGAAAACTGACAGGGCTTTGGATTTCAGAGGCCTTGTTTAATAATTAACTCCTACCACCAATGGGCTGTGTGGCCTCGGGCACGTCTCTTGACTTCTCTGAGTTTCAGTCTTCTCATGTGTGAAAGGGAGACCATCTCCTCTCCCTCACAGGCTGGTGTGGGAGCCAAATCAGATAGTATCTGGAAAAGGATTTTAAAAGTGTAAGCTTCCATATATAAGAAGGATTTTAAAACATACCAATTCCGTTGGATGGTGCCTTGCTGGTTATAAATGTTCCTTTAAAGGGATGAGTGAGAGATGCTGAGGGCACACCTGAGGCTGAGTGAGGAGTCCTGCACAGACCTTTGGGTGGATAGATCCATTCCCGAAGCACTGTTTACTGAGTGCCCACTAGGGTCAGGTGCTGGTGTGTTCTGGAGACATGGTGATACCCATGATGAGGCCCTGCACGCAACAATGGGGCCCAGGACACGACAGAGGTGGTGCTACAGTGTGCTGGGTGCCGGTGAGGGAGGCACAGGGCATCTGGGGAGTGGAAGGAGAGGACAGTCAGCTCAGCAGATCCGGGCTCTGGGGCTGAGTTTGACAGAATGTGTTCAATGGGGGAATATTTCAGGTGGAGTGGGTGCTATTTGCTCACGTGTGGGGGTGAGAGCAACCATGGGGATTTGAGAGCAGGGGGCTTGGGGCACCTGTGGGGATGCTGTTGCAGGTAGAGGTGAGGCTGGAGGGGGAGGGAGAGAAGACAGCGGGGGATGGTAAGCTGCAGGGCGCACACTTTAGCCGGTACACACTGCAGTCCATGGAAGTATTTTAAAAACTGTTTATTTTAATTAAAAAATAATATGTGCTTGTTATAGAATATTTTAAACTACAGAAAAATGGAAGAAAAACTCCTCTTTCTGAGACCCAGATGACTGTTGTTAACTTTGAATGCATCCCTTTTTTTGTACTTTCTATGCATAATATATGTATTTTTTAAAAATCATAGTCGTGATCATAGTGTAGGTATTATTTCTCCCAGCTTCTTTCATGAGCTAATCTTGATACCAGAACCAAAAAAGGATAGTATGGGAAATGAAAAAGTACAGGTCAATCTTACTCATAAATAAAAGCTACAAAAAACCTAAATGAAATACTATCTAATTGGACCAGGCCAGGATGAACACCCAAACCTGGATCTGCAGATAGATGCAGGGCTTGTGGGGGAATCCAGCGAGGCCTGCGATACGGGCTTCCTGTGCACAACGGGGAAGCAGATACGCACAAATGGCTTTACCACCCTGGTAAACAAGACGGCATGCCTTGGCAGCACTGCTGCCCCTTCCGAAATGCTGCGGCCGTGCTTGGGCAGCTTGGCTCCACATCGTTGCCATCAGCCCAGCCCAGGAATGACCCAAGCAGGAAGCCACCAGGCTCCCACTGCCTGTTCCTCCCTGAATAAACTTACCCCTCAGCTGAGCCAGTGCTTTTTCACTGCGGTTAAGAAAATAGGCAACCAATAAAAACAAGCAACAAGATGCTAAAAAACCACACTAAAACAAAATGAAATGAAATAAAATTTTTAAAAGATCGGGAGGAGAGAATTTCAAAAAGAAGAAGAGTTTCCCCAGTGTCTGCCTACATCAGGTGAAGTAAGGGCAGGGCTGTGTGGGTTGTGTTTGGAGGTCACTGACGGGCCCAGTGAAGAGTAAATGGTGGGGTCAGACATGAGGTGAAGAGCAGGGAGGAGGCGGGAAGGAGACAGTCAGTGGGCTTTTGAAGAAGAAAAAGAGAGAGAAGAAAGTAGATGGAGGAGCGTTTCAGAACTTAGATAGGAGACTTGAGCAGTGAAAAAGGGGTGGTTAAAATACCAGTGTGAGAATCAAACTGACAGGACAAGTCCTTCAAGGAAAGGGAGGGTTTGGAGACCAGAGAGTGGGTTACGGGAGCAGGTGCGTGATCCTTGATGCTGGGTGTGCGGCAGGGAGGGACAGGAAGTTGAGAAGCTGGAAGGGACAGGAAGTCGAAGTCATGCGTGTCTTAGGCTTGTGGTCTCAGAAGAGGCCACCTCTTTCTGAGAGTGAGGTGGTCCCAGGGGTGGGGAGAGAACAGAATTTGATATTCGAACAAATTTAAGCCAGACATCTCAATGCAGTCTCTCGTACAGGGGTTATGTGACACAGGATGACAACCGCAGGATTCAATTATGCATGTTTCCCAAAATTCAGACAGTTGGTATTATATAAAATAATTTCTAAAACAGCTAGGCAACCTCAAATGTGCTGTGGCAACTTCTTATTGTTCTAAAGCTCTGGAAAAGGGAACGGGGGGAGGGGTATTGTTTCGTGGGAAGGGTAAGGGGTTCTGCAGGGTTCCTGTCTTACTTTCTCAGCTCTTCCAGCTCCCGACACAGAGCCTGCTGTATCAGTTGCTCATGATTGCCTTCGTGAATGAATGAATGAATTCCAAGCATGCAGAGCTCTTGGCACCCTCTCGAGTATGTTGGGATGCCACGTCTGGCTACCCCTGCCTCCCTCCCACAGCAGCTCTCTTAGATGCCGCTGCCCCACCTCTGTGTGTCCTCGGCAGGGGCCGTGCTTACGGGAGCTGGAAGTCTGTCAGCCTGTTTCTGGCGTAAGAGTAATCCACTTAGCTTACTTTGGTTTACTTTGCATTCACTCTTTTAAAAAATGTCATGGATCCTTATTAAGTGCCCACTACATGGCACGTGTGATGCTGGGCCCTGGCGATTGGGGAGGGACAGTCTCTGCCTTCCTGATAAACTTATGTCCGCTGAGACTCTTCTGTTTTCCCCAGTAAGTAAAAGGATGGCGCCATGGCCACCGGCTTGGTTCAAGTGAGGTTGATTATTGACCCTCTGGGTCACTGCCTGCAGGAGATGCCTGTAGGGGAACACAGAGAGGAGGCAAGAGACTGGGCTTCATGGTCAGACTGCCCAGGCTTTGAAGTCAGTCTCTGCCAATTAAAAGCAGTGGGGCGCCAGACAAGTTACTCAGTCTCTCTGAGCCTCACTGTTCTTACCTACTAAACGCAGATAATGATATCGTTTTAGGACTTTGTATGATGCTTCTTGCCGCAGGCAAATGGTATCACTTGTAAGTGTGAGCTCTTTTTGCTGCTGTATGAGTGCACTCTTATAATCCTACATCTGAACCTTATAGATTCTGGGCCTTAGGAAATGTCAGCATTTAGATGAGAAACAGTAGAGCTCTCTAAAAGGAAGTAGAAATGAGGCATGAAGGCACACCATTCTGCCCCAGAAGGATGGGGAGCAGCTGCATTTTGTTTACAATGAAGAAAGCAACCTGAGGGATAAAGTTCACTCTCAGAATCTCAGTGCATTTCACACTTACAGTTCTGTTTACAGGAGATGGGAACATGGGCTGTGCTGCAGGTTCTGTAGATAGGGGAACTGAAGAAACTGCATGCACAAGTTGCTACAGCATAAAACCTGAGAGGTGGGACTCAGCTTCTAATTCCAGTCCTATCACTTGCGGGTGGTGAGGTACCTGTCACTCAGTGGTCTGTCTCAGCCTGTCTTTTCACATCTCTGAATTGGGAGCACTGGTATTTGCCTTGTAGGATCCAATGAAAATGAGATGTTGTTTGGTGTGTGGACACAGCAGGTTGCAGGGCCCAGGGTGGGACACACGTAGGAGATGGTTAGTGCAGGTGTCCTTGGTCAGCATCTAGACCCACAGTGAAGCTCCAGAGAGCAGCAGAGATGGGGACGATAGGAATTGGTGTTTGCACTTGCCCCTGGCGGAGGTGCCCTCTACTTTCTAGCTGTCAGGAGAGCTAGTCTGATTCCAGAGCTGGGAAGCTGTGTTAGTGATTCCAAGTCAGAGGAGACCACGCCCAGCACCGTACCTGCTCACGCTGCCTGGAAACCCTTCTCTCCACACACCTGGGTTTCAGTGTGTTTGTTCTGTCTTCTAGCTCTGGATGAATGCTGCGGACAACTTGGAGCTCTCCCTCTTTTCCCATCTTGTGGAAATCCTTCAATCACCAAGGTAAGCTGGGCTTTGGCAGCCTGGGGGTACAGTCAAAGGCTTCATGCCAAGAACAGGGACTGAGAGGATAGGACAGCCGGTGGTTCAGCAACCACGGCCTTCTCCCTCCCAGAGCACTGGGTCCCCGGGTGGTAGCATGTCTGTCTTAGTCTGCACAGCTGCTATAATGAGAATACCGTAGACTGGGTGGCTTGCAAATCACAGAAATTGATTTCTCACAGTTCTGAAGGCTGGAAGTCTAAGGCCAAGGCTCTGGCAGATTCAGTGTCTGGTGGGGACCTACTTCCTGGTTCATAGTTGGCTGTCTTCTCACTACAACCTCACATGGCAGAAGGGGTGAGGGAACTCTCTGGGGTCTCTTTTATAAGGGTGCTAGTCCCATTCATGAGGGCTCCACTCTCATAACCTAAGCATCTCTCAAAAGCCCCACCTCCAGATACCATCACACTGAGTGTCACTTTTTGAATTAGTCAGGGCTCTTTTGATTGCAAGTGGCAGAAATACAACTCAAACCAACTGAAGGAAGGAAGAAAGGGAGGGAAAAAAGGAAGGTGGAGAAAGGGGAAATTTATTGGCTCATACAGTTGACCGAGGCAGAGCTTCACATGTTGTCTGGGTGATGCTCATATTACTTTATCTGAGATCTGTCCCTGGTCTCACCTGTGCTTTCTTCTGTGCTAACTTCATTCTGGCTGGGCATCCTCACAGCATGTCCTCTGTCCAGCACAGTCGGCAGACAGGGCTTCTTTTTCACTCGATAGTCCTAGCAATAGGATGGAGTCTCACGGGGCCATCTTGGGTCACGTGGCCAGGCAGCATGACTTCCCCTCTGGAGCGGGTGGAGGGGAGTTAGGAAGAGGTAATTCCCAAGGAAAACCAGGGATGAGAATTTGGGGGAAGGGAGGCAGGGGTGCCAGCCTATCAATCCACCTCCTTCCTCACAAATAAAGCTGTTCACACACACCCCCACCTGCCTCCTCACGTGTCACCTCTTCTGGAGAGCATTAGGACCTCGGTGTTTTGAATGTATTTGCCGCCATCTTTTCATGCAGCCGTTCATGATGGCCTATCTATTATAAACCCACTCCATTCCATACCAGTTCTCAGTGCTAGAAGTTCAGAGAAGCACAAGACATAGCCCTGTGGTGGAGGAATACAGAAGAGCAGGCTACTCAGTGCTGTGATTCGAAAGAGCACAAAGGACAGTGGGGTCTCATAGGTGATGAATGCACATCTTCCCATCGAGCCCATGAGAGCAAGTCACACGCAGGACTGGGCTGGTTCTGCCTCTTTTGTGTATCAGAGATGTGGCACTCGGCAGAATTCAACACAGTAGTGCTGAAAAGACAGTTCAAGAAGGAGCAATCCACCCAGACTCGTTCTCCTCCACCTTTATTTTCTTTCTCACTTTCCACTTTCTTTCTGTACCTGTTGTTTTCTAAGAGACGGACACTCACCCTGGAAGCTGTTTTCTTTGGGGGAGTAGAATTTACTGGAAATTGTATTCGCGATTATCCTAAGGAGGGAGTGCAGAGGCTTGAATTCTGTCTCTCTCCCCCTTGGACTCTCAGCGGCGTGTTCATCCACTTTGTGGTTTGGGGTGGGCAGGAAGACGCACACCCAGATGGGCTCGCGGAGGCCCGCGCTCCGGCTATTGGGAAGTGCTCCGTGGTCACACTCCAGTCTGCTCTCTTTGTTCTGAGTTTTCTGAGACCAGCATTAGTTTTCCCTGAGGCTTGGAATTTAAAAGTCAATAGCTGGGGTTGTCTTTGAAGGCAGTTTTCAGGGGTGGGGGCGTGAGGGGGTGGAGGGGTGGAAGGGCACCGGGAGGCTCATCTCCGAGCGACTCTGGCACTGGGCAGACACGTATTCGATGGGTGTCTGACAGCATTTTGACGAGTTGCCAGGAGCGCATCGGAGTCAGAGGGCCACGGAGCAAGCCCAGCCTGTGGAACCTTTTAGCAGAAACATAGCAAATTTGGTTCATTCCAGTAAAAGCTTTTACTGCCTCTCTCCTGGGCTCGCCAGGGAAGGACCCCGGAATGCTGAAGTCGCTCACCAGGCGCGGCTTATTCCCAAGCTCATCTTCCTCTTCAACGAGCCAGGCCTCGCCCCCTCCAAGATACCCACCATCATTGCCATCCTGGGCTGTCAGCTGAGGGGCCACTTCAGCCTCCAGGACTTGCACAGGTACTGCGCCAGGTCCCCAGGGGGAAGGGCAGAGCCTCGGGGCTGTTTAATGAGGGAACGTAGGCGCCAGCTCTCCCCGACCATGCTCAGCCCAGCAGCACTGCCCCTTCAATGCGGCAGCAGGTTCTCTTTCCTTGGAACCTCCTAGGAGTTTCTCTGTTCAGGGCGGAGAGCTGAAAAAAGGGGTGGGTCTGCTAGACTCCCCAGCGGGGCTGTGTGTTCACTGCTCCCTGGTGCTCGGACACACCTCGTGTGCCAAGAACTCCAGAAATTCCGTGAGCACAGGCATCCTCACCGACCAACAACCCAACATGCCTGCCTTTTGCAGACTTCCCAAAGGATAGTGCCCTCTGGCAGGACGTTTCACCTTTTCTGTCCTCACCACTGTTCGTTCTGTTGAGCTGGCAGAGCCAGAGCTAGCTGCTCTGATGAATCCTGACAGATCTGAGAAGTCTTTGGAAATATCCCATTGATCACAGAATAACACGATTCCCCTCAAACCCTCCCTTGAAGCCGCATTTAGGTGGATCACTGTAGAAAACCTTCAGGTGTGTTTAGGAGACGGGCTGAGCCCACATTTGAGCGTGTCCTTCTCTTTCTGTCTTAAGAATCGGGCTGTTTGTTGTGTACACCCTCAAGCCTTCATCGGTGAACGAGAGGCAGATCTGCATGGATGGAGCCCCGGACCCCTCCGTGCCTGGTGAGAAGACCTTTCCCAGACGCCAGCCTGAAGGCAGCAAGACAACCCCCATGACGGCCCTGAGAGGAACATGCAGTGGGGCCATTGTGCATGCAAGGCTGAGGGGGAGGAGGGGGAAGGCACCCACAGCCGAGCTGTTGTTCCCACACGGTGGCTTATGAGGTCACAGCTCTATGATTATGGTCCCGAATAAACGCAAATTGTATGTGCTTCCTTCACAACCTGGAATGGCTTCCAAGGCCTCCAGGATAATGCTCAGTTCCCTGTAGACCAGCAGGTGGGAGCCTTCATGCCCCAGCCCTTGCCTTGCTCCCCTGATGCGCCCCAGCTTCAACACTCTGAAGCACGTACACGTCCTAATGTGTGACGGTCCGCCCGTCCATCCATGCTCTGCAGGTGTTGTTCGCTCTGCAGGAATGCCTCCCTTGCCCCGCCCCCACCCCATCTCACCCTGCTAGACCAGCCGTTCCCAGTCCCACAAGCCAGGTGAAGTCATCTCTTCTTTGCTTCTACAGCCCTTGCGTTTAATCTCGTGCAAAGGTCTGTGATTTGTTTCTTTGAGTCTCTCTCTCCCTAACCAGACTCAGAACCACAGCTACATCGTGTTCCAAATTCCCTCTGTTAGGGCAAATGTGAGGGGGACAACTACTGACTGCTTTGCCCTGGGCCCTCTGGATCTGCTGTGTCCAAGATGGGAGCCTCTAGCTGCACATGGCCATTTAAATTTAAATTCTAATTAATCGAAATGAAATGCAATTAAAAATTCAGTTCATCAGTCACACTAGCCTTGTCCCAAGTGCTTGATAACCACGTGAGGCCAGTGGTTACTGCATTGGACAGGACAGATAGAGAACACTTTTACCGCAAAAGATTCTCTTAGATAGTGTTACTCAATCCAGATAAATTATCTCTTATCCTTAGATCAAGCCTGAAAAGTAGGAATTATTATTCCCATTTTACAGATGAGAAAACGGAGGCTCAGAGAGATTAGGACCTTAATGAGAGATGGGGCCAGAATCCAAATAGAGGGGACTCTGACTCCGGTTCTCCAAGCTGCCTCATCAGTTCTATTTCTACAGCATGGTGGGTGTGCCCCAAATTGGTGGTAAAATAACTGGCTAACCAAGGGGTAAAATGAATGGATAATGAGACAACAGTGTACTGTTTCGTCAACCCTTCTTCTCATAGGGACTCCATGCTAAAACTTTTATCTCACTAAACATCTTCTATTAAGACAATATTTACATGGCCTTCAGGGTTATAATAACACTTCAGAAGTAAAGTTTCTTCTTCCGTTGGAACCATATACCTCTTGCTACAATTCAAGCTCTAATTTTAGTGCAACATAGACATGCCAAAGGTCTAGCCTAGAAACAGATTGAGAGCAGGAACTCAGATCAAGGATCACAATCTTCACTTCTTTGCCCCCAGTGCCTTGCATAATGCCCAGCATGTAGTAGGTGCTCAGGAAGTGTTGCAGCCTATGATAATTTAAAAAATTCCTCTACTGGAAGGAGAATTTGACCTTATCATTTTTAGGATTTTTTTTTTTTTGGTGAGGGGTGGTGATTGGGGAGCATCAAAAACATCTCTAGTTAAAGGGAACTTTAGGAACATTTCCTGAAATTCTTTTTAAGCATTGCATGGAAATCTAGAACTGAAAGCCAAAATTTCAAGTCCCATCCATGTCTCAACTCCTGGGAGAACTAAGCATTTGGTGAATATGATTGCTTACTGCAGCAAATATTCTGTCTCTTTACATCTGTTTTTTCTCAAATCTGAATTTTCTTTTTTGTAGCTGGAAGTCAAACATCTGGAAAGACAATCTGGCTCAGAAACCAGTTGCTGGAGATGCTGCTCAGTGTAATATCTTCTTCCCGACTTCATCTGTCCTCTGAGTAAGTAGCTCCAGAAAGAGTGATTTGGCATGAGGCTGCTTCATACAGAGTGCGTATTAAAACCTTTTCTTAATGAAACGTTTAGCATCTCTGAGTTGGTTTTCTGCACTAGTCAGAAAGAAAATTATATTTTCTCCACCCAATAATGCAGACCTTGCCCTAAGATATTCTGATGCAAATGTTAAATGGGCATGAGTAACTCAAAACAGATTTGGTGTAATTACAATAAACGCTTTTTGTCACCATTGCTATAGTGTCATTGTTATTGTTTTGGCAGTTGTGATAATTACCGATTTTGATGTCCTATACTTGGCAGACAATAGAATGGAGAAATGGTTAGCCTAAATAACATCTATCAAGGAGAAGGTTTGCCAAATTCTTCTGCTCTTTACTGTCATTTAGTTATTTTTCCAAGTTGGAAAAAGAAGTATCTGCCTTCAGTTAACTTTCAAAAACAAAGTGTAATCATAAAATTCCATTAACTCTCTCCGACTCCCTGCTTTATCTGAGCTCTGGAGTCATTAATTCAAGAACTATTTGTTGAGTACCTCCTGTGCGCCAGACGCCATTCCTCCCTCTGAAAACGCAGTGCTGAGAAGGAAAGTCTGGATCCTTACTACTCTCACTGAGTTGACATTTTAGTGTGTTTGGGGCAGGGAAGAATCAGGGTGGGGAGTTACCCCTCAGTAAAACGGCCTTTCAGATAGTGCTTAAAAAGTCTTTACGTGTCTAAAATCAAAGCATGGTAGAACTGGAAGATGCCTTTTCATTTTTTTGAAAAGGAATGTATAGTGTAGTGCTTAAGCACCTGGGCTCTGACAGCTAGACCTCCTGGGTTCAAATCCCAGCTCTGTCCCCCAGGCACCTCCGGGAGGTTACCTAAGCCTGCCCTCTATGCCTCTCTTCTACTCATCTTTATGAGGATTAAGATAGTAGCTGCCGTAGATGGAAATTAATAAGTGGCTAGCTCTGAACATGGTGCCTGGGATACTATAAATACTCCATCAGCTAACCACCATCACCATCACCACCACCATTCTCATTACCATCATCATCACTACCACCAGCATCCTCCTCCTCCTCATCATCCTCATGAAGGAAGATGACCAGAGCTCATCAAGAGCTCTGCCAAAGCCATCCAATTAGCAAACGGAGACACGACTAGAAGAGAAGATGGTCTCTTGACTCCTAGTCCTGGTGGCCACGCCCTCACCATGCCTCATCTGGCAGCACGTGCTGAGAACTCTGCCCAGCCAGGATGGATCCCTCCCTGGCTCGCACGGGGCTGAGGCCTTTGCTGAACCATTGCCCCTGAGGATGGGCTTCCCATCTCCCTGCCCTCCCTTTCCCTCTAGCAAGTCTGTATTCTCTAGACTCATCGTTTTAAAATTCATTTTTGAAAGTGACAGTTAAACATGTATTTTTTTGTCTGAGCCAATAAAGGTGCATAAATATTGGGCTATTCCATTTAGATTAGTTTTGAACAGTGTGTTTAAAAAGGGAGTTCAGTAACCATTATGTGTTTTATGTGACTGCATTGATGTAATTAGATGGGTGGCCATTCAGACACTGTGTAGGCAGGAATATTAGTGAGTAGGGCTATCAAAGGGCCTGCATATTTTTACAGCTATTGGTACATAGTTTCCAACTGCTTTCAAAAGCTTTGGCCAACTTACACTTCAGCCATTAATAGGCAAATTCATCTGTTTCACAGCAACCTTGCCAGCATTTTATTTTACCGATCTTTTAAAGTGTAGCATGTACTTTGCTAAGTGATATCCAGATATGAAACTTAACTTGCCTTTTCTACGTGACTAGTGAAGCTGAACGTTATTTGAATTTTCTGGACATGTCCTTTGCTTATGGGCTGAGAGGTAATTTTAGCATTTATTGACCCCCTTCCCCCCGCAGGACAAAGGAAGAGATGTTTCTGAACCTGGGGCCCGATTGGTTCCTGCTGTTCGTGCAGGGCCATGTGCACCCCAGCACAGTGGTGCTGGGATTGAAGCTGCTGCTGCACTTTTTGTCAAACCCCTCCCTCCGTGGGCGATTTAAAGATGGCCTGTCTGCGGGGTCCTGGGTGGAACGCAGCTCCGAGGGCGTGGACATCATGATGGGTGAGTGTGTGGTCATCTCCAGGAGGCAGGGTGCCTCCTGTGGTCTGTGAGTGAGGACCTGCCAGGACTTGCTTGGGGCTTTCACAGCTCCGTGCTGTAGGATCACCTTGACCCTGACCCCTTCCCTCCCATCAGCCCCAGCCCCCTCTGAGTTCCTTTTTAGGATCCCACCATGGCCTCACTGCTCTTCAGATGCTGGGGGTTTCTTCCCGTTCCTCAAAGCCTCCTTAGCTCTTTCCCTCCTCCTGGGATGCTTCCCCCACCCTCAGTACCAGCATGGCTCTCCTGTTTGATGGGGATTCATCCTTCAGCTCTTGATTCAAATGTTCCTCTAGGAGAGTCCCGTATGGATTAGGGCACCTCTGTTATACTCTCTCTCTTTTTTTTTTTATAGTGCTTATCATCGTTTATACATATTTACCTAGGTATTTAATTCTGTAAAGTCTGTCCCTCCCACCACATTGTAAGTAGTTGATAAAGGCCTGGGGTTCTGTATATTTTGTCAAAACACTATGTTCTTATTGCGTAATACAAAGAGGTCTTGTTGCCTCTAAGGTGGTAGGCACCAAATAAGCATCTGATTTTGAACGAATGAATGAGCATGTCAGGAATAGGAAAAATTCTTGTTGAGCACTTTCTTGTGCTCCAGTATGTATGACATATATTTCCATCTGGCATCTCTGTGGGATGGGTGGGTGGTAGGGGATTCCTTTCTGCGCCCACCTTGACCAGAAGCAACAGCAATTTTTCTCAATTGGATTTTGTGCCCCTCTCCCTGATAATAGATAACCTGAAGAGCCACCCTCCCACGCCTGACCAGAGCCCCTGCCTGCTTCCTGGGTTCCAAGTCTTGAGTGACTTTCTGGCCCACCATGTTCATATTCCGGAAGTCTACCTCATCGTGTCCACCTTCTTCCTACAAACACCACTTACAGAGCTGATGGACGGGCCCAAAGTAGGTTCTTGGGGTTCCTGGGATGGAGTGACACACTTGGCTTTCTGATTCTGTATGACCAAGGCAGGTCCCTAAGACTCCCCCCACTTCCTCCATGTTTTCCAGCTTTCGTCCTGACCCACTTCCTTCCCTAGCAGTCCCCACCCCTGGCTACCTTTTCAAATACCCTTCACTTCTTCAGCCTCTGCCTCTCATGTCCCTCCCAGCAGGTCTCTGTTTTTATCAGTTCCTCTTTGAAGTCTTTCTCCTTCTGGGCACAGCTAGAGAAATCACACGATGGCGGGGGCAACATGGGGAGGTGAATTGCTCCCATAACAGACATAGAACCTCAGTTTATGTCCTCCAAAGAAACATGTCCCTTTACCTTAGTAATGCCCCTGCTATTCCCCTGCGCTCTAGCGTGACCCTTACATGCCCGAACCTTCTGGCCCGCAGACGCCCTTTGCTCAGATGACTTATGTCATGGTAGGAGTAGAGGCCCCCATGAAGGGGGCACTGCCTCAGGACCCCACCCTCCACCACTTGTATATTCCATGACCCTCTTGATCACCTTCTCTCCACTGTTGCTGGAAGAGCAGCTATTCAGGGCTGGTCTGGATTCCTTCCACTCCCTTCCCGAGTGACCTCACCCCTTATTATCCCTTCTTCTGTATTTTCGGCATCTCTTTCTACTGACTCTTGCCTCATAGACCATAAGTATGATAAATTATGTCCCACCTAAAACCAGAAGCTGCCCCCTTGACTCACACTCTTGATCAGCTCCTGTCCTGTTTATCACTCTCCTATTTTTCCTTGGCCAATTTTCTCCAAAGAGGAGTCTACACCCACTGTATATACCCTCTCACCAGCCTCTCGTTCACTAACTCACCGACCTGAACCAAATCCAAGGCTTCACTGGCTCCTGTTCCTGTGGGATCACGTTCAGAGTCCCCCAGCCAGCATCAAGACCCTTCCTGATCGGACGTCTCACTTGTCTGCCCAGCCCAGCTTCCTTTCTCGATGGCCCTTTGTGCTGTGATCCTCCTGAGTCACCTCCCCAGTAAGACCAGCTGCTTTGTCCTTGCCTGCCCTGGGCCTTTAATGAGCCCTTTCTCCCGCCATCACCTGCCTGGAAAGGTGTCTTCCCTCAATTCTCAGCTCAGATGCCACCTCCTGCTTGGACTCCCCAGACAACAGGAACCATTCCTCTTTGGGCCTCATCATGCATTCGCCCTTGCCTCATACGGCACCAGCACATTTACATCTGCTTCTCTCCTTAGATACCGAGCACCGCAAAAATACACCCCGCCTCTTACTCACCTTCCTGGGCACCTGACAGACAGACTCAGAAATTGGTCTTTGCTCTTGATAGAGTTGAGTTAAACTGCACTGAATTGACATGGGTGGAGGGGCACCTCTTTGCAAACAGAGGGCTGAAAAATTCACCTCTCGTACACCCTTATATTTGACCTATCTCAATCTTGGTATATGCTACTAGTATTAGAGATCACACTTCAAAATAAAGTTCTTAATATGCTGTACTAAGTTAATCAAAACCCTATATTTTTATTTTTCCAAGACTGTATTGCAGGAAACAAACATTTGCTGAATGTCAGGACCCGTGATAGATGTTTTACATATTTTATTTTCCTTGATATTTATAGCAATCCCATGGGGCAGATAATGTAATTTTCATTACACAGAGAAGGAAACTGAACTGCCAAGAGGCTGAATAGCTTGTGTAAGCCCAGTTTTTAAAGAGGCAAAGCCAGATCATCGTGCTTCTCAACCCCATGTTCTCTCTGTTGCACTCTGCAGTTGCCCTAAAGCCTTTGAATTTGTCACATTTTCTATAATCTCATTTATAAAAATTCATTAAAATTGATTGGGAGATTGAGTATTTGTGATGTCAGACCAAAAGAACTAAGTTTCGATACAAGTTGCTGGTGGGTCTTCAGCTCCATCTTGGAGGTGTGCATTTCCCTTATACCCCGTTAGTGGGCTGAAGCTCCCTGAATGGGCCAGCCACCTGGGCTGTTACTGGGGCCCCTGGGAAATGCCGTGTGCTGGCTGGAAAGCCGGTCCCCTTGCTGCGTAGCCACAGGTCTCTTTACATCCCTTGCCTCCTCTTTCAGGACAGCCTGGATGCCATGCTTCAGTGGCTCTTGCATAAACACCACAGGGAAGAAGTCCTCCGGGCTGGGCTGTGCACTGAAGGTGCCCTGCTGCTCCTGGAGATGCTGAAAGCCACCATGAGCCAGGTGAGACCCATTCCCCACATGCCGAGAGGGGGCTCTGAAGGGAAAACAAGCTCAGAAAAGTCAACCTTGATTTTTCCCAGCAGCTTCCCAGTAGTGCTGATAATTTGCAGGTATTATTCAGAAATCTCGATAGAAGAGGCAAGGTGATAACTTAGGTGCTCAATGGGAAGCCCAACCTAATTGTCCCCAGTGGAGTTTATGGGCTCTTGCCAGAAGACACCTGTTTTCCATTTGTTTAAACATTTGACTTTCTTCACTGGGAGATTTAACGACTCCAGTCAAAGGGAACATTTCTGAGCAACTGCTTTAAATCGGGAGCTTCAGGGACCCTGTGGAGGGGGAAAAGGGGTCTCTGCCCTCAAGGAGCTCACCTGTACCGGGACAGGTGGGCCTCTCGAGTGAGGGACCCATGAGGTAGAGAGACCTGTCTTAGAGAAGACAGATGCCCACCTGCTACAGACATGACATGGAGAGCCTTTGATTCAGGCTTTCAAGGCCCACCCTGAATGACATGGCCCACCTTGAATGACATGGCCAAACTGATGAAGATTTCATAGTTGAGTTCTTTTGCGTTTATTATCACTGAAATTGATAGCATTTTCATATGCTTATTAACCATATCTATTTATTTTACTGTGAATTGCATGTTTCACCTTTTGCCAACTTTTCTGTGTGTATGTTGATAATGCTTGGAAAGTATAGGTCAAACTTTTTGCTCTTTTTAAAAACAGGAATGTACTTAATTTTTATTAAATACTCTTTTAGCATATAATTAGATGATCAGATGGGTTTTTCTTTTAAACATTTACCTCTGATGAATTATATCAATAGATTTCCTTGCATTCTTGCAAAGATCTCACTTTGTCACTCTGTTCTTATTCATTTAGCATACTTCCTTATTCTGCTTGGAAATATTTAATGTATGATTCTGCATTCATATTTATAAGTGATATTATGTTGTGGTTTTCTTTATGTTATATGTTGTCAGGTTTTGATATCAGCATTATACTAGCTTTACTAAAAAAAGACTTCTCTCCTTTCTTTTTATTCAAGGTGATGTTAAATCCATGACTCATATTATTTAAATTGTTCCTATGAAACTTCTTGGGCCTGAATTTTTCCCATTATTGCCTTGCTTAGGCTTTTAAATGTCTCCTTCACCTAGTTTAGGTAATTGGTAGTTTTAAAAATCTTCCCATTTATTCAGTTTTCACGAATGGTCTCTTTTAATTCATTTAATTTTCTGTGTGATTACTTCCCTCTTCTTCTTAATATGTAAGTCCATGCTCTCTCTTCACTTCACCCATTACTTAAGGAGCTGAGGACTTGTGGATTTGTAAAGAACCAACTTTGGATATATTTATCATTCCCCTCATTTTTTTCTGGCTAGTTCTAAAATTTTGATATTTGACGTCTTAATTTTTTGTTGTTTTCTAGAGTTTCTGTGATTGCAGATTTAAAGACCTTTTTGATTCATCTTTTTCAGTGCCATGTAGTTGAATTTTTTGTTTTCTTTTATTGTTGTTATTCATTTCCAGTTTAGTTTTGTCCTAGTCAGGACATGTGATCTTCACATTTTCCATCTTTGGGAAACTTATTCATGGCTCCCTTGTAGACCTAATGTGCAACTGATGTGGGGATGCCTGAAAAAAATGCATATTTTCTGTTTGCACCATAGAGAGTTTTTACCTTTTTAAATCAATGTTATTTAGAAAGAGCAAACCAAGGGAATAACATGAAAGCATTTAAAGTAAAGAAAATACATAGTATGCTGAGGGAAGTAAGAAAATAAGGCCAAACATTTACTTTATAATAGCAAACATAAAATGGTTAACTGTCATGTAACAGACGTGACCCTTAAACTGGGTCAAAAAACAAGACCCAGTCTTCTGAAATGTAACAAACATATAACAAAAGCAAAGTCACTGGAAGATTATTTTGGTTCAGTGAAGATATCTGCCTGAAAGAATCATTTACCAAATATGGTAGACAAGCATCAAAATCTAAAAGGCAAAACTGGAAGGATAAGAGAAAAAGGTCAGAAATATAATTGTAGTGAATAATGCTAACATATCTTTCTCAAACAGTTTATTTTATTTTGCTTGGAACTTTACTTCGTTTGCTATTATTCCCTTGCACAGTGTAACCATAGATTTGTTTGCCTGTTCTTGAACTTAATATCAATGGAATCCTATAGTATGTACTCTTTTGCTTCTGGCTTCTTTCACTCATCATTATGTATGCTGGTAGTTCATTCTTTTTTTTTTTAAAAAAACATCTCTATTGGAGTATAATTGCTTTACAATGTTGTGATAATTTCTGCTGTATAACAAAGTGAATCATCTATATGTATACACATATCCCGATATCCCCTCCCTCTTGCGTCTCCCTCCCACCCTCCCTATCCCACCCCTCTAGGTGGTCACAAAGCACAGAGCTGATCTCCCTGTGCTATGTGGCTGCTTCCCACTAGCTATCTATTTTACATTTGGTAGTGTATATATGTCAATGCCACTCTCTCACATTGTCCCAGCTTCCCCTTCCCCTTCCCCGTGTCCTCAAGTCCATTCTCTACACTTGGGTCTTTATTTCTGTCCTGCCCCTAGGTTCTTCAGAACCTTTTTTTTTAGATTCCATATATATGTGTTAGCATATTGTATTTGTTTTTCTCTTTCTGACGTAGTTCACTCTGTATGACAGACTCTAGGTCCATCCACCTCACTACAAATAACTCAATTTCATTTCTTTTTATGGCTGAGTAATATTCCATTGTATATATGTGCCTCTCCTTTATCCATTCATCTGTCGATGGACACTTAGGTTGCTTCCATGTCCTGGCTATTGTAAATAGTGCTGCAATGAACGTTGTGCTACATGACTCTTTTTGAATGATGGTTTACTCAGGGTGTATGCCCAGTAGTGGGATTGCTGGGTCGTATGGTAGTTCTATTTTTTGTTTTTAAGGAACCTCCATACTGTTCTCCATAGTGGCTGTATCAATTTACATTCCCACCAGCAGTGCAAGAAGGTTCCCTTTTCTCCACACCCTCTCCAGCATTGACTGTTTGTAGATTTTTTGATGATGGACATTCTGACTGGTGTGAGATGATACCTCATTGTAGTTTTAATTTGCATTTCTCTAATGATTAGTGATGTTGAGCATCCTTTTGTGTGCTTTTTGGCAATCTGTATATCTTTGTTGGAAAATGTCTATTCAGGTCTTCTGCCCATTTTTGGATTGGGTTCTTTGTTTTTTTGATATTGAGCTGCATGAGCTGCTTGTATATTTTGGAGATGAATCCTTTGTCAGTTTCTTCATTTGCAAATACTTTCTCCCATTCTGAGGGTTGTCTTTTCATCTTCTTTATGGTTTCCTTTGCTGTGCACAAGCTTTTAAGTTTCAGTAGGTCCCATTTGTTTTATTTTCGTTTTTATTTCCATTTCTCTAGGAGGTGAGTCAAAAAGGATCTTGCTGTGATTTATGTCATGGAGTGTTCTGCCTATGTTTCCTCTAAGGGTTTTATAGTGTCTGGCCTTACATTTAGGTCTTTAATCCATTTTGAATTGATTTTTGTGTATGGTGTTAGGGAGTGTTCTATTTTCATTCTTTTACATATAACTGTCAAGTTTTCCCAGCACCACTTATTGAAGAGGCTGTCTTTTCTCCATTGTATATTCTTGCCTCCTTTTTCAAAGATAAGGTGACCATATGTTCATGGGTTTATCTCTGGGCTTTCTATCCTGTTCCATTGGTCTATATTTCTGTTTTTGTGCCACTACCATACTGCCTTGATTACTGTGGCTTTGTGGTATGGTCTGAAGTCAGAGCTCCTGATTCCTCCAGCTCCGTTTTTCTTTCTCAAGATTGCTTTGGCTATTTGGGGTCTTTTTTGTTTCCATACAAACTGTGAAATTTTTATTCTAGTTCTGTGAAAAATGCCATTGGTAGTTTGATAGGGATTGCATTGAATCTGTAGATTGCTTTGGGTAGTATAGTCATTTTCACAATGTTGTTTCTTCCAATCCAAGAACTTGGTATATCTCTCCATCTGTTTGTATCATCTTTAATTTCTTGCATCAGTTTCTTATAGTTTTCTGCATACAGGTCTTTTGTCTCCTTAGGTAGGTTTATTCTTAGCTATTTTATTCTTTTTGTTGCAATGGGAAATGGGAGTGTTTCCTTAATTTCTCTTTCAGATTTTTCAGCATTCGTGTATAGGAATGCAAGAGATTTCTGTGCATTAATTTTGTATCCTGCTACTTTACCAAATTCATTGATGAGCTCTAGTAGTTTTCTGGTAGCATCTTTAGGATTCTCTATGTATAGTATCATGTCATCTGCAAACAGTGACAGTTTTACTTCTTCTTTGCCGTTTTGGATTCCTTTTGTTTCTTTTTCTTCTCTGATTGCCGTGGCTAAAACTTCCAAAACTATGTTGAATAATAATGGTGAGAGTGGGCAACCTTGTCTTGTTCCTGATCTTAGTGAAAATGGTTTCAGTTTTTCACCATTGAGAACAATGTTGTCTGTGGGTTTGTCATATATGGCCTTTATTATGTTGAGGTAGGTTCCCTCTATGCCTACTTTCTGCAGGGTTTTTATCATAAATGGGTGTTGAATTTTGTCGAAAGCTTTTTCTGCATCTATTGAGATGATCATATGGGTTTTTTCTTTTTCTTGTGGTACGCGGGCCTCTCACTGTTGTGGCCTCTCCCATTGCGGAGCTCAGGCTCTGGATGTGCAGACTCAACGGCCATGGCTCACGGGCCTAGCTGCTCCGCGGCATGTGGAATCTTCCCTGGACCAGGGCACAAACCCATGTCCCCTGCATCGGCAGGTGGACTCTCAACCACTGTGCCACCAGGGAAGCCTGATCATATGGTTTTAATCCTTCAGTTTGTTAATCTGGTGTATCACATTGATTGATTTGTGCATATTGAAGAATCCTTGCGTTCCTGGGATAAACCCCACTTGATCATGGTGTATGATCCTTTTCATGTGCTGTTGAATTCTGTTTGCTAGTGTTTTGTTGTGGATTTTTGCGTCTATGTTCATCAGTGATATTGGCCTGTAGTTTTCTTTTTTTTGTGACATCTTTATCTGGTTTTGGTATCAAGGTGATGGTGGCCTCGTAGAATGAGTTTGGGAAGTGTTCTTCCCTCTGCTATATTTTGGAAGAGTTTGAGAAGGATAGGTGTTAGCTCTTCTCTAAATGTTTGATAAAATTCACCCGTGAAGCCATCTGGTCCTGGGCTTTTGTTTGTTGGAAGATTTTTAATCACAGTTTCAATTTCAGTGCTTGGGATTGGTCTGTTTATAATATCTTTCTCCTTGGTTCAGTCTCGGAAGGTTGTGCTTTTCTAAGAATTTGTCCATTTCTTCCAGGTTGTCCACTTTATTGGCATGGAGTTGCTTGTAGTAACCTCTCATGATCTTTTGTATTTCTGCAGTGTCAGTTGTTACTTCTCCTTTTTCATTTCTAATTCTGTTGATTTGAGTCTTTTCCCTTTTTTTTTTTGATGAGTCTGGCTAATGGTTTATCAATTTTTTTATCTTGAGAGAGAAGAACCAACCTTTAGTTTTATTGATCTTTGCTGTTGTGTCCTTCATTTATTTCTGATGTGATTTTTATGATTTCTTTCCTTCTGCTCACTTTGGGTTTTTGTTTCTTCTTTCTCTAATTGCTTTAGGTGTAAGTTTACGTAATTTAGCTGAGATTTTTATTGTTTCTTGTGGTAGGCTTGTATTGCTATAAACTTCCTTCTTAGAACTGCTTTTGCTGCATCCCATAGGTTTTGGATCGTTGTGTTTTTGTTGTCATTTGTCTTTAGGTATTTTTTGATTTCCTCTTGGATTTCTTCAGTGATCTCTCAGTTATTTAGTAGTGTATTGTTTAGCCTCCATGTGTTTGTATTTTTTACAGCTTTGTTTCTGTAATTGATATCTAGTCTCATAGCGTTGTGGTCAGAAAAGATACTTGATACAATTTCAGTTTTCTTAAATTTGCCAAGGCTTGATTTGTGACCAAAGATATGATCTATCCTGGAGAATGCTGCATGAGCACTTGAGAAGAAAGTGTATTCTGTTGTTTTTGGATGGAATGTCCTATAAATATCAATTAAGTCCATCTTGTTTAATGCATATTTAAAGCTTGTGTTTCCTTATTATTTTCATTTTGGATGATTTGTCCTTTGGTGAAAGTGGGGTGTTAAAGTCCGCTACTATGATTGTGTTACTGTGGATTTCCCCTTTTATGGCTGTTAGCCTTTGCCTTATGTATTGAGGTGCTCCTATGTTGGGTGCATAAATATTTGCAATTGTTATATCTTCTTCTTGGATTGATCCCTTGATCATTATGTAGTGTCCTTCTTTGTCTCTTGTAATAGTCTTTATTGTAAAGTCTATTTTGTCTGATAGGAGAATTGCTACTCCAGCTTTCTTTTGATTTCCATTTTCATGGAATATCTTTTTCCATCCCCTCACTTTCAGTCTGTGTGTGTCCCTAGGTCTGAAGTGGATCTCTTGCAGATAGCATATATATGGGTCTTGTTTTTGTATCCATTCAGCTAGTCTGTGTCTCTTGGTTGGAGCATTTAATCCATTTACATTTAAGGTAGTTATCGATATGTATGTTCCTATTACCATTTTCTTAATTGTTTTGGGTTTGTTGTTGTAGGTCTTTTCCTTCACTTGTTTTTCCTTCCTAGAGAAGTTCCTTTAGCATTTGTTGTAAATCTGGTTTGGTGGTGCTGAATTCTCTTAGCTTTTTCTTGTCTGTAAAGTTTTTAATTTCTCCATCAAATCTGAATGAGATCCTTGCTGGGTAGAGTAATCTTGGTTGCAGGTTTTTCCCTTTCATTACTTTAAATATGTCCTGTCACTCCGTTCTGGCTTGCAGAGTTTCTACTGAAAGATCAGCTGTTAATCTTATGGAGATTCCCTTGTATGTTATTTTTGGCTTTTCCCTTGCTGCTTTTAATATTTTTTCCTTTGTATTTAATTTTTGATAGATTAGTATGTGTCTTGGTGTGTTTCTACTTGGACTTATCCTGTATGGGACTTTCTGTGCTTCCTGGACTTGATTGACTATTTCCTTTCCCATATTAGGGAAGTTTTCAACTATAATCTCTTCAAATATTTTCTCAGTCCCTTTCTTTTTCTCTTCTTCTTCTGGGACCTCTATAATTCGAATGTTGGTGCATTTAATGTCCCAGAGGTCTCTGAGACTATCCTCAATTCTTTTCACTCTTTTTTCTTTATTCTGCTCTGTGGTAGTTATTTCCACTATTTTATCCTCCAGGTCACTTATCCGTTCTTCTGCCTCAGTTATTCTGCTACTGATTCCTTCTAGAGAATTTTAAATTTTATTTATTGTGTTGTTCATCATTGTTTGCTCTTTAGTTCTTGTAGGTCCTTGTTAAACGTTTCTTGTATTTTCTCCTTTCTGTTTCCAAGATTTTGGATCATCTTTACTGTCATTACTCTGAATTCTTTTTCAGGTAGACTGCCTATTTCCTCTTCATTTGTTTGGTCCGGTGGATTTTTATCTTGCTCCTTCATCTGCTGCATATTTCTCTGTCTTCTCATTTTGCTTAACCTACTGTGTTTGGGGTCTCCTTTTCACAGGCTGCAGGTTTGTAGTTCCCATTGTTTTTGGTGTTTGCCCCCAGTGGGTTATGTTGGTTCAGTGGGCTGTGTAGGCTTCCTGAGGGCGGGGACTGGTGCCTGTGTTCTGGTGGATGAGGCTGGATCTTGTCTTTCTGGTGGGCAGGACCGTGTCCAGTGGTGTGTTTTCGGGTGTCTATGAACTTATGATTTTAGGCAGGGTTTCTGCTAATGGGTGGGGTTGTGTTCCTGTCTTGCTAGTTGTTTGGCATGGGGTGTCCAGCACTGGAGCTTGCTGGATGTTGAGTGCAGCTGGGTCTTAGCATCGAGACGGAGATCTCTGGGAGAGCGCTCGCTGATTGATATTACGTGGGGCCGGGAGGTCTCCTGTGGTCCTGTGTCCTGAACTTGGCTCTCCCACCTCAGAGGCTCAGGCCTGACACCTGGCTGGAGCACCAAGACCCTGTCAGCCACATGGCTCAGAAGAGAAAGGAGAAAAAAAAAGAAAGAAAAATAAATAAAATAAAATTATTAAAATAAAAAATTATTATTAAAATAAAAAAATTAAAAAGTAATTTAAAAAAAGCACAGCAACCAAACCAATAAAGAAATCCACCAAGGATAACAAGCAATAAAAACTATACTAAGATAAACATAAAAATCAGTAACTAGTCTGTCACATACAGCAAACCCCAAGTCTACAGTTGCTCCCAAAGTCCACCTCCTCATTTGGGGGTGATTCATTGTCTATTCAGGTATTCCACAGATGCAGGGTACATCAAGTTGATTGTGGAGATTTAATCTGCTGCTCCTGAGGCTGCTGGGACAGATTCCCCTTTCTCTTCTTTGGTCGCACAGCTCCTGGGGTTCAGCTTTGGATTTGGCCCCGCCTCTGCGTGTAGGTCGCCTGAGGGCGTCTGTTCTTTGCCCAGACAGGAGGGGGTTAAAGGAGCAGCTGATTAGGGAGCTCTGGCTCACTCAGGCTGGGGGGAGGGAGGGGTACGGAATGCAGGGTGAGCCTGCGGCGGCACAGGCCAGAGTGACGTTGCAACAGCCCGAGGCGCAGTGTGTGTTCTACGGGGGAAGTTGTCCCTGGATCACAGGACCCTGGCAGTGGCGGGCTGCACAGGCTTCCGGGAGGAGAGGTGTGGAGCATGACCTGTGCTCACACACAGGCTTCTTGGTAGCGGCAGCAGCAGCCTTAGCGTCTCTTGCCCTTCTCTGGGGTCCGCACTGTTAGCCACGACTTGCTCCTGTCTCTAGAGCTCGTTTAGGTGGAGCTCTGAATCCCCTCTCCTCGCGCGCCCCGAAACAATGGTCTCTGGATTCTTAGGCAGTTCCAGACTTTATCCCAGACTCCCTCCCGGCTAGCTGTGGCACACTAGCCCCCTTCAGGCTGTGTTCACACAGCCAACCCCAGTCCTCTCCCTGGGATCTGACCTCTGAAGCCGAAGCCTCAGCTCCCAGCTCCCACCCGCCCCAGCGGGTGAGCACACAAGCCTCTCAGGCTGGCGAGTGCTGGTCAGCACCAATCCTCCATGCGGGAATGTCTCTGCTTTGCCCTCTGCACCCCTGTTGCTGCGCTCTCTGTGACTCCGAAGCTTCCCCTCCGCCCACTCCCCGTTTCCACCAGTAAAGGGGCTTCCTAGTGTGTGGAAGCTTTTCCTCCTTCACAGCTCCCTCCCAGAGGTGCAGGTCCCCTCCTGCGCCTGTTCTTTTGCCTCTGTTTTTTCTTTTATCTTTTGTCCTACCCAGGTACGTGGGGAGTTTCTTGCCTTTTGGGAAGTCTGAGGTCTTCTTCCAGCATTCAGTAGGTGTTTTGTAGGAGTTGTTCCACATATACATGTATTTTTGATGTATTTGTGGCGAGGAAGGTGATCTCCATGTCTTACTCCCCCACCATCTTGGTTCATTCTTTTTTATTGTTCAGTAGTATTTTATTGTGATAATGGATCACTATTTATATATTCATTCTGGGTTGTTTCCGTTTGGAAATATTATGAATAAAGCTGCTATGTACCTATCTTCTGGTGGACATACATACATACGCAGGGTGAAGTTGTGGGTTATAATCTTTACACATGATTTGTTTCAGTAGATATTTTACCAAATAGTTCTCCAAAGTGAAGTGCCAGTTTACACTCACCAGCTCTTATTCTGGGAAGGTTCTAGTTGCTCCTGGTCCTTGTCAATTTTTAACATTGTCGTCTTGTAGATGTTAGCGATTCTGCTATGTGCACCTGTCCTTGGGAGCAGACAGCATTCTCTCCCTTGTGCAAATGTAGACATTGAAGCTGTGGAGGTTAACTCACTCAGGCCAGGGCCACAGAGCGAGGGCACAGTGGAGGCCACGTGTGTCCAGCATTAGCATTTCATTCCAGGGCACTACCTTGCCTAAGGACCTTCAGGGGATGTCTGTTTCTTAGTATATCAAATCCAAATTCTTCCAAAAGTCCAAGTCCTCTATATCTGACCTCATCTCCCAGCTTCCTCTGTATTTACCCTGTGCTAATCACCGTGAAAATAGGCCTGAAGCACTAAAATGTCTCACTTAATGCTCATGACAGTCTTATGAAACAGGTCATATTATGATCCTTGTTTTGCAGAGTTGGGACTGGAGGTGTAGGGGGATTAAGAAAGTGGTGCAAAACCACACTGTTAGTAAGCAGCAGAGGCAGCATTCAAACCAGGCCTACTAGCTCCAGAAGAAGCTCTCTGAACTCTGACTCTGGTCCTCCCTCTAAATCTAACATCGTGCTGTATGAACCTGGTGGAGAAGCCAGGTGCAGGTGACTTCAGAGGACGTTTCCTCTGCCTGCCTGCTCAGCTCATACCAAACCCTCACAGGATCTCGGAGATGAGATTTTATACCTCTCTCTAGTTGTCCCATACGTATTGCCTTTCTTTCTTCAATTAGGTTTGAGTTTTCTAGAATGAGGCTTAGTTCCAGACATTTGGTACCTATTTGGTAAACAGGACATGCGAACTCATGCACACAGGGCCAGGACTCGAGGCAGGCTGGTTGGGAAATGAGGAAGCCGTGGTGGGAGGGGCGGGGGATGAGGAGATGGCAAGAGGAAGACCCGACGTCCACCTGTAACGTCCACAGCAGTAGAGGCTGAGGGTCATTCAGTCTAGTTGTTGACGTGGCTACGTAGGGACTGACCCTGATATTAAGGTTGCTCAATTTTCAAGTTCCAGGCTGTCCATCCAGGACAGAGAAGGACCTCAGGCAGCAGCTGGACACACAGAGGCTAGAGTTAGTGTCCAGAAAGAGTGACTGGCCACAGCTGGTTAAGGGAGCTGGGCTCCAGCAGGGCGCCGGTGTGCAGCCACGATGGAGGCTCAGCCATGTGGCCAAGACCAGGTTATGGTTTGAGGCAAATGGGTGCCTGGGTCCCCTCAGGGTACTGGGTATCACTTCAGTGCAACATGATCTATTCCAGAGCCCTGGCTGGTGGGGAAGGGGCTCCTCGAGCCCTGCAGCCTTGGACAGGGTTTGTCCAGGCTCTGTAACTGGGAGCATTAGCACTGAGCTGGGGAAGGCTGGCGTCAACCCTAATTGGCAAGTTCCTTGAGCACAGAGGCCATGTCACACCTCATAGAGGCAGTATGGGGAAGGCAGTCAGACATTATAACCAGGTTGCCTGGGTTCAACTCCTGGCTCTGCCCCTTATCTGCTGGTTGAATGTTAACATACTGCTTAACCTCTCTGTGTCTTTGTCTTCCCATCTGTAAAACAGGGGTAAATATAAAACGTGCCTCAGAGGGTTGTTGTGAGGCGAGAAGAGGAATTTGTGTGAAGCCCTTAGAGCAAGCCTGCGCATATTAAACCCTTCCTCAATTGATGACCAGTGTCCTGTTCTAATCCACAGTTTTAGGTGTCTTGCAGTAAGGTGTCTTGTTGAGAGTCTCAGAAAGGAGGTCATCTCCCTAGATTTCAAATCTTCTGGTTCCTGTGCAGCCCCAAGTCATGCTCCCATGCACCGCCTCTCATGAAGTGTGTCCCTGATCAGCCCTTGACAGGTTCTGGAGACAGCGCCTGGGAACAGACATTCCCAGCCAGCGTGCTGCAGTTCCTTGGCCTCGTGCACAGCACCTACCCCCAGGATCCGGCCTGGCGGGCCCCAGAGTTCCTCCAGACCTTGGCTGCAGTCACCTTCCCCCTGGGAACCCATCAGGTAGGACATGCCTCCGCCCTACCCCGGTGAGAGCAGGGGCGAGTGTCATCACCCTTCAAGGGCAAAGGACAGAATTCCTCCCCACCCCTCCCCAAATTAAAATACATTTAAGGCAACTTTGCTGAAACCTTGAGTAAACAACGCGGGTAATTTTCCTTCTCTTTATGAGATGATGCTTCAGGTCATTTTTGGCTCTGAGAGTCAATAAGTTTTTGATTCGTCAGAAATCTCAGTAATGAGAAATTTGATGGTAGGTCAAGTCCAATTTTATATGGAATACCCACACATTGATGATCATATGAAACAGCAGATTCCACCCCAGGAAACCTGCGGCCGGTGCCCCAGCCAGGGGAGGGGTGGAACCGTCACAGTGTCCCATCTTCTTTGCAGCACACTTGTTCTGTTTGCAGGCCACGGCATCTTTCAATCAGAGGGTTTACCAAGGCCCAGCTGGAAGCGCAGGGGGACCAACTGGGTCTTGAGGACAAAGTGTGGGTGCGGGGGTAGAGAGGGCGCTACAGGAAGGGATGTGAGTGAGCTTGAGAGCAAGAGCCAGTCCCAGCCGATCAGGGGACTCAGTGGGCTAAGAGCATCTGAGAGGAGCGGGCGAGGACAGGCGTGGAGGCAGGTGCAGGAGGAGGAAGAGCAGGAATCTGAATAGGAGGTGAGACCCAGCCAGGGAGAGTGAATTAGCGACGCCTGTCTACAAATCAGTAACTGTAGCCAAAGGAACACGCTAGGCATGTTGGTAAGTAGAGGGTCTGGAAGCCATGCGAAGCACAGCGAGGTCAGGTAATATTTGCTCTGTAATTATTTGCTGAATGACCAAGTGAATGAACCTGCTCTTCTAGCTGTTCTTCTCTAGAAGTGTATTCATGGTGCCAGCCTCCATCTCCTGAGCACCTACAACAGTCCTGAGCCTGGGGCTTCACATCCCCTAACATGCCCCGACGCAGGAGGTGTTAAAGGGGGAGGGGAGATTCAGGGAGGTGAAGCGGCACAGACTGGGTTCCTCCCGGTTTAGTGGGACGATGAGACCCATCTCACAAAAGGGTTGAGGAGATGAAACACGACACAGCTTATGTGATTAATAAGTGACAGAACCAAGATTTACACCTCAGTCTCTCACCCCAAAGCCCATGTCCTTTCCATCAGTCAGTTTAAAATAACATTAAATGACCTAATAGAATTTGAGTATTTAGTTTTAATAAAAAGACAAAATGTAAAGAGTAGAAGATTTGCAAAAAGATAAAATAGTTTGATGGGTTAATATCAACTAAAGCAACATACTAGAAAAGTAAGTCAAAAAAGATGCAATAAGGAGCAAAGGAAGGCACTGTGAGCAGCGCTGAAGGGGGTGGGGAATGGGACCCCCGCCCAGAAGCCAGGCAGGCAGCCCTACAGACTGCCTCTCACCACTACCCCCACCTGGAGTGGGCTGGGCCCTGGAGTCAACGGCCTGAACTTCCCAGCCCAGATCCCCACCTCAGCCCCTCGCCCACAGGCCAGGCTCGCCATCTGCTAAGTCAGGGTTCCAGCCGGCTGCCCACCAGCAGCCACAAAGCACACTCTGACCCAGGGCTCTGCCTCCCCACGCTCAATAGTTCCTGCCTGAGGGAGGGCCTGGCCCAAAGTCACCTCCCAGCCTACTGTGGATGAGACAAGCCCCAGTTCCAGAGCTCTTATCCCCATAGCTCCTTGCCTTGTTTCAGCTCCAAGTCGGCTCCAAAAGGCCTTTGTTGCACAGAACACATGACAGACTTTCTGCATGCAGAACGCTGGTGGCCAGAAGGGTTTTGATTTGCTATGATTTTATATGGCATCTTTCCAGTCAAGGCCGCGTGGCGCTAATTAATGCAGTCATCACCTCCCTAGGTGCTGTTAAGTTCATTTTATGGCTTAATTAAGAATTGCTGCGTTAATTTTATGAATGAGCCAAGGGAGAAAACAAGAGATAAACTTGCATGAAAAGTTCATGGGCCAGGAGTCAGGCATCCCTGGCCGCATGTCCTTGGGCGTGTCATTTGGCCTCCCAGCATCTCCATGTCTTCCAGGATGTATCTGGGCTAATGACCCCCATCTCATTTATCTCCCAATATTTTTATAAATGTAAAACTGAGAAAGTGAAGGCCAAGGCACTTCAGGGACTTGGACGCCAGGACTGGCTGAAGTCCTACTTCTCTTTCCACCTGAGGGTCCTATCTGTCAACATCAGCAGAGCCTGACAGGCAGTAAAGGTGAGGGCCCCACAGGAAGGTGGGAACCAGCTATCTTGACCGTACACCAGGGCCAGGCATTGCTACATGCACTGTTTCTCACTGCATCCTCACACATCTTTGTGGGTTCCTTTCCAGCATTACTATTTGACCGATGGGGAGCTGTGGCACTGAGGAGGGCAGTGCCTTGCACGGGATACATCCTGGGCTTCCTCGCCGGGCACTGCAGGTCTCTCTTGCTCTGTGCCCAGCTTCTGTCCACCACTCCCACCCATCTGGGGTTCGGAGGCCACAGCAGGCCACCTTTGAGCCCTGGGACTCTGGGCGAGCTGCCTACCTCCTCGGGGCCTCAATTTCCTGACATGTTGATGGGTTTGATGAGAATCCCCCCGTGCACACCTCAGAAGTGGATGTGAGGGTGCCTTGAGGCAGGGTAGGCCGCTCATGCTGGGGTTCTCTTGTCTTTGAGGGGGCCGTGACAGAGGCTACCCAGGACACCAGCAGTCCTGAGGCCGAGCCTGAAGGCAACAGCACTGAGGAGGGTCTGCAGGCTCCTGCGGAGTCACATCCCACCCGGAAGCAGCTGAGGGAATTCATGCAGCTACTCTTGAGGGAGCTCTTGCTTGGGGCTCCCAGCCCCAAGCAGTGGCTGCCGCTGGAGGTGCTCCTGGAGGTGGGTTGGAAAGGGTGTCATTGGGCTCCGTGCTGTGGGAGGGCATGGGCACCATGAGGGCGGGGTGTGCCCAGGGAGACCTGAGGGCTGATCTCTTGAGAGAGCTCATCCAGGCCTGTCCATGCCAGTTGGCTGGTGGTCAGGAACCTCTCCTGGCACTGCAGTGGTTGGTGGGAGGACATCCTCCGGAAACCACAGGCCCCGGCAGAGCAGGGAGCTCACCAAGCAGCAAGTCAATAGATGAATGAGGGCAGGTCTTAGCCAGGTTTCTAGAAGCAGAGCCTGAGACAGGGATTTTGTGGAAGTACTTTTTGGGGGGCGGTGCTCTCAGGAAAGCAGAGAAGGGATGCAGAGGAGAACAGGGGAGAACCTAGCCAGGAAGTGGTCTCAGAAGTAGCCTGGATCAGAGCAGTAGTGTGCTGTCTGCATCCCAGAGCTGGCCCCACCTTAAGGCACCTGACAGGTGGTCATTGGCTGTGGGCCCCCCACCCCTTGCCTCCTTGCCTCCTTGCCCTAGGAAGTAGGCATTGCTTCCCGGTTGAGGCAGTTTGGTCAGCAGAGGACAGTGCCCCAGAGAAGGGGCAGTTGTGAGCTATTGGCAGCCCAAACTCCCAGCACTGGCAGTATTAGCATATGGGCCAGGCAGAGGGACCTGGTGGGCACTGAGTGAACATCGTGGCCATGTGGCTGCTGTCTTAATCTAGGGTTTACTTCCAGGCTTCTCCAGACAATGCCACTGGCCAACAGAAGCGAGACTTTCAATCTGAGGTCTTGCTTTCCACCATGGAAATATTTCACATGATGAGTGGAGGTCAGGCACCAGTGCTTAGAGGTGAGTGGGGGTGGGTGACTTGCTCCTTCTGTTCATGACATAAAGCTGCTGACAGCTGGGCAGGACAGCCACAATCCTGCCAGCCACTGACCCCAGGACTCTAGAGGAAGTCTAGGCTGCAGGACTGTAGGGCGCTTTAGGAACCACAGGAAGATGCCCTCCACCTGTTCTTGGTGTTCACAACAAGAGCTCAGTGACCTTGCTCGGAGACCCCAGGGATGGCATACTTACTACTTTCCATGTCACCCCTGCCATTGTTGGGTCAGTCAGAGATGGAAAGTCCTGTTCTCTGAGCCAAACTCAGTTCGCCTCTAGCTTCAGTAGAATGTTCTTCTTCCTATGAGGGGAGTCAAGATGTCAACCTGAATTTAACATTCTTCTGCTCACCTACGCCTGGGCACAGCAAATGTTTCTTAAATGAATGAACCCGGGTGAAGACGCTGCCATTGCCCCTAAGAAGTTCAACCTGAAACTTCATTCAGAACATTTGGTTCCGAGGCAGCTGTACCTTCCCGACAAGATTAAACAAAAGTTCTTTCTGTGGTTCTTGAGTCATGGAATCCTTAGTGATACAGCTCATCTCCTGGACTCCTCTTGCCCCACAGTGCAGAAGCCCTGGCTTTTGGTTTTCTGGGGTATCTGAAGTATGGTAGGGTAGTGGAGTGATGAAAGGCGTGAGCTGGCAGCCCATTTCTGAGCATGGCTCTGTCACTGGACAGTGGTATTACTCCGGGCAGGTGCCTGACCCTGTGAGTGAGGAGGATAATCGTGGCTAACTTAGAGGGTTGCTTTAAAGGTTAACTGAGATCGTTGCCTCCATGTCTGAGCACAGTGCCTGCTGTGTTGGTGAGCACAGGTAGATGACCTGACCTTACAGCTTCATCCTCTGCCCAAATAACAGCAGGGCCTTGGGTCACCATGACAGCCTTCCCATTACCGTATGCCTTAAATTCTCACCCACTCTTCTTCCAAATGGCCACTGGAAGAAACGCTGCTCTGTACTTGCCTTCTCCCCATTTGGTTTATATCACTGATTGTTCAGGATTGATTTACTTTGAATAAATGTGTGTTCATTGGGCACCTATTGTATATAAGACCCCATTTTTGGAGCAACAGAGTACGCACAGGGTTACAGTGGGCTGTACAGAGGTGAGTAAGATGTGGTTGGTTACCAGGAGGGGCTTGGAGATTGTTGTGGAGAGAAGGCAGTTACACTGATGATTTCTCAGCCTTGGTCTGTCACCCTCCCCCAACCCGCAGGCAGTAGAGAGCCTCAGCCAAATGCAGAAGCTGCTGCTGCTCCTTCACTTGCCAGCATCTCCTACTTCATCCAGAAGCTGGTGGAGAAGCTGTACAGTGGAATGTTCTCAGCAGACCCCAGGCACATCCTTCTCTTCATCACGGAGCACATAATGTTGGTAAGAACCTCAGGTTGGCCGTGGTGGTAAGGCTTCTGCTGACCCACCTGGTATCTGTGTGACACTGCTGGCTGCTGTGCACTTGGTTCATATTGACCTGCTGTCCTTCCTGGAAATAGAATCTGAGATGGGTGGGAGGAAGGAGGAGGACCATTACCGCCCAGGTTAATACCTGGTAGATGTTGAGCACCCTGCAGTGTTCTCTCCTTGGGCCGCCTGAGACCCATCTCGGTGATTAGGGGCCGCAGCCTCCTGCACAGGCACCTCCTAAACTCTGCACACCCCCCTTTGGGTTTTTACTGTGAATGTTGGTTTAATCTTAATTATTGTTATTCCTCATCAACAAAGGGTGAAAAAGGTCTTTATCTCCAAAAGTTCTATTTCATTTTTTTCTATAAAATCCACCTCCATTTGTCATATTTGGGCCTTCCTGAATTTGAAGAAAGAGTCTATTTTTACCTGGTCCTGTTTTTCTTGCATGTGCTTTCCCCCTCTCTCTCTCTCTTTCTCCATCTACATACATACCTATGCATGCCAGTGCATGCCTGTAGATACACCTCGATGTAAGTATATGTGTGCACGTGTGTACACATTCTTCATTGTATATGTGTACACACGCATACGCAAAGACTCAAACAATCTCAAAATTCTAGAGTTGAACCCTTTTTTTGGTCCTTCTCATTTCATTCTGGAAACCTTTCCTGACAAGTGGCCATTCACTGTTTCCTTGAACCATCCTTGTGTGAGGAGCTCTCTATGGTACAAGGGGGTTCCAGTCACCAGGACACCTGTGATTGTTGGGAAGCACTTTCTCCTACCAAGCGGAAATCTGCCTCCAGCAGCTCCTGCCTGCAGCTCTCGGTGCATTCTCTGTGGCAGAATCCAGGAGAGCCCCTCTCCTTCCTCTTCATGCCTCGTAGAGACAATGACATCAGTGCCCCCAGCACCCTTCTGTCTGTGGAGTCCCCTGCAGACCCCAGGACTGGGCCTTGGCACAGTTCCTAGAGTGATAGTCAGTCTGCTGATGCACAGTTCTAGGCAACCTGAAAAGAATGTATTCGGAGGTTTCTTCAAGAATAACTCCTAGGGTTTCCCTGGTGGTGCAGTGGTTGAGAGTCCGCCTGCCGATGCAGGGGACACAGGTTCGTGCCCCGGTCCAGGAAGGTCCCACATGCCGCGGAGCGGCTGGGCCCGTGAACCATGGCTGGGCCCGTGAGCCATGGCCACTGGGCCTGCACATCCGGAGCCTGTGCTCTGCAACGGGAGAGGCCACAACAGTGAGAGGCCCGTGTATCGCAAAACAAACAAACAAACAAAAAAACTCCTAGAAGGGAGAAATATCCCTTGTCAGCTCTGAGGGGAGTAAAATCGGATTGTTGGGAGGTCATGTTGAAAATGAGAGTAGCCACTGAGCTCCTGTCTTAGCGAGTTTGGGCTGCTATTACAGAGTACCATAGACTGGGTGACTTAGCAGCAAACATTTACTTCTCGGGTTTCTAGAGGCTAGGAAGTCCAAGATCAAGGTGCCAGCAGATCTATTGTCCAGTGAGGCTCTCTTTCTGGTTTTAGAGAGGGTCATCTTTTCATTGTACCCTCAACATGATGGAGAGAGTGAGGAAGCAAGCTCTCACTTATCTCTTCTTATAAGGGCACTAATCCCACCATGAGGGCTCCATCCCCGTGACCTAATTACCTCCAGGAGACCCCATCTCCAAATATATCACACTGGGGGGCTAGGGTTTCAACATATGAATTTTGGGGTGATGACACTAACATTCAATCTATAGCAGCTCCCCAATGGTCTAAGCAAATACTCAGAGCTAATATCAAAGAGCTGGTGCCTCCTGGGGCTGATGTGTCTTCAGCAGGGTGCCAGACTGAAGAACTCTCACTGCCCACATCTACCATTCTTCTCTCCTGCTCACTGCCTGTGACTCACACACCTCTTAACCTCAGTTTGAAAGATGTGACCCATCTGTAGAGTAGGAGAGGATGAGGATAAAAACATGCACCCTAAATTCCAGCAGATTTAAATAAAACTTAATTAGTATAAACACTTGCATTACCTATGAGATTTGAAGAGAGCAATCTATAACTAACAAATGAACTTTCTAATAGACTGAAACATTTTGCACATAATTTTTGTTCTATGGATTCTTTTCAGTGAAGCCAAACAGATGGATGGCTTCAGTGTTAAGGCCACAAATCAGGACCTTCTGCCTTCCCCCTCTAAACCTCTCATGAACTAAAATCCATTGGATGCACATCTCCTTTAGAAGACATAGTGGTTAAGAGCATGGCTCAGGTGTCTGGTGTGGGTTTGACTCTTGTTGACCACCTACCTCTCCTACCTCTCAGACTCTCAGCCTTCTTATCCCTAAGGTGGGATAATCTTAGTGTCTACTTCACGATGTTGTTATGATGTTTAAATGAGGCAATATATGTAAACATACGCACACAAATGCAAAAATGCTTAACATGATAACTGGAATATTGTAACAATCTATACCTGATAACTAGTATTAATAACATTTTTTAAAACTAGACCCTATTAATAGCATGTTCTTATATACTGAATGTCAGCCATGTTTACCAGTATTTCAGAAATCTGTGGTCCCATGTCTACTTTACATAATATGACTGTGGTAAACTTTTAATTTTTTAACACCAATTTTTGGTAAATTTAAACATTTGAATTCCCTTTATTGATCATCCACTTAAATAGAAGCTCCAAGGTTGAGGAAGGTAGTCCTTTTTGATTTTAGAAATGCAGAAAAGAATCTGGGATTGTATCATTTTCACAGTTAACTGGGTTGGTATCTCAATTTCAAAGTGTTCACAAGTATGTGTCTGTGTGTGTTTATTTTATGACACAGGTCATCGAGAACGCCTCTTCTCAGAGAGACGCTGTCATCGGTGCTCTATACAGCAGTTTAAATAAAGTCATTCTTTATTGCCTCTCCAAGCCCCAGCAGTCCCTCTCCGAATGCCTCAGCCTTCTCAACATCCTGGGATTTCTTCAGGAACACTGGGACATTATCTTTGCCACCTATAATTCTAACGCCAGCTTCCTCATGTGTCTCATGCATTGTCTTCTGCTGCTCAATGCAAGAAGGTTAGAGCTGCCCACTTGTCTCCTTGCTTGCCAGTGCTCAATGCAGGAAAGAAAGCTTTAGAGGACACTTGATTGAAGTCGATCAATTATAGATGATACAATCCTTTTGTTTATCTGGTTGTCCAAATTATGTGCAATATTTGATAATACGGTAAGTAGTCCTCAAACCTGTCCATGTGACTGAGCAGCTAGGAGCATCATGAGATAATAATTTACCGTATTTCCATAATTCTCAGGCTGTAAGATACTTCATTGATTTAATTTGGGTGGGGAGGGGCAGGCAGAAAACTCCAACATTAAATACATACATTGATTTCATGATGCAGCCAGGTTTCAGAAATACTCACTTTTGATAAATGAAATCTTAGAATGGGAAAATATATAATAAATTAAATCATGCAAGCCAGGAATAATTTTGCTTGCAGGAAAAAAAAAAAAAACCAAAAAACCACACATACACAGACATACACAATTTGTGATATAAAATGACATGCATAAGCATCCTTGTATAAGAAATACTAGCACAAATACATTAAATTACTAAATTAAGCTATTTAAATCCCTTTCCTGAAGTTCAAAGTTTGAACTTAGATTTTTCTGTGTATGTGCACTTTCTCTCCCTCTGTGCGGTAGTAGGTAGATATCATACCTCATGTGTGCCTTGGCATTATACTGCCTAAGAATATTATCTCTTATTAATAGAACCATGTTGAGGAAGAGAGGACTGTGAGATATTACACTTTACTCTTGTCCTTTTCTCAGTTGTGTTTATCCCAGTACAAATTTGATTATTTGAAAAAAAAAAAACCCAAATCCTGTCGCGTTGACTGTTGAATGTTACAAACCATGAGTTGACTTGTCTAAAAACACTTTGGGAAGCACTGGAAAACACTCCTAGCCCAGAGGAGGTATTTGCCTTTTTATTTGTTTGAAATAAAATAATCCATTTTCAGTGTATGGATTAAATTGGGGAAGTGCTTCTGTCTTTTCTGTATCTCAAGAATTAGGCCCTATCCGTACTGGAGGCATGGGTAAGAGGAGCAGAATGCCAGCTGACTTGTGTGCTTGAAGTTCTGCCCTCCTCAAATCCCTCTGGATAGCAAAGCGGCCTCCAAAGTCCAAAGGGACTTTATTCTAGAAATTTCAAGAATGGACATCCTTATATGCTGGTTATTTTTTCATTTCCTTGTTTGTCATTTTTGGTTCAATCCACAAACTTGTACTGAGTGTCTGTTCTGCTTGGTTGGGTGAGGGGCCCAGAGAAGAGGGTACTTGGACATGAACATGGCCAGGAGTTCTGGAGCACATGGTCTATGGGGAACTTAATATGTAAACCACTTCGCCCACTTCAAACCAGCTGTATGATGTGCAGGGTTCCAGCAGAGTATAAATGCGGGGCTCTTATTCAAAAATTACTAAGAATTTCAAGATGGTGACAGCAGAGCCCAAACATGGGACCCTTCTGAGTTCGGACCATACACAGCTGCACAGGTCACAGGCCCATGAAGCTGGCCCCGGCCCCATTCCATGAGGGATGAGGTTAGCACCAAGCAAAGGCAGAGTTTAATGCAAAAAGAAGTGACCAGTTCTCATGATGTATAAACCAGGACAGGTTGAGGAGGTCTGTTTGGGAGCATAGATTGGATTTAATAAGACAGGGACAAAGAGAAGGTATTTTTCTTTTTTTCTAGAATGCTTTTGTATAATACCTGTCATGGAAGTTGTCGTAGGTGTTTGCTTTAACTTGATTAGACAAGTTTTTTTTATATTGATGTGTGCTGAGTTTGCAAGATTATTATTTGTAATAAAGAACAATGGAATGATCCCAAAGAAACTGGAGTTCATAGTGAACAATCTCTTGTCTACTAGTTACCCAGAAGGATTTGGATTGGAACCCAAGCATAGAATGACTCCTTATCATCAAGTCTTTCTTTCTCCAAATGAAGAAGTGAGAGAAAAAAGAGAAGACTTCCCAAGCTTGAGCAATGGTACATTTTATTTGTCGTTTATTTTGGGGGGAGTAGAAGATAGCGGTAACTGCTAGGGTTGCATTCTTCAGTTTTTTTCTTCCTAAGATAAGGAAGCAAATATTACTAAGATTCTTAAAAGACAGAAGACGTCCTAGGAAATCCTAGAACAATGTAGTAATACAGCAAGGTAACCTGATAGAGAATAAAATTGGAATGATCTTTGTATACAAGAAATAGAATGGATGGGTGTATGGATGGACGGATGGATAGATGAGGAGGGAGCTCTGTGAGACTTGGTGAGGCTAAGACCTTGTGTACTAAAATACCAGAGAACCTCACTATACGTTGATTTCACTTCTCAGCTGGTCTCTTGACTTTTCCTTTGGACCGCTAGATGTGGAAACTGGTGGCCGTATCACTCAGTTCAAGCCATTACCTATCTGTGTCTCAGCTTTCTTCTCTAGAAAATGGGAATGGCGTAAAGAAGCTCGTTACTTTATGAGATTTCTGGCTTAATGGAGTTTATTCTTGGATTCGATAATGTCAAAGCAAGTTAAAAGGATGGCGGTTTGTGGAAAAAAAGAAAAGGCGACCAGATCCATGTGTCTGAGAGATTTCTCCCTCTTGATGCAGGAAGCCTCAGCAGACCTTCTTCCACCACTTTAGTTTGCCAACTGTGCCACTTAATCTTGTGATATCTTGTGATGCCAGGTGGTAGGCACAAGGATCCTTATTTTCTGGTCAGATAGGTACCCAAAGCCAGTGCTCAAAAATCTTGTGTGTTTAGAGTTTACTGTCTTGCAGTGTTAATTACAACGTGAACATTTGCGTTTGGGGATTTAACTAGTAGAGTGGACTGAGCAATGTCCATCCCCCTAGGGTGAGAAAAACGAACTGTAGAGGCTGGTACCAAAGGGCAGACCCAGTGACCCAAGATCAGAGGGAAGTTAGGCACAATTCAGGGGATTATGTTTATGGGGTATAGCAGGTAGAACTGGCTTGGTAAATTCGTCTGTCTCTGCAAATCCAGGACATTGAGGTGGGTAGGTAGTTGGAAGCATGATTCAGTGCCAGGAGAGAGGACTGGCTTGGTTCCTGGGCCCCTGGGCACAGTCTTGGGTTCAGTGTCTGTTCCCCTGAGGGGCCAACATAAAAGTCAAGGTTGGAAGGAGCTGTTTTGGGGAGAACTGTTTTGTTACCTAGAGCTTGCACAACGTATCTCTCTGTTTGGTATCTAACAGAGTTGGGGTGGGAGAAAGAGGCTCACTGAGCCCATCAATCATGTTTCCCAGCTCTGTACATGTGAAGCAGGCAGGATTTGGTGGTAGAGGTCGGGGAGAGGCCAGCTCACAAGGATGTTGGTAGCATCGTTATCAGTCCTGCATCTCTACATACTGACTGCTGTCTGGCTGGAGCTTGCAAAGCTGGGGTGATGTTCAAGAATGATGCACATAAAAACAACCATGATATGCCATCTCCTGGCTGTCTCTGGGAGAAGCACTGAGGCTGTCCTGATTGTGTGATGTACTCTCTCCATTAGTCCAGCACAACATCCAAAAGACTGTGCAGGCTCTCTGGCAGCAGCTCGTGGCACAGAGACGGCAGGAGCTGGAGGATAACTTCAAGATTGATCTTTCTGTGAAACCTGGAGAGAGTGAAGTGAAGATTGAGGAGGTCACCCCACTCTGGGAAGAGACGATGCTCAAGGCCTGGCAGCATTACCTAGGTCTCTGTCCACTTGGCTTCAGGGAGTGGAACTTCTGAGTCTCATAGAACCAGGCTCCCCCAGGGTTTCCCTCAGGGCCCAAAGCCTTTTACACCAGACCTTCTGTCTCATCCCTCTGGTGGGTGGGATTTATATCGCTGAAGCCTCATGAATCTTTGCTCACAAAGAATGAACGCTGCTTTGCATCTTGGTGAAAGGAAGGCCAGAGGTGCCAGCCAAGCAGCAGATGCTAGTCATCCCTCAGAGGGAAGGGCCACCATGTCAGAGCTCTGGCCTGGGCTCTGGAACTCAGGGTGCTAGGTCCTGCCCTGATATTCACCTGCCAGGTTTGAAACCTTGCGCCAAGTCATGCAGTGACCTGGAGCCTCAGGTTCTTCATGTTCCAAGTAAAACTCTTCATCCCAAAGATGTTAACCTCCCTTGCATTCTACCAGTGACTCAGCATTTTTACTCTGTTAGCCAATGCAGCTGTAGGAATAATGGTTAAGTTTCTTTTTAAAGAGGTCATCACTCTCAAGTTACGGCTCATATATTGTTTTAAGTCTTTCAGCATCACGAAGTTCACAGTAATTCAAACCTGTAGCCTGGGCTGTTTTCCTTACTGGAGGCAGACACACTGGGCTTGTGGCCCCCGGCTTGCCCTTTGAAAGCCAAGCCAGCTGTAGAAATAGTGTGTGTTTGTTTCCTTCTTAACTTCACCTCTGACAGTCTTTGCCTCTCTGTCGCCAGCATCTGAAAAGAAGTCACTGGCCAGTCGCTCAAGTGTCGGACACCACAGCAAAGTCCCTTCGTGGAGTGGAAGCTTGTCCTCAGCCATGAGGCTGATGCCCGGGCGGCAGACCAAGAACCCTGAGTGCAAAGCAGAGGTGAGCCCAGACCCCTTTTCCTTAGAGAACATCAGGCATTCGCTTCAAACCCCCATGTATCATGTCCTCTCTCTCTGTTGTCACTGGATGTGATCTAACTCCATGTTCTTCTGAGCATTTAGGGGTAATGCATGTGGCTTCCCAGTTGAGGCTACATCTGTGGGAGTCAGGTCTTAGGTTAGCTTTAACCAGAAGCGAATATAGGCTCCACCTGAGTGCCAAGAGCAGCTGTTCCTTTTGTCATTAAAACCCAAACCAACCCTTGTTCCCATTCTCTTTCTGAGTCAGGTGTACTCAGCCGTAACCCACAGCTCAGCAGGAGCTGGGTGTGTGGGCACAACAAAGGGGGACAGAAGTGTTGGTGCCGTTGTTGGGAGACATGGTGGTGGATCCTCTTGGCCATGTGGGGTTGAGCTGTTAGGGTTTTCTAGTCCATGTCTCTAAAGCTGCATATCAAACCATCCTAAAAGTCGGTGACACTGACAATGATGTTTTCGTGATTGTGGATGCCGTGGTGAGGAATCTGGAGCACAGCAGGGGTTGGGGTGTCTCTGTTCCCTGATGTGTGGGGCCTCGGCTGGGATCATTGGAAAGCTCACTTACTCACACGCCTGGGGGTTGCTGCTCGCTCTAGTCTGAGACCTTAGCTGGGGATGTTGGCGGGAACATCTACACGTGGCTTTTCCATGTGTCTTGAGCTTCCTTACAACCTGGTGGCTGGGTTTTAAGGGATAAATTTCCATAGGGAGGGAGAAGGAGAGAGAGAAAAATGGAGAGAGAGAGAGAGAGAGAAGGAGAGAGAGGTGGAGGCCACATTGCCTTGCATGACCCAGCTTTGGAAACCATGTAGCATCACCTCCGCTGCAGTCCTTTCTGGTCTAGAAAGGCACAGAGTTCTGCCCAGGTTCAGGGGGAGGGCAGTAGACTCTACGTCCTGGTAGGGAAGTGACAAGGTTCTTCAAGAGCCCATAGTACTGGAAATATTGCTGAGGCTCTCCTTGGAAAATACAGTCTTTCATATATTCTAATGATAGGGTCACCGACTTACCTTCAGAGGCAGAAGGTGGTCATTCAATAGGCATGGCCTTAGGCCCAAGAGACCTTGGTTTGTGATTCACTTAACACCCCTGAGTCTTTATTTCCTGACTTGCACAATGGGACAAATAACTGTGGGAAACTGTGGGAAGGGATTCCCCAGGGAGCGGGGTAGCTGGTTGACAGACACATTACACAATTCGAACTCTGCCCATGTAACTTCGGAGATTGAGGTTAACTCCAAATCCCATGTGCTCAGAATCTGGGCCCTGCTGTCCCCATAGGTCTGTTGTTCACTGTGGTCAGTGTCTGATGGGGAGAAGGGAGGATACTGGGAGAAGAGAGGAGTGAAGGGCTGCCTGTATGTGCCCAGACTGCCAGGAGAAGGGAGCTTTCTTCTTTCCAGGGTTCAGGAGCAACAGGCTTTAGGACAAATGGAGAAAGAACCTGAAGATAGAATGAAAGACAGGAAATGAAGCTGACTAGGCTGGCCGGCCCCCTGGTGTTCAGAGCTGAGAGCAGGCTGTGTCTTCAGTGCACCGGCTTGGGGAAGACACTACTCATTGAATTTGTCCACAGAGTTACTGGCTGACTGACTGAATAACTGAGATCTCGGGCCAGCGACATCACACAGCTATTATTAGTCCCATTTTATAGATGTGAAATAGAATCTGAAAGAAAAAGTCAAGGTCTTTGAAGCCAGGAAGTGGCAGAGTGGAGACAAGATCTTCATTCATAGTCTCTGCACTTCTGAGCACACCCTTAGGCAACTCCAAAGCCTCTGGAAGCCTCAGTTCCTGAGTTTACAGCTGGGAATGTACTCTGTTTACGCTAGACTATGTGGAAGCACTTGGAAAGTGCAAGTGCTTTACAAAATTCCAATATAGCTCTCTCTGCCAAGGGCAAGACAAGACCATCTCACACTTGGTACAGTTGCACCCAGCACTGGAAGCAGGAGCATCCCCACTTGTGCCCAAGCACTTGCTCCTGACCAACGCCATTTGTGGCAGGAGGGGTCCAGCGCCTCTTCCCTGGAGCATCTACTCCTTGACCAGGTTAGCATTGTCCCCAGGAGGTCAGGTCAGTCTGGCTGGGCAGCTGTGGAAGGGACAGCTGAGACGCTGGGCATGGCCATGCATTTTATGGGAACCCCTGTGGCTGTTGATGCTGTGTCTTGCCAGTGGCACCCCCCACCCCCCGCCAGGTCACTGTCACTGGCACAGTTCAGTGCCTCCGAGTCCTGGGGAGATTTGTTGAGAAACAGCCCATCTGAAAGAAGCTTGAGTAAACAGCAATGTTTGGGGCCATGTAGGTTTACAAATGGCTTATAACAGTTTGCTCTTGGCTCATGTTGAGAGATCTGGAAGAAGGAATACTTGAAGTTGTCTGTCTTTGGTGAAGGCGAGCTGCTGAGGATGTTGTCTTCTACATCAGTTGAGGTCTCATCCATCCACCCATTTATTCATTCATTCAGCAAATTTTAAAGTGCTTATTCTGTACCCTGCTGTGAGTACTGAGGTTACAGAAGAGAGAAAAACTGACATTTTCTGCTTTCATGGAGACTGCATTCTAGGAGGTGAAGATAGACAATAAAAAGATAAATACATTTGTAAATGTTGAGGTGCTAATTGCAGTAAGGAAAAGTGGAGCAGGATAAGTGGGAGAGGGTGATGAGAGAGGTTCTGGGCCACTTAGATGGAGGTGGCAGAAGCCCTCTCTGGCAGGGGCGTGTGAAAGCAGAGAAGGAAGGACAGGAGCCTCGTGACTCTCCAGGAAAAAGTGATCAGGCAGGGAGGACCACCGGGCAAAGGCACAGAGTCAGGAGTGCGCTGGGGGCTATAGGGCAGCAAAGGCCAGTGTGGTTGGACTGCAGCGGGGAGAGGACAGCCTTGGGGGATGTCTCCCTCAGCTGTTAACACCAGGAAGGACTGTGCTTTTCCACAGCAACTCAAACAGCAGAACTTCTGACACCATTATGTTTTCCTCTTTCATTTGGGCACTTGGAAGCCAGAGAGATAAGCGTGGCCCAAGTGGTGTAACTGCACATGCCCAGTGGGATAAATTTCTGCAAAACACGTGTACACACCCACACATATCTCTCCCTGGCCTCTTCCTTCCTCATTGAGCCCCATTTTACCTCCAGCCTGGTTTATGTATCTTTTCTTCAGCTTATACTGTCTTGTGGAATTTTAAAAGACAAATTATTTTTGAAACAAAGTGGACTATGCTTTAATTAAAAAAAAATTATCTGCGTCTTTACTGAGCAGCATCTCCTACCAGTAACTCAGTCTGGGCTGGGCACAGTGCCTGGTACATAGAAGGTTCTTAAAGAATGTGTAGGGAGCTGCATGGAGCCCCCTCCCCCCCTTTCTGTGGGATGAAACTCACTAGCCTTCAGAGCCCGCATCCATCACTCATCCACGCGAGATGCCTTTGTTGCTAACAGAAGGCACAACTTCTCAGGTACATATGTATACTGTGATGTCATAGGATAAGAGCATCAACTATTTGCCCTGGGGTCTGTTTAATTATTTTTAAAAATTAATTTTGATTATTACAGCTGATTACACCTCGGTGAGCAATGTAATTGATATTTTCTAATGTATCCCAAGGAACATTTTGTATAACACGCTTTTTGTTGTTGAAGGTTAAAGACTCTGTTATTGGTTTTTCCCTAAATATGCCCACATCATTAGTCCCTCCAGTGAGAAGGTCGCCATCTGGAAAAAGCAGCATGGAGGCATTATTCAGGCACAAGTGCATGAAATTGGTGTTTCTGCATCTTCTGTCTCTCTTCTGGAAGGAAGGGGCTTGTAATTAAAGGAGTTGGTTTTAGAGGAAACATTATTCATTTGGTGTTATTCCTTATCATGTCAGTGGCTGACAGCTCTGTAGCACTGATAAATTGTTCCTTGGAGTGAGACACACGATGTACGATTCCTCATGCCTTTTACCTATCTTCATTTTCAGTAGAAAATGTTTTCTTCTTGGCAGGTGAGCTGAACTTTGAGGCAAGGCTGATATATAGATGTTATTTCTTCCTTTTCTCCCCCTGACTCCCATCACAGTCCCTTCTGGCATCAAAGCGTGAAGTCATCGTCTCTACCAGGGTAAAGGCTGTGGCTGTCAGCCTGCGGGACAGAGGTTGGGACCTTGGGCTCCCTTGAGGTTACCAAAGGACAACTCAGGGTGTCCAGGAAGCCACTTCATCATGCCCCCTTCAGCTTGGAGGGATCCAGGGCACACACTCTTGCCAGCCGTCCCTCTCCACAGCAGTAGCAGCGGCTTTGCTCATCTGCTCAGCTTCAGACTTTCTTGTTTAAAAACAAGTTGCAAAAACATCAGCAACCAGTGTTTGTTTCCTAGTTTTAGCAGACACACCTTGGCGATGTGTGATGTTAACGTTATGGGAAACCAGGTGAGGGCTGACAGGATCAGGAGTTCTGTGTACTATCTTTATTATTTTTCTGTGGATCCAAAATTATTCCAGAACATAAAGTGTGTCATCCTCTGTTTTTTTTTAAACATCGGCAAACAGAAAATGGGCACATGGGACACAGGAGCTAGAGGTCCGGTGGGAAGGGGTTGTGAGGCCTGTGGGCAGGGGGATGGGCAAAGCGGCTGCAGGTGGCAGGATGGGCATGGAGGCAGGTCAGGGCGGCACTGGGGCCCATAGGTTGGGGGTTAAGCAGGGGAATGGCACATTTCTGTTTGTACAGGTTAGATTGGAGTTTAGGACTCTTGAGGGAGTGGACAAGCTGGGGGCTGTAGCATCATTCAGGTGGGAGATGATGGAGGCAAGGCAGTGGTTGGAGCAGTGGAAACCAAAGAATACACAAGAGAAATTGTTTAATCAAGGCTGGTGTGAACAAAAAAAAAAGAGGGCCACCAAAGACAGAGGCCCTAGCTCCGGGGCTCTTAAATCAGGCCACGAGAAGGGAGTGTGCCCAGGTTTAGGAGGTGTGGGAGGTGTGTGATTCAGATAGTTCTGTGGGGCTCTGCAGAGAATGGGGACCAGAGGGTGGACGCTGAGAGTACAGGGCCACCTCTACCCTGTAAGGAGGTGGGACCCCCTCTGGGACGGGGGGCACACAGCCACCTGACCCAGGTCTTGTTCTGCAAAGTATGAGCTAGGTTTCACCCCACCTTCCTTCTGTGTGGACAGCTGTTCATGCAGGGGCCATGTGTGCCTCATGAGCAAACTTAGAGGGTTTAGAGAGGAGCAAGAGCCGGTGGAGCAGGGCCGGGTTCTGTGTCTGCCACGTTTCCATGGCCTTTGGAGGTGACTGAGCAGGCTTCCAGTTGCTGTCTTCGAAGCCATATATTAGAATGTTGACATGGCCCACGTAGGGAAGCCAGGGCCAGGTGAGAATTAACAGAAGGGGATGAGAAGGCACCCAAAGCCAGAGGGTCGCACACTGCAGTTGCTAAAATACCAAAGACAGGTTTCTGCAAGAATTTTATGTCTGCCCCTGCAAGAATACGAAAGCACTAAACATTTACTCCAAGGCCCCATGAGGTCCTCTAAGGGCTGCCCTGTGGGCGAGGCCTCCACCCACCCAGACGCACAAGAGCCTCCTGCAAAACCAGCAGTGCCCAGGCCCACTATCACTCACCCGCAGCCGCGGAGCAGCACTGCCCCTGGTGGAGGATGTGATGCTGGCTGAGACCAGCCATGGGGTGACAGCTATACTAAAAGCAGCCTTGGCTCAGGTCCCTGGCGAGGAAAAGGACATTTTGGACCATCTACTCTGAGAACTTCACCCATTATCCCTTTGAAAAATCATTGTGGAAACTTTCAAACAGATATAGAAATAGGGAAAATAAAAAATGAATCCCCATGTATCTATCCATCACTTCCACAAATTTCAGTTCTTGGCCAATCTTGTCTCTTCTCTATCCCTACCCGCTTTCTCCCTCTGCACAGAATAATTATGAAGCAGCATCCCAGACATCATATCATTTCATGTGTAAATGTTCCTGTATACTTATTTTCTCTTTAAAGAAGTCATGGAACCCAGATAGAAATTGCAGGGGAAGCAAGCATGCAGCATTGGAAGGCTTGAGCAGTCACTGTGGGAGTGATCCAGCTGCTCTTGGTCTTGCTTTCTGGCGTGTTTGCATTGGTCTCCCGCTGCCGAGAGATTTCGGTCTTGCTGAGGCTGAAGGTGCGGTGAGTCCCCGAGAATCCCACTCCCCTGTTTCAGGAAGGAGGTTGAGGTCTGATGGGACACAATGCTTTCCAGTGCAGTGTTTTGGCACCTCTGTGTCCAGGGGTGAACAGCCCTTGAGGCGGAAGCCTCAGCTTTCACTCACCTGGGCAAAAGGCTCATGAGTCAGGAGCACCCCAGGGCTAAGAAGAGTTTTTTGAAAATAGAAAAGAATGGGCTTTGAAATGAAGGGGAAGTAGTGGTGGAGTTGAGGGGACCAGCCAAGGAAGTCAAAAAGCAACTATGAAAAGGGAAGTTAGAATTCCCAGAGATGTTCTACTGTGAAAGAGTTATAATCAAAAATCTTTAAGAAGGTGTAGGAAATTTAAAAAATCTGAAATTTAGAAGGTCATCACAGGGACTATTTTTACTTAAACTTGTTGTAAATGCAACATGATGTTGGGCAAGGAAAAAAAAAAGACTTTCCCAGGAGATGAATGTGCCTTTAAGAGAGATGTTTGGAAGCAGGTAGCCAGGGGAAAATGAAAATGCATGAGAACTTATAAAATTGAAGGGGTGAGAGGACCCAGAGATTGGTGAGGTCTTGATAATACGTCCTCGCTGTAGGGCAGGAAGGCAGAAAGACGGCTTGTGTCAGCAAATCAAGGGAGGAGTGGGGCTGGAGGGACAAACCATTGGAAACCGTGGAGAAGAGAGGAGTGATTCAGAAAACCTGCAAACACGGACTTAATGAGAAATCGCAATGCTGAGTTGTTGGAAAACCCAGTAGTGCTCTGTGGGGGTAAACATCTTGTGAGCCAGTAATTAAATGGGACTCTCTGTTAGAGGAATAAAACCATTCAGAAACGAATGAGAGTATAATTTTTAAAAAAGACTTTGTAAAGTATAAATCCCACTACTGACGTGAGCATTGTTACTGAGATCTTCTACTAAATGGAATCTTGGTTTTCTTAATTGTGGCGGGCGAGGCTGCCAATGACACTTTCTCTTCATGCTTTTCCCGAGATTACTGACCCTAAAAATAATGCCACTCTCCCCAGCCTGGCCTTAGAGCTCTTCATGGTGTGTCTGGACTAGGATTACTTCCAGAAGGGACTTCCATTACGCTCTGGTTGTGGTAGTATTCGAATGCAAGAAAGAGAAAAATGGTGAAGTCCAGTATCTTATTTCTTAAACCTCTGAAGTTTCCTCCTTCACTTCAGCTGAAAGTAAAGTCTGTATATTATGTGTCACAGCCCTTGGTCATGCAGGCAGCTGTGTTCCAACACCATATGCAGCATGGAGCTTCCCAGGGCAGCAAAGCATCCTGGTGGTGGAGGTGAGAACACAGCACTGTAGGGTAGAAATGCAGCCGAGGCCAGGGTGACGGTTGTGTGTGTGTGTGTGTGTGTGTGTGTGTGTGTGTGTGTGTGTGTGTGTGTGTGTGTGTGTGTGTGTGTGTGTGTGTGTGGATTAGCCCCTTAGGTTTTCTTCCAGTGCTCTGGGCACTCAACCAGGACACTCCCTCTCATTATATCTCTTCTTTACACACACACCCACACATCCCATTCTTAAAACAATTTATATTAGAGCCCAAAGGAAGGACATGGTTTGAACCAGAAACTCCATACCACAACTGACTATGGACTGGAGGTCCCTACAGCAGGGGATTTGAAACAGCAACCCCGTCACCAACACAATATTAGTATCCAGAATGAGGGGGAAGGACAGTATCGGGCTGATGGAAACAGTGGCTTTTCTTTTTCCATTTTAAGAGTCTTAAACGTTGCTAGGCTATCACAAGTCCTTGTTACAGGAGTTTGAAAAATAGAAGTAAATGAACAAAGCAAACACTGATACCTTTAATGATGTTTCTTTACCAAGTGCATCATTAGTGAGACAGCTTTATCTTCATAATAGAAGGATAATTAACATCACTAATTGTCTAATTAAGTTCATTAAGCATCCACCAACAGCGCACCGTGAAGCTGACATTATGTTCTACTGTCAACAAATGCTTTTGATTTCTTAGGAAGTAATTAAAATGTAAATTAGCATGCGATTATATGCACAGGGGAAGTTTTGAATCAAATATTCATTTCAGAACTGCTTAGAGCAAGATAGTTTTTTTTTGTCTTCAGTAAAGCAGACATTTTGCTATTAATGGTATATATTAAAGTTGTCATTTGTTGTTCAGTGTTTGAATCATTGCGAGGTTATGGTGCCGTATGACAGAGCTTTTAGTTGATACATTTGCCATTGTGCTTTGTGCTTATTTGATCATTTTATTTAGCATGTGTGTTTGTGTCCTTTGTGTTTAACAATATCACAACCAATTTTTTTTTCTGAAAACTCTGTAACTTAAATTCTCTAGCTGAGCTTGCCCTTTAAAGGCATTTGAGGTCAAACCTTTCAGTGTATTCTTTCCATCAGGTTAGGCTCAGGGAGTATCATCAGTGACTCGCTCAGAGCAGGTGTCCCTACACACACAGGAAAGATGGAAGCTGCCCAGATCAGACTTGTGGTCCAGCCGTCCTTGGTTGCAAGTTCACATGTTTCTGCTGTCTTAGGGCAACCCCCTGGTTTCTGATGAATGATTGTAACTGGAATGGGCGTGTTGTAGTTCTAGATACGGTAACTTCATCGGATTAGAACCCTTCCTGAAACATCACAGTCTCTAGACATTTTCTGGAAAAGAGGCTCCCAAGACAGAAGCCACCATGCCCAAAGCCCCAAAGCTTTCCTTCTTCAAACAATCCTAATGGAACCCTGGAATGCCCATCCTTTACTAAAGCTTACAGTTTACTGCAGGGTCTCAATGCTTGTGATGCCACCTCTGCCATCTTCTCCCTTGAGGACGCTGGGCCATTTGAGCATCTAGCTGATGTCACCTGTTCAGTGAGGAGGAAAAAGTTCTGCTCGTGATATTGAACCTCTTCAGTCACTTCTTGGATGATATTTTTCAGGGATGGATTTAGCTGGTGCAGGATCCAGGCACCTAAGTTATGTGGGGACAAGATTTCAGATAAATGCGGAGAGATACCGTGGCCTAAGAGAGACTGTCTCTTGTCCTCTTGAGAGGATCAATGTCAGGGCTTGGGCATGAGTAGAGTCTACAGAACCACTAGCTCCTCATCACTGTGGGTGCAGACATCCCTGTAGTCCAAGCAGAGGAGAGGCTTGTGTCCTGGGGTGGGTGGGGGCAGACATCATTGCACAACGACTGGTGGTGGATTGAGGCCAGCTGGACTGTGGTGAGCAGTGGCACCACTCCGAAAAACTCACCTGCACGGCACCAGGGCTCTGCATAGAGAAGCGCAGTTTAAGGTGGACCCTGACTTTTGTCCAAGCTCTGCTGGCAAGCTGTGAGCTCTGGTGTGGTCTGCATTGATCTGGGAGAAGGGCACCATCTGTCCAGAGGGGACTCCTTTTTCCAGTTCATGCAAAGGACAGTGGCTAGGCTAGCAGAGACCCTGACCTGACCAGGGGATCCTTCTGCTAAAATTGCATAACAGCGACCCTCCGTAATGTGCAGCAAGTACCTACCTCAACTAGCACATAGAATTTCTCTACCAGAATTTTTGTCTCAACTGTTTACTCTTTTTTAAAAAAGTTTTTATTGGAGTATAGTTGATTTACAATGTTGTGTTAGTTTCAGGTGTACAGCAAAGTGATTCAGTTATACATATACATATATCCACTCTTTTTTAGATTCTATTCTCATATCGATCATTATAGAGTATTGAGTAGAGTTCCCGGTTCTCTACAGTAGGTCCTTGTTGATTATTTATTTTATGTATAGTAGTGTGTATATGTCAATCCCAATCTTACAGTTTATCCCTCCCCCGCTTTCCCCCTTGGTAACTATAAGTTTGTTTTCTATATCTGTGACTCTAGTTCTGTTTTGTAAATAGGTTAATTTGTACCATTTTTTCTTAGATTCCACATATAAGCGATATCATATGATATTTGTCTTTCTCTGTCTGACTTCCTTCACTCAGTATGACAATCTCTATATGTTGCTGCAAATGGCATTACTTCATTCTTTTTTATGGCTAAGTAATATTCCATTTTATATATGTCAACTGTTTACTCTTAAAACTTAACGTGGTCTACACTATCATGACTTATTAAGGATGCAAAGTCCACACAATAAACGTATGTTTAATACTGACAGTAACTCAGTTCATCCCATGGCTGGCTCATGGCCCTGCCTCCTGCTGGTCACCGTAACTGACACTAAGGGATGGCTCCATCACAGTGCTCCACAAAAGCACAGGTGCCACTCGGCCACCTTGGAGCAGCCCAAAGCCACCTCTCTGAGTGCACTTTTGATCATTCAGCCTCACAAGAAGTGGGGTTAAAGTTGTTTTGTTTTTGGAAGCAAGATGATAGCTTGAAACCTCTCCAAGAGAGCAGGCACTGGGGTTGTGGAAGTTCCACAAGTCAGTGGAATATTCTCAACATAAGGTCACGACTACTGCCCATTGAAAGGCACATCGAATCTAAATCATCTTTTGAAAAGTTGTTAGGGCTGAATGTTCAGTTTCTTCTCCAAAGACAGAAACATCCAGTCTGAAAAGGTTAGAAAAGTTAAATTAGATCTTCTCACCTCCTTCTGCTAGTTATTTACTGATTTTCTTTCCTTTCTCTTCTATAGTATTTTATTTTATTACAAAATCAGGTTGTGTTTATATACCATATATGATGGCTGTCACTGAGCAATATTTCAGAGTAACTCCAGGTCCAAGTCTTCAGCTCAACCCACAGTGTTTTAAGGTACATAAATACTTCATCATGTGCAATTCAACAACATATGAATTCATTGAAGATATAGCAGTCCTAAGAATATAGAGACGAGTAGCACATGACCTTCTATTTAAAGAGTCCTTGTAGTCTGGTTATTTATCTCCCTGGCTAGATTATACTGTATCTAAGAAGAATTACAGTAGCTGGGTTTCTGAAAAAAAAAAAGTATATAGGTCAATATTTTGTAAATTAAAACCAATTTGAAATTAATTTAGGAACTTGGCAACCTAAAGAAATCCTGGGTTGAATCCTTTTGAAAACTGAATACAGTCCTTTACTTTGAAGGCCTATTATGTCCAGGTATCTATTTTGAGGTTCAGGTTTTTATAGACTAGATTTCCTAATGTGAGGTATACCCGCATTCCAAAAACTAATGTCGTGGTTGGGTACGGTATCATCATTCCAGGAAAGGCTTTCAGTTTTTAAAAATTGTGACTTATGGCTAGGGAAAACACATTTTTTGATTGTTTATTTCTCTAAATTTGAATATTTAAAACTTAAACGTATCCATCGATGCAAAAACGCTTTAGAGTTCACAAGACAGAAATGTCCCAAACTATATAAATGATAAAATGGCACATGGTCCTGGAGTGGAGAATCAGTCTGGGGCCCTCCCAAGGCACTGCTGCCATTCACAACCACTAGCTCCTCACTCCCAGATCAGCCGTGAGGCGCCTGCAGTGTAAGTTACAGTCGTGTTCTCGTCCTGGGACCCATCTATTATGAGAAACCATTTTGGTTAATTTAAAAAGTCTTTCAGGGCTTTCCTGGTGGTGCAGTGGTTGAGAGTCCGCCTGCCGATGCAGGGGACGTGGGTTCGTGCCCTAGTCCGGGAAGATCCCACGTGCCGCGGAGCGGCTGGGCCCGTGAGCCATGGCTGCTGAGCCTGCGCGTCCGGAGCCTGTGCTCCACAACGGGAGAGGCCACAACAGTGAGAGGCCTGTGTACAGCAAACAAAACAAAAACAAAGTCTTTCAAAATCTCAGAACAGGAAGTTCTGAAATTTTCTTCTCTCCACTGTTGTCAATGGGGGTTGGTGCAAACTTGGCTCTACGCCTGGCACAGAAGGGAAGAGGGCCTGAACCTGGAGGAAAGAGTGAAGACAGCCAAAGAGAGTGTGGCAGTCCAGGCCTCGGGGCCTGGGAGGCCGCTCATGGGTCCTTGGGTGCTAGTGTATCTACTAGTACAATTAGGAGTGATAGAAGGAGTAGCTGAGCCTTGAGTGTCCGATCAATTTTTTTTTTTTTAAACATCTTTATTGGAGTATAATTGCTTTACAATGGTGTGTTAGTTTCTGCTTTATAACAAAGTGAATCAGTTATACATATACATATGTCCTCATATCTCTTCCCTCTTGCATCTCACTCCCTCCCACACTCCCTATCCCACCCCTCTAGGTGGTCACAAAGCACCGAGCTGATCTCCCTGTGCTATGCGGCCGCTTCCCACTAGCTATCTATTTTACGTTTGGTAATGTGTATATGTCCATGCCACTCTCTCACTTTGTCCCAGCTTACCCTTCCTCCTCCCCGTATCCTCAAGTCCATTCTCTAGTAGGCCTGCATCTTTATTCCCATCTTGCCCCTAGGTTCTTCTGACCTTTTTTTTTTTTTTTTAGATTCCATATGTATGTGTTAGCATACGGTATTTGTTTTTCTCTTTCTGACTTACTTCACTCTGTGTGAAAGTCTCTAGGTCCATCCACTTCACTACAAATAACTCAGTTTCTTGTAAATGGTTCCTGACTCATGGACTTCTATGTCTGGGATCTGCTGTATGGGTTGGGGGACAGATGAGGCATCTGCTCTCAGTTTAGGGAAATAGACTGTAAGCAAAAGGGAATAGATGAGAAAATATTAGCTACTGTGACGTAATCTGAAGGCAATACATGATACGCTGGAGACTGACTTGTGATTGCCATAGGTTGGAAGTGATAATAAAGCTGAGAGGGAAGAGTAGCCATTGGGCACCTGGGGAATGAAAACTCCCGAAAAGGACTCGGCTAGGGCCAGGGATCAACGGTGGGAGGGAGTTCGTATATTTGAGAACAGAGGGATATCCTTATAATTGGAGCACAGAGATCAAACACGGAGTGGTCCAGGAGGAGAGCAGCAGGGGCCAGTTGTCAAGAGCCATTCCAGTTCTCTAGGGCAGGGGTCCCCAACCCCCAGGCCTGCGGGCTGCACGGCAGTAGGTGAGTGGTGGGCGGCTGCCATCGTTCGCGTTAGGGCCTGAACCATCCCCCACCACCCGGTCCATGGAAAAACTGTCTTCCACAAAACCGGTCCCTGGTGCCAAAAAGGTTGGGGGCCACTGCCTAGGGCATCAGAAAATACATCTATGTCTGTGACTCCATCTGCATACGTATCTCGACCCCCACCCCCCTCTCATCTACTAAACACCCAGTCCTGCTCTGGACATTCCGTGCACACTCATTGACTTCCTACCACATCCCAGGCCCTTGGCTTAAGGCCAGGGGATACTGACAGAAAAAGGCACAAGTCCCTGACCTGCGACCCCCACCTTCTAGGTAGGTGAAATAATTAAAATGTTAACAAGCTGAGCTTGAGCTGAGACTTGGAGGAGGAGGAGGAGGAGGAGGAGAAGGAGCAGGAAGGATGTGAAGGAAGATTGGTGGTGAGGGAGGGGCCCCTCCAGGTATAAAGGGACAGCCTTGTGGGTCAGCTGCTGCCTTGGTATTACTGGAGTATTATATCCAGTTTATGTTAATCCCATGTATTTATTTATAGTCTGACTCAATCCCAAGAGGATTTATGATATCCAGATGAGATGCATGCAATAAGATAAATGAGATCAAGAAAAATAAAATTAAAAGAAGAAAGTCAATTCCTGGGGAATTAAGATCATAAATATGCAGTCCATAAAGGCTTACAGCCAAACATCTACACCACGCGTGAGCTTTCTGGCTGCCATTGTGGAGTGGTAGGTAAGATAGTTCATATATTTATTCCTCACCCATCAATTATGCTTCTGCCAGGGAGTAGGAGTGCTTGAGAGCAGGGACATAGGGAGAACAAAGCAGATGGTCCCTCCCAGCAGCTTACTCTGCCTCATCACCCCTTCAAGCCACCCCCATTGTGAGTTTTTAAAGATCAGATCTGATCATGTCATGTCCCTGATTAAAGAACATTATTTGTTCCTACACTGTCCAGAAGAGGACTCAGACCCACGACCACAGTGCAGGGAGCCTGACTCTCACTGTTTTTCTAAGTTTCTCTCCTGTGACAATCTTGCACAGTGTTTGCTCCAAATGGGCCCGCTTCCGTATTTTATCGTAATGTACCCTGTCTTCTCCCATCTCTACCCTTGGGCAAATGTGGTCCCATCTGCTTGGAAGAGCCTCCCCCTCCCATCAGACCAACTGCTTCTCCTGTACTTTAAAAACACTGTCCCTTCTGAAAGCCCTTTCCTGCCTGGCCATGGCGCCTGTGGCTACAGTTACCTATTTTTAATTCACAGTGGCCATATCTATGCGGGACAAGCCTAAGGGAGAGGGAAGGGCTGGTGTTGATTATGTTACCTGTGAGTCACATTCAGCCCAACAGTGGGCACCTACTGACAAGTCCCAGTGTGACTCCCAAGGGAGCCGAGGTGAGCAGGTGTGTGCAGCATCCCGGAGCACAGGGATGTGGTCACGGTCGCCCTCCGGAAGATCCCAGTGTGGACCCAGATAGCACCCAGTGATGTCTTGAGAGCTCAAGCCAAGGGTTCTGCTCTAGTTGTGGACAGCGACATGCTGCTCCTGGCCAAAGTGGCCTAGTCTCTCTCCTTACAGCCTAAGGAAGGAACCCTCCCCATAAGCTCCAGTCCCCATTTGTTATCTCTACTTGAAATGCCAGTTTCAGTGTCCAGGCTTTCTTAGTGCTAGACATCATTTGGAGTCAAGGAGGCTGAATTAGTTTGCCAGCGTTGCCTTAGCAAAATACCACAGGCTAGGGGCTTCACCAACAGATATTTATTTTCTCACAGTTCTGGAGGCTGGAAATCTGAGATCAAGGTTTCTGCAGGACTGGTTTCTCTGTGGCTTGTAAATGGCCGTCTTCTCCACGAGAGCATCCCTAGGATCTTTTCCTCTTCCCAGGAGAACACTGACTAGATTCGACTAGTGCACACTCTAACAGCCTTGTTTAATTACCTTTTTAAAGGCCCTATCTCTAAAATACAGTCATACTCTGAGGTACTAGGAGCTGGGGCTTCAACATGTGAATTTGCGGGGAACACGAGTCAGTCAGTAACAGCAACCTCAAGTCTCAAAATGTGTTCAGGGGAAAATGTTTCCATGCGTTGCAGTCCTCCAAGGTAGAGCCTCACATTCATCTCTCATCCAGACCCCTTCTCGTAGGTAATTCCTAACCTTCTGCTCCTGCCCAAGGAGGTCTGTGTCTCCATGAGCCTCACCTCTAAGGAAGATGATAACGGAAACTTGAGGAGACGTGGCTGAGTTCAGGAAAGGTCAGTGTGGTGATGCTTCCCATCTGTCTGAGTCTCACAGAGGCTCTGATGCCCAAGAAGGAGAAAAAGAGGAGGGAAGCTGGCTTCTTTGAGGAGGCCTGGTACCTGCAGTTCCAAAGCTTTTGTCCTTTGCTACACGGGAGTGTCTTTTTTTTAAAGTAGTCAGTCCCATGACAATTGAATTTAATAAAAACAGCACAGTTCAAAAAAGACAAATTAGAAACCACTGTTCATCTTAGAAATTAATATGTGAGTGAATTTAACAAGAGATGAATTGCACTGTGGTGATCTGGTCCCTCTTCACCCACTCCAAGCACCAGTTGTTTGTCATTATTGCTGGAAATATGATTATTACTCTGGTATTGCTTGACATTTATTAAGAATCCAGGGGCTATGTCTCCACCGTAGAGAAAAGTGCAATTATCTGGGCACTTGGAGAAAAGAGCATTTCCTGGCCTGAGTCGTCCAAATAGATATCTTCCAAAGACACCTTGACTGTGGCTTGATGCAGACCCAGGCCGTTCTGTCCCTTAGTTCCTGTTTACCTTCATAAGGAACTGCTAACCTTTTACGGGTGCACGTGTAGGTATTATACAAGATTTACCAACAAACAGGGAAAGCATTTCATTGTTTTCTCATTAACTGCTTCTACCCTTTAACTAAAGCCAGGTCTCCAGTAAGAACTTATATTTGAAGGCAGATATATCAACCTTATGTAGAGAAGGCATAATAGAAAAATTGCATATGTGATCTGTTTATTGAATGTTTCACAACCAGGAAAACATTGAATTTCAGACGGGTTTAAACATGGCAGTGGAAGTGAAGGCCAGAACTGCCCAGCTCCTGACCTTTGTTCTTTGCAGACCCAGAAATCTTATCACCTGGCCCTATATCTGACCATCAGCAGTGTTTTACTCTGGGCAGGAAGTGACCAGCTGCAGAGAATTTAGCTCAGAGGAGTGCCCAAATCTATGAGCTTCATTTCAGTCTCTCAAACTTTCGTCTATTGTTGTCTCCATTTGCCAGACACTTGGGAACAGGGATGGACGTTGTCCTTGAGGAGCTTATTCTAGGGGGGCTTCAGGCGGGGAACCCAGCCGCTGTAATGTGGAGCACTGCCTCTGCAGGCTTTGCACTCTGCCCTGGGGCCCTGAGGAGGCGTGCTGGGAAAGAGAATTCTTGATAATTACCAGTTACATGATCATGACAAAGGGCTCACACAGACATGGTTTCCTCGGTTGCTCACTGCCAGCCAACTACACGACACTGTTAATCCGATCCCTCATCCTCTCAGCCTGCACTGGTGGAGGAGAGGTGAGCAGTGTATTTATTTTATAATTTGGGCTATAATCCATTAAGCCTGTTATTTATCTTGTTGCTCAAATCGTTTGAGCTTTTTGCTCATAATATTTCATTGATCTCACACTTGCTTTCACTTAGCTCTGTTGATCTTTTCTCACAGATTACAAATACGAATCCAAATGAATTTTATGTATTTTAATGCAGTTTCACTATAACCCTTCCTGACATTTTTGGTGTGTGTATTATTCAGGAAAAGTTATGTTACAGTAACAAACACCCCCAAAGCGAATTGCCCTAAAATAGCAAAGGTTTCTTTCTCACCTGTGCTACACGTGCATTGTGAGTTGGTTGGGAGTCTTCTGTGCCTTAACCTCGCCCAGTGATACCAGCTCATGGAGTTGCCGTTGTCTAGAACTTTGAGCACTGCCATGGCAATTAAAAAAGAGCTTAGCAAACAGAGCATGAGCCCTTAAAGTTTCGGCGCACCTCTCCCTGGCCTCACCTATGGCTCAAAGGTGGCAGGAAGGGTGAATCATGCCATGTAGCTACAGGAGGAGAGAACTGGAAATATTTGGCAAACAGCACTAACGACCAAAGCCCTATATTTTTTTTCAGTTTTTCTTTTCCATGCAAAATCGATACACATTTAATTGTTGTTATTGTTAGCATATTTTTTTCTAACCTCCTTTAAAAAAAATCTCAGTACATCAAAAACCTGGTTCCATATCATCAAAACTTCTTTGACACCAGGACTGCCGTGAACAGTTGTGCAGGTTACGCACGAGGGCATCTGGCCAGCATGGCAAAAAGAAGCCGAAATCCAGCCTTTGTCCCACTATTCAAGTTATCCAAGCAGGTCCAGGATGGCATCTGCCCAAAGGGGGCACAAAGGTGCTGTATGGGCTAGTGGTGGCCCTTTGTGAGCATAACTTGTGGTGACTGCATAATGCTCTACAGTAAGGATGAACCATCCCTCCACGTGTTGATATTTACATTGTTTCATTTTATGCTGCTATAAATAAGATGGTGGAAAATACTGTCCAGTGAATATTCGTGCATATATCTTATGATTTCCTTAGTGTAAGTGACTAGCAGTGAAAATTGTGAGAAGAAAGATTAAAATGCCATGCATGTGTCAGCACATGGTAGATACAGTGGCATTTCTTACTACTGAGTTTAGTTCCAGACCCGACACATGCCGTGCTTGGCTGGAGAGTCCAGGACCTACAACTGTAACGTTGGTACTAAGTTTCCAAGCAGGATCTGAGAGGCTGTGTTTAGATATGGGTCTTTCTCCTTTCTGGCTAGGCCATACAGCTGTAATTACAGGACTAACGATGCTTTAAACCAACAATGTAATGACTGTCATCAGTGACAGCAGGCGCTTCCTGTGGGAGAGCTTGGGCGGGAGGGTCACCAGCAGCTGGCCGGCCCCAGGGGTGCCCCTGGCAAAGCTGGGCACCATCAAGCTGAGGTCAGCTCACTTAAAGGTGACCCTCCAGGTAGGCTGTGCCTTGTTCCCCATTCCAAGATCTGATCTGTGTTCTGTAGCCAAACCCTTCCCTAAGGAGGCACTGGGACAGCAAGGCAGAGGCTCTTTAAACCAGATCTGCTTTCCCTCTCAAATCTCCAAACGGCCTTCTGAGGCCCTTGGTCCTACTTTAGAGGTTCTCAAACTCTTTAACACACAGGCAGTTGCTAAGCAAAGGCTATTTTGCTCCAATAAGCAATGCAGAGCTTTGCTCTGAATTTGTCTCCCATCGATGTGCCATATTCACTGCTGCCCAGGCAGATGGGCCTCTGCCCTTGAACCGCCCTCCTCTTGTCTCCACATCCAGAGTGTGACAACTTTTCAGGGCATGAAAGGTCTCAAAAGCAATTGCAAAGTAATGTTTGCTTAGCACTGTGGCAACACACAGGGTGGAAACCACGTGGGAGACACTCACGTGATGGCAGAATCCAAGAAGTCATCTTCCAGCACTGCCAACTCCCGTATTGTTGGAGTCACTCATCTCACTTGTCCTCAGCTTCCTCTTCCGTAAAATGAGGATGATAATAATACAGGTTTGTCAGGTGGCTAAATATTAAATGTGATAATGCATATGGAAACTCCTTTGTCAGCTGTAAAGTGCTATGTGCAAATTAGTTAACTGGATGTAATGTTGAGAGAACGGACTAAGGGATAACAAATATTTGGACTATCAGCACTTTTATATAACTCATCAGGTTAGGTCCCTGGTCAGGTCCCTCTCCCATCCTCCTAATCCACTATTCCAAGCCTTCACCCCTGCTCAGCGCTCAGGGGAAGCAGAGCCATCTTCCCCTTTACTCTACCCTGGAACTGGAAGCCATCAAGTGTGAAGCACCTCACTCAGTAGTGTTCTGCTCACACACTCATCCACATCTGCACCCGTCCTCAGGTCCTTCCATCCAGCTTCCAAGCATGAGCCCTTCCTCATGGCTCAGGTCAGCCTCTCCATGGGCTGCTGATTCCATCCTCTCTTCTCTCATCCCGTGGAACCTGTGCCACCTTCCTCTTCCCTTTGCTTTTCAACCTTCTCCCATCTGCTGCCAAGCTCCCCACAGCCTGGCAATACACTTGGATTGTATCCTTCCTCTTATATTGCATGGCCCTACTCCCACCTCTTTTTTTCTCTTCTTCAGATTCAGGTTTCTTGAATGAGTTGGCAGTATTCATCGTCTCCATTTCCTTATCTCCAAATTTCTGGTTGACTCGCTGCCGTCTAATCATTCCTCTGAAATAACTTGTAGAAATTACCAAAGACCAATTTCTGTAGACAAATCCAAGACATTTTCAAGCTTCATCGTACAGGACTTCTCTGATGCAATCACTGTGGTTAAACAGCTCTGGGTCTCCATGACATTTCTCTTTCTGATTTTCCTTAAACTTTTCTAACCTTTCTTCTCCTATCCTAAACTTTGCTAGTGTTCTCCGGTTTCTGACCTTGGCTCATCAGGCTCCTCTCTGCACGTATTCTCCATGAGACATCTTATCATCTCTCACTGGTTATTTATCATTTGATTGCTGGTGGCTCACAGATCTATATAGAACTTGGAACTCTCACTTGAGCTTTCTTCTAGGGATGTCCAGCTGTACCACTGACGCTTCAAATTCAACATGTCCTCATATCGCTTAAACTTGCTCTTTCTCTTGTTTTTGTGATATCTATTAATTTTTCTTAGTTTATCTAATTTAATTTGTTCCATTAGGCAAACTAGAAGTTTTAGAGTAATTCTTACCCTCTCATACAGTCACCAGTTTATCCCAATTTTATTTTCCATGTTGTTCTTGAATTTGACTCCTCTACTTCACCCATTCCACCCTGTGAGCCCTCACTTGCACTGTCATGATAGTGTCCTAAGGGAACTCCCTACTTTTAGTCTTGTCTTCATTAAATCCATCCTTCAAATCGCTACCAGAGCGAGTTAGCAAAAATGCTAATGGGACCACATCAGGCTTCTATTTAAAACCTCTCATTTGAGATTCAGCTAAAGCAGCATCTCAACCAGGGAGCCTTCACTGAACACCATGGTGTCCTCTTCTTTGTGCTGACTGTGACCTGTGTCACCATGTCCCAAACATAGCTCTGTCTCAACATTGGCCATGTCGACACATAATTATATGCTCTTCCACTGCACTCCACAAAAGCAGATATGGGGCTCGTCTTTGTACTGCAGGGCCTGGAAAATGGTAGGTGGACAATGGCTATTGGTTGAACTTAACAACAGAGAGAAAATTTGAGGGTAGACATGGAATATCTGAGCAAGGGTGTAAACAACACTGGGCTGCAGCTATTGTCGTTAGGGTATTTATTTGAAGAGTAAATATGATATATAACTGAAATCATATAGCATTTTCTATAACTGTTAATTCAGAAGAGACCATCTAGGTCAAATTTTTCAACTGATCTTACCCATGACTTACACCCAGATAGTCTCTGGGTGACCCTTTTATGAAGTTTCATTTTACTGTCTCATCTTATCTCTATAATATCTCTTTGGACTAGACCGAGGAGGTACTGTTACCTTCATTTTATAGATGATAAATCAAATTGGAAATATTAAGTTATTTGCCCATGGAATGTGGCTGGTAAGGGCCAGGAACCAAGCTGTCTGGACTTTGATTCTACGTGAAACACTCTGATTTAGCAGCGCTGAGAACAGCATGAAAGTTTGAATATCTTTTCATATATCTTGCCGGAGTGTCCCTGCCTGAAACTCCCCCACTTAACCCCCTGGGATGATCCACACCAGGCCTGTTCTTCAGTGAGATAGCACATTCGTTGTTTGACAGGGGCTGCTTTGTGTCCAGGTTCCCTCACGAGTTCTCTTCTCCTGCCGCACATCTCCAAAGCATCATATCAGAAAAAAGACTGGGCTTTGGCCTTAGATGTAAAATTAGATGTAAAATTAGTCAAATTTGTCAGCATTTTATGTCACTTGCACTGCTCATAATGAATGTTACTTGTATAAACGTGTAACAGCAATATTAAGGAAAATTTTGTAAACAAAAAAAAGAAGAAGAAAGAAAGAAATCACCCTATTCCCACTACTCCAAAACAGTAACTGGGGTTTTAAAAATTATATTGTTTCCATAGTTTTGAGTCTTTGCTGGTAAATACTCTTTTATTTTATTGAAGTATTAGCACACATAGAATAAAAGTGTTCCAGTCATAAATATACAAATTTAAGAATTTTAATGGCGTGAACATGTGACCACTACCCAGATTAAAAAATACAACATTCACGGCTCCCCAGAAGCACCCCCCACTCCATGCCCAATTCTAGTCTCTAGCACCCCCAAAGTAGCCAGTTTCCTGGCAGCTAATATCATACATCAGTTTTCCACTTTTTACTTTTATGTGTGTGAAATAACATATCATATGCTCTTCTTTCTGGCTTATTTCATTCCAAACTGTGTGAAATTTATCCATGTCTTTTCATGGAGTAGGAGTTCATTCACTTTCATAGCAGTTGACCAACATTTTCATAGAGTTCTCAGACTTTTTGGTCTCAAGACCTGTTTACCCTCTTAAAAATTATTGAGACTTCAAAGAGCTGTTGTTTATATCGATTGTATCTATTGATATTTATCATGTTAGAAATTAAAACAGAATTTTAAAAATAAGGCATTTATTAATTCATTTTAAGATAGCAGTAATAAATCCATTATATATAAGCATAAACAGCATTTTTAATAAATAACTAGATTTTTCAAAACAAAAAATTTTGAAAAGAGTAGTACGGTTTTATATTTTTGCAAATTCTTTAATATCTATCTGGCTTAGCAGACAGCTGGATTCTCATATCTGCTTCTTTATTCAATCAGTTGTAATACTTTTTTATTTATTTTTTGGTTGAAATACATGAAGAAAATCTGGTCTTTCACAGATATGTAGTTAGAAAAGAAAGGAGTATTTTAATAGAAGTTTCAGAAAATTATAGATATTCTTCTTTGATACTACACCAAAATTCAACAAGTAGTAGTTCCTGAAAGGTTACTTGAAACTTTTATCAGTGAAATTTTTGTAGTCTGTTACAGTAAAATGTATTGATTATCTTGTACTTTGAATGGATATTGTAACCCATACATGATTTGTAACATGCATTGGAGCATGAAAGTAACATACAATGAGAATATTGGTTCCCTGAGTTACGAGATCTCCCAAATGTTGACATGTTTCATTATGCAATATGGAAAAATCATATTCATGTACCACCAATTTTATCAGAAAAATATTTATCTACTGAGAAACTGTCAGGCTCACAGAGGCAGGTACAAGCTTTTCAACATTCTGATATTCGAAATTTGAAAGCCCAAATTTCATCATAGGCAGAAAATACTGTTAGTGGTTTTATTTGATATGACAGGTTCACTTTGTTCATTTTCAAGAAAAGATCTGCCACATATCCAAGTCTTCATAACTAGTTTTGTCTGTCAGTCATTCTTTCAAATTAAAGTGATCAAAAGCAACTAGTTCAGCTCACAACTCTAACAATTATATGAGTGCTTTTCCTTGAAATGACCATCATGGTTTTTGGTGTTCAGAAGTGCTTTACGCAGATTTCCCATTTATCACACAGACTATTAAAAACGACTGTATTCAAAGATTGAGATTTCATAAAATTAATCATTTGTACTGTTTCATCAATGACATTCTTTTTTTTTTCAAAGTTTTACTTCTATGTAGCAGGACCCTTTTACTTTTCCATTTTATTTATTTTTAAAATAAATTTATTTATTTTATTTATTTATTTTTGGCTGCGTTGCACCTTCATTGCTGCACGCGTACTCTCTCTAGTTGCAGTGACCACAGGAGCTACTCTTCATTGTGGTGTACGGGCTTCTCATTGCAGTGGCCTCTCCTGTTGTGGAGCCCGGGCTGTAGGTGCACAGGCTTCAGTAGTTGCAGCACGCGGGTTCAGTAGCTGTTACTCGCGGGCTCTAGCGCACAGGCTCACCAGTTGTGGCACATGGGCTTACTTGCTCCACGGCATGTGGGAGCTTCCCAGACCAGGGATCGAACCCATGTTGCTTGCATTGGCAGGTGGATTCTCAACCACTGCACCACCAGGGGAGCCCCATCATTGACATTCTTAAGTGAAGATTTTTTTTCTCCTATGAGTTCCTAGTGGTGAGGACTACATATAATGATTATTTTGGAAATTGTAGATTCACATGCAATGGCAAGAAATAATACAGAGAGATCCCATGTACCCTTTATCCAGTTTCCCACAATGGTATCATCCTGCAAAACTGTAATACAGTATCACAACAAGGAACATTTCCATCACTACAAGAAGTTCTCATATTGCCCTTTTGGGATTGTCTTTTCTTACTCAGCATAATTCTGTTCAGATTCATCCAGGTTGTTGCATGTATCAACAGTTCATTCTTTTTTTTTTTTTGTGCGGTACGCGGGCCTCTCACCACTGTGGCCTCTCCCGTTGCGGAGCACAGGCTCCAGACGCACAGGCTCACGGGCCCAGCCGCTCTGCGGCACGTGGGGTCTTCCCGGACCGGGGCACGAACCCACGTCCCCTGCATCAGCAGGCAGACTCCCAACCTCTGCACCACCAGGGAAGCCCAGTTCATTCTTTTTTATTGCTGAGCGGTACTCCATGGTATGGATGTTTCATAGTTTCTTTAATCATTCACCTATTGAAGGTCATCTGGGTTGTTCTTGTCTATTATGAATAAAGCTTCTATAAACATTCACATGCAGGTGGTTGTGTGAGTATAAGTTTTCATTTCACTGTGATAAATCCCAGAGGTTGCAACTGCTGGATACTATGGTAGTTGCCTAGATATAAAAAAAAAATCTACTGACCTGTTTTCTGGAGTCGCTGTACCATACATTCCACCAGCAGTGTGTAAGTGGTCAAGTTGCTCTGTATCATCACCAGCATTTGGTGTTGTCACCTCTTAATTTTACCCATTCAGATAGGCGTGTAGTGATTTCTCATTGTGGTTTTTATTTTCATTTTATTAATGGTTAATGGTGTAGAACATCGTGCTCATGTGCTTCATGTGATCTGCATGTCCTCTTTATGTCTATTCATGTCTTTTGTGCATATTCTAATGGGATTTTTTTTTTTTGCTCTTGAGTTTTAAGAGTTCTTCATACTAGTCCTTTGATTGATGTGACTTGCAAATACTTTCTCCTAGATTGTAGCTTATTATTACATCATTTTTAAATTTTTTTTTTTTTTGCGGTATGCGGGCCTCTCACTGTTGTGGCCTCTCCCGTTGTGGAGCGCAGGCTCTGGACGCACAGGCTCAGCGGCCATGGCTCACGGGCCCAGCCGCTCCACAGCATGTGGGATCCTCCCGGACCGGGGCACGAACCTGCGTCCCCTGCATCGGCAGGCGGACTCCCAACCACTGCGCCACCAGGGAAGCCCTATTACATCATTTTTATGTGGGTTTTTGTGGAACAAAAGTTTTTAATGCTGATGAGATCCAATTCATTTGTTTTCTTTTATGCTTTTGGTGTAAAATCTAAGAACTTCAGCGATTTGTTGAATGAGAGCAGTAAAAGCAGACATCTTTGCTTTGTTTACAGTCTTAGAAAGCATTTATTGTTTCACATTAAATATAATGTTAGCTGTGGGGTTTTGTAGATGATCTTTATTATGTTAAGGTAGTTCCCCTCTATTCCTGGTTTTCTGAGAGTTTTATTATGAATGAGTGTGGAATTTTGTCAGATGCTATTCTGCATCAATTGATACAATCATGTCATTTTCTTCTTTAACCTACTAACATGGTAGATTATCTCGATTGCTTTTTGGGTATTTACAAGCTTTGTGTTCCTGGAATAAACCCACTTGGTCATTGTATGTCATTCTTTTTATGCATTGCTAGGTTCTATTTGCTAATATTTTGTTAAGAATTTTTGTATCTCTATTACAACAGCCAGGACATGGAAGCAACCTAAGTGTCCATTGACAGATGAATGGATAAAGAAGATGTGGCACATATATACAATGGAATATTACTCAGCCATAAAAAAAATGAAATTGAGTTATTTGTAGTGAGGTGGATGGACCTAGAGAGTGTCATACAGAGTGAAGTAAGTCAGAAAGAGAAAAACAAATACCGTATGCTAATACATATTTATAGAATCTTAAAAAAAAAAAGCAAAACACATACTCATTCTGAAGAACCTAGGGGCAACACAGGAGTAAAGACGCAGACGTAGAGAATGGACTTGAGGACACGGGGAGAGAGAAGGGTAAGCTGGGATGAAGTGAGAGAGTGGCATGGACATATATACACTACCAAATGTAAAATAGATAGCTAGTGGGAAGCAGCCGCATAGCATAGGGAGATCAGCTCGGTGCTTTGTGACCACCTAGAGGGGTGGGATAGTGAGGGTGGGAGGGAGACGCAAGAGGGAGGGGATATCGGGATATGTGTATATGTATAGCTGATTCACTTTGTTATACAGCAGAAACTAACACAACATTGTAAAGCAATTATACTCCAATAAAGATGTTAAAAAAAAAAAAGAAAAAAAAAGAATTTTTGCATCTCTATTCATGAAAGATAGGTTTATTTTCCTGTACTCTGTTTGTCTGGTTGTGGTGTAAAAGTATAAGCGTATTGCTAGCTTCATAAAACAAATTGGGAAGTGTACCAATTTTTTCTATTTTCTGGAAGATATTTTGTAAAATTTACATTAATTCTTGCTTAAATATTTTGTAAAATCCTCAAGCAAAATCATATGGACCTGGAAATTTATTTGGGGGGAGTATTTAAATTATGAATTCAATTTCCTTAACTGTTATAGTCTGTTCCAATGATATATTTTATATTGGTTGACATACAGTAATTTATGTTTTTGCAAAGGATTTGTCCATTTAATCTGAGTTGTCACATTTATGTGTATGTAGTTATTTGTAATATTCCCTTGCTATCTTTTTGATGTCTGCAGGGTCTGTAGGGATAGCCTCTCTTTCATTCTTTATATTGGCAATATGTGTCTTCTTTTTATCTTTGTCAGTATTTCTACAGGTTTGTAAGTTTTATCGATCTTTTCAAAGAACCAGTTTTGTTTCAATGATTTTCTCCATGTTTTTCTGTTTTTAATTGCATTGATTTCTGCTCTTACCTTTATTGTTTCCTTCCTTCTGCTTGCTTTGGGTTATTTTTCTCTTTTATTCTAGTTCCTTTAGTGGGATCTTAGATTGACTTAGAAATTGTACTCTTTTTTTTTTTTTTCAGATAGGCTCTATGATACAAAACATTTTAAAATTACATCATTTAAAAATATTTTAATTTAAAATCTTTTCATCTGTATTAGGGTAAAATTGTATATATTTAAGATGCACAACTTGATGTTTTGATGTACATATACATTGTGAAATAATCACCACAATCAAGGTAATTCACATAGTTATCTTTTATTTTCTGATGAGACCACTTAAGTTCTAACTTCTTAACAAATTTCGAATATATAGTACAATATTGTTAACTAGAGTCACAATGCTGTACATTAGGTTTTCAGAACTCACTGTTTTGCATGACTGAAGCTCTGTATCCTGTAATCAACATATCCCCATTTCTGCCTCTCCCCAGCTCCTGGAAACCACCATTCTACTCTCTACTTCTATGAGTTTGACTATTTTAGAGTCCATATATAAGTGAGATGCAATGTTCTGGCTTATTTCACTTAGCATAGTGTCCTTCAGGTTCATCTATGTTGTTGCAAACAGCACAATTTCCTTCTTTTTAAAGGCTGAATTTTATACATACATAAAACATATATATAATGAACTTTGTGATGATTTTTTTTCTTTTGTTCTGTTAATGTGATGTATCACCTTGATTGATTTGCATACATTGAACTATCCTTGCATCCCAGGGATAAATCCTACTTGATCACGGTATGTGATTCTTGTAATGTGCTGTTGAATTCTGTTTGCCAGTATTTTATGGAGGATTTTTGCATCTGTGATCATCAGGGATATTGCTCCTAAATTTTCTTTTATTGTGGTGTCTTTGCCTGACTTTGGTATTAGAGTGATGCTGGCCTCATATGATGAGTTGGGAAGTATTCCCTCTTCTTCTATTTTTTGGAAATTTAAGAAGGTTTGGTATTAATTCTTCTTTGAATATTTGATAGAATTCTCCTGTGAAGCCATCCGGTCCTGGGCTTTTCTCTTTTGAGAAGTATTTGATCACTAATTTAATTTCCCTATTTGTTATTGGTCTGTTCAGATTTTCTAAAATTTAACTCTTTTCTAATGCATGCATTCGGTGACATATATTTCTCTCTCAGTATTGTTTTAGCTATGTGACAAATTTTGATACATACTGTACTATGTATTTTTTAAAATTTCCCTTGAGACTTACTTTTTGATCCATGGATTATTTAGAAGTATATTGTTTAGTTCCCAAGTGTTTGGAGATTTCCTGTTATTGAGTTCAGTTTGATTCTTTTACGGTCAGAGAACATATTTTGCAGGTTTTAATTTTTTAAAAATTTGTTGAGATTTATTTTATGATCCAACATGTAGTTTGTCTTGGTATATATTTTGTGGGGGCTTGAAAAATGTGTATTTTACTATTGTTGGGTGCACTATTCCATAAATGTGAGTTACTTGAACATTTTTTAGAATTCCATTTTAATTTATCTATTATATTCTAGCTTTTCTAGTTTTTCTTGGGAGGAAGATTTATCTGCTACAAGCTAGTTCGTCGTAGCTGGAAGTGGAAGTAACCCATAAGCATGTATGTGAGTGTGTATGTGAATGTAACAGCATAGGTGGTACATGTATTCATGAGGTTGTGATTGATTTGACCAACAAATCCTGTAACTCTTACTTCCCCCGACAACTGGTCAGAGTAGAGAAGTTCTTACCTCAGATCACAGCTGTTATTAGTTGTGACTTGTTTTGTCTCTTCTCCAGGACTTCGTGTCATGTATCGAGAACTACAGACGAAAAGGACAGGAACTATATGCATCTCTATACAAAGATCATGTACAGGTAAGAAACAAGGCAATTCCCTTCTCTGCACAGTAGACCAGAACCTACCTTGAACCTGAAATAAAGAATCATAAGAGCATTTGGTTTAAATTCTAAATTGGCTAAGCTAATAATTGGTCATCAGTGAGTCAGTCCTACCTTCATGACCTGTGCCATGGGATTTGGACCCACACTGTCAGCAGCTGAGGAGATAGGCAGTGTTTCCATCCACTTACCTACTCATTCATCCATTGGGTGCCTCAGATCCTGTGCTAGGAGCTAGGGGCACGATTGTAAACACAGCAGACGTGGGCCTCACTCTCGGGTAGCTTACTCTAAAGGAGAGATATACATTAAATAAGTGCACAGATAAATAGATCATTATAACTTGGAAAGAGCAATAGACAGGGAAAATACGAGTATAATGGGAGAGTATAACAAGGGGAAGACTTTAATTTGGGCAGATCAGAGGCCCTCTGCAAGGAATTGATCTCTAAGTTGAAATCTGAAGAAGGAGGAATATGGGCTAAAGTATTTTAAGGAAGTGGTTTTGACTAAGGGGTGGGAATGTGTGAAGCTCCTGAGTCGGGAAAGCACTGGATGTCATCAGTTAACTGGAAGAAGAGGAAGTGACTGGGATGATCTGAGCTGGGAAGGGACAAGGGTGAATGAAGATGAGGCAGGGCCTGAGCAAGCAGAGTGGCTTGCTGCCACCTTAGGGGTTTGGCTTGTTCTCCTAAGGACAGTGGGTTGCCACTGATGAGGGTAGGTTTAGATGTTGAAAACCTCTCTCTAGGAGTGATTTCTGTACAGTCTAGGTAAAGAGCACTGGCTGTCATGCCAGGGACATCTCTATTTGAATCTCAGGTCTGCCCCTTCCTAGGACTGAGCCTGGTCTGAGCCTCAGGGTCCCCATCTTTAAGACAGGATAATATTGCCTACCTGTAAAGATTAAAGAGTGAGTATGGAACACCTAGACAGTGGCTGGCAGGGAATAGATGTCCCGTATGTGGTTAATGAATGGCTAAGAAGTTCATTCTTAGGTGGTATTATTGATGTTAACAAAAATTTTCTAAAATGATTGCTAGTAATAGAACACAACAGTAGAATTAAAACGTCACAAATTATATTTTTACTTTACAATTTCTCTGTGCCAAAGCCTTGCTAGGTGTAGGAAAGGCAGAGATGATAATGATACTCCTCTGGTTGAAGGTTCTTAACACTCAGTAGAGGGACCAAGAGTAAAGAAATTAAAGCAGGGTGATAAGGCCAATACTAGGACGTTGTACTACAAAGAGAGGAGCAGTGGGGTATAAGGAACCATTGGGTGTGCCTGGGGTAAGGCGAGGGGTGAAGGAATGGTGAAACAGTAGTCCCCAAGTTCAAGGGAAACAAAATAGGCTCTGATCAACTTAAGCCAAGTAACCTGATCCAGTTATCTCCATATGTGCTTGTTTGGGAGCCCACAACATGCCCCCACGAATAGGGATTTGTGAGATGCACAGCGTGCACCCCAGAAACATACAGACTAGCAACACAGCCTCCCAGGCTGTGCTACATAAGGAGGTGGGCAGTTTATCAGACATGCTGGTGGGGGGGGGGAGAGGCGGTTTGAGGATAGGTGTCCTGCTGGCTTATATTTGCGTGTTATCTGCGCCCCTTGGACAGGACCTCGCATGTGAGTGCCTTACTACTTGAATTCACCAACTTCATTCAGGACTAGCAATATGGCTAATAAATTCAGCTGCCATTGGGGGAAAAGTAAGATGAACCATTTAGGATTGCATCCTTTATTTAGGGATATCCCCATCACGCTTGTTCCATTTCAAGACAGAGGGTGTTGTTTATCTAAACTTTCAAATCAGCATCTAGTCGAGAGTTTGACCATTTCTCTTCTTATGGTTGGAAAAGCCTGGAAGATTTGGTCATGGCTAGGAGAAATGTGCTCTGTGGTAACTGGTGGATTTCTGCTGAAATTTGAAAAACTGAAGGTTAATGGGGAAGGACAGAAGAACCTCGGCAGAGGCTCTGAGCCCATAAGGCAAGGGTCCAGCCTCCTGGAACATCAGTCTGGCTTATTTTCAGCAGCGGGCCTGACTGGGGCTCAGAGGGTACTTGAGAAAGTGGGACAGAGTTTTACTGTTGATTGAAGTATTTTTGAGAAAATCAGCGTTTTGAGGCTAATCCTTGAGGATACTTTCCAAGTGTTTAAATATTTGAGACAGATCATTTTGATGTTTAAAAGAATGCAGGTGTTATCACCGTCTGCCGGAGATAATGGGGTCTGGAGTGTTCACCCCGCTTTCTTTTAAGGGGTGTAGTAGACTTTCCCGACGAAGGCCCCACTCCACTTCCAGAGAAGTCAAGTCCAAGTTCTGGAAAGAAATCAGCCTTGTGAAATATGCCATGTTCTTCAAGGACAGCTTCTCCTAATTACACTCCGTGAGGTCCTTCCAAGAGGGTGGAGATAATGAGGTTCAAGGGCCCCCGCCCACACGGCTGTCAGTAACAGGTTGCGTAAGACTTTTCCAACTGGGCATTTTACTTAACCTGAGAGGTCACTGGCGATGCAGGTGCTCACAGCATGACAAGATAGCGTCACCCAGTGCCCTGGAAGCTAACCCAAGCATCCAGTATACCTCATCATCCCATCACCAGCAAATCGTGCAATTCTGATATTTAATCTCCCCAATTTCCCATCACTCCAGAAGTGCCGACGAAAACAGGTGCCTCTGCTCTGGCCCTGCCCAGATGCCCCTTTGCCATTTCCAGTTACATTTGTTCTCTTCTCTGTGGTCCGGCTGCTCTGGCGCTGCTCTGTGATATACCCAGGCCACCTGTTCTTATACTGAGTCCTCAGCATACCTTACAGACATGCCTCATTTTGTCTATATATTTTTTAAAATGACAGTTTTTACCGTTTAAAGTTCTATGCAAGATGCCTTCCACCCCAGAAATGGCCTTTCTTTTAGTGTGTGAGGGGCATTGCTCTGTCCCCTCTCTTTTGGGCTCTCTGGGGGCCAACAGGCTGTTTCCATTTCTTGCTCAGTCTCTATATATCCATTACATTTTGGTAACAGCTCTTTGACATGTAAGTATCAGAAACTCAACTCAAACTGGCTTAGGCAACACGTGAAATATTTTGAAAAATCCAGGAGAACATCACGGTTCAAGAAGAGCTGGATCCAGGTATTCAAACTCTGCTTTAAGGAATCTGCCTCCTCTCTCCCTCTCTCTCTTTTCTTTCTCTCTTTTTCGTACACACACACAAACACATGTTCACACAAACATTAAACACACAAGTGTATGAGATTACTAATATGTTTTAGGCAACAAGGCACATGGAGGAGAGAGCATTTGAGGCTGGCATGAACTCATGCTCTGCTCCCCAGTCTGTACATCCTGGAACCAGGCAGGGCTCATATAAAGGGTGGGAAATTATGTAACTTGCACAAAGGGACTGTCTCATTGCTGAGAGGCCTGCCTGTAGGCTGTGTATGCCTCAATGCAGATACATCAGGTGCCTTTTCCTGATGCACATAAGGTTGGCCAGTGCAAGGTGAGCAGCCCTGAACGTGTACACATCCACCTCTCTGCAGTCTGCTCTATACGGCTCTAGAGACAACCAGTTCCAATCCCAGAGTATGATGCTCACTAGCCCATCCCACAACCATTCATCACCCACTGAAGCCAGGGCTGGGGTCAGCTGCACCCCAGCACTGGGAACTGAAAGTAGGGACGGTCTGGTTGCCAAGAGGAAAGTCTCAGTGATGCTACCCAAGAGCTTCTATTCAGCCGAGAATCATAGCTGCCTCTAGTACACCAGCATCCCTGCCCCTGTGTCTGGTGTGGCATTTGGCCCGCTCGAGGTTTGAACTGAATGGGGACCTTACCTTGTGCAGAAGCATGGGCATTACAGAACACCTTGCGGGTGCAGGAGCTCAGGACTTCTGCTTATTTAGTCATCTCATGTCCTTTGTCTTGGGACCACATACAGCCTTCCATCATGGACTAAACAGTCATTCATCTCTGAAGGATGAATGAGGGATCTTATCCCTGACACACATCTGTCTAGCTGCAGGTATGCAGCCAACACGTTTGCCCTGTGATGAAGACTCAGGCAGCTGGGAACCTCCAGGTTGCATAGGTGGGGCCTTAGGGTGGAAGGGATGCTCTTAAAAGACTAATTTGAAACCCCGGATGAACAACCCAGTAGCTTGGGATTGTTCATCCTCTGTCAAGCTCAATATGGAACTACAAATGCAGCAACAATCTCCCAGGAGCTGAAATATTTTCCCCAAACACGTGTTCATTTCATATAACCAAATCCCTATAAAAGGCTTTGGATAGTCATTATTTTTCTGGAGTTTTTTATTAAACAATTGGAGTACTTGTAAAATGCTATAACTATTTAGGATATGAATCTAAGAACTGTGGAGAAACAAAATTATCTTGTTTTGAAATAGAATTTGCTTTATTCACAATAATAATACTAACTGCTTAAGTTGGGTAAGGCACCGTATTAAACTCTGGAAAATATTGTCTCATTTGATCCTTACATAAACCCATGGTTTTATTATTGTGGTAATATTACTAACTGAATTTGACTGATGAGGATGGTAAGTCTCCTTCAGATTAAACTGCTAGTGAAAAGCAGAAACATGGTGACAGCCCAGGTTCATCTGACACCAAAGACGAAGTACTTAGAACTATACCATCTGTCATGTTTTTGTGAGAATTTTCAAGTTCTGAGAACGATTTTCCCATTCAAAATGGATCTAAGTCTGCCAGTCTTTGAAATAATACTGGCAGAAATCACGACTTAATGAAATGATACCAGGGCCCTAGGAAAGGAATTAAGCACGCAGGCTGAAGTGAAGGCTCTGGAATTAGACAGGCTGGGTTTCAGTCTTAGCTTGGTCACCTGTTGGTCCTTGGGGAAGTCACTTCTCCTCTCCTAGACTTGGTTCCTTCATGAGGATAATAGAAAGTACTTAACAAGTTCCAGACTCACTTATGGTGTCATTGTGTAGAGGAAATGAGATAAAGCAGGTGAGAGGCTCAGCCTGGTACATGACAATGAGTTTCTTTTCTCTTTATGTTACTTTTGTGAGGTCTGTGCTTCTTGTCCTTAGCACTTTCACCTTTCAGTTTTCTGAAAAATTAAAATGTAGGGCACATACCATCAAATATTTGAATAGTTGGAAAAGTTCACCCTGCAGACAAAGTTGATTCTGCTGTCCAAACTGAATTGAAATGTTTCCTTGATAGATGATGTAGGAAACTTCAATGTGGCATACAAAAGCAATTTAGGGGTGTCGATGTATTTTGTAAAAGGTTTGAGTTATACTCTAGCAGAAGGTATAACAGTCAAGTGCTGTGTATGCAAACTATGAGGATTCCATAGATATTAGGAAGGATAATTTTATTAACATCAAAGGTTTTAGCTTCTTTGAACATTCTCACCACACTTCCAGTCCAGACACTGGAAGGAGGACTTTCAGCATCATTTTGAAGGGTAGGGGCTGTGGTGAGGTTCTGTGTCCATTCTGCCAAATAGCTGTCCAATCCTCTGATGAATAGCATGGGGACCTTTGGGACCTGTTACTTTCTGCACAGCGCCCAGCAGTCACGAGGCTCTGTGGGCCAAAGGGCAGAGGGTTTTTTTTCTCCTCGAAGCTGAATTAAATGGTCTCAAAGCTGAAAAACTGATTTCTTCTCCTGGCCTGGTCCTAGCTCCAGAGAGTACACCGTGAAGGTGCTTGGAGCTGCCTATAGGGGTGATTTTCCTCAGGCAATTATGGGGGGCTTGGTCTGTTCACCCCAGGTGGTTTGGGGCCAGGCTGGTGAGGAGATGTGTCCAGAGGTGACGCTGTACTTCTGCTTCCCAGAGGCGGAGATGTGGCAAAATCAAGGCAGCCAACGACTGGGCCAGGATCCAGGAGCAGCTTTTTGGGGAGCTGGGCTTGTGGCGTCAGATGGCAGAAGCCACACCCTGCTCCCGGTGGGAACTGGACTGGAGAGAAGGACCAGCTCGCATGAGGAAACGTATCAGACGCTTGTCTCCGCTGGAGGCCCTGAGTCGAGAAAGGCTCGAGGTAAGAATTAGATGCAACAAGACAGGATGCTTCCAGACAGGCAATGTATAGCGAGGTGTCTCCTTAGCTTTTCCGTCTGATGTTGTTTCCGTCAGGAGTGCTTTGGCATGGACAGGTAGGAGAGGTAATGCGTGCGGTTCACTGTAGGAGTGCTGTAATGCATTCTTGGTGCTGTTTACCAGAAGGAAAGAATCACTAACTCCCCAGGTACATAGAAGGGATGCTGTAACTACAGCCTGAATGAATGAAAAAAATAAGTGAGTGAGTGGTTCACATATACACCACTGATCCAGTACCACGCTGACATCCATAAAAGTCCGTTAGAATGGTCCGGATGCCAGCGTTTGAAAAGAGCCACGTGGTGGGCACTGTCTCTTGTACAAGTTATGTGTCATAGAGCAGTCATGGCCAGCCCTTCTGTGGGCATCACTGTGCAAGCAAATCCCGACTCAAGTCTTACAATGGAAATATCTTGAACTCAGCTATTTCTGCGAGCTTGAGCCAGTGACGCGCTTCGTCCAAATGACACTGAAGCTGCGTTGGATTCCCAGGCAACGGAATCTGGACAGTCCCCAGGCGTTTGCTGTAATGAAGCTTGGACTCTCTGTCAAACTTACATTTTTGCCTTTTAAATGATGAAGAACCATCCTTGGCTTGGTAGTGGATACAGAAGAATCTGTTAATAGCATTTCATGTCCTCATTGAACAATTCTGCTTTAAGATATTCTGAAAAGCAGCCTTTCCACACCCTGGAATGCAAGACATTTCCTTCTGCGTTCATCCTGAGTTACAATGTTGGGCTTCTTCTCTAGTCTGTAACCTCAGAATCTTTTACCCACATTAAATTCTTTATAAAACCTAATGAAAAAATTATATTTCATTTATTCAGTAGACGTTTTAGTTTTGAGTGTATTGTCTGTAAACATCTGGTGATATATAGTATTTTTCCCTCAATACATTTCTTAGGAAATGGAGGCAGGAAAAATAAGCCTGCCCGTGGTGCTGATGTCAAGGCCGAAGGCTGGCTGTGGAACCTAGTCTCTGGTCTCTTGGGCTGTCCAGCCCCAGCCCCTGTCCCTGGTCCCCTCTCCAGGGTGGCCCATACCACAGACAGCCAGGATACTCTCTACTCCCATTTGACATAATCTTTGGTAATTACTGTAAATCCTACTTAATGGAAGATTGTGGGTTTTTTCCCCTTTGACTCAGGAACATTAACACTTGCATTTTATTGTGGTCCTTTCGGATTTGGCATTTTGCTCCCCTTGCCTTTGAGTCTTGAGTGTATGAGTGATTTGAAGGAGCCATATGCATGTGTGTGTATGTGTTTGTGAATCTGTGGAAAGGTGGGTGGGGCCCATGGGTATCCAGGATTTAATTTCTCTTTTCTCTGGTTTTATTTCAGGAAAGTCAGGACAGAAATGGTGATATTTCTCAGTTAAATGCTGAAAACCAAGGTATTCAATTTATCTGTATTTTTATTTAACAGTTAAAGCAATTCTTGGTTTTATTTAACATCTCCTTAAAGATATGAAGTTAATATATTGTGGGAAGAAAATGCTGCAAGTCTAGAGTAGGGAGTGCAAGGCCTTTCATCACTCTGCTCTCCAGAATGAAGAGGGACCCATTCCGGACCTGAACGCTCCACTGGGGGAAGGAGTTTGCATTTAGGTTGCAACAGTAAGAATTTTTTTCAGGGAAACTATCCTGTCAATTTGCTATATGAGGGAAACCTTAAAAGTGCCCCCCCAAATACTAATACATGTTCAGTATGTGACCCAAAACACCTAGGAGGAAAATAGGAAAATATTTTAGAGCAAAATTGGGTGGGATAGATATTTAATGCTTAACACTGAATTCTCTGATTGTGAAGATGACAGATATAATGGTCATTGTTATTTCTCCAATTTAAAAAAGCACTTTGAATCATTGTTGATGTTTATGCTTACCCTTTGTGTAATACTCATGGAGGAATTTGGTTGGGTTGATATGCTAAAAATCTAGTTTATTTTCAGAAGTCATTTTGGCCCGAACGCATCAAATACATACCAAACACACACACAGACACATACACTATATTTCAGATTTTGTGTTTCTACCAGAGACTCTGCCTTTTGTTTCAGACACTCTCTGTCTGTGAGTTTCACTGTATCCTAGGCTGCAGCTTATATCATACCCTTAACCAAGTGACACCTTCCTAGAGCTGATCAGACTTGTCTTATTTAGTGCCTTAGCACCGGATTTTGCGTGGAGCTTGCTGTCTTGTCAGTCTGCAGTAACAAAGCCCAGAAGTGAGGATCTTGATCCCAGGTTGATTTGGGGAGTCCCACTTGAGACTTGGGATGACAGTGTAACACTCATATTTTGGCTTCTCTTCTTTCCATCCCAAGCCCCATAACCCTAAGATCAGAAGGAGAATCTGCCTGCTCTCCCTCTCAAAATGGGTGGCTGCAGAGGGTACCGTGGTAGAAAGCAGGTGTTTGATTTTATGTGGACTAGGGCCATGGGCTGCTAAGTCCCCTCGTCCCCTATATGCAGGGCCTCTGGTCACCTATGATCCCAGGCGTCCTCCATGTTTCCAGCATGGACCCCCAACTCCCAGTAGGGAGCTCAGTCAAAGAAGACAGGGTTGTGATCCTTCACCATGCCTTCCTGGGTGCCTGTATCTACACAGTGTTTTCTCTGCCTGAGGAAAAGCCTCTGATGGATGTTGCTGTGAGCGGCAGGCACTTACATTCATGCAAGTGTGAGGTTCCCAGGTGGGGAGGAGGTCAAAGAGATGAGCATCTTGCCACAAAGAAGATGTCCAGTAGCACCCTGACCTTGCAGCCATGTGCTGCTCCACGCAGGTGGACACCCAGGACAGGGTGGAGGAGAAAACTCTAGAGATCCACACAGGTGTGTACTTAGCTGGCACCCAAAGGCACATGCACAGGAGCGCATCCTTTGGAAATGAGTCTAGATGGACACACAGATGATTGCAGCACAGTGGATTTTGGTAGTATAGAAACAGAAACTAGTTGTATCTCTAAAACATAGGAGGTGAGTTGGGTGATTATGGAAGAGTCACACAGTAGATTATTACAGCCACTTAAGTTGCTTTCTAAGAACTTTTAATGGAATGGGAAAGGGCTCATGGTATAATCTTGAGCCAAAAAGTTAGAAAAGAAAAACTATAAATTCAGTATAATTCTTACCATGTCAGAAATTACGTTATGTGTGTACATATACATGTATGTACAAAAAAGATGTCAGAATTAAACCACATTGTGGCCAGGGAGGACAGACAGACTAGAGATGAAAAGATCAGCCTCTGGACTCAGAGGGACTTGGTTCAGATTCAGCCTCTAGTTCTTAGTAGCCGTATGACCTTGAGCAAAATAATTAGCCTTTGTCAATTTCTTCATTTGCAAAGTGAGGATGGAATGGACTCTACAATCTAGGTAGGACTGGATGAAAAATGTCATTAAAATATCCAGCACAGAGAAGGTGCTCACTAAACAGGAGCTGTTGTTATTAGCACTCTCTCTGGGCGCACAGGTGATACTTGTTTTATTTCTCATTTTTAATTTCTCACAATTTCATGGGTTTTCCAAGTTTTTTACATTAAGAAGATAGTATTTCCATAATTAGGGAAAAAAACCCCACTCTTGAAAGAGTGAACAGGGGACCTCCCTGGCGGTCCAGAGGTTAAGACTCTGCACTTCCACTGCAGGGGGCGTGGGTTTGATCCCTGCTCAGGGAACTAAGATCCTGGCATGCCACCTGGTGTGGCCAAAAAAAAAAGAAAACAAAAAGTGAAGTTCAGAAAAAGCAAATCTTGTGGGACCCTCTGGGACCCTCTAGGAAATTGCTTTACTGATTAATGAAGGTGTTGAAACATCCCCCCGTGGTCACTGGAGAGCTGCAGAGCAGCCAGGCCCGGGTACATCTTCCTGAGTGAATCAACCTGCAGGTGTGTTCACCACATGATAGGGTCAGAGGGGTGTGTCCACTTTCAGAAACAGTGAGGGGTACGCTGGGATCCACGTCATTCACGGCTGCCCTGAAACCTTGCAGTTCCTCCCAGGGACTCGGGCCCAGGCTGTGCACTGTCCCTCGTGACTCCAGGTGGCTCCTGCACAAACCATACGTCCCTTTTTGCTGCTGCAGATGGAGTGACACCACAGGAAGCTGAGAGCGAGAGAGATGAGGCAGTAGACTGCACCCAGCTGACCTTCTTCCCCGCCTTACACGAAAGCCTGCACTCTGAAGATTTCTTGGAACTGTGTCGGGAGAGACAAGTCATTTTACAAGAGCTTCTTGATCATGAAAAGGTAACACAGCCCATCATGATTATTCTTTAAAGATTATCAGACATGAGAGAACTAAGCTTTCTGCACTCACATGGGAGGTGATATCTCCATTCACCATAAAAAAGTCAATGAGCAAAAGCGATGGCATGCTCCTAAGTTTGTGGGCCCAGAGCAAGGGTGCAAATGCCCACACATCTTGCATCAAAATGTTTAGAAAATATAAATCAAGCTAATAAACTGTTAAGTGAAATATGTTCTAATGCCCTATATTGACCTTTATAATAACCTGGGGGGCCAGTTTCAAATTTAGAATTCCTGACCTCCTTGTAGTTCAGCACCTTGGCCCCCCGCTCACAGCCTGACCACTTGAGGGATCCATCCCGTGCCTGAGTGAGGGGCCCTGGTGGATGTGTTTGGACACCTGACCCATATGTCCCAGCTGTCCCCACACTCCTCGCCTTGAAAGCAGCTCCCCTTGGCCACCACTCAGGCCTAGAGGAAGCACACTTGAGGCACCTTCAGCCCTCAGAAGGGTGGACCTGGAGAGACGGTAGGCACAGCCAGGAGGCAGGCTGGACCAGTTAGCAGGGAAATCCATTGCTGCGGATGCCTGGAGCTGGACTGTGGGAGCCCAGGCTCTTGGTGTGCATGCATGTCCCCTGGGTATGACTGGAAGAGGGTCAGGGGGTCCCCCTGAAGTACAGGAACAGGGAAGGGCCCTCTTACACAAGTCTAAGAAAGTATGGAAGATGAAGCACGTGTCTTAAAGTAAAACGGACCTGAGCTAAAAACCCCAACTTGGCCACATATTAAATGGCCTGCTACCGAACCTTCGTGAGCCTCAGTTAGTTATTCTCATCTTTAATATGGAGTGCACGGCAACCATTTCACAAAATTCTCATAAGGCTTAAATGGGATAATGGAAGCAAAGTGACTAGCATAGCACCCAGCACACATGAGGTGGCTCATTAAAGACTAATTCTCTTCCCTTTCCAAAGGTTGAGTGGTTTAAGGGCTGGGTAGACTTCCATCTGTCTCTTCCATCAACTCTTCTGTATGGGATGTAAGTGAAGAAGATGCCCCAGCAAAACAGAGGAGCAGGCAGGGCGGGGCTGGCAAGACATGCAGGGGCTACCCAGAGATGAATGCATGAGAGCTGAGGGCTAGTCTGGCTGCAGGGTGGAGGAGAGTGGAGCTGAACTACGGGCCACTGAGTAAGCAGCCTGGGTATCCAGGAGCAAGTGACAAGCTCAGAGAGCTTGTGATGGGTGTGAGCAACGTGCAGAAACCGAAGCATGTCTTTCCAGGGGCAGATTCCTTGCAGAGACTCCTGGAGGGTGTCAAACTGGGATTTACTCCTTCCAGGGGTTGGGTGAAAGGGCTGACTTTGAAGTGCGTTGGCCAAATGGATGACTGCAGAACTTCTGCTGAGTGTTTAGCTGCTTTCAGATTTGGGTAGCAGTTAATCAAAACAATCCTGGGGGCTTCCCTGGTGGCGCAGTGGTTGAGGGTCCGACTGCCGATGCAGGGGACATGGGTTCGTGCCCCGGTCTGGGAGGATCCCACATGCCGTGGAGCGGCTGGGCCCGTGAGCCATGGCCGCTGAGCCTGCGCATCCGGAGCCCGTGCTCCGCAACGGGAGAGGCCACATCAGTGAGAGGCCTGTGTACCGCAAAAAAAAAAAAACAATCCTGGAACAACAAGGTCTTTGTACATGCTGAACCCACAGCTTTCAGCCAGAGAGTACATTTGCAAGTCCCCATCACACCTCACCACCATGCCTTCACACCTCACCACCATGCCTTTGCTCATGCTGGTTTGTCTGTCTGTGGTGCTCTGCACGCTAGACTCCTAGCAGCTGACTCTCCAAAGCCCATCACAACTGGTCCCCAATCTGAAACCTGGAGAGCTGGTCTCTCCCTCATACCTGTCTCTACTGCCCACTGTATCTCCACCTGCCCTTGCTCCTGACATTCAGGCTAACCTTCACCACTTCACCTTCTGCCTCTCTCACTCTACTGATGCTCCTTCATGGAGGGACCCCCAGGCGCCTAACCTCGGGCATGCCTGGAGAGGCCTTTCAGTAAACACTGATGAATGAAGATTTATTATATTCATGTTCATTTTATTTTGATTATGGAAGTAGTGTAGTCTAATGTGTGAAAGTTTAAAAAATGGATATAAAACATAACATATGTAACATATATTTATATATGTGTGTATACATAGCCACAGTACCCAGCTGCTGAGTACTAACAGCTGATAACAGTTTGAACATATCATATATGTTCATATAGGTAAATGGATATTCAGTAAATGCCTAGTCAATTGAAAACAGCTAAGAGATCAATGCTTTCTTACTCTTAAAACGTTTCTTTGCCCTTAAAGGATAATGTAAAGCAGTGATTCTCAGCAGGGGGCAGCTTTACCCTGCCCCACCCCTGGGGACATTTTTAGTTGTCATGACTTGGTGGGGAGGGGTTGCTACTGGCATCTAGTGGGCAGAGGCCAGGGATGCTACTTCACATCCTACAATGCTCAGAAGAGCAGAAAATAATTGTTCAGTCGCAAACGCCTATAGTGTCAAGGTGAGAAATCCTGATATGATGGATGCATATTAAACAGATTAAAACCAAACCCCAGCCATCCCTTCCTACTTTCCTGATAGGGTAAAGAAATACCGGGTTAGATATTGTCTCCATATTGGCTCCTTTCGTCATTTTGATAAGAAGAGAGCAATGGCGATGCTTTGGTTTTATTTGGTGTATTAATTTTATATCGCTGCCGTAACAAATTACCAAAACCTTGGTGACTTAAAGCAGCACACATTTATTATCTCAAAAGTCTGAGCGCAACATGGCTCAGCTGGTCCTCTGCTTAGGGTCTCACAGGGCTGAAGCCGAGGTGTTGGCAGGGCTGCATCTCTTTCTGGAGGCTCTGGGGATGCAGCCATTTCCAAGCTCGTTCAGGTGTTGGCAGAATTCACCTCCCTGCTTCCGTAGGACTGAGTTCCCGGGTCTTGGCTGGCTGTCAGCCAGGGGTCGTTCTCTGCTTCTAGAGGCCACCCACATCCCTTGCCTGTGGCTCTCTTCCTGCATCTTCAAGGCCAGCTGCAGCAGCCTCCTCACACTACAGAGCTCTCTGAGCTGCTTCTGCCTCATCGTCCCTCCCCCTCATCTCCCCTCTGCCTCCCTCTTCCATTGAATCTCTCCCACCAGTTCTTCTAGTGCATTCTGCTGCTGCTAAGGTCTCATGGGAATTGGACCCACCAAATAATCCAGGATAATCTCCCTATTTTAAGGTCCACTGATTTGCAACCTTAATTTCATCTGGAATGAAAAATAATTTCAAGCCCTTCAAGCAGCACCTAGGTTAGTATATGATGGGATAACCAGGGATGAGGCTCTTGGGGGACATCTTTGTCCCCAAATACTGCCTGCCACATCTGGTATCACTGAGGGTCCACATGTCACCTAATCCATGCCCCGCCTTCCAAGAAGGGCTTCTGCAGATGGCCTGACTCCCATGTGCTTTTGCCAAGACCAGCCAGGTGGCTCCAGTCCTCCCTGGTCTGGGCTGAGGGCAAGGTCTGGAGTTTACCATCACAGCCAGAGCTAGTCCCAGCATGGCCTGTGCAGCAGGTTCTTGCCTTTGGTACTTGTCCTGGTCTCTGAGAGTCTTATTTTTGCTAACTGTCCCACCCAGCAACACTTCACTCCGGGGTCTTGCTGGGGAAGCCAGAGCCTGAAGCCCACAGGTGACTGACTTTCCCAGCCTCTGAGAGGCAGGTCAGGAGCAGAGAGCGGCTGTTCTCTCGTTTTCCCCTGCCTTGTATTTAAACTTCAGTCCTTCTGGATCTCCATGTCACACAGCAGGAAGCTGTCAGAATGCCACAGGTGGCTCACTGTGGTGGCAGGGACTCCAGGCTGTGCAGACAGGAGCACGTGAAACGCAGCAGGGTCTGAGGCAGGATCTTAGTGCTTGGTGTCCCCTTACCTGCCGGGAGGGGCCACACGAGGTTGGGGGGTGGGGCACAAAGGGACTGAGCAGGGCAAAGCAAGGCGATTCTTGACATTATCAAGACATTGGTTCTTTGCATGAGTTGTTTTGATCCATTTCGTTGGGTTGTGCTTGTTGCCTCTGACTTCACGGTAAACTGTGGGAGAGATTCTTTTCCAATTCAGCCTGAGTTCCTACAAGGTCACTGGAACCAGACACACCTGCTCCCTGAAGAAGCAGGTCTAGGAGACTGGCCAGGGTCACATGGGGACAGGCTCCCAGGAGGCTAGGTGGACAGAGGCTCTAGCCTGGTCCCAATCCCACCTCCACCACCTACACTGCGTGTCTTTGCCCCAAATCGGCGCAGAGGAGCTCTCGGTGGCTTGTATCTGCTATTATCACTGTGATTGTGGCTCTTTTAATGGTACCTTAGCATTTGTTCTTTCCAAGAAGGAGGGAGGAGTGGGGTATGAACCCTGGTACCTAAGCCATGGCCCTGAGGAAGTGGGAAAGGGCCTGTCAGTGCAAATGAGGAAACACTCCTGTTTAAACCCAGCCCCAGCCGGCTTCCAGGGCTTCCACAATGCACCTGGGAGCCTGTGAAGCCAGGAACTGTGGAGGTTGGGCAAGTGTTGAGCTTGGACAAAATGGGAGAATCCAGGTCTGAGTGGGTCTGTTTCCTGCTGAGATGGTGGAGGATGTGACAGAGGGTCAGAGTAGAGCCCACGAGAAACCTGACCAGCTGGGATGGGGCCCATCTCGGGTTCTATGTCCACTACAAAATACAGCATTTTGTGGGAAAGAGGGAAGTTGCTGGGTTTGGGGCCTTGATTGATGTGTGGTGAGTCCCCTGAATTTAAAGCCTGAGGCAGAGAGGAGCATAGGGAAGCAGGCCTGGGAACTCAGGGACGTCCACGGGCTGGAAGAGTGGGCTGAGTCGGGTCTGGGCTGCAGAGCTCATTGTGGAGCGGGCCCTGTGACCTGGCCCCCTCCACTGCCCACACCTCTACTAGCCAGATCATTGCAGCCTCATGCCCACCCACTCACCACTCCCCTGCAACCAGAGGCCCCCTCCTGGGTGAGCCTGTGCTGATGTGTCCGTCCCCAGAGCACTCATAGCGACGGGCCGCCCACAGCACTCTGCTCACTCTGCTGCCAGCATCTTCCTTGTCACACGGCTCTGTAATTATTCTTGAGTCCTCCTGTGATGCCTTTAAAGGCAGGGACAGGCTGGAATTTATTCTTGTCTCTCCCTTCCCTGACTCGTAGTATCTGTGCTCTGGAAAGATCTGCTGAACTGGAGAACACAGCTGTATCAACGGACCGTCCATGGGGAGCCCCCCACTCTGGTGTGCCTTGTGGCAGTGTAGGGGCTCCAGGCGTGGGCAGCCTGCCCACCACAGTGACATGGGTCTGCTCTCGAGAACCTCGGGAACTGGCCTGAGGGGTGGCATGCCCTGGGCCTACCTCGTTCATTGGGGGAGCCCCTCTGGGAGCAGGTAAGGCATGGCGGAGCAGGCCTGGCTGCCTTGCAAATCCACCACCACCAAGGAAGAAGATGCCAACAGTTCATGCCCAGGAGGGCCGCTTGGCACAGGGCAAGTGCTCAGACTGGACGGAGAGCCTCGTTCTGCTCTTTATTTATCACTATTATTGGCAGAAGTGTCAATAGCTGGAGGTCTGGAGCACTTGCTTCGGGTGCTTTTCCTACATCTCATCGAATCTCACCATGGGCCCTGTGAAGGAGGCTTTATCATTTTCATCTTAAAGATGGCAAAACCAGAGCCTAGAGAGGCTGCTAATTGGAATTGCTCGTATTTCATCTCAGCTCTGTCTTACTCCAAGTTCATGGGGTTTTCTCTCTTTTTCCTAGCTCCTAGCCTACTATGTTAGGCAAGTTACATAAACTCTCCACCACCCTATTCTTCAGCAACCTTCCTGTGTTGGCCTTGGACATGTTGGCTCCAGGACCCCTCTGCTTCCTCTGCGAATGTTCCGGTTAATGCCGCCTCAGGCAGGCAGGCCTCCAGGTTCTTCACCATGCACGGCGTCTCCGCCAGGACGTAGCGTGACACGCACGTGCCAGCCTGCCTGCCTGCACGTGACTTAGCCCCAGCTCCTTAATCCTTGGTCATTCTACTTACTGTCAAGGACAGGAACTGGAAGTCGAGGAAGGGAGGATTGTTGCACTGACCCTAGAACCATGAACGTGTTTAAGCAAACATATAGAGGGTTTGACCGTGGCAGGGGTGTGTGTGTGTGTGTGTGTGTGTGTGTGTGTGCGCGCGCGCGCGCGCGAGTAGGTGGTTATTTTCTGCATTTCCCCAGACTAATATTTTCTGCTTGTGTTGAAACATCTTGAGGCAAGTATTGTTGTAAGCTGAGAATTCCCCTAATTAAGAAGTCTCCATAAGACCTTTTGGGTCTTGTGCTTTTTCTAAGTGAAAGCACACCCACAGCAGGGTGTACGTGGTGGGTGTGCGCCCAGGCTCAGAACGCCCGGAGCACCTGCCTTCAAGTGGCCATCACGTAAAGTGGGCAGGCAGCCCGTGGCGAGCCCTGGCTCCTCCTCCCCTGCCGTCTCAGAAGCGCTTGCTTTCATGGTCTTTGCCGATGCAGCCCAGGAGACTCCGGGGCACATCTCCTTCCAGACTTCTGGATGGCTTGTCCCCACAGAGGCCTCTGGGGGAAGCAGGCAGACCTGGAGCTCGGAATGGCAGCAGCTTAACTCATTTCTTTGCGAGAACATTGGAGCTCTGATCGCCTCTAGCGATACCTGGGATGGTAATTATTCTGTGCCACTTTTGCGTCATTGATTAATGATTCCCAGAACCATGAACACATTTCTCTGCAAACAGCTCCATTTGACATGAGGAGTGGTTTATTTAATGTATGTTAACTGTGGGCTTGTGTCAGCCACTGCGTGGTTGGGGACGGTCCCTTGTTCCCCCTCCACAGAGCTGCTCACAGAAGTGAAGTGAGTCTCCACTTAAAAAAATGTGCTTCCAGACCCAGTCCAGAGTTAGAACTCACATGGGAGTTGTTTTTACTGTTGCTGTTCTTTTTAATTACATGAAAAACTAAACATTTATTTTTTTTTTCATACAAACTCAATGTAAAATATTAGTTTGACCTTGTTAGAAATGAAACCAGCTTACAGGGAGATCATTTTGCTCTGAACAGCAGGGAGCGGCATCAGGCCCTTCCTAGGTATTTTGAGCTGACGTCATTTGTAGAAGGCAAAGAACTGTGTTAACCTCTGCACGTAGTAACTTCCCCCCTGGGTCAGTCGCCACGAGTAACTTTCTAGAATGCAGAGCTGCACATGTCATCCCTACTGAACACCTTCTGAGACTCTCTTTGGCATACTTTGTGCACAGGGCCACTCTGAGCTGGCCCTGTGCTTCCCTGGACTTGCTTCCCTTGCCCTTACATGAGTGGGCGAGTGTGTGCGCACACACACACCTGCCTTTTTACTCTAATTATACAGAACGACTTACAATCTCTAAACATGTCCAACTGGCTCAAGACTTTGTACCTTGCCAAGCTTCTCCTCTGTTTTCATCATCTCAACACCCAACCTCAGCCTTGGGGTCACGTCCTTGGGACCCACTTCTCTGATGTCACCTGCCCCCCCCCCTCCCCGGATGCTGTCTGGGCCAGGCACTCTCCTCTGTGCCCTGAGAATGCTTGTATCTCCCCCCAGCCCCGTGCTGTACCAGGACAGTTGGTATTCTTCTCTCTTTCCTGTTAGACCACGTGCACCACAAGATGTGTGTTCCCTCCCTTTATGTGTGTGTGGAGGCACAGGCCAAACATTCAATATGTATCTATTAAATGAAAGCATGAGCAGATGGGTGAGTTATAGCGATGTGCCTGCCTGTGATGGGACCTCTACTTTCAGAGCCTCGCTGGTGTCCACGGATTGGTTTCTAAGTATGGTTTTCAGATTGTCTGCGTCAGAATCATCTGGGCTGCCTATTAAAATGCAAATTCCAGGGCCCATTCAGCACTTGCTGAATCAGAACAACTGGGAATGTAACCTGGGAAGATGAACTTTAACAAGCTGCCTGGGTGATTCTCATACATACTAACTTTTCAAATAAATGCTGAGATCCACAAGTCTGGGTTTTACGATATACGGAGCTGCCCTGGCTAGAAACATGCTTCAACTTCAGTCACTGAGTGCAGATTCTAAATGCAGCTAATGCTACACACTGCGCCTTGAACAGTTCAGGACTTGTAATCCTTTTCACATTATACTGGTGCAGTTTCAATCCTTTTCCGTTTGGTCTCCCCTGAGCCAGCAGAGAAAGGGTGGAGGCTTGCCTGTTGGCAGGCTTGCTGTGCAAGTGGCACACGCAGGCAGGCAGGGGGCATCCCTGCTCCTTGTCTCCACCTGAAAATACGAGCTGCCATCAGGAGATCCAAGTGTTATATTACTTCTCAGATCTGCCAAACTGACATATAAAAATAATATCTCCTTATTGTTTTAATATACATTTCTTTGCTTACTAGTGTGACTGAATGCTCCATCTAAAAGTGATCAATAGAGAAAAAGTAGATGCCCGAATTCATAGGTAGCCAGCACAAATGGAATTGAAATAGTCTCTCTCCTTTTTGATACTTAACTTTTTCTCAGCAATCTGTACTGTTTTTTGAGATAAGAGAATACTTATTCCATACACCACTGTAACAGAATGTATTGATAACAAGGTCTAGGTGAGCAGACGTGTGGAAAGGGAAGCGTGACACATGTGAGCACGGTTGAAGCTTTCTTTGCAGTAGATTTTTTGCACAAGTATAAGAGAATGTACACGTTAGCGCTCTTACTGGGTACTTCACATGAGCTCTGAATCTCACTTCTTCTACCTATAAAATTAGAGCATTGTACTCAATTGCAGACTAGTAATGCTGGAAAAAATCTTCAGGGAGCCTCCAGTCGGCCTCCCCTTTTGCACACTGAGGGCTGCCTCTAGGAGAATGTGCTGGCGTGGGCTTCCGTAGAATGTCCCAGCCAACTGTTGTCCCTCTAACTTGAGCTCTGGCAGTTTGGGATTTCCAGACAACCTGTTCCTTATCATACGCAGAACCAGGTGTGGCCATGTACTTGGTTATTCACCCATCAGGAATGATAATATATCATCTAGCTGATCCTAAAAAATTCTGCTTATCAAGCTGAAGTTCCAGTCTTTTTAAAGTCATAGAATCATGGCAGGAGGGAATTCCTAATCATGATTAAACTTGGGGGTGGAGCCCTCTCAGGACTAATTTAAATGGAAGAGCAGGGAAGAGTTCACTTGGATTCATTTTCCAGTTTTTAGAATGCCGCTCTTTCCTAGCAGAGTCCATTTTTAAGCTATAAACCCAGCTCTCACCAGACGTTTTTCTTGTGGTTTTGTTTATTCTGGTTGTTACTTATTTCTCCCCAAGGGAAAACATCAGGAGATCATGGAAGCATGCTGCAGCCCCTGCTCTTGGCACAGAGTTTGGGTGAGGGGGCGGCATCGTGGGGAGGGAAGAGGTTTGGGAGGTACATAGGCCTGGACTGCGCTTGGGCCCCGCTTGTGAGCATGTGAATGTGAGGATGAAGCATCCTCCGTACAAAGGCATAAGAAAAACGTTTCAATGGCTCGGCATAGGGGACATAAACACCCTGCAGCAGTGCTGCTGGGAGTGTAAGTTAGCGTCACCTTGCAGGAGGGCAGGCTGGCACTAGATCACAATTTAAAATGTCCACATCCTTGACCTGCAGTTCTGCTTCTAGGAATTCAACCTAAAGATTTACTCATGTGTCCCAAGTGACATGTGTATAAGGCTGGTCACTGTAGCATCACTTGTGATGTCAAAACATTTGAAAACAACCTGAGTCAATAGGGGGTCGGTCTAATAAGTTGTGGTACATCCATGCAAGGGAATGGTCTGCACTGTTTAATAAAAGTGAGACAACTCTATAAGAAGTGATTTGGAAGGGTCTGCTAGACGGCCTATTCAGGGAGAAAACTAGATACAGACCAGTAACTATACGAATATGCGGTTTGTGTAAAAAAAGAGAATATGTACAAAACATGCTGTGTATTCACCGAATCTCTTCAGTATAACATACCGCAGGAGAAGCAAAACTTTCCCTCTACCCTCTTAGAGTCTCCAGCTAGGCCTGAGAATTCAGTGGACAGAAGACAGATTGACAGGAGAAATGTGTACAGATTTTATTTTTGCATGTACACGGGAGGCTTCACAGGAAAATGAAGACATCTAAGGCCCCCAGGATCTGAGCACACCTACTTTGCAGCTTCAGCAGCCACGCTGACCTCTCTTCTGCTCCCCAAACCTGCCCTTCCTGCCTCTAGGCTCTGAGCTGGATGTTCCCGTTCCCTGAAATTTCTTCTCCCAGCTTCTGCATGACTGCCCATTTCCATCCTTCAAGTCTCAGGGTCTGTCTAAAATAGTGTCCCCCTCCAAGTTTCTCTCTGCCTTATTATCATCAACCTGTTTTTTTTTCTCTCAACACATATCACAGTCTGTGATAGTTTATTAGTTGATGTGTCTTCCCCCACTGGATTTTAAGTCCCACGGTTGTAGGGTTCTTGTTTATCTTGTTTGTTCCTGACTGACTAATCCTGTTTGATGCAGCGGTGTGAGAACTGGTATCCAGGGCTGCTTTCCAGGCTTCACCACTGCAGTCCTATCATTGCTCCCAAAGGTGAGCACAGAGCTTAACTTCAGTCCCAGGCTCTGCCACTTACCCATCTTTGATGAGATTCTTATCTCTGGGACCCCTTTTTTTCCATCTCTAAATTAGAGTAGTAAAACTACCTTTGCCCAACTGTAAGGATTATACTGGTTAATATGTGTAAAATGTTTACAATGGTTATAAAAAAAAAAAAGTAGGTAGTAAAAAAAAAAAGTCAGGTCCTCTTTTGGATAACTGGAATTAGCATAGAATTACCCTGAGAAAATGTTGGTCTTGGTCTTACTCTGGTCCATTTGGGCTCCCGACATCTAAAAATTCATGTATTCTCTCACTCGTTCCTTTGGAGATTTTTTCCATGTAAGGACCCACCTAGTCCTTACTTCATGCGGGACTCTGGGTCATAAGACACCCTCTCAGGTCAGGCTCCCCAGAAAGCCCATGTTGAGCCAGAGATGTGCGTGCAGCAAGTTCATTGGGAGCGCGGGTCATTGGACTGGGCCCAGCGAGAAGTGCAGACTCAGCAAGGCCTCAGCTGATCCCACGGGAGCTCAGAGTTGACCTGAGTGGAGGCAAAAGGTCTGGCCCTTCCTTCTCTGACCAGTTGTTGGGTACGGGCGGCCACTGGGATGAGGACATGACCTTTGGCCAGGTACTCTCTTTAGCTGAGGGATTCTGGAAAGCTGCCAACATCTTCAGCTGCTGAGAGAACGTGCTTGAGCCTGAAAGACGAGACCTAGGCGGAGCTCGTGCCACCTCTGCGCACACCTTGGACCAGCCTTGGCCTTGTAGACAGCAGTACCAGTCTTGCCTTGTGGTTCTAGGCAGACCCGGTTCCAGTCCTGGCTCAGCCAGTTTCCAGCTGGCCTCTGGACAAGCTCCTTCGCCTTTGTAACTGAGGGATGCCTTGGACCTTGAAAACTTTCCTCTTTGTTTACGGAGGAATGTTTTGCACAGTTGTAGAGGAGCTTAAAGTGAGAGGGAAAAAAAGGCCAGCGTGCTCAACACAGCAATAAACACTCATCCACATGCCTCGGTGGGGGTGGGGTGGCCTTGGGTAGATGAAATAATGAAACAGGGTGTTGGGTATAGAAATGAAACTTAGACTGTGAAGAGCAGTGCAGCTCTGGGGCAGCGGCTCTGTCATTTACAGGGTGCTACTCTCACCTCCAAGGGCCTGGTGGGCGACCGGCCACTGCCCTCCTGCCCTCCAAAAGGAGATGGGCATGCTTCCTTTGCACGTGGCCTGACTGGCACTCTCTCCCTGCAGGTGACACAGAAGTACTCCCTGGTCATCGTGCAGGGTCACCTGGTCTGCGAAGGGCTCCTGCTCTTTGGCCAGCAGCACTTCTACATCTGCGAGAACTTCACACTCTCTCCCGTGGGTGATGTCTACTGCACCCGCCACTGCTTATCCAAGTGAGTGTCCCTCCCCTCCCAGCAGATTCTGCCCTGAGCCCCAAGCTGCCTTCTCAGCCACCCCCATGCCTATATCTCCCAACTTGTTCTTTCTATGGGCTCAGGTTTGGGCCTGAAACTGAGCCACGAGATAAAACAGAGGAACCTTAAGGCATAGGCATCATGATTGTGGTTCCCCAAAGCTAAAATCTGGAGCGGTTAACAATGCAGCAGCTCCTGGGGCTTTCCTGCTGTGGAATGCACCACAGGACAAAGGGCATAGGTCCTTAGGTTGTTTGGGTAATAGAATCCAGTCCCATCAGCTTAGTCATTCAACAACTTCTTTGATTGTTCATCCTTATGCAAGACATCAGGCCCTGTCCCTTCATGCCCGCAAGGCACGTGAGCGCAATCAGCAGCATAAACAGGTTCTTTTGGAAAGAGTTTGGAACACACTGTCATCAAGGGACAAAATACATGTTATTTGAGGACTCTTCGGGGTTCATGCTTGGAGAGATGGCATGGGGCTTGTGTGGGGAGGGACAGGTAGTTGAGGAAGTAGGCTAAGATCTGGGTCTTGAAGGATGGGTGAGACTTGGGTAGAAATCTGAAGAGTCATTTTTACAGTAACTAATACCAGAGGTCTTTGGCAGGAAATTCCGAGGTTCTTCTTTAGGATCCAATGCAGTTGGTCTACTTGGGTTCATTCGGTTCTTATTGATTAATTCTCTAGTGTTTATAAAGTACTGCCATTCAAAACCAAATTGATTGTGTTTGCACTTTTGCTAAAGGTTCAGTTCTCAAGTTGTATGTTTTCATCACTTTTGGAGAAATTTAGGTGTAGATTTCTTTTCTGGTTAGCTAAGGCTCAAGTAATGACAAAATGACCTCTTAGCCCAGTGGCTCTCAAACTAAACTACATCGAATCACCTGGAAGGCTTGTTAAAACAGACTTCTGGGACCCCTCATCAGCCCAGTTTCTAATGTGGTAGGTCTGAGTTAGGGCTGAAGATTTTTAACAAGTTCTCAGCTAATGTTGATGCTAGTGGTCTGGGACTACACTTTGAGAACCACTCTTTAAGACTATTGACAGAGGAACCAGAGCCTTACCTGCCAATAACTAAGAATTTTAACTCCCAGGTGTCATATCATTTCCAGCCTATGTCAGGAAGCAAGAGTTTAAGGAGCACAGAAGGATAGATGTCAGCCCACCCTCCTTTGATTTAGGTTTGTTTTAAAATGCTTGGCCTTTTTCTCTCTGCTAATTTCCATCTTTTATTCATACCAAACGTTCACCAATTGCAGTGAGTCTTCTGTTCTTTTCCAAGGCAGGAGCATAATTAATACTTGGCACACTCATCCCATCTTATTGCTCATGTTTTATTGATACTGATCAATATGGACAATGGGTCTGCTGACTCGCCTTTCTGAGAGCTGATGAAAGCTTTCTCCTCTACGTATATGCATGGCGTGCCCATGAAATGACTTGCATAAACCATTGCTTCACTTTCCACCTCTGGTTTAAATTGAGTTGGTGTTAGATAAGACCTTATTGATTAGGTAAATTGTGTTTATGAGGTGTATGTAATCATGATCAAATTGACTATATCTGCACTTTCAACAGAAGCCCAGTTGTCAGGTTGGACGTACTCAAGTCTGGAAATGTACTTTTCTAGAATGCAAATAGGAGAGTAGTGAGAATAAATTACCACCTTGGAATATCGTTTGGGAATTGCCATAGGTAATTTTAGTCACCGTACCTCAGAGAAGTGTTTGTTAACCAGACAGTGCTTTCTCTCTGATCCCCTGTCTACTGCCCTAAGAAAATGCTGGCACTCGTGGAGTTGTGGTTCTCAGAGATGGGCCATTAGATCATGTCAGATCAATGGGGATTAAGTCTTATTTTGACCATGGAGACTAAGGAAGATACGTGAATAAGCCAGTTAAACATAAAGCTAAGTCACCTCCGAAGTGTTTCTCTAGAAGACTGCCATCAGTTTGAGTACAGTTGAGCGTTAGACCTTGAAGAGACTCCCCAGCGTGCCATGAAAATATCCCAGACAAAACTCAAGGGCACTGCCAGTCCTCCAGCAGGGGCTGGCTTGTGTACTTTGGGACTTTCCTTAGAAAGTAAGACCCTTTCCAGAAGGTTATATTTTGCTTTCAGTGGGATCTCTTCTTGGCAGAATTGGGTGACTGTACTAACTGGGTTGGCCAAAAAGTTCGTTAGAGTTTTTCCATAACATCCTATGGAAAGCCCGAACGAACTTTTTGGCCAACCCAGTAGCTGTCTAGGGCTCCTGTAACAAAGTATCAAAAACTGGGTGGCTTTAAAAAAAAAATAATTTATCGTCTCACAGTCCTGGAGGCTAAAAGTGTCGGCAGGGTCATGCTCCCTCTACAGCTTTAGGGGAGGATCCTTCCTCGCCTCTTCTAGCTGCTAGTGCTTCCTGGCAATCCTTGGTGGTCCATAGCTTCTATATACATCACTCGGTCACATGGCCATCTTCTCCCCGTGTGTGTCTGTCTCTGTGTCCAAGTTTCCCCTTTATATGAGGAGACTAGTCATACTGGATTAGGGCCTATCTCAATGACGTCCCTTTATTACCTCTGTTATTTACCTATTTCTAAATAAAGTTAAATTCTGAGGTACTGGGGATTAGGAACTTCAACATACATCTTTTAGGGGACACGATTCAACCCGTAACAGTAGCAGCCGAGCTCACAGTGCGTAGCGTTTGATTCATTTGGTGGGAATCCAGACCAGCCAGTTGGCTCCTTGTGACGGGGTGCTTTTAGTCAGATATCTCCTTCACATCAGTCAGCAGTTTTAAGGCATCATCTCTCTGTTTAATTCAACAAATACTTATTGAAAGTCTGTCTTGTACCAGCACGGTGGTAGACTCCACAGATACATAGATCAGTCAGATGTGGGCTGAGTCTGGTAAAGCGTTTGGGATCTAGCAAGTTATTTGGGTATAAGTTCCAGGTATAAATTCCTGACAACAATTGGATACATACAAATGTGGGGCAAATCAAAGTATGTTTTAGTTTGAAAGCCACTTCTATTACCAAAGACCCAGTCAATCCATATCTTGCTTATCATTTAGTTTACTGTGATTTCCCTAGTTAAGAATATTAGAAGTTTTACTATGACCACCCTGGGCAATTTGCATATATCATTATAGGTGTCATGCAAGAGCTGTGAACAGCATCCTTTGAACTGTGGCCACAGCTCCATCTAAAGAAGAACATGGATCAGCGACTCCTTTCTACTCATTGACCTTGGGGCCCTGAACCCTGATTTAATGCACATGTAGAATATAGTGTTGGCAAAGAGACGCAGTCCTAGCTGTGTGACTAATGCTTTGCACGATGGAACTCCAGTCTGGACCCTGCATCAGTGAACTCAATAATGTCATTCACAATTTAGTCTTCCTGAGAAACTGAGTCTGTCTAAGCACTCCTGTGTTATGGATTATTCAGTCCCTACAAGCAGGAGAAGAATGACCATCTTTCCTCCTAACAGCTCCTTCCTAAAAGCATCCTCCAGAGCATTCTTCCTCATGTCACCAGTGTTTCAGATCCTAGGTTGAGAATCAGTCTGCACAGAGTAAACTGGAAGGAGGGAGCTGGTGGGGGAAGCTCTGTAATTGCCAGCCAGCCTGTCTGCCTCAGGGGAGAAAAGGTGCGGCTGCATGAGCTTGGGTTTTAGATTCAGAGGACCTGGTCTGAATCCAGTTCCTTGTGACCTTGGAAAAGTCACCTCTTCTCTTTGGAATGTAGTTTCCTCATTTCTGATATGGGAATCCTAATAACACATGCTCAGTAAGGTTTCATCACGTGGATCAAATTAATCAAGGACAGGGAAGTATTGAGCAGGCTGTAGAGCATGACGGTGGTCAGTCCACTCAGCACACATGCCCAGAGCGCCAGGAAAGATGTGGAGGATGAGAACCATGGGCACAGGTCTGTGCCCCCACGAACTCACTCATAGTCAGCTGCGGAGAGAAACCAACCAAAGGTGCAGCTAAGGTACAGAGAATGTTTGCTGTGCTCCCACAAGAACGGGGCCACAGGACCACAGGCCACAGATCACATCACTGTCACTGTCACAAGTGCCTTTACCTGGAATGCTGTTTGGCCTAAGTCAAGGGTAGGAACCAGAATTACCTCCACGACCTCTCTGGGAGTCAGGGGAGTTTAGGGGAAGCTCAGCTTAGCCCCAGAGGGAAGCATTAATAATGGACAAAGGGCCTCAGCCAGCAGTAGATTTGAATGAAAACATCCAAGCAGAAGCATCCAGAACCATCCAGCCACATTTGTGTTTCAACAGTCCTACAGCAGTGTGGCCAGAACAGGGCCCCTGAGAGCGTGGTTCTGAGCAGGGGCAGGAGTCCGCAAGGGTGCGGTCTGGCCATGTGGGTGCTGAAAAGCCGGCTCAGGCTGTCCCACGCAGGTAGCCTTCCCCTCTACCTGGCAGTAACCATTCTGCAGAGTGTGCAAGTCTGAGCTCTTAGCACTGCAGATGCTGGACCAGCTCTGACCGCAGCCCAGAGAAGTCCTGCGGGCCTGTGTGATGGCCTGATCTCTCTGCATTTCCCCTGGAAGCGTGGCCTGCCCTGGAAGCTGGGCGGTGAGGGCCGCCCCTGGAGCTGGGGTGGGAGGAGGTAAAACATTCCTGCCACCTAGGGCTGGTGCAGGGCCCCTCGGCTGTGCGGTGGGCACACAGTCTCACGGAGGGCCGAGGTGCTTGGAAGGCCCTTCCTTTCTCCAATGCTAAAAGGGTGTTTTGTCAGCGCTTTGTGGTAATGTGCGCCATGCAGAATTGCTGTGTAACTCAGATGAGCAGGAATGGAACCGTCCCTACTGAAATCAGATTTATCTCTCAAGTCCCCATTTGTATTGGCGGTGGAAAGCTTCATCTGGTTGGTTATCTGACGGTATTTCAGTTACTTCCAGTGAAAAAGTTGTTCTTTTTGGGATAAATACTTAGTCAAATTCATGACTCCTCCTTCCCCCCTTCTCCCTTTCTTCCAAGGGGAGTCATTCTGACTTCCGGGAGCGGGCATCCAGCATCCGGCCTGGCCGGCCCATCCTCTGCTCTCTACAATGGCGCTAGTCCCTGGCCCAGGCACAGTGCTCTGGGGTCCACTGCTAACGCTGGGGTCATCGTCTTCCAGCCCATCAGTACTGTCAGCCCTGCCACCTGCCTCTTTGAAGACGCAGAGTTTTCTGCCCCTTTGTCCCATTTTACACTAGGTGCTAGCCCGGCTGACACGGCTGTTCCTCCCAGGGCTCCGCGTTGCTTGACACCATGCTGGACAGGGCTTGTCTTTCTGCCTCGTGTTCCAGGAGCTTGAAATTTCTCCAGACCTAACTACACATCTCTTTCATTCTTCCCCCATAACCCCCCAGCCCATTTCTGACCCCTGTACTCAGAGAGTCTTCTCACACTTACACCCTGTGTCATTATCCGTCCTGGAGGTGGGCCCTTTGTCTTGCTGTCCCTCCCCTGGTGAGGGCAGTGATCCGCCTTCCTCCTCAGGGCACGGCTGACACAGACAGGTGCTCAGACAGGGTTTATCAGGTCAGTGGGGGCTGACACATCCTCCATTGTGTCCCAGAAACTCAGGTGGGCCACTCACGGTGCCTGCAGGGGAACAAGCCTTCCAGACACCCTCTCACTGCGTGTCTTGCTTCCTTTTCAGCATTAGCGATCCATTCATCTTCAACATGTGCAGCAAAGACAGGTCCTCCGACCATTACTCGTGCCAGCGCCACAGCTACGGTGACCTCAGGGAGCTCCGGCAGGCGCGCTTCCTCCTGCAGGTGTGTCCCGGGAGGGGGCCAGAGAGAGGACCATCTCTTCCGGGCACAGGTGGTCCAGGTGCCACTGAGGCCCCATCTGAATGTGAGGGACACACCTCCCTGACCCCCTTCACCTGTGCACAGCCCAGGGCCCTTTGAGACACCTGTGACTCCCTGTGGCCTATGTTGGGCTGGTCCCCTGGCTGGGATGGAGTTCTGCCTTCTGTTTCACTCTCTCCACAGTCCCTGCCATTTGGCCACTGGGTCCTTCTCTCTCTCACCGTGTCATTTAGGATCCAGCCTCTTTGCTTTATTTTCCCCTTGACATGCCCCAGAGCTGCCTTGGAGATTCGGGAATACAGGACAGGGCAGCTCCATTGCCTCGTGGCAGAGCCAGTGACTGAGAGTGGAGTGCCAGTCTGCCCTCTGTTCTGAGCACGTGGACACATTTTGCCTGCCCTTAGTGCCCTTCTCTGAAAGGAGAGTGAACTAGAAAGGGGCGGGTGGAGGAGGCCCTGCCCTGATGATTCTGACCACAGCCAGCATGGGCCCAGTCCTGAGCACAGCCCTGCAGCTTTGGCACAGTCGGGCACCTCTCTGGGCTTCCATTTCCCTCCAGTGAACAGGTGACCATGTCTTGTCTTTTCCACCATTACATATATAGCAGCACTTAGCACATTTTAGGCACATAGCAAGTACTCAAAAAGCCACTTTTTAAAAAAATAATTGTATGTGTACTTACAGGTTATATATAGTAGCAAATAGATATCAGTAAGTGAGTGTCTTTCTCCCCAGTAAAAGGGGATTGTTTCCAGATGGTTGGTTAGCCTGACCGTGGTGGAAACCAGAAGTGGGAGAGCATGTGTGATGGCCAAGTGGGGCTGGGAGAGCTTCATGAGCAAGGCCACCATTTGTCCAGCCCTAGATTCTCCCAGAAGAAAGTCAGAGCCTGGGCACTTAAGGTTGCTGGGATAAGCTGTAGCCTTCATAAATTCTGCTTTCATCATCTCTTTGCACAGTGTTTATATTTCTGTTTGTAGAAGACAAATCTGTGGCTCTTATGTATACCCACAGAGGAGAGGGGTGTTTCATTATCATTACAGAGACTTTCCCTCTGCTCAGGAATCTAATGAACTGGACTTTGAGAACTCACTTCCAGCCAGGCAGGAGCAGGACCTGACTGCTGTTGGATGCAGGACCCCATCTTTGAGTCTGACCCTCTCCCTCCCCGTCTCTCCTTCCATGGCCAGGCCTCACCTCTCCCAGGCCCTCCCTCAAATGCTGGGTATTCTTTGGCTGACCCCATCTGATCCTATATGTGGACTCACTCTATCACTATTCCAAGTCTGTTATTTATAGATAGGAAGGGGAGGGAGGAGGAAAGGAAAAAGAAAGGAAAGCAGGTAGAGTTCATTTAGGCATTAACAAAATACCCTTGAAACAACATTGTTATGTCAATGTGGCCACGTCAAAATGGCTCAGCAAAGTGGTTTGGCAAAGCACCCTGTGCCTTCAAGTCTGTGGGTTGGCGTAAGATGCTGCCCAGATTGGGACTGGCACCCACTCCCCTAGTGTTTCTGGTAAGATGACCCTTTGGTTCAGGAAATGAAACCCTTGACCGGGAAGTAAAAGTGTCTAGAGGTGTTACTGGGCGCTTTCCTCTCTTTGTCCCCTCCTCGCTTGCCCTGGGAGTGGGGCTCTTGTTTCCTGCTTCAGCCAAAGGAGCCCTTAGTTCTCCTGCCCTCCTACTCATTCTGTGGAGACCCCATTTGTCACTGTCACCAAGGTCTTCATATCCCCTGCAGGAGGTTGCAAGGCCTGTGTCAACCTAGATAAAGAGGTAAACTGAGGCAAGCTTAAATTAGCAGAAATTGAGTTAATTCAGGAATAGCAGAGGAATAGCCATTCATGAAACTCAGGCTGTCTGGAGCTACAGGCGAATCCGTTGAGGGTCAGCTGTATCTATGGGCAAGGAGCGCAAGTGGGGGCGTCCAGCCAGAGTCCAAGCTGTAAGTTCACTGGCTTGAGGATGGGGGGGGTTCTTGGTGGATGTTCATTGCTCACGAGGTAAGTCTCGATCTTCTGTAAATCAGGCATTTGTGGGAAATCAGTCTCTCAGTTCTTAAGTTTCGTTTATCTGAGGGCACATGCCTGAGGTTCGCCCTTTCATATCTTTTGGTTCCATTTTAGATTGAAATCCTTTCACACCTGACACAGAGTCCCAAATGACCCACAGCCATGGCTCTGTTGCCCTGGTGAGGGGGTGGGGGGGTGGTTCTCCATTCCAGGAAACTGCAGAGCAGTAAAAGGGGTTCTCTTTACAGGACATTGCCCTGGAGATCTTTTTCCGAAACGGATATTCCAAGTTTCTTGTCTTCCACAACAGTGATCGGAGTAAGGTCTTCAAAAGGTAAGGGTTTGAAAATCCTCCGCTAAGGAGACTAATCATGACCCAATAGGAGAGGAACAGCTCTGTTCTCAGGAGAATTGTTCCCAACCCACAGTGGGCAGGATTTAGGTTAGACACGAGAAAGAACTTACCCACAGAACTGCTGAGTGATGGAAAAAAGTATAGAGAAAACTATAAAAGCTCCTTCCCTAACTCCTGGGAAACTGGCTCTGTTTCATGAGCTGAAGTAGTTTGAGACAGTAATAACTGAAGGGAGAAAAAAATCTGCAGACACGACGTATTTAATGGGCCTTCCAGAATTTTCCGGCTTTATTTTAAAATTTTCCAAGTAATTATTTTGGCTTAATCTTCCTTTTAGATCCCAGTTGCCAGTTTTATTCGTTCTGACTTCATATTTTATTGGAAAGTATTCCTACCAACTGATTTCCCACTTCTGCACGGAACATCTTTTTTCTTAAAGAGAGAAGCATGCTGTTTTAGTTTAACTTCTCTTTATCCAAAGAGATTAGTCAATCTAAGGAGTTTAAGCTAGAGTTTAAATTTTAAATTTATATTATTAAAGTTAGAGATATGTAGATTTGCAGAGAATCTAGAAGAGGCCAAAGGAAAGGCAGGCTCCTAGCCATAAACAGACCACACAGAAGCTGGATTAATAGAGAAGTGGTCACATTTAGCTCCACTTAGGGTTGCAAGTTCTGAGGTGAGATTTGACATCCCTGGCCTGCATGTCCCAGGCCATTTTGTGCTCAGAGGTTCTAGCCTTACCTTCCTGTCGGCCCTGGCCAGTCACTGGCACCAGGACCAGCTGCTGGGTCCCAAGGGCAGGGTCAGAGTGGAGAAAAACAACTCTCGCAGAGAGGCTGTCTGAGCCAGCTCTGGGTGCGGCTCCATTGAATGTGATTCTCCGTTTGAGGTTCTTCGAAGGACTGCTGTTATATCGCCTCCTAAAATGTCTTCAAGTTCCGTTTTAGACCAAACTGAAGAAGTAGACATGCAATGCTGAACCTCAGGTTCATGTTCCCTTGTGATTTCTGTGCATTAAACGACGTTTTTTTCACAGTCGAGCTAGAAGTCTTATACATCCATAACTCAGACAATGAATAGTGCCAACCACACCCCACCCTTGTTCAAAGAGCATGAAAGTAAGATGGGACTTGTCCCTAGAGTACTACAGTGGCTGCTAAAATCAGCAATGGAAATGCCAGTGCTGGCCCAGAGGAGGTCTCTAAAACATGTAATTTTTATTGTAACTATTGTTTTATTGCTATCATTGCTATTATTAAGGCTAGAGCATATAATGGCAGAGGGTGCTGATGGGATGCCTCAGAGGTACACCCTGATCTAGGGGCAAATGGGGCCCACTGGAAGGGCAAGAATAAACCCAACCTCTAGCCTGCCTCTGAAAATGTTCCCATGGTGGTGGAAGAGTCTTGACTCTGCTGATAGAATAATCCTTTCCCTCTTTGTCTAGCTTCTGCTCTTTCCAACCTGGCTTGAAAGGAAAAGGCTTCACGGAGGACCCGCTCAACCTAAGGTAACGTGCAGGCAGGAGGCCAGCCATGCTCTCTGGGCAAGGTGTTGGCCTTGCTTTGACTTTCTTCATTGGCCTGACCCTGCTACTAAGAAGGCATGCAAAGAGCGTGTCAGTCTGCCTTCTGCTTAATTTTTCTCTCTCCCATCCTCGTACAACTCTCATCCTACTCCCCTAGTTCCTTCTGCCAATTAAACCTCTACAACAGACTTGAAGTCCCAAGTGCTCTGAGGCTTGTTCAGACCAAAATGGCAGGAAACCACCTCTGCCTGTGGTGGGTGGGGGGCAGGTTGCCCATAGAGGGGGCAGCCCAGGCCCAGCCTTGGTGTCAGGCCCTCAGGTTGAGGTGTGCGCAGTCCCAGGTCTGTCCTTGCTATTCGAGGCTCTGAAAACTCAGAAGCTAAATAAATAAATGTACAGTGATGTGCAAAGCATATGCTAATTTATGAGTCTGTGATATGGGCATCTTTCCCAGGAAACAAGTTGCTTATGGCCCCTTCCTAAGTGCCCCCCCCACCCCCTTACAAGTACCCAGTTCTCTGGAAGGCCAGTTCCGGATTGGTAGGTGCTTGTATTTCAGTTAGGAAGGGGAATAGGAAGAGGACAGTGGTTGCTATTTTTCTCCAGGAGTATGTGGGGCTAGGGCAGGGAGGAGATATGTTCAAAATATTTATAATGACTATGGAATGGGTGTCATCAGTTTATTTAAAAGGATTTACCCATAGCTTGTTATGTGTAGTGTTCGCTGCTTCACAGAAACAAGCAAAATACTGAAAATCTCCCCATTTATTGAGTTTACATTCTTGTGAGAAAGACAGAAAGCAAAATGAATGAAATATAAAGCATATTAGATAATGATAACAACCAAAGTCCGTCGAGGTAGGGTTTGAAATCTTAGGTTGGTAGGGGAAGACCTCACCCAGAAAGTTAATATTTGAATTAAGACTTGAACAAAGTGGGGAAACAAGTTATTCAGATAACTGAAGAAAGAACATTTCAGGCCAAGGAAAGAGGAGAGCAAGGGCCCCGAGGGGAAGTGTGGTGGGCTTGGCTGGGGCCATAGTGGTTGGGTGCAGTGAGTCAGTGGGAGCAGAGATGAGAGAGGGAGCAGGGTTCATGTAAGCCTTGGGGGCTCATGCTGATGGGGTCGCCTTTTACTCTGAATAAATGGGAAACATTGGAGGGATCTTGTGACCTAACTTATATTTTAAAAGACTTACTCTGGCTTCTGTGTTGAGAATAGAACATAGTAGGTCAAAGGCAGAAGCTAGGATACTGGTTAGGAGGTTTTTGCAGTGATGCAGGTGAGAGATGATGCTGGCTTGGATTGGGGGGGGTGGTGGCAGTAAAGATGGTGTGAAGTGCTCAGATTGTGGACATATTTGTACATGATTGAAGGTACATCTGGTGGGATTTGTTGACAAATCAAGTGTGGGTGGGGAATGTGTGTGTGAGAGAAAGGACTTAAGGATAAGACCAAGCATTTGGGCTTGAGCAACTGGAAGATGAAATGGGGAAGACCACATGAGGAACTACTTTGGTGGTGCAGTGGATATCAGGGGCTCAATTTTGGACATGTTAATTTTGAGATGCCTCTCAGATATCCAGGTGGAGATGTCATGTAGGTCATTGGATATATGTTTCGAAAGTCAAGGGAGAGGTGCTCCAGAGAAATACATATCTAAGCTCATGGGAGAAGAGCTTTGACAAAATGAGGAAGCCGAAGAGCTGGTTCTAGGCTCTGAGACCACCCAAGCAGCCAGGGCGTGAGGTGAGGCTGTGCTGCTGCGGTCAGCCATGGACTTTGGGATCAACCTGATTTGGGCTCATAGTACGTGCTCAATAAATGTAATTCCTTTACTTAGTTTTAGAATCAACTGCTGTGTATTTTGGGCATGTTTATGGAGCAGTTGATTAAATACAGGCGTTTGTGTTCTCAGCTCTTTGAGTTTCTCCCAGCCCTTCTCCTACCAGCCACAATGTGCCTACGTGAGTTTCAGAGGGGAAGGCAGTAGTGGCTCCCAGTCTTAGAAAGGCTTGGCTGGCCATTGCCCCATGCCTGGAATGAACTTGGCCATTTTTTGTTTGGATTACCAAGGACAAAGCCCAATTCATACACCGAGTCTTTCAAAATGCCTGCCTGCACTTTGCACACTCTAGCAAACATGAGCTGCTCTTCTCTGACGGAGTGCATGATCCATCCTGCAGGTTTTCACCTGGCCCAAGATGCTTGGCCTGTGCTACAGGTTTTCATATCTTCAACCCCCAGCTCTTCACGACTGATCTGGCCCCTCTAGAGGCCATCTCCCATGTACAGGAAACCAGAGCTTTTGGATACCAGAGTTTTGCCTAGGATTTCGGTGACAATGGCTGCCTCCATAACTGAATTCCAAGGATGTTCTATGGGCCTGAATCCCAAGTAGAAAATACTTGCAAAGCTGAGGTCAGCCTGGGATCCATAATCCTCCTCTGTCTCCCCATGGTACAAGACTAGACCATTCTGAAGCCAGCGTGGTGGCATAATCGGACATCTGTGAGGTGCAAGGCTCTGCAAGCATATAGGGGCTTCTAATGTAAAGCCAGCTAGATGCCCCTGGGTACGTGTCTGATAGCCAGAAAACTCCACGACGTTAGACATAGGTAGGCTCTGCAGAGACGTGAGAATAGCTGAAGTTACAGGGAAAGGGAAGCTAGTTGAAAATGAATATGTGAAGAAACACACATCTTTATACTTAAAGTTATCTGTACCCTTCCACAAAGGGCTGGAAACAGTTTCAAAACTAAATACAGGGTATAATGATCCTTTAAAAATTCCTCCCAAACTCCTTTAAAGGACAAAAACATAGATGTGATATCAGGTACCTGGAATGATCTAGTCACTGTAATTGTCCTGAAACTAAGAAAAACCACACAACTGTGCTAGGTTACATCATTTTCCAGTGACAGATCACAAGAAACAGACAGTTTGGGGGACTTTTTTGTTCTGGAACATACTTTCTCTTGGCACTGAGTAAATAGGATAGTGGGTAACAAAGAAGGTAATTCCCTTTCTATAAAAAAAGAAAAAGAGCACTATAGAATATAATTTTCTGTATTGATTCTCTGAAAAAATAGAGCCCTAATATTTGGGCTTATTTCTGTACAGACATTTCTTTGGGGCGCTAGCATGATCTGGCTCAGTTCCATTGCTTCCCAGTGATCTCAGTTCCTCTTGAGCCCAGAGTTTAGAAAACTCAGGGAAATACAAGGCCTGGTTGCCTATCTGGCCTTTCCTCTCTCAAATCTCTGTTGCACACCGTACACACCTTTGAATGGGCTAAAGGCATCCTTCCACAGCCGTGGTCCCTGACAAGTTCTGAAATACTTGCTGTGCCGTCAAGACAAGTGTCCCTGGGCTGGAAGAAGCTGTTGGTTGTGAGGCAGTGCTTATACTTGGGGCCTTACTGTATCTGCACGTCTGTAATTTCTGAAATGTTCTCTCAGTTGTGCAGCTAACTTAAATGTAATGGTTAGGATGAAATTCATTTTTTGGCACGAAGTTCTGCAGTTGAGTATGTACTGTCCTTTATAGCTTTCCTTTAAAGAATGAGTTTCCTTTACAGAGTATCTTTGAAAAATAATGAAAAACAAAGAACTTAGAAAAACAACCATAAGAAGCTGTAAATTCCCATAAGAAGATGATTCTTCCACGATAATCAGGGCACCACTGCTAGCAGCCTGGAGGCTAAATTTCAAGGACTCTGCCTCCCCACTTCTGCCTTTTCAGTCCCTACTCTTCCAGAGATCATCACTGATGACCAGTTGGGAGGCTGAGAATCTGTAATGTGCATGGTTACTTTGATAAAGAGAACGTTCAGGTCCATCACTGAATGGGGAAACATGCTCCTTGGGCTTCTTGGTAAAGCACACCTTGGGAGGGCAATTGTAGGGGCTATACAGCTCAGACCCTCGGGTTAGAGCAGAATCACTGGAACCAGAGGTGAACTAAACACCCTGGTGGGATAACCAATGCCCTGGCATTGTGGAGCTTCTCACATGGTTGGCTCAACAAGCAATGGGTAGTGGAGCCCAGTGACCTGCGGTGAGCTCTGCCTCGGTCCTGCTCAGATCTTGTTTTGGCCCCCATTCGTGTTGTTTCTTGTCTTACTTGTTCATGTCTCCTCTTAGCTCTATCCTTAGCCGTGACCTCAGACCTGTTTCTAGGCAGAAGCCTAACTTAAGCCCTGATCTCTGCACCAAGCCTGGCGCCTTTGTCCACCCATTCAAGGTGCTTCCATAGGGCAGTGGGCAGGTGCGTTAAAGTCCAGAACTGTGAAAGGAGCAACTTGCTGGCTCACAGTCCCCCCACCCCACTTTCTACTTGTACCCAGCCACCACCAGAAAACCTGGGACATGGGTTGAGAAGCCATGCATTGTCTTTTTATTATTTTAACATCTTTCTCAGGAATCTTCAAGGGTAAGATCAACATGGATAATTTTAAGTTAGGCCAGTGATCTGAAGTTAAGGTGCTCTTTCTCCTGAAATGCCTTAACTCTTCAGAATGATTGAGGAACTTTAAGCTTGCCATAGTTACTCATAAATTAGCACTTGGCAGATACAGAAAGATCTGTTTATTACTGCATATAGTCTGTAAGATTTTTTTTTTAATTTTAAAATAACTATAGATGCACAGGAAATTGCAAAAATAATAGAGAGGCCCCATGCAGCCTTCACTTAAATTCCACCAATGGTTACATCTTATGTAACTATAGTACAGTTTCAAAACCAGGAAATTGACATTGGTATGATATGTATGCATAGTTCTTTGTCCTTTTTATCATATGTGTAGATTCTTGAAACCACCACCACTATCAACATACGCAATTACTTTTATCACAGCAAAGATATCTCTTATGCTACCACTTCCTGGTTATGCCCACCCTCTAACACAGCTCATCATCCTTAACCCATGGCAACCACTGATCTGTTTTTCATCTCTACCATTTCATCGTTTAGAGAATTTTCTATAAATGGAATCGTAGAGTCTGTGACCTTTGGAGATAGGCCTTTGTTTTTACTCAGAATAATGCCCTTGAGATCCATCCAAGTTGTTGTGTATATCATATGCTCCTTTTTATTGCTGAATAGTATTCCATGATATGGATATATCAGAATTGGTTTAACCACTTGCCTCTTGAGGGAAATTTGCTTGTTTCTAGTTTGGGTCTATTACAAGTAAAGAAGACAATCCACATTTAATGTAATTTTCAAGATGTTAGGACATAAGTCTGCCATTTCATTTCTCATTTCCTGTTTTTTCCTCTGTTGTTCGTTTCTGTCTCTTTTTCCTGCCTACCTTTGCATTACTGAAAGATTTGTTAAAATTCTACTTTGATTTGTCTATAGTATTTTGGGGTTTTTTGGTATAAATTCTTTGTATAGATTTTAGTTGCTTGAGGTATTGCATTTTACATACATAACTTATAAGAGGCAACTGGTGTTGGGATTTCACCAGTTCAAGTGAAGTGTAGAGACCATAAGTCTTTTAAGTCTTAAAGTCTTCTTTTCAATTTTTAACCGTCTATAATTTATGTCTATCATTTTCTTAAACATTTCCTCTATATAAATTTAAAAAACACACACAAAATATTTCCCAAAGTCATTTTCACACACAGATAGTCTAAAGCAAGAGAGGCAAAATGAATTTAAGAAGCTAGTCAGTGGTTTGGCCGGCACTGGAGAGCCTGGCTTCCAGAACGTTTCCCTTGCCACTCTCTTCTCCTAACTGAGGGCTTTTCTTCTTCAGAGCTGATTAGCCTTCAAGTTTTTGTCATAAGCTACTCTAGGGAGATGTTGAGCGTATCCTAGGGATGAAGAGGCCAAGGCAATTACTCCAGGTCATGGAGGCAAAACACAGCAAGAGCAGAGGTTGCACGGGGGTCACCTAGGTCATGCCTGGCTTTCAGAGAGGGTGGTGACTGGGTTATAACGTGTGATAGGGGTTTTGTTCTATTTGAATAAAGAGAAAACCCTGTGACTTTCCTGTCAAGTATTTTGGGGCCTAATATACTCTCCAGAAAGTAAAGATGACTGCAGTATTTTAGGGCATGAGGGAACATTAACATTAAACCCTTCCTTGACAGAAAAAGAAATAAAATATAGAAGATGTTTCCTAACTGAGTTCTATCTCCCATCTTCAATTCATCTTACTGCCCGGATTTTCTGATGAACCAGGGGTCTAAGGTGAAAGTATCCTGGGGCAAGTCAAAGCCCCCTGCTTGTTTATTCCTCAATCCTGGTGCAGTTCAATGCACTTAAAACCCCTTCCTAAGACACGGCTATAAGAATAAAAGCAGCATAAAGCACCTGGAGATCAAGGATGGCAAAAAATGTCATCTTGCATTCCAGCCACTCAGTTGGAGGTAAATCCAGGAGAGGGGCTGGAGAGAGATTTTGGAAACCAAGCACAGTGGAGGAAGTTGCTGCAATGGTCAGGAGAGGGGGTAGAGGGGCAAACCTGGGGTCCAGACCAAGACACTTTGTAGGGGCACAGGGAGATCTTTTTCCTTAACTCATTAATTCTGAAGAAAAAGTGTCTCAAGCGGGAGGAATAGAAATGCTCAGTATCTAGATAACTAGCCATCACTTTCTGTTTGGCTCAAATGCCCCTGCCTGGATTCTGTGCTTCTTGGGTCAGAGATGAAGTATATAAAATAGCAGGATGACTACTTAGGGACATGTTCAAGGCCCAACAATCTAGTGGGGTCTCCCGGGCCTAAGGCATGACATCTCATCATGCACTTCACAGACATGTGTCCTCCTCTCATCTGTAGAAGGGCTTCTAAGAAATCATTGAGGACATTAAATGAAGGGAAAAATATAAAGAATGACATTCAGTGCTTACAAGGGTGCAGTGAAATGAGTTCCCTAATATATTACTGGTAGATATATAAATGGGTGTAAACTTTTTATAAGCTACTTACTAACATGTATCAAAAATTATTTAAAAACCACACCCTTTAATACAACATTAAAAAAATCTTAATCATACAGGCCTCATCACAAAATGATTTCTATTAGTGAAAAAGAGGAAACAACTTAAATGTCCAACAATTTGTTATAGTTATGTATAGCCATGTTTGACTATCGTACAGATGTTTTAAATTACGGTTATTAAGACCATGTAACCACAATGGGTTTCAAAGCAGGATAAAAATGATGTGAATGCTATTATTTTAACTATGTATAAAATATACACAGAAAAATAACTGGTAAGGAAATCTGTCAGTATTACAGCTGGCTTACACTGTAGAATTGTGGATACTTTAAGCTGCTATATTTAAAACTATGTTGTGGTATTGTTACTTTTATAATAGAAAACATTTAAGAAAGAGAAAAACTGGAAAGGGAATTTTGAATCTATATCTTCAGAGATTTTAGAAATATGATAGAGTTGTCACAGCTAAGCATTTCAAAGGAAAATAAGCAGTGAGGAGTGAAGAAATGGAGTATGCTGTCTGCTGTGGTTTATAACATGAAAAAGAAATACGTTAGTCATGCTGAACTAATGTATATTTATCTCTCAGGGCTTTTCCACTGACCACTTACAAAACTTGCCACCAACACAGGAAAGCTTTGATTTAAAACAAACAAACAACAACAACAATGAAAAACTTTCCTAAGGTTATCTTCCTTGATTCCTTTCTTTTAGGCAGTATAAAGGTGTGAGTGAGTGGTACAGGGAAGGTTCTCAGCTATTGTGAGTTCTAGAGTGACTGAAGACACTGTTCAAAGTAGTATTTCAGCTTTAAGATGCACCGAGCTCTAGTTCTTAGAGAGAACTGACTTCTACTGAGTACTTACTCTGTGAGCTATCTGCTTGAGACGCATGACAACGCTTGGAGTTGGGCTGGTATTACTCCCACTTTACAGATGAAAGGACCAAAGCTAAGTAAAATGTCCAGGGAGATGGCAAGTAAGAAGCAGAGCTGCTCTGGGCTCAGATCTGTCCAACTGCAGAGCCTTTGGCTTTTTCTCTATGCCAGGCTGGCCCTGCACACCACTAGGCTCTGATCTCCTAACTTCCTCAAACAATGGCATTATAAAGAACAAAGTCTTCTTTCAACTTGTCTTCCCTACAGGTTGCAAAGGGCAAGACAAGCTTTCCCCCATTGGACACAGTCCCTGCACCTAGCACAGTGCCTAGTAAGGTGTTTATCTATTGACTACACCAACCCCTATCTGCACCCATTCTTTCCTTATTCCACAAAGGTCTGGAAAAGCATTGGACATAATAAGATGGGAGTGAACCTCATTCATTCACAGCCAGTCAAGGGCTTGCAGGTTTAGTCTAGAAAGCTCCTAGAGCAAACTATGCAAGTGCAGAAAAGAGAAAGGGATAGGACTGCTTAGAGCCCAAGATGTTAATGCCAATACTTAATGATAATATCTGCCCATCTCTGTGGTCCAGTTTTGTCCCCTTGCCAAGACTATATGTCCATCTGCCGCCTACCAGCCCATGCTTAGAGATGCCTGACTTTTGAAGCCTGGCCCAAAACATTCCAATAGAACAGGCTCCACACTGGGGAGCTGGTAGTTGGTCCAGAAATGTGTGATAATGAGACTAAGAGTGTGCTGGCGGTGTCAGCTGCCCAGGCCACGGGCTGTAGGCAGGAGAGTTCTGGGGCAGAAGTGAGACAGATATCCCTTTCCTGACTCATTGTGCTTGTATGTGCGGGTGTGTGCACGCAGAGAAGACAGAAGTGTACGGCATGGCAAAGAACTAAAAGCCCTTCGGTCAACAAAATCACAAGCCAAGGAGGTAGGGAAAGGGATTTTATGGGCTTGGCTGGAGGAGCTAATCGCAGTAACGGAAGAATCCCTCAGTTTTGTGAGGATGTAGCCCATTGTCATCTCGCCTCCCTCCCTTTTCCCTTCCTGCCTTAGGGTCAGGGTCCCAGGTCACCTCCACTCTTCCTGGGATTCCTTGGCCGTGGAGTTGGGTGAGACCAAACTGGAAAAGATGGCCCTTCTCGGTTCCACCGTGGCCATGCTTTTGATTTTGTTCAGCTTGTCCTGGGCCTGTTGGCATTTTCTCAGGCAAGGCCCACATAGATCCTTCTCCTCCACCAGATATAGGTTGTCCGGCCTCTTGATGGAATCTACGAACGTATCTGACTCCTCTGCTTTGGGAAAGGGGTTTCGCTTTGTGTTGAGCTTTTTCAGCTTGGGGAGCTTGGAGATGCTGTTGGGGATGGTGCTCAGCAGGTTGTCATGGAGCCCCACCTCCTGGAGCTCCTTCAGAGCGCCTAGCGTGGTGGGCACGCGGTCCAGGTGGTTCAGACCGAAATTCACAGAGCGGATATTCTTGAGCTGATTGAGCTCCACAGGCAGCCCATCGGTGGTCAGCCTGTTGTTGCTGACATTGAGGTAGATCAGAGAGGTCATCTGGCCGATGGACTTAGGGAGCTTGTCGATGTAGTTGCTATGCAAGTCCAGCCACCGCAGGTTCTGGAACTTGGAGATTGAGTCTGGAATCTTCCTGATCATATTCCGGCTAAGGTTGAGCTCATCTACATCACTGAGTCGCAGAATACACTTGGGAAAGGTGGTAATTCCCATCTTGCTCAAGTCAAGGCGTTTCTTCCCATCAAATGTGATCTTGATACAATTCTTGGCCACGCTGAGGGTGATCTTTTTACCCTTGGGGCGTTTCCCACCCTTGGCCATGTTCTTTTAGTAAGGAGGTATGTTTGAAGTATGTTGTTCTGATTGGTGATCAGTTAGAGAAAAAAGTCACGTGAAACTGCTAGAAGATAGACTCTGGTAAGAAGAGAAAAGATATCCAGTTAGGAGATGACATAAGGGTACTGGACTCCCCCCACATCATAATGCTTCACTTTCTAATGGTTTGAAAGGAGAGAAAGAGGGGAGTGGAGAGGAATTAGGTCATCAGCAGAAATAGCCTAGCCGAAGATCTTCAGCAGTTGAATGCCCTCTTCAGACCTCAGTGCTCCCAGATGTAAAATGGGAGGTTCAGGGTTGGCCTGAAGGATGCTCAACACCCCTCTGGCTGTGCCATTCCCCGACTTGGGAATCTCTCCATTGTCTTGGGCTTTCACATATTCCCCCTCCTGGGTGTGTGTGGGGAGGGTCGGGAGATAATGTCTTGGATATCTGCCATTTCCCAGACCCTCACTTAAATCTAGTCTTTTCTTAGAGTTATCCCACAAGTTCCTGGGGTGGGACTGCTGAGTTCTCAGAAGGAACATAGCCTGGATATAAGGGAGTAAAGGTGGGAGTTAAGAATGACTTGTGTATTACATCCCTCCTCACCTTCTGGACCCAGAGGAACTAGTCAGGCCTTGGCTACTATAACTGCAGTGCAAATAAATGCAGCACAGAGAAGTCTTTGCTTAGCCCCCAGGCAGGAAAATGTGCCTACACCATGCCCGTGAGCACGGAAGAGGGGCCAGGGTGGAGCCTGGCAGAATTGAAGAGAATGCTGCCTTCTCCCGCCTCCTACCCACCTTGTCTTCCTCCCCTCACACTCTTCACACTGAGATCCAACTGTAGACACCTCTGCACCGATAAGTGTGATAACAGATTTCTGCCATCGGAGAAGTAGAACGTACAGAGTGACGGGTAATTTCTGGCCTCACAGTGCTTGCTTAGAAGTCCAGTTCTACCATAAATAATGTGCTTAAATTTTCAGTGCCTCGATTTCCTTATTTGTGAAAACAGCTCCCATTTAGGACTCTAAGGGAGTGTAAATTATCTAAACTATAAAGCGCTTACAGCAGCGTCTGGCACACAGTAAAAGCTTGATCATGTTAACTATTAAGCATTACTATCAGGAACCTGGCACATACTGATTTTAATCTTCAACAATCCAGCAAGATCCACAGGCTTATCCCCACTATAAAGAGAAGAAGACCGAGGCTCAGGAGGAGGAAGGTCTACAGTCAAGAGGAGGACGCAACCGGCCTGCCTGTTCTAGAGGCTCTTTTCTTTTCTACAGCTTGGTGTCTCTTGCTCGCTGAGATGCTATTTTGGACCAAGCTCCCACTCTGGACAGAAGCGTGCTGTCAGGAGATAAATGCTCGCACCGCTTCCTCCATCTCCAGTAGGGATGGGTGGGAGAGGTGCTCTGCGCTTTCTCTACTTCATCATCCAGGCCCTTTATCAGGAACCATGTTTGTGTAACACATGGAGCACCAGCAATCAGGCTGTGTGAGCCTATATCACATGTTTTCCTTGTACAGTAATCCTCAGTGCCAAAGGCAAGTAGGTAGAAATGCCTCCCACGTGCTTATTATAAATCCTGCTCTTGCCACTCCTGGCTGAAGGTTTGAGGATTCCACCCTATGCAAGTCCTACTGGATCAGAGCCTCCTGAGATGGATGGAGCCCTCCACAATAGCCCGATGAGAGTATTCTCAGCTCTCAGCCGCATTGATGTTCCTTGGAGCGGACCTTGTAAGCTGAACCTATTCTTTAGAAACAGTGAACTGACCACATTCAGGCATGATTGGCTGGTTACCAAAGACAGTACTGTGTTCACCAGTATTGAAATATCTGTATTACACAGCTGTGTGGAACCAGATGGGGCAAAGCAGTTTAAAAATGAAAGCTGGGGTTCCAGTCACAGTTAAGATGGAGTAAGTGCGCTCTGCCCGTCTCACCCACTGAATGCAGCAAAAGGCCCAGGGACTCTGAAGATAAGTGGTATGAGGCAGATTGGAGAAGTAACTCAAAGTAAGACCAACTTTGCACCAGTGATGACAGATTTCCAACAAAAACCTCCCTCATTGGCCAAGGACAGGGAGACGGGGCCTTTTAGGGTCAGGGTGAGGGAGATCCCGTTTCTTTCTATTCATCTTTTCCATTCTCTTCTGCCTCAGCCCCAGGCAATCCTGTATCATTCGAGTCAGGCATGCAGGCACTTAAAACTCTAAACGGGGAGAACCATTGTCTTTGACCAAACTGTTGTCCCAGGTGTTTGGAAGTTTGCTTTTTTCCTCTCTGTCCCACTGCTCCTTGGCCCTGGAGAGAGAAACCGTGACAGGAAGTACACAACAGGTTTAGAAAACAAGTTCCCTGGATTTCTAGCCAGAAGACCAAGGAGGGGAGGGCAACTCCTGGGAACCACAAAGTGTTGGGGAGATTGCAAAGAGGAGAGAGTTTAATAAAGTTGTATATGAACTCCAGGATACACCCTGAGCTGCCCACGAATAGACCAAACCCTGAACAGGGTCTTGAGTACCTACTCCCAAACCCTGAACCCAAAGGCTTTGTGAATTGAGCACTGTGCAGGTTTCAGACTGGCGCCTGGATAGCAACACGAAGGGCTGATTCGAATAGTACTGTAAATTCTTTGCAAACTGAATGGACATTATAAACGTAGTCTACAGAATCTACAGAAGGTTTGCCAGAACTTGTAGCCTGTGACTACCTGCTCAAAATATACGTGTATATATCAATATAGATATAAAGATACATCCTAGAAGAAGAAGAAGAGGATAAAGGCTTGTGGTGCAGAAAAATATTTGAAGGAAAAATGGGTAAAAACTTCCAAAAGTTGGTGAGAGACATAAAAACTACAGATTCAAGAAGCTCAGTGAACTGCAAACAGGATAAATAAACTCAAAGATATCCACGTTCAGACGTTATCAAACTGCTCATAATTAAAGCAAAAATTAAAGAAAAAAACAACACGTAGCCTACAGGGGAACAGCATACAAATTATTACAGGTTTCTCACTAGAAACTGTGAAGGCCAGAGGTACTGGAAAAATATTTTTAAAATAATGCTGAAAAAAAAGAACTGTCTGCCAGACAGTAAATAAAAACATCCTTTATGAATGAAGGCAAAATAGACATTCTTAGATAAATGAAAAATAAAAAGATTTGCCACTAGTTGAGCTGCTATCAAAGAAATGATGAAAGAAGTCTTTAGATGAAAGGGAAACAATACTAGAGGGAAGCTTGGACCTTGAGAATAAGGGAAGAGCAATGGAAATGTAAATATGTGGTAGATATAATAGGCTGTTTTTCTCCTCTTACAATCTTTAAAATACGAACGATGGTTGAAAGCAAAAATTATAACTGTCAATGTACGTAGATGGAATACATATGACAACTACAACATAATGGGGGAAGTTAATGACACCTGTAAGGTAGGTAAGATTTTTACATTGCTTTGGAAGTGGTAAAATGTTAATTCTAAGCAGGCTGTAGAAAGATAAGTATGTATATTTTAGTCTCCAGAGCAATCGGAATGGATAGTTTTCAGAATGGATTATAAAAGAAAAAGAGCCAATTATATGCCGTCTATAAGAAAAACACTTTAAATAAACAAAAGTAAGTTAAACTAAAAGAATAAAATACTTGTATATTTCACGTAAGTAAAAAAAAAAAAAGTGCAGGATTTCTGTGATGAAAATTGCAAAACACTGATGAAACAAAGCAAAGAAGATCTAAACAAATGGAGAAACATACCATTCATGAGCTGAAAAACTTAATGTAGTTAAGGTGTAAACTCATCCCAAATTGGTCTAAAGATCAATGTGATTCCAATGAAGATTCCAGCAGGATTATTTGTATGTATGAATAAACAGATTCTAAAATTTATATTGAAAGGAAAAGGAGCTAGAAATTCAGAACAATTTTGAAAAAGAAACAAAGTTGGAGGATTCATGCTTCCTGATTTTAAAACTTCCCATGTAATTACAAAATGTGGTATTGATGAAGGGATAGTATATTGATCAGTGGAATAGAAAACAGAGTCCAGAACTAGATCCATATAAATATGTTCAAAATGGTCAATTGTTTTTTGACAAAAGTTCAAGAGAAATTCAATGGAGAAACAACAGACTTTTCAACAAATTGTGTTGAAACAATTGATTATCCAATATGCAAAAAAATTGAATCTCGAACTAATGAAATTAACTCTAACTCAAAATGGATCATAGGTATGTAAAATATAAAACCATAAAACTTTTAAAAGAAAACGAAGGAGAAGGTTTTCATGACCTTGAATTTGGCAAAAGTACAACCCGTAAGAGAAAATATTGGCAAATTGAACTTCAACAAAATTTGAAATTTTTGCTCTGTAAAACAAACAAAAATTCATATCCAACAAAGGACTAGTATCCAGAATCTATAAAGAGCTCAAGGTCAACAGTAAGAAAGAAGACAATACAATAAAAAAAAATGCCCAAGGGATTTGATGAGACATATCACCATAGAAGTTATATGAGTGGCCAGTAAGCCCACAAAACCACAAAGCATTGCTCAGTTATCATTAGTCGCTAGGGAAATGCAAATGGAGATCACAGGTACCACTGCACAGTTACTAAAATGCCTAAAACAAAACAAAACAAAACATAAAAACCAATAATACAAAGATTTGGCAAGGGTGTGGAGCAACTAGAATGCTCATATATTGTTACCGGGGGTTCAAAATGGTACAATCGCTGTGAAAAAGTTTGGCAATTTCTGATAAAATTAACTGTATACTTATCATATGACCCAGCATTCCCCCAACTAGGTATTTACCCTCCAAAAAACTAAAACCTCATGTTCACACAAAAACTTGTGTTTATAGCTGCTCTCTTCATAATTGCCAAAAACAGAAATAAAAAACCTGAAGGTCTCTCAGTGGATGGATAAGAAATTGTGGCTTATCCTTACAATGGATACTATTAAACATAAAGAGAACAAATCTATTGATACATGCAACAGCTTGGATGACTCTCGGAAGCATCTTGCTGAGTAAAAGAAGACAGTCTTAAAAGTCTGCATCATGAATGATTCCGTTTATACAACATTCTGGAAAAGTCCCAACCATAGGTACAGAAACTAGATCAGTGGTTGCCAGGGAATAGGGATGGGGAAGGTTTGACAACAACAGAGCAGCACAAGTGAGTTTTCTGGGGTGTTGGAACTGCCTGTACCTTGACTGTGGTGGTGGTTACGTGAAGCTGTACACGTTAGAGCTCAGAGAACTGTATACAAAAGAAGCAACTTTGCTGTAGGTAAATTTAAATTTTTTAAAAAACTTAAAAATATTTGGGACTCCATAGTCTAGTTCTGTCGTTCTCAGCCTGGCTTGGAAGTCTGTGACGTTTTCATGCCCCCACTCAGGCTTGTTCTGCCCTGTGAAGGGCATCCACACGTGTGTCATGTGGGCGCTGCTGGGTATGTATGCGTGTCTACACATGCACACTGCGGGGAACAGCTATACACAAGGTGACATATCAGAAAAACTGTCCTACCGCACTTGAGTTAGAACCTTAATTAAAAAAAATATGGACTGAGATCAGGGGAGCCTGAGTTCTGATCATGTTTATCAATGATTTCTCATGGTAAGGTTGCCAGACTTAGCCAATAAAATTGCAAGATGCCCAGTTAAATTTGAGCTTCAGATAAACAGTGGATAGTTTTGAGTATACGTATATCCCAAACATTGCATAGTTCTGTATTTTATTTGACAACTCTATCCCATGGATCTGAAAAAGTAGGAAAGTTTCCTTTGTCCATGATCCTTGTTAGTTCTTTGGGACTAATTTAAGCCAACTCCGTGTGCTTATTCCTGCATTCATTCATTCATTTGTACACTCAATTCAGTAAGTATATCGAGAGCCTACTAGGTACCAAAACTATGTGTTATTTATACAGGTGAACAGTAAGTGGGGCCAGTCTCTAAGCTCAAAGAGCTAAAATCTAGGTTGTTACTGATTCTGGCCACCAAATTCCGAGTCCCAAAAAGCCTAGGCTGTCTTTTGTATTTCTTGTATTTGAGATAAAGTTCAGCTGAGGGAGGACAAACACATCAAGTATGGGCAGAAGGGCCTAGATGGGAAGGATGCTTCCAGTAGACTGGAGATCCAGCTAGGTGAGCCCAGCTGTGCCTGGTCCCCCACAGCCCTCCCATGGTAAGAAGCCCTCCTTTCTCTGATGACTGATGGGGAGGAAGCAGCATGGGGCTGTCCACAGGGACTTCTCCATTAAGGAGCTTCTCCCCACCAGGTCCTTTGGCTCAGAGCCTGCTCATTCATTCATCACCTGCAGGCAAAGTAGGGGCTGGCCGGGATAAGCAGCTGACCTCCTCCTCAGTGCATCTGGGCCCCCAGACAGCCCCCACCCTCTTCATGCTTCTCCTCAGGGCCGCTCTACCTGGCTGGGACCCTTGCTTTTGGTTGTGGAGGGCAGGGTGTGTTGCTCAGGGTCCATTCTGACCCCTCTAAGCTGTGAGAACCACTAGAAGCAGACCGGTGCCGGGAGCCCCCAAAGCCCAGGGACACCCCTTTTCTTATACAACTCTGAATGGTCAGCATCCTGCCCAGGTCTGCCCACTGGGTAGGAGAGTAAGTATTGGCAAAAGAAGTGTGAAACTGATGATCTTTCAATACAACTAAATCTGATTAGATGAACTGTTATTATCAATTCATAGCGTCCTCAAATATCAGCGTGGGATCAGTCCACACCAGGGAAGCTGGCAACTATAGAGAGAAAGAAATGTCAATAGATAATCAGATAGATGGATAGGTAGATAAATGAACAGACAGGTGGATGAACAGACAGATAGATGGGTAGTCAAATAATAGATTGCATTTCACATGAACAGCTTGGAAACCCAAATATGAGAAGTTTCTAAACGTACTTTTTGTCTTGTACAATTGGTTTTTATACTTTAGGAAAATTGGACCAGTTGGTTTGACTTTAATTTCTAATTAATTTTTCTATCTAGTCATTGTGAATCAAACAGCATGTTGGGACACCCCATGGATATCTAAATTAAAAATGTAATGGCAACTTATATTTTAATGCCATCAGAATATTTGCAAGCATTTTCACATCTTGCTAACACAATCTCACAATAATTACTTCACCCTTTTCACCGATGCATTGAGACCAGGATAGACATATTGTACAACTGAAACCCCCAAAGTTACCGTCAATATTTGGGACTAACTTCATAACAAGCTTTCTGCCATGTGGATGAGAAATGTCTTTTGCTTGTGGGACATCTCTTAAGGGGAAGTAATGCAAACTTCCCTCAGTGAAGTCACTCATTCAAACGTCATTATTCTTTCTCCCAACTCTCATAAGACCCATTCACTAGATATGTAAGGGGAGAGCCTCGCCTCTGCTGTGACTTCCCATGAGCCTTCAGATCACTCCCTGTGCCCTCCACCCCTTCCCAGAATGAGCTGTTCGTTCATGTGAAAAGCCCTGTGGCAGGTGGAGACGTGAGTGGTCACTGCGGGGCTCTCTGTTGAGTGGGTGTGTCTAGAAGCTCTGCCAGACCTCTAAAACAGGCACGAATGTTCAACTGAGGCATCGTCTGCACTGGAGGAAAGAATTACTGTTTGTCCAGCACCCACTCTGGGCCAGGAACTGTGTGCTCTACTACTTGCTTTACAATTTTGTCTGCTTTTTGGAGTATAGACTCACTGGAGGTATAACCATTAAGTGGTTTTATTTTTTCCACCTCTGCCCCCAGCTGCATTATATCGAGCCCTGCTTTCCTGTGAGCAGAAGGACAGATTGCTAGGAAGGGGACAGACTAGAGGCAGAAAGATTTCTGTGCAGCTCACAGCAATACCGCCACCACTGGCAGAGATGATGGAGAGAATGACAGCAGGAGAGAGATGTGGACAGTGGGGGTAGAGTCTTACAGGGACCCCACAGTTATGGGGGTTTTCCGACATCAATTTTGGAAATGCTTCACAATGTCAAGAGCCACTTACTACTCTTCATTCAGGTGATATGTACCAAAGTATTGCAAGCGTGCTGCTGGACCATTTCTGTATCTCTAATCTCCATAGTAATTATGCAGAGTGTCAGTCCTATTTTTAATATAGGAGAATTGGGGCTCAAAGAAGTCAAGTGCCTTCCCCAAGTTCACAAGACAACACAGCTCAGGCAAACCTAGGCTACGTAGCTATTACACACCTACAAGCCTAGGTGTGTAATACCGAAGTTTGTGATCATCCCACTACACTATCCTGCCTCTCTTTTCCTTCTGTTGCCTTTTCTTTAGGCTTGTTGCCTGTTATCCCACTGTCCAGGGACCAATGTGTGGGGTGCTTGTTTTCAGATATATATATGTGTATATATCTGAATATAGCTGAATAATACGGATTTTAAACATATTCTACTAGTGGAGTCATGTAAGTGTAAGAGCGTGGAGATTGACGAGGAGAGAAGGAGGTAGAGAGAGAGGAACAGTTTAAAGGGTACATGTAATGCCACCAGCCAGTTCATTTAATGGGCCTGTGCCCCAAGTGGGCGGTGATAGAGACAGAAGTCTGTTGTTCCTCGGCCCCGCCAGTCCCCGCGAGCCCCCGTGGTGTGAGCTTCCTGTAAAGATGCAGGTTTTCGCCCAGCATGGCCCCAGAACCCTGGCCCACAGCATTCCCACGTGCCCACCAGAGAAGCCGGCCCTCTGCTGCCCTGGGCCGGTGTGGGGAGGCGGGGGGAGGGCTGCCGGCTGTGCAGGGCCCTGAGAGGCTGTGTGCAGCCACCAGAAGTGTGATTTTCACAGCGTGGGCTCACTGGGACACCTAACACTTGTAAGATGCACTTCCGCGGTTCCCAAACAGCAGGCCTTCTCCGAGTGTGGGTCCTACGATGCGCTCCACCCCCTACAGCCCCCAGCACACACATTCTCTCCGCCAGCCCTTAGAGGCCCTTCATGCCTCCTTCACACAGCAGGCGCCCTCCAGTTCACCATTTCATTCAGTCCTCACAGCTCTCCTCTGAGGTAGGAATATTCCTCCCACCCAAAGATAAGGACCTGGGGGTGGGGTGGGTGTAAAGTGGTTTATCCAAGCTCACACCACTCGCCTTACTCCAGGGCTTCTGGGTGGGATGTTCTTTCCATGACATCAGAGCTACAGCACACAGAGTGTCTGTGTGGAAATTATTAGGTTCACTTCATTTGGCAATTATCTGGTTAATTTGATCAGCGCAGTGCTAAGGATCTTCTATTATGCATGTGTACCTTCCTCTACCCCTAATATCGTGTACTTCTGCAACCTCAGCACCAGGGTGGGTCTGCACATGTGCTGCCTGGGAAGCCATTATCTGTCAGACTGCCCTCTTCCCCTGGCCGGTAATAAGAATTCAACTTTTATTTGGAGCAAAAGTTCCCAGGGGGTCACATGGCCCAATAACAAAAGATGATGATTTCTTATTGGTTTAATAGCATCTATTTTGTAATTCTGAATGTACTCTGTTTTAATTGGATTTGTTAAAGGAACAAAAGGGAATAGGTGCCTTACAATTAAAATAAAATGTTAAGATTATTAGTTTAACAGACTAGAAATGCCTTGTTCATCAACCAACACATTCAAAGCACACAAAGCAACCTTGACACCCGGAAAACAAAGCACCAAAGTCAGTGCTGGCACCTTTAAATCCCAAGAGGTGAGCATTAATTCAATTTCAATCGCCGTGGTTTAAGCACTGCTATTGCCAGACGGACCCGATTGCATTCTCTCCTCACAGCCGTGCCTTCCATTGCAGATAAGGAAGCTGGGCTCAGAGAGGTGACTTGGCAGGGCGAAAAGCGCAGGGGCTTTAGACCCACGTGGGTCGCCACCCAGCTCCCCATTTACTGTCAGGTGACCCTGAACAGTCTGTGGAGCCTCACTGAGCTTCAACCCCGACTTCCGTAAATGGGATAACAAAAGTGGCTGCTTCTGAAGGGTGGCGTGTGGGTGAGTGAGGGCCTCGGAGGACTTTGCTGTGACGGTAGGGGATGGAGTGCAGGGAGGAGCCACAGCTGGACAGGACAGCACAACTGATGACAGTGGAGCCAGCACTCCAGGATTCCAACTGGGTAAAACCCTGATTCAGACGCCACAGCCCAGTGTACTTACTTGCTGGGGCATTCCCACCTCCCAGGTGCAGACCTCAAATTACTTTATTGGGAGGACAAAGAGATATAGCTCCTTTGAGGCACAGAGCCACCCACGCACCCAGGATCGCAGAGTGGGGGGCATTTCTCAAGTGCCCAGTGATATGTGCATTCTTTCTGCACCATGACCCCATCTGGCCCCAGTGAGAACTTGCTGAGGGGTGGACATGGCACAGACCCAGGTGTACCCAGCTGTGTGCACTGGCCAGCCCCGTGGTGCGGTACCTCCATTTGCTGTACAACAGTCCCTAGCTCCGAGGAAAGCTTTGCTGTAAACCCGCCTACCTGTGAAGTTGTGAGATACCTTGAAGGGGAGCCCTGAGGATCAACTGTAAGGGAACAGCCAAACCTTCCCTGGCCCTTTGGAATTCATTTCTTCATCAGTAGTTCGCATTGGATAACTACTATCAACGAGGCGCTGATTTATGCAGCAAACTAAATGAAGGCTCTGCTCACATCCTAAAAGGGAGATGAACCAAAGCAGACAAACACCACCAGGTGGCGAAGAGCGCCAAGAACAGAAAGAGCAGGGGCAAAAGAAATGAGAGAGGTGTTGGGAGGTGTGGTCTTTTGAAGAGGTGACCAGGAAGGGCATCTTTGAACAGAAGACATCCGAGCAGAGACGGAAGGAAGTGAGGATGCAGGGAGGCAGGGAGGGGGTTTCAGACAGAGGATGCTCCAGATGGAAAGGCTCTGTGACAGAGGGATGGGGAGGGACAGCATGAGGGTGGGAGAAGGAAGGAGGGAGGGAGAGAGGAAGGAAGGGAGGCCAAAGACATGATTTTAAAAAAACAAAACCCAGGGCAGACATGATCTGGCGTATTTTTCAAATGATACTTCAGCTGTTGTGAGAAAAATCTCCAGGGCGTGTCAAACCAAGGAGAGAAGGCCAGTCCCTACACTTCCCCCAGAGTGACCACAGACAGGGCCGTGCCCTCTCCTCTCTAATTTCTACCTGAGCCAGGAGGAAACCCAGCCCCGGGACAGCCCCATGCTCTCCTGAGTCTCCGACAAGCTTGGCCATGCTAGAGAGTCAGGGGAGGGGGGCGTGGTACGCAGCCACTCTTGTTTCCCTCTAGAGATGTTCTCTCAGAACCAGCAAGCCCACCACTGCACTGAAACCTCTCGGTCAAGCACAGATGACTGATATAAAAGCCACACAGCCTTCTGCGTGTGGGCGGCAGCAGTGTGGCGCAATGTGTGTGTGTGTTTATTTAAACCTCAGCTAAACTTTCCCCCCATCCAGAGGTGAAGGGCATTGGAAGGACCATGGTCTCATTTTTAAAGGGATACTTTAGGTTAAAGAAAAAGGGTGCAAAAGGATGGTTTGGGGCTCTTTGTATGTAAGGCACCTGTCTTTCAAAAATGCTGTGACTTCTGATCCTTTTTCTGTAGAAATATTTTCTGAATTCACGTTTCCCTTTTCTCCTTGAGTCTTTATCAGGCTTATTTGAAGTTATTACTAAAACATTCAGGACTATCATTAAGAAGAGAGAACCCTTTTCGGGTGACTTTGGACAAATCGATACAACTTGCTAGGAATGATGTGAACAAAGGCAGCATAGCGGCCCACACTTTGTTTAGGACAGGGAAGCTCTTCAGCATTTTACAAATAGGGATATTACCCATGTATTAGCCATTCTGTCTGTTCCCTTCCTGTTATGTGTAAAGTAACTCAATAGAAGACAGGCACTTGGACAGCAGGGAATGTGGAGGCTTTGAGGCCAATAGAACTGGGCTCCATCCCCACCTTCACTGCCAACCTGGTTTTAGTCATGAGCTCAGTTTACTGATCTGCAAAATGGGTTAGAAAATTGCAAGTTGTTGTGAAGAGTAGATGAAGTGATGAGTGTATGTTAAGTGACTAGTGTGCACTGGGTACTCAGTGAATGGTAATCTGGTTCCTGGCACCTTTATGATGGTAAATAATGCTGATAGAGTCACCAAACAGCACCATATTGATTGCCTCCCTCAAATTAGTAGCCGCAAGACACTCCCCACTGATCATTAATCCCAGATGTAGGATTTGTGGAACAATCTTTGCTGATTCCCAAGCACAAAGGTCTTTGCAGCCTTTTAAACACAAATTATTAGCAATAATAGTGATAATAACAAAAGAAAAGAAATGTAACAGCAACTTGTAGATATGATAATACCTTTGTCCACTTTTAACCTCTAGAGCTTGCTAGAGCCCAGGCAACTCACTTGCTCATTCATTCATTCATTCATTCATTTGATCAACAGTTTGTACTCGAGTCATTCTACAGGTCAGATCAGATGAGAAGATATGCAGTGAGCATGACAGACATGTTTCTCGTGAAACTCCTATTTTAGGAGAAGCAAATCAAGCAAGAAAAACAAAACAAACAAAAAGAGCCAAGATTATGTCAGGTGGTTTAAATGCTCTGCAAAAAATAAAACCTGATGATGTGAAAGGGAACACCCAGGGTCAGGAGAGAATGTTGATGGGGGCGGGCGGTGGGGGGGACTAATTTAGACTGAGATAGATGGGGAAGTCCTCTCCCAGGTGACGTTTGTGCTGAGACTTGAACACTAAGAGGCCATGTGGGAGGATTTGGGGAAGAACACCCCCAGAAAGGGGCATACCAAGTGCAAAGTCCTAACAGTGGGGAGAAAAAGGAGATGCGGGGGTGGCTGGAGCAGGGTCAGCAAGGAGAGGGTCGAAGATGAAGACAGAGGACTTTATGGAAGGTACAATACGTTGCGTGCATTATCTCATTTAATTCATCCAGCCCACTTAACAGGTAACGCACCAAGCCCCAGAGCACATCCCTTGCCAAAGTCACACGCTAGTCAAGCAGAGGCAGCCCTTGTCTGTGGGCTTCATTGCCATGTGGCTTGTCCATGAAAATTTGACTTGACAACGTCAAACTTTGGCTCTGTGGGCCGACAAGGAAGCTCCTGACTCATCATGTTTTCCAGACACTACCCTACCTGAGCTAGATCCTGTGGGAACGTTCATAGCAGCCCAGGTCAAGCCCCATCCTTAAGGCTCATCCCTCACTGAAAAGAAGGCACGCGTGTGTTTTCTCACCCGGCTCTGGGGGTTGAGATGAGTTCTATTATGTGAGACAGGTAGAGAGCTCAGAACTTGAAAATTGGCAATGAATCCAACTGGCCGTGAGCTGAAAGCTGGTGATGGTTGGTGCAGCCCATCATGCCCACTTGGAGGGGCGTGGTTCAGCTGCACGCCTCATGTTCTAAGAGTACCAGGGACCAGGAAATATCACCTAGCTTTGATGAAGACCCACCCAGATGATGGGTAGAGGGAAAGAGCGTGAAGTCCTCCCCTTTCATCAGCATTGCCAAGCAAAGAGTGGTGGGCAACAGTGGGAGACCCTTGGAGCCCCAAGAGGAAGCTGGCACCGCCAAGCACCAGGCCTTAAAGGTCAGTCTCTAGACAACAGTAGGGCTCAGGCACACTGAAGAGTGGACAGGGGCAGCCTCAGCTCCTCCCTTCCCCCTCCAGACTGAGGCTCAAGCCCAGAGTCACCCCAGCTTGAAGACCAGTCAGAGCTGTGTCCCTCCCTAGTTGTATGACTTAGCACACGTTTCCTGACCTTTCTGACTCCCCAGTTCTTCACAGAAGAGCTGGTCATCAGCACCTGGTTCACATAACAGCCATACGGTTTGTAAATGTATTGAGAACCTACTATGTGCCAGACTGTTTGCAAATCAATTTAACACATTCAGATTAGATTCCTGCCTTCAGACTGCGGGTATGGATTATACTGACCACCTGCTCTGGGCCAGGCATTTTAAAGACACTGTAAATAGTTCTTACACCTGCCTGATCTATTTATTGTTTTTCATCTCCACTGGACAGATACGGTGCCTGAGGCTCAGAGAGGCCAAGTAGCTTGTCCAAAGTCACAAAGACTCAAAGTAGGGGCACCTACCTTTGCCTGTTGTGGAAATAGAGACGTGCGGCGTGATTCTAGTGTGTTCCATGAAGAATTCCTCCTTACAATTAAGGCCCAGCCCAGCCTAGGACTCAACCATTTGTTCGTGGGCTGCAGTGTTCAGGATCACTCGTAGAAATGGTTTGCCTCCAGACGTCTCAAAAGACAGACTGTGCTCCAAACCCCAGCACAGTCAGCAGAAATCAGGTGAGGTCTGCTGAGGTTGCCTCCACAGGCTGCAGCCTCCTAGCTGAACGAGCACTGCAGTTTCCTTAAAGGGGTAACTGGGTGGGTGAGGGAGCAGTTCAAACACTAGTCTCCACCTGCTTGTAGAGCAGGAAACAACGTTCAAAGAGACTGAGACTTTGGAAAGATCATAAAGCATGACCCCAAAGCCCTACAGATTCCCACACTAACCTCCCAAGCTTGTCCATGGCCCGGGCGCCGGAGAACGCCCAGCTGGGTCCCCAGCTAGCTGCCCTTCCTGCCTGGGGCTCGGGGCCAGCTTCCTCCTCTCCTACATAATGAATTAGCTGGTGTCTGGGTTTTGTAAATAAAGCACACCAGGAGGACAGCCATTTCCAAAGTTGCTTACTCAAAAAGCTGAGAGAAAGAGAGTTTGAAGAGGTTGTAGTTTGGCAAAGTTAAAGTAAAATAAATGCAACCAGAGGAAAACTTACCCTGTTCTGCCGGTTCTTCCTCCTCAACTGTGAAACTTTGTCACCAGGCAACAAGAGACCTGCGACCTGGTGTTAATTAGCATAATCTTGACGCCAGCCTGCAAGGTGAGAGAACACAGTGCCGAAAGGTTCTGCAGGACAGGGTCTGGGGTCCCTGGGGCTTGCAGTGGGCTTCTTCCTGGCTTCCCCAAGCAGTGCCCTGGGGATTACAATAGCAGGACGGTTGCTTTCCATGGCGACCTCCAGAGTTGCTAACAGAGGGGAAAGAACCACGTTTGCCTCTTTGAAGGGACAAGTGTCTTACTTCTCTAGCATTGAGTCCCATGAAATATCATTCGACTTCCTTGTAATTTGCCCCAGTATTTCTTTCTGCTCTTTGGTTTTTGAGAGGGCTGTCTTTTATCTATTTATTTGAATTTAATTATTTCTTGCAGTTTTCTTTACGCCCTTTTCCCATGATTAGATCAGAGTGACTATAATGCTCATAAAAATCAGACATGCAATAATGATTTTTTCTTAATTAATATTATGCCACTCAATGCTAGTATGTAGTTTCTAAACTCGACATTTTGAATGAATGTGCAATACTGAATCTGGTGGACTTTGCTTTTCCTGTTGTTTCCAGTTTGGCACTATCATGAATAAGGCTGCAAGGAAGATATCTGGTCATTTATAGTCTTTTTGTTCAGTTTCTTTTCCTTTAAATTAAATTCCCAGAAATTGAGAAATTTGGCAAAAAGGATAAATGTTAAAATTATTTTGCAAATAATAAAATAACATTGTAGAACAATTAGAAAATACATATATAGAAACAAAAATATAAAAACACTCTAGGGCTTCCCTGGTGGTGCAGTGGTTGAGAGTCCGCCTGCCGATGCAGGGGACACGGGTTCGTGCCCCGGTCCGGGAAGATCCCACGTGCCGCGGAGCGGCTGGGCCCGTGAGCCAGGGCCGCTGAGCCTGCGCGTCCAGAGCCTGTGCTCCGCAACGGGAGAGGCCACGGCAGTGAGAGGCCCGCGTACCGCAAAAAAAAAAAAAAAAACACTCTAAATTGTATTACCCAGGTTGAAGTTTAAAAATAAATTAAATAATTAGCAAATAAATAATTTGAAATGCAAACTTAACCCAAGCAATGAAAATTTTGGCAAGTACAAAAAAGCAAAATGAAAAAGTTTAAATTAAAAAATATAATAAATCATTAAATTAGAAATATAATTAACTATAAAATTTTTTAAATACATGAACACCACCACCATCCTATTTAATCCAAAATGAAAGAAAATAGATCATTTAATTTAGACAATAAATGGATTTAACATAATGAGCAAATGAAGATAACTAGAAAATTAAAAGTTACCTGAACTCCTACAACTTAGTGCATTTCTAATTAGAATATTCAAAAAGCACGTAATTTAAATTAGAAAATAAGTAATCTGAAAGTCATAAAACACAAATAAGCAAAAATAAAATCATTACTTTAAGGGAGAAAATACACAAGGAAAATACCTTTAAAAATTTTTTTTAAATTTTAAAAATTTTATTGAAGTATAGTTGATTTACAATGTTGAGTTAGTTTCTTCTGTACAGCAAAGTGATTCAGTTATACATATATATTCTTTTTCATATTTTTTTCCATTATGGTTTGTCACAGACTATTGAATATAGTTTCCTGTGCTATACAGTATGACTTTGTTGTTTATCCATCCTATATATAATAGTTTGCCTCTGCTAACTCCAGACTCCCAGTCCTTCCCTTCTCTACCCCCCTCCACCTTGGCAGCCACAACTCTGCTCGCTATATCTGTGAGTCTGTTTCTGTTTTGTAGATATGTTGATTTGGATCACATTTTAGATTCCCCATATAAGTGATATCATATGGTATTTGTCTTTCTCTTTCTGACTGACTTCACTTAGTATGATAATCTGTAGGTCCATCCATGTTGCTGCAAATGGCATTATTTCATCCTTTTTGATGGCTGAGTCATATTCCATTGTATGTATGTACTACATCTTCTTTATGCATTCATCTGTCAGTAGACATTTAGTTTCCCTGTCTTGGCTATTGTAAATGGTGCTGCTGTGAGCATAGGGGTACATGTATCTTTTTGAATTATGATTTTGTCTGGGTATATGCCCAGGAGTGGGATTGCTGGATCATATGGCAACTCTATTTTTAGTTTTTTGAGGAACCTCCATACTGTTTTCCATAGTGGCTGCACCAATTTACATTCCCATCAACAGTGTAAGAGGATTCCCTTTTCTCCACACCCTCTCCAGCATTTGTTATTTGTAGACTTTTTAATGATGGCCATTCTGACTGGTGTGAGGTGGGTCCTCACTGTAGTTTTGATTTGTATTTCTCTAATAATTAGCAATGTTGAGCATCTCTTCATGTGCCTATTGGCCATCTGTATTTCTTTTTTTGGAGAAATGTCTATTTAGGTCTTCTGCCCATTTTTCCATTGGGTTGTTTGTTTTTCTGTTGTTGAGTTGTATGAGCTGCTTGTCTATTTTGGAAACTAAGCCCTTGATTGTATCGTTTGCAAATACTTTCTCCCATTCCGTAGGTTGTCTTTTCGTTTTGTTCATGGTTTCCTTTGCTGTGCAAAAGCTTGTAAGTTTGATTAGGTCCCACTTGTTTAGATAAATACATTTTAAAATACAGATATGTAAAACCTTATAAAAATTAAAGCCACTCAGTTTCAGCATCTAGAGGTAACTTTATGTTATATAAACTTCCAGACTTTTCATGCATTGACAGCATCAGGTTTATGGCATGGTTGTGCAATAATCATTTGGTAATTTTGCTCATGTTCATTTCTAACTCCAAATATACACAAGTTACCAATTTGTCAGGTAACTGCTCTCTAATCCAGCCAGAACAAAGATTTTTGTTGTCGTTTTATTAATTTGCTTGTGTGCGCTTGTCTTTAGAGTCAGGGCCTGGGGTCAAGGAGTGGTCCAGCAAGCGCTCTGCACAGCCCGGTGTGCTGGGCTTTCATGGGTGCCTGCACCAGGCTTCAGCAAACCCTCATGAGCTTCCCTAGTCTGCACTCCATCTCTTACCCCACCTCCATTTCCACATCTGAAGGTGGAGATCATGGCTATCTCATTGAGTCGTTGTGAAAATTAGACAATTGACAAAAAGTCTTTGCAGTTTCCAGTGCATTAGACAATTATTATTATTGTTTGAATGCAAAATTTCTACATGTTAAAGAAATAAAGACAGGAAGTTATAATAGAAATATTATAGAAGGTCAATATCCTGTTAATTCAGGAGGACATCTCTGAACTGCAAGAACGCCTGTCTATTAATGGATTTCTGTTGACCTACAGTCTAGGTCTGAAAACTAGGCTAAACTCAGATTTGCTTCTGAGGAGGGAAAAAGGAGCAGGAGTGTGTTTCTATTACCAGCCTCTTGGCTCCTCGTGGAAAACTCTGCCCACCCCACAGACTGCTTCCCCAGCATGCTCCTCCAGAGCGCACCCAGGCGAGAGGCAGGGCAAGATGCTGGCCAGGACTTGCCCTGTCTTGAGGCACAGCACAGACCATTAGTAGACACGTTTCTAGTTTGCCAGGATGAGTGAATTTTCTTCTCCTTGTGGTCTGTGTTTTCTTGACACCCATGGGTTACTCACTAACCCATTTCACCATGGCCTCATAACTGTTTTGCAAGTAGAAAAGACACAGGAGAATTTAGAGAGGCATCAGGTTTTTTAAACATGTCCACTTCAGTTCAGGAGGCCCAGTTTCCCTGTGGGACCTCCCTGGATGTATGCGAGGTTACTCTCTTAGTGCCTAAGGACTAGCCATAGCCCGCTAGTCCCAGAGGTGAGGAGGAGGAGGATGGGCAGATCTCCCACCCCTTCCTGGGCTGAGATGAGTTCCTTGGCAGAGACCCTTTGGGCCTGGACTAGCCCACCCTCTGAAGGCCCCTGGTAGGCTTCTCTGCCAGACTCCCTAGGGAAGATGTGAGTTCCTGGGCTGTGCCCTGGCTCACTCTGGGAGACAGGCTCAGGGTAGAGTGGAGGTATCAGTCAGGTGGAGCTGGACCAAAGGGGCAGAGTCAAAGGCAAGACGCTGAGGCAAGCCATGGGCACTGAAGGAGGAGTAGGAAATGCCCCAAGGCCACGTGACGGCAGCACTCACGCTTCAGACCACTTCTAGGAGTTCAAGGACACAGATGTGATTTAAAGTGAAGCAGCACAGATAAAAATCACCTCTGAAAATAGGGAAGAATTTGGACCCAGCCTAGCGGTTGACCACACACAAAGTTCAGCTTGAAGATAGTGCCCCACCTTTGGAAGTCATCCAGAGCAGTTTAGATACCTGTCTTGGGATGGGAGTGAGGTTGGTAAGATGTCCTCTGTGGGCCCACCGTGCTAGGCCACCTTCAGGTTAGACAGAGTGACCTACCTAGTCCTCAGTGACTTTGAACTCATCCATTCTTCTCCACACCATGCCTGGTTGCCCAAGGGCCTGGACTCTTGCCCCATAGACTCCATGGCAAACCCTGAGCTGACAGAGCAGGAGATCTGATTCACAGCTGGCACAGTTATTCTAAGATCTTACAGAGTGGTACTGGCAGAACAAAGCAGGTCTTGACCAGAAGCAAGTCTTCACTTTTACACCACACTCTTCTTTCTCCCAGTGTAAAAAGAAAATCGGCCCTGCTCTCGGATAGCGTCAACATCAACTAGAACTATGCCCATTGAGGGAGCCCTGTATCCACACCTGTGCTAGCCTGTTCCAGACCCATGGTTACACTTGCTCCCCAGCACTCCTGGGTCAGCCATGTTTGAAGGATGAGGTAACAGTAGTTCAGAGCAGTCAGGTGGTGGGGGCAGGATTTGAACCCAGGTTCTGGTGACTCCAAACCAGTGGTCTTTCCCATGCTGCCTCCCTTGGACCTTGGAAGGGCTTTAGAAAGCCAAGAGCCATCTCTGGCACCTTGTTTAATATAAAATTTACACTGTAATAATGGAGTAGTGCAGTGTATCAACTCGTAAAGAAATACTTTAATCACCAGATATTTACAAAATTCACATAAACCATTCCAAGAGTTCTGTAATTGCCTTCAGATGAACATGAATTTTTTTAAAAATTTTTTTCAAAGAGAACTCACCTTTGGTGAGGTGTCTAGATGCTGGTAATGGCGTTTTTTTTCTGATGGTAATGAAATGATAGATCTTCCTTGGAGCTCATGGCTGATGAAATGAGCAGTGGGATGGTAAATTGCCTTTATCTTCCGCACACCATTCCGCCGGATGGCGATGTCACAAAAGACCACAGGTAAAATTCTAGAACTCTTTATGAAAAAGAAAAACAGGCTGTCTCGTTTCCTGGATCTTAATGGGCACATTTTGCTCCCCTATTCCCCTTCCACTGTCAGATTTCTAAAATAAAGTAGCAAGATTCACAGCTTTGCCATACCAGCTCCACATCCTTGTAGCTCAGCCCCACATCCTCAGAAAGGCTCAGAACACATTCTTTCCCGAGGTGGTCCACTTGGCTGTCTCCAGCCTGGGCTCCGTCCTCACTCACAACGTTCAAAGCAGTCTGCCTTCTGGAACTGGGGTGGTGGCGGGCTCACAGTCAGGGCGGGAAAGCCAGATCTTCACCTGAGCCTTTGCAAGCTAATGCAGTAAATGGGACCATGTTTTTGCCTGTTTGCTGTTGTTACTGTCTGCCTGAATAAAACGGCCCAAAAGGATGATTTCTCTACTGAGGGGAAGAGGTGAATCCCAGCCAGGGAGTTGCTTTCTGTTTTTGGGAAGTCTGCCAAGGAAAGTATTGAATGAGGAAGGGTGGGGAGCCCGGAACAGATGATGTGACAGCACTGCTGTGACGGGAAGATGAAGAGTCGCTGCCCCTGCTGGGGCTCTCAGGGAGCCAGGCCTTGTCCACACGAATGCCTGAAGCACCCTGGTGCAGTCCCCGTGGGTGGAACGTCCCCGTGGGATGCATGTGGGGGCGGGGTCTGTGGGTTCCTGAGCAGGACTGAGGCAGAGGGCATGGCTGGAGAGACGCAGGACTTGGTTTGGTTCAGTGGAACAGCCTGAACAAGAACCTGGTTTGGGGAGTAGAAGGGGAGTCTCAGGGAGACAGAGGGGGAAAGAAAACACAGCTAGAAAAGGAACCAAGTGACCTCAGAGGCCGAGGAACTGCGCCCTACAAATTCCTGCTGAGCGGAAGGGGCATTTCACATGGAGAAGGTTCCTTCCCACGCCCTCCCCAGCACTGCATCCTGTTACACTTTTACATTCTCCCCTACCACATGGGTCAAAAATGGTGTTTCTTTGGTTTGAATTGTGTTTCTTAATTGTATTTGTGGAAACATAAATCGGTACAGCCTCTTAAGAGGACAATTTGGCAATATGTAGCACACTTGAAAATTCTCATAGTTTTTAACCTAGTAGAACCATTGCCTGAAATGTATCTCACGGTTACACTCGCCAAGATTCAAGGCATGAAATCATCATGAGATGTAAGTCTCATAAGTCACAGAGATTTATGTCCGAAGATGATCACAGAAACATCATTTGTGAGGACAAAGCCCAGCACGGGGGAGGCTGCCACGAGTTCCCATCCATCTGTACGAGGGTGTCCTGCTGTTGTGGCCACAGGGCAATGTGGGCCGCCTCCACCGTGCCGTCAGGCCAAGGAAGCAGGGAGGAGACTCGCGCAGATAAGACGATCCCACATACCAAAAACATTTGTTTAAAAACTACTTGCGCATATAGACTGGTATATGGCTAAAACTCTCCTGGAGATTGACTGTGGATACTTCCTGAGTGGGAGCAGTGGTTTGTAGACTATTACTTTTATATTTCATGACCTTCTATATTGTTTGCCTTTCTTAACCACACACATATATTCACATGTGACATGTATTCACACGCATGTTGTGCACATGGGCAAAGAAGACCAAGATGCGGCTGTGAAAGCCCAGTGTGGAGTGTGAGGCCCCCGAGCCTGCTTCTGCACGGCCCTGGGGCTCCTCGGGGCCACGCCTCAGGCAGCAGCGCATTCTGCCATTGCATAAGAGCAACAGGGATGGCAAGAGCCCAGCCTTCAGTAGGGCAGCGAGGGGGCAGGGAGAGCTTGGGAAATAATCTTGCTGCCCTGGGAAGTCTGTGATTCTCCTGGGTGCCCTGGCGCTACGATGCCCCAGAAAGTTCCACCTCTTCCCTCATTCATGCCTTGAGATGTTTGGTCACCCCCATCATTTTCTGTCCCACAGGAGATACCCCGGCTCCGACAGGACCGTGCTGCAGAAATGGCAGGTAAGTGACCCCTCAGAGGACTCTGGGTCCGAGGAAACCCTCTGGGAATGCAAATCAGCAAATAGCTCAGGCCCCCAGGATGAAGAGAGAAAGCATGTGGATGGATCAGGAGGGATCTTGTTTTTGTTTTTTGTTTTGTTTTCATTTTATTGCTCTTTATTTTATTCTTTATTTTTCTCGGCCACACCACACGGCGTGTGGGATCTTAGTTCCCTGACCAGGAATCAAACCAGCACCCCCAGCATTGGAAGGTGGAGTCTTAACCACTGGACCGCCAGGGCGGTCCCAGGATCTTGTTTTTTTAATTTGTTAAAATGTCCCAAATATTTCCCTGAAAAGATCTCACTGATTAAAGGCGATTCTTGAGTCAGAGCTGGGGAGTGAGAGAGAGAGAGAGAGAGAGAGAGTGCGTGTGTATGTGTACACAAACCCTGTATACACACACACACACACACACACACACACACACACACACACACACACACACACACACACACACACACACACACGCTCCATCAGTGAAGGTGCATGTGTATAAATGAACACACAACTCAGGAAGGCACAGCGTTCACTTCTTGTCCTGGGAAGTCACACGTGGCTCCCAGACTGGATGACCTGACATTCAGCCTTGGGTTCTCAGTGGAAGGAAAGGACCCCAAGAGAGCTAGCCTTACAGATCACATAGCAACAGGAAAGGAGCTCTTGGTCACTCAGGTCCGAAATCCTTTCCCAAGGATCAGGCCAAGGAAAGGGGAGACTGCAGCATGCAGGTCCCATCAGAGACAGTGGCTGCACTGGCTGCTCGTTCACCAGTTGGCCTTGATGAATTTTTCCAAAATGCAGTCCCTGTCTCCACCTGTGACACCTTTAAGCAGAGCGCCCTAAGAGTGAGTGTTTTCCAAACACGCACAGTCAGGGGAAAGAGAGTTCCTGAAGTCCCAGAGGAAGACAGACCATTCAGCCTGCTGGTGAGGGCCTCTTTCCCGGTGACTGCAAATTCCCCCCAGCTTATGTTTTCAATCATAAAGAGGTCAGCAGTAAGTTTACCCAGCATTTGTGCTATTATTTTAATCCACTTTTGAGTATCACCCAACAGTGACACAGAAGAATGCTTTAGCCTTGGCTTGGACTGCTGAGTTGTATTTTTTCTTTTCCTGGCTGACTTTGCTTCCTGACTAAATTTGCTTCAGCTCATATTGGAATTAGCGTGGCCTCCCCAAGTTGGGCCAGTTCCAAGCACAAGGTGCACGGGGAATGGCGCAGGTGCACGCTGCCTGCTCCCACCTACACGATGAGGTTTCCTGGGCAAGCCTGGGAGTTAGACCCGCGTGGGCCTCAGGAGGAGGCCAACTGTGTTGGGTTTATCCTCTTTGACTCTTCTGCAGAAAAGGGACATGAGCAATTTCGAATATCTCATGCACCTCAACACCCTGGCCGGGAGGACCTACAACGACTACATGCAGTATCCAGTGTTTCCCTGGGTCCTGGCTGACTATACCTCGCAGGTACGTGTTCACGTGGGTGCTCTGCAGTGTCCTGTGGCTTTCTGACCCTGACGACCAGAGCACCCGAGGTCACGCGGAGCCTCTGAGACACTGTTCAGTCCACTTGGGTCTGAGGGCTGCTCTGGTCTCAGCCCCTCACCTGGGAAGAGGCCTCTGGAGTCTGGCTGCCTGGTTCCCTGTCCCAGCCCCACTTGGGGGATGACCCACATGACTAGGACAGTCGTTAACATACGCCCCCAAGGACTTCCTGGCTCACTCGCTACCATGAAGGCAAGAGATACTCATCTGCTGAGATACTGCCATGGACCAACACTGGTCCATCAAGTGAAGAGGGCCCTGAAATGTGTTCCTAGAACCAGCATGCAGAGCGAGGGAGAGAGAGGGGGGGAGGGTGAGAGAGAAGAGGAGAGAGCAAGAGAGAGAGGGAGGGAGGGTGAGAGAGAAGGGGAGAGAGCAAGAGAGAGAGGGAGGGAGGGTGAGAGAGAAGAGGAGAGAGCAAGAGAGAGAGGGAGGGAGGGAGGGTGAGAGAGAAGAGGAGAGAGCAAGAGAGAGAGGGAGGGAGGGTGAGAGAGAAGAGGAGAGAGCAAGAGAGAGAGGGAGGGAGGGTGAGAGAGAAGAGGAGAGAGCAAGAGAGAGAGGGAGGGAGGGTGAGAGAAGAGGAGAGAGCAAGAGAGAGAGGGAGGGAGGGTGAGAGAGAAGAGGAGAGAGCAAGAGAGAGAGGGAGGGAGAGAGGGTGAGAGAGAAGAGGAGAGAGCAAGAGAGAGAGGGAGGGAGGGTGAGAGAGAAGAGGAGAGAGCAAGAGAGAGAGGGAGGGAGGGTGAGAGAGAAGAGGAGAGAGCAAGAGAGAGAGGGAGGGAGGGTGAGAGAGAAGAGGAGAGAGCAAGAGAGAGAGGGGGGGAGGGTGAGAGAGAAGAGGAGAGAGCAAGAGAGAGAGGGAGGGAGGGTGAGAGAGAAGAGGAGAGAGCAAGAGAGAGAGGGGGGGAGGGTGAGAGAGAAGAGGAGAGAGCAAGAGAGAGAGAGAGGGAGGGAGGGTGAGAGAGAAGAGGAGAGAGCAAGAGAGAGAGAGAGGGAGGGAGGGTGAGAGAGAAGAGGAGAGAGCAAGAGAGAGAGAGAGGGAGGGAGGGTGAGAGAGAAGAGGAGAGAGCAAGAGAGAGAGAGAGGGAGGGAGGGTGAGAGAGAAGAGGAGAGAGAGAGAGAGAGAGGGAGGGAGGGTGAGAGAGAAGAGGAGAGAGCAAGAGAGAGAGAGAGAGGGAGGGTGAGAGAGAAGAGGAGAGAGCAAGAGAGAGAGGGAGGGAGGGAGGGTGAGAGAGAGAAGAGGAGAGAGCAAGAGAGAGAGAGAGGGAGGGAGGGTGAGAGAGAAGAGGAGAGAGCAAGAGAGAGAGAGAGGGAGGGAGGGTGAGAGAGAAGAGGAGAGAGCAAGAGAGAGAGGGAGGGAGGGTGAGAGAGAAGAGGAGAGAGCAAGAGAGAGAGAGAGGGAGGGAGGGTGAGAGAGAAGAGGAGAGAGCAAGAGAGAGACAGATACACAGACCCAGCAAGAACAAACTCCTCCCCCGTAACCTGACTTCAGTAACTGAGATGATGGTATGTGGACATCACCCCACATCTAGACCGGGACATGTAGCCATAAGGGAGGTCAGTGGCAACACCAGATCATCTGCTGTTCTGACCTCTGTCCCAGGACCTCAGCAGGCAGGGGAGGGAGGAGCGGGAAAGCTGACGCAGCTGGACCAAGGTGACGTCAGTGGGGGACGAGCAGGCTGTGGAGCAGTGTCCTGACCACCTAGGATCTGGACATCAGGAGGCGTGTTGGGCTGTGTATGTACAGGGCAGAAGGTGTCTGGGTCCTGGTGCAGATCAGCCTAGCCAGTCCTGCCTCGAGCTGTTTAGATGGCTGACCCCCAGAATTTGGAAAAGGGACTTCAGTTTTTTGTGAGCTCCCATCCACACGTAAGAGACTTAACACAGCAAACCTTTTCTCACCAGCCACACGTTGCTTCTTATTGCACTAGTGATCGTCTGAGGCCCAGGTATTTCAAAACCGAAACTTGCCAATCCCAGCTTCAACTCACATGTTGCTAAGTGGGGGGTCGCCAGCCCCTTTTATTTAACCCATACCCTGTATTAAAATTTTGATTACTTAACAGTGTTCAAAATTTGGGAGATTTCTCCTAAAAAGCTGGTTTTCCAATATCTTTTGGCGAATCCAGAGATCTGGCAACTATGAAACCCCATTCTGCCCTGGCAAAGTCAGCTGTAGCTGTGTGGGGTCTCCACAGCGCCATGACTCACGGGGGTCCCGGGAGTGCCTGCTTCACTGCCACCCGCACCTGGCTGTGACAGGTGAGGGATGGTGGCAGACCCTGCCTCCCCAGGAGCACTGTGGTGATTCACTGCCAGTGGAAAGGAGGAGGGGTGTAAAGAAACACCTCCTTCTATAAAGGACATGCAAACCCCAAGGACGCCCAGCCCTGAAAACTCTTCAGGGTTCCACCGTTGTGTATTCCAAGGGTAGGGAAAGGGTCGCCATTACTGCTTTCATCACCTGGAAGGGAGTGCGCCTTCAGAAACACGAGGCCCTTGCTCTCATTTCCTCCGCAAACGGATGACTTCTAAATTCCTAGAAAATCAGTGTGATTCTAAGCAAGAACCCTGAACTATGGAAGCAAACTGCTCTGTGAGGGCAGGAGCCAAGTGTCCATTGACAACAGGAATTCTTTTGAAAGTCTCCTGGGTAACTGGTGGCTATGTTCTGATTTGGGTCAACTTGGAACAGTTCAGTGTGAACTCAATCTTCCCCTCCTCTCATTTTCTATCTCTCCCTTATTAAGTCTTTGTGGATCACTGGTTGTGGGGCCATAAAACCCTACCAGGCCTGCTAATCACCAGAGGAGGGGGTCAGACCAAACGGCAATGAACCAATAAAGAGAACCATAAAACTAAAGAGCGTGGCTCCGGCAGTCTCGCTGGGGCACAAGAGGGTGCAGGGGAGTTAACTCCAGTTGCACATCTGCCTTCTAGACATTGAACTTGATGAATCCCAAGACTTTCCGGGATCTCTCGAAGCCCATGGGGGCTCAGACCAAGGAAAGGAAGCTGAAATTCATCCAGAGGTTTAAAGAAGTTGAGAAGACTGAAGGTGGGTAGATCGCAGCTTGATTTTTTTCTGCAATGCTCTTCATCTGAATGCCTTGCAGTGAGAGTTTATAACGATTTGGGTGTCATCTAGCCTACAGACAATTACATTTGGATAGAGAGCCCTCGAATTCAGTGGTCTGCACCCTGGCTGCATGTGAGAATTACCTGGGGAGCTTGTTAAAAATACTGATGTCTAGGCCTCACCTCTAGAAATTCTGATTTGAATAAGTCACGGTGGGGTGCAGCCTGAGTGATTCCAACATGAAATCAGGACTGAGGACTATGGTGCTGAGAGCTAACACCTCCATTCCCAGAGGCAGGCAAAGGCAAGGAAGTGACATCCGTTCAGCACTTCTGTATGCTAGGTGCAGGCCAGCCTGCGTTCATACACACAATGGTCCTTTTTAAAGAGAAGGAAATTGGAACTCAGTTTAAGCAGCTCACTCAAGGTGATAGCCTCCAAATGGCAGATCCTGCATTCGTCTGGCTCTGGAACCCAGCTCCCAAGTGCTGTTCATCTGCACATCCCCTTTACAGTTTTTTGCCACCTTCACATGCCAGCTGTCCTCTTAGTGCCTTACTGTTTTTCTTTAGGTCTATTCCCTTCTTAAACTTCAATGGATGTATTTTAAAGAGAAAATTTTCTATCATATATTTGATGTCCGCTGTATTGGTTTTCTCAAACACTTTGAAATAAACATAGCACTACTACAATAAGGAACATCCAGCCACGAACCATGTAAGCTTACCTCAAGAACCAGAGGCGGCACATTTCGGAAGCCTCACTCGGCCCCGAGGCCCTGCCTTTGGTGAGCAGGTTCTCAGCAGGCCGAGGAGCTCCTCTGCATCCCACACCACCCTGGAGGCCCCTGGCCTCTGCCCAGGGTCCCCACTGTGTGCAGGGCTGGCACTCAGACTTGTTGGGGGAGATGGGAGGAGATGGGAGGGGTGGGCAGGCCCTCCTTGCCCTGCTTATCTCCTTCTGAGGCTAAAGTTCGACCTATATGACCCATCTCAGTCCCCCCCACCTGCCCCCAGGTGCTGTTCCTCTGGCTCCACCAGGCACTGCTGGATCCTTCCCAGAGAGGCAGGCCAGAGGAGCATCCGCTCTCCCCAGCTGTGTCCCAGGCAGAGCCCACTTTGGTACCATTCTCTCCCATACTAACCTGGGTGTGCATTGGAGTCACACGTTGACTTTGGGCCCTTGCACAGGTACATCCAGCAACCTCCCAGACACCTCTGATTTAGAGAACTCGCACAGCACCGGGAGGGCTGAGGGCCGGGTGCGGCACTGCGGCGAGGTGGCAGAGCCGACGTGTGGAGGAGCCCATGCCGCCAGCCAGCTCTGCCACTCGCTGGCGATGGAGGCGAGTCTCTGACTCGCTCTGGCTTCTTCACTGGTGAAACGGAGATAATGAATAGCTCTGACTCGTAGGGTGGCTGTGTGGACTCAGGGAGGGTGTGACGGGAGACACACAGCACGCACGAGGTCCACGAGTAGCAGCATGGCTGGAATGGCCCGGCCAGGGCACTGTCTCTGCCTCAGCATGCCAGCTCCGTCATACCCTGGATGGAGCAAAACGGGGGAGTTTATGCCTCTGCCATGCAGGCCCCTCTGAGAATGAGGATACCTGAGTTCTCACTCATCCGGGGTGTCCCTGCATTAACAAGCCCCCCTTCCTCACACGGGGACTTTTATTCTAAAAGAGGCCAGGAGAGAGTGCTGCTGAGGGGACTGTAGGCACCTGAGGGCTCTCTCGGTGCCCTGAGTCAGAAGAGCAGAGCTCTGCCTCTCCGTGGGTCCTCAGCACAGCCTCCTCATGGCCTGGCTCTGCCACCTTCCTGAGGGCAGACCCCTGGGGGCCTGGCCAGTGCAGCTGAGGGTCTTGAATGTGCCTTTCACCCCTGGTGAAAATTTGGCTGTTGGCCAAATTATACTGAGTTTTGTGTGCGGAACGCTTAGGCTCCAGTGCCTGTGGGAGCTCTGTTAAGCAGGGCTCATGTTGGCTGTTCTCGAGATAGCCTGCGTGTCTCCCGCCTGCCCCACGGGTGGGGACGCCACCCCAGGCATGTCCTTTTCATTGCAGGAGACATGACCGTCCAGTGCCACTACTGCACTCACTACTCCTCGGCCATCATTGTTGCCTCCTACCTGGTCCGGATGCCTCCCTTCACCCAGGCCTTCTGCTCTCTGCAGGTGAGCTTCCCTGCTCCCCTACACACACACACACACACACACACGCACGCACGCACGCACGCACAAAGCTATCTCCCAAAGATTAAGAGCTAGGCTTGGACGAGGCAGCCCCCCCCCCCCCCCGCACCGCCCCGCTAGAAATCCAGTCTTGAGCCAGCGATTCCCACTTGACCCTGTGGCTCCAGGATTCCGGGCCATCCAGCCGAGGCAAGCTGCTCTTCACAGATATACCTGCATGTCTGCCCAACAGTCTTGCAAAAAGACTCTAAAAACTAAGGAATGAGATATGAGGAAAAAAATACTTAACATAAATAGGTTTTAGTGGAAAAGGAAAAACAGGAAGCTTGATGACTTCCTTGAAGGTAGGTGGTCAAAGCCTAGAAAAATAAACACGAAGGAAGAATGAAAAGAATATCACTTGTGACATCAGCATGCATAAAGCTATGCTAAGTACAAGCCTGAAGGCTTAAAAGTACAAACAAAATATTTTAATACTGAAGTGAACAGCTACACTAGAGAAAGAAACTAACCAATTTGCCTACCCCATGAACTAACTGACCATCATGCCGGCTTAGGGTCGCCAGATTCCACAAAGAAAAATACAGCATGCCCAGGTAAATCTGAATTTCAGATAAACAATAAAAAGTTATTTGTTGTTTCTCTGAAATTCAGATTTACCTGGGCATCCTGTGTTTCGTCTGGCAGCCCAATACAAGGTGAAAGTAGGCGAGTCTGACCCTCAGTGGATGGCGGTGTCCAAGGCACATGGGGTTGCTGGGACAGAGTCCCTCCTGGGCGGCTGATAAGTTGTTTTCTCTCTTTTCCCCTGACTGTATCACTGTAATCTTGCTTCAGGGTTATTCAGGGGCACAGATTCTGACTAGGGAGAGCCGTTGGGTAGCCCAGCTGCAGACAGCTGGCTCAGCCAACTCCAAAGCGAGCACAGCACGGGGCCCAAGGTTAGGGCCTGTCTTGATTGAGGCCTTGCAAGGTTCCTACGGAGAGGAAGGCACGACCACAGTGGGCTAACAGGCTGCTCAACTTGCAGGGACTCACCCTGACAGCCAAGCGTCACCAAAGGAAGAACATGAGTATCCCAGGAATTGTGTGTTTTGGTCTGACTTCACCAGCAAGGTCACTCCTTATGGTCACTCAGATGACCTTGACCCCAACACCAAAGGCCATTCTGGGTCAGCACTGAAGCCATCTCCTGAGCCCTGGGCAGGAACGGGTAGGCAAGGTCAAGGTGCTGTCTCCAGTTAGGAGCAAAATCCCTCCCGTTTTCTGATTCTTGGCGCAGTCCTCTCTCTCCTTGAAGGCATGGATCATCCAGACATTCTATAACCCCTGTCCCTGGAAATTCACTCAAAAATAACAAGTGTGCTTCCCCGGAGCCTTTCTCAGGCAACAAGCATTTTAAGTGAGTTTGGTTTGGAGAACAAACGGCCCCTGAGCTGTGCCCCATGCCAGGCATCCCGTCCAGCTGTTCCGCATCAGTCCACAAGGAGTGACAATCCCGATGACGACGATGGTGACGCCTCCCGTGACGGCTTCCCATCCAGGGTGTTCTGGGCGCTTGAAAAGTTTTCTCTTGCCCCTTCAGTCTCACGAATTATAGCCCCATCTCTACCTGTTACTAAGGGTCCTCTCTGTTACGAACGAGGAGGCAGACTGAAATAGAAACCGCAAACTGTGAGATTTCCATCCCAGCTCTACCACTTAATAGACACAAAATGTTCTCCACGTTATTGTACTCTGGAAATGAGGGTTAATTACACACATCTCACCGGGCCGTTGAAATTAAATGAGGAAATGTGGGTAAAGCCCCTAGCTCAGGGCTGATGCTGCGAAGGTGATCAGTCATTGTTCTTCCCTCCTTCCTCCCGCCATCAGCCAGATCTCTTCTGAGCAGGCTTGGACTGGTGCAAGCGGCTCCTCTTTGGTTTAAAGTAATTCAAGACAGTCTGGACCGCCTCAGAGCATTCCAAATGGCATGAGCCGGATGAGACAGGTGTGCTGCAAACCTGTCGGGTTAAGGCCACTTTGAAGCTAGTCACAACGGGTCGGAGCTTTTCTTAGCCAGGTTGGTCCAATGGTGACCAGCCCAAACTGGTTTGAGATAGTTTAAACCAGCGTGAGATGGTCAAAGGCACTTTTATCTTCTTTTGTGTGTCACAAATGCAGTCATATTAGCTTGAGTTCTTTTGACTCCCTTGCTGAAGTCTGATGCGACTCCTGGTTTTTCTGGGTTCAAATCTATCAGTGGCACATTGGCTCATCCGAGTTGAAATCTCCACGGTGCTTCTGAATTGGTTCTGCCTTCCTACTTTTAGCTGCCTCTTCTAGTGGGTCACAACTGGTCCAAGCCTTTGGGACGAGCAGAAGAACCAGCCGTCTTCCGCTTTTCCCTTAGCATAAAAGATGAATTTTAGTCTCAGGGGGGAATGTGTACAACAGTTACATCTGGGAGGAATGTGCTTACCTCCCCTTTGGGAGTCCTGGGGCCTGTGCAGACCTCCTTAGGAACATTCTGGCATCTTCCTGGAGTCAGGCTTTTCCCTCCATCCCACTCTGCCTCCTCGGAGGCAGACTCATTTCTTCTCAAGAGACCTTTGCTTCACACCCTGTGTGGTGACAAGGAAAGGAGCCTCACTACATTCTCAGCAGCCCAAGACTTCCAGCCCCCAACCCCAGCCTGGATCACGGAGTGGAGAAGAATAGGAAAGGTGGAGAGGTGCAGAAGCCAGGCAGCGAGGCCTTTCTCACTTATCTGAGAGCAGGGACGTGCGAATGTCCAGTATTTGCAGAGCTGGTGTACCTATAAGAGTCAGCATAAGGAAGTGCGTGCTCTTCCGTTCTGCATTAAACAAACTCTGCCTCTTGGCTATTACGTGACTAATCCAGAGTGACATGCTCACTCCACGGCTCAGCTGGGATGGCCTTGGTGTGGAGAGATGGTGCCTGTGAGTTCACCCCGTGTGGTCTGAACGCGGGTACAGCCTTCTTTGGGCCGTGGCCTGTCCACGGGGCACGGTGCAGAGGGGCGTGGACAGCCTAAGAATTGCAGTGTGACATATTCCAATTCCTAGGTATAAGGTTTCCTTTATTGTTTTCACGTTTAAATCTTATAAGGCTGGTCTTAGAATTGATGTCTGCCTCGACTGTTGCTGTGTTTGTTTTTCTGCCTCAAATCTGTTATTACAATGATAGCCTCTTACAGTCCAGAAAGTGTGGTATACAGACAGTGTGACCTGAGCAGGTGGACATGCCGGCAGTGTGACCCGGGCACAGGTCGGTTATGTGCTCTGTTATCCCCATCCCTTGGGGTGTGAGACCACTGTCTGCCGAGCTGGGGGCTTGCCTCCCAGGATGCTGTGATTCTCAGGAATCTCGCCTACTGGGAACCAGTGTCTGTGAGCCTTCAGTCAGTTGAGCAACCGGAGGCCACACCAGGCTGGGGCCACGGCCCAGGCCCCTGTTTCCACCCTGGCAAGAGCACCAGTTGCTCTCAGGCCTGAGCTGGGACCCAGCCTAGGCGGGGCAGAGCAAGGCAGCCAGCGCCCCAGCGAGGGCACAGTTCCGCTGCTGCTGTATCGAATAAGAAACTGAAATCAAGTGCTGTGTTAAGTCACAGCCCGTGTGAAGTCAGCTGTTACCAGCAGTGGGGAAGGGTTTTCTGCGCCACTTGAGGTGAGACAGCTGGTTTTGTGTAAGACATATATGCCAACTGCAGAGAGAAGCAAGGGCCGTGGGCAGCACTTGGCCCACCACAGGCCATCCACTTAGGGGCTCCGTGGGTTCCAACCCTGCGTGGAGTTGTGTCCATAATAAAGGTGTAACTGTTATTACACTGACTCAAGGGGGGGAGTGTTCGAAAAGGCACATGACAGAGTTGGCAGACCGGGCACAAAGTCCTGGCGCTAGAACTTTCTCACTGGTGGTGTGAGTACCCGAGCCTCCGTTCCTCCTCCTTTGACCCCTGACTCAGTGGGTGATGAGGGCTAAGTGAGACTCAGCGCTGAGATCCAGCATGAGAACTATTTGCTGTTGCCGTGCGCTCCGTAGGTGTGCGCACTCCTCCCTTCAGCATAGGCAGCGCCTTCTTCAAAAGGCCACATCCTACAGGAAGGAAAGCTAACGGCTGCTTGGGGTCAGCCCGCCCTCAGTGGAGAGAGAGCAAGACAGACAAGGCAGCTGAACTGTGCATCAGCTTCCCAAATCCACGTCGGACCGGCAGCTCGCTGAGGGGGTCGCCCAAGCCCGAGGAAGCCCGCACTGGCCCCTTTACTTCCTTGGTGGTGGTGTTGCCTCAGAACTGCCCTGAAGAACCTAGGGGTAAGATGGGAATAAAGACACAGACCTACTAGAGCATGGACTTGAGGATATGGGGAGGGGGAAGGGTAAGCTGTGACAAAGCGAGAGAGAGGCATGGACATACACTACCAAACGTAAAATAGACAGCTAGCAGGAAGCAGCCGCAAAGCACAGGGAGATCAGCTCGGTGCTTTGTGACCACCTAGAGGGGTGGGATAGGGAGGGTGGGAGGGAGGGAGACGCAAGAGAGAGGGGATATGGGAACATATGTATATGTATAACTGATTCACTTTGTTATAAAGCAGAAACTAACACACCATTGTAAAGCAATTATACTCCAATAAAGATGTTAAAAAAAAAAAAAACTGCCCTGACCACCCACACGCTACTTCCCTCCTGCCCCATCCCAGGACCCTGCCCCTCCTCACTTCCCCTCGTACCTCCCTTCTACTTCTAACAACTTCCACATCCTTCTTTTTCTTCTTTTGAGCCCATAGTTACCTTCCCCATGCACGCTGAGATACGGGCCCAAGCCTAGGGTCGCTCCCGAGGTCCTGGTCTGCGAAGGGGAGGGAGGCAGCAGCTGGGCTCATTCAGTACCTCTTCCCGTGTGCCTGGCTCCAGCTGAGACATCACACACACGCACGCTCACCCACACTCTCTCACATGCCCGCACACTCACACACATTACATTGTTCACACCCACAGCAGTTATCCAAAGTTTGCAGAGGAGGGCATGGGACATTAAAGGGACTAAGAGACTTCCCGGAGTCCACGCTGCAAGTGGCGCTGAAATGCCCTCCCAAGTCCTCTTGGTTTTAAAGCTACGATGCTCTCTGCTCGCCCTGCACGCTGCCTCTTTGATGGACAAGCGACAGCCGCTTAGGTCAACTGATGTACTGACAGGGTCCTGTAAGTGAATTATTTACGTGGGATACTTTTAAATTACTGGAAAGGATACGAGAAGGGGTCATCAGGCTGCTCATAAAACCAGTCGCGTTATTTAGGTGTGGTGGTGTGTTGATTTGGGTCAGTCCCACTGAAGGAGGAATAGACTTTCCAGCACATGTTATCAGAACATCTGTGTTAAGTGTCCTGGAGCACATCCAGTTACTGGACTTCCCGTGGGTGTGGGTCAAGAACTGAATTTTTTTTCAACGTAGTTTCCCTCCCCTGTTGGAGAGGGGTTTAAGAGTGTTACCACCGAAATGCCTGTCCAGGGACACAGGTGCACATAGACTCTGTGTCCTTGTGCAAAAGGAATAACACCTTAGATACAGAAACTCCTGTCAAGGTGTTACCAGTTTTAATCAATGCACCCTAATCCATGAACTTTACTCTGATTTTAACTCCTGTCAATCTTCAGCAACAGTCCTTGTTGGCCACTTCTTCCCTCATTATTTTGCTTTTAATTTTGATTCACCTCTTAGTAAAATTGAGCACCTCTTAAAGGATTTTGAGGAAAGATATCTAGGATTGTATTATTTATGAGCCCTTCAATATTCAGAATATCTTTCTGGTGTCTTTACACACGAGTGATGTCAGCTGTGCCTAAAATCTGAAGACTGTTACCTTTTGCTTCAGAAACCTGCAGACTTAGCTGCCTTGTCTTTTGGCTTTAATGTCACCTGGGAAAAGTCTTCTGCCAGTAAGAGGTAGCTCCTTTGTTGATAATAGTGGCCTTGCTATTACTTTTTTCGGTCTGTTTGGATACATGTAGGATTCATTATTCTTGATATTCAAGGTATCGGCGGAATCGATTTACGAGCAGATCTTGGCCCAGTAATTCTCTCTGGTCACTTCGTTTCCATCCAACCTCTAGACCTAGTTTTGTTGTTGCTTTATTTTGTTTCAGACTTTCCTTATAGAGATACTCTGTAAACCCTGATTGTGCTTCTCTGCCTCACTCCTTCTCTCCCTTTCTTTATTCTATCATCTCTTCTTTTCCTCCTTCCTTCCTTTCCTGAGAACCAAGTCCTGGTGGGATTTCTCGCTGGGAGCCACCAGAGTTTGCGTCAGCCCACAGACTTACAATGCGAGTTACAAAGCAGCTCCACTTTTCCTTCCAGGGAATTTGGCATTTCTTTTGTATTGCAGAAGTGAGCAAACCCATTAATTTTGAAACAAATGTATGCAAATACATTTATTAATATAGGAAATAGGAAAAGCAGTTATTGCTTCCTTTATAAATAATACAGGCTTAAGTTTTAAAGATATTACTTTTGCTAAAATGTATTAGACAGCTGTGAAAAAAATAACATTTTTCTTTGTGGTAATATCTTTAACCAGATTTGTAGCACTAACAATATTTCCTATGTATATATTATTTTTATTTAATACAGGTAATCTTTTTATTACCAAATCATATTGTTTCTCAGGAGATTACCATCAGCACTCATAAAAGCTGCAAAAGGAAAGCAGGACGACGAGAAGGCATCAATCTCCCGCAGACGGAAGGCGTCGGCTGCAGATTAAATATGCGAATCCCCTAATACATTTCAATGAGCGACTCGTTAGAGGCAGATTTATTTAGACTCACTCCCCCTCATTTTGTTTCCCTTTCAATTTGAATCTGATGGTGGGCGTCATCCCCTAATTTTAACCAAGAGCAAAGCCGTCTTGGAGAAAAGCCACATCTTTAAGCTGAGCAAGAACTGTGTTTGGTTGCAAACCCAGGAGTTACTGGGGTTCTTGGTGTCCCTGACCCTGTGCAGAGAATGACTCATGGGTTTCACTGGATCCTCACATCTGACCCAGAAAATTGACCAGCCTGCCAGGATGCCCTGGTGTGGCCTCCCTTAGGTGTGTGGCAGGTTCTTCCTTCTCAGAAAGAGCTGAGTCCCCTTGGCCACACATAATAGATCATATGCCCCAGGTCCGGGATTCCCCCCGGTAACCGGCATGAGGGCAAAGCATGCCCTTTGGAGTTGCATCCATGGGTTTTGACCCCAGCTCTGCCATCTATTTCTTTTGGAAAAATTAATAAACTTTGAGAAGCCTCAGTTTTCTGGCCTGCAAAATGGAAATACCAATTCCTTCCTGATGCACCTTCTGTGAGGACAAAGAGAGAGTATCTCTGCGTGTGTGAAGTGCTCGCGTATTCTTTACCCTTCATCCGCTGCTGCCGATGGGAAATCTCGGGCCCCTGAAGATTGAAGGGAGCTGGTGGGGCCGAGGAGGGTGCTGGCATTCTGGGTTCTCCGCCTTTGTTCTTGGGGCCACATGTGCATTCTGCAGAGGGTGGCAGAAAGAAGGCAAGTTCTGGCTGTACAAAAAAGGCCCGGTTTCTATGGGGACAAGTGAACTATTGAATTCCAGGGAAGAGGTGTCCCTTGGGCGTCCCTAAACCTAAGCAGACAGACCCATATCCCAGTTTCAGAAACTCTTTTCTGAAGTCCCTCTGCCTATAGCGTCTTCAGTTCTCCAACGGGCACCTCTCTGCCTCCTCCCAACCCTCAAGATCACCTGACGAATAAGAGTAGCGTCAACTGAAGAGATTTGACAATTCAGATGAGAGGAGCAGAGAATCCAAAGGAAGAATTTGCCTGAAGTCTAAATTGGTCCAATCCCCGTTGCCAAGCTCGGGACTGCATCGAGCCACCTGTGGAAATGGGCCTTGGAAACGAGGCTGGCCTTGCTGGGAGCTGCAGGCAGCACCATATGCCTCCAGTTCTCCATCCTCAGACCTGTTCTCGCTTGTCAAGGCTGCTATGTTCTGTGCCACCAGGGCCCTGGCCTGACCTGCTTTCCTCGCAGGGTCTTTCCCTCTGCTCAGAACATTGACGTTTTCTCTGTCACTAGGCTCGCAGATTCACCAGGGGTCGACTTCTCCAGGAAATTTTCCCACACGTAGGATGTCTGACCGACTCCTCATCCTGTAGCTGGTCCTTTGTATCCTGTCTTTATGCCCGATTCAGAGCTGACCCTCGGCAAATATGGGAGATGATCAGATGCATGACTGTGGTTTCCTGTCTCTGATCTGAACTCCAATTTTCAAACTGGGAAGACATTGCTCCCTTTATCACAGTGGAAGCTCCTGTTGTAGGGTTCCAGAGAGTGGTTGAGGGAATAGATGCCTGAAGAAACCATCACACGCATGCATGGACTGACTCACGCACGTGTGTGTGTGGGTGATCGAAAGGTTCTAATGGCGAAACCCGTGCCTCGGGGACAGAGTGGACGAAGGGGGGCCCACACTAGTGACGCCTGTGCACCCCGAGTTCTCACCACATGCAGCTGATCATGTCGCCCCTTTTCTGCTTAGGGTGGAAGCTTTGATGTGGCGGATAGAATGTTCCACAGCATGAAGAAAGCATGGGAGTCAGCCTCCAGAGAGAACATGAGTGACGTCAGGGAGCTGACCCCGGAGTTCTTCTACCTGCCCGAGTTTCTGACCAACTGCAACGCCGTGGAGTTTGGTGAGTAGATCCGGGGAGAGGCTGCAGGGGCCGGGCAGCTCGTGGGTCATGAGATCAGTGTCTTTGCCGAGCAGCTAAACACACAGGCCCTCGCCAGACCGATATGGTGGGCAGATTGCCGTGAGGCCTCCACTGGGTGGCGGCACCTGACAAGGAGGTGGGAGCTGAGGAAGGACACAGCCCCAGGGCTGCAGGACCACCAAGCCACGGTCCTACCCACGACCTCCTGCCGAGAGTCCCCAGGCCTCAGTCTGCAGTGAGGCAGCGAGCAGGGGACAGGAGCCCTTGCTGATAGCCAGGCCTGGCCCTTCCCTGCTGTGTACCTCAGGCGAGCCCCAGCCCCTCTCTGCCCCATTTTCCTCCAAGTCCCACAAATGGGTTAGCCTGGGCCCTGTGAACAGGACCCAGAGATCCTGCACCTCCCAGCACAGACTGCTAGGATGTCCATGGGCAGTGGTTTGGGCACCCTTGGTGGTTCCTTCTCTTTCCTGCCCTCCAGGCCCCACTCCAGGGTGAGCCATGCTTTTTTACCCGTTGCTTTAGAGGAGGGACAAAAATTTCAGGAAGCCCCAGTGGGCAGGTCCCCTGGTGACTACATGTACCTTGGGAGCCTCCACTGTAAACATCAGGGTGGCTCGTGGAGGGGGTGTGTGGTCAGAACCCCCAGCAGGGTGTGGCCCTCCCCACCCAGAGGTGCGGGATGGACTCACCCACACTGAGGAGGGCACTTGTGAACCAGTGCCAGCAGACACCTGGTGCCCCAGAGCTCCCCTTCCTCAGGGCCCTCCTTCTTCCTCCAAACAGCACATGTGGGCCTGCACCTTGAGCCAGACCTGGTGCGGGCCGAGGGGAGCACAAGGGAGGAGACCCAGCCCTTGACTCGAGCACCCACCTCTTGTGCAGTGGTCTGCAGACTGAATACCAGTGGAGCATTCAGAACATGCCCAGGCCCAGGCCTGTCGAGTCTGAGCCCGTGGAACTTGGTGGCCTCGGCAGTGTTCAGATTCTCAGATGCTTCACGTGCATCAGGGATGAGAACCTGACAAATGTAAAGGGTAGTTCCCACAAGATGTGATGAGGTCCATGAAAGGAGTAAATCAGGGACGGTGGAAGCTGAGAGGAGGGGTCCCAGCCGACCTGAGGTGAGGGGGCCGCTGGTGGGAGGCACCAGCCCTCCTTGGAGGTGGAGGCTGGCTCTCTGCCGAAAGGGAGGTGCTCAGCAGCAGAAATGACCTGCACAACAGGGACCATGTGTCCTCAGGGAAGTCAGGGAAGTGGCTATTAAGCACATACTGCATTCAGGCACGTTTTAGACACTGAGGATTTAGCGGGTGTCCTGGGGCGGATTGCCCTGAAGGTGTTTATATTCTTTGTGGGGACAGGGGTAGGAGATAGAAAGTATAGACAAAGAAATAAGCTAAATACTCTTCAATGCTGAGAAGTCCTATAAGGAAAGAAGGTAGGAAATGGTTTGAGGTGACTTAGAGACCCTGTGTTACTGTGGTACCCAGGAAGGAGCTGCCTGAGGAGGTGACAGGTGAGCTGAGACTGAATGATGAGAAGGGCCAGGCCAGGCCAGTCCTGCAGGCCAGAGAGAGAGGACGTTTTCACCCCAGTTGCACCATGAGGGCTCTGGAGGGTTTCAGCAAGGCTATAGCTTGTGTTTACTGAGCAACCATCATATGCGTGGAACTATTCTAAGCATGTTATGTGTATTTTCTCTTCTAATCCTTGTACCAGCCTGGGAGGTAATGGGTAGGAAAGTGACTCCCCAGGAGGTTAAGCAACTTGCTCAAGGTTGTGTGGCTAATGGGGAGGAGAGAGACTCGGGCTCGCAGCCAGGCTCCTCTTCTTGGTGTCTGGGGAAGGTCCCTCCGAAAACCTCCTATCTTAACTTTAAAGTGGAGAGAAAATGCATAAATTATAGAGTTGAATGAAGAGTCAATAAGACAATGCGTGCCAAGCACCTAGCATAGTGCCCTAGCATAGCGGTAGGTGCTCAAAATACGATAGCGTTCATTGCTACTGCTATTGCCTCCTTATTTAGCACCGTATAAAAAGCACCTGGATGAAAAGGCCTAGAGCAGAGGGGAGGAAGACGCGCAGACGATGATGACACAATAATCATTTTATGCGCGGGCACTACCTGGAAGCAAGTAGGGTCTTATGGAAGCCTGAAGGGGTGGAAGGCTTAGAACCCCAGTAGGAATATTCCAGGCAGAAAGGGTGGGGTCACTCCCCACACAGGAGGCAGGAAGCAGTGTGGTCTATGCAAGAATCGTAGTACTAGACAGCTCAGTATTTACACTCCTTGGTTCCTAGCCCAGTTTGGGCTCCCATTTATCCAAAGCCTTGCTCTTTCTCACCCCATTCAGGCTGCATGCAGGACGGGACAGCACTGGGGGACGTGCAACTCCCTCCCTGGGCTGACGGGGACCCACGGAAATTCATCAGCCTGCATAGACAAGTGAGTTGAGTGGGGTCATGGCAGAGTCCCTGGTATCCTGAATGAGGACCTCAGGGTGCCCTCAGTGTTCATGGAGACTTTCTGCCCGAGTGGATGGCTGTGATAAGCACTTCTGAGGCTCTTATGTCTGGAGGGCCCAGAGAAGCAGCTGGGTCCCGTGCCCCGGATTGGCAGGAGAAGGCTTGGGTTCTGGGCTCTTTTAAGAGCTCCATTAGGCTTTGCCCTTGTGCCAATTTGTTGTGGGACTCATGGGGGAAGCAAATTCAGATTCTTGTTGGATGGAGGGCAAGTCAGTGCCCTTAGCCAACTCTACGCACAGGGCCAAGCCCTGGGCCATGTTGCCCAGTATAGGTCAGGGGGCTGGAGGCTCCAAGGGGCTCCCACTGGCCAAAAGATTTGCCAGGACTTATAATGCAGAAAGGCTGATGTGGGTAGAGGCCAGAGGCCATTTGGGGTCACGTATCCTGGATCAAATACCTGAGTTAGCATAAACACATGACAGTCTGTTCAACATCAGCATCATTAGTCATCAGGGAAACACTAAAACCACGAGATGCTACTACACGTTCACAAGAATGGCTAAAATTTAAAGTACTGCTAAAACCAAGAGTTAAGCAAGGATGTGGAGGAAGCGGAATTCATCATGCATAGCTGGTGGGGAAAAAATGGTATAGCCACTTTGGAAAAGAGCTTGGTCATTTCTTATGAAGTTGAAGATGCTTTTGCCGTATTGCCCAGCAATTCCACTCGTAGGTGTTTACCCAAGAGAAACGGAAACTTGTCCACAGAAAGATGTGTACATAAATATTCATCAGTTTTATTTATACTAGTGAAAAAGAAAAGACAACCCAAATGTCTATCACTGGTAAATGGCTAAACAGGTGATACATCCATACAATGGAATATTACTTAGCAACAAAAAGGAACAGATTATGGGTACATGAACCAACAGGATGAATCTCGAAAGCATTGTCCTGAGCAAAAGTAGCCCCAACCCAAAGCTCCATATACTGTGGGATTCTATTTTTGTGACTTGTCTGAAAAGGTAAACTGTGGAAGCAGAAAGCAGGTCAGGGGTTAGTCTGGAGTAGGAGATGAGCAAAAAGGAGCAGAAGAGAACTTTTTGAGTTGACATAAATATTCTATATCTTGATTATGGTGTTGGTTACATGACTACATGCATTTTTTAGGACACATTAAACTGTACATTTAGGGCAAATTTTATTGGCAGCAGGCCTGACTAGTAACAACAAAGCTGTGTCTTTTCCTCTGTCCTTCTCCCTTGGCGAGGAGAAAGTTCTTCCCTGGTTTATCCTTGCCTCTGGGAATTCGGTAACGGCAGTCATCACACCTCCTGCGGCATTACCCACGTGTGGCCTTCTCAAAACCACTTTGGCCATGTGCCTCAGAAAATTAACCTGGCCCAGGTGACCTGATTTTCCCAAGCCCAAGTGTAAGTGTGCATGTCCTCCCAAAGGATCGATAAGGGGAGCCCAGACAATTCCAAATGAACATCTTTGGGTTCTGGGGACCAAGCTTTGGAGCTGGGCTCTACTCAGCAGAAACATGTGCCATCTCTCAGGTGAACTGGGACATCAAAACACAGGCCCACATTCCTTCTTTTTTTTTGCGGTACGCGGGCCTCTCACTGTTGTGGCCTCTCCCGCTGCGGAGCACAGGCTCCAAACGCGCAGGCTCAGCGGCCATGGCTCACGGGCCCAGCCGCTCCGCGGCATGTAGGATCTTCCCGGACCGGGGCACGAACCTGTGTCCCCTGCATCGGCAGGCGGACTCTCAACCACTGCACCACCAGGGAAGCCCCCACATTTCTTCTTGCTCAAGGTTATTTTATGGACTGGACAGGCTAGTCAGACCTGTTGTGCCACACTAGCTGGAGGCAGGAATCAGGTGGTCCTCAGATGGACTGCACGTCTGCTGCTTAGTGCTCATCCAACCCAGGGAGGCATCCCTCATCTTTCCTGTGCTGATCTGGCGTCCTGAACCTCATGACCCGTCCTGATCTGGGCAGAGGGCCCATGAGTCCATGAGACACCTGTGTTTTTCATGCTCTTTGGGTTTTGGTTCCAGGCTTTGGAAAGTGACTTTGTCAGTGCCAACCTGCACCACTGGATAGACCTCATCTTTGGGTACAAGCAGCAAGGGTCAGCCGCAGTGGAGGCTGTTAATATCTTCCACCCCTACTTCTACGGCGACAAAATGGACCTCAGCAGCGTCAGTGACCCCCTGATCAGAAGCACCATCCTGGGGTTCGTCAGCAACTTTGGACAAGTGCCCAGACAGGTACAGCGTGCCGTGGCCTTCGTCTTGCTTTCTTAAAGGAGTGTGTGCAGGATGAGCTTGGATGGGAGGGAGAGTGAGGAGTAAGCAAGGACTGGAGAGGCAAAATGGTCCTTAGTCATCTCCCTGCGCCTTTGATGTCACGGCTCAACCCTCCATTACCATCTGATGTCGATGGAGGTGATGATATCGTTAATGATAATGATGAAGGCAACATCCATCTGTGACCATGTGATAGACTCTATGATAAACACACAAGATATAATTCTTTATATGTGTATCTACCCTGTAGGGTTGTTGTGAAGATCCAACGAGTTAAGATACCAAGTGCTTGAAAGTGCCTGAAACACGATAAGCCTTCAACAAATATTAGTTATTCTTGTGATACCTCACTGAATCCTCTCATAAGCTCTGGGTATGGGGATTGTACAGATCAGGAAACTGAGGCTCAGAGAGGCTAAATAAATAACTTGCCTACAGTTGTACCATTAGCAGGTGACAGTGGCGAGATCTCACCCCATCTGTCTGGCTCCAAAGCCTATGCCACATTGGCCCCATTGTGAGAGCATCCAAATTCTGCCCCAGGGCCCCTGGTGAAATGGTAGGGGTCTTACATGGGCCTTTGGCTCCATCACCTCCATCCGCATCAGGATGGTCCCGTAGTGATGTGAGGCTGTGCCTTTACAATGACATCCTGATGCTTATTTAACTGATCTCAGCCCTCTTCAACTTCAAACTCCCATTTGGTGTAGTGATGTTTCATCCCTGAGCACAGCCATCTGGGTTCAGAAGCACAGCCCCACGGACTGTGGGGTCCCAGCCTGGGCAGTCAGGAACCACACTAGGAAATGCGTGCGTAGACCCAGTCAACTCCATAACCATCCTGGGCATCAGCTTTCCCCACATGGAACCATGAGGCTTGGACGGGCTCATCTAATAACATCTCTTCTGTCTGGCCTTACTGTGACATGCCCAGGTTTGCTCAGCTCCTAGGTAAGGGAAACGTGGAAGGGCCTGAGGGTGACTTGGAGAACAGACCGCACGTCCAAATGCGGGTATGGCCAAGGAAGGCTTTGTAGAAAGGAGAGAATTGCAGGAATGAAGGTTGGGTAGCCAAATGGTTTCATTTTTTTAATTTTAAAAATATTATAATACAGATAAAACAAGTAATTCAAAGTAGCAGTCCACAAGCAAAAACATTTTCACATCAGTGGGGTCATGGAAATCACACAATTTAAATTCTGGTTTTGCTTAATGAGATATTATATGAGCTTGTCAAAAATATTTCTAACAAATCATCAGAATTAGAATTAGAATTCCGCAAGTGGTCCCAGCCTGAAGACAAGATTGAAATGCTTCAGGACCACGCACTGTTCTATCAAGGGGCTGTGCCTGCAAAAACTATTACAGGGACCCAGCCTGTGGTGCTTTCGTGATTCTGCTGTGAAAGGAGAACATTCTTTAATGCTCATTTAAAAATCATCCTTCTGATTTCTGTTTGTATTGGTCACCCACCCAGCTTTTCTAGACAGTCTAGCATCTGATCTAGGGTTACAACTGAACCAAGGCTGCTCCGAGACCCCCGGGCTGCCTGCTGAGCCCCACCTCTGCCTGTGCACCCAGCCGAGGCCAGCTCCCCCCATATCATGGCGCCCCATGGATGTTTCCATCTGGGAGCAGAGGAATGTGCTGGATGGCTGGAGAAAGCAGCCCGGCACAAGCCCAGTCTGGGAGGGGAGGGTGGAGAGCTGGAGCTGGCCTCAGCTGCACTCTCTGGCCCAGCAGCACTTCATGCTTTGTCGAGTTTGGCATTAGGGACAATTTGACAGCAGAGATCTAAGAAAAATGAAAATAAGAAAGGCTGCTAATGGGGTTTGCCTGTGCTCTTTGGAATAGTTGAGAGGATGCTATTAAAGGATTCTGTGTTGATGCCCAGATGGGTGGGCCTGCAGAGAGTGTGTAAGGAAAAGGGGAAAATATGAGAAAAAGCTCAAGCAAATGAAGACAGACGTGATCTACGGAAGAAAGGGGATCATTCTGACCCTATGGCATGAAAGGCAGCTCTCCCGGGGATCAGGGGCTCCAGCTTGGAGAAGAAGACAGATTTGGCGACCAGGAGGGCTCTCTGCCAGCCCTGCGCCCTGACCTTGAGAAAGTAGAGCCCCAGGCCCCTCACCGGCAACATCCGAAGGTCGAACCAGATGGTTCTGTTTCAGCTCACCTCAGCCCAGGCAGCTCCCAGGGCAGAGGAGCAGCTGCGACTTGCCCGAGGATGACTCCCCTTCTGTCCATCTGTCCTAATGACCCGTGCGGTGCGTGTCTGTCTCCTTGCCTCTGCAGCTCTTTACTAAACCCCACCCGGCCAGGACCACTGCAGGGAAGGCTTCCCCTGGAAAGGACGCCTCCACACCTGTGAGCGTGCCCGGTCACCCACAGCCCTTTCTCTACAGCCTGCCGTCGCTGAGACCCTCCCAGGTCACAGTCAAAGGTGAATACCTGGCCCTGCTTCGTTTGGTGCCCTGTCCCACAGCTGTCCCTTCAGTGACCGGTGTTCCTCTGGAGGTTCAGAGGCACAGGCCCAGGCAGGGGCTTGGGGGCTGATTCTGCATGGCTGTGTCTCCAGGCGTAACGGGAATCTGGGGAGACCTCTGCTCTGGAAGTGTCTGGAACCGCCTCTGTTACACCCTGACTTCTGAAGACCCACCAGTCTGTCTGTCTGTCTGTCTCTCTGAGACATGCAACCCCCTCTCTTTCACGTACGGACACATATATGAACACACACATGCAAACACACACACACGCACGTGCGCGCACACACACACACCCCTCCTCACCTCCAGAGCCAAGTGGGAGGTCCCAGGTTTCCCAAGGGAGGGTTCCAGCCCCCACTCTCGGCACCCACATTCACTGTTGCTCCTGAGCCTCCAGGTGGACCGGCAGCCACTGGCCAGGAGCATGTGCCCTGGGGCAGATGGCCCGGCCATGAGTCCCAGCCCTGCTTCCTAGAGGAGCTGAGTGTGTGTGAAGTCTGATGTCTGTGCCACCCTGGGGCCTGCACTGCTTTGGGGATGTCTCACCACCTGGAATAATTTTCTGGTCCCAAGGAGTATAAGGTCAGGTTTTGGGGGGGGGGTTCTTTTGAAATCCAAGAACAGTGTCCTTGGCATCTCCATACAAATACTGCGCACTAACCGATTGCATGACTGGACCTCCACCTCCAGACCTGCTAGAGTTGGTGCGTGGAAGGGGCAGAAAGGGCAGAGCCCCCAGGCTCCTCTGGCTGTGTGCTGTCTTCCCCAGAAGCCTGGGCTCCTCCTCCCTTGGCATCAGTCAGAAAGAGACACTCAGGACCTGCATGGCCACATGCATCTTGTATGTGCTAAGTCTGGGGAGGGACCCGGGGCCAGCGTGTAACGTGGCCCCCGGAGGGAGGCCCAGGAGGGAGGTACCTTGATGAGGAGCGGCTCGCGCCTGGGCAGGCACTTTGCCAAGTCGGGGTTGGCTGTGCATGGCTCCTCTCTGGGCCCAGCTAAAGCGGGTGTTGCCCTTTGACAAGTCGGCTCCGCCGTACTGACTGGGGGGCAGATATGTACCTTTTCTCTCTAGGCTCGGAATCCCCCAAAGGAGCCATCGGCCACATTGTTCCTACGGAGAAGACCATCCTGGCCGTGGAGACGAACAAGATGCTGCTGCCTCCTCACTGGAGCAGGACCTTCAGCTGGGGCTTTGACGACTTCAGCTGCTGCCTGGGCAGCTACGGCTCTGACAAGGTGAGTGGTGCCGGGGCGCAGGGCAGCCCCAGGGCCGCAGCCTCCTTCCGGTTGGGGCAGAGGTGGTAAGGAGACGGGCGAGCCCCAAGCAGCCACGGTCACCCACACCCCTTCCTCCACGTGGCTGTGCCCCCAGCCTGGGACTGTCACCCAGTGTGGGCAGAAAGTCCTGGGGGTTCCTCCAGCCCGGGTCACAGCTTAAACTCAGAAGGGACATACTGAGTATTCGGCTGCCGCCAGAAGCGAGCCACGCAGTTGCTCGTCCTCTACCCCTGCCTTAGGCCATCCACTTATGTCTACCTCCTTGATGTGGCCCTGGCTACCTCTGGCCTCCTTTGCTACCCTCGCTCCTCTCCCACCCTATCACGTGGCATGAATTCCCTACCCACCAAGCTTCCTCGCCCCTCCCTAGCCTTCCCCCACCTCCTTCACGAGGCAGCCTGTGAAACTGGTCCGAGATGTCACCCCTTCCTGAAAGCTGACTCCGACTTTCCCAGGCTCACGGGGCGTTTTTGTTGTGTCCCCATAGCCTCCTGCTCCCTTGTCTCTCCCCACCTGCTCCTTGTGTGGTGTGAGCTCTTTGGGGACAGACCTGGACGGCCTGGATTTCGTCACCAGGGCTTGTCACGTCCCTCGGCTCCCACAGCACGCAGGCAGGCAGGCTAGCGGCACCATCCAGCCCTGCCTGCACCCCTCCGTCGCCCTGTCCCAGCTCCCTGCCCTGTGCCGGCTCTGGCACCAGTGCTCATCCCACTCGTCTAATCTCCCGCAGATCCTGATGACGTTCGAGAACTTGGCCGCCTGGGGCCGCTGTCTGTGTGCCGTGTGCCCATCCCCCACGACCATCGTCACCTCTGGGACCAGCGCCGTGGTGTGTGTGTGGGAACTCAGCATGGCCAAAGGTCGCACCACAGGCCTGCACCTCAAGCAGGTACAGTGCCTCTGCAGGTGGGGCGCCTTGGGCAGGTGTGGTGGCTCAGGGCAGGTGTAGTACCTTGGGCAGGTAGGGTGCCTCAGGCAGGTACGGTGCCCTAGCGTGCTCCAGCTCCCGAGCACTGAGAGCCCTGTCTCCCTTGGGAGCAGAGAGCACAGGAGACACTGAGGGCAGCACATGGCTCTGTGTCACTCAGGGGCACGGTTTCATGCCCTTGGATGGATTTAACAAGCTCACAGGGCCAGTGCCTCCATGGAGACCCACACCTCGGTGCGAGAGGCTGCTTACACGTGAGGGCCAGTGAGACTGGGGTTGTTTTGTTTTTTGCACTAAGGGTCATGTTTGAACGTTTGTCACGGGCACCTTTATGTGAATGGCCTCATTTTACCTCCTCAACAACCCTGTGTCCCCATAGCCTGTGGGATAATACAGGAATCATTATCATCCCCACTTCACTGGTGAAAAACCACGTGCAAGGAAGTTAAGTGACATGTCCAAGATCATAGAGCCAGAAAATGAAAGACTATCTCAGAACAGGGGTGGTTGTGGCGGAAGCAGAGGGAAGAGACCTGGAGGCAGACAACTCGTCTGGTCTTACCTCGCAAACCACGGCTGCTCGGAATAATAAACGGAGAGTGGAACCGGCTGCTTGCTTAACTCTGCACATTAGCCATCATCTTGGAAAGCAGGTATTGTTAGTCCCACTTTTAGGTAAGGAAACTGAGGCTCAGAAAGGTCAGGGTTGCCTTTTAATCTAGGTTTGTCTAACTCTAAGTCTAGTGCTTTCCCCTGTGTATGATTGAACTTGCTGGAGAATATCGCTAGGGGACATTTCCACCTCCAAAATGCAATTCACGTTTACATCTGTGTTTTAGTGAACCGTATAGCCCCAAAGTAACAAAAAAACGTTAACCATACAAGGCTCACCACTGACCAGATTTCCTAAACTCAACATGTTTCACTGGAACTGATTCTGGGTTTCTCTGGATGCTTTTCTAGTCACTCAAGTCTCCCCAGAGCCTGCCCTCGTCCCCCGGCACCACCCCCAGCACTCGCGTGGTGCACAGCGACAGGCACTCAGTAAACGTGAGGTGAAGGAATGAATGTGTCAGTGCTGAGGGAGCTGGTTAATCCTGCGGAGGCGGTGGCATCTGCTGAGAGGCAGCTATGTAGGTCAAGTGCAGGCTGCCTTCACCCAGACTCTCACGGGAAGTCCTCCCAAGCCAGCCTTGGAGCCCCCTGTCTTTTCACATCTTCACCTTCCTGACCTATGTGAAGAGACTGTGCACTACCATTACGGGTGTGGAGCATCCCCCTCCCCCAGGCATCACTCCGGGGACAGCAGGAGATCCAGCCCAACCCCAAAGCCACCTTGGGGAGCCGGGGAAGTGACCCACCCCCCATCGCCGCTCCAAGGTCCTGTTTAGTGGCGAAGATGCAGCGTAAAAACCCCGGTACTGACAGCATAAAACGTAATTTATCATCCTCTCCTAGTTATAAATCAAGAGAAAAAGGGTATCCCACAAGCTCTTGTTTCCTAAGCAAAATAAAACACTTTATCATTTACCTACAGAGGCTGACCTGGCCTTGGGGATCCCCCAGATGGGAAGCTGCTCAGAGAGGGAGGTCTGTCCCTGACTTGTAGACTTGTAGGCAGAGAAGTCATCATTAAATAGCTTCATTAACAGTTTAAGTGTTTCATTTCTAAAAATATTACAACATTGAAGACAAATTTCAAAGTTAAACAGTTTTCTATAATCCCTATAAAAGTTCTCATTGTTGCATACTGCCACCCCCAGATATACATATTTATACCATTCTGATCATTGTGTAGATATGTTGATTCTATTTTCACCCAGTGTATCAAATTGTTTCCTCTTTTCTACAGTCTCTGTAATTTACATTTCAATTGTTCCATATTATTCCATCTCCATAAAATTATATTTCAGTTGTTTTATGTCAAGGCACCACAGTTTAATAAACCATTTCTTCTAAAACTAGACAGTTACATAGCTTCCAATTTTAACTGTTTTAAATAGTGCTTCAGAAAACATCTTATATAGATTGCTGTTTGCTTCTGATTAATGGTTTCCTTATAGTAGATTTCAAGAAGTGGGATTTCAGCGCGGTGACATAACGCTTTCTATAATGGTTCCGTAGCTTTGCAGTGCCACCACAATTAATTAGGAATACCCGCCTCACCACAACATATCCAGCGTGGGGAATTATTTTCAGAGGGTTTTATTTTACTTTATTTTATTTATTTTTTGCTACTTGAGTTAGGTATAAGGTGATATAGTGGAGTTATTTTAATTGGCCATGGAGAAAGGTATTATTCTGAGAAAACAGAAGAGACAATGGAGAACATTTGAAATTGCTGTCCTCCATCATTTTTCCCCAGGCCTTTCCAGATGGGGAGTGGTGCTGGCTGCCTCCAGGTGCTCTAGTTTCCTGGCTGGTGGGAGGCAACAGCCTTACGTAGGTGGACGGTGCCTGTGCGTGCAGTGGTCCCTCACTCCAGCGCCTCCCCTGCAGAAAGCCGGCAGCCCCGGCTCCAGTAACGGACAGCTCACACAGGCTCTGGGCTCACAGCCTCTGTCTCTGAATCCGCAGCACATACACCTGGGTCCCCTGGCGTGCACTCTCTGGAGTGGTCCTATCCCCTGCGGTCAGAACTTAGCCATCAGACATAGTTCGTTCTGGGAGGACCACCAGGAAGCTCCTGTCAAACCCTCTGCTTTCCTCTATTCATTTAGACAGTTTCCACTTCCCTAGTATGAATCCAGCCTTCTTCCGTGGGTCACATCCAGAACCTTGCCAGCGCCATCTGGTTGATGCCATGTTAGGACCCATGGAGCACAAATGGGAATCTGTGGCAGAACTTTTAATTGCTATGACCAGGCAAAGTGACAGCTTTGAAAAATGACGCTCAGCCTCATTGACCCAAATGAGTGAGTGGTGGACAGTCCTGGGGGTGGAGATTCACCACTAGGTGAGGCAGGGTAGTCACGTTTTAGAACACCACCTCCGCACTTCTCAGGCTGATTCCAGAGGACAGCAGGCACGTGTGTGCACGACAGCTCTCAGACCAGGCTTAGCTGGCAGCCTCTGGGACAGCTGTGATGGAAACTGTGCCGCTGCCAGCAGCAGTGGGCCTGGGGGTACCAGTGTGCCTGGCAGGCCTCCCCAGTGCCTCAGGAACGTGTGCCCAGGGAGCAAGGCCGCTGGCCAGGTCTGGACACGTAACCATCCATAAGCCAAGCCAGACCCTGCACAGGCCAACCTGAGGGCCAAGACTGAGGCCCTGAGTCACCGGCTGCTAGGAAGCGAGACTGGATATGAACCCGGATCCTTTGGACTTGAAAAGTCAACACCTTTTAAACTATGACCTGACCTCCCTGCCTTCTTCCCAGTTTAGTTTCCAGGGGCATGTGTGTTTCTGAGGTTCCCTTAGTGTGATGCTCAAACTTGAGCATGCCTGAAAAATCCCTGGACAGCTTGTGAAAACCCAGGTTTCAGGGCCCCACTCCCAGAGTTTCTGATTCAGTAGATCTGGGTGGGACCAAGAATTCACATTTCTGACAAGTTCCCAGATGATGCTTGTGCTGCTGGCTGGGACCCCACACATTACAAGTCAGTGCCCTTTGCATATTAATAGCGGTGTGTGTTGCTTCTGGATGCAAGGTAGTGTAGGAGAGCACAGAGCATGAGGATGCTGCTGGTGTCTCTGTTTGGGTTATGATGAAAGGACTGCTGACTCTCCCCAGCTGAGTGTCAACCCTGGAAAGTGATGGTACTGAGAAGCCAGCCATTGACCCATGAACACACACACACACACACACACACACACACACACACACACACACACCACAGACTTCGGAATCACTGAGTCACTCTGAGTCTCTGTTTCCTCATCTGGGGCCCAACAGTAAAAGGGAGAGTGGAACATCTCCCCAAGTAGCTGGGTTAAGGGTCCCTCGCATAACGTGTGGTTCCGTCCCCTGTCGCTAGGCCTTGTATGGACACACACAGGCTGTCACATGCCTGGCAGCATCGGCAACCTTCAGCCTCCTGGTGAGTGGCTCCCAAGACTGCTCATGTATCCTGTGGGACCTGGACCACCTCAGCCGTGTAGCCTGCCTGCCCACCCACAGGGAGAGCATATCTGCCGTTGCCATCAGCGATGTGTCGGTGAGGCCCCTCTTTCTCAAATGTCTGTGTCCTCAACATGTCCGTGATTCTGCACGCTGGCGTGGTGGCCAGTGCCCCGAGAGGAAACCTAGGGGCAAAGACCACCCCAGAGTATTGAGAGACCCCAGATGTGTGGAACATTCTCTACACAGGCAGAGTAGAGCCATCAACGAGTCTCAATTTGGGTCTTGATTTTATTTTTTTGCTTCTTTATTTTTTTTCCTTCAGTGGCTGGGGTAGTGGGAGGTGTCTGTTCTAACACAGGCATCAGGGAGTTGGAGCAGGAAGTTGGCTTTGGTGAGAGATCTTCTGGGTTGCCTGACTAATTCAGCTAGCTGACTGCAAATCTGTGTTGACTCAGCAGGTGCCTCTGGTCTCCAAGGCAGGAAGTGCCTCTGCTTGTCCCTCCATGCTGGCTACCAAAGATAAGCCTGTCAGGAACATGTGTGTGTGTGTGTGTGTGTGTGTGTGTGTGTGTGTGTGTGTGTGTGTGTGTGTGAGATAGACTAATACACATATATATATATATATATATGTATATATATATCAGTGTATACATATATCAGTGATATATATCAGTGTATACATATATCAGTGATATATACATATATCAGTGTATACATATATCAGTGATATATATCAGTGTATACCTATATCAGTGATATATATCAGTGTATACATATATCAGTGATATATATCAGTGTATACATATATCAGTGTATACATATATCAGTGATATATATCAGTGTATACATATATCAGTGATATATATCAGTGTATACATATATCAGTGATATATATCAGTGTATACATATATCAGTGATATATACATATATCAGTGTATACATATATCAGTGTATACATATATCAGTGATATATATCAGTGTATACATATATCAGTGATATATATCAGTGTATACATATATCAGTGATATATATCAGTGTATACATATATCAGTGACATATATATATCTATCTCAGTGTGGAGCTTCTTCTACACTGGAATCCCCATCATAGGGTATAGGGTTTTCTGAGGATCCAGAGACTCTGCATCTGCTAATAGAAAAACCTAGGGGCCTGGAGCCTGGACAGACTGAGCAGGGGTACCACAGGAGGAGGAAGAGATGATGAAGGAGCCTCCTGGTGCTAATTTGGCCGAAAGTGGTGATCCAGATAGGCTTGGATCCAGGATGAATGTTAGATGGGCACATGGATGACGGTGGATGGATGATGGATGGATGGACGGATGGTGGGTGAACGGATGAATGGGTGCATATACTGGGGAAACCACCAAGCCCTGATCTGGGAGAAAATAAATTCATAAGGAATTATGTCCCCAGACCTCAGAGAAGACTGATATCAGGACCACAACTTGTTTAACTCAGCTTGTCCTGGAGCTGGTTGAGCTCACCGAGTGCCTGCTGGGCCCCACGCTGGGTGCTTGGTAGAGGTGTATCAGACATGGTCCCTGGCCTCAGGCAGACTCCACCAAACGATTCAGGAAAGGACATGATGGAGCCCAGCCCAGAGGGCTGCAGAGGGGCAGGGAGCTCCCTACATCCCTGCTGTGGTCAGGGCAGGGTTCAGAGGCATGGCCCCAGATGGCTCTTGGGGTCCTTGGTGGGTCCTTGGTGGCAGTGACCGCTACTCTGTTGGGCACAAAATAGACAAGGACTTGAGAAGAAAACACTCTGGACATAAACATTTCAGAAGATGCAATGGGCAGATTTCTCCTCAGAAATTCCCCCTGGGGCGGTGGGGGGAAGTTTGCCCCATTTTATGAGCCACATGCAGTCATTCAAACCTCTGTAACTTGCCCTCCACCAGGTGTCATCCAAAGCTGCTTCATGGGGACAGGGCTGGCCAGCCAGGTGTGGACCCTGTGTCCAGGCCAGGGGTGGTGTGCAGGCTGGGTCTTCTATGCCAGTCAGTACGCTGCCAGGGAGAGGGCTGTGGGAGGAGCCCAAAGGGTGAGCCAGCCGGTCTGAGCTGGGGAAAGCAGTATCCAAACACTTGACTGCAGTATGAAGAGAACCAGAAATGTACACTTGTGTGAAAACACAGCAGACCTATGAGTCTGCTGGGAAGAAGTGGGTATCTTAGGAGGTCTGGGAGTACCTTGGTTAGTCCTCAGAAGATGACACGTTGAGGGTGCTTATGTGTACAGACCGAGTGGCTGGGCAGATGGGGAGGCAGCGACTCCTGCCTGAAGTGAAGCCCGCTCTCACTGCTGCAGGGCACCATCGTCTCCTGTGCGGGAGCCCACTTGTCGCTGTGGAGTGTCAACGGACAACCCTTGGCCAGCATTACCACGGCCTGGGGCCCAGGAGGAGTCATAACCTGCTGCTGCGTGATGGAGGGGCCGGCATGGGACACGAGCCATGCCATCATCACAGGGAGTCAGGATGGCGTGGTCCGGGTACGTGTGTCTTGGGCAGGATGAGGGCATGGTACAAGAAATGTGTTCATCTCCATTCTACCCACTTCCTCTAAGGGTCAAATCTGCAGGCTGCATTTAAGACCATCCCAGACCACGTCCCCACACAGCAAGTGAGGGCAAAGGCAAGGCTCTTTCCAGGCAAAAAGTAAATACATAAGATTATATAATAGATAAAATTATATAAAATTTTATACATACATATACTCATACAATGAAATAAATACTTACTGTCACAAGGTATAAAAGCTGAATGGTCAAATGCATAAGAACATAGGCCATTACTGAAAAGAGACATTTGGGCCATCCTTTCATCCATCCATCCATCCACTAATCCATCCACCCATCCAACTATTTATCTCTCTACCTACTCATCCATCCATTCACTATTCCATTCATTCATCCATCCTTTCATTCTTCCATCCATCCTTCCACCTACCCATCTACCCACTCACATGTCCCTGCAACTATCCATCCATCTATCCACCTAACATTCATTGAACTCTGGCTCTGTACCAAGTTCCTACAAGCCGTAGGGGACACAGAGATTAATAATAAACAGGCCTTTGTCCTCAAGATGCTCACATTCTAGAAGAGAAGACAAACAGAAAATACATGAGTGTGGTTCATACTATGACTGGGATAATCAAAGAGTGCCATGGATCCTCTGAGGAGGGCCATGGACAGAGAGATCATCAAGAAACCAAGAAGACAACGAAGGAGAAACACTGAGGTGGGAGGTGTAGCACGGAGAACAAAATACAGTAATTTTTCCGAGACTGACAGGGAGGAGGAGGGCATGAATAAGATAAGGAATAATTAAGAGCCCTGCTCAAGAAACTGGCACTTAAAATCCACAGTTTGTGAGACGAAATGTCAATTGAATGCCACTAGGTATTCAAGAAAATGCCCTTTGAATTCTCACTGTGTGCCAGGACGGCTAAAACGCAGCCCTGTCCTCCCGGAGCCTCCACGCCCAAAGTCTCAGAATAATCATGGAGGTGATGCGTCAGGAAGCAGAATGAGTAGCGTGGTGGGGGTCCAAGGGGAGCATGGATTTATTTCCAGCAGAGAGCGGTGGCATTTCAGCGGAGCCCTGAGGATGAGGAGAGGTCGGGGCATATGGAGAAGGCCATGCAGGCCGGCGCACCAGCGTGCGTGCACAGGAGAGTTGACTGAGGGGAACCCCCCGAGAAATCTCCTAACAGGGCCCCGTCCGTCGGCTGGGAGGGCCAGGGTCGCTGCAGAGAGCAGGGTGTCCTGGGTTGGCCAAAACATGAGAGGCCACGAAAGTCCGGGCTGGGTGGGTCGTGGTCGGCACTGTGGGTCCGTGAGAGGAGCCTGGGCGGCTGGGCAGCAGCTGCCTTTCCTTCGTGGGGCCCCCAGCGCAGGAGCGTGAGTCTTCCAGGGGCTTAGCCCTCGCCCACGCAGCGCAGTGACTCCCGGGACGGCTTGGCACTGGGCTAGACCCGGCACGGCGCTCACAGCAGCATGTAAGTGGAGGCTGCTCGTTGTCCTGTGGGGACAGAAAGTCCAGGCTCGGCAAGTGGGACGCCGTCTCTGCGCAGCCTGAGGGCGCCCACTTCAGGCCTGGGACCAAGAACCAGACACAGAGGACGGGAGGCCCTGCTGCTGCGTGGTGAGGGAGGCTTCCAGGGATGGTGGCAGACAGACAGGACGGCACTAGCTGAGTAAAACGATAGTAAGCTGGCTGCTGAGTGTCGTCCCTGTAGGTAAGGGGTCGGGGGAGATGCCCCATGACCCAGAGGTGGGGAGAGAACGCGCCCAGGCTACAGCCTTGCTCGCCAAACCTCCGCACAGGGAAACTGAAGCCTAAGGAGGCTTCTCTCCCGAGAATATGGCAACATCAAAAGTGAAAGGGGGCCATGCCCCGCTTCCCTCAGGGTCCCCCAGGTGTGGAGGAGTGGATGGGCCCCGAGCCTGCAGACAGGTTCACTGCCCCAGCCCATGGCGTGTTCTCTGTTCTGGACAGATCTGGAAGACCGAGGAGCTGAAGATGTCTGTTCCCGAGCAGGCAGCGCCAGAGGGGCCCTGGGCTCCACCTCCAAGCCCCAGAGGTAACTGCTGTGCTAGTGATGCCTGTGGGGCGCCCTTGGCTTGCTCAGCCCTCCCTCCCCTCTCCTCTCCTTGGCCCAAGGGCTGCAGCTCCATCCAGGCCTGCAGAGCCCAGGGAAGCCATCGAGTCTCTTGGGATGTTGCCAAGCTTGCAGGTGAGGAGCACGTTTCCTGAGAGCTGCTGGTGGAGTGTGAAGCGGTGTTTCAAAGCCTCCCTGAGTACCAGACTCACGCTGCAGGGATCAGCGAGCTCTGGGATGCTTCTCGGGCGTGTGAACACTGGTGACGGTGGTTGTGGGGCTCCGGAGCCCCAGGAGGGGGACACACCCAGCAGGGCTTGGTTTGATGCTCTCCGTCTTCCTGGGTGACTCTTAAATGCCAAACTCCCCAGCCCAGGACTTGGATCCAGCTGGCTGTTGGCCTGGACTGCCAGGCTGCAGACAGGAGCAGGGACGGCTTGGCTGTGTCCCGGGGAGAGGAAGTGGTTCCATAGGCCCCGGTCTGCCCTGCTGATCCTGACTCAGCCCCGCTACTCTCCATGGCAAGTTCCTCAAAGTGGGTCTGAGGGTCATCTGCGTCAGCATCGCCCAGGAGGCTCATGGAACATTGAGATCCGGGACCTGTTCTCAACCCAACCTCAGGGAAAAGGTTGGAGGTGGTTAGAGTTCCCATGTCTAACAAGTCCCCAGGTGAGTGGTGGTGTCGCCGAAGTAAGAGAACCACCGTCCTGCAGCAGAGCCCTCTTTGGTTGTGGCAGCTGGGCCTGAAACAAGAAAATCCGTCCTGCCTTCTGCCATCATGGCCTCTGGCACCAGCGCCACCATGGCCACCATCGCAGAGCTGTGAGGGAGAGAGGTGACCGTGAGCAGTGTCCACTGTGCACGCTTCCCGTGCATTCTCTTATTTCTCACGGCAACCCCACGAGGAAGATACTACGATGACACCTGTGTGAGAAATAAGGAGACTGAGGCAAGGAGCAGTCCAGCAACTTGCCCAAAGTGACCCAGAAGCACATTACTACTATCGTTCTCATTTCTGCCGCCAGTGTAGACACGCCCACTGCCAGAACGAGCTCAGCCGCCGGCACCAGCCCGTTCCCTCCAGGATGAGCGCAGGCACAAACCTCACCACCAAGGCCGTCACCTCCTCTTCTCACCTCCCTGGGGCCCCGCCATCACCTCCTCCAGTGCAGCCAAGCTTTCTCAGTTCTATCTTCGTCAAAGGTTCTGGCCCAGAACTGAGACATCCTTCTTCGTGCCCACGATTCAAGAAAGCACGTTACCATGATGTGAGAACTCTCCTGTCATCATGAGTCCTTCTGGTTTGCTCTGCATTTCAGGACCCACATCCACTAGAGAGAATTTTCCAGGTTGTGGAGGGTTGCCTTCTAAAGGGAGTAGCCATTTTTAGTTAGTTCATTTCTGAAATGTGCTCCACACGTCCTTGATTCATTTAGTCACTGATTCATGGATTGTTTATTCACATAGTAGGGGCATTTGCTCAGCCCCTACTAGGTCCTAAGATCTACATGGGAATCCCTTTCTTCAAGATAACACCATCTGGAAGCCCTTGTCCACAACCTGGGCCAACCAGAGTGGTGACCCTACAAGAGTCTACAACCACTGTGGATTCAGTTCACTGGTCCTAAGACCTCTAGGGTCCTTTGGGACCACAAGGAATCAGCCCATCTTAGTGTAAAAAGAGACGCATGAGGATTGCGCACTCTAGGGAACTCACAGCACCTCTTTGGAGAACAGGGAGCAAACTCTCTCCCCTGCCTCCACCCACTCAGCAAGTACGAGGTTCTTATCCTCTGCCTGTTCCTGAAGAGATTCTGTGGCACACCTGCTTGAGAGCACACCACTTCAGTCTTGGGCTCAGCTACCCACTTCTGAAGCTTCCAAGCTCCCATAAGCTAAAGGTATTAGCTCAGCCCCTGGTTGATAAGTGGATGTCTGAGCAGGAATGCTGGTTGCGTGGGTGGGTGGATGAATGGTGGGACAGACAGACAAAGGGCACCTCAGAGCCATTCCGTTGGTTCTGGAAGTGCCAATGGATTCACGGGTTTCTACTCAGGATGGACAAGGTTGTGCTCATTGGGAATGGGGTCTCGTGAAATGAGAAGATGAAAATCAGGAAACAAGGCTCTAGACCCAGCTGCGTCTCCAGCAACCTCTTAGGCCCTCAGTTTCATCAATAGAGGTACTTCCTGTACATCCTAACTCGTAGGAAGCAGATGACAGAAAGATAATAGACGTAGTCCAAGATCTACTCAACAAAATGTAGTTCATCATTATCATTTTCTTGGACTACTAAGAGACTTCTCCCCTAACACACCAGCTGATGACATTAGGGGACTTACAAGATGGTGTCAGGTGGACAGGAGCCCCAGGCCCACATCCTTCCCATGCTGTTTGTCCTGACCTGCCTGAGGTCACAGCTGTCAAGTAGAATTAACTGCCAGGGTTGCAGTTACAGTTCAAGGGAGGATTTGGATGAAATGACACAAGGGCACAGACATATTCATAAAACTCAGGCTGGGCCACCGCGTAGAGTTAGCAAATCCATGTGCAGATATACAGGCCTCAGCCACCGGAGGGCTTGTTGTTCTCATAATATTGCTTATAACTGTTTTGTTGGAAGGGGACCAGTACTGGGCCTGACACACAGATGTTTGCACGTCTCTTGGTGTGTCTATTACTGCATTCCTCAAATACCTTAAGGGGCAAGAAAGGAGTTCTTTGAGGGTATTGAGGATATTAAGGTTACTGCATTTGTGTGCAGATGTAATCTGATTTCTGCCTGGAATTCATTTATTTGTCATTTGCAGCAAGGACCAACCCAGTTGAGTCCAATTTATTTTGGGAATCGCTCCATAGATTTGGGCTCAATCTGGTACATAAAAAAATGCTTGGGAAAAGCTTGGTTTTTGGATTTTTGCACAAACACAAACTGCACAGAGCTGCCTGCCACCCTGGGACAGCTGGGACAGCTGCACCACTCCTGCCCTGACTCCGACCAAGTGACTTTGCAGAGACAGACCCAGCTGACGTCTCTCCACCTCACCCTCCAAGAAGCAATTACTGTCTGTCCCCAAATGCAGTCATTAAAATGACTGAAGTAACAATCATTGAGTTATATTTTTTGAAAAAACGTTCTCTGCATTTAATTATTGGTTGTGGCGTGAGAGGATTTAGATAAGTTGATAATGCCGACTTTATGTAATTTATTTTTACTAAGCAATTATGGGCTGCATTACATTCCTGGCAGCAAGGTATTGTGGGGCATCTTATTAAGCATAAAGCCAGTAAACACTGATGAACAATTTTGCTGAACTAGGCATGCAATTTAGAAAGCAATAATACACAAATCCAATTTGGTACACAATGGATACCGCAGCACGTCAGCACATGTAACTATCACAGCCTGCAAATTAAATTGGGACGGCCCTTTTTGCAACAGCACAGACCAAGATTAAATATATTTTCCCCCTCAATTTAACAAGTTGCTGACCACAAATATAAATATATGTGTATGTGTTTGTGGCCCTGCGTGTAGACGTACACATGCACGTGTGTGAAAACGCTTGGGTTTTCTAACTCCCCTCGCACACTCCTCACAGGTCACAGGTGGGAGAAGAATCTTGTCCTCTGCAGAGAGCTGGATGTCAGCGTTGCCTTGACAGGGAAGCCCAGCAAGGCCAGCTCTGCGGTGACAGCTCTGGCTGTGTCCAGGTAACGACGGGTTGGCTGCTCCCGGCCTCCAGCAGAGGGCGCTGTGCCACCCCTAGGAAAGCCCTGGCTGTTCTGCTCAGGCCTCCCCGGCCCTGGGAGGTGGCCTTGCTACAGGGACCCAGGGACCCAGAGGGGCCCAGCATATACAGCATACAGGCGAGGCGGCCGTGTAGGGCCCTGGGAAATGGTTTTTGACACACACATTCTTGCTCTTCCTCTCTCTCACTCTCTTGAATATCTGTGAATTCATAAAGAAATCCAGGAGGTAAAAGTATATTGTTTTGTGATTTTATCCTAAAGAGGGACTTTTTTCCTGAGGTCCACTGCCAATGGTTAACATTTGGTATAATGATTATCCTACGTTACAGAAATTGCCTTTCAAGGGCTCTAAGCCAATGTGGAATAGACAAGTGTCAGATACGACGTTTGGCTACATTGTTTTATTTTTCACAATTACCCGGTGGCGCTGCTTACTGTCATTAGCCAGTTCTACTCACTAAGAGTGTGGTCTCGGGGGGCCAGACCTTCAGGGGCCACTGTCCTTCCCTCCCTGCCCTGGAGGGGGCCATTTGGGGTCCGTGGTGGTGGGAATGCCGGGCTGAGGCGGGGTGGCTCAGGCTGGAGTCTGTGGGTAGGGACAGAAGGCCCTGGGCCCTAATTCTTTGCTGGAGAACTTGTCCTTCCTTCTGCCCACCAGCCTGACCGCGTATCCGCTCGAGGGAGAAGTTCAGGGCCTCGCCCTCCTCCCTGCTGCTCTCCGGGAGCGGCCCCTCAGTGCTTTGGGAGCCACAAGCCTCCTAGTTCAAAGTTGTCCCCGGTTCAAAAGACTCTGCGGTGGGTCAGCTCCCCCCGCTTCGGGTGGAGGCCAGGTACAGGCTCCTGGGGTCCTGGACTGAAGCCCCACGTTGTGATGCCACGCGCGCAGGCTGCACAGGCTTGCTCTAACATGCTTGTCTGTTCTTTCTCTTCCCAAGAAACCAGACCAAACTCCTGGTCGGCGATGAGAGGGGGAGAATATTCTGCTGGTCCGCGGAGGGTTAGGAGGCGAGAGCTGGTGGAGGCGCTGGCATGGCAGCCGTGTGCCCTGAGGGACAGCAACACCAAGCAGAAGGCGCAGACTCAGTGCCAGGGGTGCCAAGGAAACCCCCAGCCTCCCTTCCGAAAGGTCCCCAAGGATGTGGCCGCTGGCCGCTAGAGCTACACACCCTGAACTTTGGCCTTGGATTGCACAGGGATGCACTTCTACAAAGCAGATACACGCGCCCATCAGGGCCCGTGAGCAGAGCACTGGAAAGCGTGGCGCGAGGGTGCTAACCGGCACACGAAATCACACGTGACTCCCTTTTCATAGGGCTTGCTGCACTGGAAAAACACTGGGCCGCTTACTGGAAATTAATGGGAAAGACTGTATTGTTGTTATTTTACTAAAACAACTATTTTCCAACACAAGAGGGCTCTTGAGTTTAAAATTTCCACCCTTTCCCACTGAGGTATTTGTAGCTCCGCACTTAGAAAGGCCTCAGGGACGCACAGCCCCCTTTCAGAGTGTCTCTCCGCCCCTCCAGCTCCCCCGGTGGAATCTGGCTCCTCCCGTGGTCTTGCTGTGCGGGGGGACCTTAGCGTCGGGAGCAGGGGCCCACACTCGAGGCCCAGCGGCCATGGCTGGGCTCAGGCCACGGACGCAATGGCTGCCCACCGCAGGCGTAGGCCAGTCAGCTGGGAGGACACACCCTGCCTGGGGTGCCTGCTCCCACTCTGCACCCCACAAGCAGGTGGTGGGTCCCAGCTGGGCTCGGTCTTGGCAGGTTTTTCCAGGGACCTGTCCGTACAAGGTCAAGGGCCCCAGTCCACGTGCTGGTTTTGAGTTGCAGCTCATCTTGCGAGAATCTGGACTGCCATGGGACTTTGGTTCTCCATCTGAAAGTACATGGCAGCGGCTAGTTAGCCCCTCTGAGGAATTCCAGTACCTTATGGTTCAGGCATTGGATACTGAAGGCATCACCCTCATTCTCACGTCTTCTCCTCACCCCCAGCCTTCTGGAAGCCTTGAAAGGAAATTCACCTGCCTCTTCAATGAAATCCAGCTAAGGTGGGCGTACAGAGATTTGGGGTGGCAACACTCCTTAGCTTTAACTCCCTTCCTGAGACTTTCCTTCTAGAGAATATCAATCTTTCCCATATTTCTCCAAGCCCTGCAGAGGCCCTGTTGGGTGGCCCATCCCAATTTCGCTCAGGCCTGGGGATGGCAAATAAATGGACTCAGTGTCTTGTGGCCCAGGTCCTCTGGTCTCCAGGGGGGTAGTGAGTCAATGTAAAGATACATATTAAGAAAGTAGAGACGGGGGCTTCCATGGTGGCGCAGTGGTTGAGAATCTGCCTGCTGGTGCAGGGGACACGGGTTTGAGCCCTGGTCTGGGAGGATCCCACGTGCCGCAGAGCAACTGGGCCCATGAGCCACAACTACTGAGCCTGCGCGTCTGGAGCCTGTGCTCTGCAACAAGAGAGGCCGCGATAGTGAGAGGCCCACGCACCGCAATGAAGAGTGGACCCCGTTTGCCACAACTAGAGAAAGCCCTGGCACAGAAACGAAGACCCAACACAGCAAAAATAAAATAAAAATTAATAAACTCCTACCCCCAACATCTTCTTAAAAAAAAAAAAAAGTAGAGGTGGTATGAACTATGTCAAAAATCGTGAGTGAGTGAGAGATAGTTAGGAGATAGTAATCTATCTGTCAACTTTGAGGTCTTTGCAAAGGGAAAGGAGGAGGAGGAGACTTGTCTCAAGTCCTGAGCACTCCTCCCTGGGTGAGAAGGGCAGGTGTCTGACCCTGGGGCCAAGGGTCATGTCACCTCCTGCATTGTCTGCATGTGCTGTTAGCAGACAGCCCATTTGCAATCCCCTAGTCAGTCTGGGGCTGCAGCAGAGGACCATAAATTGAAGAGCAGAGTGCAGCCCTCCCCGGGAAGGCCAACAAGCCGGGTCATAAATATCAGGAGCCTGCTGTCATGTTTCAGGACGCAGCTCACGGCGTTCGCCCAGAGCGGAAAGGCCTGCTGGCCCAAAGGCTCTCTTGGGCTCATTCGTTCAACATTTCCTGAGCACCGCCTTTTGGTTCCCCAAATCACGGGAAAAATGGGGGTGGGGGATGGAGATCTTGCTGGGGTCTTGGAGCTAAGATGTTTGTGCAAACAAATGTGACCTGAAGTGGAAGGGAGACCTCACGTGCCCTAGGGAACGTCATTCTGGCTGTAGTCATTAGCTAGGGCGGCTGTAACAAAGTACCACAGGCCGGGGCGGGGGGGGTGGGGGGGTGGGGGGGTGGGGAGCAGTTTACACAACAGAAGTTTTCTCACAGTTCCGGAGGCCAGAAGTCTGAGAGGAACGTGTCTGCAGAGTTGGTTTATTCTGAGTCCTCCCTCGGCTCACAGATGGTTGCCTTCTCCCTGTGTCTTCGCGTGGTTTTCCCTTTGTACCTGTTTATGTCCAAATTTCCTCTTCTTCAAAGAACATAAGTCATATTGGATTACGGCTTATCTCTATGGCCTCATTTTACCTTGATTACCACTTTAAAGATGTTATCTCCACATATGGCTAATTCTGAGGGCCTGGGGATGAGGACTTGAATTTGGGGGAAGACGTAGTTCAGCCCATGACACTGGCTGGAGGAAGTGACCCTGGAGCAAGACTTGGAAGGGCAGGTGGGTCTTGGCCTTGTGGAGGTGGACAGCAGCGTTTTATAGGACAGCGTGGGCGAAGGGACAGGGTGCGTCGGGCTGGTGGCAGAAAGAACGAGCAGGTGAAGATAGAAGGCAAGGTGGAGGCTGGAGGGAGGGGCGGCCGCCGCTCCGGGGCTGTGAGGCTGCAGGCAGGGGCTGGGGCAGGGCGAGCAGGAGTGAGGAGGCAGAGATGGACCCCCCACCCCCACCCCCACCCCAAGAGCTGCATCCCAGTGCCCAGCTCACGGGGGTGCTCCGCAAGCGCTGCTTCCGTCCGCGCATGTGTAGATGAGTGACTGAGCCGTGGTGGCGGGCGTTTTAGAGTTGGTGGTTCTGGGAGTGAGAAAAACAGCTCTGAGTGACGGCAGGTCCAGGCAGTGGCCCCTTCACGGGTGGGGTGAAGCAACAGGGAGCGAGGATCCGGGATGTGGCTGGGGAGGATGCCAGCATCCTGGGGTGAAAAGGTCGATGCTCTCCACAGAGCTGGCAGCCGTGGAGCGTCCATGGGAGCAGGAGAGGCTGCAGGCAGAATGAACCCCGAGGAGGTGGCAGAGAAGGAGCCGGGGAGGCAGGGTCACCGTCGGTGCTGTGTCAGGGAAGGTTCGGGGGACTACCTGGTGGCAGCTCCTTCCTAGTGGCACTGAACTGAGAGCCTATGTTCCACCAAGACCAGCTCCCTGTTACCTAGAGGAGGGAAGCTGGGCGTGCAGATCCAGAGGGAAGCAGGGACACCCCGACCCTCGCTGCAGACCTGGCGCCCCGTGGGCTCCAGCGGGGTCAGAAGCAGAGTCTGCTGGGGTAACAAACAGAGTGGGCCTGGGATGGGGGGCAGGGAGAGAAGCCCCAGGCACAGCGGGAGTCCAGGGTGCGAAGGTCCTCGGCAACCTGGGTGATAGGAGACTCCTGCTGGCCTCAGTATTCCAGAAGTCAGCCAGCCTGGGGTCCCTGACGGTTGTCAGTGATGGAGGGAAGTTCCAGGACAGAGGCCCGAGGAGTGGGGAGGGAGAGCGGGCTGGGCACCAGGGCCCCCAACAGAGGGGCAGGCAGGGCAGAGGCCAGGCACACCGGCCAACTGGGCTGAAGTGCGAGGGCCCCGCAGATGCAGGCCTGCCAGCACCCCAAATCCAGCAGGGACAAGGGGCCCCCAGAGCAGGAGCTGTGCCAAGCTGTGCAGCGACCGCTCCGTATCTGGAGACCAGAATCTGAGGATGGGCACGCACAGTGAAGGTCACAGATGAGAGCTGCGCCCGGGCGCCAGGCAGCCTGAGCCCCGTTCCCAATGTCCCCACTTCCTGCCAACTTCAGCCTCAGTTTCTGTATCTGGAAAATCAGGTTCCAGTGTCTATACAATGGCTTGTCGTGAGAGTGAAATCCTACCTGTTTATTTGATGGAGGGATGAAGCAAACGACAGGCCGCCAGTCCCCGACATGATGTAATCTTTCAACACATCACTTGTTCATTCACTTACCAGTATCTTTTCTTGCTGAGCCAGGCCTTGTGCCAGGGCCCTGGGAACAGAGAGCCATTCTGCCCTTCCCCGGGGAGTCCCCTGCCCAGGCTGGGCAGAGGACAGAGAAAACATGACAGGAAGCACGTTTGCTCTCACTCCCAGAGGTTTATCAGGCTGAAGCCAGGTGCTCACACAGGAATGGCATTTCTTCGGGAACATCCTGGGAGGCAAGTCCGACTCTCAGGCTCTGGGGCTCAGTTAGAGCAGAAGCCACAGTCTTCGTGTTAAAAAAATAGTCGCTTGGGTGACGCTGATGTGGGCTGCAGAGTCCCCACTTGGAGGAGACATTCTGGAGTAGACAGAGACAGGACAGGCTGAGGATGGAGGTGTCTGCCCTCTGCTACCCACCCACCAAGAACAGGTGGCTTGGGAGTGGCCTCTGGGGTCAGGGACTCCCGTATTCTACTCACATTCACCAGCTCAGCCTGAGACAGCAGCCGTGCCCAGCTCTCACCCAGCTGAGCCTTCTTAATAACTTCTTAGTAACTGTGACAACTTCCTAATAACTCCCGTGACAACTTCTTAATAACTGTGAGACCAGCCCCCAGCCCACCTCCACAAGCAATGCTGTAGCCACTGCTCCCGCCCTGGGAAAGTCTCAACTCTGTCACCGTCCCCAATAAAAGCTGCTCTCCGAGCCGTTCATCATGGCAACACTCCACATCCTCTGAGAGGCAGGGAAGAGGACCCCGTGCAACCGACATCCCTCTAATTGCAGAGGAGAAAGCAGGGCTTCCCAGTGGGGCTGTGAAAGCACCAGATCAGGATGTGCACCCGAGTCCACCCTCAAGGACATGGTTCTACCTACTGTGGCCCCTGGGAAGGCTTAGGACGTGCCCACCTCACCACCTCGACAGGCCTGGGCTCACCTGGACATACTTGCAAGAAAAAAGTATTCGTTGTTTATTGGAAGTTCACATGTAACTGGGAGTCTTGTATTTGTATTTGTTAAGTCTGGTCACCCTGCTCCCTGGACCCCTTAGAGGCCGGGAAGGATGGTGCCCTGCCCAAGGGCCCAACACAACCTGCTGGTACTCGGTGTGTGATGGGTGAATCCCTTCTCCTGAGCAGACTGAAATTCAACAGTGGAAGCAGGTGGAGGGCTCACGTGCGGCTCGTTCTTCGTGCCACCAACCAAGTTTCCAGGGCCTCTGGGTCCCTCTGGCCCTCCCTTCTGGGGGATAGAGCCTCCTGCCCCATGCTGGCCCTCTGCTCTCATTCTTTTGTGCCCTGGCCTCCAAGGACAGCAGCCCAGGGCTCTGGAAGCCACTTGTGACAGGAACTGCCTCCCCCAAGCCCAGCCAGCAGCCAGAAGCCAAGTCATGAGAACCCGGTCCTGGGACCTACAGAGGACCTGGAGATTGGATTTGAGCACGTTAACATGCAGCCAAGGAGGGCACATTTGGGCAGGAAAAGACTCTTCATATGAAAATCCTGATGAAATTTGTTCAGCATAAAATCGAATCTCTCAAACCAAAATCAGTTTTGCTTCAGTAAGTTCTTGGGTACACATCACATGCCCCGACTGGACGGTGTGTGTGTGTGTGTGTGTGTGTGTGTGTGTGTGTGTGTGTGTGTGTGTGTGTGTGTGTGTGTGTGTGTGTGTGTGTGTGTGTGTTGCTTCCATTGCCCTCTTGCGGGCTGCTGCCTACAGCACCTTCATAGTTTCTTAGGAAGTAGAAGGATTCTCCCAATTGTCTCCTTCCTCCAAATCTCTGAAAGCTCAGGGAATACTGTGTTGCCCTGGCTGAGATCTCTGCCCCTAAACTGGTTAATACAGACACAGCCCTTGAGCAAGACCCTTTACCGCCATTTGCCAGGAGTGCATCATTAGAGAAACACCCCTGGGCAATGACTTGGAAGTGGTCCCTGCCCCCAGTGTCACTGGTGCTCAGCGAGGCTGAGAGGCACAAGTATGGGGTGCAAGCAGCAGGGCCAGTGGTGGGGGCCTCACGGGGCTGGAAGCGACCCTCACAGAGAAGCTGCAGCGGCGGAGTCCATGGGGATCAGACCTTGAGGGCACGAGACGCTCCCCGAGCAACTTCTTAAAATAACTGAGGGGTCCCATGTGGATGACCTGCCACTGTGCAATGGGGAGCACAGCCCATGAAAGTGGGGCATTCCCACTCCTCTTGAACAACAGGCTGAAGAAGCCTGGGGATCTTGGGGTCCCAGGGTACAAGCGTGAGCATCGCCCTCACCCGTGTGAGGGGCCTTGGTTCTTCAGGAGTCTGCAATGACTGGGGGATTGGCCAGCTGTGCATCTGGCCCCTTTAGTCCTCAGGGCAGCCAATAGTGATACCCCCAGCAGCCTAGGGAAGAGGGCACCCAGACTCCCAGTCTCTATACTGGTGACCTCTGAAGTTTTGAGACCATAGCAAGGTTACAAACTGTTGGTTTGGGGGACCAGGTAGAGTCTGTAGGTGCCTTCAGTTTGAGCCATGCACAAATACTAGTCATGTAAGAAAAATACCAGTTAAATAAGGTACCTCTCTAAGGAGAAAAAAAAAAAAAACAACAGCCACCACCGAGTGAGGAAGGGGCCAGGGAGCATGGGAAGAGAAATATGAACCAGGGTGACCAAGACAGCCTCCCCAATAAGATGACACCTGAGAGCTGCAGCAGCAGGGGAGTGAGCACTGGGTGTCGGTGGGAGACGGTGGGGGGAGGATATTCCAGCACACGGATGAGCACGGGCGCATCCCTGAAGAAGCAGCGTGCTGCTCTGAGAAACAGCAGGGAGGTGACTGTGATTTGGGGCACAGTGATGGAGAGTGTCAGGGACAGGGTCAGAGTGGAGATGAAGGGACGGTCATAGGAGCCTGTCACCCTGGGGCCAGGGGCTTTCAGGCTGCCTCTGCTCTGGAGAGTGGAGGGAAGCCTCTAAAAAAATGGCCACAGAAGGTACCAGTCTGGCCAGGTGTGGCCAGGTGATGCTGGCCTCACACCACCCACATCCTGGGAAGGTACCTCCTGCCTTTGACCTACGAGGCAGAGTGCCCGCCCCCCGCTCTCAGTGGCCCCGGCATCTCACATTCCTGGCAACTGTGCCTTGGAGTCTAGGCACAGGGCTGTGCCCATTAACCAACTGGGAGGCCCACGTCAAGCCTCCTCCCCGCACGTGGCTGAGGCCTGGCCCCCGGCAGGGACCAGTCCTGTCTGCTCCAGAACACGCATCCTCGGCCGGGGAGAAATTCCAGCTGCCAGACTCCAGGCCGAGCCCAGGGCCCTGCACGGGGATCGCTGTGAAAAATAACAGAGATGGTGAGCTTGGCCATTTCCTGTACAACACATAATTAGGTTAGATAAGAAACTAGCTGTGTCTAAGTGCTATAAATGTCTATATTAAGCTATTTTGAAAGTGCTGAGCACTTTGACATTTGAGAGTTCAGAGTAATTGAGGTATTGAAATAAAATTGCTTCTGTTATTTAAAAGGTCATTATCGTCTGCAGCTAGATATATGAGGACTATTTTCCACTCTAGTGAGCCGTTCTCCCTGGCACAATTAGTATCGCTTGAGCAGAGGCCGCTGGGGGACTCCCATCCGCAGCCCCCGCCAGAGGCCCAAGGTAGCTGTTAAGACACACGGAGCACGAGGAAAGCAGAGGAAAGCCTCCGTCACCCAGAATCACCACCGGCCCAGGGAGCGCCGTCACCGTCGACTCAGCACCTACTGTGTACTGGTCTCTGCATGGACGCTTTCTGTGCAATTTTGTCTCATCCTCACAAAAGGGCCTCAAGGACGCCCTTAGTGTCAGAACATTGCAGGCGAAGACTCGAGGCCGTCTGAAGGGAAGGGACAGAATGGTGGGCCGGGCAGGAGGCTAGCACTGTCCCCCATTCACTGAGCACTTAGCATGCTCTGGGAGGCTGCTAGCCCTTTCCTGTCCTGGCTTCTTTAAGCCTCGTAACCATCTCAGGATGAACCATCTCCATTTCACAGATGAGAAAACTGAGACTTGGAGAGGTTAAGAAACGAAACAGCAAGAAAGTGGCTGGAAAATGCTTCAAGTCTCAAGAATTTTAAGAATGTTGGACTTCCCTGGTGGTCCAGTGGTTAGGACTCCACGCTTCCACTGCAGGGGACACAGGTTTGATCCCCGGTCGGGGAAGCTCTGCATGCTGTGTGGTGCGGCCAGAAAATAAAAAAAAAAAAGTCACCCAGTGCCTAACCCTTCTACACTCCAGCCCCCCACGGCTCAGACGTGTCCTGACCCTCCTTCTGTCATGTCCTGCCCCTCCCCCAGCCTGTTGGACCGCATGCCTTTAAGGTTCCTCTCAAAGAACAGAAATAAGAGTGGCCCCAGCTGAACTAGTTACATGGATGGATTCAGACCAACAGTTCCTGGGATGGAAACTCTGCTGAATGAGGGTGCTGGCCTATGGGGAGCATGCCACAGGCCCGAGACCTTGAGTCTGTCCGTCCTCATGAGTCACATGGTGTTCCTGAGAGGATCCAAATTAGGAACAGACATCAAACTGTGCTCAGCAAACATGACTGTTAGAAGGTTCCACCATAAAAAACGAAGATGGGAGCTTTCCTCCAATTCTCACTCAAGACACTTCCCCCTGCTCCCCCAACTGTTAAGGTAAATAAACAGAACGTTCTTAACTACAAATTAGATACCTAAGTTAGTACTCAATTATATCCTTGGTGATCGTTGATTGAACATATCACAATTTCTACATGTCTCTCAAAGAGATCCTTGACTTCCAAAGGCATCTTCGTCTCAATAGCAGGGGACTCACTGCTCTAGGGAATGGATAAACGGCAATAAGTCAGCACTTACAGGGCACTCCGTCTGTGTGAAGCCCTGTCCTGAGCAGTGGCGATCAGCCTCTTAAAAAAACGCATCCTTTGAAAGCATGGTCTCAAACAGATACCTGTACACTCAAATTCGTAGCAGCATCATTCACAGTAGCCCAAAGGTGGAGATAACCCAAATGTCCATCGATGGACGAATGGATAAACAACTGATCTGTACATACTACGGACTATTATTCAGCCTTAAAAAGGAAGGAAATTCTGACATATGCCATGATAGGGATGAACCTTGAGGACATGATGATGAGTGAAGTAAGCCAGTCGCAATATCCTGGACTCTCCAAATCGCCAGCATCACTACTCTTGCACTTTGAGGCCGTTATTAAGTACAATAAGGGTTACTTGAACACAAGCACAGCGATACTGACATTGCAACAGTTGATCTGATCACCGAGACGGCTACTAAGTGACTTACAGGCAGGATACTCTGGACAAAAGGATGATTCACATCCTGGGTGGGACAGAGCAGGACAGTGTGATATTTTAACACACTACTCAGAACAGCCTGCAATTTCAAACTTATGAATTGTTTATCTCTGGAATTTTCCATTCGGTATTTCAGGACCGCTGTTGACCACGGGTAACTGAAACTGCAGAAAGTAAAACTGCAGATAAGAGGGGGGATGACTGTAATCCATTTTACGTTTGCCTTACTTGGGTTCATTAGAAGTTCTGTTTTCCTCTGTTGCAAGATTTTTATGAGCTGCGGAGTCCCACTGAATTCCTCAGAGGAAAACTCAGCCGGGCTGGACGTTGCAAGCGGCAGGGCAGGTGGTGACGTGGCGTCACTGGGGTATGAGAGGCAACTTAACAGGGCAAGGAACAGGAGAAGGACGAGTGGGCAGGGGGTACAGGGAAGCAGCAGGAGATAGCCCTTCTTCTGCTAAATAGCAGGGAAGAGCTAGAGTGGCTGGAAATTAGACCAACCCCTGGGCTTTCCTCAGAGAGGGTTCTAAAAAAAAATATGTGTTGAATTTGGGGGAGAAACACAATACACCAGGAACACCCTTTGTAAAAATGTAAGCAACTTAACAAACATAAGCTACTCTCACAACCTTGCTCCAGAGCTGGGATTTCATCTGGGGAAATAAAATATTGCTGAAGCCTCTATGCATTAGCCTGAAACTGTCTCATACGGAGGCCAGGTATCTTCCTAGGAAGTCGAGGACTCTTCCCCCAGGCCCAAGACCTCTGCTGTGGTCTTCTGATGGCGGTAGTTTCAGAGGCTGCTGGAGGGTCCTGAGACTGCCTCCTGGCCCATCCTGGTCCAGCGCTTCTCTGGGAAAATACACCAGCTCCTTGTGGTCCCACAGAAGAGCCACCTCTGCAGGTCCCCGAGGTGGTAGACACCCCAGGATTCCCGTCAAGCGTCCTCCCTCCCCCTGCTGGGCCGGACCACAGCCAGAGGGTGCTGGCAGCCACTGTGGCCTTGTCACCCACCCCCCCAGACAAGTGTGTTATTTCATGCTGTTCTTTGACGGAAATTAGCGGAGGGGGCTGCCAACAGGATAAATATAGCAGTGCCTTTCTGCTGAGCTGTGGAAGCTCTGGATGGTGTGGTCGGAGGCACGGCATCTGGATGCCTTTAGGGAGGAACAAAATTTATAGGAAAAAAAATCCGTTCCACATGGGTTGTTTTTTAGTTTTCAAAGAGCCTCCCCAGTCCTTGGCTGTTGATACCCTTTCTAAGTACTGAGAAGCAGGTGGGTACCAGGCCCTGTGACAGGCTGCAGGGACAGTGTGGTGACAAGGCACACAGGGGCCTGCCCTTAGTGGCATTATTTCATTGCTCTGCTCACCAAGGCACAGCAGTCTGAGGAAGTACAACCGGCAGCCAGAGACCGATCTCAGGGCTCAGGGAAGACGCTGGAGAGCTCTCTCTGCACGAGGCCTGGCATTCACACGGGTCATATAAATACTAGCAGATGTTGTTATCCCCAGCTAAGCTGAGAACAAGCTGATGGGAGAGCCAGCCGGGGGGGCTGGACCCTCCCAGCTCAGCATGAGCACGAACACTCTCAGTCCTCGGCCTGCGGGGTGGCTCTCGCTGGGGGGCAGCCGCCTCTCTGTACCCTCCACATGCCTAGCCCTCCCCTGCTGTCATCCGAGGTGACTGTGAGCCCATCCCTGCCCTCTCTCCCAGAGAACTTATGCCACACGGGAAGATAGCTCTTTAAAGCCTGTTGGCCCGGGCTCTTTTTCACATGAAGACACTGCAGGTCGGAGGGCTCAAATGGCTTCTCAAAGACACACAGCAATTAAAAGGCAGGCCCGGGATTTGGACCAGATCTGCCTCTAAATCCTATACTCACGCTACTGAGTGAGAAAAGCCAGGATTCCAGCAAAAGAAAAAAAACTGTGTGGGAAGAGAAAGAACACCAGACACGGAACTCATCTGGAGACTCTGATCCTGACTCTGGCGCCCAAGTCAGAGAGATGGCTTGGACGTATCTGCTGGGTTCATAGTCTGCTCGTGGTACACGACGCAAAGGATGACTTTACCTGTAAATGGAATGAAGGGGCAGGGAGAGACGAAAACAGGGAGATTATGATAAGAAGCGATAGAGATTTGGGCCAAGGTTGGATGGGGAAGGGCCTGTGTGGGCATGTAGAAGAGAGGCAGAGAAGCTGACAGAGACGGAGAGGGGAGGGGAGGTCCCTGTGAAGAAGGAGAGATGGAGGCCGAAGGTCCTCAAGTTCTCAGCGATGGCCACCAGGTGGCACTGTCCACCCCGAGTAGCCCGGCTACGGTTCAGGGCTGGCCTCAAGAGAGACGGAGGTGGGAGAAGAAGCCTGGGGGCGGCCACGGAAGGGGCAAGGAAACTGCCACCACCACAGCCGCGTCTGTTAACTCAGGAAGTCCCTAACCCGGAATGAATCCCTCACAACATCCCTTCTTGACAGTCATATGCCGTCAACAGTCAAGCTGGCCATAAACAGAAGAGTTTGTAAATCAGCAAAGGTCTCTGTATTCACATAGCCATAAACCATGTGGACAGTTGTTTGCATAAATTCCCGATCTGTCAAAATCAAGAGAACAAATCCGAGACAAAAGTAATCAGGCCACCAAGCCCCCTTCCTCGGGGATGAGAGTGGAGAAGAATTCCTCAATTAGGGACTTGAAGGTGGAGAACTTCTCCCTGCAGAGTATCTTTTTGTTCTCTCTGCCATCCCTTGGGCATCCCAAATGATCCCTTTTATTGTAGCTTTTGCTCACTTCAGAATGGCCTCAGTTCCTCATGATAAAACAAGGTGATCTCAAGTGCTGGTTGTGAGGGAGGGCGTGATGGGGTGGGATGTTCATGATGGTGGTCAGGATGGGACATTGGCTTCTGAGAAGTGAGAAGGATGCTTTGGGGGGACGGCTGGTGGGTAGACATGGAGCTCGGGAGAGGGGTCCAGTTGGAGCCGTGGATGCGGGGTCCTCAGGCTGCAGCTAAAGAGTGGTCAGAGACACAGGTGTGCATGCAAAGAGAGAGGGGGGACGGCATCTTAGAGAAAGCCATCCCTGAAGGGCTGAGTGGAGGAGAGGTGATTACAGGGTGGCCTAGGGGCCGCAACTGGGTAAGTCAGGGAAAGGACGCCTGTGTCAAATGCTAGAACACACGCTCCACAGTAGAGCCCGTGCTCAGCCACGATCCCCGAAGGCCCGGGGCAGAGCTGTGTTCAGGGATGGGGATGAAGGCAGCCAGTGGAGGCTGAGAGGCGAGAGGGGCAGAGGGAGCGTAGACTCTGGGCTATGGAGGGAAAGAGCGGAGGAGACCGCGTGGGAGGTGGGCCACTCAGCCTGAGAAATGTCTCACTCTGGAGACTGAGGGAGCAGCTGAAGGTACAAAACAAGAGCGGGGATACCTAGTGAAGGAGGCCCCTGAAAAGCCAGGAAACGGAATCCAGAAGACGTGGGAGGACGAGGAGGGGAGCGGAGCAAGACATTTTAAACGACTCCAAGTTGGCCACAGGCTGGGCCAGGTGCAGTCATGGTGCCCCCAACTGTGGTTCCCTGAGAACTGGGGACGCGCACGGGCGCTGAGGAAGGATAGGGACGGGGGGGATCCTGAAAGGGGAGGCTGGGCAGCCCTGATCCTTAGCTAGGCCAAAGACCAGCCCTGCAGCAGGCCAGGGTAGAAACAGGTAGGCTTCCTGGAGACAGAGCTTGACGGTGGGCGTGGGGCTTATGGGTGGGCTTCATGTATGTCCCTGGGCCGGAAGTCACTGGCTCTGCCACCAACTAGCAGGTCCTTTTCTGTCTCCTTCGTTTCCCCAGCTGCAAAGGGACCAGCTTCATCATGATGCTCTGGGGGACCTGGCAGTTAGGACCGTGGCAGAGAGTCTCTCAAAGGCCCATCTTTAGTGGCTCGTGGGCCCCTTTAGAAAACTGAAGAGAGCGTCAGACTCTCAGATACGCAGTGCAAACTTCTGCATAAAAATCCCTGGGTGTGGGGCTTCCCTGGTGGCGCAGTGGTTGAGAGTCCGCCTGCCGATGCAGGGGACACAGGTTTGTGCCCCGGCCCGGGAAGATCTCACATGCCGCGGAGCGGCTGGGCCCGTAAGCCATGGCCGCTGAGCCTGCACGTCCGGAGCCTGTGCTCCACAACGGGAGAGGCCACAACAGTGAGAGGCCCGCGTACCGCAAAAAAAAAAAAAAAAAAAAAAAAAAAAAAAAAAAATCCCTGGGTGTTTGTGGATTCCCTAAGATCCACCTGTACACCCAGGAACCTGAGGTTCTAATCATACTCTAGGAAGCAATCACACCCGATGCCCCACCAGCTAGAAACGTGTAATAAAGGGAAACAGAACGCTAGCTCTTTCGGCAGCAGCCACGGGCCGCACACAGACCAGCTCCTAATGAGTCCTCCTGTTTGCTGATGGAGGACACTTGTAATAGAGTTTAATGTGGAAGAACAAGGTGCATTTAACCAAAGCTGTAAACATCTCTAATTCAATTTAAAACTATAGGGTGCAGTACATTAACATTTAACAACCGGACACTCAATCGGCGTGAAGTTGGGTGAGCTGTGTTTATTAGAAAGCAGGCTCCAGGTCGTCTTTTATCAATGACAACAGAAGCAGAAACCCTCCGTGGCAAGCCTCCCACCCCCCCTACGCGTTAATTAAGTCTTCTCCAAGTCTTCCACCCTGTGGAAAGACACCGACTGCTTTGGAAAAAATCCCCTGAGCAGGGCAGACGTGCTCAGCACCAAAGTCTGTTAGGCTTGTGCACTCGGGGAATTGTTGGCCCCAGCAAAACAAATCTTTTTTAAAATGTGAAATGAACAATTAATTCAGAATGAGCAGCGGTTTAACCTCTATTCTACTTGACCGCTGCAGAGTTCACACTGCTGAGCCCCACCTCCTTTCAGAAACTCCCAGACACAGCTTTCTCCGACCATCTCCGACTCCTCTGAGCTTGCTCTGCTCTGATGCCCGTCAGGCTCCTCGCCTGCTCTCCAGACCAGACTTGCGGGCGGGGGAGTACCCACCGCTCAGGCCTGGTACCTTCCCTCCTGGCTGAACTGCCTCTCTCTGGAGGAGTTTGCTCACTGCCAGGGCTTCAGCTGTGACCTATATTCTGAGGACACCCCCATCCCCCCTGGGGTCCAGATCCACATTTCCCAACAGTTTACATCCTTGCTACTCCAAGTGTGCTCTGGGGACCAGAAGCATGGGCATCCCCTGGGAGCTTGTTAGAAACACAGACTCCCAGGGCCCACCCAGACTTCCTGAACCGCGAGCCACAGTTCAACAGAGACCCAGGTGATTCACGCACACGTTAAAGCTTAGGGAGAACTAGTCTATCCTATCCATCTGGACACTTCCCAGAGCCCAAATTCAGCAGGTCCAGGCTGAAGGCAGATCCTTCCTCCAAAACATGAAGTCCTTCTTTGTCTTCCAACCCAGCGAACAGCTTCTATCTGGTGTATGGGGCAGGGGTGGGGTGTGTTATGCTGGGTTGGGGAGAAGGTCAACATTCCCAGCAAGTGGCTACCTCATCTTATAACAGGCTCCCTCCTGCCCAGGGATACTGGAAAGACAGGACGCTCTATGTGGAAGCCAGCCTAAACTTCAGGGCCAGCCAATACAAAAAGGCTCCCTCCAAGGTCCACATGACAGGGCTTGCCCTGTCAGGTCTCTACCCTGTGACCTTCCCCTGTTGCCACCAGCATGGCTCAGAATTGCCAGGGTCCCTACTCCAAAACTGAGAGTCCCTCTCTTAGGAGAGCATCAGGCCTGAACCCTGATGGTTCCTCTCCATGGAGAAGGGCATCTTCGGAGCCCTGTGAGGGCCCCACTGAGTGAGAAACAGAGGGCAGCAGGAGCTCGTGGCTGCCAGTTCAGCTGCTGGATGTGATGGAAGTGGGCTCCTTGGGTGGTAAAATTCTTTGCTTCCTGGGCTGGGAAACAGCTTTGATGCATACTGTATTAGTCAGAATTCTCTCCACTGCAACCTGACTAGCTTGAGCAAAACCAGGATTTAGATAGTAGGAGAAGTGGGTAGTTTATTGAATCGAAAGAAGATCTAAAGGAAAAAGAAGAGTCTGGGGGATCTTAGGGGCTGGGAGCTGGGATTCTGTGCTCCCAGGACCCTGTCCTCCCTGCTGCTTTCTCAGCATCTCCTTCATTCGCCAAGCCTTCTCCGCTTGGCAGGAGACATCGCTGTAGGTGGTTCTGATAGGCGGCATCCCAGCTTAGCTGCCCAAGGGAAAGATGCTTTCTTTTTCCTGAGAATTCTGATCTGCCTAGACCCGGCCTCATGCACGCTTTGGCCCATTTTTTTGTGGCCTGGGGCATGAGTCCCATTCTTGGCCCAGCCTAGGTTGTAGTCATGCGTATCAGGGGCTGAGTGATGAACAAGGCCACGAGTGGTCCCTAAAAGCATCAACTGGTTTAGCGTTCTTATCCCAAGTGAGTCTTGGGCACATCAACGTGTGGGATGATGACTATGCGCTAAAAAATAGGAAGTGCCCCATGTCATTTTCACACCAACAAATGTGAGGGGGAGGGTTAGGCTTGGCTTTTTCTTCTATGCCCTGTGAGCTAACAGAGACATGATGAATTAATGAAGAGGTGACCTTAAAGAAATCCCAGCCCTGTCCTCCTACCACAGCTGCTTTAGTTCAGGGCCTGGGGCTTTGACTTGGCAAGACGGTTGCCTTCGGGGAATACCCCTTTCCCTCTCCTTTCTGCCATGCACGGCCTAGGCCGAAATCCACCACCAAATCTGAGAGTAGGTGCACTCTGCCTGCAAGTACCACTGCATTCCATTCTGCGCAATGGGTTCTTTGTTCTAACTTTACGTAAATGCACAGGCCATTTTCCATGTTGAAAACAGCTTGTCTATAGTTGTTCCCACAGATGCTTTATAGCAAAACAAATTGAAGAACTTTTCCTAATTTCTATTTGAATGATGTGTATTCCTTTACTTATCTTTAGAAATGTCAATACAGACTTAGTGGTGTATTTGATAGAAAACAAATAAGTAGACCCATTTTTAAGTTTATTACGACAATAATATCAAGGTTTATCATCCCGAAGAAGCGGCAGGTGCAAGTCATCCATTGCTCCCAGTTCTGAGCAGGGCTTGGACAGTTTGCTTCTAAAGATAATAGTGGGACAAGCTCTGCTTAGATGTTGTCAAGAGCTTCCATGATTCCCTTGGGAAGCATTTTCAGTAGACAGTGATGGTCTTGCCGCCTCCTTTTATACCCTATGTCAGCAGGCCCCCCACTCACGCACCTCAGTGTGGATTTATGCAGCTATGACCAGAGTTTAGGACAGTCTGAATTGAATCACTGAATAGCAATGACTTGTTGGACTTAACCTACAGTTACCAGCTCTTCAAAGCTTGTGCTCTTCTTGGCGGAATGCATTCACTTCCATATGTGATGGCACGGAGCTCCCACTGAATTTAAGGGGGTGGGTTTGGGGGTGATCGAAGTTCAGTTCTGCAGAGGCCTGGAGATCTCCTACTCCATGGCCCTCTCCCCACCATCGCCTCTTCACACACCCCAACTCTCCACTCCCACCCAGCACTCCCAGGGCCCCACCAGTCCAAATAGGTCCTTGTGCAAATCAGGGAATCATCCTCCTTCCCCAAAACACCATATAACCATGTTCTGCCGGAAGACTGCCATGATAAAAATATGATAGGATGCCTAGGATAATTATGATATGAATGGTATACTAACCTTATATCCTCCTGTCCTAAAGAGATGCTCTGGGAAGTTCCTCCTCAAAAACTGCGCAGTTTATTCACTACCTTGGAAATCTGGCAGAGAGGGAGGGAATGAGACGCAGGTACAGGCTAGAGAGAATGACTTCCTCTTTGTAAAGTCAGGTTATTTTTGCTTCTGGAAAATCATTACCTGCTCCCGATTGGTCCCTTTCCAGTAAACTATCATGGGTCTTTGGGAAAGTTACTGTAGAGCTAAGTTTACGGACAAATATTTACTTTTTAAAGTTATTGCAATGAGAGCCTTAAATAGTAAAGACATTTTCATTTTGAAAATATGGACTGGTTTTAGCATGTATGTTAACATAGTGTACTCGTATAGCTATTTATAGTGTCCAGAATCTTCCAATAGTCATTATCCCATTACAAGAATTCTATGAGAGGTTAACTCACCTTTGTATAAACATAGAGTCTGAGACAATTAGGGGATGAGAAACTCAACCAAGTTCACATGGCTGTACAGAGGGGCACAACTCACACTCAAGGTTGTGTTTAAAATATATAATTTACCATATATACACGGTCCATTACAAAGCCAAACAACTTCCGTAGTGTGCACTAAAAATCCACCCAGACCACACTCACACATCAAGAAGTGTGTCCTTAACAACACAGCTGATAGGATGACTCTGTACCGGAACGGATCCGCCTTCAGTGAGATCCTGGATGTCATATAGGCCCACAGGGCCACTTCCCATGGATCTATCTGCCGTACGCATCACTGCCTCCCAGCCAAGCTAATTAGAATTCACATGCAAAGCTGAGTCGGGCAAGGCACTTTACAACAGAAGCGTGTTCAGGACACAATTTTCCAGCCCTGCTCATACTTCCTACTCTCCTACCATTGGGGAACCAGGCAAAAGACTATGCTCTCACACGAGTGGACATTCAATTAGAGTTGGTAACCTCGGCACACTTCCAAGAGGTCCCCTTCTTCCATCTGTCAATCGATGGCAAACCCCCGGCTCCTTTGGAAAAGGGTGAGTGAGAACTTCTTGGAGAATATAAGTCTCTATACCAGGATAAGCCCCCCTGCCAAAGGGGTGGAAGCCCTTCAGAATGAAAGATGTTCTACTTGTCCAGTGGCCGTGGGTGACAGTGGGTAGAGAAACGGGCACTGGGGTATCCAGATAGTTCACTGTCAGCTTAGATGTCAGACTGCCTCACAGTCTGTCTCTCTGCCCTTGAATCACCAGAGTCAGTGCATCTATTTAAAACAAGAGATGCTATCTTGAGTGACCGCTTGCAATAAGCACTTTGCACTGCTCTGGGTGCCCTGGCAATGTTATCTGATCCTTTGAAAACCAATTAGTACATATCTACCATCTCACACTTGGGCCTATAATGGCATTTCCTCTAGCTATATACTATGAGCTTGATATCACAGATACAGGAAGGGTAGAAGATTAAAATTCAGATTAAAAATTATAAAACCCAGAGAAACAAGAAGAAACATGAAGGGGTTTGGCTCAGCAGAAAATCTCCTTGGATGGTCTCAGAATCAAGAGCCCTCACCGCTCAGGACTCAGACCCAGAAAATCTTGTTCTGGGAGATTTGTCCAAGGGCTGCAGCCCCTGCTCTTTTGCAGAGAGGAGCCTTGTACCTCTCTGAAGGCACCTGGGATGCCGTTGGAATGGGGCTCCCACCACACAGAAGGCACAAGTGAAAATACAAAAATAAGGACTTTGTATCCAAGGTTTCATAAATAACTGGGGTGGCGGATATTAAATACGATGCACAGTTACAGTTTGTTCTCCTCAAAGAGGATCTGGGCATAGACGGTGCTGGTGGGAATGCCTTTGGCAGCCTGGTGGGGCTTGATCAGCTCCAGCTCAGCATAGGTCAAGTTCTCTTCGGCAATCTTTGGCTATAAGACAAAACATAACACAATTTGAGCTGACTGCCGGGAGTTCAACATCACACATACATTCATCAGGCATGTATTTTCATAGCACTTTGGGGATTCAAAGGGAAACAAATGGACAAAAAATTTAAAAGGAAATGTAAAACCTAAATAACATAAGATAGACCTTGTTATCTTATACAGAACACTATGTCTTGCAAAAAACACTATGATTTATTTTTAAGTTGTCACAGAATACTAACAAAAAATTGATTAAACATGAGGCCACAAAGTAAACTTTAATTCTGAAAAGTAAAAATAATGTAACTACAGTCTCTCATCAAAAGGATAAACTAGAGATAGAGACAGAAACAAAAAGTCCCCAAAATTGACAACAAAAGTAGAATGCTACCATCTAGAAGTTTTAAGTAACTTAACCTGTATAAAACTGAAATTTCAGCATATCTTGAAAATAATGATGAAGATATTACATGCCAGAACCTAAAGAATGTAGTACTCAGAGAAAAATCATATCCTTAAATATCTATATTAAACAACATGAATTAAATGGATCAAGCATCCAACTGAAGTTAGTAAAAAAAAAAGAAGAACAAAATAAAGAAAAGCAGAAGGAAGAATGAAAAAAATAAACACTAGACTGTATAAGTCAGAAAATAGAAAACAGAAGAATAAACAAAAATATCCAAAAGCTTGTGCTTGAAAAACACCAATGAAACAAACAAAAAAATTAATGCCGATAAAAAGGGAAAAAGCAATAATGAATCAAATAGGAAATGAGAAAGGAGGTATAATAAAATGAAAGAAGTTTTAAAACTTCAACTTTGTTCAACGTATTGCAAAAACCTTGAAATACAGGATAAAATGAGTACTAGTCCAGAAAAATATAAATTATGAACATTAGCTCCAGAAAATGTCAATGTACTAACTACCATCAAAAATAAAGAATGATGGGCTTCCCTGGTGGCGCAGTGGTTGAGAGTCCACCTGCCGATGCAGGGGACACGGGTTCGTGCCCCGGTCTGGGAAGATCCCACATGCCACGGAGCGGCTGCGCCCGTGAGCCATGGCCGCTGAGCCTGTGTGTCCGGAGCCTGTGCTCCGCAACGGGAGAGGCCGCAACAGTGAGAGGCCCGCATACCGCACAAAAAAAAAAAAAAAAAAAAAAAAGAATGAAAAGAAAGGAACAGAGGAAGGAAGGTCAGAAGGCAGGGAAGAAAATATTGTCAAAAGCACCAAGCACAGGCAGTTTGATGAGAGAATTTCTAAGAGAGATTCCCTTAAGGAACAGACAATTCCAATATAATTAAACTGATCCAGAGCATTACAGAAAACGAAAAACTTCACATATTTTAGAACAATTTCATGTATTAGTATAAATTAGCATAAATCAGATTTACTCAGAGACTATGAAAAGGCACACTAAAGATAGATAATCATGTTCAAGTTGACTTTTTTTCCAGGAATGCAAAGATGGTTCAATATTAGAAAAATCTATTAATATAATTCACAGTAGTAACAGAGAGAAAAACCATATGGTTATCTCTATAGATGCTGGAGAGGCATTTAATAAAAATTTTAAAATTTTTGTTAAAAATAATTCTTGATGGGCTTCCCTGGTGGCGCAGTGGTTGAGAGTCTGCCTGCCGATGCAGGGGACACGGGTTCGTGCCCCGGTCTGGGAAGATCCCACGTGCCGCAGAGCAGCTGGGCCTGTGAGCCATGGCCGCTGAGCCTGCGCGTCCGGAGCCTGTGCTCCGCAACGGGAGAGACCACAACAGTGAGAGACACGCGTACCGCCAAAAAAAAAAAAAAAAAAAAATTCTTGATAATGTAGTCATGGATTTTTTTTCTTACCATGATTAAGAAACAATATTAAAATAAGGAATAATTGGTGATCCAACTTCAGTCATATTAAAAATAAAGCTGCTATAATTAAAACACTGTGGTATCAACAAATGAATAGACCTCAGTGGGACTGATGAAAACATTCAGAAATTAACCCAAATATTATTTTTCAATAAACGGTGTTGGGATACTCGGGTAGCCATTTGAAAAAAATCATATCCTTTATGTCATTCTTTACATTAGATAAATTCCAGATGAATTAAAATTTTAATATGGAAACTGAACTCATAAAAGTGTTAGAAGAATGTGTGGGGAAATTTTCAAAAAAATAATCTCAGCATATGGAAGGTGTTTCAAAGTCTAACACAAAATCCAGGAGGAACAAAAAAAAGATATGTAAATTTTCATGCTGTATATTGCAGAATATTCTCTAAATAAAGTCAAAGGACAATTGAAAACATGAGCAAAATATTTGCAACTCATATGAAAGGGCCTTACAATTTAACAAAGATAATGGCCAACAGTCCATTAGAAAATTAAGCAAAGAACAAGAGACAGGACCAGAGAGTGCACAGGAAGAGAAACACAAAGGCTCTTACCCATATTAAGTGTGACTCAACCTCTCTCAAAATCAGACAAGAGAGATTTAAAATCACTTAGACAGCAGTTTTTGTCTTTCAAGTTGACAAACAAACTAAAAGTTTTCCAAAAGAAACAGAAACAGGTCCTCTTGTATATTGTTGGTGGAAGTGTTTATTGGTACAAGCAAACAACTGCAAACACTTCAGTGGACATCAACAGGAGCCTGATGCATTCATAATGGAGTACCCGGTACAGTCTTTAAAAAGAACGATGGAGCTGTGCATGTATACTGTATGTTTTCCTATCATTTGTGTAGTGTATGGGAGTATATATACACGTATATATGTTATATACTCAGAAAACCCTTGGAACTCGCCTGGAAGTCAAGAACCTGGTCTCCAAGCTTCCCTCTGGGGAAGTAAATGGGGTGGCTGGAGACAGATTCAACCTTTATTGTAGACATTTGTTGGTACCTTTCCAATTTTCTAGATGGTACATTATTTAAACAGCACATTAATTAATTTTAATCCACAATTAGAAAAATAAAAGCTGGTCACTAATTTATAGTCGTAAAAGACACATCACTTTCATTTAAGCAGCCCTGCTTTTGTGTTTTGGCTGCTTTGGCTGTGTTGTCATTGTTTTATTTTTTATTTTGGGGCCTATACCTTGGTTAACGCACCAGAATTCAGGACAAATAAATCGTACACATTCGATTTAAGTTTCTTAAAAAGTATGCCAAAAGCAAAAAGCCTCTTTTCTTTCGAGATAAAGCATCACACTAGAGGACAGGGAGCAAGAGACAAAGAGAGAATGTAAAGAACTCCTTACGGCCAGTACTGACTGGTCAGGGGCGACCGCCGAGCGACCTTCAAAATTGTCTGGCCCTTTTTAAATTTCAACGTTAAGGACAATTATAGGGATCAGAGCCTCCTGCTTGTCTTTTGATACCAAAAATCTTTACGTTGTTTCTTAGTCATCCATATCTTACCAGCCAACAAAAATACCATTTACATCTTGCCTTTCGGTTTAATTACATTTCACATTATAACGATTCCATTTAGAAATGCCATGTGTCCTCAAATAAGCACACAAAAGCCAACTCATGTAAATTTTAGGACCAAGATTTATGAAATCATATCGTCCAGGTGTTTTATTACATTACTTTGAAATTGCATTGTTTTCTAGCGTAGATTATCTGTTTATTCTTAAGTTATTCCATTACGTTTGGATATGAAAAATAACACTAGCTTTCTCAATACAGGTCACCAGGCTGGTTTGGCTGATGTGTTGTTTTCATACATTTTTATGATGTTCCTATAGTAAACATAATTTAATAAAGCCAAAGCACACTAAATAAATAATTGCATCTAGAAAAGCAATAAAAACAAATAAAATTAGTACTTTCATAAGTGGAAAGGTACTTCAATTACTGCTACAAGCAACAACCCACCATAGAATGTGTAGAATCATTTCCCTTATGCATATTTCTGGAATATAATAATTTGATTGAAGATATGAGGCAGCACACAGGAGGCTCTGAATTGTGAAGTGTATACAGTTTCCAACAGGAGATGCATAATATTAGCCTTTGGCACCTTTAAAGAATGTACTGTTTTTCTGGCATGCATCCTTGGCTATCCCCATCAACCATGTTCTTAATTACATTTCCCAGCTTGTTTAACTAGAAATAAATTCCTAACAGCCACTGAAATGGGCAAAATGTAGACTCCTCACCAGTTTTCACCCAGCTACCTTTTTTTGCACTGACGCTTTAGTGGAAGGTTTAGGTGCATTAAGAAGTAGCTTAGAGAAAATGAATGGCGTTATCAGTGAGACCAGGTAAGACTGTAGAACTGGTAGTAAAACTGGGAGCCAGGAGCAGAATGTAAAGGTTAAAGCGGGCAATTGCAATGAGGCAGAGGCAGGGTGAGGGACCTGCTGCAGGGCCCCACCTGTATGTCAGGTGATGTCCACCATCTTGCCAACACAAACCTGTTTGGATTTAAGATAAGGAATCACTCCTAATGCGTATGGCAATCCAAGAACTGGAGTACAGTGAATGGGTCTCCGAAGGTGAATCAAGACATACTTCTGTTAGTTCCCTGACAGCTTCTGGCCCTCAAATGGCCCTCTCTTCAAGCCCCCGTCCTGTTCCTGGTGGTGCAGGAAGTACGTGCGGCATCAGCACTCAAGAAGACCAAGTTTAATACCCTTGAACTGGCTGTTCACAAACACGCCTGCAGCAGCTCTCGATTGCATTGGAAAACACAAAGGAAACTGTGGAAGGTACGGCTTCCAGGCCTCAGACGTGAGCTTTACACTTAGGTCTGCTGTTGCTGTGTTCCCGGAAACAGGAGGGGGCTGGGGACCAACAGCTGGAAGTTCTGGTAGGGTCCTTTAGAAGAGGCTCCAGAACTTTCTAAACATGTGAGAAGCAATAGTGCCATTTCCTCTTTCCCAGGACTGTTTGGTTTTACTTTCTTTTCCCTTTCACCCAGCCTGAAGAGACTCCTGGTCCATTTCTCCTTCTATTCCTCCAACAGAGGCCTGGTATTTGTGTCAACTGCTTGGAGTCTCGTAGGTTCTAAACCCCTTTGTTTTATGTGCCTTTAATCTCACTTTTCATACATTTCCTCCTAGTCATGAAGAATCCACTCCCTAGTCTGGAATGGGATTCTATGAGCAAGGGGGGGTGGAGGTTCGGATGTAGACACGTGTCACTGCACCCAAGGAAGGTGAGAATAAAAGGAAATGCTCCCGGTTCAGTGAAAGTGTTCACGGCAAGGAGGTGAGGAGAGAGGCCGTCACCCGGTGGCTGCCTGCAGAGCGTGGGTGCAGGAGGAATTGGGTCAAATGCCAGCTGTGGGACCTTGGGCCAGTTCCATCACTGGCACTCAAGGACCTACCCTGCCGATGTAAATGAAGATTTAAATGAGATGATGTATGGAATGATTCTGGCACCACTGGGCCTACCCCATAGAAGACGCTAAACGTGTGCCTGCTGAATGAATAAATGTTCTGGTGTCATCATTTTTCTCTAGAGTGTCAGCTCAAATATCCATTTGTGTACCTTCTGAGATCTTCACGAGTTACCAACAACTATGTGAACTAAGTAGTCCTGGATATCTTCTGACACATAAGGAAGAGATTCTAGGAAATTAGTTGTTACAGGCTGAATTGTGTCCCTGCAAAATTCATATGTTGAAGCCCTTACCTGCAATAGCCCAGAATGTGACTATATCTGGAATCAGGGTTTTTAAAGAGGTAATTCAGGTAAAATGAGGTCATTAGAGCGGGCCCTAATCCGAGATGACTTGTGTCCTTATAAGAAGAGGACATTAGGACTCATATACATACAGAGAGAAGACCATGTAAAGATACAGGGAGAAGATGGCCATTTACCAGCCAAGGCAAGAGGCCTCAGAAGAGACTAGCCCTGCAGACAACTTGATCTCAGACTTCCAGCCTCCAGAACTGTGAGGAATATTTGTTTAAGCCACCCAATCTATGGTACTTTGTCTGACAGCTGAGCAGACCGATAGATTAGTCAGGATGGGGACAGAAGAGAAGAGAAGAGGGAATGGGCTGCCTTAGTGGGAGAGGACTGGGGTGTGTGCATATAAGAAGTCACTGCATTTTATGTCAACATGGGAGGAGAGCCGTCCTCTCCCCCTATTCGGTGAGGAGCAACATTGGAATAAAGAGGCTCTAGGACTCTCTCATATGGCACAACTCCCACCCCCCGAGACACACACACACACCCCTCCCACCCCCGCAGCCCCGCCCCCCACGGCGTAGCTGGACCCTGGGCTGCAACAGACCTAGCTGCATTGCTGGGCCATATACCTATTAGCTTTTAGGAAACATGGGATGGGGATGCTGGCATTTATACCCTGCTAAGAAGGGCGCTTGGCTCCAGCCATGAGAAGGAGGCTACTGCAGGCAGCAACCGAGGCCCAGGCACGGCTGCCTCCATGTGAATAATGGGCTGCAAGACAGTCTTGCCCTCTGAACTGAATCCAGGGCACAGACAGAGCCCACGCTTCTCCTCATCGTTACAACTGAGCAAACAGAGCTCTGAGTGTGGAACAGTCAGCTTTATCGAATCAGGTTGCTTTTGCCCGAATCCCCGTGCACCCACGTGCCCCTCCCCAGCTCTCCCTGAAGCCACTGCTTTTGCTGCCATTTCTCATGCAGCTGATATAAGGAGAAGCAAACCTCAGGAAAAGACTTGGACGAGGTTTAGCAAGTGTTGAGTAGAAGACAGATTGAAATCCCACAGAAAAGGGCTCCTTGATCCAGGGAAGTGATAATACATCTGTGCGCTCAGACCTTCTTGGGCAAGGTGTCTTGTCTCTTCCCAGTGAAACATAAATGGAATTAATTTTGAGACTAGTGGCAAAAAGAATGGAAACCAGGCTCCACAGGCTCAAGATGTGGAGCCTCTTGGTCTCAGGAAACCAAGGCCCCGAGGTTTAGGTAACTGAGGGTTGAAATTCACTCCATGCTCAGCTTTCCCAAGAGGGTGCAGGGCTGTTCCAACAGTGCTGGGGAGCCCTTCTGCAATGTCTATTCAGAAGGGGCACTCTTCTATAATCTACCTAAAAGTGCCATATGCACTAGCAGTGGCCCCAGCCTATGCCCAGATATCTTGTTGTAAAAGACAAATAAATGACAGTGTTTCAAAATAAAATGAAATACATAAAATAAACCATGATTTTGGAAATTCCTACTCCCAGGCCTAAGTGGAAGTGGCCAGATAGTGTGGGGCAGTGACCTGTGATCTCCGGTAGCTCTCAGCAATCATGGCAGCCTGGAGTCTGCTGCCTCTGGTACGGAGAAAGAGGACCCAGCCCACTGTGGGTGTAGGATTGGGTGGGGCTCAGGATATGGGTGTCAACACGAGCCAGAAGCAGGGCTAGATTTATTCTTTCACAGTACCTTCCTCTTGGATCTTTCTGGTGTGTTGTTTGGAATATCAAAGAAGTTCTTTAGCAATACGTGTTGTAGGTTGCAAGCCCCCTAGGGAAGGCACTGATGTACTTTGGACATCCTGCCACTGCTAAGAGTGCCAAGGCTTATGCTCTAGATGCAAACTATCCCACGTGACTTGCTTTCAGTCTTCCTCCCAGGTTCCCCTCCTGTAACGTCCCAAGCAGGCGAGGGGAGCTCAGGTTTCAATTTATGCTGGATCCCTCGGCATGGCATTCCCTCTCCCCTCATACACAAGGTGGACCCCTCCTTCTTCAAAACCCAACCAAGCCCTCGGTGAGGCCTCCCGGACACTATCTTTGGCCACATCTTCCTCCACACCCCTGCCCAACCTTGTGAGGTCTTCTGAGATTGCACTGGGATCCACCATGACATAGTCTCCCTCTCTCCCTCTCTCTAATAATAGTAATCATCAAATGGCTCACTGGCCAAAGAGTGAAGAGATTTTATAATAAATTCTTATTTATTTATTTACATAAATAAATATTTAAACCTTTCTAAGCATGCTCCTGAGCTATGTTCTCCAACACAGGCAACACCCCATAACCCCCCAGCCCACAGGTTCACGCACGCACCGTGCACCCCCAGCCCTAGGATTACAGATCTACTCACACCTCTCACTATGCCTTCCAGGGACACCAAGGAGATTTTTATTTCACTTTTTAATTTAATTTTCTTAAAAGACATGCAGTAAAAGTGACTTTTTAGGGGGATCGTTGTATGCATCTGAACACAAGTACAGGTTTCTGGGCCCAGGACACAGGACAGTCCCATCACATGCCCTCACGCTTTCCTCTGAGGTCATGTCCTCCCTCCAACCTGACCATGGGGGGCAACCTGATCTGTGTTCTGTCACTATGGTTTTCTCTCTTACAGAATGTCTTATGAGAGGCATCATACAGTATGTAACCTTGTGGGATCAGCTTTTTTCTCTCAGCATAATTCCCTCACATTTCATCCAAGTGGCTCCGTGTATCAACAGTTTGCTCCTTTCGACTGTAAGGAGTATTCCATGGTGTGTCACATGCCACGCTTTGCTTATACGTTCACCTGCTGAAGAACATTTGGGTCGTTTTAAGTTTTTGGTGGTTATGAATCGAGTTGCTATAAATATTCTTGGCAGGCTTGTGTGTCATGTGTCATTACTCCAGGGTAAACACCCAGGAAGGGCGTTGCTGGGTTGCATGAAAAGCACGTTGAACTTCAAAAGAAACTGTCATACTACCTGTCCGAAGCGTCTACACCGTTCTTCCCTCCCTCCAGCGATATCTGAGTTTTAATTGCTCTGCATACAGGACGGCACGTGGTGTTGCCCGTGTTTTTTACTTTAGCCCTTCGAGTAGGTGCTACTGATCCAGTAATTACTATTTCACTGTCCCCGAGGGACTCACCAATTCTAGACTTGCGCTCAAGTTCTCACTGACGGCCACTGAGCCAGATTAAATTCCCACACAGCACCACATCCCCTCAGAAGAACTGGGAAAGGATTATCACACAGACAAGTCTTCCGAGGCAGTGATGGAATCTTCTGGACTCCAGGCGTAACAAAGTGAGTATGCAAGTTTCAAAGTCTGAAACACCATGTCTCCCATCCCCTATCCTTCTGTTCTGCCAGTGAGGAGACGCTGCCACAGCAGACGACGGCCTCCAGGCTGGACCTCCCACTTCTCATTTAAGCCCCACTTACCGCTAGTTTTAGGGTGATGATTATGGGACATTATCTATGGGGAAGGATTTACTGGATAAAACTAGCACCAGAAAAGTCGACCCCCAAAAGGCAGAAGTTGTGTAACTCCTGGGAACACACCTCACTTCGAGCTCCTAACTGGAAGTTTCTTGAGTGTTTCATTTTGTAGGTGTGTTTCTGGGATTCAAGCCAAGAATGAACTTTCCTACTAGGAGAGAGAGAGATTTAACATTCTATGCAGACTCCTGCAAAACAACACTTTTTCACAGAGATCACAGTTGGACGTGCGAGTTGAATTAAATTGCAGGAACAAAAGAAAAATGCAATTGCAGCCACTGCAAGTTCTCCAATGTCAGAAGTTCAATTGGGTAATACCATTACCGCAGCAACAGATCAATAACTAGGACATGGGATGTTTATGCTAACGTCACCTTAGAGTTTAAAAATGTGATTGCAGTTCTACTGAGTTGCACGATCAGGAATCTATTTACCCAAGAGAGAATTACATATTATCCATATTATCAAGGGCAGACTTCCTCTTCCCCCTTTGAGATAAGTGCTCATTTTTTATTCAACAGAGGAGTACCTGCTAAAACAAACTCTCGCCTCCCAATATCCGTACACATGCAACTATGGCCACTGGGGTGAGGAATGCTGTGCATTCAGTGAAGCTCTATCTGATGGAGGGCCCTCAATGGATACCTGTAGGTCCCAACTCACGAAAGAAAACTGTTGTGGTCCTTATACGTCCTGTAAGAAACAACATGCCTTGGAAATGAACTTGACTTAATTTTGAGTTCCAAAGGTCTGCTGACTGTTTATGTTTATATGTTTATTTATATTTAAACATATTATAGAAAGAAAAAGTAGAGTTCCCTAGTATGCACATTAAATTAAAATAAAGAATCAAACTGAACAAACGAGACACCTTTCCAAGATAGAGATGTTAAACTGTGGTATGAAGGACACAATCCAGAAGTGACTTTGGGAGGCGACAGAGGATGGGGGTTGAGAAGTGGTCCTTCTGAGACAGAACTCAGGAAATGTCAACTAATCTTCACCAGCTCAGTCAATCCTCACATACCAGCCCTGAGGTATGCGAGGTGGAGCCAACGGCCATGCCCACTTTACAGAGGGGCAAACAGGCTTTAAAAGGCAGATACATCACTCACAGTCCTGCAGCCATTGCTGGATGGGGTCTGGACTCAGAGCCAGGCAGGCCTGGCCAGAATCCACCCTCTGCTCATGGGCAGTGACCCACACTTACAAGTACAGGGCCAGCCGCAGTGACTAAGGCTCTGGTGTGGATGCCTGGTACCCAGGTGAGCCAACCAGGCAGACAGCAGACCTTGAAATCCCAAGGGGGAAAAGAGTAACCTTCCAAAGACAAGGGGGAAGCTTCACTGGCACAAATCTCAGGAGAGTGTGTTTTCAGAACAGGTCTGTACTGCTCAGTGGGCAGGTGAGCTCCGGCTAAAGGGGAAGTGGGGCAAAGAGAGCTGCCCCGTGCTCACAGAGGCCTGGCTTGGTGTGGAGGGACAGAGTACTTGAGGGTGCGGCTCCAAGAGCAGACACGTGGTGCTGACAATGACGAGAGGATGATGAAGGAGGAGGGAATCCCTTCAGGTGATCACTTGTCTCACTCCACAGTCTCACCCACAAAGGACTCTTAACCTCCAAGGACGGAGCAAGTGTGCCTCTTACCAGCATGGGATGGAAGTGACAAGGGTGCAGGCTCTGCTTTGGCCAGACTGCGTGTGAGGTGGCAACAGACCCTTGATTAGAGGTGCCCATTGAACAGGCAGAAATGTGAAGCCAAGTGTCAATGGGGTAGGACTGGAAAATCCAGGGGAATTTTCCGAGGTACCCGCTGGAGCCACATGCCAGGTCTGCTCTCACTGTCTCTTGGGGCTGAGGTCAGTGGTCCAATGGGACCGCTCCCTCAGAGCTGGGAGCTGGAAGCCAGCTGCATTCTCACAGCCAGCAGGCAGCTGTGACTGCTGACTTAGATGCACCTTGGCCCTCTGAGCCAGGACCCAGAGACCAGGACCCTTCGTTTCTGTGCACGGAGACAGAGGCGCTCTCTGAGGCCCACTTCCTTTGTTGTTTCAGCCATCTATAAGCCTTGCAATTACATCTGCCTACCTCACACCCAGCGTCCCTTCCACATGGTTACTCGGTGACTAATGGCCAATAACCCAGTGTTCTCTAGGACTCTGGAAGGCTCAGAAAGGCTCTGTAACTCAGCAGAGAAGCCTTGGATGGAGATGAAGATTTTAAAGTCTTATCCAGGCGTGTTGGCACCTTGGGTTGGATGAAGTCATTCGGAAATCATGAGCTGAGCAAATTCCCATCATGCTCCTGAATCTGGAGAATTCAAAGGCTGTTTAGCAAAGTGCATTACCAGAATGAATCTGACATGACGGAAAGTCACATGCCCCTGGCTAATTGCTCTGAGGACAGACAGAAGTGACCAGCTTTAGAAAGTGCTGAAGCTTTGCACTGAAAGGCCTGAGGCATTACGAGTCATCAGACAGATGGATATCTCTAGATTTCACCAACATGTGTTTTGGAAGCTAAAATGTGATTATAGATAACGCTCCTGGGGAGGGTCCTGATACATGAAACTTTCCACAGTGGCACAGTGAGAGCTCCATGATCTAATACAGTCACGTATTTTCTCTTCCCCGTGGACCATAGATGTATGTTTTCCCAGCTGCCTTCCAAAATTACTTTTCCTGGCAGTATTATTCAAGAGAATGCTTATGCTTTGAAAAAGAAAGTGTTTGGTTACCTACTACATAAGAGTCCACTCTGAGAGTCTTCAATCTTGAACACTCTTGATCTTCTAATCAACTGCAATCTTTAACACTTTTCTAGATTCATCGGATTGGGCAAGGGTCTGTCTAGGGGTACTTAAGAGCATGGACTCTCGGAGACTGAAAGACTGCTATTTACCGGCTGTGTGACCTTAGGTAAGTTACTTAACCACTCTGTGCCTCTGTTTCCTCATCAGAGGCACGGGATTCATAAAGTGGGATTAATAATAGTACCGATCCCATGGGGTTATTTTGAGGATTAAATGCATTAATATATGTAATGTACTTAGAAAATTGCCTGGTAGCTCAACAGTAAATGCTACACAAGGGCTCAACTATGACTACAACTTTTATCATAGAAACGAACAAGTGTTGCTTTAACAATTTCCCTTTGAGATATTTAGAGGCAGAGAACTGAAGATATTCAGAGGTCATTTGGAAAACATCATGTACCAGATGCTGCTGGATGCCACTGGACCTCAGAAACCAAGGCAAAGAAATGGGAGGCTTGGGCTCAACAGCTAGCAAGCGACAGAGCCAGCGCAAGAGCTGGCCTATAACCACACCACTCAGGTCCACGGGAGTGGTGACTTTGTCAAACTTATCCATTGCTGCACCCAGTGGTGTGCGGGGAAATTGCCGAACAACTGGCCCTCCAAGAAGAAAACTCTCTTTTGTAGCATTTGCTGATTTACATGTGTAAATCCTCCCGCAATGGCTGATTTCAACATGCCGAAGAGATCTGTTTTCTCTAGTGGATAGGAGTGGGCTGGGGCACGCCATTGTTTATAACTTAGCTCCTAGGAAGATACCTGACCCAGGTGCTACCTGGCACACAGGAGTTACTCAATGCTCACTTTTAAATGAATGAGTGAATGAATGAATAAGACAAAATGAAAGAAAACCAGTCTGACACTCATTAAAAACTGTTCTGTGGATATCCTTGGTCCCAGGAATGTAGGGAGGGGATGCTCTCAGAAATCATGGGCAGAACCATGGGACTCATTTCTCTTTCAGCCTATCTAGGGTTTCCATGAGGACAGTCTACTGAGAAGTAGGATGCCTGGGTTCTACTACTTGGAATCATATAAAATTTGCATATGGCTTTCAGCTTTATGGTTTTAAAGATAGATGATAGATAGATAGACGATAGATAGATAGATAGATAGAAAGATATTCTACACTGGGGAGGGTATGAGGAAATGTTCACTCTCATCCTTTGTTGGTGGGAGAATAAAATAAGAAAACACTTTTGGAAGGTAATTGGGCAGAATCTATCAAAATTGAAAATGCAGATATACTTTCCCATCGTAATCCCATTTCTAAAAATCTCTCCTATAGAAACACCATTAAGCAAATTTGTATTTGAAAGGATATTCACTAGAGCACTGATCCAAAGAGTTAGAAGTTAGAGTTGGGACTGATTAAAGAAACAATGATGCCATAACACTTTGCAGTCATGAGAAGAATGGGGTAGATCTATATGTACTGACACAGAAATATGAGCCTGATATATTGTTAATGAGAAGACAATTCAACGTGTGAATATTTTGTTTAGGATTGTTTTTAGGGAACACACAGAAATGGATTTGTCATAATCTGTGGACAGAACCTACAATGACTGTGGGTCAACTGTATATACACTTTGGGAATATACACATATATAAGGATTTAAGTTTACATGTACATAGAAAAATACTTAGAAGAATATAAGCCAGTCTCCTAACAGAAGCCACCTATTAGGAGGCCCAAGGAAGAATTTTACTTTCTGTTTTAACAAATAGAGAACCTGAATTGCCAGCCTTACTCCTGCACCCCACGCAGAATTACCATTACAGCTTTCATCATGAAAACCCATCCAGTAAAGTCAGGACAGAAAACACCCTCGACCCAGTGGCCTAGGACTTTGCTGAGTGCTTTTGATGAGAGGCAGCAGATCCCAGAGTCCAGCGAGGAAGAAGAGGGACTGGGGGCCAAGTACCTGGTCAGATCTAGCTCTGCCAGGTCCATGGGAGTGGTGACTTTGTGGGAGGGGGGTTTGTGCTTGTCCTACTTCTCTATGCCTCCCCTGCCTCATCTATGAGATGGACACATTACAACGCATAGGTCAGAGTCATCCCAATGTCCATGTTGGTAAACACTGTGCCTACATGGGCAAGTGCCGTCAAAGGGAAGTGTGTGTACCATCACCATCATCACCTTCATCATCACCATCATCACCGTCATCACCATCATCACCTTCATCATCACCATCATCACCTTCATCATCACCATCATCACCGTCATCACCATCACCTTCATCATCACCATCATCACCTTCATCATCACCGTCATCACCATCATCACCACCACCATCATCATCGCCATCACAATCACCATCATCACCACCAGCATTATGTTCTAGACACAATGTACAGGCAAGCATTAGGAGCAAATACAAAATAGTAGGAGGTATGCTAGCTTATTTGTTGGATTCATATGTAATATGGGCAATGGGCACATATGATTGAATTCATAGTTCGTATTCATCATCTTTCTATGCACACTGTAATCTTAATTCACAAGACTGTGTCTTATTGCATCACATGTACTTGTTGGAATTTATAAATTCAGCTTTAGGAACTTATAATAATAAATGAGAATTGAATCTGGCTAGGGAAACAAAATCCCCTAAATGTACCATTAGTTTGTCATGAACTCAGAGTTTCACACAGAAATTTTCTTCCTGATATTCTGGATGCCCACCGTGATGTTACAGATTAGGTTGATGATGTTTTTCTTCCTTTTCTTTTTTTCCAAAATGGCGCTTCATTTCTAGTATTCTCTATTTGAGACTGAAAAAGTCTTTTAAAAACAACTCTGGGGCTTCCCTGGTGGTGCAGTGGTTGAGAGTCCGCCTGCCGATGCAGGGGACACGGGTTCGTGCCCCGGTCCGGGAAGATCCCACGTGCCGCGGAGCGGCTGGGCCCGTGAGCCATGGCCGCTGAGCCTGCGCGTCCGGAGCCTGTGCTCCGCAGCGGGAGAGGCCACAGCAGTGAGAGGACCGCGTACCGCAAAAAAAAAAAAAAATGAAGTTTTAAATGAAATAGGCTTTTTAAAAAAAAAAAAAAATCAAATGTGAGCACAAATGATATTGTTCCAGCAGATTACAAAAATAAAATAGAGTGAAAAAGTTTTAAAAAAAAAATTTCCCAGCAGTGCAATGATCCCAGCAATGAAGTGCCCAATAAAGGCAGCAAATCAGCTGAGCCGAGATGCAAAACAAGCTACCGCTCTGAAGGGACATTCCCTGCAGACACACAGAGATGGCCCTGCCCCAGAGTGGGCCCAGGACCCCCGGGAGCAGGGTGGGCCTGTGCAACCAGCCAGGGTCACTCAGGGGACTGGACCCGCTGGGCTTCCGGGCCTGCCTCCAGCCTGGACCATCCTCGGGCCCAGCTCACCCCTCTGCTGCCTGTTCACCTTTGTCAGGGGGCTCCAAGGCTCCTGTCCCCATAGCGCCTCGTACACCGCCTGTCCACACTGAGTGGGAGACTGCAACATGATCCAAAGGAATCTGTGACGCAGCAAGTTGGAGGAACACAGCTCCAAGGTGGTCAACTCCGAAATCACCTCCCTCCTGAAAGCACAAAGCCACACTACCCTTCTGCAACAGGGCAAGGCAGACTCCCTCTGCACCACTTCTAGAGGAGTCCTGTCATCTCCCAAAAGGGGGTTCCCAAGGAGTGCTTAAGGTGCTACCAGTCTTAAAAGACTCCTGAAAGTAACGGCTTCACCTGGCCCTTTGTTAACAGCATCAGAGCCTCAACCAACCTCCACTGGCCTGTGGTGAAGCTGAGAAGCTTCCAGCCCTGTAGCTGTTTTCAGAGAGCGTGAAGCACAGAGGGGCCTCGGCACGGACCTCGTGGCCTGCGGGGAAGTGACGGCCCTGCATCAGGGCTGAGTCTCTAATATGAGATGTTCCCACTGCCATTTTGGGGAGGCCTGATCTCGCCTCCTTGGTGATCACGTCCCACTTACGAAAGGCCCAGCCACCTGCCCTCCCCCGACTGAAGGAAGCCCATGAAACGAAATGACTTCTGTTTTCCCGACTCTCATCCCTTCCGAAGCCCGGGCATCTATTCTTCCCTCCAGTTGACACACGTAACTCCCCGTGACAATAATGGGATGTGCATGTGTACCGAGGGGGGCATAGAATTTTTATCTCTGTAAAAATGGTACTAGCGTGGTACAAGCAAAGTTTTTGTTTTCTTCCCAAGGCTTTTACTTGGGGAGATATATTGTTCATGTGCTGGTGGGTTTTTCCTTCTTTTTAATTTTAAATCGAGATTATGAACATATTTTATGCAGGTTAATATATTCTTTTCATGCAAAATTTAACTGAAACCAGTGCTAGCACACTTAACGACAACAAGAGAAATTCTTCAGCTTATTATAAACATCCTTCAAGAAACCTGAAATGCGTGTCCTCTGGAAATAATTTTGCTGGGATTTGGGTTATTATTAAAATCCTCTCAGAATTCTATCACTGGTGTCTAATGTGCCTCAAAGCCCTTTTCTGCTACTGATCAGAGAAAAACTCTTTTTGGACTTGCAAGTACACTGTCGATAGTGAAAACTGAACTGGAAGAGGGGGCTGCTTTCCTGACACCAGGCAAACACTCAGTAGGGCTGGCATCTCAGTCCTGGGCTGACCACTGGGTGCAAGGCCCACTCCTAAGACAGGTTCCCTTCAACTATGATGGAATGAACCTCATCCCTCTGTTTTAAGTGCTCTGATCTTTCAGATTCCATGAGAGGAGGCAGGTTTACTGCAGACTTTGAACTCAAGGGAATCCCAGACAAGAAGGTCTTGGTCACACATTCCCTACGTGTCAGAATTCTCTACCTGTGACTGTGAGGGGTCCTAGGAGATCATAGGACAGCTACACACAGCTGAGACGGGGATGAGCTATCCAGGAAAGGTTTACAGGAATGAAAGGGAGTCACAATACCCTTTAGAAGCAGATTCTCATGTTTAATTCTCTCTTTGTGGATAAATAAGAAAACCCACCATTCTCCTAAGTGGGCTGAACTGTCTCACTAAAATGTAAATACAACTGTCTCCAGAGGTGGCCGGGGATGACTCTGTCCCGCCAGCCATGACCTAACCAGAGCTGGCTACTGTTTTTTAAGTTACTTAGAGCTGCACTTCTTAAACTTTAATGTTCACCAGATTCATCTGGAACCTTACTGAATTGCAGATTCTAATTCAGTAAGTCTAGGGTGGGGCCTGAGCTTCCATGCTTCCAACAAGCTCCCAGGCAATGCCCAGGCTGCTGGTCCGTGGACCTCACGTTGAGCAGTGAGGACTTAGAGCTCCTATCTCAGATCTCTGCCCTCAATTGTTCATTCATTCCACACATAGTCTGCAGATCCCAGGTCACCCACTGGGGACAGAGTGATGCGCAGGTTGTCGATGACTTTAAAACTAATGCTAATCAAAATTTAAAACTTCTGGGCATCAAAGGACATAGCAACAAAGTGCAAAGGCAACCTACAGAATGGATGAAAATACTTGCAAATTGTATATCCAAAAGGGGTTAATATCCAGAATATATACAGAACTTCTATAAACACAACAACAAAAAACGAGCAATCTGATTTTAAAATGGGGGAAAGACTTGAATAGACATTTCTCCAAAGAAGATATACAAATGGCCAATAGGCACATGAAAAGATGCTCAACATCACTAATCATTATGGAAAGGCAAATCAAAACCACAATGAGATACCATCTCACACCCATTAGGCTGGGTTACTATATTAAAAAACAAAACAGAAAATAACAAGTGTCGGTAAGGATATAGAGAAACAGAACCCTTGTGCACTGTTGGTGGGAATGTAAAATCATGCAGCCACTATGGAAAAGAGTATAGCAGTTCCTCAAAAAATTAAACAGAGAACTACCAGGTGATCCAGGGATTCCACTTCTAGGTACATATCCAAAATATCTGAATGCAGGGACTCAAAGAGATATTTGTACATCCATATTCACAGTAGTATTATTCATTGGCTTGTCATTTTCACCTGGAGTCTGAGGGTCTGCTGGGAGTTGGCATGTGCGGTTGAGATGAGGGAGATGGAGCCTACAAAGCACCTAGCAGAGGGGTTGGCACACAGTAGGTGCTCAGTAAATGAGGGTTCTCGCTTTTTGCCAATGAGTCAGTGGAGGTGGCAGGCAGGTTGTTTCCTTGGGGTGAGCGTGTGTCAATATCACTCTGGAAAGAGCGGCTGGGTGACTGAAGGGCTCTGTGGCCTGTGACCACTCCAGGAAGGATGCTTTTATGGATTTTGTGGCAAAATGCAACAATTACAGAATTAAACACCTAAACTGGTACCAGACCCCAAAGAAAAGATGTTGCCAAATTATTTTCTAAATTACCCACTAAGGCCTGTGTGAGTCGACAAGTAGCTATTGACTTTAGTTTCAGCTGCCATCAAGACTTATTGATGTGAGAGAGAAATATTGACCAAATTGAGACCAAGGTCAATGCTGGCCTCCTGGGAAAATAAATCTTAATATTAACCGAAAACTGCAGACGCTAGGCCTGGTATTTTTGACTCTAAACTGCTGGTCAGACAGAGGTCCACTCAAAGTCAGCTCTTTACTTCACTGTGTATTGTTATAGGTGCAAACTGGTCTCCAAATGGACTCGTTTCTGGAAAATTTGGTATAAAAATTTCAAGCTTTTTCGTATCTTAAAAGATCAAAGGACAATTGGTATTTAAGAACTGTCACAGGTGATATTTCCACAAAACAAAGAATCCATTTTGAAGTGCAGATAAGTGCCCCGACTTACTTTCTGTGAAAATTAAGAATTTCCTATGTTGACTCTCCATCCAGAGGGGCATACCAGCTCAAACAAACAGACAAAAACTCAACCATAAAAACCTGCAGTTAAGACCAGTTATTTTTGAAAATGCTGTTGAATCTACTTTGTTTATAAGTGGCCCCAAATTGCTTAAGGCAAACTGCTTTTATAGCTGTGGACTCAAAAAAGTTGTCCATTCAAGGCTGCTGACACTGCCCCATCTACTGGGTCAGCAGCACTGTCTTCATGGGAGATGAAACACTACCCCCTGTGGGTTGTTGGAACTTACTTTTCTGAAACAGAGTGTTTGTGTGTCCTCACAGGCAAATCTGGGAGTCGGGGGACTTATTGTGAGATGACATGCAAAATATGTCCACGTGGTCCATGACACGCAAAATGCGAATATGATGACATGCAAAAAGCGCTTTTTCTTATATATCCCTGGGATGTATCAATGGAATGTCAATAAAGAGCGGTCTCTGTTGTTACCAGGGGTAAAAGATTGGATTAGAAACAACAGGCCCTGAGCAACTTAGAACGTAAGATGGGGGAAATTTACAAAGTATAATCATTCTTGAGGTTGTTGATGAATATCAGGATTAAGAATAAAAGATCTGGAAAAGATACACACATACACACGCAGATGTGCAGTGATATGGACAGCCGGGAGAGAGTGAACTCAGACTATCTGGGGAAACTGACCTCAACGGATGGGATGAAGGATGTTCCAAGGAAAGTTGATAGTTTTAGCCTTTGTGTTCAGTTGAGTTTCCCAAAGTCTACTGAATGACCAGAAATCTATTAAAATCAGCAAAAATTCCACTGCTACATTTGAGGACAAGACAGTGTAGTCAACAGAGCAGAACTGATAAGGAATTTCTGATGATATGAACCAGATGGAATCACACTGTATGAAAAGCCCTTCAGGACCCACAACTCATTGCAGGCAAAAGGAGGCTTTCTTTGGAAAACAGAGGAACCATCCTGTCTAGGAGAACAGCAGAAACCTGGGCACAGACTAGGAAGGTCAGGGGCAAGGCTGAGCCATGAGAGGATGTCAGAATCATGCACAGAGATCCAGGTTCCACTCTGAGACAAGGCTTCAATTAAGCTGGTTAAAACCTTACACTCTGGCTTCAGAAGGACAAAGGTTCAAGTCCTGACTGCAGCCCACAAGCTGCATGACCTTGGGTTAGTCGTCCATCTGTCACCTTACTGACTCCGAGTCTCACTGTGCCCATCTACAAAAGCACAATGACAGAACCTACTCCACAAAGCTGGGGTGCAAAATCACACATCCCCATCCTGTTGGACACTGCTCTGGTGTGGAGAACACAGCAGTGACCAGAGCAGACAACCTCCCTGCCTTCATGGACCTTGCATTCTGAGAAGAGAAAGGCAGGTCATAGATACATGTACGTCAGGGTGCCTCTCATGGGGAGTTCCTTCAGAGGGTGGGTGGTGTTTTATATAGAGTTTCAGGAAGGCTTCTCCACTGAGCTGATATTTGAATAGAGACCCTAGGGGGTGAGTAATAAGCCACAGACGTAGCCTGGGGAGGACGGTCCAGGCATATAAGACAACAAAAGCCCTACCAGAACATGCTTGGTATGGTTAAGGACTAGCAAGGAAGACAGAATGATGGGAGGGGAATGAGAAAGGGGGACAGTGGTAAAAACGATGTCAAAGAGGTCATGGGGGCTAGATCATTATAGGGCTGCGCTGTCCAATATGGTAACCAATAGCCAAATGTGACTATTAAGCTCTTGAACTGTGGTTCTGAAATGAGATGTGCAGGAAGCATAACAGACACACTGGATTTTGAAGGCTTAGCAGAACAATAAGCATTAAAATATTTCATTAATAACTTTTATATTGGTTATATGTTTAAATGATAATATTTTGATATATTGGGTTAAATAAGCCATACTATGAAAATTGGTTTCACCTGTTTGTTTTTACGTCTTTAATGTGGTTACCGGAAAATTTAAATTACATGTGGCTTGCATGATATAAGGCATTAGAGGCCACCGTAACGAGCATGGCATTTATGCTGAGCAATGTGGGAAGTAAACAGAAATGCACACAAAGTGCTTAGCATATTTCCCAGAACAGAGCGGAAAATGTTTAGGAAACTAGAATTCCATTCACAGACAAACTACTCAAATGTAAAGGCAAATATATTTAGGGGGGAAGACACTGGATTCAAGAAAAAGTAGTAACAGAACGAATAAAAGTTAAGTTTAAATAATTGTTTGGAATGTAGTGATGACGTATAATGAAACTGGCAAGTAGCGATTATGGAAATATGAAACATAAAGTTAAATAAAAAAGAATCTGACAAAAAAGAATGACAGATAAAATTGGATCCATTCCTAAATTCCAAATGGATCAGAGAAAAACAGGCAAAAAAAAAAAAGGAAACCATGTAAGTATTTCACTGTAGCCATCCTGGTAGATGTGAACTGGTTTTCTGCTTCTAACCTCCATTCCATGACACCAATGAGATAAAATACTTTTCATGTGCTGACTGGCTATCTGTATGTCTTCTCTGGTGACGCACATGTTTAAGACTTCTGCCTATTTTTTTGTAGTGTTGCCTTTTTCTTTTTTATTGATTTGTAGGTGTTCACAAATGCTAGGTAAGAATCCTTCACCAAATATACACGCGGCAGGTACACTCTCCCCATAGGTGGCTTCCCTTTTCAATCTTGTACAGATATCTTTCATCAGAATAGACCTTCTAAATTTTAATGTAATCCGAGGTTTTCAATCTTTTCCTTTATGGCTCATACATTACACATCTTGTTTAAATATCTTTGCTTGCCCTGACCTTATGCAGATAAGCTAATTTTAGGAAGTTTTATTTTTACCTTTACTTAAGTGTACGGACCTTCTCTAATTAATCTGTGTGTGTGTGGCGTGAAGTCCAGTCTATGGATCATTGTTTTTCATGTGGAGATCCTACAGACCCATCACTGTATACTAAAAATATAACCCTTTCTTCACTGCACTGCAATGTCACGTTTGTCATAAAATCAAGTGACAATACATATGTAGGTGTGTTTGGGGCTCTTTATTATGTTCCTTTGGTTTATTTGTCTATTCTTGTGCTAATACCATTACTTACTATACAGCTTAATTACTATGGCTTTAATATAAATCTTGTGAATTGGTATATAAATTCTTCACTTTGTTCTTTTCCTTCAAGATTATCTTGGCCCTCTGCAAGGCCAAGATAATCTTATTATCTTACATACACATTTTAGAATTGGTTTGTCAGTTTCTCTGCCTCTCTCTCCCTTTCTCTCTTTCTCTCTTTCACACACAAATACACAGCTGCTGAACAAAACTGGCAACAAGGTAAATAACAATACGATTACAAACTTAAAAGAAATGCAATCTTCGTGCATCCATACTGATATAAAGAAATTAGTGAATAAGTCAACGAGGAAAGGGATCCAGCTCTTCCTTACAGAAGAATTTCAAGTAGTAAATGGAGATGGATTGAGGAAAACAGAAAATCACCATCGGTTCACCATAGTAATAAGTGCTGCAAGCAAAATCCTTGGATGAACGCTAAAATGAGTAGACGGAAGTTCAAGGAAAAAAGGCTATTTGCACAGGCTTGATGTATCTCCCCTAAAATACCTATTAATTACTGTGCTGGTCTTCCTATGTGTCCACAAAGTCTCTGAGACCCCTCCCTGAATTCAGGAGATGCAGCTTCACTCTCCTCCCCTTGAGTGTGACCTGGACTTAATGACTGGCTTCTAACAAATAAAGTATGGAAAGGGAAAAACAGTGACTTTATACTGAAGGAACCTGGTAGACCCACCTTCACCAAGTGGTCACGGTCAACATCATAGCACGTCCGCTCCATGGGACACTATGAGAAAGGCATAGCTCCTCTGTGTTGTTCTTCCCTCAAATCCATAACCTCATTTCTAATCATCAGAAAACCTCAGAGAAACCCAAATCAAGAGACGTTGTAAAAAATGCAGCTACTACTCTTTAAAAGTGTCAAGGCTGTAGAAGCAGACAGACGGAGGCGCTGGCCCTGATTGGAGGAGACTAAGGAGACAAGACCACGAAATGCGATGTGACGGCCTGGATGGGATCCTGCACCAGAAAAAGAACATTCGTGGAAAAACTGCTGAAATCTGATCCAAGTCTGGAGTGCAGTTAATGGTAATGTGCTGATGGTAACTTCTTAGTTTTGACAAATACACCATGGCTATGTGAGAAGTTAACCTTAGGAGAAGCTGGGCGAAGGGTAGACGGGAACTCTCTGTACCATCTTTCTCACTCTTCCGTAAAACTGAAGTTGTTTCAAAATTAAAAGTATAACATGTTTTCTGGAAAGTTCTTCAGCAGTCTCTTCAGAGTGGTTATCAAGACAAGTTTATACAAGCTGGTCCACTTTCTATTTTATACCTTTCTGAGTGCGATTTTTTCCCTTCTTTTCAAAAAAGGAGCACTGATAATGAAAAGTAATTCCATTTGGATTTTTAAAAAGCCACTGTGGGAACTAGCTGTGGAGAAAAGCTGACTCAAAAGCTGGCCCAAGAAGAGAGAATGCCTTTGCTTGGGAACAAAGCCCCAAGAACGTGGAGCATGTTTTCAGTCAATAAAGGTACTCCTTGGACCAGCGCTGTGTTTAGGGCTTGAGGGGACAACACAGAGACTGTGGTTACTCACCAGGGCAACTTTCCTTTGTGGCTTCAGCAGCTTCGGTTTATGGAACGGGGCAGCGATGGGAGCTGTGGAAGCACATCAAAGGTTTAGTCTGCAATTCCTCCCAGGACTCTTAAAACCCACATATCACGAGCACCACGGACAGAGAGCCTCGGACATAGGGCCACTTCCTGTCCTCGTGGAGGAACTCTAGTTTCTGATCCAGGTAACAGTTGGACTGGTGCCCCTCGGGGGAGGGTGATCCTCTCCTAACCTTTGGATACGTCATCCTCTCCTCTCAACAAGGTCAACAAAACCACAGCATAAAACACCGCCAGCTACAAAGAGGTCAGATGTGCAGGTGAGAACCCGGTGCACTTGGTAAAGGCTGAGGCTGGGACCTTCCCTGGGGCTTCCTCCTAGTTGCATGCTAACGCTGACAGCGGTGACCTTTGACCCTCACAGCTGCCCTGGGAGGTCAGCAGGGAGGGTCTTATTGTCCCCATCTAACAGAGAAGGAAACCGAGGCTCTTATTCTAACATCATGTAACTACCTAGTATTTAGATGAATTGGGACTTGAACTCAAAGCCAGGCTCAACCACATGGCTCTCTGAGTCTCATTTTCTTCTTTCGTAAAGTAGGGCACCATCTATGCTGACTGAATGAGGTGATACAGCAGTACAATGCCTGGCGCAGAGCAGGGACAGCTCCCTTCCCTCCCCAGATCCACAAGTGTCATTCCTCGCAGGACGCTCACGTCTCCCAGCCCCTTCTGTCCACCCAGTATACGTACAGTCTCAGCACCACCGCCTTCCACCACAGGGCGCAAAGGGTGCCAAGGGGCCATCCTGGGAAGCCCCAGTTGAGGGATAAAATGGATCCTGTCTTGTTCTTATTCACCTGGGCAACCCTTGTATTCCTAACTGTATATCAAATCCTTTGATGTACGACCTTCTCCTAAATTGGCCAGTTATTTTAGGAACGATTTATAAACAGTTTTACTTCTCACCTCAGGAAATGTCCATCTTCCTCATTTATGTTGCTCTAAGTCGTAACTGGAATCAAGTAATAACCCTCATTTTAATCCCCAGAACAAATCCAAAATAAATTACACACCTGGTTTTTATCTTTAGGAAAATCATAGAGCCTTCTTTCCCTTGAACAAAACAAGAGGATGCTGACACCCCCTTGGTCCACCCTGCTATGTGCAGAGAACGTTAATACTTCAAAGGGAAATACACTGTGGAATAGCCTGTAGAGGTTGACCCCCGCTAAAGCCATGCGCGTCCAATGGCAATGCCCCCAGCCCACCTCGGGGACGGGGCTCAGTTATAACCAGAATCTAGGTGGGGTTCTCCAGACCATATATAGTCAGGGATGTCACATCCTCCACCTGCCTACTCTCCTGTCCTGATCTCACATCAGACCCCAGGTGCTCTCCACATGGATGACTGCTGGCTGGCTTCCTACCTTTGGCAGGGACTGCGGGAGGAACGTCAGCTTTTTCCTTCCGCCTCTTGCCCTTCTTGGGCTGCAGTGGGACCAAGCTGGTCACGCTGGTGACAGTCTCCCCTGAGCTGGAGAAGAAAAAGGTCCTGGTGAAGGCAAAGGCAGGCTTGTTCCGGGGAAAGGAAAAGGAAGCAATAGTCTCCGGGTACCCCATGTACCTGTGTGTAAGGCAGGGTACTCTTAGAGCCGGACTGGAATCACTCTGTGCCTAGCTCCAGGATGTCTGGAGGTCTGGTACTGACCCTTGGCTAAGGACGATGAGTCGAGCTAGTTAGGGATTTGTAACGTGCTGTGTAAAGTTCTAAAATCTCTGGAGAGACCCAGGGCCGGCTTGCCTACATTGTTTTGGGATGTATAGATTGTGTGTATAGACTGTTTACACCTGGTTAATGGGTTTACACAGTCTGGCTTGGTTACATCACCAGGAGGATATTAAGAGATCACTAAAAACTTCTCCTTGAGCTCCCCTAAAACCAACGTTCCTCGCACACATCTTTGTGGCTCACAATCCAGAGACAGAGCAGCACCTGTGCAAGTGAGAAGGGACCCTGGCGAGTTGCAGCTGGGAGTCCCTAGGGCCCCCCATGATTGTTCACACTTTCTCCTCCTGCTGTATGTACCTTCACCTTTAAGGTAAAGACTGAGTTAGACCTCAGGAGTGTTGTGAGTGTTTTCAATTATCTGGGTGGTTACCTGTGTAATCACTGTAGTATCAGATTCTATGTGTTACCGTTATAACCCAAAGTAATAGGTAAGCCTTACATTACAGGTAACAAAACCAAGATTCAAAGATGCTGAGTGACTTGCTCTAAGTGACACTGTTTGTAAGCAGACAACACGAAAGCTGCAAACCCAGACTGGCCTGATGTGAAACCTGTTCTCCTTGCTACCTGTGGGGTGGAGTCCAAGCACTTCCTTGAATGGCCATCGTCTTATTTCAAATGCACCCTATGGCTCCAGCAACCCAGAGGGCAGCCTCTTTTAGAATCTCTCATCCTCAGGCACATATTCCAGCCAGGTAGGTACAGTTACCAAGAGAGGCTTGGTAACTCCCTTGATCTCCCTAATACAAAGGATTTCTAGAAATCCATAAGATATGACCTAACAGTTAAAATGAATGAAGGTGGTAAACAGTTTTCACACAAGAGGAAAGGCTCGTACCTAGGAAAACATGCTAAAACTTCCTCAAGAAAGAGAAAGCCAAATTAAAATGTACTGCACTTTCTTTCTGCACATATCAGAATGGCAACAACCAAACTTAAGGCAAAGCACTCTTTTGGCAAGGGTGTGAGGAATCAGGCACTCAGAAGTATTGCTGGTACAAGTGTAAACCCTTCCTGATGGAGAGTAATTCAGCAATCAGGATCACAGGCGCTATCAGAATTACAGAGGCTTATACTCTGTGACCCGGCAATTTCATTTCTGGGAATTTATTCTGTAGATATCCTTGCATGGGTATGAAATGTACATATAAGTCATTATAGTCCTGTTGGTAATAGCAATAGATTAGAAACAACCCAACTGTCCATCAGCGGGGGACTGGTTAAGGAAATTATGGTGAATCCACAAATCCACACACGGGGTCCTTTGTAACTATAATGAGGGATGAGGAAGCTATTTATACAGGGATAAGAAAAGACACATTGTTAAATGAAAAAGCTAGGTGTTGGACAATGTGTAAAATGTGTCATTTCTTTTGTATAAAAATACAGAAAAATAATATATATTAGTATTTATGTACACAAATAGAGAAACTTTGGAAATATTCACAAGAATTTAAAAATAGTGGTTCCTTAAAACGGGGGTGCTGAGGAAATAAACAGAAGGAAGATTGGACAAGGAGAATTATTTATTATTATTATTACATATTACATAATATAATAATATAATTAATAATTATATTATTATATAATATAATAATATGAATTATTATTACATATATTTTTAAATTATTTAACTTTAAATTTTAATTATTAAATCATGTGATTGTATAATCTTTGAAAAGCAGTAAATTAAACACTAATAAATATTTACATATATTTAATAAAAGAAAACAGACTATTCTAATATAGTCCTGGAGTTTTAAAAATAAACAAAGACTGAGTCACGTTGTGGGGAAATTTCCAAGAATACAGTTCACACTGAGAGTCCCCAAAGATAGCTTATTTTTATTGGGAACAGAAATTCTAACTGGCCATGGCTTTAGAGTACAGGGTCAACTGTGTAAATTTACAAATAGCCAAAAGGGATGTGTGTTTACAAAACTCTGGCCACAAAGAGAAAACAAGGGATCAGAAACCCTCAGAACTGTTTAAATACACAACCACACATACAGCTTCATTTCCTAGCTTTTTAAACTCTTGAAATGTTTATTTTTTCTTTCCATTATAAATTAATGCACGTCCATGTTTTAAAATGGTAATTACAAGCATGGAGATGAAAGAAAATAAGTCTATCATAACCAAAACATGATCTTCATAAATATTTCCAGCCTTTTTCCTCTTCCTTGTTTTATTTTTTTTAAAAAGACTTTATTTTTTAGAGCAGTTCTATGTTCACAACAAAATTGAGCAAAAGATACAGAGATTTTCCATAGACCCCTGACCACCCCCATTATGAACATCCCCACCAGAGTGGTACCTTTGTTTTAATTGATGAAACTACCTTGACACACATCATCACCCAAAGTCCACAGTTTACATTAGGGTTCACTCTTGGTGGTGTACATTGTATGGGTTTGGACAAATTTATAATGTAGCCATTACTGTAGTATCATACAGAATAGCTTCCATGCTCTAAAATTCCTCTGTGCTCTTCCTGTTCATCCCTCCCTCCCCCACCTCTGGCAACCACTGATCTATTAACCGTCTCCACAGCTTTGCCTTCTCCAGAATGTCACATATAGTTTGAATCATACAGTATGGAGCCTTTTCAGATTGGCTTCATTAACTTAGAAATATGCATTGAAGTTTTCTCCATGTCTTTTCATAGCTTGATAGCTCACTTCTTTTTAATGTTGAATAATATTCCATTGTCTGGATGTACCAGGGTTTATTTATTCATTCATCTACTGAAGGACATCTTTTTTGCTCCCAAGTTTTGGAGATTATGACTAAAGCTGCTGTCAACATCCATGTGCAGGCTTTTTGGGGACATTAAGTTTCAACTCTTCCTTGGTTCTTATACATTGTCTTTTTTAAAATAATATTGGGGCTTCCCTGGTGGCGCAGTGGTTGAGAGTCCGCCTGCCGATGCAGGGGACACAGGTTCGTGCCCCGGTCTGGGAAGATCCCACATGCCGCGGAGCAGCTGGGCCCGTGAGCCATGGCCACTGAGCCTGCGCGTCCGGAGCCTGTGCTCCGCAACGGGAGAGGCCACAACAGTGAGAGGCCCGCGTACCGCAAAAAAATAAAATAATAATAATAATATTGTATTATAATTTTGCATCCTTCTTTTTACTTAATCTACACTTTCCATATTGTCACATCCTCCCACTATTCCAGTGAGAAGACATGCCCACAGTTTACTTAGCCTTCCCCTGACATCTAAACATCTAATTTGTTTCCCAGTTTGATATACAAATAACATTGCTATAAATATATTTGTGCATAATGGTTTTCCATTCTTAGACTTTTGTTTTTGGATTCTTAGACCTGGAAATACTAGTTCACAGAGGAGGATCATTTTAAAGGTTATTCAATACCCACTGTCAAAAAAAAAAAAATACCCACTGTCAAAATGATTTCCGACAAGTCAGTACTACTTTATAGCCTCTTGGTCAATGGATGAGGGCATTTATCTTTTCATCCTTTTTAACATCAGATTTATCAGTTTAAAAAATTTCTCACTTAATGAAGAAAAATGTGATATCTCCTTTTACTTGCATTTCTTTGCTTGCTAGGAGGAACATTTCCCGTGTTTGTCTGTGTTTCCTTATTTATGAATGATGTACGGACACCTTCTGCTATTATTTAGTAGGATTGTGAGTCATTCTTATAGATTTGTTTGCATCTTTGACATCAACCTGACATGCTTATTGCAAACATTTCCCTACTTTTGAATTTTGGCTTTTTGTTAAATGCATGGTCATTTGTTTTTGCTAAAATCGTTTGATAGTTTCTTTTTGTCTATTGCCTCTGAGTTGGGATTATCTTCCCCAGTTGCACCTCACACCCCGCAAAATCAAATAATATTTCCCCTTCCTCTTCTCTTTTCTTGGCTTTAATTCTTTAGCTCTTTAATATAAAATGAAAATTTTGAGACATCATAAACGTAGGCCATTATGCCCAGGGCTTTCAGTAAGCTGAAAAAAGACCTGCTTTGTCATCACCATTCTCCTTGAAAACAGTAAAACTGCACTAAACTAAATTTAGTTCTACTTCATACCTCAATCATGAGCACTCAGATACAATGAGTCACCACAATGACATACGATAGACAGTGATTCCCTCAGAATCTTACGTCTCGCGTTGAGCCAGCAGGGCTGGTAGGAATTTTTGACAAAGTCCGTCTTATGATTCACTTACGAGAAAAGTTATTCTACATCTTAGGTTGCAACAGGACTGTATTTTGTGTCTGACACAAGGGAGTGGGCATTGCTGGAGCCAGTCAAACCAAGGAAGATAGAAAATAGGCCGGAAACTCCAGCTAAATTAGAGAGCTGTGTGATCGGAAAGAAGTGCTATTTGTGGGGAACAGGGCTGTTTTTCTGGCTCCAACAAGGGTGGGGCAGGAGGCGCACATGTGGGACCCTTGTTGTGACATGTACAAAGTTCCGGCCTGGCCGCCTCTCACAGGAGTCTCTGTCCCACAAAGACTGGGCACCTCTGCTCCGTGGCACGTAGTGGCTGGATCTAGCAAACGGGCACTGGACAGGGGCAGAAAGCCTGCACTAAATCTGCTTCCACTCTGACTAGAGAGGTGATACAGGACAAGTCACTCACTTCCCTGGGCCGCATCCCCCAACCTGTAAAATGGGAAGATGTACCCTTGATATCTATCTCACTGGGTCATAGTTAGGGTCAGATAAGAAAGCTCAGCCTCAATGAGATGGGGCATGAAATGGCTAAACAGCATGGACCCTAATCTCCAGCGTGTAGATGCAGTAGGGGGGTAGGGGCATGTCATGGTGTTACCCAGGGAAAATAATTTTGCTACTTGGGTATCTCATGATGCCAAGTCTTGGCCCTGAGGGGAAGCACAAACTTCAACTTAAACCTTGATCAGAAAATCTTTCTGCCGAGGGAGCACAGTGCACCCTCCTAGAGCCACAGACGTAGCAGTGCTGTACAAGTGCCAAGCAGGACAGAGCAGGCGAGCAGGGCGTAGAGAAAGGCTGAACCCCTGAGCAATGGGTGGCCACTCCAGGACACCAGGTAAAGCAGGCAACCTGGATTTTACCAGGCACTGAACAAATTGTGAGCAATCATATTTCGCAGAAGCTAAAGTTAATAAGAGCTATGTCTGTCTACCCTATGCAAAGCACTGTGAAAAGTGCCTGATATCCATAATCTCTGACCCGCCCAGATGGGAAAATTAAGCCTCAGAGAGGTCCAGGCAGGAGATCTGGGATCTGATCCGGGTGGACCTGCCTCCTTGGCCCTGAAGCTAGGACTCTGAGCCCAGCCCAGACAACAGAGAACAAGAGAACTAGGGAAGGAAGAAGGCCAATCAAGCCAGATCTACAATGGCTGCTCTAGGCTTAAGCCAGCTCCCCAAAAAGGTACCGGAAGGCGACATCAGCATTCCACTGCACTTTCAGTCTATACTAGATCCAGGACTGTTACAGCTGCTCGAAGCCCTGCCCTGGTGGGAGGAAGAGGGGCCATCCTGAATGCTAGGGTCCTGGAGGCAGGAGCAGTGACTGGTGCCCAAGACCAAGGGCCATCCTGGCCCAAGATTGGGCAGAGAAGGAGGGGAGCACGTGACTGTCCCTGGGATTGTCTGAAATAAACAGTATCAGCGGCCCAAAGGGAGGTGGGTGTGGCCAGGCCAGCCACGTGGAAATTCTGTGCCTCTACAACGAAGTGTGTCTGGGAGCAGGAAAAAAAAACAATAGTATAAACTGAGAGGACCCCACCAAGGAACATTTTTAAAATGAAGAACCAAACACCCAGGCACACCTTGCTTTCATAAGTGGATGTGAGCTCAACGCGCCCTCATACCAAAGCACACAGCGCCTGTGCATAAGGAGTGCCACCCCTCCATCAAATAGCTGCCTCACTGGGACACACCAGAGGAGCAGTTAACTGTTCCCACCGAGGAGCATTCAGACACCCAGCCTTCATCCCCCAGGTGCCTGGTGTTTCCCTGGATCCAGGACAAGCTTTGTGCCTCCACATATGAACTATGCCCCCTTGGGGTCTGTTCAACCCCGTTTCCGGCTGAATGAGCAGAGGATCCTCATCCTGGCAGAAAGCTGTCCGTCACATGCTGCAGAGGGATTCAGTGTGGCCTGAACTGGGATGGCTGGGATGCCAAGTGTGGTCTGTCGGGCAAAAGATCCCGACCGAGAAAGCCCTCCACGAGCAGGGCTGAGGAAGATGTGCCAATCTGGCCCTGCCAGCATCCTTCTGGGCCTGCCCTCCCTGAACCCTTCCCGCTCCCACACCAGCTTTGAAAGTCAGTGTTTCCGTTGATTCATTTTACCTTCCGAAGTGTCCATGTGCTTCCTTTCCTCCAGCCTGCACACCTCAGTTCAGACCGTGAGAACTCACCAGGACCCCCAGAGGGCTTCCTCAGTTCCTCTCCGAGCAGCTCCAGGCTGCCTTTCCAAGACTGCCCGCAACACACTCATCACCCTATAACCTTGTACCTTGCAATGTCAAGTGTGGAATCTTGCAGGAGGAACGCAGGTCTCAACAACTATGTTAGCATCTCACTGTCGTTTACAACGACAGGTCCCCCACCCAAGGTAGCTGCCATTGATAAAGGCCAAGAACTAGTGCAAATAGGGCAAATTTCCTGACATCTCGCTCTAGGCTTTTGAAAGCGCTCCACGGGCTTTCCTTGCCACACGAGGTCAATCAACAGCACGTGCCAAGGAGCTGTGTACAAGTTACAGAACTCCACTTTCGAGGCAGACGAATGGTGCCTCCCTCGAGATGACTCTTTCTCATAAATGAGTAACACGTGTCAAGCACGTAGAACTGCATCTGGTACGTTGTGTCACCTATGACTATCTTACCAGCATTATTATCATCATTATTATGGAATCTGCTCTCCGAGTTCTTGAATGGGGACTGGACGGACATGGCAGGGTTCTCAGAAACCTGTGCCAGAGCGGGCGCACCTAGAAAGGACCTGCAGACCCCGGGAGTCCTGATGCATTACTTTCTGCTGCTTTCATCCTACGTATGGCATTTTGTGAAGAGCACCAGGATAAAAGCTGCTCCTTCGTGAGGCAGCTGCCAAGGCACCTCCCTGTCCACAGCCTCCCCATGGCCTTTCATCATAAACGGTTTACATCACATCAGAGGTTCTGCCGGGCCTCACCGTGAGAGCTCGTCCTTCCTGGTCCCTGCCAGTTTCACAGAGTCTGCACAAAGGCTTGGAGGTGGTTTAGTCTGTAAGTTTGAAATCTCTGAACACTAACTGGTAAGGTCAGGAGGTGCTTCCTTAATATTGGGTGGGCCAAAAAGTGCCTTCAGTTTTGTAAGTAAAAATAAAAGACACATTTTTCATTTTCACCAAGAACTTTAGTGAAAAACGTATTCACCCTTTTGTTCCACTACCTTCTGCCATTTTTCAGGCAAATTCATAATTCCATCTTCCCAAAACTTTTTTTTTCTTAACATCCTTATTGGAGTATAATTGCTTTACAGTGTTGTGTTAATTTCTGCTGTATAACAGAGTGAATCAGCTGTACGTATACATATATCCCCATATCCCCTCCCTCTTGTGCTTCCCTCCCACCCTCCCTATCCCACCCCTCTAGGTGGTCACAAAGCACCGAGCTGATCTCCCTGTGCTATTCGGCTGCTTCCCACTAACTAGCTATTTTACATTTGGTAGTGTATGTAAGTCCATGCCACTCTCTCACTTTGTCCCAGCTTACCCTTCCCCCTCCCCGGGTCCTCAAGTCCATTCTCTACATCTGCATCTTTATTCCTGTTCTGTCCCTAGGTTCATCAGAACTTTTTTTTTTTTTTAGATTTCATATATATATGTGTGTTAGCATACGGTATTTGTTTTTCTCTTTCTGACTTACTTCGCTCTGTATGACAGACTCTAGGTCCATCCACCTCACTACAAATAACTCAATTTCATTTCTTTTTATGGCTGAGTAATATTCCATTGTATATATGTGCCATATCTTCTTTATCCATTCATCTGTAGATGGACACTTAGGTTGCTTCCATGTCCTGGCTATTGTAAATAGTGCTGCAATGAACATTGTGGTACATGTCTCTTTTTGAATTATGGTTTTCTCAAAACTTTTTATCTTTCTGAGCAAAAAACTGTCCCAGGTACCTTTTACAGTCTTCCAGGGAATTGAAATTTTTTCCATTAAGATAATTTTGTAAAGTAAATGGAAATCCGAAGGTGCAATGTCTGGTGAATACAGCAGATGAATCAGAACTTCCCAGCCAAGCTGTAACAGTTTTTTCCTGGTCACCAAAGAAACATGCGGTCTTGCATTATCCTGATGGAAGATTATGCGTTTTCTGTTGACTAATTCTGGTTGCTTTTCGTCGAGTGCCACTTTCAGTTGGTCTAAGTGGGAGCAGTACTTGTTGGAAATAATCGTTTGGTTTTCTGGAAGGAGCTCATAATAGAGGACTCCGTTCCAATCCCACCATATACAAACATCACCTTCTTTGGATGAAGACCGGCCTTTGGTGTGGTTGGCGGTGGTTCATGTCGCTTGCCCCATGATCTCATCGGTTCCACCTTGTTGTACAGCATCCACTTTTCATTGCCTGTTACAATTTGTTTTAAAAACAGAACGTTTTCATGATGTTTCAGTGGAGAATCGAATGTGGAAATATGGTCAGGAAGGTTTTTTTCCCTTAACTTACGTGGAACCCAAACATCAAAGCGATTCACATAACCAAGCTGGCGCAAATGATTTTCAACCCTTGATTTGGATATGTTGAGTATGTCGGCTGTCTCCCACGTGGTATAATGTTGATTGTTCTTAATTATTGTTTCGATTTGATCGCTATCAACTGGTCTACCTGACCATGGAGCATCGTCCAGTGAGAAATCTCCAGCACGAAACTTCGCAAACCACTTTTGACACGTTCGATCAGTCACAGCACCTTCTCCATACACTGCACAAATCTTTTTGTGCATTTCGGTTGCGTTTTTACCTTTCTTGAAATAATAAAGCGTAATATGCCGAAAATGTTGCTTTTTTGCTTACAACTTCAATATTAAAAAGGCTACACAAAAATCCACCAATTTTGATATCTTTTTTTAAATGCATGCTGATATGACAGCTGTCACATATGATCTAACAAAATTGTCTCGAATGAAGTTAAAGACAACTAAGTGCTACTAGAGCCAGCTTATGGAAAAAACCGAACGAACCTTTTGGGCCACCCAAAATTTAGTGGTTCTATGTAGTGTTGGTCTTGGGTCCTAAGAATAAAAGCAAGGAGAGGTCCCTGGGATTACCTGTCCAGCATCCACTCCCTGCCCCCTAGGGCTGAAGGCACATGTTTGGGTGGCACTGACCACCCCCCCTGCTCGGCACAGTTTTATCCTCTGGCCTTAGTGCTTGGTTCGGGTTGGTCCCATAACAGTGAGTTCAGTTCTGTTTGTTCATTAGGAAGCAAGATGACTCCTTCATGAGCCCAGGGGTGAAAGCCGTGCTGCCACCGTTCCCTTCCCAAGGGGAGTTGGCCTGGCCCGAGGACACATCAAAGCCTGGAGGCAGCACTGCCCAGAGAAGGGCTGGGAGCAGAAGCCACTGCCCTAAGGACCCTGTGCCCCCCAGAGCAAAGCCCACCCACTGCAGCATCCCGGGTCAGGTGAGCCAGCCAAGTCCCTTCCTGGGTAAGACCATCCGAGCTGGCTTTTCTGTTACCTGGAATCAAAAGGTCCGTAAATAGTAGAGAGGGCTAGCTCTTCATCTAAGAGTTGGCAGTTTTATTCATGTTCTTAATCTGGGGAGAGTAATTTGTACCTTGCAGGGTTTTTATGAGGATCAGAAGTAAATCCCATAAAGTGTTCAGCTGCAGAGGTACACGGGCGCTCCCTGAGTAACTATGAGGAATTAGTCCACAGCCGGTATTATCTCACTGAATCCTCACAACGACCCTGAGCCACAGGGACAGAGGCAGGTTTGTGCCCATTTTGTGGAGGGTGAAATATTCCCAGAGAAGCTGAGTGACTGGCACAAGCTGCTGAGTGGCACAGCTCAAACTGACACTAAAACCAGGTAGATGTTTGTCACGTTATTCCAGGAATAACAACCAGGTCCCATCACACAGGCCTGTCCTCACGCCTGCCTCTGCCTAGGGCTCTGGAAGGAGGGAGCTGAGCCTGAGCCCTGGGGTGGGGCGAGGATAAGACTGCACAGCAGTGATGTCAGGGATGCAGGAGGAAGGTCAGGAGACACACGCCCAAGTCTGCCATCCCTGCCCTCGCCCCCTTGCTTGCTCAGCTGAATGCGGACAGAGGCTCAGACACCCACAAATCCATGCCTATGACCAGAGGGATGCACTTTTCAAAGTCAAGGGATGCAGGGAAGCTGCAGCCACCCCCAGCATTGATAGCCAAACCCTTCCCGCTTCTCCTTCCACTGCCTCAACATTTCTGCAGCATCTGCTCCTTGTTCATTTGTGTGAATGCCAACACCAAAGGTCTCACAGTCAGACCCAGGCTTCCCAGCACACCTATGCTAATGTGTGAGCCCTGGAGCCACGTGGCCTGGGCTGGCAGCCCTCGCGTTCTTCCTCTCACTGGCCAGGAGACCTCACCAACATCGACACTTTTTGTATTGGTTTCTCATCTATAGCATGGAGATAATCACAGCACCCACTCACGGGGTTGTTGTGAGGCGGGAAGAAGATGGTGTGTGTCCCATGCTTAGCACTGTGCCAGGGCACGGCATTTAATAATGGTGTGGCTCCGTTACTGTTATTACTATGATGACTGCCATCCCCTGGCATCTGGCCTTGCCACCAACTCCAGCCTCACCTCCCTGCTGCTCTGCCCTGAATCTCCAGGGTTCCTCACCTCCATGGACTAAATCCCTTCATCCGCTGTGCTTTTCTCTCCCCAGTTCTGTGTGCTGCCCTCCCCCAACCCTCTTCTCCTGTAATGCTCTAACTCACCCTTCAAGACTTGGCCCAGATTTCACCCCCAGGAAGCCTTCCCTACCACCCACAGACCCCTGGGACAGGGTTAGGAGCACCTCCTCTGGGTGTCCGTGACAGCTCCGTGGGCATCCCACGGGTGCTGCCACGGTCTTGTTTCTCTGGGTCTCCCACTAGAGGCAGACCTCAGGGCATGGGATGTGTGTCATTTCATCCTTGTTCTATGGGCCTTACAAGCTTACAGAAGAATCAATCGTAAGTACTGACTGAATAATAACAGAACCATTTGCATAGAGCTCACCATTTACCTGTTGGAAGCACTTCATACAGACTAACTCATGAAATCCTCCCAACACACTATATGCTAGGACAATTATTGCCCTCATTTTATCAGAGAGGTTGAAAAATTAGCTAAAGGCACACAGCAATCAGTGGCAGAGCCCAGATGCGAACTGAGGCAGCCTGGCCACAGAATCTTTAACCATCACAGCAGATTGCCTTTCACAGAAGGAATAAATGTTTTATAACACTGCTACTATTCAATATTATACAAATGAAGCAAGTAGTTACATATCTTAGTTTTGAGCATATATCTTCATATTCTCTTTGAAATCACATCTCTGCCTTCACTCTAAATCCTGAACAAATCAATTATTAAAACCCATACTTCGACTGTGGGAGTATGTTTAAAAATCTCTGATGGTTCAGAAAAGACTGAAAAATGCTTTAAACTAAGCTCATAAAGTACAGTAAAACTGTGTCTGTAATTTATCCAACATGTAAATAGTCTATGGCCCTGACTCTTTATCCTTGAGAAGGTGTGTGCGCCAGAAAACATGAAGAAAGCTTACACAGCTTCAGCTGTAACTGCATCAGCACAGGTGACACAATGTCCATTTTAATTGCTCCCATTTGCAAAAATTTAGTATCTCAAACCCATAAGAAGAGGTCAAGCAAAAGGTCAGGAAACATACTGGCTGCGAATCGCCTTTTAGGTGCCCCCGTCCACCCTCTTGACAATTTTCTTGTACTTGAAGAAAGGCACCTGAGTGCACTGAGGAGGTATCATGGTATGAAAGCACATTATAACTCTATGAAATTGGTGGCATTTCAACTAAAATCTGGTTTTCCGGGACTCTGGGGTACAGTTTCATACCTACCAGTTGAGCTGCTCTCAGGGCTGCTTTCCCCAGGGAGGGCACGCTTAAAATCTTGCAGAATCCTGAGACGCTCACTAAGGCCTGGGTCTCTGCTCCGGGAGACAGCACTCTGCCATCAGAAAGGAACTGTCCCCAGCCCCAAAGGTCAAGGCCGCCCCTCCCAGGAAACGGCAACTTCCGACTTCAAGGATGATACACATTCGAGATGAGACTTGTTTTCCTTCTGTTTGAGCTTCTCTCAATAAGTCATGGAATTCCCTAGAGTCCCCGGGTTCTGCCCCAGTCACTTGGCAAGGTCCCTGTCTCAGTGACCACAGCCTCAGCGCCAGCATGTGGCCTCTTCCTGAGGGTCCCTCCCCTGCCTGAGGGTTTCTGTTCCTGGCATCTTGTCCTGGTCCTGTGCTCTCTGCCCATTCTCCCTTAGGAGGAAGTGGTCAGAGGACAGAGAAGGACATTTGTCCCGATCACAGCTTGAGACTCCAGGGCCCGGCTGCCCACTGCCACAGCACAGATGAAGGAGCCAGGATCTGGGAGCCCTCTGGCACAACAGGGACGGAACAAACAAAAAAATGCCTGGGCTGCAGAGGCAGAGAACAATTCAGGTCAAGGCCAGTTAAAATGGCAAGGATTGACCAGTTCACAAGTGAGGCCCCGTGGCAGGGAATGGGCTGCACTAGGTCAAATCAGCATGAGGTTCTAATAGAAAGATGAATGCAAGTCAGAAGGGCACCCGCTACCAGGTTCATGGGGGCAGACCTGGCCCCTGCAGGGTCCTGGGGTGCAGTGGACTAGAAGAGGCAGGCTTTTCCAGAGGCAGATCTGTGGGCTGACCCAACAGGAGATACGCCAATAGGGAGCGCTCAACTCAGGAGCCCAACCAGTTTCACTGACAGCACCAGCGGGTAGAGGGGGCAGCATTTAAGCGGGACTCTGTGGTCATCTCTGACCTCTGGCAGGCATCACAGGGCTGGGGGAGACCAAACTGTAATGCCCACCAGGCTGGGGTGACATCTTCGCTGTACTTCCAGCCTCAGCACCAGCTCTGAATAGGTGCAACTGAAGGGGAAGGCCAGGGAATGGAAGGAAGTGGAGCCCAAACTCCCGCACCGCTTGCTAAGAATGTAAGGCCAGATGCTAGACCACAGCATGCAGATCCTGAGAAACGCCGGCAGGCTGGTCCCTCCACAGCCTCTGATCACCTGAGCCATAACCTTCCCCCACACCTGAAATGCTGGCCCTCGGAGCCTTTTCGGGGCATATGCTTTAAAAAAGAAACAAACTGCTTTACTGAAGCATAATTTACTCCCCATAAAATTCACTGATCGTAAGTGTACAATTCAATAATTTTAGTAGATTTATGAAGTTGTGCAACCATCACCACAATACAGCTTTAGAACATCCCTGTCACCCCCAAAACTATAAATAAACAGTTATTTATAGTTAATCCCTATTCAGCCCTAAGCAACTACTAATCTACTTTCTGACTCTATAAATTTCCCTTTTCAGGACATTTCAAATAAGTGGAATCACACAATATGTAATTTTTTGCATCTGGCTTAGTTGACTTAGTACAACGTTTTTGAGGTTCACCGCTGTGGTAGCATAGATCAGCAGTTTCTTACTTTTTATTATCAAATCGTATTCCAGTGAATGAACTACTAAATTTTGTTTATCCATTCACCAGTTGATGGATGTATTTAGATTGTTTCCAGCTTCTGGTGATTATGAATAAAGCAGCTATGAAAAGCTGCATGCATGTATTTGTGTGGACATATGTTTTCATTCTCCTGGGTAGATTCCTACCAGTGAAACTGCTGGGTCATATGGTTAAGTCTATGTTTAATGTTTTAAGAAATCACCAAACTGTTTCTCCAAAATGGCTACACCATTTTACATTCCCACCAGCAATGTACAGGGTTCCAGTTTCACCACAACATGGCCAACACTTGACATTGTCTGTCTTTCTACGATAGCCATTGTAGTGGGTGTTCAGTGGCACCACGTTTTGGTTTTATTCACACTTCTCTAATGACTAATCATATTGAACATATTTTCATGAACTTGCGAGCCATTTATGTATCTTCTTTAGGGAAATATCTATTCAAGTCTTTTTTGGCCATTTTTTTAAATTGAGGTATAGCTGCTGTACAATATTATGTAAGTTTCAGGTGTACAACATGGTGATTCACAATTTTTTAAGGTTATACTCCATTTATAGTTATTATAAAATACTGGCTATATTCCCTGTGTTGCACCATATATCCTTGTACCTTATTTATTTTATACATAGGAATTTGTACCTCTTAATCCTCTTCCCTCTCCCCACTGGTAACTACCAGTTTGTTCTCTATATCTGTGAGTCTGTTCCTTTTTTATTATATTTACTGGTTTTTTAGATTCCACGTATAAGTGATATCACACAGTATTTGTCTTTCTCTGTCTGGCTTGTTTCATTTAGCATAATACCCTCCAAGTCCATCCATGTTGCTGCAAATGGCAAAATTTCATTTTTTTTATGGCTGAGTAGTATTCCATTGTATATATATACCACATCTTCTTTATCCACTCATCTGTTGATGGACACTTAGGTTGTTTCCATATCTTGGCAATCAAAAATAGTGCTGTTATGAACATAGGGGTGCATGTATCTTTTCAAATTAGTGTTTTTGTTTTTTTCGAATATATACCCAGGAGTGGAATTGCTGGGTCATGAGGTAGTTCTATTTTAGTTTTTTGAGAAACCTCCACACTGTTTTCCACAGTAGCTATCCGACTTACCTCCCCACCAACAGTGTATGAGGGTTCCCTTCTCTCTACATCCTTGCCAACATTTGTTATTTGTGTTATTTTTGATTCTAGCCATTCTGACAGGTATGAGATGATATCTCATTGTGGATTAATTTGCATTTCTCTGATGATTAATGATGCTGAGCATATTTTCATATGCCTGTTGGCCATCTGTATGTCTTCTTTATCCATTTTTAATTGTGTTATTTATCATGTTATTATTGAGTTGTGAGTGTTCTTTATATATTTTGTCCTAGCATCATTTGTTGAAAAGACTACGCTTTCCCAACTTTTTGGAAAGACTTTGTGAGGGGTTGGTATTCTTATTTTCCTTTAATACTTGGTATGCTTCACCAGTAAAGCAAGGCGGGCCTAGGCTTTTCGTGGCTGGAAACTTTTTAGCTAACAATTTAACTTCTGGACTTATTATAGGTTTATTCAGACTATAGCTTTCTTTTTCAATCAGTTTTGGAAATTTGTGTTTTTCTAGGAATTTTTCCATTTCATTTATGTTGTCTAATTTGTTAGAATAAACCTGAATTATCAGGATTATAACTTTTTAATTTTTGTAGGGTTTGTAGTGATTCCTTTTTCCTTTCCTAATTTTGGTAATTGGTTATTTTCTCTCTCTCTTTTTTATTTTCACGGACAGTCTAACTTAAGGTTTGGCAAGTCCATTGATCTTTTCAAAGAACAAACTTTTGGTTTCATTGATACTTCTTTGTGTGTGTGTGTGTGTGTTTTCCATGCCATTGATTTCTGTTCTAATCTCTATTATAACCTTTCTTCTGCTTACTTTGGATTTCACTTACCCTTCTTTTTCTAGTTTCTTATGGTGAAAGCTTCTATTGATTTTAGACCCTTCTTCTTGTCTGATATAGACATTTAAAGGCCATAAATTTTTCTCTAAGCACTACTTTTGCTGCATCCTATAAGTTTTGATATGCTGTGTTTTCATTTTTATTTAATTCAAAATATTTTCTAATTTTTCTTTTGATTTCTTCTTTGACCCACATATTATTTAAAAGTATGTTGTTTGAAATTCAAAACATTTAGGAATTTCCCAGATTTCTTTCTGTCACTAATTTCTATTTAATTCTGTTGTGGTCAGAGAACAGACTTCATAGGATTTCTTACATAAATAAAATACTAATTTTATAAAGATTTGTTTTATGGCCTAGCATATGGCCTATCCTGGAGAATGTGCCAAATAAACTTGAAAAGAATACATTATGCAGTCACTGGGTAAAGCATTCTTATTTGTCAGGTAAAACTGCTTCATCTTCTGTGTCCTGGTTGATTTTCTCTCTCAGTATTCTATCAATTATTGAGAGTGGAGCATTGAAGTTTCCAGCTATTACTCTAGAATAATTGAAAATTTTCATCTTTTAATTTTCTGTTTTTGCTTCATGTATGTTGAGGCTCTGCTGTTTGGTCCAATACAATGTGTTAAATTATCCTCATATGTTGATCTTTTATAATTATAAAACTTCTTTCTTTGTCTCTAGTAATATTTCTTGTCTTAAAGTATGTCTTATTAACTTAGCTACCACCTCTCTTATTGTTCCTACTTGCATGATGTATCTTTTTCTATCCTTTGGGTGCCCTCCACTCTCCTCTGCACATGCATGTTGTCTCAGCCAGAGATATGCTTGACCCAACTGTGACCCAAACCTCAGGCTAGCAGAACCACTGGGCCTCCCTGCTCAATACCGCTAAGACTGCCACTTCCACTGCCAACACTGCTGAACGTGGGCTTTGCACACTGCTCCAAGTCAAGTGAGCCCCCTTCTACCACAATAGAGAGGCTGATGGTCATCCCAGCATTTCCTGCCATAAAAAAATCTCCTCACCAGCCAAGCTGGGAGGGGAGAATATCAGAGCTGCCCAAGGCCAAAACTCCACAGAGTACCACTGCTCCTCTCAGCAGTTTAGCAGTTTTTCAAGTAGGAAAGCCTCTCAGGTTAATATATACCTCTGGTCTTTCCAAAGTTCTAAAATGATTACTTTTGTCAATTTTGTTAAGATTTATAGTTGCTTTTTGGGGGAGAGGATTTGCTAATCCCCTCACTCAACCATACTCAGACATCTCTCCTGGGGACGTATACACATACATTTGCACTCACGAAGGCAGGGATTTCTGTCTCTTTACTTCACTGCTGCTTCCCAAGCTCCTAGAACAGTACCTGGTAGACGGTAAGCTCTCAATAAAATAACTTTGCATTTTGATATGAGTAACAGGATTTCTGAGGATCCCAAACTCAATAGCAGGAACACAAAGCAGTCCAGTATAGGGACTGTTGGGACTGTAAACAGGATCCCCCAGAGATATCAAATACAATTGTTAACTGAAACTTTAACAGAGGTAATTGGACATTCACATACAGTCACAAGAAATAAAGCAGAGAGATCTTATGTACACGTTACCCATTTTTTCCCCGAAGGTTTCCTAAGAAACAGCTTTTTGTTTCATTGATTTTCTCTATCACATTGCTGTTTTCAATTTCATCAGTTCCTGCTTTGATCTTTATTATCTCCTTCCTTCTGTTTGCTTCAGGTTTATTTTGCTCTTTTCCTAATTTCCTGAGGTGAGACCTCAGAATGTTGATTGGAGGGCTTTCATCTCTTCTAATATAAGCGTTTAATACTATAAATTTCACTGTTAGCACAGCTTTAGCTGCATACCACATATTCTGTTACGTCTATTCTCATTTTTGGTCAATCCTACGTATTTTTTATTTCCTTCTAGACTTCCTCTTTGACCCATGGATTTTTTTTTAAGTGTGTTGTTTAATTTCCACATGGTTAGAGATTTTCTTGCTGTTGTTTTATTTCTGCTTTATGGTTTAATTCCACTGCAGTCAGAGAACACATTTTATATGATTTTAATTATTTTAAATTTGTTGGGATTTGTTTTATAACCCAGGATTTGGTCTAAGACAAGCCATATCTTATGGTGAATGTTGCATGGGGGATGGAAAAACATGTGTTCTGCTGTTGGTGGTTGGCGTGTTTGATACATATCAATTTGGTCCTCTTGGGTGACTGTGTTGTTTAGGTCTTCAAAATCCTTGCTAATTCTCTATCTAGTTGGTCTATCTACTGCTGAGAGGGGATGTTGAAGTTGCCAATTATCATTGTGGACTTATCTATTTCTTCTTTCAGCTCTTTCAGTTTTTGATTTAGGCATTTTGTGGTTCTGCTATTTGATATGTACACATTTAGGATCTTTGTCTTCCTAGTGGATTGACCCTTTTATCATTATTTAATGTCCCTCTTTATCTCTAGTAAGTTTCTTTGCTCTGAAGTCTATTTTATCATGTATTAGTATGCCCACTCTTGAATTTTTTGGTAATGTTTGCACGGTATACCTTTTTCCATCCTTCTATTTCAATCTTCCTATGTCACTGTGTTTGAAATGAGTTCCTTGTAAAGAGCATATATTTAGGTCATTTTTTTTTTAATCCACTCTGTCAGCTTCTGTCATCTGATGTATTTAAACCACTTACATTTAAGATAAATAGTATGTCAGCAATTAAGTCTGCCATTTTATTATTTGCTTTCTGTCTGTTTTCTGCGGTTCTCATCCCTCTGTTTCTTTGTTACTTGAACATATTTTAGAATTCTATCTTTATTATTCTATACTGTTTTTGAATGTACTTTTCATAATCCTTTAATAATTGCTTTGAGCATTGCAATACACACATGTGACACCACAGCCCACTGGTAAAAATGTTCTATCACTTGAAGTAAAGTGTGGAAATCTCATTTCTATTTAGGTCACTTACCCTCCTCATTTTTACATATCATAATGCTCTTCTTGAGTATCAGATGGTTTTATAATTTTTTGTTTCAATCATCAAATATTACTTTTTAAACTCATGAAGAAAAGAATAGTCTACTTATGCACCCATATTTCTGCTCTTTCAATTCTTCCTTCTTCTTTCCTAATGCATCACGATATTTCCTTTTATTTCAAGAATTTCTTTTAGCCATTCTTTTAAAGTAGGCCTGATAGTGAAACTAAAAATTCTTTTCGTTTCCCTTCATCTGAGAATGTCTTTATATCCCCTTCATTCCTACAGGATAGTTTTGCTGAATATAGAATTTGTGGGTGACATTTCTTTCCTTGCAGTATTTGAAAAATGGGCTGCTTCTTTCTGCCCTCCACGGATTCAGATGAAATATGCACTGTCATTCAAATTTGTGTTTCCCTGTAGGTAATGCATTGTTTCTCTCTGGTTGCTTTTAACATATTTCTCTTTGCCTTTGTCTTTCATCATTTTCTTCTTACTACCTTTCAGAGTCCTCCTTTGTCTGTCTCTTATATTATTTCCAGAATTGATAGTTGTGCTTATTAGCAGGGAAGAGCAGAGAGAAATTGATCTAATCCATCCTGTCTGGACCAGAAGTCTCAAAATTTTAAATACTATGAGTTTGCAATATCTACCATAACTCCATAACTATTGTTACCTGTGAGGTGTGTCCCATCAGCTAAAAGGCTAGCATCTTAGCACATGTATCACTAATGGACGCATTCTGTAGAGTAGGACATAGGACAAGCAGGCGTTGGTGGAAGGGGATCAGGAGTGTTTGTGGTCAAAAGGCATCAAAGTGGTTCAGTCCACCTGCCAGCTCCTTCCTAAACAGGGGAACAGTCATTCAAGGGCAGGTGTCAAGCCTCCTCCAGCATGTATGTTGGGCCAGCCTGAGCCACATGTTTGCTGGCCCCTCTCAGGGTGACAGTCAGAACATGAAATCTAGAAACATGCAAGTGCATGCAGAACACACATTTTAGGCCAATTTTTGAACTAATATGCAGACGTTAAGGTAAAGATATGAATTTAACCATTTTTTGGTAATATCAAAAGAAAGTAAAATAGCAAAGAGTTTTACTTGAAAACAAGAAGAAAATATTCCTACCTGTTCTGAGGGCATTTCACCAAATAGTGTCTCACTGTGAAAGGAAAAAGAAATAGAAGATGGTAAATAAATGCTACTTTAGATATATATTCTCCAGGAATTCCTAGGAAATGTAGGTGGCCAGGTATTGCCCAAACGTTGGCACAAACCACCCCTCAGGGCTATTATACTTCTCTTTGGGTGAGTACAGCAGAGTCATGGCAAGGACACCACAGTGACTTGATATTGTTCCATACCTGGATCAAGCCAGGCATGAAGCCATACACCTCAGGCTTCCTGGTTACATAACCCCCCAAATTCATTTTTTTTGCCAAGCCAGGTTGAATTGGGTTCTAACCTAGAGTTATAGAGTCACCCAACTTCTGAGCTCTGCCTTAGCCATGAGAAAGCCTTCCTGGGGCAACCTTTCTCCAGTTAGGCGCTCCTGTCTATAAAATGGGTTTTAATTCTCTGATCAAAGCTCTTCCAGGACTAAGAGGAGGTCCTGGGAAAAAAAACAGCCTTTTTTTTTTTTTGCAATGACATCCTCCATAGTAGGTCTCCTTCAGAAAAACCGTGTTCTAGCTACAGAGGAAAAATAAGAATACCTAGGCAGTTATCCTAAAAAGTGTCCACTCTAAGCTCATCGTTGAGTTCACCTCAAATAGAAGTAAAGCTGAAACAGCCACAGGGCCCTGGAGTTGTGTAGTAGAGTGTTACATCAATGGCCCCAATGAATCACACATTAATATATCCACATCCTTGTGTAACTCCCTCCCACACGGACTCTGAGCTTGGCCACATGATGTGCTTTGGCCAGTGAAATATTAGCCAATGAGTCACAAGCAGAAGCATAAAAGGCCCTGTGCTCTGAGGTTTGTGAGCTCTCGCTCTCTCTCTCTCTCTCGCTCTCTCTCTCTCTCTCTCTCTCTCATTGCAGGGAACTCTTCTGCTATCACATGAAGAAGCCTGGCTAGCCTACTGGAAGATGACACCACATGAAACAGACACAAGTCATCCCAGCTGAGGCGCCGAAGGAGCCAGGCCCCAGCTGACCCACTAGCAGGCTGCAGCTGCATGAGTGATCCAGCTGAGGCCAGAAGAACCGCTCAGCTGAGCCCAGGTCAACTTGCTGACCTGCAGAATTGTGAGCAAATAAAACAGTTGTTGTTTCAAGCTCCTACACTTGAAGTGATCTGTGATGCAAGTGACCAATGCAGGCTCCAAACCAGAATGACAGAATCAGCTTTGGAGGGGTTTTTTTGGTTTGTCTTGTCCAACCCCCTAATAGTATCTGAACTCTTTCTGCATTCCATTTACTTAATACCTACTATATGCTGGATCATTTATAGATGCAATAATAATAAAACCATGGTTCATACTTCCTGAACACTTCATATGTTCCTGGCACTATTCTAAGCTTATTATATAGATCAGTGGTCTTTAGTCTGGGGTTTGCGTACCCCTGGGCACCCTTAGGAAGAATAGTTTTAAGGACATCTGTTTCTGGATCCTCACCTTCCATGGTATTCTTTACTTAGAATTCATTCCCCTGGAACTTGCCTGAGGTCTGGCTGTATTCCTTTCCCTCCCTCCCTGTTACATCACCCTTTCTACTTCATAAAATCAAGGCATACCTCTTACCCATCCTGACTTGTACTACAGAGACCTGTCCTAGGGGTAAAAGCCAGTGGGCATATCAATGGCCCCAATGAATCAATAAATGATTTAAAATATTGGTGTCAGTGTTGAGAAAGCAATGACTGGGCAAATAAACTTTTCACTAGAGGAAAGCGTTCCAATATTTTGCTTTCAACAAGGATTGAAATATGACCGAATCCAGTCCTCAGTTGGTAGAGTATTAAAATCATTTTCGATGATAGATCATTGTGACTTTTGACATAAAACTCAGAAGCAATTTAAAGTACTGAGTGGTATAAGGAAACTTCATCCATTCCTGCTTCTTTTTATATTGAACGAGGTATTTCAGAGGTAACATCTCTTAAAAATATAGGAATAGAAGTGATGCTGAATTCTATTACAAATTCATACAAGAATATAGGAAGTAAAAATAAAAATCCATTTCAATAAATATACATTTCCATTAAAATTTTACTTCTTATGATTATTTATCTAAACTTGTATTTATGTGGTTTTGATTAATTTTATATTCATTTCTAAATCTTTACTAATTGTGCAGTATTTACTGATAACTCAATCCAGGAAAAAAATTTAGCACCTAAAGACTTGTGGAATAAGGAAATTTTTAAAATCTTAATTTAAATTTTTATACACATACTATTTTACAGAGAAATATAATCAGTAATCAACAAAGAACTTTCAAAACAAAAATGTAAGAAAATAGGATAAAATTTTGTGGGGGAAGTGGATTGAAGATAAAAATTCAAAGAGAAGAAGGGACAATATAAAATTTCTAACGGCTAACGTTTGTTTTGGAGTCTTTTTAAATCAACAGATGTAGTTAAATTCATGATACTTAGATGTAAAGGAAAAATTTAACCATTTCTTTTTTTTTTTTTTTTTGCGGTACACAGGCCTCTCACTGTCGTGGCCTCTCCCATTGCGGAGTACAGGCTCCGGACGCACAGGCTCAGCGGCCACCGCTCACGGGCCTAGCCGCTCTGCAGCATGTGGGATCCTCCCCTGCATTGGCAGGCGGACTCTCAACCACTGCACCACCAGGGAAGCCCCAACCATTTCTTTTTAAGATGTCAATATTTGCCTTGGAAATTACATCCTTTACAACAATTTATATTTATGATGAAAAAGTTTAGATGTCAAAAATAAAAAACGTTCAATGATGCAAAAATTTTTTAATGATTTTAGGGGCTATGCAAACAAAAATGTTTGAAGACCACAACTTTGTACTCTAATTCAATCTTCACAATAACTTTGTCATCATACCTATTTTACACTAGAGGACACTGAGGCACAGAGAGGTTAACGGCCTTGCCCAAGGTCACACAGCTAATATTATGGGCTGAGCTGTACCCCCTCCCAAATTTATATGTTGAAGCCCTAAAGGCCAATACCTCAAAATATGACTGCATTTGGAGATAGGGCCTTTAAAGGAGTGAGTAAGTTAAAATGAGGTCATTAGGGTGGGCTGGTGTCCTTATAAGAAGAGATTAGGGATACAGACATGCACAGAGGGAAAACCATGTGAAGACACAGGGAGACAATGGCCACCTACAAGCTTTGCGATGGCAGCCCGAGCAAACTAACACACCTGTGAAGGGACAAAACTGGGCAGCCTGACTCCAGAGCCCTCTTGTAACTACTCCACACCATTCTCAGAGGAACTGGGCGGCTGGTATTAGGGCTCCTACAGATGAAAAAAGTAGTGTCCAGGATAAACAGCTGGTCTCCTATCCCAGGGCTGGAGCAGGGCAGAGTCGGGACTGGGCCCTAGAGAACCCCATGCTCTGACCTGTTTGGGAAAGTCCGGTCCAGGGGCAGTAAGGCGGGTAGCCTGCAGATCAGGAAGCCAGGGAGCAGGAGAGCAGCTGCGGGGCTCCTTAGTAATTGGCCATGGGGGCGGGGGACTAACTCAGAAGGGCCAGGAGCCTGGCGAGGAGAGTCGGTGCCAGGCACAGGCCATGCACCTCGGCCAGCACTTGCCAACTGAAGCTTATGAGGTCTCAGCCCAGTGAATGCAGGGCTGATGTCCCTTTAATGAAGAGGGACAGCCCAGGGGCCAAAAGTGATCCTGGGCACCAAGGGAAAGAATTATGGGCATCTGAGAAATAGACCTTGCCTGGAATCTCCCTTAAATATGCATAGCATAATCACTGCTGATTACATAACTGTGTCACCTGTCTTAGCTAGGGGTTCCCAGAAGCAGAGCCTGTAAGACAGGGATTCAAGTGCAGAGTCTATGTGGGAGGTGATCCTAAGAAACCCACTGGAGAGTGGGGAAGTGAGACCAGGAAAAGAAGAAAAGCAATGAAGGGTAATTCTGGAGCCAGTCTCCACCACAGGCCACAGCCTGGCACCCAGGGCACTTGACCCAAAGGCTCCCGGCTCCACGCAAGGCAACCAACCTGCAGAGAAATGAAAACTCGGGACACGGTGTTCTTTAAGTGGTGACTTGTGGTCTTCAGGACTTTGAGGACTCTAAAAGAAAGGGCTGTTTTTCTCACCTCTTCTGATAGGAAGACATCTGTGAGCACGAGGTCCTGAGCCACCATTCCTCTGCCTTGTAGCCTAGGGCCACGCTGCACCCAGAGGCCACCGCATGGCCAAACCTCCCAGATGACATGTCCAGGCCGGAGGCCATCGATGCCACCTGGGACTGTCCCTGTCACCACTACCTACCCCACTATGGTTAATCTGGGGTGGAGGCAGCCATGCCCCCCATCCTATCACGCTCTGTAGCAGTGTTAGGGTCTCTGAGGTACGGCTGACCTTCCCCCTCATTGCCCCCCAACTTGCCTGCACCTTCTTCAGAACCCCAGGCCTTGCAGAGACTCTGAGATAGGTCCTGTGGATATTCCTGCTCCATTCACAGAGCATTCTGCATGCACGGTGAGCACAGTGGCATCCCCTGCACAGGGCCCGGTGCATTTGCACGGTGCTCTCCCAGCATCCTCCCGCCCCAGCACAGGCAGGCGCCCTGCAGCCTGGAAAAGCACCATCTGCGTCTCTCTGGAGGGAGGGTCAGGACTGGGATGCCCTCTTCCTACCCCAGCCGTTTCCTCTGCGCAGCAGGGTGCTCCCGCCACGCCAAGCTCAAGGACCAGCCCCTCCAGGAAGCAGCCCTGCCTTGACCACGTTTCCAGGCCGGCACAGTTACAAGGACAGGTAAAGCCGTCTCCCTCAGTCACCAGGTGGAAAGCGGAGGGGGAGAACCAAGTTTTCTACCTCCTGTTGTCTTGGTACAAAGAGCATTTTAGGGCCACAGCCGTTCAGTGAAACCACCAGTGCATAAAGTTCTCGATCTAGAGTCATGCTGTCCTGTATGGTAGTCGTGAGCTAGGGTGGCTATCAAGTACGGGAAATGTAACTGGTCCAGAATACGATGTGCTGGAACTGTGAAATCTTAGGGGCTCAGGATGTGTATTTGGGGCCTGAGAAGACCTGCTAGATTTCAGCCTTCATATGAAAAAAGGAATGTAAAATATCTCTTTCAGAATCTTTATGATGATGCTTGTTGAAATGGTATTTCAGATATATTGGGTTTAATAAAATGGATTAAAATTAATGTCACCTGTTATCTTTTTACTTTTTAAATGTGACTACTAAAAAAAAAAATTGTCCAACTACATGCACAGCCCACCTTGCATTTCTACTCGGGACAGTGCACAGCGGGGTTGTATCTGCCCTAGTCGTCGGGAGGGCTGAGCCACCGTCACCACGACTACAATGGAGGGATGCCACCCGGAGAGGTGGAGCACACACAGAAGAAGGTGGCCCCTGGAGCTGCCCAGGCCCAGGACTGGCAGAGTAACTTTTATCCCCATTTCACAGTGAGGACACCTGGGGCTCAGGACATTTATTTGGGGCCTGAGAAGACCTGCTTTACAAGTAAAGGAGCTTGAATCCAGGCCCTAGGTCCAGCGCTCCATTCACGAAGCTACTGGGGAGGCTTCCGAGAACCCACTCGGGGAGACGGGCTCCCTTCTGATGGGGCAGTGGGCCCAGGAGAGCTCACCGAGCCTTCCCACACGCTCTGATGACCAAGCCTGTGTCTCAGAAGTGTTTGGAGGGGAGAGCTAATGCTGGGGTGTCCCAGTGTCCAAGCGTCTCTGATGCCAGGCTGGTGAGCCCTTCATCCTCCCCAAGATCCCAGGGACACCTTGTCCACAGCCACCCCATTCTGTAACTGGCAGCCTCCTCCCTCCACTAAGCGGGGCTGTGAGTGGGAGGCAGCGCCCCAGCTCTCTCTTTCTTGTACTTCTGGGAGAAAAGATCACAGGCCCTTCGATCCCATCACCACGGGTAAGCAAGCAGAGAGCCAGTATGCGGCAGGCAGATGTAGGTGCCTAGCAAGCCGTGGGGAGCCTGGCTTTGGAGCCAGGGTTTTAGCACATCGAGTGCAAGCTAAACGCAGTCGTGACAAACGTGAGAGCCGAGACAAAGGGGCTAGACCCCTCTCCCTCTGGCTGCGTGTGCCTTCAAAGCCGTCCTTTTAAAAGCTCAAACATGGAAGGCTGAGGGATTGTTGGGGCCACACCAAAGCAGCAGGTATGGACTCATTCCGGAAGAAGCAAAGGCCTTTGAAACCAGTGTGCTTGAAAATCCACTAGAGTAACGCCACCAGGATTGGTGCATTCCAGGGTGACTCAGAGCTGCAGAGGCCCTGGGATGAAGCTCCGGGCACCCCGGCACTCACAAAGATTAGGGATGGAGACCCACAGCTCAGAGGAAAGTAGAAAGTAAGTCACACGTGGTGCAATTAACTCCAGCTCTATGAACAATGAGCGCCCTAGGAGGACAGGGTGAGGGCAGGGCAGCAGGAAGGTGAGAGAGAAGGGGACTGGCCCTCAGGTCCCCTGGCTTCCAGGATGGGGTGTGTGTATCTCAGGGGCCCAGCGGGAGATCACAGCAGGAGCAGACAGCTGCTCTGACATCCTCCTTTCAGACAGATGTTGCCGAGCAGGCGGGAGAGCGGGTGCCAGGCTGTCCTCTGCTTCCCACGTGTGTGTGAGGAGCCTGCAAACCTGCGTGCTCTGTGGCTCCCACGCAGGCAGGAGGATGCAGAAGGACCAACAAACACACACTTGCACAGGAAACCCAGAAAATGTCTATATAACAAGGGGGTCTGGGCCTGATTTGATTTTTGTGCATCCAGGGAGCACAGTTTATCTATGAGTTTCATTTCAAGATAGTAATGGGATCATTTCAAAATATTCATTGTAAAGAGAAGCGCTGAGTAGGCTAGAGTGAAAAAGAACTGGTTCTAAGGCCTTGCTACTCAGAGTGAGGCCTCCCATCATCAGGGTGGCACTGCCTGCACTTCTCATTAGAAATGCAGACTGTCAGGCCTGCCCTTACGCTCTGAATCAGAATCTGCATTGGAGCAGGTTCTCAGGTGAGCAGTCTGTTCCTGAAGGTTTGGGCAGTGCTGTTCTAAGCCTCGCAGGTCCAGGTGAGGGCTAACGCCAGGCCTAACATGCACAGTCCTGCCAGGGATACAGGATGCCAGCCTGCGGGCAGCGGTTGTACCAGATGGACGCCAAGCCCCCGAGGAGCTGCGGGAGCCGTGAACTGCTGTCTGGGGAGGACCTAAGCAACAACCGCATTGAAGGCTGAAGGAAAATTCCTCGGCAACGTCAGCCCCCAGATGGCTGAGGTTTTCTTAAACAGAAACACGGAGGCTGAGGATCGGGCTGGGCTTGGGCTCTGCCACTCCCTTGTTTCAGGACTTGATCAAGCTCCCCAGCTGTGTCCTCTGTCAAATGGGAGCAATATGGGCTGTCACTCGGGCTGGTGGTGAGGACTCATGAGAACGTGGAGGGGTCAGCAAGGGGTCTGGCCCACAGCAGGTGCTCAGGCAAAGCTCTTGACAGCTCACAGGGCTTCAGACGCTGTGCACAGGCACACACGAGGCCATCTGGAGCCCACTCCCGGGGGCACGAGGGCAGCTAAGATCTGGGTTCTCAGTGGCTCTGTGGGAAGCCAGGAGCTTATGTCCCAGTCTGCCTTGTTGGCTTTGGAGGAGAAGGACTTCTCCTGAACTGCCTACGTTACTTTGTTTTCCTGCTCCTCCCCACGGCCTAAGAGGGCCTGCACTCCAGGCAGATTTCTCTATCATGCCCCTGAGCCCAGGCAGAGGTGCCTTTTGAGCAAAACGGGCTTGGAGACTGCCAGTGTGGCATGAAAACTCCAACAGCTGGGAACAAAGCAGCTGGGAAACAAAGCCATTTGCCCACCATTTGTTGAGCAGCTGTCATGAGCCGAATTCCAAGGAGAATGGGTCAGATGCATGGTCCCTGTCTTACACACCATCCTCCTGGAGGGAGGCAAATACATTTGCACGTGTGCAACATGTGCCACGAGCTCATCAAAGCCATCAAGCCTTTGGAACAGGAGAAAAGCTCGGGCACCGTGGATGAGGTATGCGCAGGCGTGGAGGGAGGCTCTCAGAGTGCAGCACAGACACACAGAGCACGGTGCGCAGGGCACGGGCTGTGGAAGAAGGACCTGGCTAGAGCTCTGGCTCTGCCTCCAGTGCTGCATGGCTCTGCGCACCCGTCCAGCTCCCCATCCCTTCTCTCCACCCTGCTCGGGCCCTGGAGGCTGACCTCTGTGCACGTCCTCTGGCTTCCAGTCTGGGCGGTAGGACCAAAGGAAAGCAGCCGTGGGACACCTGAGGGCAGGGGGCAGGGAGGGGCTGAGGAAGGTAGGCTCCTGGCTCCCTCCCTGCCGCGGCCTGGTTTGGCATTGCCTGAGTCCCTCTTCTAAGGCTCTTATTGGTGACAATTCTCCCACAGCTGCAGCTCTCAAAAGTTCCAGAAACCTCTTCTCCCCTTGTCCCCTAAGCTCCCCCGGGTGCTGGTCCCTGAATGCCTTTCTCTCCCTCCCTCCCAGATTCCTTTAGCCCTGACTGCACCTCTGGGGAGAGTCCCCTCTGGCAACTCTGCTCAGTTTCCCTGTTTAATTGTCCCCCTAAGCCATGACCACCAAATGTAATACTTCCCAGCTTTATGACCTTGGGCTAATAGTAATAATTATTATATATAACTATAACCATAGTCATCATAAATGCAGGACACTTACAAGGAGCTGGAATGGGTAAAGGGTTTTATTTGTGGGGTTTTTTTTTTTTTCAACTTAATCCTCACAACAATCCTGTGAGACTGGTATACTGGTATTTTCCCCATTATTTAGAGGGAGAAGGTGAGGCACGGCAGGTAAGTCATCAGCTGGTAGGTGAAGAGTCGCCATTTGAACCAGAGTTATTCTAATTCCAGAGCCCAGCTCTTACCCAGATCATCTCTGGGAGCTGCAGGGTCCCCATCCGTTTCAGAAATTCTGAAGTCGGGGTGCACAGGGAGGGTATTTCAGAGGAAACAGGAGCTGGTGGAAATGCGACCTGGAGGTTTGGTGAGAGGCGGGAACTAGAGAGAGAAAGCAGGCAGCATTCACAGGGAGATAAGAGTCAGAGTCATGAGAACTGTAATCACTAAGGAAGAAAGAGTAAAGCAAGAAGGGGCTAAGGACAGAACCCAGGGGACAGGGACACCAACAAGAAAGGAGACGGAAGGAAGGGAACACTCAGACTGGACAGGAAGAGAAGGGAAGGGGTGCCTTTCCAGTCCCATCTGCCTGCCAGGCGCAGTGTCAGGTACTGCAATTAAATTATGAACACACAACAACATTCATTCTAAGGAAGGTGGTGTCCATCCCATGTCATTGAATAAATGAGGAAACCAAAGTTCAGAGTGGTTAAGGAACGTGTCAAAAACTCAGTCTTAAGCGGCAGAGCCAGAATCAAACCCAGGGTCATCTGACTCCACAGCCTCTTCTGGGAAGGAAGAGAGAGGTAAGGGCCCTCAAAAACCACCGAAGGAAGGGATTTGAGAAAAGGGGGTACTGAAATGATGTCAACAGTGGCCACAGTTGATTTTAGCAGAGGCTAAGGCAGACACATCTCCTCACTCACGCTGCTTACCAGTCACAGGTCAATAATCCCCGACTCAGGGTGCATCTTTCAACAAAAGTGATACTTTGCCCGACATCCTCCGCCTGTCTGTGGTTTGGCTGTGCTCCCACGCCACACATGACTCTTATCTGTTCTCTTACCTCTGGATTTCCTCTTGCTAAACACAGACTGCCAGATGATGGTCAGAGTGAAGAGCAGAACGCTGAGAATCCCCACACAGCACACGAGCACAGCGTACACGTAGAGGTCTGGAAGGCAGGGACACGCAGGTGATTGCCAGGACAGGCCACACCACGGGAGACGCTCCAAATAGAAAAAACTTCACACGTTATCAACACTCAACTCAAAATGAACCACAAGCCCAAATGTAAAAGAGACACAAGAAAACTTCTGGGAAAAACATACAAGAAAAATCTTTGAGATCTAGGACTGAGCAGAGAACTTTTAGCCTTGACACCGAAAGCACCATCCATATAAGGAAAACTTGATAAATTAGAAAAATTAGATTTCCTCAAAATTTAAAACTTTGCTCTGTAAATACCCATATGAAGAATGAGATATCCCATATATTGGGATAATATCTGTCAGAACAGCCAAAATAAAAACTAGGACAATACCAAATGCTGACAAAGATACAGGTGAGACATTGCTGGTGAGAATGTAAGACGGTGCGGCCGCTCTGGAAAAACAGCTTCTTAAAAGATACACCTACGACTATCACGCAACTCACCAACTGCTCCCTGGGGCATCTGTCCAGAGAAATGAAAACTTAAGTTCACACGAAAACCTGTACGTGTATGTTTGTAGCAATTTTATTCATAATAACCCAAAATTGGAAACAGCCCAGATGTCCTTCAGCGTGTGAATGGGTAAACAAACTGTGGTCCATCCACACCATGAAACACTTCTCAGCAACAGAAGGGAATGAACTATTGCACAAAGCATTATATTGAGTGGAAAAAAAATCCCCCCAAATTACATACTGTATGATTTTATTTATACAACGTTTTTGGAACGACAAAATGATAGAAATGGAGAACAGATTAGTGGTTGCCAGGGGTTAAGGAGGGAACAGATGGGAGAAAAATGAGTCTTGCTATCAGGGACCCTTGTAGTGATGGGAATGTTCTGTATCTCGGCTATATCAATGTCAATATCCTGGTTGCAATGTTATACTACAGTTTTGTAAGATGACACCATTGGGAGAAATTGGATAAAAGGGTACCAACTGGTACAAGGAATCTCTCTGCATTACTTATTAGAAATATATGTTAATCTACAATTATCTCAAAATAAGTTTGTTTTACGTTCCAATGATTCAATCATGTTCATGTGTATCTTAGTTTAGGCTGCTATAACAAAATACCATAGACTGGGTGACTTAGACGACAAACATTTATATCTCACAGTTCTAGAGACTAGGAAGTCCAAGATCAAGGCACTGGCAGGTGCAGTGTCTGGTAAGGACTCTATTCCTGGTTTGGAGACGTCTTCTCTTGGTATCCTCACGTGGAGGAGAACAGAGAGCAAGCAAGCAAGCTCTCAAGGATCCCTTCTTATAAGGACACTAATCCCATTCATGAGGGCTCCACGCTCATTACCTAATCACCTCCCAAAGGCCCTACCTCCTGATACCATCACATTAGGGGTTAGGATTTCAACATATGAATTTTAGGGGACACGAACATTCAGACCATAACAATATACATCCATTTCTTAAACTCCAGGGATCAACTTTGTCACCGATCTGATTGATACGATGCCCAAAGTGCTCAGAAAGCAAAAGGGAAGCTAGAATCATTATTTTAATCTTCTATGAAGCAAAAGCCTGCAGATATTTGAACTTAGAAAATGTTTGAACTTAGCAAAAATGTTTCTCTGCTGACAAATTTCTTTAGCCAACAGACATATTCAGTCTGCTCTTAGGTACAAGAAATATAATGATGAACATCCAAAGGTCTTCTCGTCAAGAAATCAGAGGGCTGCATGGTACCTGAACCATAGAAATACGTGTCCAGAACCAGAAACACACAGAAGAGGGACCCATCCCGGTTGGGGCGGTTGGGAGGGGCTTCCCAGAGGACTGGACCTCTGTGGTGAGTTGTAGTTAAAATAACACAGACAGTGCAAAAATACAGAGAGAGAATAAAGATAGAGAGAGAAAAAAAGTCATCAGCCATCCATCACTTTGAGTTAACTACTGCTGTACTTTATGATGTATACATATAATTTTTAAATTAAGAGCCTACTGTTTTATATCTTTCTTTTTATTTAAATTTCATTTTCTCATTATGCTCTCTGCAAAAAGTGATTTTAATTTTGAAAACTATGATAAAAGTTTGTGGTATTAATACATCATCATGAGAGACTTAATATCTTATCACTGGCTACTCAAAGTGTTCCGAATGTCCCTATAATAAATGATTCTATGATAAGTATTCACAACCTTAAACCTTAATGAGTCTCTCACACTGTGTTCTCAAGATTAAAGTTCCTAGAAGTGGAATTACTGAGTCAGCAAGAATGCACTCGGGACCTAGAGAAGCAGCTGATTAAGTGCTTAAGCTGAAAAAGCAAGCAGTAAGCCTACTGGGGTGGCTGGCTTCCGCGGCGAGCCTGGAGAAGCAGGTAACGCTATATGGTCAAGGAGAGGGAAGGAGGGGGAATGGGATGGAATCAGACATCTTGGGTTCCCCTGGGAGGCCCGGGGATGTCCCTGCCCCTGGAGTGCCTCCCTTGGTCTCAGGTTCAGCCAGCATATTCACTTAAGCTAGTTAAACTAAGTAGAAAACACAATAGGACAAGGTTGCAGGTGAAGGGAGCACTTGCACTAATATTTAGGGAACACGGCAGGTGGGTGGGAACGAGAAAGAGTGTCCTACAAAGAGAGCAGGAGCCAGGAGCCAGTCACAGGAGCCGAGGAGGACCCAGTGAGAGTTCTAGAAGCCAAGAGAGTAGAATGCTGTAAGAAAGATTCTCTAACAGCATCACGTGCTACTGGAAAACCCCCACTGGGATTTCCCACTAGGAAGCTACTGGAAAAGTCCTGGAGGAAAGCCCTTTCATTGTGATGGGAGGGACAAAGCCAGGTTACAGGGGTCGAGGAGCTCCATGGGGTATGAGGAGACTACACAGAAATAGAGAAAACTCTCCCCTGTAACTGAGATCAAAACTGCCTTTCTAAATAGATGCCTGTGTCTCGGATGTGTGGGTCTTGAAACTTAATACAGTAGAGAACTCTGCACGTGGTCAGTTAGGAGACAGGCTTGGGCCTCCATTTAAACAACATGAAATTCCAAGGGACAGAGCAGAGGTCACAGACTGGGACTCAGGACAGGATACAGGACAGGACAGAACACGGAGAACATAAGGCTAGTCCTGGATTTACACACTGTTGAGCAAACTATTCTGGGAACAGGACTGCAGAGCCATTTCTGGCACCAGCGGCTGGGAAACAATGTGGTCACAGTGCCAGGCAGACAGAATGGGGGCTGGTGGGCGCAGCATCTGCCTCAAAAGGGTTCCAGAGATTCGGGCCCCGGGACCAAAAGGCAACAGCGATTTGGCTTCAGTCTTGGGATGGAGAGAAGAACTATCTTCCTAAAGTTTCTGCACTGCTGGAGCGAAGCGACCTAACCCACAAGCTCCCCTCTTCATCAGAACTCTTTCTTTGGTTGCAGGAACCAAAGTGGGAACAAGGTCGCAGCGAGACTCTCCCACGAGTGTCCCCAGAAGCATGCTGCAGACATCTGTGGCCCACTCTCAGGCAGGAGGCGAGGGGCACCAGGAGGCCCACACGATGGTTTCAGATCACAGCCTCCTCAACGCGCACAGAGGGGGCTCGCCACGGGGAGCCGCAGCTGCAGTCATAAAACATCTGGCCTGTCTGGAAGGTTCAGCTACGCTGCCAAGCACACAGGCCCTCCAGTCTGTGGACACCGGCCAGCAGGCACCAGCCGGCCGCACGTGGGTCCCCACAGGCCTAGGATGGATCATGCCTGCTCTATTGTATTCTTGAAGCCACAAGAACAGTAAAAAGTGTCACCTTGTAGGAGGAGGAAAAACTCAAGAAGAACACCTGAGTTTCCCTGGATTGGGCAGCAGCCACTACCCCAAGGTGCTGACTTTTTCCTCTGTTCCAATCATTCCTTTGCTGCACAAAGGCAATCTCCCTGCTGTATCTACTCAGAATGCTAAAACCACCTCCCCTTTCTCTGAAAACAAAGGTTAAACCCTGAGTCATTTGAGCCGGGGTCACAAACTCCCAACACTCCAGGGATACATTTTGCCAGCAGGCTAGAGCCAAGCTCTGCCCCGGGGACACAGGCAGCCACAGTGCAGCTCCAGACATCGTTCTCAGGCTGGAATACTGGCCCAACGTTGCCCTATCTTCCGTCTTTTCCTTTATCTTTCATGTAAACACCTCTCTAATTATAAATGTGGGCCAGAGGTTTTCAAACTCAGACCCATCCAAACAATGCTTGTCTGGAGGCTGAATCCAAACCTTCAGGTTCAAATTGAACAAAACATCTGCACTTAACCAAATCTGGGTTTAGCTTTTAAAATACCACAGAACACTGAACACTCAAAATAATTCTAAAAATCTTGTTATATTCTCCAAATTCACTTGCAGTTTCGTCTTCTGCCATTGGACTTCCAAAGACATTGCTTCGTTGGACTCAACTGCAAGCCGCCATGCAGAAAGTTATCTCCCTGCTGCCCCCGGCCCGGGGCCTCCCTGAAGCAGATGGTTGGGCCGGCAGGCTGGAGCGATGTGCACGTGGCAGGGAGGCCAAGACAAGGTGCACAACGTCTGCATGCCAGCTCCCACCCTCCCAGAAAGCCAGGCCACACCAGGCAGAGCGGTCCCCGCTCTGCATACCTCTTGCCCGGCAACCCTGAGGCCGGCTGGAGTATTCAGAGCTGCTTTGAAACCCAGTGACCCCAGCATTCCTCAGCACAGGGAAGGAACCCAACTCCCCCCAGACCACTAAATCCAGAAGGTCAATGTCCATCCTCTACATTGCCAGGGCAACGACAAATACCTAGATCACAGTTATGTTGAGAAAACCTCGTACTTCTACTAATTTTTTTATCCAGCCGGTGATAACATCTTGCTCGGGGAGAAATACCTGAGCAATAGCCTTGAAGGATTTTAACTCACTCCAGCGTCTCACCAAGAGAACTGACAATGCTTTTTTTTGTGTGCTGCAGGCAAACGGCCAGGCCGAGCTAAGCCCCAGGAGGATGGATATCCGTCCTCAAGCCCTGCCGCAGCTCTCCCATCCAGGAACAAAAGGGCAAAGGCCTGGGATCAGGCGCTGGGGAATTTCAACTGTACCCCTGACCTCGCCAACGCTGTGGCTGGGTTAAAAAAGCAAAACCCATAGATGCTGCTGCCGCTGCTGCTGCTGAAATCACAGGGAAAGAGCACTTTGGACACAGCTGCTCTGAGGCAGGATACACAGTGAGAATTCCAATTCAGCCTTCCTAAAGGGACCCAATTCTCTGCGTTGAGAAGACAGTGCATGTTGGCCTACAGATTTTTTGTAGAGTTAGATCGAGAATAACCCTGATATTCTGTAGCTACACATGAATTTAAAAATATCATTAATTATACAAAGCGTTTTAGAGATGCTGATTGTGCCACAAGGCGTGTGTGGACTTTTAAATGCTACAATCCTGCCAAATATATAAAGTCTGGGGTTTTGTACCATAGCATTTTCAAACAGTTCTTGGATCGCTTGCACCAGAAACACCTCAAGCCCTGATGAAGTGCAAATTCTTTTATCTCTTCCTAAATATAATAATCAGATTCTTGGTAGGGGGTGGGGCAGGGTGGGGGGGCAGCCCAGAGTCTGGGTTACTAACAACCCCCACATGATATCCTTATGCATCTGATGATAAACAGGGCTCCTGCTGTCACATCTGCCAGTGGCCTACCTTAGGGAGCCCCCAGGACATCTCCAGACTCCCACCTCTTCCCAGTGCCTGGGTCATAGGACAGCCTCAGAAATATGGATACATCAATTGCTTTTTCTACTGCTTCACTTTATGAGAAGGAAAGTCACACATCTCTTTGTTAACAAAGGCATTCACTGAATGAGAGACTAAGGGAGGGAATTGGGGATTATTTTACTTGGAGGTCATCAAGTAAAGAAAAAGCCATCTACAAAATGTGCAGAAGAAAAGGCAGGGAATACAAAGAATCACTGTTAAAGTGCAACCCGAGAGATGCAATATTTATGACCTCAAAACGAAACAATTCTAATGGCCTACCTGAGCGACACCTTATGGTTTGCAAACCATGTTCATAATTATGGTTACATTTTTCTAAGACAGAAAGTTCCTCAATCCACTGCTTTTAACTAGCTACTGGAAGACATAGGTTTGAATCCAAGTGCTCTCCCCCAAGGGCAAGTTCCTACACCTGTTGAATTAACAAAAGGTGATGGTGAAGGCCCAAGGCACACGTCTCCTTAGATCCTTTTGGCTAGGTCCATACATCATCAAAAAATGCAATGCCTTCACAAGATGTAATCCTTCACAGTTTCTTGATCACATCTTAACATTAATCTGTTGTGTTTTGGTTTTTTTTACTGATCAAAGGTTCTCCCTGAGAACTCACAAAATACATTCTTTCATTGCTTATGGTCATAATCCTCAACCACTTTACAACAACAATTTCTGTGAGTTTTCCATACACTAAGGCCATATACTTTCTCAGCCTTGACACTCTTGACTTTTGGGGCCAGATAATTCTTTGTTGTCAGGGCTGACCTGGGCACTGGAGGATGTGTAGCAGCTTCCTTGGCCTCTACCCGATAGATGCCAGTAGCACCAAAATGCTAGTCGTGGCAACCAAAAATGTATCCAGTCATTGGCAAATGTTCCCTAGAGGGATAAACTCACCTCCTGTTGAGAATCACTGCTCTAAGGCTCCAGTCTGAGTGTACTTCAGAATCACTCGTAGGTCTTGTTAAAACCCAGATTGCTGAGTACCACCCCCGGAGATTCTGATTCCATAAGCAAGGGTAGCACTCAACACAGTGCATTTGTAACAGCCTTCCAAGTGGTGCTAATGCTGATGTGATGCTGATGCTGGTGGTCTGGAACCAGTTTTGGAAAACACCTCCCTAAGGTCATGGCTGCATGCTGGCAACCCATGAAGAGCTTTTAACAAGTTACAACTTAATCAGAATCTCTAGAGATGCGGTGCAGGCATTAGCATTTTTAAAGCTCCCCAGTGATGTTAACATGGGTTGAAAATCAATTGCTTAAGGTTTACAGATGTTTCCAGAATCCCAAACTCCTTAAGAAACCTGAGATAAAATTAGTCACAGTAGATGTAATTTGCATTTTTATATTACTTGAAGATCCCTCCCTCATATCACCTCGGAGCAGAAATTCTGGCACAAAACAAACAACCCCAAAGTATGCAGACTGGAGCTTTCATGTCTGCTTTTTCAAAATCTGTGGGCTGATACCACCAGGGATTTCCAACCTACTCCTGAGTAAGTTTAGGGCAAGAAAACCATTTGATATTAGGGGAAAACTAAGAAGTCTATTCCTTTCCTATTATCTAAAAGTGAGGCTGCATCTTATAATAAAGAAATAAGCAATTACCTTCAAAAAATGCCCAGGTCTGTTTCTTTTTCTCAAACGATGAATCTTCAGACGCTTTCAGGGAAATCACTGTAAGACAAAAGAGAAATGGCATAGCATGAAGTGGAGCAGCTCATGGACCTAGCCCACCTCAGTCCAAAATAATATCATAGGGTATATATGACACTTACATTTATAAAGTAATTTTCATATTTGCAAAAAACACATTTAATTGTCACAACCCACAAGCCAGGGGAAGGTGCAATGACTTACATATAACAAGTAAGAGACCAGAGAGGGGAATTAAGTTGCTGGTACTCAGTCCACTAGAAGCCTCACTCACCCCATATATTTGCAAAATAAAGAGTTCCCCAGTGGGAATTCCAAGAACCAAAACATTATTTATTTTACCATTTTAGTGGACAGCTTTCCAAAATGTAGTGTACTTGCCTGGGTATCCCTAGATAGAGAAGCCTGAGGTCATCTGATGACTCAGGGTCAGTGCTCTGAGCACATTCTCCATGTAAGACAGTCACAGAGCTGCAAGATCTGATTTTGAGATTATTTTGTCTGCTTTCAGTCAGTGGTTGAGCACTGAATTCACTGTGTCTGCTTTCAATTGTCAGGGAAACAGAATTGAGTTACACTATGTCAAACCTTGAACATCATACTAAAGAGTCTGGAAACATGGGAAGGTTCCACATACAGGGCTAACATAATCGTAGGCAAAAATCAAAAAAATTAACCTGACAGAAAAATGTAAAATGTCAGGGAATGAGAGTATTGCCCAATAGAACTTTCTGAGATGATGGAAATGTTCTGTGTCTGCAAGGCACATACAGCTGCCACTGGCCACATGTTTTTATTGAGCATGTGAAACGTGGCTTATTCACATGGGACTAAGAAACTGAATTTGTAACTGTATTTCATTTTAATTAATTTAAATTTAAATAGCTACATTTGGTCAGTGGCTACCACACTGAAGAGCTCCAGAGAAGAGAATCTCTAAGACCCAAATAACAAGACAAAGGTGGCTAGAATAAAAATTGAATCAATATGAGAGGTAAGGAATATGGCAAAGATGGTCTGGAACTTTATTTACTGCCCCTCCCACAAACTTTTATATTATTATTGTCATGGATTCCACTTCTGAATTTTCCATCTTTATTTTTCTCCAGGCCTTGCACTGGGTATTTCCATTGATCTACCACACAGATCACTAATCTTCTCTTCACCTGTGTCTAACCTGCTGTTAAAGCCATCTCTGAAATTTAAGATTTCATTTATGGATTTTTTTCAGTTATAGATCATCCACTTAATTCTTTTTATATATCCTAGCTCTCTGATGAATTTATCCAGCATGTTATCTAATTTTTCAACCATATTTATCACATTATTTTAATGTACATGACTGATATCTTTCACATCTGCATTGCCCATAGGCTTATTTTTATTACCCATTTTTGATTTTGATCTTGTCCTTTGATGTGCCTGATAATTTTTTAATTGAATGCCAGACGTCATATGTGGAAAATCATGTAGATTCGAGATAAAATTTTATTTTCCTCGTAGGAAATTAGAGTAGGGGGATGATCACCTAACCCAATGAGGATATGAACTGTTTAGAAGCTGGGTTTCAGTTTTTATAGGATATGGTTTCTCTCTGGTTTGCCCTTACTTCAGGGATCCCCAGTAGAAAACCTCAAGTATTTATCATAGCGCTTCCAATTTTCATCTCACTGATAGAACTCTGCTCTATCAGAGGCTCTGCTTGCCTCCTAAACAACCTGATTGTCACTTTCTGCATTACTTTTCTCAACAAGCACTGCGAAAAAACAGCTGAATTTCTTAAAGAGTTAAGCGACTCTGACAATTGGTCTCATTCACTGCTCTTCTCTGCACTCTATCTATATAGTCCTTCAGAGGACAATTAAGATAGCTGAAATACATATGCACACAGACAATTGTGTAATTATGTAATACAAATATACTTATGAAATATAAATATATAATTAGGAAAGCTGAAATACAGATTTTTTTTTTCAGCATTTCTAATTGTTCTCAGAAGGAGGGCTCTGTTCTGTGGGAAAGAACCCCTCTCCCAGTAGAACCTAAATTCCTCAAAACCAGAAGCTGGTCTTCTACCTCAGTATCACCATCTTGGGACACACTGCCTGGCAGCTGGTAGGTGCCCAGTAAATAAATGAATGATCTATTTCTTCCTGACGGCCCCTCAAAGGAAGAAATCTGGACATCCAGGAATGAACTCTTAGTGGACATTTGGTCTTGCGTGTGATATTAGACATGTCAGACAATTCATCCATCACCTTTCCTGCTTAATTTACCCCACCCACAGCTCCTGTAATCTGCTCACTGCCAGAGCAACCGAGCAGATTCCCCCATCAAGAATTTAAACTAAGAAACAGAGTACATATGGTGGTTGTAGGCCCTGGGGTTGAAAAAGCCTGTGGACTCTGGGGTGGGCAGCCGTGTTTGGAAAACAGGAAAGCAAACAGAGCTGAGGGCAGAACCTGCAGGAGGAATATGGAGGTGGGAGGATTTGACCTTGATGGTACTCTGGGTACCAAGAGGGCTGACATGTTATTTGCTGACCTTGCATTGCATGAGCTCCATATCCTTCAACCATCCCCACCTCTCTTCTGAATTAGCTTGAATGGGTTTTCATCTTCAACCAATTAAGCCTAGGCTGCGATAACCGCAGAGTCCTAATGAAGACAATAGCGAAATGAGAAAGAAGTGGACCTCTGAGGACCGTAGTTTTCAGGAGATCAGGGATGCCCAGCATGGTCGAGAGCCTTACTACTCCAAGTGTGGTCCACGGGCCAGCAGCATCAGTGTCACCTGGGAGCTTGTCAGAAGTGCAGGACTGTAGGGGACCCAACCCAGGTCTACTGGATCGAATGTGCTTTTAAACCCAGGTTCCCTGGATGAATTATATGCATTTTAAAGAGTGAGATGCACTGATGTACACCGGGTTGAGTTGCCGTTTGCTGGTTATGTAACCTTGGGCAAGTCACTTAACTTCCCACTGCCTGAGTTTCCTCATTTGTTATGCAGAGATGATAATAAGTTCCGGGTGAGTGTGAGAACCAGATGGGTTAATATATGTGAAATACTCAGAACAGTGCCTGAGACCTAGTGAGCCATTTTTATCCGCAAGGACCTTAGCTCCATAAGACAGGGATTTGGTCTATTTTATTCACTGCTCTAATTCCCACACCTAAATTCTAGCATGGTCCTCTGCTATCAGTCCTTTGCCTGAGAATGTGAATCTCCAGTTGTCCAAATGGTCCATAAGAAAGAGTTCCCTGACCTTGTGGCTAAACGTCTGCAACTCAGTCGGGCTGCTACCCTTCCAGCAAAGGCAAAGGCCACTGCCTTTGGACCACTTTTGATTCATCTTACATTTTTTCATTTCAGAAGCTGTGGGCCCTTGATTTAGTCCAATTACAATTCCCTTTGCCTTACGTGGGATAGAAGGTAACAAGGTCTCCCCAGTGGAGTTATGGAGATGGGTGTTGAAAGAGCCAACAAGCTGGGATTCAAAGCTAAGGGGGCTCTAAGCAAGGAATTCACGGAGGTTCCTCATTTCTCTCCCGTGCAGCTGTTTTATGGGAAAGTGCAGCAACTCTGTTTGGCATACGATGATCAGCGACACCAGCCATAATCTTATCTGTTCCTACAAGAAAAAGTTTTACATGAACTCTGCCAGAGCTTTTGAAATTTTCCCGAGGTTCCACGTAGCTCTCTTGTTTCAGCTGCTGATCCCGCGCTGTCTCAAAATGAATGCGATACATTGTCAAGCCGCACGTCTGCGTCCACAGACCATGGCCAATGCCCTGCTCAAGGTGGACTCTGTCTTGAGCCCAGCCTCTCAGCCAGGAGCTAATGTGGGGGTGGGCAGTGGGCACCCCCTGGGGAAGGTCCATTACTCCAGCTGCTGGGAGTGATGCCAGCCCTGCTTCCTGGGGAGCCTTGCCTCTTCCATCCTTCCTGCATCCAGAGGTCCCGTGAGGGAGGGCGGTACTGGGACCACCTCCTCCCACAGGGTGTGGGGCCTGGGAGGAGGGTAGTGCAACTGATCAGAGAAGCAGAAGGAAGCCCAGCTTGGCCTCAGCACCAAACCACTCTTCTCAATACAGCTTTATCAGAAAGTGGGCATTCTGACTTCTGACTCCCGTGCACATTCATCAATCGGTCTGGGCCACAGTAGAAAAGGAGAGTAAAGGGCGCTCAAAAGCTAAGTCATCAACTGACCTACTGACTGCTTTGTAATTTCCTGGGGACCCCGGCGCCCAGTGTGCAGAGCCTGGCTGACCTTCTTGTGAGGTGGTGGCCCAGATAACTGAGCAGCAGGCCGTCCTGGGTCCCTCCCCAAGAGAGCAGAATCCGATGAAATCTAAGAAGGGGTGGGGTGTGAGAGCCACCACGTCTCGGGCCTCTGGGAAGAACCGGTTGAAAGTGCTGCAGGATCAAACAGTCTGGAAGAACACAGCCCAGAGGCACCGAGACAAAAAGATCCTATCAGCCTCATGTCTGGAGGAAGCAGGTTGGAAAGAAAGAATCTTAGTCAAGTCCCCTTTGCTGGGACCTGAGGGGAAACCATCACTCAGAGAGGTGTGAAAACTGAGACCCTTGATTTCTGACTTGGACAGACCGTCCCACTGACTCCCCTGGGGAGGGCATGTTTCACAGGCTGTGGCAGACCATGTCCCCTGAGTTCACGCCAAAGACCCTATGACAATGCCCTCCGGCTGAGGGACCTCCTGTTTCCTTCCTGGTCTCCTGTTCACTGATGATACAGAGCATTTACCTGAGCCTGCGCTGAAGGGCTGACCCCCGTCATCCAGTGAACAGATGGCTCGTGATTTTTAGAGGCCCTGGGAAGGCTCCCCTTCTCCCAGTATTCTTTCCTGCCTGCTCACCTATGCCTCCAGTTCCTTTAACAAAGAATCCTATAATTAAAGGGGCTTACATTGCAACCATGGGTTACACCCAAAGTAGGGTGCACCTTTCTGACACAGAACACCTTCCGGAAGGCAGAGGTTGACGGAGAGGAGTGCAGGGAGGGCCCTGGAACAGACAGAGGAGTGAGGAAGCCGTACGGGGCAGCGGCACGGATGCGGGAAAGACTGGCCCTGAGTTTGAGAGACACACCTTCACCTTCCTATTTCTACTACCGGTCAGGCTAGGCTGAAGCATTCTCCAGATTGTATAACTCCTGATGGTAGAGGGTGTTGCCTTCACCGAGCACCTGAAGACCAAGATTTCTAAAACTTTACTGTGGGGGAGAATTACTTAGGCCTCTTGTTAAAATGGGGATTCCCAGGCATGACCCCTGAGCTTCTGGTTCAAGGAATTTGGGGAGGGCCTGAGAACCTGCATGATTAGGGAGCACACAGTCATGGAAATTCTGAGGCTTGAGGTCCCAGGACCCCACGTGGAGAAGCCCTGGCTCACATACCCCTACTACAGACAGCAGTGGGCACCAAGTCCCAAGAGACATGGGAGAGGGGATTCAGGTCTTGAGGGGCCAGATCCTGGGCCTCAATCTCCCATCCAGCCTAGGTTGGGGTCCAGCACTCAGAACTCAACCAATGCTCTTCAATTTAATCCAGGGAAAAGGAGAGTAACAGCAAAACCTAAGGAATAAGCCTATCACATAAGTGTTGTTTACAAAGGACTCCCAAGGGGCCCCTTAATAACATGTCTCAGAGCAGAGGAATACGAGGTGAAGAACACAGCTTTCAAGAAAGTTGTTTTCAAAAAAGCAGACTGTCTATAAGGGCTGATGCGTCTCCCCAAGTGGCCGACTCAAACTTGGAAACTACAGAGAATCTGAGTCAGAGAGACCTTCCTCCAATGATTCTCTAATATTCCACACCCTCTGTCCCTGCTGAACACATTGCCTTAGAACGCATCACTATGCTTTACTCATTTCTCCGGTTCATTGTCCGCCTCCCCCAGCAGAAGGGAAGTTCCACGCGGGCTGGAATTGCATCTGTTTCCACTTCCCAGAATCCTTCTTGGCCCATGACAGGTCCTAGTTACGTTGAGCGCACAAATGAATGGAATGAATACGATGCTGTATTGGTGGATCAAGGTCTCCCAAAGAAAGCTTGGTGCTGGGACAAACCTATATTGTGGAAGGCTGGGAAGAAAGCCCAGGGCAGGGGACCCTGGCCTACCCAGCACCTGCCTTCCCATGGAAGACCTGTCTCAGAAGCAGGGGGAACACACTAGCTCACCAGGCCTTCAGGGCCGACTTCTCTGCAGCGCTCTAACTTTGGAGCTGCATGCTTTGGGTCTGTCGTGATTTACTTTACGGCCTCTGAGTTCTTAGTTTCTAACAGAATGGAAGCCGGAAGCCCAGAAACCTTAAGCATAAGATGATTAAGCTCTTTTGAGTTGAAAGGAGAGGGGCAGAAGTTTAAGGCCCTGGACCTTGCATGTAGACCTTGCTAATGTGCACCCAGGGGGTGTAGAAAGCTGGAAAGCGGACACACCCTACCTCAGTTTCCTCAGGCAGCATTCTGCACACATCAATGGGAAAGGAAAATCTCCAAGGACCAGAAGAGGCTGGGGATATGAAATATGCACAAGAAGAGACCCTTAAATAAAATAAAGAGGAGTCAACACTTTTGCTCCAAATTCAAAAATTAATATAGTCAGTTCGCTGGCCCTTCTTATTCAATCATCAGATGGTTTCCCAAGGAAAAAACTAAATGTAGCTGTGTCCCCACTATTTATAACTGGGTCAGTGTTCTCAAGAAAGGCAACTACAGCCCAGAGAGACACAGAGAACTTCTCTGTTTCTGCTTTCAGAAGTTTGCCTATTGCTTCCTTTTCCCCTTGCCCTTCCAAGACTCAGGCCAAAGGCAGTCTCTCTTGGGGCCTGGACAAAGCCATATATGTGACTAGGACCTCTGAGTGACTTGCACTGATGGAGCAGCTGATGAGAAACGGAAAAGCTCCAGCTTTGTCTATTTTAAGCCACTCTTTCCTTTGCATTCACTCTAAGACAAATTCTAGAAAACAAAGCAAAAAAGCAAACGAAAACCCATGTTAAACAGACTTCCCATTGTGACAAGGCAGTTAGATAAGAACTTCACATTCTGAGACGGAATCAGCTGCAGAATACAAAGGCCATGTGTATGTCCCCACATAGCGGTTAGGAAATACTAAACCTTAGGGCTTGGTAACGGGCCCTCTCCAGACACAACCCCAGGGTAGATCTATATATTACTCTCTTGCTACCACCTTCCACTCCTTGTTGCCATTAATTAAAATGGCATTATACCAAAGAGTTTGGATCACTCATCAGTCCTTCATCTAAAAATTTCGTGACAGAGCCCTTCTGTGTACCATGCACTGTGTCAGGCATGTGGGTGCATTTAAGAAGAATCTGGCAGGGTCCCTGGAGTCCAGGTCCCCGGGCAGGGCCACCACGCCAACCTTTCCTCTTATCCCTGCCCACCTTAGCCCTTACCAATCACAAACATGCATCCAACTCTGCTAAGTTATTTGCAAATCCCTCTTCTCCTTCATCCATACCTTTGCTCCAGCTGTTTCATCTCCTGACATGGCACGGCCCATAGTCGTCACATCCCTCCTCACCCTGTGGTCCCAGCAGAATGCCACATCCTCCAGGTGGCCTTCTCCTATTCCCCAAAGAATGTAACCTTGTCTTCCGCGGACTCCCCCGTACCCGCTTCACCCTCTTGTATGGCTGTTTCATACTCTCTTTCTATTAGCTTTGTCGATAATGTCTACCAAACCTATACCCATATTGACATATGTCTCCTCCTCCAGATTGTGAGGCTGGGGACCCCAGAGGGAGGGGATCAAACCTACCCACGCATAACTCTCTTTGGGCAAAGCACAGGGACCACAGGCTCATAAACTGGGGCTTCATACATGGTGCTGAGCTTAAATTCCAATCTCTTAAACTCTTCCAAGAACATGGCAGTCGCAAGGAGCGTAGATACAATGAAGAAGTGTTTGAAGTGGTGTTTAAATTACACTCCAGTTGTCAATTTGTTCCTTTTGAGTATAGGACCTGTTGACACTTTAAACATCATGATGTGAGCTTGCTTAATTAAGCAGTAGCACTAAATGTTTCATTAATCTCATTCCTAATTATCTGTTCCATGTTTCTGGAGAAAAAGGAATTCTTTAATTTCTGCCACTGAAACTTGAAATATCGGTTCCCTGTGGTGATACTTTCAGATCCAATTATTAAATTCCCTCTAATATTTGAGGTTAAATAGGTAAGAAATTATATTATAATTTCATCTTTGCCCCCAAATACTTTTTAGGGTAAGCAGAGTTTTCTATTTGCTTTGTCCACTCCTAACATTTAAAGCTCACTTATATAATCTGAAGTCAAAGAACAATTTGGCTTGTTAAAATATGTTGTTTGGGGTTAGACTGAAATACTGTTTAAATTGCAGCAGACAGCCCTTGCAAATTGCTTCTCTTATTAGCATTTTCACCGTTGACGAAAACATCTCCACCTGAAAAGATGGAGATTCGGTTCTGCTCAGAACATCAGACTGCTTCTGAGTCAGTGGGTGGCAGAACTGTGCTGAAAACCCATTGAGGATAATTTTGTACGAGGCCTGGGGAATGGGGAATCCAAGCGGTTGTACCCCTAAGACAAGAAGCTTAAAATGAATGACAATGTCACTCTTGAGAACCCCGGGGGGCTCACACTCCCTGGTGCCAAGGGCGCATGTGGTACCCTCAAGCAAAGCACCAAACTGGCCATGTCAGAGCTCAGCAACTGTTAGGGACATGTGGCACCCAGGACCGTGCCGCAGCCTGCCCTTGACCGGGAGCCCCAGGGACTCTCAGGCTTCATCCCGGAAATCCTCCTGAAGAAAATCCAGGCTTAGGAACTGGTCCAACCTCCCATTCCCACACCCACGCCAGGGCCGTCCTTGCGCTTAGAACTCTCCAGGGTCTGCATGTCCTGGGAGGGACCAGGCCACATCAGTGCCTGAGGAGGACAGGTATGGGGGGTCACAGGGACATCAAGCAGGATGGAGGAGGCACAAAGGTAGGGAGACCCCCAAAGCTTGGGGACCAGAGACAGCAAAGGGAGGTCAAGGGATTACTAAAGAAAGCGGGCACAAAACACAACGGGCAAGTGCCTGGACACGGGGACGTGGGGCAGACAGGGTGAAGGGCGTGCGGAGAGGCAACAAGACCTGCCCGTACCAGCTCAGGGAAGACGGCGGGCTTAATTTAAACTGCACGCCTGAGGCATAGCAAGTACCAGTCAGCGCTGAGTGCAGAGAACAAACGCAGGGTCAGACACTACCTCTGTGTCTACAGGGACAGAGTAAAGCGAACTTCAGAAAGTATCACAATTTGCCAAAAAAATTGACCACAAGTAGCTATCGGACTGCTTCTGAAATAATGAAAGTGCTTTTGCACCTATAGGAGAGATGCTGGCCCCCTAAAATAGCAAGCTTCAACTCGATTCGAAAGTGATACTGGAATTTACCCCAAAGAGAACAGCTTGTCTTCACGTCTAGGGACGTGTTATGCTCTCAGGACGTGTTAGGACAGAAATCCTTTTTTATGTTGTTGGACCCAACTACTTAAAAAGCAAAGCTGTTAGTTATTTCTTTTGGCCTAAAGGAACCAAGAACATTTGGAAAACTCTGCACTAGTCTATCTATGAAGCCTCCAGCTCAGAAAACCTTGAACAACCCAAGCATAAATAAGGCACCCCTTCGAGAGAGACCCCGCTGAGCAGCTTCGTCTCCCTGTTGGAAACTACCCCGAACCCCTGCTCGTGCCCTTTACTTCCATCCTGACTTCCCTGTTCCACCAACTCCAGCCTTGCTCAGCCTGCTCAGCGTTAGGGACAGGGCACTCAGGACCTGACCTCCCCAAAGTCTTGGGTTCGGGCAGGGCAGGCCCACGCAGTTCACTTCCTCCTCTCTCACCTACAGCGAGACCCAACCCTGCATCTCACCTGCTCATGATAAATGAGCCAGAAGCTGTTACCTAGAGATGGTTGTCACCAGAAAGGAGGACACGGGGCTCACCAGGCTGCCAGGCTGCCAAGGTCAATGCACCTCATTCCTGCCTGGAACACTGTGCACCTCTAGATTTCCCAAAGATTGACTTTTTGCACTCCTGGGAAGAAGCTGCTACATCTTCGCTCTGCAGTGTTGCTCTCCTACTGAAAACACCTTGCCTTTTCCAGACCACCAGGGGGCTGGCCCAGAGGAGCCCGTTCCAAACGCCAAGTCTGCTGCCCCGAATACTGGTGTTTCCCAGAGCTTCACCCTTGGCCCCTGCCCCTTGGGGATCCCCTTGGGGCTCTTACCCACCCCCATGGTTTCACCTGCCTGACTCAGAATCAGTTGTCACTGCCCAGATCAGATGGGCGCTTCAGCTCTACATTTCTGCGTGCTTACTGGACATCAGTGCAGGATGGCCTCCAGCCAACCTCACTCTCAATTCCCCTGTGGCCAGCTTCATCTCTTATGTTCCCTTTGTCAGCCGTGGGCACCATCCTGCACACAGTGAGTGAGACTCCTGGCTATCATCCCAAAGCTTTCTCCCTTACTTGCACCCAGTTATTCAAAACTTCTTATTTGACCTCCAATGTCTCTCCATTCCTACTGCCAAACTTTGCAACATTTCAAGCCTGGGAAAATACAAAAGACTCTGCCTCTTCACCCTGTAGTCTGATTCCCCCAAATCCATGTCCCAAGCAGCCAACAGAGGGGTCTGTCAAGACTTTAAACGCTTCTCAGGGTTTCCAAAGACTAAAGCAGAGATTCCCCAAAATGCCTGATGATAAATCAACTAGACTGGATGTTAAATATTAAAATTCCAACCCAGACCTAATAGACTAGAATCTCCAGGGCAGATGCTTGGGAATCCGCATGTTAACAATGGCCCTGGAGATTCTTACCATTAGGCAAGGTCGAGAATACTGGCCTACAAAATCAAGTGTAAATTCCTTAATATTCAGTACAGGCCCCTCCACTATCAGCCCTGCCTGCCTCCCCTCGTTACCCACTGCTGGCCCGACCTTCTAGTTCAGGCTCCAGCAGTCCTGACCCACGGCTGTAGGGCCCTCCATCCGCTGTTTTACCGTCCCCTCTGGCTCCCTGCTCCACGTAAACAGCCAGTGTCCGCTCAAGCACTGCCCCCTGCCTCATCCTTAGGGGCCTTCCTGTGCGTGTGCGCAGTGCTCCGTGCACACCTTTACCACTGCCCCTGACTCCATGACATCGTATCTGTTTCTGTATCTGCCACCCTCTAAACAGATCCGCCCCTGTGTCCCCAAGTGTCCAGCAGAGCAGATGCACCATAAAATAAATGCCCACTGAGTGAGAGATGAATGAATCTACCGAGCACTGCAGAACACTGTAGTCCCTATTATTTTCCAATGTGATGTGTTCGCTGAGCCCAGCAAGGCTCCCCCAGCTGAACTGATCGTCTCTCTGAAGGCTGCCACTCATTTCCTCATCATGTTTGCTACTCTGCTCTAGATTGAATCTATCTTTCTGAAAGTGAGGTTCCCCAAACGGACGGTGTAGTCCACATTAGTGTCTCCCCAGCGCAGTACACATGACACAACCAACTTCATTCTCAGGGACACCAGGCCAACTTACTGTATGCAGATGGAAATAACACAGGCTGTTCCTGCTGCCATATCACCCTGCAGATGCGCATCTAATTCACCACCGACATCACCAAAGTCCCTTCACAGAGAGCCTCCCGTTGACTCTCCAACACTGCCTGTGATTCGTTTTCCCCAAATGTATCACTCTGCCATTTTCCGAACTGAATCTCATTCTGGTATTTCCTGCTCGTATTTCTTACCTCCCTGGATTCCCTTTTCATTATGTTTTACTCCTTGCTGATGTTAAGAACGTCCCAATTTTGTACTTTCTGTAAAGTTCATTAAGGTGATGTGTGCCCGCTTTTCAATGTCATTGATAAAACAATTAAATGAAATCAAACCTAACATCAACCCTCCTGGAAACCGCTCCAGAGGGTTCCAACACCATGTGTCACTTAGGGCTTTTGGATCCACGTTCTCTGCAGGCAGGGCTTCTGGCTCAGTGAAATGGTCACATGGCATAAGCAACTGAAGAAACTGTGTAACATTCCTTGCCTTTCCTTCCAGCTCTGTGTGATAAAAATGACACTAAGTTCACATGGTATGACAGGTTCTCTAAAATAAGCCAAGTGTGACTCCACTGTCACCCAGAGGATCACACATTTTCATTCTTCATTATTCATCATATCGTTTGGTACCAACAACACTGAAGTCAGGAGCTCTCCCCACCCACTATCTCATACATATGCGGTTTCCAGACAAACCCCAATTTACTACTTCCCCATTCTTCAAAATCCCCAATTCTCCATCATATTTTAATAATTTGCACAGTTAAAACATAAAATGGCAACTTATGCTTTGTCCCAAATTAATATAGCCAATATTTTTTTAGCCCCATACTTTCAGAGGTGTCTTCAGGAAAAAAGTCATGACAAATTTATTTATTAACATAGTTTTTTTCCCCAATAATTGCTACTTTTTTTTTTTTTCACCACACACACACATGCTCAAGGACTTACTCTGATTTGGGGGAAACTCAAAAACACACAGAGTAAAATAAAGCAAGTAACACTGCAATTATGGGGGCAAATTGTTATTTGGTCTGTTCTTAAATTTCTGTTCCAGTTTCTCATTTTGCATGACGCTGGTAAAGCACTCTGCAAGCACGTGGCTAACGAGCTGGACTTCGTCAGGAGCCAGCATGTCGGGGACCAGCAGGGATGTGACAGGCTGCAGTTTACACACAATTCCCTGGACACGCCTTGTAACTCCACCCCTTCCTCTTCCACTCATAAGAGCAAATCAAAGTACCGAGAAGTGGGGAAAAGAGATTAGCTCCACTGAAGTCTTAAGAACCACCTCAGGTTTTTGCAGCACGTACCCAAATAAATGTTCTAGAAGGAACCCAGCTTCATTCACTGAAAGTAGACGCACATGAACGCATCCAGACGCACGGACTGGATGACGGCACTCACTTGAATGTAGGAAATCCTTTTATCTATTCTAACTGGCAGAGCGGTCGTCACTGCCGAGAGATTTACTACACGGTTCCGGAATACACCCAGACATAAAAATTAAAAGGGCAGATATAAGACCTTATGTTTCAGAGCCAAGTGATATCCAGAGTGGATTCCCTCCTTAGCCTGTGGTCATCCGATGTACTCTTCTATTTTCTGTGCCAAAATACATATTTATATTAATAGTCATTTGTTTTCCTGAATTAATTTGCTTAAGGAGAAAAAGCGCACAACATTTCAGATGATATATCATTCCGTGCTTAACAACATTAAAATAAGCAGACTCCAAAGACAAATGAAGTTGGACTATCCATGTAAATGATTTACTTTAACATATAGGATATTAAAAATGCCTATTCACAACTGAGTTTGATCCCTTCGACAACATCACTAATGCCTTTAATATCATATGACACGTATACAACAAAAGTAGATTCTTTTTCACACTTGGCATCATCAGCTTTACTCTGTGATTCTCTTGATCGTCTACCAGACCAAATTCAGGTTCCAAGCACTCAAAGATGTAATTTTAGTACACAGTAGCCGGTCTTATTAAAATTGTGAGAGGCGTCTTCTTGAATAGAACATCAGTGGCAAAAAATGATAGCCCTCAAATATGGCACTGGGTAGCTAAGACGTTCCGGAACGCGGCCCACGCCTCCTCTCTGTCTCCAGGAAGGGAGGGCCACCTCTGGTCCCTTGCCCACTTTTGGATGAATTTCTCAGTGAGCTGTTGCCGGAGGCTTGGATCAGTTCCTCTGGGCGATGGGTCAGAGCCACGGAGGCTGCCCTGCTCTGAAGCCTGGCAACTCACATCAGGCATCAGAACCTCCCAATGCGGGCCTCCTCCCATAGGTGCCCGGCACCCTGCCAGGTAAAGAGATCAAGGCTGTGCAGACCTGAGCTGGAGGCAAAGAACACAGCCAGACCAATCTTTCAGCTGCAAAACAGGTTTTGGCCAGGGGTGGGTTGGGTGGCATGGGGCCAGACACTTGCCCCTTTCTGTTCAGCCTTCCACGCCTATAATACAAGTCAGCCACAGCAACCATGTAAAGATCTATCCTCATTCCCAGGCCTGCCTCATATGGCTTGGCCCTTAGAGGCCAAAAAGATGTGTTCTAGCTCAGCACAGCCGTCCTGGAGGCCACTGCCTGGCCAGCTGGAGGGAGGCCCACTGACCTGTCACCCTCCCACTCTCCCCAGAGAGTGGATGCACCCTTACCTCTCATTTCTGTCGCCGAGGAGCCGTTGGACCAAGCTGTCCACTTATTCCTGTGCTTGCTGATTTCCTGGACTTTGCAGACGTAATGCCCTTGATCGGCTGGCCGGAGGGTCAAGACAGAGAGGGCGTAGAGCACCCCGCGCCGCTCCTCAAGGAGGCGCAGCCTCTGACGGTAGGCGCTGCGGCTGAAATTCCCATAGTACTGCACCACCCGGAGCTTGGTCATCTTAACCATCAGGGCCTCCTGGGAGTCCGGGCGCGCGAAGAACCAGCGCACGGCCAGCAAGCTGTCCTTCCGCCTCTTCTGGGAGACGTGGCAGAGAAGAGTAGCATTTTCCCCCTCCAGGTAGTCAACCACAGGCCCCGGGGACACGGTGACATTGAGGGCCCCACAGACCTCTGCAGAGAAAAAAGGAAAGAAGAAAATGAGGAAGGCCACCGCCTTTCCCCAGGTGAACACACATGGCGTCTTCTCTCCAGGAGCCAGGTTGGTCTGCATGGCCAGAGAGGTGGGCCATCCCCATCCCCTCTATGCTCTCTCCGCCTTCTCGAAAGAGCCCTCCTTGGGGTGTGGAGTGTGCCTCTGTGGGCACCCATGTCCTCATCTATGAGATGATCCCAGCCAAGCGGGATGCCATGGACCACCTGGCCCAGATGTATTTCTTTTTATTTTAATTACCTGCTGACATTTAAAATTCAGGAGATATCATATAAAGATTTGGATTTGGGGACGCTCTTAAAAATTTCCAGCTCACATCCAATTTCCCCTCCCCACCTGCCTCCCAAGGCCTGCTTCCATCAGTTTCATCACCTCCCTGAGTGGAAAATGCTGCAGCCCCTTTCCCTGTCTCAGGTATTTCAACTGTAACCAAGGCAGATTATCAGTACCGGTCAGGCGGGTGTTAAACCTGTACCAGGGAGCTGGAATGCCAGGGGTGTCTCAGTTTCTTGCTCCGAGTCTCTTAGGACCAGGATCCACGGTCAAGGAGTTGAAGTGCAAGAATAAAGAATGAATGAGCCCAGGAGCAGGGAGGGGTGCCAGACTCTCCCAGCAACCCAAAAGATGCTCCAGGATTCCAGGCCCAGGCCGCTACTTCCTGTCCTTTGGCTTCTTAGTTAGGGCTGCCCCTCCTAGCCGCCATTCTGCCCCAAGCTGACTTCTGAGAGTGCCACTCCCTGGCCACCCAAGATCATCCAGCCTCGCCGCCCTCACAGAGGCCTCCTCCCAGGAGACGCGCTGCATGGCGTCTGCAAGGATTGTGCAGTGCGGCGGTGCAGCCCCGGAGCTCACGGTCGGGGGAACCTCCGCCTGGCAGGCAGAGCCCAGAAAGGGACAGGAGGTCCAGAGCTTCCTTCTGTCCAAGCTGGGCTGTCCTCTCACCAGGTCCCACATCGTCACCCCTGCGCTGCCCAGCACACGACTCCAGGAAGCACCATTCCCTGCCCACTCCAGTGCTCGAGCAGGTGCCCCCAAGGTCATCCCAAATTACAAATGGCCCCCAAACACCACCTTCTGGTCACATGAAGGGACTTGGGCCCTGATGGCAGAGTCACCCAAAGCTTGGAACCCTGGTCAGTGCTGCAGGTAAGCAAGGAGGAAGGATGAAAAAGAGAGCAAAGGTTTGGACCTTCTACTGCGAAGAGGCTGTGAGTCAACAATGTGAGGCCCTGTGTGTGTTGGGGTGGGGGTTACTGGGGGGAGTGTGACCTACAAAGCATCCTTCATTGTAAAAACCCAGGCAATAAGCTCATCCTTACGTACGGTTTCCATTATTGATTTAATAAACTAAACACCTTGAGAGATATGACCTGAGGGTCAATTTCATTTCATTTTCTTTCTCATCTCTTAAAAGCCAGGCCACCAGGACACTCCAGGATACTCCAAGATCCTTAACTTAATCACACCCATGAAGCACCTTTTGCCATATAAGGTGACATTCATTGTTCCAGGGATGAGGACGCAGACATCTTTGGGGGTCATCATTCAACTCACTGCACTGTGATAGTCTTTTGTCACCATAAAAAAAAAAAAAATGATGGAAGTGAATTCAGAAGAAAAAGATTGATGCTTGGCTGGACTCAGCTCTTTGTGGACAAGAACAAGGTCTTCTAGGTCTACAGTGACAAAGGACAAAGCCACCCAGGGAGATACTCGGGGAATGCAGATCAACAGGTAACCAAAGAAGGCACACGCTTCCGAGTAACAATCTCACTGTCCACACAAGTCACTCATGCAGGACAAAAAGAGGAGCAACTGCCCTTACCGTCTCCCCGCACCTCACCCACCCGGCCCCCACCCTGCCCACACACCATGTTAAATTAGTCCAAAAGCATTTTCCCCGAATGCCAGGATCCAGGCTGAAGTTCACACGGGTCCCACAGCAGGAGCTCCCTGGTGAGTGGCCACACAGCCGGAAACACCAGGCTGACCCCACTCCGCTAGCTGCCCGGGGGTTCAGCAGGCCGAGAGCAGCAGAGATGGAGCAGCTGGCTTCCAGAACTGAAGTCCCGCTCTGCCCGCCCCCGAGGGCTCCCCACTGGAGACAAGGAGAAGGCAGGAAATTGAAACAATATGGATGGGATGAGAGCACAGCCAGGACCCCACACCCTAGTCTCCTCCTATCAATGCTGCATGAAGGAGGGATTATTTATAGTGACTGAAACCAGGAGAACGTGCCAAGTGCTCCAGTTCCCATGAGAGGCCAGATTCCATCCTACAGGCGAACTAGTAACTCTTCCTCTTCTGCAGCTCAGGCCGAGTCAGCAGCTCCCAGGAAAGGGGACGGACTGAACTATCTTCCCCAGAAGAACCCTCGTTCTTTCTTTACTGGTGTGCCTCTCTGCCTTCAGTTAGCCCCATACTCTCTTACAAATGGCCCAGGCACATTTCTCCCACTGAAGTGCAAGACCCTTGTTACGGGCTGAACGGCGTCCCCTGCAAATTCCTATACTGAAGCCCGAATCCCCAGGACCTCTGAATGGGGCTGTATTGGAGAGAAAGCCTTTAGAGAGATGACTAAGTTAAAATGAGGCCCATAGGGTGTACCCCAATCCAACATGCCTGGTGTCCTTGTAATGAGGGGAGATTAGGACGCAGACACAGTCAGAGGAAAGACCATGCGAAGACATAGGGAGAAGACAGCCATCTATAGGCCAAGTAAAGAGACCTCAGAAGACACCAACCCTGCAGACACGTTGACCTCAGACTTCTGGCCTCCAGAACTGGGAGAAACAAAATTCTGTTGTTGAAGCCCCCTGTCTGTGGCACTTTGTGATAGCAGCCTTACTCTCAGGAAGGTTCATTTCAGGCCTAGTCCTACCACCAGCCCGAATATTTACACCCACTTTCAATGAGAGCGTATGGGGGTGGGACTGAAACGATGATGCTCACAGGCTCCTCGGCCGCATTAAGCTTTGCTAGAAGACACAGGCTCTCAGGTTGTGTGGATCCCTGTGCCTGCAACGACCTTTCTCAGAAAGCTGGTGCCCCAGCTAATGCCCTCCCCTTGACACTGGAAATGACTACCTTAAGCCCAGGGAACACAACTCGGCTCTCAGGCACGCAGCTGTGAGAAGTGGCATTGCTTGAGGGAGGGGAGAAACTGCAGATAGAGGACCCAGTGCTTGGCCAATGTTAGCTGAGCTGGATGTTTAAATACTAGGAGAGAGCATCACACAGCTTCTGCCCCATAGCAGTCATTAGGCTGCAGAGGGGCCAAGAGGCAGGCAGTGGAGGCAGGCTGACTAGAGTGTGGGGCCGGGGCCGGGGATGGGGGTTCAGGCCTTTCCCTTCTGGGTCTCCACACCTTGCAGGGCAGAGGGGCAAGGCAAGCAAACTACAAGACAGGGGAGGTGGGGTGTCACTAGACCCTCTGACACCAGGTAAGGTAAGGGAGCAGCCAGGGGCAGGGCAGAGTCTCCTCTCTCCCGGCCAAGGAGGGAGAAGCATCGAAGTCATTCTAGGCTGGAGAATTTAATTTCTTGCTTTCTGACCCTGCATTGCAGGGAAAGGAGGTGGGAGGTAGATCCCCTGCCCCCATCCCCTGGCCACCTCCACATTCAGTGCTCCGCTTCCTCCAGCTTACACCCCAGCTTATGCTTTGTTCACTTAATCACTCAACAAATAGTTGCTGAGAACTGCCATGTGCCAGACACTGGGAGAAGAAGACACATCCCTAACCTCGCAGAGCTGAGAGTCCAGTGGGCTAGGCACTGGTCATCAGGAAAAAGACACAGGAGAATATGGCTACAAACAGCAACACACGCTACAGAGAAAAGGTGTGGGGCTTATGAAAACCAGGGCGAGAGGCTTCCCTGGTGGCGCAGTGGTTAAGAATCCGCCTGCCAATGCAGGGAACACGGGTTAGAGCCCTGGTCGGGGAAGATCCCACATGCCGCGGAGCAACTAAGCCTGTGTGCCACAACTACTGAGCCTGTGCTCTAGAGCCCGCGAGCCACAACTATTGAGCCCGCGTGCCACAACTACTGAAGCCCGCGTGCCTAGAGCCCACGCTCCGCAACAAGCGAAGCCACCGCAATGAGAAGCCCGCACACCACAACGAAGAGTAGCCCCTGCTGGCCGCAACTAGAGAAAGCCAGTGTGCAGCAACAAAGACCCAAAGAAGCAAAAAATAAATAAATAAATTTATTTTAAAAAAAAAATCAGGGTGAGATTCTGATCTCTGCGTGTCAGGGAGGAAAGAGACCCTGGAGAGGTGACCCTGAGCTGAAGGCTGAGGTAGAACTCATGACATAAATTCAGGGCAGCAGTGAAGAATGATCTTCCTAGAAGACGATTCTACCTGTGCAAAGGCCCTGAGGCAGGAGGAACATGGTGCAGTGTCCTCCAGTGAAGTGCACCACACCATCGCCCAGGCAGCCACCTGTGTTTGCAGACTGACCTCAGGAGGGGCCGTTGCACCTCAGTCAGGGCCCCCAAGACCAGTTCTTAAAGGAGGAATATAACAACATGGGCAGGAAAGAGACTGACCCAAAACAGAGGGTTGGGATTCCTGCTGCAGAGAACCATATTCCTTCAACAAGCACGTGCTCCATGACTTGGTAGGTGGGTGTGCCCGCCCCACCGTGGGCTGGGCGCTAGGACGCTCAAGGCCCAGAGCCTTCCCAGTGGTGTAGCGGGGCTATAGTCAGAGAGCCAGGGGTTGGAATCCAGCAAAGCCGGGCTGGAACCCTGGTTCTATTAGGAGTGAGGCCCTCAGAGCCTCAGTTTCCTCATCTCAAAAATAGGAAGATGATGCCTTGCGTGGTGGGTATAAGGCTCCAACAAGAAAGCACCTTGAAAATATCGATAAAATTTACACTCCCTGAGGGCGCAACAGGTGGGGATAACAGAAAGTGACACGCACAGTGACCTGTAAGCAGGATAGGCTTCTTGTGGGTATGATCTGCAGTCACACACGGGCCTATGCTTGGAGTGCCCCCACTTGATTTAATCTCTGCTGTTGCTGTCTTAAAAGCTTAAGAATTTTTAAATGAGGGGCCCCGCATCTCCATTTTGCACTGAATCCCACAAATTATGTAGCTGGTTCTGCCTATAAGTGACCATTAAGTTCCTGTGGATAAAATTTATGGGGTCTAATCCTCTTGATCCCATTTGGATAATGCTGTGAAAAGGACTGAAGCTCACAAAACAGCCTAAAAGGACATCAGTGTGGCCCAACAGTACACAACCAACTCATGCAGTACTCAACCTCCCCCTCTCCCTCCGTCCCTCTCTCTCTTCCTCTCACACTCATCATGAAGTGAGAAATAGCAACTTACAGGTGCAGGGGAGTATAGAACCTCTAACAAAAACAAGGCACCTGCCTCACCTGGGACACAGAGGTAGCAAGGCTGGGGCCCCTCTGTTCCGACCTGGCTAGAGATGTGCTGGTGGCTCCGTGCTCCACACTTCTTCTCTGTCCTGAACGGACTGCCCCCCATACTTTCAGGGAGCCAGGAGCTCCTGGCTCCCTGAATGCAAATTGTGTGTTCCAGCTGGCAGTGCAAATCTCATTCTTATTAAAAGGACAGTCTGAATTCATGACAAATAAGTCTCTGAAAGAAATACAATTGTATTACTTAAAAACCCATGGCATTAGAAGCCGGTATTTACCGAACACCAAGCAGAGACTCAGTCTATAGAGTAGGTAATGTGTTCATATTAAGGCGGTCACCTTAAAATAGCTCTCAACCAGGACAAACACATGGCCTTGACCAAAGATGAACGCTAACATTTGCTGAGTGTGACCTCTAGGCCAAGTACTGTTCTACTGTAGATGTATTTTCTCAATTTATCCTCATAGTATGTTTATCCCCATTTTTACAGACAAGAGGGCTGAGGCCCAGAGAGGCTAAGCCACTTACTCAGGCTCACACAGAACACGGCAGAGCTGGAATTAGCACCTAGGCCATCTGGCATCAGAGACAACACTCACTCACCAATCTGGACCACAGCACGGCTTTTAGTAAATATTTGCCCCTCACTTTGCTTTTCTGTAAAATGATAGGTGGGACTAGGTAACCCCTGAGGTCCCGCTTCTCCCCACAATGGAGAGGCAGAAAAGTGTACCAGGTAAGAGTCCAGACTTAGGTATAAAGTGGTTCTGCCAGGCTCTCTCTTGAGGGGGAATATGATGAGGGATTGTGGGTGAAAAATTTAGAAAAGAGACGGGCACACATGAGTGCTGCACTAGCAAGGGCTGTCATCATTACACAGCCTTAGGCACAGCCAGGGTGGACTCTAACGGTTCTCTAATTCCAGCTCTCTAGGCTCCTGAGGTCTCCTGGAAACATGAGAATGTCTTTGACCCCCAAAAAGCCCCTCTCTGGGGACACCCTCTCTGACAGCACCTGCAATTAAGAAGGTGGTCATGGAGCACAGGCGACAAAGATCCCTGTGTCCCCTGTATCTCACTGGCTGCTGGCCACTAGAGCTGCCCTGGCCCAACCATCTCAGTCAAACCTCCAGTAACCGTCAGCTAAGACAGTGACAACTGTGAAAGGAACATTTTCCACCGGGCCGATTTCAAGTTCACTGGAAACTCCACTGCACTGGTAGCCAGGGGACAATGGGTAAATTTCTTCCCACTGTGATCCAAGTTCCTCCCCCCTAAAACTCTGGTCTATGCTGGCTCAAATGCCAGCTCCACCATTTGGTAGCTGGGCCACCCTTGGAAAATTACTTAACTCTACGCATCAGCCCCTTACTTACGAAACACCAGCAACACAGCCTAGCCAGGCCTCCTGCGTTCAAATCCCAGTTCTACCACGTATAAGCCTTGTCAAGCAAGTCAACGCATGGACCTGGCCTCAGTTTCCTCATCTATAAAATGGGGGTAATAATAATAGCACCTCCCTCAGAGGCAAGCTTAACTGAGTTAATGTTTGCAAAGCACTTGGATATATATATTTACTCTCGTCATTATTACTTTTGGGCACTGTCATGATTATATGAGATAACTGTAGCTCCCAATGGACACCCAGAAAATGTGAGTGCCATCGATATATTTATTATTACTATTATTCTAGCCAGCACAGCCCTTTCAGCCTTGAGAAATAAGGAGAGAAAATTCTTCGGCAAATTAGAAGTGGGAGCAGAAACCCCAAATGAAAGCTAGCAATGCGGGTAGTGGCTGCCCTAAAGCACGGTGGTTTGGAAAAGGGTAAAGGGCCCGCGGCTCCAGGCAGCCGAGGATCCCCTATCTCCCCAGGCCTGGTCATCATGAAACGCCCGCGAACAAGTCCTCAGAGCCCAACCGCCAGCGGCGCAGATCCGGCCCCTTCGGACCGGGTCCTCCGAGGAACTCTCCGAAGAGAGTTAAAGGGAAGTTTCTGCCCACACTAACCTGCCAACAGCTGTCGGTGCTGCCTGTTGGGAAGAAAACAGAAAACAAACCAAAACTAGGGCTCGCACGGTTCTGCTCGCATCTTCCACTTGGAGGCCTGGCCCCTGGAAGGGAACCGGGCTGCGGAGGGTCTCCGCGGAGCGCTGGGGTCCCGGCCGGGCGGGGAGCGAGGAAGGGGCGCAGCATCCCCGACCCTTGGGAGGCGCCGCTGTGCTCCACCGCCTGGCCAACCAGACCCGGGCCCACGGACGCCGACGGGGACCGGGAGGGGACAGCCCAGAGGCGGCAGGGCCTCCCGGCCAGGCCCAAGCCCCGAGCCCCGGGCTCCCCGGCGCCGGCCGCCCTCGCCCCACCCGAGGGGTCCCCGAGGCGCCCGGTCCCAACGCGCTTACCCGGGGCCGGAGCCCGCGCCAGCAGCACGGCCGCCGCCAGCGCCAGGAGCCGCATCTCCCCGCCGCGCCCGGCGCTGTGACGCGGGAGCAGCGCCGCCGCCCGCCCGCCACCACAACCAACCCCCACCCGTCCCCCCCACACACCGACCCCACCGCCGCGCAGCCCGCCCTGCGCCCGCCCCCGGCTCGGCCCCGGCCCCCGCCCCCGCCCCCGCCCCTCGGGCCGCCTGCCCCCGCCGGGCCAAAGCTTCTGGGCGCCCCGAGCGGCGGAAGCGCGGGCCGCCGCCAGCGATCCTCTCTGTGATCTGTGGGCGGCTCATTTCACCACCCCCATTTCACAGATGTGAAAACTGAGGTTCTGAGAGGCGATGGCTCAGACACAGGACATACTAGATGCAATGACATTGGAGGTCACTTTGTATTACAGGCCAGTTATTGCTAAGGGGAGGGTGTCTTGGAGGTTGGGAAGAGGGTGGGGGGCGACTCCCAAATTCGGGGGCTTCCCTGACCTAAGGCTAATCTGCTGCCCAGGGAACCTCCTGCAGTCGCTCCACAGAGACCTTTGGGAGCCAAGGAGCAGCTGAATTTGGATGCGGGTGGGAGGGTATCAGGGACGGAGACACTTGGAAAATTGAGAAGGTCCACACAGATAAGTTCAGAGTGTGTGGACACTATAAACAGTAATGGCTGCTTAGGGTGCCCTCAGCCACAGACCTGGGCTAGATACTTTGCACCATGTCACTAAATCCCGACACTGTGAGACCCTGGGACAGCTTTTCAATCTCCATGTGCCTCAGTTTCCTTCACCTGTACAATGGGAAAATTGGCATGTCCCTCATTGGATGTTGAAGATCAAGTAAGACATTTCCAGTTACGGCACTGCACCTGGCCCCTGGCCTGTGAATGTCACCTATCTTTACTCTTATTATTACAGATAAGGAAGCAGAGGCAGAGAGATGAAAGGGCTGATCCTTGCCAGGATGTGATGACAAGGCCATTCAGCCCAGATTACTCTGAGCCAATGGTCTTTTCACCATGCTTCTAAGTTTGAGCCTGACTGATGTGCTAATCCAGCATCTCTACAGCAAAGAAAGTGTATATTAGGTATGTTTTGTGCGTGTCTGTCAGGGGAGGGCTTTGTGGGGTTCCAGAAAAGGTGGGGCCTAATTGGGACTGGGGTCCCTGGAAGAGGAAGAGAACATGGCACCCTCTCCTTCTCTCTAAAAGCAGTGAATGGGGATGGGGAAGGCGTGGAGACAGAGGTGGTGCTGCCCACTGGTGCTCAGCCCCAGGGCACGTCCCAGAGGAGACGTCCACCCTGCAGCCCAGGCCAGTGGGTGTACAGCCCTTGTGATCTCTCCAAATGCCAGGAACTCCCAGGGGGCCAGGGGCTCCCTAGGGCTCTTCTAGCTGGAGACCCTCACAAGGAGCAGGGCCCTACAGGGACTGGGCTGACTGTCCAGACAGTCTGACTGGAGGGAGCAGCCCCACCTCTCACCACCAGGTGGGTGATGGAACTGGGGAGCCAACGGGGAACTGGCTGCAAGGCTGCTGGGTCTGATGCCAAGGACAAGAAGTGAGGGCAAGAACGGATGTCGAACTGGGTCCTACAGCCCAGGAATGCACACATTTCTGGATTTCTGGGAGACTTCCAGACCAGAGCTTGGAAACCACTTTGCATGTGTGAGCAACTAAGCCTCACACCCCATCCCTGTGAGGTCCCAGGCTCCAATTTATGGGTTAGTAAGCTCAGGCTCAAAGAGGACTGGAGACCTGTCCAGGGCTCTTGGGCCACAGAGTATCTGGACGGGGAACTTGGATTCTGACTATGGAAGACAGCGCTTGGTGAGACAGGAGAGAGGATGCCAGAGGAGGAGCGCTGGTTCTGAAAGTCAACAAACATCCCACCCTGGGTGCCACTTGTGGGTCCTTGGGCAATACAACCTCTCTGAACCTCATTGTCCACATGTAAAATGGCATGTCAGCATGACTGCACGTGGGTAGGGCGCTAAGGAAGCAGCAGGACTGTTTGGTGTCCTCCATGGCCTCCCACCTCAACCTTTGTGCTTGCTATTTACTCCCCATTGGTGGAAAGTAGAAAGGGCCCTTTACACAGGTCAGTCACATTTAAAGGAGCCAATTTTTGCTTTGGTCATTGTATCACTTTTTTTTTAAGTTTGTTTTTTTTTTTTTTTTTTTGGATATGGACCCTTTTTTTAGTCTTTATTGAATTTGTTACAATATTGCTTCTGTTTTATGTTTTGTCTTTTTGGCCGCATGAGGCGCCTGTGGGATCTTAGCTCCCCAACCTGGGATTGAACCCACACCCCTTGCATTGGAAGGTGAAGTCTTAACCACTGGACAACCAGGGAAGTCCCCCATTGTATCATTTCTGAATAGCGTTCTCTCCTCACAGAACTGAGCAGATATTCCACTCAGCATTAGTCTTAAATGCCCACCCTTTGCCTCGGTTTCTCTTTGCCAGAATTGATGCTGTGCTGGAGATTTAGGGGCTGGAAAGTGCTTTTCTTGCAGTTCTGCGATACGTAACGTTGTTCTCTTTTCAGCTGTGTGCTCTCTCAGTACTTTTCACCTTCCCAAATAATCTACCAGACCATCTTGATAAGACCTTTGCTGCATGACCCGGGAACCACATCCAGTCTCCAGGGCAGACACCGCCAATGACCCAGATGAGATGCAGTATTTCCGTTGTTCTGGACTACAATAGCAAAGACCTTCCAGATACTGACCTTCACGCTGCTGCCTGCTCACTCGCTCACAACCTTAGGACAATTTGAAAATCCTCCACCAACTTATTTGTCCAACCCCTGGCTCCATCAGGTCTATGTTCTAAATTAGAAGAATAACACAATCCAATTATTTTTTTAAGTTATCTCTTCTAAAAATCCCCCCTGTCTGGAGTTTCTAGACGAGCATTCAGACTGTTTTGAAGTTGATCCAGGTCCCGGTGGACACTAAGCTATGCGGAGGCCCTACTCAACTAATCCTGATTCTATCGGTCACCACTGAAAGAATCTTAGAAATCCAAATTCCCTCAAAATAAATGTGTTCTGCGATCACATGGCAGGCTGGGGAGTGGAGGTCTCCTTTTCCTCTTCCATTATTCAGTTGTTTACTAAAACCTGGTCTGAGATGAAAGAAGAGGGCACGGTTTTTTAATCAGCTTGATTTTGTGTATAGCAAGTATATTCCTAAACTAAAAGCACAAAAGAAAAGTAAACACCCCCTTCTAAGGTGTTCGGTGGGTTTCTCTGTTGCTTTTTCAGTCTGGATTTATACAAGTAATTTTTAAGGTCTCCTCCTCCTTAATGCTCGCAGGCATTCTGGAGCCAAAAGCACTTAGTTGCATGCTTGAATTATCACCAATAGGGAGTGAACAAAGAGTACACTCCGGACAGAAAGGGTTTCAGCTGTGACTGATGGAGGGAGGATAGGAAAGAAGAGATCATGGTTACAGAGGACGCATCCATCCAATCAGAAGCAGCAGCCATCAGCCAGCAATGGTGGAACTTTCATGAAACCTGCAGCATCTTTCCCATGCACAACTAGGGAAGGGGTGTGGAGTGCACTGGTTTTTCCCTAAAGGTAAGGAAATATGAAGCCATGAGGCTGGCAGTACATCTAGATAGAAATAGCTTCTCCAAAGCTATAGTATATAAGTTTGGGTCATTCCATGACCTTAGCAGTGATCGTCAGCTTGGTTGTCAGGCTCTGCAGGCTGGATGCAGAAAGAAACAGCCCGCAGATTCTAGAAGTCTCCAGATGGAAGGGACTGGAAAGAGGGTGGGATTGGGAACTGGACAGGTCATCTATATCACTGATCACAACAGAGCCCATGCCTGTTTCCTCTTCCTATAGTCCTGCTGGCAACATCTACCATGAAAGCAGCCCTTGAACTGAAAATTAAAGGATGCTGGGAGAGTCCCGCCAGCAGCGGGTGATGGACTGTTCCAGGCAAGGGAACATGTGCCAAAGCACAGAGGCTAAAGGACGCAGGACTTTCAAGTCCTGAAGGTGGCTTCTGGGGGCCTAAAAGACCAGTTGAGTCTGGGGAGTGAGATGTGGATGGAGAGACAGGCAGGAACAAAGCCCTAGCGGCCCCGCAAATGGCAGATCCAGGAGTTTGTACTTCATCCCAATGATGGTGGTTGCCATCAGTGAAGGAGGAGAGATGTTGCAAGGGTCCCCCAGGCATCACAGAGGAGGCACCACTAGGTTTGGAGGCAGGGGCTACGTTGAGTCTAATATCTCCAATGCTATTGACAATAATCCAAGAGAAATGTTGAATTTCAGAGTCTATAACTCCCAGTGAGGGTAGAGAAAAAGGAAAGACAATTGACTCAAGCCAATGTGAGATACCTTGAAAACAAGTGTCATTGTCCAGGATCTGAGACAAGAGAAGGGCTGAGTACTGAGCCCTAGAAAACCCATTCCTGCACAGTGCCCAGTGCATGGCGGGCCATCAATATATATCTCAGGGGCGAAGGAGAAAGAAAGGAAGCTGTTTCTTGGGCTACCGTAACAAAGTGCCACAAACTGGGGGGGCTTAAACCACAGAAATGTATTGTACTCACCGTTCTGGAGGCTAGAAGGCTGAGATCAAGGTGTCAGCAGGTTTGCTTTCCTCTGAGGCTTCTCTCCTTGGCTTGTGGATGGCCATCTTCTCCCTGTGTCTTCACCTGGTCTTTCTTTTTTGTGTGTCTATGTCCTAATCTTCTCTTATGAGGACACCAGTCATATCGGATTAGGGCCCACCCTACTGACCTCATTTTCATTTAATTACCTCCTTAAAGTCCCTATCTCCGAGTACAGTCACTGTCTGAGGTGCTAGGGTTTAGGACTTCAGCATGTGAATTCTGGGGGAGATTCAATTCAGCCCATAACAGCAGGGAAGAAGGGAGGAGGAGGAAAGAAGGAGGCAGCCAAAGAGGGAGCTGAGGAAGGCGGCTGACAAATCGAGATGGGGATACAGAGCCAGGAGAATAGAGACTCAGCCACCAACGTCAGCTATCACGGAGAGGGACAGCCTATCCCCAAACAAAGGCAACAAGAGAACCAAGAAAATTCTTCATTCACTCACCCTAGCCTGGGATTGAAAAACATAGCCTGGGAGTCTGGGAGAAGATACTTCTCTCCTCTCGTGCATTTCAGATGTTCCTAACTAGCAGCCTTTATTGGGCCACAGAGATCTGGAGCTGGGAGCAGCTCTCATGCCAGCACCCACCCCCTCAGCACCCCATCATCCCCACATGGGTGAGCCCATCCTGATCTCCCTGCTCCATCCCCTGTGCCCTGTGGGTACTTATTACTTTGGGTTAATCAAACAAGGAAAGGTCAGTGCTAGAGGTTGGCAGAGGCTGTCCTTGGAGAGACAACCTTCAGTAGGCAGCTTGGACCCCCAGGGGGTCTTTGGAAATGTGTGGGACATTTTTGATTGTCACAATGATTTGAGGGGTGGATGAACTACTGTCATTCAGAGGCAGGGGCCATGACATGAATGCCCTACATTGCCCTGGGCAGTCCTGCCTGGGAAATAACAGTCCACGCAAAATGCCAATCATCACGCGCACTTTAGAAACAGAGAGAGCGATGGGAAGTCACTGACGCAGTCACCGGGGCAACCAAGGGCTTCTGGGGCTTTGTGAGAAGAGGGTGCACAAGATTCAGAGTCATGTCCAAGAAAAACTGGCTGTTGATTGTCTTCCAGCAGCTCCAGGTCACCATGCTGTTCTTGGACTAGGCATCTTTCAGCCCAGTCTCTCACGGCCAGCCTGGCTTTCCTCTCTGCCTCTGCAGAGGAGTGCTGAGTCCAGTAAAATCAGAGTCAGGACTGCTCAGGCTCCTCCAAAATACTGGCCCAAATCGAGCCAGGGCTGGTCAAAAGGGAAGCCTGGCTGATAGCTCAGCCAGCCTCTATCTCGGGCAGGCCAGGTTGTACCTCCCAGCCTTCCTGTCTGGATGAGGACAAGATGCAAGAAGCTAGTGCTTTGCGCAGCATCTAGAGTAACCTCCTTCAGAGGTGAGTGAGAAGACATCCCACCCTACCTACCCTTTTACTCCCCTGAGGGCACAGTCACATGCACCCCACTCCACACACGGACGGATGAGAGATACAAGACATCTTCAGGGTACATTTCCCTCTTCCTGGCACCCACCCCTCCGCAGGTGAGCTCCAAGATCTGGTCCCACTTCTCTGCCACAGCCCTGCCCTAACTCCATTCCCATTCCCTCAGGGACTTTCTCTGAACCTCTAGCTAACTGGTGAAATAATTCACGTAAAAGGCTGATATTGTCTTAGTGTGCGCGCTTTCCAAGGATATTGTAATTAAAATAGACGAGGACAAGTCTTAAGTCAATGAATGGCTCTCTGATGATGAAATTGCTCAACTGTTAATTGCCTGAAGAGAAGATCATGGGGACAAAGGGATGAGCTCTCTAGAGGGCAAAAGAAACCCTCTTTTCCTTCTTTATAGTGATAGCCTTTATTCTAGAAATGCAGAGCCCCAGTCCTAGCTCAGTTTGGGATGTTTGGGCTAGTTGCCCCTTCAGGGGGGTGCTGGGTTTCTATCCTTTCAAGACTCTGCTTGAAGCGGTATCACCTCTTCCAGGAAGCCTTCCAAGCCCCCAAAGGCTGAGTTAGGTCCCCTCTTCAGAGCCCCCACGGTTTCCTATACAAATCTCTACACACAGCATCGTAAATGTCCCTGCTGGACTCTCTGATACCTAATACAAGACACTGGCCATCAATCATCTCTGTGTCTTTCCTGCATTGGCAATGGGATGATCTCCGATGGTATAGCTTTACATACTGTCCACACTGGGAGATTGTGTCATCTTAGCATGCTGCAGTGAGAACCCATCAGCCCCAGAAGAATCTACCTTGTATTCAGTCCCATATTCATTTAGGAAGCAACTTGTTTTTGCAAACACCAAGCTCAGCAGTGACATAAAATTAATGTTGTTGGTTTGAGTTTTATTGCTGTTGTAATTGTGTTTGTATTTAATGTGTAAATGTGTTTTTATTTTTATGGTTATCAAGGAACTTATAAACTTGAATATTTGTGTTGTTTAAGTCATTGTGTAAGCAGCAATAACTAAGTCAACCGGGGCCTGTTCTTGGCCTGTCAAAGGATAGTATTCAAGTTTGCAAAATACTGCTGTAGGGAATTCTCACTTTCTTCTCCTAAGATTGATGGTACCTCACACTGCAGTTCCTGGGTGTGCCCTGGGAGGGGCTGCAGGAAGTCCGGCAGCAGAGCGGGTGGGATAGGGAGGGTGGGAGGGAGGGAGACGCAAGAGGGAAGAGATATGGGAACATACGTATATGTATAACTGATTCACTTTGTTATAAGCAGAAACTAACACACCATTGTAAAGCAATTATACCGCAATAAAGATGTTAAAAAAAAAAGCCCTCAGGGGTTAGAGCATCATTCATGGACCTTCTCTGCAGGTCCTTGTGCTGCACCCCAGCCAGGCACAGCACGGCCCAGTGCACAGCAGCACATACCACATACTCACACACAAATGCACACACACGTGCTTACGTGTACACACAGGGTCTGGCTCCTGGCGCCGTGCTTTGAGCTCGAGACATGGCATTTTCATGAACTGTTTTTGTGAACTCTTGTTCCGTCCTGCCTACAGCTCAGCACATCTTGGTCCTTATCATCCCTGGCCCAGCTCATTTCTAGGTGGGGGCTTCCCGTCAGTCTCACTGACAGGGGAAGCAGTAGAGACTTAGAAGAGAATGGAACGGAACATACTGTATTCTCTTAACCAACCTACATGCCACCACGCACACACACACACACCAGATCCCCTCTGATGGGAGCCCAAAGCACTCTGAGTGCTCAGGGCCAGTAATCCCACTCCGTATTTGCCAAAAGTCAGCCTCTGGGTCCCAAATTCAGTCATGCCATTCTGGGCATATAAATCGACAAAATACTGATTAAGCACTCACTGTGTGCTTGCCCTCCTGAGGGCCTGAGACCCGGAAGCCTCCCCACCAGAAACAGGGACTCCTCAAGCCTTACTGGCTGCCACCTCAGCATCTGTATTCATTTGTTAGGGCTGCCATAACAAGACACTGCAGACAGGGGGGCTTAAGCCACAGACATGTATTATCTCCCAGCTCTGGAGGACAAGTTCAAGATCAAGACGTCTGCAGGGTTAGTGTCTTGGGAGGCCTCACTCCTTGGTTTGCAGATGGCTGTCTTCTCCCTGTGTCTTCATTTTGTGGTCTTTCTTCTGTGTGTGTCTGTGTCCTAATCTCTTCTTCTTATAAAGACATCAGTCATATTGGACTAGAGCCCAGCCTAATAATGACTTTGTTTTACTTTACTTACTTCTTTAAACACCTTATCTCCAAATAAGGTCACATTCTGAGGTACTAGGGGTTAGGACTTCAACCTTTAAATTTGGGGGAGGGGGACACAATTCAGCCCATGACAGCATCCATAGCTGAGCACCTCAGAGACTCCCATGGAAAGGTCAGTCAGGACTCTGACATCTTTGATGGACCCTCATCTTCCCCCACCCAAGCCTCATACCTGGACCACCTTTGTGACGTCACATTCCCCTGTCGAAGTATCCTCCTTAACATCTGCCCTTTCTCTCTTTCCCCTTCTGTCTCCCTGCAAAGTCCCATTTTCATGATCTTGTTTTCTTCCCAGTTTCACTATCTTTTACCCTTTCTTGCTGTTGAGCTCCCACCACAGTTTTCTCATGAGATCTCCCTCTCACTCACAGCTTTCAACCTTTATAAGAAATGAGGACACACCACAAAAAGAGCTTTGTAATTTAACTCTCTTGAGTTGGCTGGGTCCTCATTCATTATAAAGTCCTCTTAAAATCAAAGCTAATTTGATTCAGAAGAGCCAAGGATTAAGATGTCAAGAGCTGGGCTTCTCAGAATGTGGTCAATAGACCACAAATGTGGACACAAATGTGGACATGTCACTTCTAACCTCAGGTAATGTTTGATTAAATGTTTTATTGCCTTTTTATTATAAAAGCCATGCTTCCTCAAATGGAAAACAAAGAATACTGCATGTTACAGGAAAACCAAAATTTATCAACAATTATCAACTGGAGATAATCACTTTGATGTTTCATTGCACTTGCAATATTTCCAAGAATATCTGTGTATCTAGTGAATGGAATATTTTCCATGTTATTTCCTAATCAGTCACATTTAGTACATAGGAAATCTTTCGATATATATTTTGTCTCAATCCTTCGATTACCTCTTTTTTTTGGAAATTCATTTGAGTTTCCAAGGTAAGTATATTGTCTTTTTCTAAAAAAACGAACAGAATTTTCTGTCCATTATATATAACATTGCTGTTTCATGTTTTATTGAATTGGTTGTAACCTCCGGAATGATGTTAAATAAAAAATTGTAATAGATGCCATGTTTTACCTGATTTCAGTGGGAACACTTGTAGATTTTTTGCTACTTGGTTTAAGATAAATACTTTATCTCATCTGAAGAAAATTTCTATCCTTAGTTCTAAAAATAATATAGGAATTATTGTTGTATTTACTACATTTTTAATTGTGATATAATTTGCATACCATACAATTCAGCTCTTTAAAGCATGCGATTCAGTGGTTTAGAGTCTATTCACAAAGTGTGTAATCATCACTGCTATCTAATTTCAGAATGCTTTCATCACCTCAAGAAGAAACCCCATATCCATTAGCAGTCACTTCTCATTCCTCTCCTTTCCCTGAATCCCAGGCAACCATCAATCTGCTTTGTCTCTATAAATTTGCCTGTTTGGAAATTTCATATAAATAGAATAATGCATTTTGTAGCCTTTTGTGTCTGGCTTCTTTCACTTAGAATAATATTTTCAAGGTTCATTCACGTTATAGCATAGATCAGTACTGAATTCTTTTTATGGCTGAATAATTTTGTTTATCCATTCATCACTTGATGGACATGTCGGTTGTTTTCACATTTTTGTATTAGAAATAATGTTGCTATGAATATTCATGTACAGGTTTTTGCGTGGACATTTGTTTTCAATTATCAGAATTGCTGAGCTGTCTAGTAACTCTATTTTTGACTTTTTACGGAACTGCCAGAATGTCTTCTAAAGTGGCTACACCATTTTACATTCCTACCAGCATTGTATGAGGGTTCCAATTTCTCCACATCCTCACCAACTCTTCTTATTATGTCCTTTTTTATTATAGCCATCCTGGTGGGTTTCTCATGTAGTTTTGATTTGCATTTCCCTAAAGACAAATGATGTTGAGTATATTTTCATATGCTTATTAGTCATTTGTATATCTCCTTTGAAGAAATATTTTTCAAATCTTTAACCCATTTTTAAATTGGGATACTTGTTTTTTATTGTTGAGTTGTAAGAGTTCTTTACATATTTTGGATACCAGACTTTTATCAGATATGCGATGTGCAACTATTTCTCCCATTTTGTGGATTGTTTTCCACTTTCTTAATAGTATCCTCTGAACACAAAAGTTTTTCATTTTGACGGAGCCCAATTTATATAATTTTTGTTTGCTTGTGCTTTTGGTGTCATATCTAAGAGAAATCATTGCCTAATCCAAGGTCATGAAGATTTACACCTCTGTTTTCCTCTAAGAGTTTTATAGTTTTAACTCTTACATTTAGATCTTTTTTATTTTAATTTGTATATGTGGTATGAGGTAGAAAGCCAGCTTCACTGTTTTGCATACAGATATCCAGTTGTCCCAGCCCATTTGCTGAAAAGATTATTCTTTCCCCTGTTGAATTATCTGGGCACCATAGGTGAAAAACAATTGACCATAAATGTATGGGGTTATTTTTGAATATTTTTCTTTTTAATATCTACTAAGACTATCATAAGATCCTTCTTTCAATATGAAGTATTGTTAGATTTAACAATTTCTGTCTTTACAGTCATGAGATGCCCAAACTCAAATCATGGTGAATTGTTATTTTCACACTCTATAAATTTGATTAGATATCGTTTTGTGTTTATAAGTGAGATCAATATATTGTTTACTCTTTTAGTGCCATCTTTGTCAGGCTTTGTTGTCACATTTCTGTAAATTTCATAAAATAAGTTCCATCTCTTTCTGTAGTTTGGGAAAATAAAGGGTGTAAAGTGGTTCAAGATCTGAAATGTTTGAGGTCCCTTGATCCTTTGGAAAGGTTCCCCTTACTCACCCTGATCCTTGTCTTATTTGGTGGAGGTCCCAGGTCTCTACAAAGTGATGAGTTTAAACCATGAATGAATACTTACCTCAGCTGAGTTTGAGATATGTTTTAAAAATAAGTCACTATCTGAAGAACAATTTTATCCCCTCCTTCCTCCATCCATGTCAGCTGAAGTTATCCTCTACATTAAAAATTTGTTTCCCCAATGTTCTTGTCATCTTTCATTTGTCCTTAATGCCCATCATCTTTCCCCCTGTCTGCAGCTGCTACTGCTTAATCTAAAGAAAATACAACCTGTGGAGTTGACATGTTTGCTATTCTGAATATCTCGCATCTGTCTTTATGTTAAAATTTTGCTTCTTCGTGTGATGGTTAGAGTGTAGGCTCTGGAACCAGGCTGCCTGGGTGTGAAGACTGATTCTGCTGTACACCAGCTCTATGACCTTGACAAGGTCTTAGCTTACCCACCTATAAAACAGGACTAATCCTAGGACCCACCTCATTGGTTTGTGGAGAGCATTACATGACTTATTATTCATGAAGTGTTTAGAACAATGCTTGGTCCTTAGAATATCCATGTTTAACACATAAATACACTTGTCTTTTAAAGGCTGAAATTCCAGAGCTTAGATGCCATGCCTCATTTTGTTCGCTCTGCAACTGATTTCTAAATAGAAATGTTCTCCTCCTCACCAGTGCTCACTATTTCTGGTTCAGCTGCCTCCTCTCCCCTTAGATAGTGCTTGGATTCTACCTGCCTACTGAGCTCCCTCCAACACCACACAGCTCTTCTCAGAAGAGCTTGACAAAGTTTGGACCATTGTCCTATCCTTTCTTTTCTTCCTGAAGGTCCTCCAGCCCTATTCACAGTGAATTGAGAAAGTCTGTGACTCTGCTGCATCTTGAAAATGGTGCTGCAATATCATCCCCACGGTTGACATCCATTCCAAAATGATCCCATAGCTTCTGCTGCACTGGGACTGGTACAGAGAATGCATCTAACACCAGGCCACGGAAAGGGCCATGGTAACCACACACACACAGATGACCACAAATCTATCTCTATCCCGTTTAACACTCTTCAAAGCCCCAGATCCTTCTAACTAGCTCCCTTCCAAAGGCTTCTATCATGAACCGGGCTTATTTAAAAGTGGGCTCATGGGCATCCCAGCAAATCTTGTCCTTTGGTGCTCCAAAATGGAACCCACATTCACCAACCACTCAGGTAAAAAAAAAAAAAAAAAAAAAAAAAACTTGGAAGTTGTTGTGGACAACTTCCTCTTACCACTCTCATCAAACACTAGCCCAAACCTGTGATTTGCATCTCCTAAATCTCTTTGAACTCACCCTGCCTACAGCTCTTCAACTGCGCTCCTTGGCACCAGTGATGCTCTCTCATCCATTCTTGACCCTGCTCACCACAGAGATCTTTCACAAAGGCCAACCTGATTTGCTGAAAATTCCTCAGGAGCTCCTTGCAGTTTTCAGGGGAAAAAAATTCAAGTTCCGTCCTCTTGGCTCCCAAACCCTACTTGACCTAACTTCCCACCTACCTACGACAGAGAACATGAAGTTTCTCTCGTCAGGGGCTGGTTTCTCCGTATCTGGTCAGGATCCAGCCTCCTCTTAGTTGGCTCTTCTTTCCCCATTTTTCTTGCATTCTCCGCCTCCCTCTCTCTTTCGGATCGTTCTCACTACAAATAAACGTGCTCTCTCCCCACCTTTGCCTTTGTGTAGTCTCCTCTTGTCCAGCTAAGCCATCATTGCTTTCCTTTTCAGACAAGCTTGCCAGCAGAGCTGTCTAATGTTTGTGTCCAGTGGTTCTTTGTGTGCCCACTACTGCCCCATGCCCGCCTGGCCTCTGCCACCCTCAGTCCCTGGCACTGCTCTCATCACAGCCATCAGCAACCTCCATGTGCCAAATGAAAGCAAACATTTTACCCTCAGCTCACTCCCACTCACTCTCACTTTTAACATGGCTCACCCGCTCCTAGAAACAATCTTTCTTAGTTTTAATGACTCTGAAGAAAACTCCTGGTTCTCACTAATTCTACCTGTCCTCCCAGCCTTTGTGAACACCTACCTCTTTGGAACGTTCTCCTTCCTCAACAATCAGCATGAGTTTGGGGGCCCTCCGCTGGGCTCCCCAAGCCTCCTTTAGGTGATTCATCCCCTTGGCTTGCAATTGTCTGTCTTACCTGCCTCTCACTGCACGATTGGGGTACATGTCTCATCAGTATGCCTAACACACAGTGGGCCATCCATGTATTTTCTTGAATGAACGCAGCCCCCTGTAAGGGCAAAGAAAAATTCTGTAGCAACATTTTAAAACAGAGTTGACATATCTGAACTCATGCATCAGCAGGACTTACCCAGCCCCCATCTCTGCCCCTGGGAACCTGCTGTCTCGGGATGTCCGTGCCAGTGTGTAACCTTCAGAAATGGCAATTGCCGGTGGGTCCAATAACATGATTCACTCAGTTAGTCATTGCCTTAAACTTTGAGTTATTCAAGTTTAATCCCATTAAAATAAGACATAGAACTAGGGCCTATGATGAGTTCCTAACAATGAAAAAAATAGGGCTGATGCTTCATTTGCAGTTGGCTCTCCTATGAGTCACGCCCGCTAGACCCACCAGAAAAAATAAGAATTGCCTTGGCCACACGCTTGCAGGCTTCAGGTCTTGCACCCACCGTCAGAAACACTTGATTCGGGTTTTGAAATGGACTCTAGCTGAAACGCTGTGCCCTTTGGAGGGTGCGTCCCCCGTCCCTTCTCACGGCCCTCCCATCTCGGCACGCTTCCTTCCCCGGCCCTCATCCTCTCTCCTTGCACCCGTGGCTGTGGTCCTGATGGCCGGGAAAGGAGCAGCTGCGGTGCCGGAGGTGAGCGCAGGGCGGGGCACATCACCTCCAGCTCATTGCTTCTCTGACCGTGACTGTGACGGAAGCAGCTTGACGTGGGGTCTTGGACTTTCACTCCTGTCCGAAGTGCTCTGTCCCTCCCCCTCTGGCACTTGCTCCTGCACTTGGCCCCGGGCCCACCTTCTCTCCAGCAACTCCTCGTAAAAGATCTGGCAGCTGAAGCCCTCTTGGATGCCATACTGGGCGTGCTCCAGCAGCACCTCCAGCGTGGGGAAGACCCGGCAGCAGGCCACACACCGCAGCCCGTGGTTGGTGGTGACCAGCCAGTCCGGGGTGGCCCGCAGCTCCTGCAGACAGCACTCCAGGGGCACCAGCAGCTCCGTGTCGTCCGGCTCTGGGCAGGTGTTGTTCTTGCCATCTTCCAGTTCCCAGCGCAGGTCGGTGTTGGAAGCCATCTCAAAGGAGGAGCCTTTCCGCCTCTGCCTCTTGATGAACTCTGCTTCGTGGATGCGGGGCTGCCGACTGACCGGCTCAAAGCCACAGTCGGTCTCCCAGGCCACGGCCACACCCTGCACGGTCTACACATGGGTGTAGAAGGCGCACATGCTTTGCCGGGCAGTGTCCTCGCCACCACACGTGCTGGAAGAGCAAGACTGGTACTGGGAGTAGGACTGATACTCGGAGGAGGGCCGGGACGATGGCGAGCTGCTCCAGCCCAGCATGCCCCGACCCTTGCCCGAGAAGTAGATGTCCTCCTCGTGGGAAACGGCCAGGCCGGGCCGCGGAGACAGCTCCTCTCTCTTAGAGGTCCCTGGGAGGCGGAAGGACATTTTCATCGGTACTGAGGCATCCGTGCCACAACCCACCTCAGGTCTCTGAAAGGATGCAGGCTCCAGGGGCCCCTGGGCAGGTACTTTCTGCTCCCTGTGCCTGTTTCCCCATAAAGTGGGGATGAAATGCCTTTCTCTTGGGGCGAGGATAAAGATCAAATGTATAAACAGATATACCTTAAAGTTATGGATGTGATGACGGGGATCAAATAATGTATGAATGTAATATCCAAGCACTCGACTAAACCCGAAAAGGCCATCAACTGCTGAATACAGACTGTGGGACACCTACCCACACAGGGCAACCCTCTTTGTTGATAAGAAGGAATAAACTACTGTTACATGCGAAACATGGACGAGTCTCTAATGCATTCTGCTAAATGAAAGAACTCAGGTAAAAAGGTCATAGAGTATTTGATTCCATTTAGATGACATTCTAGAAAAGGCAAAACTATAGGGAGAGAGAACAGAACAGGGGTTACCGGAAGCTAAGGGCAGCAGGGCAACTGACTGCAAAGGGTCACTAAGAACTTTCAGAGGGTGATGAAAGTATTCTGCATCATGATCTTTGTGGTAGTTAAACAAATGTGTACATGTCAGAATTCTTCAAACTGTACACAAAATCGGTGAGGTTTGTGTATTTAAATCACAGCTCAGTAAAGCCAGTTTAGGAAACCAGACTTGGGAAGTGCTTTGGCCAGGCCACTCAGCCCAACCTTCCCCTTGGCATTTGTAACATGTCTCGTCTTCCCCCAGGGGCATCTCACCCTTTTCTTGAACATCCATTGGATCCCGTCACCATATAAGTGCTAAGTGCTTGCCACATTTTAACTCATTTAATATTAAAAAAAAAAACCTAAGAAATTCCATTGTTATGATTTTTGACAAAGTAAGAAACTGAGACACAGAGCATTGAAATGATTGATGGAGCCAGAGCTGGTGCCGCTCACTCAGTCCCAAGAGCCGGTGTGACCCTTAGGGGCTGCCCATGGTCATTTCAAATTGATGTTCTAGATTAACTTTAATCTATTTATTATAAAGGAATTTTTTACATCACTGCTGAAATCACAGAACTGACATGTCAATTGTTTTTTTCAAAGCACATTAAAATATATGACTAACATTTTAGGATTTCATCCTCATACCTTCTGAAATCACCTCATGTGCTCACAACAGCGGCCTCAGTCAGACCCACGTCCATTTTTATGGTCAACAAAGCACTTTGGTGACAATCTGGTGCCCTCCCCTCCCCATCCCCTCCAGGACCACCCTCTCAGGGACACATCAGCCACACCCCTTCTTTCGAGCTACATGACCAGTGCACTTCCACGCTCTCCCTCATGGACCCTGGGCTGGCCAGGCTGAGGACGGTCCCGTCCGTTGGTGACTGTTCTCCCCTATGGTCCGTGAAGTGACGCTTCATGATGACACCAGTGCCCAGGGACTCAGAGCTCCAGCTGTTGGGTGAGAGTTGGCTCGGGCAGTGCTGAAGCCCTCCGCTGGCCCCAGGCCGAGTGGCCTCTAGGCGTCCGTGGTCACTAGGATCCTGGCTTTATTCTGTGACCTCATCAGTGACACTGGTCTGTTCTGTGACCCATGGCAAGGACAGAGACCCAGCCAGGATGCCAAGAGAGGCTCCCCACCAGGATCTCATTCCCTGTCGGGACCTTTCCTGCTTTGTGTATTGTCAGGGACTCAAACATAAAGCACAGACACACACATATAAACACATGTACACACAAATAGACACAAACACCTAAACACACACACATAGACACTTACACACATGTGAACACACGTATACTCATACCGACACACACATAATCACTCAGGCACACATACACTCAAACATACATAAACACACATTTAAACATGCAGAAACATACACACACATACAGATTCAGACCATATTCACTTAACCACATACATGCTCACACACGTACTATCATCACCCAACATCAAAGTGGGCCTACCTTGAACTGTGGCAGCAGCACGTGACCTGAAATCTTGCCTCCCCCCCACCACTCCAGAGTCGCCACTGCTGCCTCATTAGGGCTCTTGGAGCTCCGTGGCCTGCGTTCCCAGGCACCTCCTCAAGTCCCCCCTCTCTGTGCTCACCCTCGCTCAGCTCCAGGGACTCAAACATACCAGGGATGCTCCTGCCTCTGGGCTTTGCATTTGCCCTACCTTCTGCCAGGAGTGCCCTCCCCTAGGGCCCGCATGGCTCACTCTGTCACTGCAATCTCTGCTGAAACAGCACCTATCAGAGCCACCTAGCATCCATCACCCTCAGACTCTATAACACATGCATGTATATACATAACAACTTCCCTGCATTCATCTACTTCTTCCTAAATGTCAGCTCCAGGAGGAGAGAGACGTCATTCATTTCCTCCTCTATATCCCTAGCATCTGGAATACACTGACACATTAACAAGTATTCTAGAGATAATTGTCAGATTAATGAATAAATAAATGATGAACACGTTGGACAGTATTTGGATGAGTTGACAGGGGCCTGCCTGCCTAGCGGAGCTGCCTTCTTTCTACCCCTCAGATCCCTGTAGCCCCAAGGCAGGCTGGTTCTCACCCCACAACTCGGAGTCCCCTCCTGCTTCTCCACCTGCACAAACCTCACTCCACACACAATCACTCTGGCACATATTCCAGCTTGCCATCTCTCTCTGCTCCAGGATGTCTTAGGATGCGAAGACACTTCCTCCAGAATACTTCTCCCCATACCCCCCCAACCCCTGCTCAGTCTCACCAACTCGATTCCTCTGGATCTCAAATTCTCAACAGCTCGAAAGGTGATAGATTGAAAACAATCCCAATATCCTGAAATCAACACCAACACCACCGGCACAGCCAGCATCTAGGAATATACTCCTCTCCAGAACTAGAAGCCACTATGTAAAGCAAAATACCACAGAGCTTTATTGAGCAATGGAAAGTCACACTTGCACCTACAAAGAGACAATGTTCTCTGGCAGGAAGAGGAAACACTGCAAATGTATTCTTTCTTGCCTAATAAATTAAGAGACTTGCCTTTACACAAGGGGTACTAGCACAAAAATTAAATAGATCAATGGAAGACAAAGGTAGTCCAGAAAAAGATCACATGACGTATTTGAATTTTTAAGAGATAAAGTAAATAACAAAAGTCTGGGAGAAAAAAAAATGATGCTGAAAACTTTTATTCATTTTAAAAAAAATCAACTTTGGTATCACCTCATATAAGACAACTAAGACTATTTTTCACGGCTCTGGGGTTGCTTTTTAATTTAAAATGTTTAGAAAGAAAATATAAGTTAACATTTGTAATTATAGGGTGGCTTTTCTAAACTTAAATGTATCAATCACAAGCACTGAGAATCTTTGTCATCTTTTTTATTATTTTTTTAATTTTTGAATTTTATTTTATTTATTTTTTTATATAGCAGGTTCTTATTAGTCATCAATTTTATACACATCAGTGTATACATGTCAATGTTTTTTAATTTCATTGCTAAAGAAAAAATCTCACTGTTTACATTTGCATTTCTCTGCTTTTCAGTAAAACTGAAATGAACAGTTCAGTAAAGGAAATGAACAGGCAATTCCCAGGAGAACAAGGGCAGATGGCTGATAAGCATATAAGATGTTCAGCCTAACTCTAGGAAGGAAACTACAAATTAAAAACACATGCTATATAGTATATTGTTTTCATCCACAAGGCAAGCAAGAATTTAAAAGATTGACAGTTGCTAAGTACTGGTGAGAACAAAAGGAAATGAACACGTTTACACTCTACTGGTAAGTGCATGACTTGCCTCTCTCAAAGGAAATTTGGTAGCACCCATTACAATTCAAAGTGGGCTCTTTCAGGGCTTCCCTGGTGGCGTAGTGGTTAAAAATCCACCTGCCAGTCTAAGCGACACGAGTTCGAACCCTGGTCTGGGAAGATGCCACATGCCGCAGAGCGACTAAGCTCATGCCCCACTACTACTGAGCATGCACTCTAGAGCCCGTGAGCCACAACTACTGAGCCTGCGTGCCTAGAGCCCGTGTTCCGCAACAAGAGAAGCCAATGCAATGAGAAGCCCGTGCACCAACGAACAGTAGCCCCTGCTTTCTGCAACTAGAGAAAGCCTGCGGTGCAGCAATGAAGACCCAATTCAGCCAAATAAAAATGATAATAAATAAATATTAAAAAAAAAAGTGGGCTCTTTCAACTCAGCAATTTACTTAACACCTCCTTCCTGGGAAACGTTCACATTTTGTGTATGTGGGTGAAATAGCACATCGAGAAATATTTATTACAGTATTATCCATACTAGAAAATAAAAGGAAACTTTTCAAAGAGCCATCCAAATAAAGAAGTAGTTAAATAAATTACAGCATAACCAAACTGTGGAAGACTATACTGCAATGAAGAGATCTGCATGTACTAGTAAGTAAATCCATGTTAAGTGAAAAAAACAAGATGTAAGAGAATTCCACTTATATAAAAACTAAATATGTATCCCCTCCCCCAAAAGCCCTAAACCAAGTCTATACTGTCTATGAATGCAAAGACACAGCTGAGATAATCACACCTCACTGGGAACAGTGGTGACCTCAGGGAAGGGGAAAATTAGGAGGGGCTACGGGAGATGGTAGGTATTTTCCAAAAATGACCACACCAGTGCTCCCATCCCATGTGCTCTTCTTACAGTGTGAAGTGGACAGTCCTCCATCGAGAGACAGGGTCCCTCTTCCTGAACCAGAGTGGACTTTTTAACTACCTCCCCCAACAGAATGTAGAGGAGTGAGGCTTGGAGACTTTCAATGCTAGGTCATAAAAGACAATATGACTTCCTCTGGGTTCCTTCTCTGTCTCTCTCTCTCTCTCTCCACTCTCCTTTGGACTCAGCCACCACATTGTAAGGAAGCCCAGGCCACATAGAGGTGTTCCAGCCAACAGTTCCGGCAAAGGTCCTAGCCAGCCATCAGACATGTGAATGAACCAGCCTTCAGATGATTCCAACTTCCAGCCTTTGAATCTTCCAGCTGGGGCCCCAGGCATCTCAGGGCAGAGGTAAGCCACCACCTCTGAATTCCGCCATCTCCTGCCTGAATTCCTGACCCTCAGAAACTGGGAGCATAGATTCACACACTAATCTGGGGGCAATCTGTTACTCAGCAGACTTTGATTTTCAATGCAATGTTTAAGTATGTTCTAGTGAGACAGCTCACCGGCCAGCGTCTGGACTGCAGTGCACCATCCTGGCCCAGCTGAGCGCTGGCCCCCAGCACTACCTGGGAGGAAGGCTCCCACCACCCACTGTCCATTTACCCACTTGTTCAACCCCAGTATGCAGGTATAACAGCTTCAAAGTTGTTAGCCCTTGGGAAACTACTTTACCAACTAGAGTACAGTTTTTACACACAGTTCCTTTTGCCTTTAGCCTTATAGTTTCTAGTTGAAAACATCATTTTCCAAAGTTACTTGGGTCAGTTCCTTTTTGCCCCAGAATGTGCATATGTTCCTTCTAACCCTCTCAACAATCCCACCAGGGAGACACAATTAACCACATATTCAGAGGGAGGTAGAGACGCCAAGGGGTTAGATGAAGTACAGGCAGGAATTAGGAGGGTGGGGTGCTGACCCCTCACCCCAGAGGCAGGGCTGCTTTGTCAGACTGTCCGATGCTGTCCCCCCCTCTGGCTGCTGCGCAGGGGCGGCTTAGAGCAAAGCCCCACCGAAGTGTGCCACTGTCCTTCACTTTCATGTGGGCTCTGGGCTGCTTCCAGCCACAAGAGGTCCTCTGTCCCAGCCCTGCTTCCTGCTCCAAGCAGATGTTTAGCCAAGGCCACCCATACAGGGTTTCTGCCCTCCCTGGGGAAGAGCAGGGGTGGGGGTGTTATGGCCCAGACCCACCCAGCCCCCTACGTCCCAGCCCCCTCAGTTTTCCAGCTGGGTCTCCAGCCTCGCCAAGAACTTCATGCTCCACTGCTGAAGCCGGCAGTGTTGGTGTGCAAAACCCCAAAAGGACCAACGCAGCACTTTCTCGGAGCTCTGACTCCTGGCCAACTCATCTCACACATCACATGTGAGTCTTAAACCTCATCGAGAAGGCCTGGAGGATTTTCCAGTCTCCACTTTTCTTCCAAAACCTCCTCTTCTCAGCAACCCCCCCCCCCCCACTTATTTTTTTCTTAGCTGAGAAGAAGCTAACAGGAAATGAACCAGCCACAGCCCCAGCAGGAAGCAGAGATGCCACCTCTTGCTTCCCTTCACTTCTAACTCCAGAGATGGGCTTGTGCCACAATCCAGGCTACAGGGAGAATCAGATCATTCATCCCAGAGCCGATGCGCCTCCAGAAATAGCCTGTCCACTTGGCCAAGGAGCCTGATGTTACCTGGGGTGGTGCACCGGTCGCAGCATTTCTGCGGCTGAGCCGCTGTGTAAAGCGTTTAAAGTGGGCAACACTCCTCTCTTCACGCTAGAAAATAGGGCCCCCTGAGGGGACACCAGCCACCTTGTCGCTGCCTCTCTCAAAAAACTCCTATTATCAGACTTAACACCGAGGGAGGTGGGGAAGTGGTGAGTTGCCTTAGATGCTGCGGGCCAGGTATAGGGCGACCTCCAGCCTGGGAGTCCATCCCAGTGAAAGCCTATTCCCAGGAATTATTGACGGCCTCAGCCTGTGCTAACTCTGCAGAGAAAGTGCCAGAAGATAAGTTGAGGATCAGAGTAGGGAAGTATCATCTTTCGAGTTCATTTTCTGTTGCTTCTTGTCACTATTTAAAAAGAAGTGAGTCAGTGGACCGCATAAGGGAAAACCCAGCCACAGAGAAATATAATACGAAGAGTTCTCCCTCAGTCTCCCCAAGCAAACAGGGAAGGGAGTTTTGCTTTTGTTTTCCTTCAGACTTAATAACAGGCTGCTGCTTCTCTGTGGTTTGTTTGGAACTGTCTCAGGTTTTTGACCTTAACCTCAGGACACCCACACAAACAGCCTAGGACTTCTCTGTCATCAGGGAGCAGGGTGAGGGACACCTGTGCAGGGCCCTCAGGCATGTCCTTGGCTGTGCTCCAGGCCCCAGAGCCCCAACCTGGCCCAGAGCCCCTCCACCCCAGCTCTGGCTCCATGGAACTGCAAAGGGTCAACGAGATTTTTGGATTCAGAAGTGTCTTTTCCCAACTTGTGTTTCCTTGGAAAGGTGACCTCAGCTGGGAGGAAGGACATCCCAGCTGAAGGCCATGCATGTGACCCAGGAGCTCTAGGATCGCAGCTGCTGGTCTCTCCCCCTTGAATGTTCTTAGAGAGCCACGTGGAGAGCTCTGGGGAAAGGGCTGAGTCTTCCTTCTCTCTATGTCCAAAATGTGCTGGCCATAGGTCACCCTGGACCCAGCTCTGAGGACATCAGCTGCTACCTCGTACTGAGTGAACCTTCTGGAAGCATGGCTCCCACATGGAAGGGGAGATCCCAGGACCCTAAAGACCAACAGTGAGTTAGCACAGTTTCTAAACGTGCTGGGCTTACCCCCATGCAGCCTTCAGCCAACATCCAAGGTATTTGCACGTCTGCTGAAAAGCAGCTCACGGATCACCAGAGCAGAACTAGGATGATTTATTTTTATCCCCATAATCAGAATGGCTATTGCAGACTCTTGTCTTAAGACTGGCTTTTCCTAGCCCAGTCCTTCAGAGAAAGTGGCTCTTTTGTAAAATGATGCAGTTGCTTATTGGATGGTAGAGGTGTCCCAGGGGAAACCAGCCACTGTCTCTCCCCAACCTACCACCCAAAGCCTTGCAGCTGATCCCATGCCTTCTTCCGGGAATGCAGTGGCGGTAAGGTGGGGGATTTCTGGGAAGGCTGGATCAGGCTGCGTGAAATTACCACAGGAAAGTTCCCAAGAAAGGAACCCAAGGCCGAGACTTAGGGGCCGGCATGTGAGGCAGGCCATTGAGCCACACCCGTTGCTGCTGGCTGACCCCCGCAGTGCGGTGAGACTGGTTCCAGCTCCCCCTCCACAGTGGGGTTTGTGTCTGTGTGTTTTCAGCGTACAAACCCTGCCTTCCTTGATTAAAATTGATTCCTACGTATTTTATTCTTTTGGATGCTCTGTAAATGGATCTGTTTTCTTAATGTCTTTTTCAGATTGTTCATTACCGTTGTACAGAAATATGACTTATTAAAATTCAATTTTGTTGAATTTGCGTATTAATTCAAACAGGTTTTTTGGGGTGTGTGTGGATTCTTTAGGGTTTTTGATACGTAAGATCATGTCATCTGCAAATAGAGCTAGTTTTACTTCTTCTTTTTCAATTTGGACACATTTTATTGCTTTTCCTTGCCTAATTGCTGTGGCAAGAACTTGAGTATTCTGTTGAATTGAAAGCTGGCATCCTTGTCTTATTCCTTATCTTCAGGGAAAGCGTTCAGCCTTTTACCGTTGAGAACATCGCTGGCTTTTGTATAGAGCTTTTTTCATGTTGTGGAAGTTCCCTTCTAATCCTAGTTTACTGAGTGCTTTTATCATGAAAGGATGTTGATTTTTGTGGATTGCTTTTTCTGCATCAATTGACATGATTATGTCCCTTCATTCTATTTATGTGATGCATTACACTGCTTGATTTTTCAAATGTTGAACCACCCTTGCCTTCCCAGGTTAAACCCCATTTGGCTTTGCTGCGGTAGACAGGCTGCTTCATGTGATCAGCATGTCCAGGTGGGTGAAGTGGAGGATCTCAGGGTCAAGGAGGCAGGACTGGGCTCTAGCACGCCCACAAGTGCACAGGGAATGGGCAGAAAGCAGCGAGATCAGTGCGCTTCCTACCTGTCACTTGAACCAGCCAGCATCCTTGGCGCTATGAGCACCAATCCTGGGGAGGAAAGAGAAGCCCCGCCAGTGTTGGTGAGAAGGAGGTCAGCGCTGATTCACTTCACAAGGGGACAGACAGCTTTCCTCAGATGCCATTCCAAGTCCACTCTGGCTGTCAGAAATTCAACAAATATGATAAGGATTGGAGGGGAGCATACATGAATTTTTTATTATTTGCAAGAGAAGACTAAAAGGATCTGCATATTATTTAAATTTTGAGTTATAGGTTTTTTTTGGTTTTTGTGGGTTTTTTTTTGTGGTATGCGGGCCTCTCACTGCTGTGGCCTCTCCCGTGACGGAGCACAGGCTCCGGACACACAGGCTCAGCGGCCATGGCTCACGGGCCCAGCCGCTCCACGGCATGTGGGATCTTCCCGGACTGGGGCACGAACCCGTGTCCCCTGCATCGGCAGGCAGACTCTCAACCACTGCGCCACCAGAGAAGCCCTGAGTTATAGTTTTAAATGATTCCCTAAAACTTGAAGATAACCCAGCAAATATATTATTACTTTGTTAGCTACAACACATAATAGACTATTGACATAGCACAAATTCACAGGCAGTGGTGCATGACAGTGAAATAGCATTGTAGAGACCCCAAAATAATGTTTCATATTATTTACCTGCCTTTGTGAAAGAAGTATGACTAGCTCGTATTTGGACCACAATGTATACATAAATTCAAGTCGGCTTTTTGGAAAATGACGGGCCACGAACACTAGTAATGTGAGAAGCAGCAGTCACACTGTAGGATCCACCACCCAACGCACAACAAATTAAATTGATCACAATAAACCCAAACAAAGATAATTAAAAGGCAAGAACGGCAGCAACTGAAAACGGATCTCTCAAGACATCAGTGATGAGGTTCTGGAAACAAAGCCTGCTTCTCCCACATTGCTGGGTTTCTCTCTGCACCAGACGTATGCGGGAGGAGATTGGCAGCCCTGCACGAGAGCCAAACGTCTTAGCAGGACCCCAGACCTCAGTCCTTGCACAGCTTAATGTTGGACTATTTTAACATATAAATGCCAAACCTTTGGAACCTTAAATAATTCAGATTGCCAGTTTGTTGCCCACAGCCAAATGTAAAAACTGAAGTCAGCATAACCAGGCATTATTCCTCCAGAAAGATGGAAAAGTGACTTGCATTTTTAATGAGTTCCCAGCCAAGAGGGGCATCCAGTGGTGTGCTGGGGCCACCTAGGACTGGCTAAGGAAAGCCAATTAATAAATCTTTCAAAAATTTTTGCAAGCCAATTGTGAAACATAGCCATTATCGCAATTAAAATTTTATAAACTTCCAATTAAATAGATTATATTATACACAAAAGTAATAAATATTCAGAACTCATCAATTCCTAACTATTTTACTACATTTCATGACACACTGGCAGCTTGTAAGAGGGCTTGGAGGGTGGATTTACACCATGGTAACTGGCAAAGGCTACAGTCAAGGCCTTTCCTACCACCCCTACCCCCACCCCGGACCCCACCACCACCCCAGGGAGGGAGCAGGTTGTTAAACATTTACCGTTGCACCACTGGAGGCTCCTACATTCAGTTAGTGGAGCCCACAGTTCTGGCTGGGAAAACAAGCCCTTTAGGCAAATTTCCCCCAGTAATTCTAACTTTCTGGGAGTTTCCACAATAGAGGCTGTTTCTTAATCCTTCAGGGAAGTGCTCAGACCCTCCCACCTGCATGTGGGTCACAGTATAGAAAAAGCACTTACTCCCACCATCATTTTATGATTCTCACAGCAACCTAGACCTGTGGGCAAAGGAGTATCCTTTCCCTATCAACATGAAGAAACAGCCGTGGAGCAGTGGGTGCAGTTTCCTGGGGTCATACAGCCTGTGGGAGGGGAATTCAGCTTCCTTAGCTAGATTAGCTAGATCAGATGGACACATTTTAGCTTTAAAAAAAGAATTAAATAAACACAAGGTCCAGAACTGGTATACTGGTTAGAAATATTAATTGAAACAAATGTTCTGCCAATATATAGCAACAACTTTAAACCTGTGATACCCTCAGTCTCAGCAATCTCACTTCTAGAACTTTATCTTTGAGGAAGTTAACAATATGCCAAGATTTCTCTGGCCTATTTTCAATACGGTGTTATTTATACGCACAAACTCAGAAGCAACCAGTGTCTCAAGCAAGGAGGTTCAATTGATTGGGTTACATCAGCCTCACCTGGAAATTTGTTAGAAATACAGATTCTTGGGTTCCACCCCAGTGCCTCCAGCCATCTGGGTTCAAATAAGCCCTCTGTGTGATTGATTCAGATGCCTGCTAGAGTTTGAGAATAAAATATGGGACAACCAAAAAAGGGATGCAATGCAGTTCATGAAGAGCTCAGGAAAATATGTTCCAATATAGGAAGTACAACCATATACAATTGACCCTTGAACACATGGGGGGGGGGGGTTGGGGGCACCCATCCTCCACAAGTTAAAAATAGGTCAGCCCTCCATATCCGAGGTTCCTCATCCGCGGATTCAACCTACTGCAGTATTTACTATTGGAAAAAATCCACGTATAAGTGGACTTGCATAATTCAAACCCGTGTTGTTCAAGGGTCCAATGTACCATACGATCCCAGTTATGGAAGCCTAGTAAATGTATATATATGCACGCTCGCATATGTAAAGTCTGGAATGATACATACCAAAAAGTGAGCAACATTTATCTTTGGAAAGGGGTTCTCCCATCCTTTTGCTTACCCTTATTTTCTAATTTTTGTACAATAAACATGTAAGAAAATAAGCAATAAATTACTTCTAGTTTTATTTAAATATTAATGATTTTTTAAAAAATACTAAATTAAAAAAATATTTATATAGATATATATTATATATATATATATATATATACACACACACACATATGCTCACAAGTAAGATTTTGCGAAACCCCACACTTCCTGCCCATCCATCCCCAGGATGCGTCATACCAGGTCCCGTGGGCACGTCCCTCACTCCAGGACCTCGGGACAGGTGTCAGAAGGCAGCAGCGTTTGGCTCACTGGGCGCAGGAAATGCGGCTGGGGCAAAGGGCCGAAACCTGGCCCTATCTACACAAGGATAAAATAAACTGGCTACAGAGAAGCCCGTGGGAAAGACATGACATTTGTTTGCAAGGAAACATAAACAAGGACGAATGAAAACAGAAAAGTGGCTCAGCGAGAGACTGATCAAAGCCAGCTGGGCAAGCAGGCCCCGACTTCAGGGAAGAGGGCAGCTGTAGGCGGGCTGGGGGCTGGCGGGGCGGGGTCGGGCCTGGAGGCAGGGCCGGGCAGCCTCTCTAGCCACGCATCGCCTGAGGGGGCGAGAGAGGGGAAATTGCGTATGACTGGGCTTCAGGCATTTTGAGACCTGAATTAGCTGTTCCAGTCACTTGGATGGGAGGAAGGATCACCCAGATTCTGTCTTCTCATCCCCAAGATCATAAACAGAAAAGAATCAGCATCTATCTACCACCAACCATGTGCCCGGCACAGAGCAAGGCATTTCATCATGTCTTTTAATCCTTATGATGGTCCCGGAGAACCCCCAGGCCCTTCCACTCCTGCCAATTTGCCTAACTTGCCCAAGGTCAAGTAGCTGCTGAGCTGTGAACCAGGTGTCCAAACTAGGACCCGTGCACGTCGGCACAGCACAGGCTTGCCCTATCACAGAAAGCCGGGTTGTCACTGGCGACCACCAGAGTCCTGCCAGTGCCTTCCCCATCTCCCTTCCCACCCGCTCTGGACACCTGCCCCTTCCCACAGTTCCTCCACCCACCTGCCATCCACCAGTCCTGAGCAACTGAGCCCGTTAAGGAGCTAGTGTGAGCCTCAGCCTTGGCGTCATTTCCATCTTGCAAAGGCTAAGGCAGCTTTACAATGTTTATTTTCAATCGTGCCAGGCAAATGCTAAGACATGTTGTAAATTATCATTAATTTGAAGAGATGTTTCCCTTGGAGAGACAAAATGCCTAGCTGATTTCATGAACAATAGCTGAAGCTTAGAAGTTACACTACACTTAAGTTTTCTCTTGTCCTTGGCCTAAATCTGACCTTTTGTTCCTCCCACTCATTGCTTTCAGAGCTCAGACATAGGATCCCCACTCAGAATGGGGGAGGCGGTGGAGGGGTTCCTTCAGGACCAGGTGATGTCTAAGAGCATGACCGGGCCCCAGCTGCAGGGCTCAGGTGTCCGTCAGCTCCTGTCACCACCCTGGGATTGTGCCCGTTCCTCGTCCCCCTTCTCACCCCTCTTCCCTCATCTGGGTGAGTCATTGCCATCCTCATTTAAGAAGCTGATGAAAGGAGATGATTTTAGCCTGCTTGAGGCCAAGTCATGCCCATCTTGGCTGGCACTCATTTTTCTTTATCCGTACATCAAGGGTTTTACATGGCTCAACTTCTGATAAAGCTTCTTTAGATATTATTTCCTCTGAAAAGCTTTCATTTGCTTGGAAAAACTCTCTTTCTCTGAGGGCAAACTCCCTTCCCACCATTCTCCTCATCTGCCCACCTCCCTCTCTGGGGAAGTGGACTCCACCCCTCTGCCTGGAATTTCTTGGGGACCAGGGGAGGCACCCGCAATTCAGGTGCACAAAACCCTCCACATGGTCCTCTACAACACTGATGGTTCTTTTAGGGATGAGCCATTCATAAACGCACGGCCACCATGACAAGGTGAGAAGGTCTGGGCTCTGTGCCTTCCATCACTTCAGAGATTCCTATACTGAAGGCCTGTTCCATATGAGCCCATCCAACTGATGGAAATAACAGCCCTCTTCTCTACGCTAGCTACTCCTCCCAAACCGGAGAAGAGACATCAGTGGAGCCCTGCCCCTCCTCCTGACAGCCACAGGTCCCCCTCAGCCTGACTCAGCCCATACCCGCAGCTGTCCTCACAGCATCCCCACGCTCTGCCTCACCAGCCTCACCAGGCACTGGGCTGTCCTGTCCCCTACTCTTATTTTTACCATGTTGCTGCCCTTGCTGCCAAAGTGGTTTCACAGTTCATTCTGTCTGCTCCCCTACCCGAGGACTCTCTTGGCCAAGACCACTGCAGGCCACCCTCTCAGGCTGGCAGAAACAGCATTTATTTCTCTTACTCTCTCCCGGGGCAGTCTGGCATTGGAGCCAAGTCTAAGGTGCAAACGAGGGCAAAGAGGTCAGAGAGGGATGTGCTTCCATTGTGATATCTGGGTCCAGCAGCCTTGGAGACCAGGCTCCCCAAAATACTAAGGGATGATACCATTATACACAGTACTGCCGCTCAGATCATCTCACACTGGCCATGCCACACGTACGCTATATTTTTAGGAATAAAAATTGTATCTGCCCTAGAGAAATTCTCATGTCTGTGCCAAAAGAGTATACACAAGAATTTTCATTCTTCCTCTTCCCCTCCTCCTCCTCCTCCTCCGAATTCTTCCTCTCTTTCTCCTTTTTCTTTTCCCCTAAATGCTTGTAATTGCTTTGACGTTTTCCATCCCACCTTTTTTTCTTTCTTTGCAGTACGCGGACCTCTCACTGTTGTGGCCTCTCCCGTTGCGGAGCACAGGCTCTGGACGCGCAGGCTCAGCGGCCATGGCTCACGGGCCCAGCCGCTCCACGGCATGTGGGATCTTCCCGGACCGGGGCATGAACCTGTGTCCCCTGCATCGGCAGGCGGACTCTCAACAACTGCACCACCAGGGAAGCCCCCCACCATTTTTTTTATTCTAGGAGCTCTTCCTGAATTTACGTTACACAAATTCAGTACTATATTTTTCTATCATTGCTGAGAATTAATCAATATTCTATTGATATATTATGTCCCTGAACAATATAATGCTTTCATATCTGTCTCCCATACAACCTCCCATATTGAGATCATGTGGGATTTCAATGTACAGGAATGGCAATGTATAGTAATTTTTAAAATAATTCCTACTTATTTAAATTTAAATATAAATTTTACCGGTTTCTTTACTCACTGCTACTTCTTTTATCTCACACATTCCTCTTAAATTCATTTTTGATTTTGCTGAAGTTCATCTTCCAGTCATTTTTTTCAGAAAGAATTTTGGGGTAGTAAATTTTCTGAGTTTTTGAGGTTTTTTTTCCTTTTCACTTGAATGATAGTTTGTTTGGGAAGAGAATACTATGGTGCATAATCATATCCCCTGAGAATTTTGAAAATATTGCTTCTTTATCTTCTTTCATTCAGTTCTGCCAATGAGAAGTCTAATTTTGGTCAAAGTCCCATTTTTTTATAGGTCATTTGCTTTTCTTTGTTCTTGGTACTCTCAAATTTTACTTTGATTTTGCTGTATATAGTGGGGTTTGCATTTGTCTCGCTGCATTCTTCCTTTTAAGCTGTGTTCTAGTATCTTTCTGCAACTTTGGTCAATTTTATTCTCTCTCTTTTGATATGTCCCTGTTTTTGTTCTGTTTGCTCTTCCCTTCCAGAACATCTCATAAATGAGTAGGACTTCTGGATCTTTCCTTCATGACTCTGAACTTCTAGTTCACATAATCGCTTACCATCTTTCTGCAACTACTTTCATGAAAGAGAAAACAGACTTTACAAATCCAGACAACCGAATGGCAGGACACTGTGTATCACAGACTTCCTGACCCTCCTCCCACGCAGGCTAAGCCTGGGCACGGTGATTGTTTTGCCCTTTCTTAGCTTTGCCGTGGTCTTTTCTACTCCTGGGTATTGGCACACCAGGTTCCAGAATGCTCTGCCCTCCTCCCTGACTCATAAACTCCTCACGTCCAGGCCTGAATGACTTCGCCGCAGTCTGCATACACAGCCTGGGAGACTTCTTTGTCATCCAATGATAATGTCCATGTGAAAAATCATATTCTTTGAAGGATGCTTAATTTATCTGGCACGTCTGGGATTATGACAAATGACTCGGAAGAGAAAGAATCAGTCAGTGGGAGGAGCCCCGAGCGCAGCCTGGCCCTGGCCCTTCTAGGCTTCATGTCACAGGCACCACCCGCTCTGCTTGCATCTTCAGCTCAGCTCAGCTTCCCTCTGCCTAAGCAACCCCTCTGCACACTCCATCTCACCATAAAAGAGCCTTATGGCTCCTCCAGGCCGATTCTCCCCTGCTTTTTTCATGGATCTCAGAGCACATTCTAGAACAATCTCCGACATGTGTGTTTTTAACCCCAGTTCACAAGCTTGAACTCCTGTAGGAACGCGGGGTTCGCTCTCTCTCCAAGTGCAGCCCATCCTTTGGCTCCCTAAGAGCTGATTCATGAGACCTGAGACCAGCTGCAGACCCTTCCCAAGGCTAGCACTCCCCGGGTCTTCCACATCCTCATAAATGGCACCAAACCCTAGCACTGAGGCTGAGTCACTCTTTCCCTCACCCCCGAATCTATGTGAGCAAGCCCTGGCATCTCCACCTCTAAACCCCATCCCAAACCCATCCATCCTCTGCGTCTTTGCTGCTGGCACTCCAACCCCAGCCATGCTCACCTCTTGCTTGGACTGGAGCAAGGACCAATCTGGACTCTAGGGCCTGCAGAGTGATATTGACATGTCATGACTCATTCAAAAATCAGAATAACTGATACTTTCATCTCCATCTGCCTAAGTTGTTTGTCTGCCTCTCAGCTATTTCCAAACCTGGAAGATAAAAAGAGCTGTTATCCACCTACTTATTCAAACCCCCATATATTCTATGATGGAATATATTAGAATTCCACAATATGTATACTTTTAACACAAGTAGAAGAGTATATACACATATTTATTTAATTTTTATGTGTTGATTTATAGATTACATGTCAAATATATTTTTAACTTAACGACATAGAGATTGATACATATGTCTAATTTGTTGATCTTGCCAGATAACCCGATCCCATCTTACCTTCTCCTCCAGGTCCTGAGCCCTGGAGGCAGCAAACCACAGCCATGCCTTTAGATCCCGGCTGGCTGCTGCCGTCTGCAGCTCACTCCCCCTGTGTAGGGCTAACTCTTCCTCCTGGTATTTGAGTACCATCTGTCCCTTCCCCTTTGGGCAGGATGTTCTGCCCGCTAAGATGGGCTGTCTGGGATCTGCATGTGTTCTGGGGGCCCCTGGGCTGGGAAGGCCTCTGCTAGCATCCTCCCAAACCACAGGGTGGGGCAGGAGGAACGGCCCTTGCTCAAGACATCGCACCTACAGACACAATGACTTCTTGCGGTTGCTTCAAAAACATGTCCAAGGGCTCCTGCCCATTGGCACCTTTATCCCCAGGAGCTGCTCCCAGGGCATGTCTGCCTTTATAAGCCAAGGAGGAAGCACTGGTCTTCAGCATACTTCTCTGTGTTCTTCACACAGGAGACCTTGTGTAGGGCACAAACAAAACCAGAGCCCGGGAGTGGTGCTGGGAAAATATGTCATGAAGTGGGATGGTGGAAAGGATCCCACATTCTATTGAGTTTACAGAAATTAAAACGATTACTGAGAATCTAGATGCATTCACCTTCAGTTCACAACCAGCTGTCTTAATTAAAATGCTGCTAAAAGAAGCAAATCAATTAACAGATACCTTACAAGATGGTTTATTCTATCTTACACACAGAAAATTGCTTATGAGTATCGCATTACCGCTTTAGGTTATCAGTTAACCAAGTCTGCTAATGAGCTACATTGTTATCAAGTCAGATAAAAGATGCCCTGGGAATCCAGGCAAATTATTACAACACAGCACTTTGTTTTGAAATATAGCTCATCTTTCATCACACACAAGGAGGGTAACCTTATCTAAGGAGTGAACCAGTCCATAGAGCCACCGAGATTTCTGCTGAATGAAAAGGCAAAGAGTATTCCTTAATGCAGCCTGGAAATAAAGGATTAGCATTACAGGGGAGAGAAATGTGAATGGGGCCTGTGCCGTGGAGGCTTACGTTTACGGCAATAATCAAAGACGTGGGTTTCCTAAGCCTCTGCCAGCTGTGTCCTCCATGATAAAGTATGGACGTTGTCACAGTCACCACAAAATAATTATATAAGCATAACAATAATTGCTTGCATTTGCATAGCTCTCTACAAGGCACGGCAGCTGCTCTCTCATTTAATCCTTTGTTGGCTCCACATTTGAAGAGCTACAGAGCTGCAGGCCCATTCCATGGCCATCAGACCCCTTTCTCCCACTCCAGCCCAGCCTGCCATTTCATCCTTTGGAAGGTCTGTCTTTCATTTATAGGAATGGAGACTGCCCCATAGTTTCCATGTTTCGGGGCCCCTGAATGTTGACAAGGGCAGCTGAGGTGAGGCCTACTGTTCTAGAAAATGCTGCTCACCTCTTGGTAAGATGGTGGTGCTGGAGAGGCTGTGTCTTGAGTCTGGGTCTCATTCCATGAGCCATTTGCTGCCAGTAAGATCCATTGACATGGACACAATGCCATCCTGAAGCATGACCAGCTCCAACTGGGGAACCAGGATAGCCAGTGAGCATTTATTGGCTTCCAAACTTTCTCACACTGGAAAGAGGGCTCTTACTTCCCTCTACGCAGTCAGCTTCTTGCAGAAGAGAAGTAATATTTTCCTTTAGGACAGAGGCACTTTAGACTCTCTAAGTTCTATTATTTGCCCTGGATTTTGAGTTCCATGTGAAGGTCCATCACCAGCTTTGTTTGCTCAAACTTAAGCTATCTACAAGACTGCAAGCTTGGGCAGCTGTCTAGAGTGCCAAACCCCTCCTGAAGAGGCTGCTTTCTCAGAGCTCAATCACTTGTGCATTTCTGGAAAGAAAAAGAACCATCTGGAAGATTTCCTGACAAGAGTGACTATGCTGTAACTAATCATGGCATATGCTAATGCACCCCACACAATTAAACAGGTATGAAAGAGTTCATCAGCAAATCTTAGCAAGGTGGGGCATTTCCTTGTGTGACCTAGAAAGGGACCTGAAGACCAGTGGCTCTAGATAAAGGGGAGAGTTTTTCAGATAGAGCTCAACCTAGAGGTTGTTTTCTGCCTGCCAAACCAAGGCCACAAAACCTCATCCACTTTGGTGACAAAAAAGGAAGAAGTCATTCCCCAAGGTTAATAAGCATATCGAGGGGAAAGTGTCACTTTCTGTATTCGAAGAGTTTGCAATGACCTGAGCAGGTGCTGCAAGGCAGACAGGCCGATGGGAATGTAACTAGAAACTGATACCTTCGAGTCTGAACTATACACTGTTACAGAGGGTGAGACTTCTCCACACTTAGTGTATCAGCTTTGGTGTGAGGGAATGGCAGTAAAGATATATATTAAAAGCTAGGAACATGGAAGAAAAGATGGTCACTGAACCAGACCCCGATATGGTAGAGCTTGGGCTGAAAGTACGGCAGAGACCCTGCTGTAGCCACTCTTGGCTAAGGGTCTCACGCACACTTCCACGTTGAGGCCAAATTCCCACCAAAACTTCATTGTAGTTTCACATAAACATTACTCATAGTTATAACAGCATGACATACTTATGCTTACATTGTATACTTGTTTATTCCATTCCACTGTGCATATTCAGTCCTAATATCTTGAGTCTAGCATCTGCCCATGAGAGAAGGGGCAGAAATAGCAGAAAGACAGGGCAGAATGAAGCCTCAGTGGGGCAAGCCAAGTCCACATCCGTAAAAAAAACAACATATACCTAACTACCCCATGTGTGGAAGACCAAGGACACAGGTCGAGGTCAGGGTTACAAAGCTTGATGGCATCAGGGCCTACATGGAAGACAAGCAAGTTGGAAACAAGCAAGGATAGTGAGAGAGAGAAGAGGAAGAAGGGATTCCAAGAGAAAGCCTCAAATGCTGTCAGGTTGTTGTGCTTCTCCTTTAAAGGATGGCTGGTCCAGAGGAGCAAAGAGTTTGACTTGGTTGGTCTAGAGGTCCAGGGGCTTAACAGAAAGTTTATCCCTCCTATTATCTTAAAAAATTCCTGAGCTGAAAGGACCCTTTCAGGTGTCACTAAGGAGAGGATCAAAAGTGGCTGGACCTAGTCATCATTTGCACTTGAGATACCGATGCCCAGAGAAGATGGGCAGACCAGGACAGCAGTCTCCTCCCACCCCCAGTGTCCCTGAGCTGGGGAAGTGGCAACCGTGAGTTACCACATTGAGGAACTGTTCTCTGACAGGAAAGGGATTCCTCTACAAACAGGTGTGCCACCAGCCCCTAGAGATCCAGACATAACCTGCAGGAAAAGATAAGCTGGGCAGAGGCTGGGATAGCATCTGCTGGCTGGACTAGTAAGTGAATCAGGCTGCAGACATGGACTGGGCATCAAGAGGAAGAGAAAGAGACTTTTAGAGACTCTAAGATCATAGTGGCGGCCTAAACACAAATCTTCCACCACATCCTCCAAAAATCATGCAGACCAAAAAGGACAAAAGGAAAAAGCTAAACTAGTAACAAGGTGCCTATATGTCCTGGTTTGCCTAGGACTATCCCAGGGTATAAATGCTGAGGATAAGTTAATGCCTGTTAATGCTGAAAAGCCTTTTGACCAAATCCCACACACATTTCTGAAAAACTCAGTAAAATCGGAATTGATGGGTGTTCCCGTAACATGAAAAAACATGCGTACTTTTGCCCTAAAGCTAACATTTTACTTAATGAAAACCACCAGAGGATTTTCCACCAAGATCAGGCACAAGACAAGTATACTCACTGTTTCCACTATTATTTAACATTGGTGGTTTTAGCCAATGCAATCAGAGAAGAGAAAACAATTAGAGGCTTAAGAATTGGGAGAGAAGATCTACAATTTGGCAGATGACATAATATGATGAAAACTCAAGGAGATCAAGAAGAAAATGAACAAAACAATAAAAGCATTCAATAAGGTAGCTGCTATCATGTTAACACACCCAAAAAAAAAAAAAATCCATAAGCAATCAAAGAACAAGTAGGAGACATAATGGGAAATTCCATTTACAAAAGCAACAAAAACATAAAATATTTAGAAGTAAACTTAACAAGAAATGTGAAAAATCCATAAGAGTAAACTCTGAAAACTCTCCTGAGACAAGCAAAAAAACAGACTTGTAAAAATTATATTTCTTGTCAGTGAAGGATAATATCATAAAGAAGTCAATTGTCTTCAATTTAATATGTGAACATAATGCAACTCCAATAAAAATACCAAGATGTTTGTTTCTGTAGCTAGATTCTGAAGTTGACTGTAACGTTTATATGGAAAAACAAATGCACAGGAATAGCTAAAACAGAATAGCAGGGTGTGCAGGAACCAGCCCCGCCAAGTAATAGAGCATAAATGAAGCCACCAAAAGAAAGAGTGTGGTAATAACACATGAATAATCACAAACACCATTGGAGAATACCATGAAGTCTAGAAGTATCCAAACATATGTGGAAACTTAGAACATTATAAAGGTGGCAAGTAAAACACTGGGGAAAATAGGGTGGTTTTGAAAAATGATATTGAAATAACTGGATTTTTATTTGGGAAAAAGATAAAATTGGAACTATATCTCATACCACATACCATACCAAATGAATCAGAGATCCAAGTAAAAATAAATCCATATAAGAACCAGAATAATATATATTTATACATACATACATACATTACATGTATGAACATTTATCTAATTTTATAAACATTGTATATATGTAAAAAAATTTTAATTAAATATATTTTTGTAAAAGGAACACAGGAAGAATAAAATGGGAACTATTGAGATTAATTACCTCAAAGCAGTGGGTGGGAGCAGGGTGGAGTGGACAGGATGAGAGCAAGACGTCTCTGAATTTACCTGTTTACATGTTTTTAGTTTTGAACCATATGCATGTTTCACATACTCAAAAAATAAAATTAAACTAAAAGGATTAAGATAGGAAACTAAAACCAGCATATACACTGAAACAAATGTCTCTAACACTATATCAAATTGATAGTGAAACCACATTGAGAAAATAGTTAATTCTTTTTGAACACAATAGTCTGTACACATGGAGGACTAAATTCTAAGAACAAAGAACTGCAAAGAAATTTTTTTTTGATTTTTAAAAAAAATTATTTATTTTATTTATTTATTTTTTGGCTGCGTTGGGTCTTGGTTGCTGTGTGCGGGCTTTCTCTAGTTGTGGTGAGAGGGGGCTACTCTTCTTTGCGGTGCATGGGCTTCTTACTGCGGTGGCTGCTCTTGTTGCAGAGCACGGGCTCTAGGCACACGGGCTTCAGTAGTTGTGGCTCATGGGCTCTAGAGTGCAGGCTTAGTAGTTGTGGTGCATGGGCTTTGTTGCTCCACGGCATGTGGGATCTTCCTGGACCAGGGATCAAACCCGTGTCCCCTGCATTGGCAGGCAGATTCTTTCTTTTGTTTTTGTTTTTCAAAGCTTTATTGGGGCATAATTTACATTCCATAAATTAATCCATTGTAAATTTATAATTCAGTGATTTTCTGCAATTTATAGAGTTGTACAACCATCCCCATAATCCTGTTTTAGAACACTTCTGTTACCTCAAAAAATTCCCTCATGTCCATTCACTTTCAATCCACTTCTTACATATAGCCCCAGGAAACCACTTACCTTTCTGTATCTAGAAATTTGCCCTTCCTGCATATTTCTTTCTTTTTTTAATAAATTTATTTATTTGTTTATTTATTTTTGGCTGCGTTGGGTCTTCGTTGCTGCACGCAGGCTTTCTCTAGTTGCAGCAAGCAGGGGGCTACTCTTTGTTGAGGTGCTTGGGCTTCTCATTGCAGTGGCTTCTCTAGTTGTGGAGCATGGGCTCTAGGCATGCGGGCTTCAGTAGTTGTGGCACATGGGCTCAGCAGTTGTGGCTCTCGAGCTCTAGAGCGCAGGCTCAGTAGTTGTGGCGCACGGGCTTAGTTGCTCCACAGCATGTGGGATCTTCCCGGACCAGGGCTCGAACCCGTGTCCCCTGCATCGGCAGGCGGATTCTTAACCACTGTGCCATCAGGGAAGTCCCTGCAAAGAAATTTTTAAGCGAATTTGTAGTTGTACAGTGTTGTAATTCTGGAAGTACGTATTTTGTGTGTATTATAGGGTAGAGCAAATGGGTAAAAATATTTATATGGTTGGGGAACAGGATTTTCACTTTAGAGGAGGTAAAGTAGAAATATGGAATGAGGAAATCTCAAGAAGAACCTTATGGTATTGAGTTTTTGATTTAAATATACATTTGCTGACTGTCCATTGAGAGGGCCTACAAGCAATGATGCTTCAATAGCCATAAGCACACATTGTGCCCAGATCTTGGTTTCTAAAAACTATTTCACATCATAAAGAAAGAGGAGGAGGAGGAGAAGGAGAAAAACATGGGTCGAGGGAAAATGGGTGATTCCAGGTCTGAGCAGGAACAGTACAAGGTGAGCCTGGGACACTGTGCTGTGTCAGAAGTCTAGGAAATGCTCAATGACTACTGGGGTCCTGTCTAAACCCACCAAGAAGTGACTTGTACTGATAACTTGTGACAATTTGAACATGAAAAAGATTCATAATGGTGATGAATTATAGTGCATTGAAGTCCATAGGAATAATGTTCAACAAGAAAGAGAAAGAGAAAAGGGGAAGAGGACAGTCTTTTTCTAGAAGAATGCAGCTATTAAAGGTAGAAGGAATTCTGGAACTAGAAACTCAGTACTTTGTAACCCCCAATGCAGTAACTGATTCAAACATGGATTATGAACAAATATAAAATCATTGGGTGGGGCTTCCCTGGTGGCGCAGTGGTTGAGAGCCTACCTGCCGATGCAAATGACACGGGTTCGTGCCCCAGTCCGGGAAGATCCCACATGCCGCGGAGCGGCTGGGCCCATGAGCCATGGCCGCTGAGCCTGCGCGTCCGGAGCCTGTGCTCCGCAACGGGAGAGGCCACAGCAGTGAGAGGCCCGCGTACCGCAAAAAAAAAAAAAAAAAAAAAAAAAGAAAAATCACTGGGTGAAGAATTATTGGGGTCAGGGTGTTCCCACCATCTCAAAGTCCCACCCCTTCTATTATTTACTAATTACAAAGGCAGGGTTTTCTCTCTACAGTGCAGAGATCTAGCTGTTGCTTCCTTAACCAAGTGATCAAAAGCAGCAACACCAACCTTGAGAGAGACGGGGGTCATGTGCCTCCTGGTGCACTGCACTGAAAGATACATACGCAACGTTACCTCTGAGGCAATCCTGACAAAATTCTCAATCTGCATCTGCTCAAGAGGAAACAGTCAGATAAATCCAGAAAATGGGACATCATGAAAGACGAATGGCTTACGTACTTCAAAACTGACAGTGCCACGCAGAGAGAAGGCAACATCGAGAGAGAGACTAAAAAGGGACAAAATCCAACACAGTGACTCCTGGCTCGGAAAAAGAGAAATATAAGGATACTTGGGAAACATTTGAATACAGGCTGTGTAATAGATGATGCTATCGAATGACCACCCATTTCCATTCATTTCTTACCGTTCATGTTGTTGTACTGTGATTATGTGGGAGATACGTGGTGTATTTAAGGGTGAAATATCATGATATTTATATTAGTTTTTAAATGAATCAGAAAAAAGTTATGTACACAGAGATAAAGCAAGTAGGGCAAAATGTTAATTTATGGATCTAGGTGAAAGGTGAGATGTTTTTATGGCACTGTTCTTTCAACTGTTCTGTGGCTTTGAAGATTTTTCAAAAGAAGGACTGTGAGAGCACATGGGTGGTGATGAGGTGCGGGAAAGCAGGACTAGGGGAAGTGAGTTGTGAACCAACCATTCAGATAAACCTGGAGGAGGAGCCTCCTTTCCTGGGGGCAGGGCTCCTTCAGCCAGCAGCCTGGGATCCTATTCCCCTTCCTGAAGGCTGCCCTGCACACTCAGGCTTGTCCACTCTGAGACCCCACAGCCGCGTTGAAAAGCAGATACTTCTGCCAAACTGATAGCTGGATGACACAAAGAAAAGTTTTGGAATTTTTTTGTCTTCAAATGGACTGAGCTGGCTAACGGTTGACTGGCCTCTGTCAAAGAGAAGGTCTTGGAAAATCAAATCAAATAAGATAAAATTTATCTTGCTGTTAAAACCCAGTTTTCTCAGATCTAATCAGGCAAACAGCCCGCAGCTTCATTTAAAATCTTGCCAAAATACCCCCATATTAGCTGTCCCAAAGAGATGCTGATTCCTGGTCTCACAGCCATCCTGGCAACAGGACTTCTGGCCCATGGCTAGCAATCCCCCTCCCGTCCTGTGGGGGGCGTGCAGGAGAGCCACCAGCCAGCGCAGGACAAGAGAGGGAGTGCCTTTCCTCCTTTCAGTAAGAGCGATCCATCACTCTTAAAACTCACCTTTCAGAGAAGTCGAGGTTTAACATGCAAAACAGAAGGACAGCATGTTCACTGGATTATTCCTAGATGACGGAAAGCACGGGCAAAGTTCTGCTACGGGAGAATGGCTTGCTTGTCCTTTGCTTTTTCTTTCGGGTCTAACTTCTTCCCGACTCAGCCTGACTCCATCTAGTGTCAGTTTTGGAAACTTGAATTGTGCTCCCTTCTGTGCAGAGAAGCTCTGATGTGATACATGCTGAGAACAGTCCGCTGCACACGGTGGGGGAATAGATGGGGGTGGGACTCCCGTCCAGCCATTAACTCCCAGCCACCCGCCTCTCCCCATCCTTCATCCGTTCCTTCCCTTCCTCCTCACCCTGCCTTCCCCCTGCACCCTTCACATTCCCTTTCCTGTACTTCACTCTCGCAGTGCTTACTGTTGAATGACTATGGCAGCCACCTCGCCTGGATTATGGAAATCTCCTCCTAGAGCTCCAATGTATCAAAATAATTCAGAACATCCAAACATACAGAGCGGAGCTGCTCTCTAACACGATCATATGTAGGAACGTAAAAGCACAGTGACTGTTCATTCAACAATGCTTTTGAATTGGTTTGCTTTGTATTGTTCACAGCAGAATCTTCACACACACACATGTGCGTGTCAGGCCTTCATTTTGAGTCATCACATAATCGCCTCCCCTCCCCCCACCAGCACGCACATATGCATGTACACATGGACCAGGATTAAGCATTAGGCATTGTGAAATCTTTCAATTTTGCGAATTCCATGACTAAGATGTTCCTGAATCAGGGTTTGCAACAGTTCTGGAAACTTCCAGGGGCACTGGAGCTTCCAAAGCACGATGCCTTAACCCAAAGTGTCCTCTGATGCGTGTGGGCGGTTTGGAGGGTCGAGACAGCATCGCTCACCGTGGGTGGTGAGATCACTCTGCTAGAATCTCTGCCTGTCCACTCGGTTGTTCTGACACAGGACCAGAGCTGGCCACAGCAGCCCGCAGCCGCACGCCAGGGTGCCTCAGTCACCCAGCAGAGGGCCCCTGAGACCATGCTGTGGGCAGAGTCTCCGCCCACATCCATCCCAAACTGACCCCTATCCTACATTCCCCACTCCAGAGACCCCGAAGGCCCCCAAAGGTGATGCAGGTTCTGAGCCTGGGGCTCATCTATGCATTCCCAGGTCCCTTCACCCCTGCCATCAAGAGCTAATCCTCCTCATCCTTGCAGACTTAGTCTATTGCCTCCCCTGACCCAGGCTGCCAAAAGCCCTGTTAGAACCCCTGGTAAAGGCCGGTCTGCCCTGATTCTATAGTGGGAGAGCAGTCAGAGTGCTGCCCTGGGTGAGCTGGGACGAGGATGCCCTCCTGGCGAGCGGCGGCAGCTGCACACTCAGGGGAACCTGTTGTGACACCAATCCCCCAGGGGCTGGAAGAAGGTAGAGCTGCCCAAGGAGAAGGGCCCTTAGGGCGGGGCAAGGGAGGGGCATTGGCTGACTTGGAATTCTACTTTCCTACATGAGTGGGTCATGGATTTGGTGACAGTTGGGAGCTGCTCAGCGTGTTTCTTCTGGAAAGAGAAATGGGACAACTTAGCCAGTGTGGGTCTGGGTGTGCGTACGAGATGAGACACATGGCATCCGTGGTTACCCCAGACTCAAAAGCCCCCAATTCCACCACACATTTCCAAAATCCCCCGGAGCTGGGTACCTAACCCCTCTGTGAGAACCCCGGGTGCAAGAGGAGGTAACACTGCCACTGAGAGGACAGCTGTGTGGCCACCCCAGGACCTGGAGACCATGCCTCCCAGGCCTCCCAAACCTAGGACAACCACTTGCTGATTTTCCTGGACAACGTGGGTTTACGCCTATCATCCTGACACTATTATTAGTACAGTAGTGTCTCTTCTCCACTCTCAGAAAGTCCTGATTTGATGATAAGATACATGGTCACCCTAATCACAGCTGTCTCCCCCAGCCCACCCCCTGTGGGGTGGCCAAACAGACAGTAGAGGGGGAAGACTGGAGGCGGGACAGAAAGAGACAGAGAAACAATGAGCATCAGAAACAGAGAAAGGAAATGCTTGGAGACAGAGTTGATGAAACATGCTTTAGGGCCTCATGCTCAGAAATCAGTGCCAGAAACCGGAAAGTCTGAAGGAGGGCAGATCCTTCAGAAAGTGAAAGTCTTGAAAAAATCCATTTCCAGCTCATCCCCAGGGCATCCCCCTGACGGCCGCATACCACACATCCATCTCTTCTCCATCCACAGATCCACCCATTTCTTCAAGAGATGCTACTTTGTACTTACCAAGCCCCAGGTCCCAGGGAAGCACTGGAGGAGGAGATCGTGCTTTGCATCCCTCTAAAAGCCCACCACCCTGTCTCAGCCCAGACATCTGTCCTGAATGCCAGACACTCACTGAACATCTCCTCTACTTGGAAGTCTCCAGAGGCCTCAGACTTACCATGTTCAAAAAAGGTAGTCACCAAGATACACACCCCCAGCCCACTGCCCACACCTGCTCTACCACCTACTTCCCAGAGGGCATCCCCCAGCTAGGAGCTCCCCACCCCGACAAACGCCGGCTGTTCTGGATTTACCTGCACCTTCACTCAGCCTCCGGGGCTGGCTGCCTCATTGGTATCACTCAGATCCTTGCTCCAGAGGCCTTTGCAGTAGCTTGCAGCTCTCTGGGTGCAGAGCACTCCATATGATACAAAAGAGCAAGTGCAAAGGTCCTGAGGTAGGATTGTCCTCGGAGCACATAGGCTCTATGCAGAAGAGTAGTGTGGCTGGGTGGTAGCAGGGAAGCCAGGTAGCTGGGGGCAGAACACATGTGGTTTCTCAACTGGGACATGGCAGGAGCTCAGGACATGATCCTGAGAGCGGGGGATGCACTGGGATGACTCTGAGCAAGAGGTAGGGCAAAATCTAACCTACAGTGTGGAGAAGGGAGCCCAAGCTCCCTGTGGCTACCATACCCTGTGGGCTCCCCACTCAGATGATACCTGCCCACTGCCCAAAGGAGGGGAGATCGAGAAGAGGGGGCTGTGTGGTGCATCTTAGATCCCTAGGAAGAGTTTCAAACTGGAGAAAGGAGCTAAGATGTCAGGCGATGGAGCAGGATGGATAAAACAGGAGGGAAAATACCAGTCACAAGTTGGCAGCGACCTTACCTTGGAGTTCTCTTCTTTAGCTCGATGCTGTCTAAACAGAGAAAGCAGGGCATTAGGAAGGGGACCCTGCGATGGTGATGCGGCTCACTCAGTGCCAGGCCAGCAGGAGGGGTCGGAGCCACCTGACTTGGGCACTGCTGAGAGGCTCCCTGGGTTGGGGTCACTGGAGGGGAGGTGGTCTTGGGCTGAGTGCTCTGCCCCCTCCCCTTTGGCACGGTCGCAGCTTCTCCATCTGGTCCCTCACTGAGCCCTCTAGCTCAGCACACGGGTGAAACTGAGGCTTCCCCAGAGACACCGCCCACCCACCCCCGCCAGTGGCTTCTCTCCTCTCCCCTCCTTGCAGATCCTGGGCTCTCTTGCCCTTAGGAGATCTAGAACATCTCCTGCTGTGTGATGAAGAGCCTTTTCTCTCCCCTCATATTCCTAGTGATACAAAATCAACGGCAAGCAAAGTTCTATGACCAACGAAGTTGCTTGTGCAGTTGGACACGCTGGAATCTCCTGAATGCTGTCTCCTCCTCCCTCTGCCCCCCTCTGCACATCTTCACAGGTAATAATCATATTTTCCAGGTACATGGTGAGGGTCCTTCCTCCTCATCATCTGAAAAACTGCATCACCATCCCATTAAGCAGTCTTATACGGGGAATGGATTTTGAAGGTCCCACCTTGAGAGAAAAGGGGTGCGAATCAATGTTACATTTTGCTGTCAAAACATCTGCATGGGATGCACCTCTCCATGGCTGCCACGGCATGTGGAGAGCCACGCTGGGTTCACGTAAGCCCAGCTCTGTTTGGATCATGATGATACGCTCAGCGTTTCTCAGTGTAGGACTTGCCCAATTTATGAAAAAAGTGCAACTTGGCCCAGGTAGGCAGGGCCAGCCGCACTTCCCACCACCCACCCATGCCAGCAGCAGCCTCATCACCTCCCGGGATCGATCTCATCTGATCACACTATGTGAGTAAGAGAATAGAAATTACTGTCTGAAGCCAACTCAGCTCCCTTTCCCACCTTTACTGCAGGAAAGCTGATTCTTAGGAATCTCAAGAATGACTAAATGGAAAAGTACAGAGAGAGAGAGAGAAGCAGAGAGAGACAGACGGAGACAGAGACACAGAGAGGTCGCTGCATTTCTTTTCAACCCATGTTTGTTATTCTCTCTCCAGCCAATGTTGCCCTCAGAGCCTCACGCCAGGTGACTGGCCAGGTCATGTCTTGTCTCAGGCAAAGGCAGAGACGGGGCTGAGCATCATTTCCTTACCATTGAAGCCCACGTTAGTGCTTCTCTGTTCGGAGGAATCATTATCAAACAAGTGCTTCCTGATCATGCAGATCTTCAGGGCCAGGAAGCTGGCCGATGTGGCGAAGCCCACAGCAATCCCAATGGTGGCGTATTTGATATCTGAAGGGCAGGGAGGAATTGAACAAGGAGCTTCAATCAGTCACCACACGGCAAAGGTCTTCCACAGCTCCCTTTACATCAGGATGAAGTTCAAAGTCATTCACTTGGTCCTTAACGTTCCACAGTCCAACTCACTGAGGCCGGTCTGTTTTTCCACTCTCCTGGGAGCACATCCCTTCCCTCAACCTCCACCCACACACCATCTCCTCTTCCTGGAACTCCATCCATGGTCCCTTCAGCTGTGGAAATCATTCCCGAGTGGCTGATGGCTCGTTTCTCTGGCCTCCTGTAGCCTTCCTCACTTATTCTTTCATCAGTTCACTTGTGGAGTGTGTGCTGATTGCCTGCTCTGCTGAGCGCTGAAGGCAAATGAATGAGTCCCTGACACCACCTTGAGGAGCCTGTGGTCAGCAGCGGAAGACGAGAGCTCACCTGAATGCCAGGTGACTGGGGCGGGCCAGTTTGGGAGCCGAGAGCCTTCCCAGAGGAGGTGACATGCAAGCGGCACTGTGCCTGGTGAGCGGAGCCCTGAGGTGGAGAGAGGCTGGGACCATGCGTGTGGAGAGAGACACCGGCCAGGCCACGGAAGCCAGGCAGATCCTGCTGTCCCGGGCTCGTGGCCACAGCCACCGAGAGTGGATGGAGGTGACCCTGACGACTCACGTCCCCTTCGAGGACAGGCTCTCCTGCAGCACCACACCCCCGGGATGAAGCTGCGTTAGCCACTCAGGCAGGCTTGGGGGTGAGCACTGCCCCAGTTCCACGACGACCGGCAGGAAGTCCTACCAGGACACCCCACCTGCCCGGGCCTTTCGGGGCACCTCCTCCTGCCCCTCCGCCCTGCACCCAGAATCAGCTGGGTGATTGGCACTGGGTGATTGACGCTGGGTGATTGACACTCCACGGAGGACATCTTCACTCTGAGTGCATTGGTGGGGAAGGGACCATCGTCATGGAGTTTAGGGTTTTTCTGGTGGCCTCACTTGGTGGTGAAAAAGCTGGAGGATTCTGAAGCAAAAATACACAGCCTTGCTCTAATCACAAGCCTTCTTGGAAATCTGGTGACTTCTGTCATTGAAGGGCCCACGTGGGGCCCATGCACTCACCCACACCTCACAACACAATATGACCCTGGTTTTCTCAGTTCTTTGAAGCCCCCATTGAGCTTCATTGTCTCTTTACATTAATTCTTCACCTTAATCCTGCCGCTCCAGTCAGGTTGTAAACCTTTCCAGGGATGGGACAAAGCCCTGTGTTTCACACATGGTAGGGCTGGACTGCTAAAGCCATCACATGGAGCCGACTTCCGGCCTGATGCCAGAAACACAGAGCTGTGTGCGCTGTGTGCTCACGCTGGGGCCTTTCCGACACCAGTCTGCTCTGCACTGCGTTTACTGGGCAGGGGACGGGGCAGGGCAGGCGCAAGTGCGTGAGGCCAGGCCCACTAAGGGACAGCCTCTCCCCTGCCCCCCTCACACACAGACATGTCTCCTGGGTCCTCCCTTGGGGGTCTTCCCCTGGTGACCATCGCTCTGACCATTATGCAACATAAAAACTTTGTATGAGCTCAAGATGAAACTTGAACAGAGAAAGAAGAAAGGACACAGATCAGAAAAAGCGAGGTGGAAAGAGTCAGAGAGCCAGAGAGATACAAGGAGACATGGGGACACACACAGTGGGACACACACATAGGCTCTGCCGGAGAAGCCCAGACCACTGACAGGCGGGCTGAGAAGGAAAGGGGAGAAAGAACAACTGGCGTCCAGAGAAGCGTGGCCTGGCCTCAGCGACAGCGCCAGGCCCCAGTCCTCACCAAGCTGCTCAGCATCTTTCATCAACCTTACCGACCGAATGCATCATCCTGAACGCCCTGCTCTTTCTGCCCCTCCCTGGCAGGGATCCTAGGCTCAGCTCAGCACCCACTCTCACTCCCAACAGGGTCAGGGCCCTTAGACACCTCCCTCCACACTCCATCCTGGGTCCGCCCCAAGGTGGGAGGCTGCCCCTAGTCCCTGGCCCCAAACAGGCTCCCGGGCCTCAGGTCCAAGGTCAGAGACTGAGTGAGTGCCCTCCATGGGGCTGCTGCCCTGACAGCTGCAGTGGGCCACGCTGTGCACTCCACCAGCCACATCCCATCCCCGTAATTCCTGCTAGCCAGCCAGCCAGCCACTCGGCGGCAGCCTTTCCCCTCCTCGGGGAGGGAAATCCTCCATGCCGCCCTCCTCCCGAGCTCCGCCCTGTGCTCTCAGAGCCCCTGGATGAGGATCTGTCAGAAGCACACTTGTGCCCAGCTGCCCACACCCCTGCCTCCTGCCAGGGTCATCAGCCGGGGGAGTCCCTCCTGGGCTGTAGACCCCTACGAGTCCCCAGCACTGATTTCCCCTGGCGCCGCGAAGTAGCTGGAGGATGGATGGCCCTAGCAGGGCTGGTCTGCAAGCACAGCCAGAAGCCTCCTGACTGCTCCTGCGTTCAGGTCTGTGAGAGACCCATGAGGAAACCACGCCGCACTTTCTTTGCTGAAATTCTCTGGGTTCTCTCGTGCAAACATGATTTGGGAGCTTAGCGTCCAGAAGACAGTCTCTCAAACTCAGGGGACAGTCCAAGGGGGCTGAGCAGGGGCTGGCAGTACCAAGGCTGGTGTCCTGGGGGGCAGGCAGGGACCCTCTGACTGGGAGATTCACAGGGCTGTGGTAGGCGCAGTGCTGCCCAAATCTGGCTTGACCACCGGCACTCCTGGCTAGGACCGTCCACACTGAACCAGGGGCAGAGGGCAGAAGCCACAGGCTTAGGGCATGGCCTTTGCTGCTGCCTAGAGCAGAGAGCAGGGGGACTGCCTCTAGATGGGCCTGCTGAGGTTCCAGGGCCTCTACCCACATTGTCCCCATGTGTGCCACATCGGGCCCAGGAGCTCTCACCAAACCACACGCCTGAGGCTACCCCTGACCAGAGGATGGTGCCTTTTGCTAAGAGGCACAAGGCCACTATTCCGGCTCTGAGTCTAGAGTCGACCTTCCATCTCAGGCCCCGTTTGGACATGCTGCTGACAGAGACCTGACACTCCACCCCTCCCTGCAAAACAGCCAGTGTCCCACCCCCCTCTCTACAGCCCCTCCCACCTCAGTCCTGCAGAGCACAGCCTGCTCTCTGCAAGTGGTTTCACAACAGGAAGGAATCTCCTGCAAGCTGAACAGTCCTGAGGCCTGGAGGCTCCCTCCGTCCCCCTGCCCCCGAGTACTGGGGGGGCAGCCTTCAGAGGAAGACAGCAGCAGGGCTGCTCCAGAGAGCGAGCGGAAGGCGCAGGGTGGCCTGCCCAATCTCAGTTGGAATCTGACCCGCTGAGAGCCCATCCCTGCCATTCAGACCTCCCGTGCTGTCCACACCTGTTGGGTCCACCCTCCATGGGAGCTGGCCCTCTTCGACACCCTTATTTGGGCAGAATCAGGCTGTGTGTTTCCAGTTGTGGGGCAGTGGGCGTGCATGCACGCAGATGTCGTTCTATAAGTATCCGACCTAAAAATAGGGAGAGGCTGCCCTAAGTGTTTGTCCATTGATGCCTGGCCATTTTCATCTTGAAACTTAAATATTGCAGAATGGCTCCTAAGTTTAGATCGTATAAATTCCAATGTCCTCAACTCGAGGAAGGGGTTTCAGATGTCTAGAAAAGACATCCGTCCTCCCCTAACAGAATCCACACATAGGAATGACGTACCTGCCACTGTGCTCCACGTGGCCCTGGTGACCAGGGGGATCCAAGAGCAACCCGAGACCCCGGTCCCCCATGAAGGAGCTTTTGCAGAGTGACGGGGAGACAAGATTTACACTGAAGAAAGGATCAGAGTGTCGTGGGTGATGTCCGGCATCTTCCTGCAGACCTCAGCCTCCAGGAAAGTCTGAACGGGGGTGTGTGGGCTGGCCTTGCCACACTCGCCTGCCCACCTTTCCTGGCCCCCCGGCCACAGGCAGCACCTTGGCTTTCCTGTGGGGAACCACTTCCTTGTGATTCCCTCAAGGCCAGTTCCAGGACGGACCTGTGAACCATCCCTGATGAATCAGGTATTACTTCTTCCTGTCAGCAGGGACTGGTCAAGGGGTGATCCAACTCAGTCCAGTGAGACTCAACTCTGGGACTTCGGGGAAAATATTAAGAAAGAGGAGTGCCTTCTGGAATTGGTAACTGAGGGGTGGAGGGAGGCCCATGGGGTGGAGGGAACCTGCTGAGACTGAAGCCTCCACAGAAAAGGGTCAGGCTGAGACCACGTTCAAGATGGCTTTTGAGCCCCTGGATCCAGCTGTGCCTGAAGCACCTCTTCTTGAATTCTCAGCCCCCTCAATAAGGAAACACCTTCTCTATCTTATAGTCTTATCTGAGCTACGTAAATATCACCTGCAATCAGAGGCGTCCTAATGACTTAGGTAGCAGGTCCTTCACAGAGCAGAGGGTGCTGGCTGTGAACGAGGCGCTCACAGCACAGCCTCAAATAAACCCAACTGGGATCTGCAAGTTAAGCAAGCCTGTGCGCCCCGGGCCTTTGCACATGCTGCGTTTTGATGCAATACCTTTTTTGTCCCTATGGAAAGCTCTTATCCTCCAAGACATAGCACAAAGCCACTTCCTCTGGAGGTCCCCTCCTCTCTGTCAGCTCAGGATCCCCCTGCAATCTTGTCACACCCTTGCCCTTGCCCCGAAGGGTGTTCTGTGGCACGAAGGACACACTTCGGATAGCCCAAGCGAGCTGTTTCTCCCCAGGACCAGGATGACACGTGAGACTCCTTGGAACTTAGTTTCTCCTCCTGGGAGATGCAAGCAGAAGGTAAAAGGGGAGAATCTTGAACTGATGGGAAAGTTACCCCCAAATTACTGTTAAACCAGAAGTGGTTTGCAGTGATAAAATCAATTTTGTAGTGATAACAGGGCTCAGGAGGAAGTAAAGTTCAGCCACAGAGACACAAATCTAGTGACAGCACTGCTCCTAAGACTCTGAGACCAGGGACACTCGTGGAACACGTGTGCAACACAGATGGGGCATGTGGCTGCCATCAGTGTGGATGCACCTGAGGCCCCGGGTCCAAGTACCACACAGCCAGATCCCGCTGGGAGGGAGGATTAGAAAGGGGATTGGAAGTGAAGAGCGAAAGGGGCTGGCCCGGTTATGCTCCACACCGTGGTCTGAACCTGGGCCTCACTCTTCTCACCTGAAAATGGGGCCTTCAGCCCCTGACACATAGAAGGGACTCACCCAGACAGCTCTTTCTTTTGCCTGTTTGTCCCGAAGCCTCCTCGCAATGGAAGCTGATCTTGGGTTCCCAGTGGAACCCAGGGCACGCTTCTCTAATTGGGCTAGTTTGGGGGCTGTGGGTGCTGGCCACCCCTTCCCTCTTCAGAGCTCACGATGGGTCTGCTTCTCAGGAAAACAAGGTCGGTGGACCTGGCCCTTTTGCCCCACCCTGGGGCTGTTTGTGCTGGAAATTAGGCCCAGGTACAGAATGGAGGTCCCAGTCCTATCCTGAGCAGGATGCCAGACTCTGAGTTGGCCTGGGTTATGCAGCAGCCCTGCTCCCCGCAGCTGCTGGGCTTGCGCTGGGGTCTAGAGCCTTCCTCTGACATGGCTGTGACTTGCAGGAACATCAGGCTCCCTGCTCACAAGCCTCGAAACCACCTTGAAATTGCGTTTCCTCAATACCCTCTTCCGGTCTCAGTAAAGAAGCTGCAACGGCCAAGCTTCAGGTCAACAGGACGTTGCCACTCCCCTCCCACAGCTGTCGGCGCTCCTCTCTTCCTGTGAAAGCACCTAGACTTGGGGCAGAACCCAAACCTGCAGAGCCGCACGGGTCTGAGAGATGGAAAGCAGAAGGAAATCAGAAGATCCAGGAGAACAAAGCAAAGACGGCTCCACGATGGGCCTGGGAGCTTGGGAATAGCGCCTCGGTTTCCATGGCTCCCCATCCAGGCAAGCGAGCACACCGAGCCCCAGCCAGCGCACTCGCTCCCAACCCTAGCTCAGGACGGCCCAGGCCCTGGCCTGCAGTGGGCCCTGGCTCCTGGAAGATGGGCAGTGGGTCAGGAATTCTGGGCAGGGGGTCCCTGCTAACACACGGAAGCACACAGCTGTTAGCGTCCAGGGGGAACAAAGGGGCACCTAACCCAGCCTGGGGGCGTCAAGAAGGTCCCCTGGAGTGAGCACTATTTAAGTTAAAAACAAAAGGACAAGTAGGAGCTAGTGAAGATGGTGGGGGAGAGGGGAATGGAGGCAGGTAGGGAAGGTGCCCCAGCAGAGAAAGAGGTGTCAGCGAAGGCCAGGAGGCCCAAGGGGGTGCAGGGGCTTGGGAATAAAGAAGCTGGTTCAGTGGGTCAGAGCAGCGAGGGGGCACAGGTAAACTGCGGCTCTCCAGGCTTTCCAGAGGAGGGGGACGGGACAGGCAGCCAGGACACGGCCGCCCTGGGCAGGAGCTGGAAGCAGGAGGCCACAGAGGGCCACCGGAAAGATGGAGGAGCCCACTCAAGGCAACAAAATACAAGGGAAAATGACTCCGGCTTCTAGAAATAACCTCATAATTAAGAGGAAAACAATAATGGTGGGTGACCAGACGGTATCAAAACTTATGCCCACTTTGTTTTTCCTGAGCAATCTTTGCTAATTAATTCTTAAAGATTCACACACTGGGATTAAAACACTCAGCTACAGAAGCCAAACTGAGCAATACCCTTCCAGGCTAATGGAGGGGCTGGAGGCAGGGAGCCAGCTCCGGCCCAAGGTAGAACCAAGGGTGCTCTAGGCCTAGGGAGTGCTCCCAAAGGGAGCACTCAGGAGCCCTACGGAGCCCCAGGTCCATGCTGGCCAGGAGGGGTGACATGTAAATGCTATCACACCTGGCAGGCGAGCTGCTGAAACCTCGAGGGAGTCAGAGGGGCTTGGGGCTGCCCTGGTGGGGTGCGCGGTGATGTCCAGGGAGGCTGGGGTCAGAGGTCCCACAGCTGGAACACCCAGCCAACTCTACACTCACCAGTGGAGGGGTTCGCTCCATCTTTGAATGTCTCTGGGGAGGGCATGAAACTTACCTCTGCCCCCACGGTGGGTGGGAAGGAACGATACTTGGAACCCCTCATGGCTCCCAGCTCGCTGGTCTCTCAGCAACGGGGGTGCCCATGGGAAGCCTGCCCGGCCACACACGGAGCGTGGCTGCGAGGATCCCCTCACAGGTTGGGGGGAGCACAGACTGAAGTGAGGGCAGGAACTGTCTTCCACGAGCACTCAGCCACCGGTTGACACGGGGTCTTCAGCTTTCCAGGGGACCAGGGACAGGCAGGGGCAGAGCATACCAGGAGGCTGCCCTGGAGGGGCGCTCAGGTCAGAAGGGAGATGGTCCCAGCTCTCTGCTGCTGCCTCTAGAAGGCTGTGGTGTTTCATCTAGGGGACAGCCCACCCACTCAACATAGGCGCTTCGGACCCGAGAAGACCTCTCTTCAGGAGCGCGTCTCAGGGCCCACCTTTGCAGAGAGAGCAGGGGAGGCTGGAAACGGTGCAGAATAACTAATTAATGATGGTAAAGCATCGTGGAAGAGGAAAGCGTTTCATAACCGCTAAGTGGTGGGTTATTATTATTCATGCATATTCGTACTGTGCTCTTCAGCCTCTGGGAAGCTTCGCTCAGGAGTCCTCTGGGACTTGGCGGAGGGGGTATGTGTCCAGGGGGTGGGGCTGTGGGATGACAGGTGGCCTGGCCCTCGGGGAAGGGGCCACGATGCTGCAGAGGAAAGCCACAGCCAGCCAATGAGAGCCGGGGGAGCTTGGCAACACCGAGCCATCTGCTGCCATCATCGGGCCCTGCTGTGTGCCAAGGTCTGTGCTGGGCATCTCCACCATAATTATCTTTTTAAAGGCCACTTCCAACATTTGCAGAACCCAGGGCATGCCACAAATCTAAATATTTAAAGGTTAGAGATCAAGCTACACACAGGGCCCAACACACTTCCCCCTGCCACCTCCTGGCAGGCCCTGCAGTCCACTCCCCAGGGGTCACCTCCTGGAGAGGGAAACTCAGCCCTGCCTATGGCCCCAAGAGCTGTCAAGGTCTTCTGAACAGAGAAGGCAGAAGTCGGGCTTGGCCTGGGCTTCCTGGAAAGACCAGACCCTCCAGGATCCGGGATGGAGCCTGGCTCAGTCTGACACCCCAAGGGGGCTCCCACTAACCGACGCTTTGCTTTCCCCACTGAACTCCTGGGCAGTGTTAAGACATCTTCCCAAACTAGAGCACAAAGTGGACGGAGGAAGCGCAGCTGTCTGGGAGCTGGGTCTGCGTAGGAATGCCCTTGGTCATTGAACTAAAAGCAGCCCCTGGCTTGCTGTCTAGTTTCCAGCCCCCCGCCAAGCTGTGCTTCCTGTCCCCTCACTCTCAGCTGCCCACACACATACAAGTCCCTCTCCCTCATATCCGTGTGCTGACCCAGTTCCAGAACTTTCAAAGACTTTCTGACAAGACTAAAAAAAAAATTCTCGCATTTGGATATGTGTGTGTGATATGGGGGTCCTCTAAAGCCAGGTAGGGGCAGGGGCTTCTCTTGGGGACCACAGTTCTCCTTTCACAGGGAAGCCTCAGCAGGTGACGTGTCCTGTTGGGTCACACACCTGAATAGGAGTGTTCTGGGGTTTGAACCTGGGCTGGCCAGGCTCCTCAGTAGAGTCTCAGGCCAGCACATAGGGTCACAGTGGCTCCAGGTTGACTAAAGCTTCTTAACAACGTGTCTTGTGGCTCAGTGACTAGGGCTCATCTACAGCTCTGTAGGAAGGGGCTTTGTTCTTCATACCGCAGGGTTGACTCATGGACCCTCTCTGAGCTTCTGCAGAGCTTTCCCTGGGTTAGCTTAGCTGTCCCAGGCTGTTGTCTCACAGTTGCAGGCCTGCCCGTCCAACACTGTCTTCTGTGGCACAAGCTGTGACAGACATGGCACCTTGGCCACTCCCCAACCTCAGGCCACACGCTGCTTCCAGTGGGGAAGCTGGCGTGAGTCTGTAATGCGGCCTCAGAAGCCAGCGTGGACCCTGCTGGTGAGGCCCTAGACACATCCAGCCTGTCTTCTCTCTCCTAGGAAGTCTCCCTACCGCCAGCCTGCCTGCTACACTGGCCAGGGGACTCTCCCTCCAGGGCTGCTTAAAGCGCCCTCAGGGTAAGAGCAGCTTCCTCCTGAGGCTCACCCAGCCCTCCTCCGCTCACCTCCTGGCCTCACCTCACACTCCTCTCCAGCCCGTGCTGCCCTCCCCGCAGCCTTCCTGGGCCAGCCAGACCCGTCCCTGCTCACAGTTCCTGCAGACTGGCTCCTGGAATCTGAGCCTCTACTTCATGCACTAATCAACTCAAACAAGTGCAGTTACTGGGCCTGAGCTGAGCGGTGGCCTGTAAGACTGGATCCCTGCCCTGACCGAGGTGACAGTGCAGGATGGAATGAGACCCAGACAGACACACATGGAAACAGGAATGCTGTTAGAACTGGGAGAGAGCATCTCTGGGGTCCTGGGGTAGGGAGGGCACACACCCCACACAACAGAGACAATACCTGAGGAGGCCTGGAGACTGGACAGGAAGTTGATGGATATTCGTGGGGTTGGGGAGCAGGAGCCCTGGGATGGGCCACATGACAGGGCTAGGGATGCCCTTTGGCAACATAAACACCTGTCTGGCCTTGCAGCAGTGGGAAGCTGCTGAAGGATATCAGCCAGGCAGAGGCATAAGCAATTTGCTCTCAGCAAAACTCCTCTTCCAGGAAGCCCTCCTGGATACCCTAGTTTGGATCAAGGGCTCCTCCTCTCTTCCCTCCATGTTCCTTCATCTCAGCACTTAACCCACCACATTACAACTGTCCTCTCCATAGACTGTCAACACCTTCAGGTTGGGGCCTGACTCACTTATTTTGTGTCCCAGCAGAGTCTGGTGAAAAACACTGTTTCCTTAACATAAGAGAAAGCCCTGATGTCCATGTGGTATAGCCCATGGGCCCAGCTCCAGTCCTTCACCTCGATCCCTGGACATCAACTCTTTGATGATGTGGCCCAAGGGTTTGCACAGGCCTCTGGGGTGGGTGCAGCCAGGTTCCAGGCAGAAATTCCCCAGCTGCTCATCTGTTTCATTCAGACAAGAGGGAGAGTGTGAGCCCAGTTCATCTTACTGAGAACCATTAACCGGTTATTTAATGGAATCAAATTTAATAAAAGGAGCAGTTCAAGCAATTCTGGTGGATAAATGAGGATCTGGGTGTGACAGAGATGTTTATGTGACTTTAAAGAGGAAGCACGAGGGGTTTAATTTAGGAGTGAGTGACCCAGCAATACCACTACTGGGCATATACCCTGAGAAAACCATAATTCAAAAAGAGACATGCACCACAATGTTCACTGCAGCACTATTTACAATAGCCAGGACATGGAAGCAACATAAGTGTCCATAGACAGATGAATAGATAAAGATGTGGCACATATATACAATGGAATATTACTCAGCCATAAAAAGAAATGAAATTGAGTTATTTGTAGTAAGGTGGATGGACCTAGAGTCTGTCATACAGAGTGAAGTAAGTCAGAAAGAGAAAAACAAATACAATATGCTAATACATATATATGGAATCTAAAAATAAAAATGGTTCTGATGGATCTAGGGGCAGGACAGGAATAAAGACGCAGACGGAGAGAATGGACTTGAGGACATGGGGAGGGGGACAGGTAAGCTGGGACGAAGTGAGAGAGTGTCACTGACATATACCTGTTACCAAATGTAAAATAAAAAGCTAGTGGGAAGCAGCTGCTTAGCACAGGGAGATCACCTCTGTGCTTTGTGACCACATAGAGGGGTGGGATAGGGAGGGTGGGAGGGAGATGCAAGAGGGAGGGGATATGGGGATATATGTATACATATAGCTGATTCACTTTGTTGTACAGCAGAAACTAGTACACCATTGTAAAGCAATTATACTCCAATAAAGATGTTAAAAAATAAAAGAAGGAGTCTGCTGATTAGTGTGTCAGCCAGGTCATCTCCGGCTCTGAGCTGCTTGGCTGTAGCTCCCACCCAGTGTGCAAGGACCAGGGGAATTTCCCCACAGACAGACACTCTGCTGAGGTCGCACCTCCTCCCTTCACCTCACAGGGCATTTCTCCCCTTCAGGAGTCTCTAGGATCAGGGATGTATGTCTGAGAGATGTTAGGTAGCCCAGAGCCCCTCTCCAAAAAGCATTCCTCCAAGTCACCCATTCCCCCAGGTTCTTAAAAACTCATTTCAGACTTCCGTTCTGGAAAGATGGGATAGGCTTACTTTTCTCTATTGCTCACTAAGTATAGCAAAACACACTAGATATTATATTAAAAACTCACATAAGAAGATCCTGAAAGGTAGAGAGAGGAAGGCAAACTGGCTGAGGGCCTTGGGGTTCCCCCTGGAAGCAGCATGTGGCCTGAGGTCAGGTGTGGCTGAGTTAGTGGTGTCTGTCACAACTCATTAAAATATGTGTCAATAAAACAGATTTTCATTCTCCTCTAAGATTTCTAAACTGTTTAACAGCTAAAGCTAAAAAACTATAACATGCCTGATACAGTTCTCCATATATGTAGAAGAAATATTTAAGAGAGTAAAGGGACACAGAGGCACAATTTCTACCTTTCATGTGAACTGTTAAACGTTAACACCAGTAAATTGTGATACATTATGTTTATAATGTAATACCTAGAGCAACCACTCAAAATGCTATGAAAAGCAATATACTCAGAAACACTACAGACAAATCAAAATGGAATTCTAAAAAAAGTTCCAGTAACACACTGGAAGGTAGGAAAAAGAGAAATGAAAAACAGAGAACGATCAGAAATAAAAATATGAAATGTCAGACTGAAAGCTCTAAGATATCAATAACAACGTTAAGTGTAAATTGCCTAAATTTGCCAATTAAAAAACAGATTTTCAAAGTCAGTTTTAAAAATGACTGAGCTATATGCTGTCTACAAGACACTTACTCCAAATATTATATAGGTAGGTTGAAAGTAAAGGATAGAAAAAGAAATGCCATGCAAACATTAATAAAAAGAAGGAAGAAGAGGTTACTTTAATATCAGATAAATTTCAGAGCAAAGAAAATTATCAGGGCCAGAGATATTACATTATATAATGATAAAAAGTCAAGCTACCAAATAGACACAGTAATTCTAAATGCCTATACGTCAAACAACAGCTGCAAAATAATAATTTTTAAAAAAAGATAAAACTGAAAGGAAAAATAGACATGCACAATTATAGTTGAAGGCTTCAACAACCCTCTCTCAACAATTGATAGAACAACTACACAGAAAATCAGTAATAATATTTAAAAATTCAATCATACTATAAAGAACAGGACTCAACACCAGCAGAATATGCATTTTCTCAAGCACTCATATACAATGTACCAAGATGGACTATGGTCTGGGTCAAACCTCAACAAATTTAGAAGAATTTAAATCATACAGAGTGTGTTCTCTGATCACAATGGACTCAACTAAAAATCAATAATAGAAAGATAACAGGAAAGTTTCCAAACACTTGGAAACTAACAATACTTCTAAATAACTCATGGGTCCAAAAGGAAGTTCCAAGGGAGAGAAAAGTTTTATTAACGAAATGAAAATGAAAACATGCCTGTCAAAATTTGAAGGACACAGGTAAAGCAATGAAAGGCAATTTATAGCATTAAAATGCTTACATTAGAACAGGGAAGAAGTCTTAAGTCAATAATTTAATATCCCACTTGAAGAAACCAGAAGAAGAGAACCAAAATAAAGCTAGAGCAAGCAGAAGGAAGTAAATAAAAGATAGGAGCAGAAATCAATGAGATTGAAACAAAAATAATAGAGAAAATCAGTGAAACAAAATTCTGGTTCTTTGAAAAGATCAATCAAGTTGACAAACCTCTAGCAAGACTGACAAAGGAAAAAAAGAGAAAATACATCAATTACCAATAGCAGAAATGAAACAGGGTATCATACAGATCCTGCAGACCTCAGAAGGTTAATAAGAGAATACCATGAAAAATTCTACACATAAAATCCTGATGACTTAGATAAAGTGGACCAATTCCTCAAAAAGTACAAATATCACAACTCACCGAATGTGAAATAGATACTTTGAATAGCCCTATAACTATTAAGGAAATTAAATTCATAATCTACAAATTCCCCCCCCCCAAAAATCTGCAAGTCCAGTTTTCATGGGAGAATTCTAGCAAATGTTTAAAGAAAATATTCACACCAATTCTACACAATTCCATCCAGAAAATAGGAAACACTTCCTAATGAATTTTTTGAAGCCAGCATTACTGCAACATTAAAACCAGACAAAATTAATGTGCAAAAGAAAACTATAGACCAGTATCCCTCATGAATATAGATTCAGAATATTATCAAGTAGAATTCAGCAAGATAAAAGAAGAATTATACACCATGACCAAATGGAGTTCATTTAGGGATGCAAGCCTGGTTTGATATTCAAAAGTCCATCAATGTAATCCAACATATTAACAAGCTAATGGAGGAAAAATCAGCTGACCATATCAAGTGATGCAAGAAAAGCATTTGACAAAATTCTACACACATTCATGACAAAAACTCTCAGAGAGAAATTTCTTCAACTTGATAAAGAATATCTACAAAAAACCCCTACAGCTAACATTATACTTAATGGTAAAAAACGAGATATTTTCCCACTAAGACAGAGAATATGCCTGTTTAACATAGTACTGGAAGTTCCAGCCAATCCAATAAAGCAAGAAAAGGAAATAAAAGGCATACTTTTCAGGAAGGAAGAAATAAAACTGTCCCTGCAGATGATATTATGGTCTATGTAGGAAAATCTAAAAATTAAATCCTAGAACTAATAAGTGAGTTCAGGATAAAAGGAGCAAGATAAAAGATTAACATACACAAATCAATTTATACTTCTATATACTAACAATTACACATAGAAAAATTTAAATACAATACAATTTATAATCACTCAAAAATACTTAGGTGCAAGTCTAATAATACATATACAGGTCTCATATATTAAAAACTCCACAACGCTGAGAAATTAAAAAGCATCTAATAAACAGAAATACATACTGACTTCATGGAAAACTCAACATAATAACAGATCAAATACCCTCAAACTGATCTATAGATTTAATGTAATTCCTATCAAAATGCCAGCAAGATTTTTGGTTGATATAGGTAAGATTGTTCTAAAATTTACATGGAAAGGTAAAGGAACTAGACTTGCTAAATTTTTTTTTTTTTAAAGGAAGAATAAAGTAGGAAGGATCACTCTACCATTGTGGAACCTATATACCTACAGAAATCAATACTGTGTGGTATTGGCAAAGGGACAGACACATACATCAATGGAGAAGAAAAGATTACCCAGAAATTGTTCACACCAGTACGACCAACAGGTCTTAGATGAGTGAGCAAAGTCAGTTCAATAGAGGGAGAATCTTTGTATCAACCAATGGTGCTGGAGTAATTGGATATCCATAGGAGAATGAAAGCAACAAAGAGAGAAAGAGAAAAAGAGGGAGGGAGGCAGGGAAGAAGGAAGGAAGGAAGGAAGAAAGGAAGGAAGGAAGGAAGGGAGGGAGGGAGGGAGAGAGGAAGGAAGGGAGGGAGGGAGGAAGGAAAGAAGGGAGGGAGGGAGGAAGGAAGGAGGGAAGGAAGGAAGGAAGGAAAGAAGGGAGGGAGGGAGGAAGGGAGGAAGGAAGGGAGGGAGGGAGGGAGGGAGGAAGGAAGGAAGGGAGGGAGGGAGGGAGGAGGGAAGGGAGGAAAAGAAAGAAAAAAGAAGAAAAAAATTACCTTGACTTAAATTCACAAATGAATTCAAAATGGATCATAGATTTAAATGCAAAATATAAAGCTATATAACTTTTAGAAGAAAATGTAGGCTAAAATCTTAGAGACTTAGGGCTTGGTGAAAACTCAGACACGTTATCAAAAGTATGATCCATAAAAGAAAAACAACTCAGTAAATTAGACTGAATTAACATTAAATACTTTGTTCTGTGAAAGACCCTGTGACAAGGATGAAGAGACAAGCTAGAGGCTGAGGGAAACTACTTGCAGATCACATATTTGACAAAGAACTCAAGTCCAAAATATATTAAGAACTCTTAAGATTCTGTAGTAATAAAAGAAAAAAACAAAGCAATTGAATTAGAAAATGGGTAAAAGTCATGAAGAGAATTCTTACTCTATCAGGAAATTTCTCCTTGCCTTTCCGGGGCCTAGCCCCTTCCTTCACCCTCTGCTGACTTTCTGAGAAAGACCCTAGGGCATGTTTCTTTTGTTATATTTGTTGCAATTTGTTACACAAAGAGAAGTAATACAGCAGGAATTCTTTCTCACTGGAATCCACACACCACACAATTCTGAACCATTGTCTTGGCAGGAAGCTGGAACAGGGGAAAAGCTGTCAGGAAAGATTTTTACAAAGATCTCAGGAAGTAAGAGCCAAGGAATAAAGTGACGACTTTGACTTGTAATATAAAAACAAATTTAATTCTCTTTACCCCGGCCTCTGCCATCTTTTCGTTACAAATTAAGGGGGCGGGGGGAAGCCTCTGCTCTCTTCAATAACTCTGGCTCCTTCAGTGAAGAATGTTTGAGGCACTTTAACAAAATTAAAGTGATATTATGTTTTTTTATTATCATGATTATAATAATACATAGATTTCAGTGGTGCTTTCCAACGGAATTAAAAAGACAGATGGCTGACTTTTTGGTGGGAATTACAGTCTATAGGAATATTTTATATGGCAGGTTTTTAAAAAGGAAGGTGCAAACCTCTAATAAAATGCCTAGAAATTTCACCAGATATTTTCAATGGCTCTTCTTAGAGCAATATTTTAACAAAAATTTTAAATATTGATTGGTTAGTAGTTAAGTGGCAAATAATTTATTTAGAATTGTGACAACTATAATCCAACACCTAGTTTTAAGTCTTTCATCATTATGTCAGAAGTACATCAGCATTTCTCAGGAAGCTGTCCTATGCCTCCCAATGTGAAACCCTGAGGACACAAGATCAGTTACGGAGTTTTCGGGTGGGGAAGGGAACCCTGGAATCCGATCACGAGGATATCAGGTAAACCCCAAAATGAGGAATGTTCCATGAAAAAAAGGGGTTGGAAGTTTCTCAAACATCAGTGTCATAAACAATGAAAAAAAGTTGTAGAGATGTTCCATGGGCTTCCCTGGTGGTGCAGTGGTTGAGAGTACGCCTGACGATGCAGGGGACGCGGGTTCGTGCCCCGGTCCGGGAAGATCCCACATGCCGCGGAGCGGCTGGGCCCGTGAGCCATGGCCGCTGAGCCTGTGCGTCCAGAGCCTGTGCTCCGCAACGGGAGAGGCCACAACAGTGAGAGGCCCACGTACCAAAAAAAAAAAAAAGTTGTAGAAATGTTCCAGATCAAAGAAAGTTAAAGAGACATGGCTAACATCTGATCCTCCCCACTGGCTCATTGGCTGAGACGCAGTGAAAGCTGCAAAGGATGTCGCTGGGTCCCCTGTAAATATTGCACTATGATAGATTATGTGAAAGTATTTGTCAATGTTAAATATCCTGAAGTTGATAACTGTACTGGGACTGTGGTTATGTGAGAGATTATCTCCAGTCTTTAAAAAATACACATTAATGTATTTAGGGTTTTAAAAAAATGATGTGCATAATTTAATCTCAAATGGATCTGGAAAAAAACTCTCTCTCTCTCTCTCTCTCTCTTTCTCTCTCTGTATATATGTATATATACATATATATCATATCTATTATATATAATAGGTATCCTCATTTGTTTTATAAAACCATAGCTATATTTACATATAGATAGATAGAGGTTATAAATACAGAATGGACATAACCACATTTGCTTTATCATATGTTCTCCCTATCTTCAGAGAGAGAGAGTGAAAGAGAAAATATATGATAAAGCAAATGAGGTAATTTGTTTAAGAAATCAGCAAATCATACATTCTTTGCACTATTCTTATTCTTGCAACTTTTCTTAGGTTTGATATTATTTTGAAATAAAAAAATTGAAAGAACAGTTTGAAAAGTCATGTTAGTTTTTGCATGACGATACCACTTCCTCGTCTTGACTGACAGGCTAAAAATATAGGCTTTGGGCATCAAAATGCTTCCATTTGAATCCCACCATTCTCGCTTACCTGCTCCATGACCTCTGGTAAGCAACTTTATTGATATGTGCCTCAGTTTCCTCATCTATGAAATGGGCATAATGATGATTATGGTAATAAGAACATGGGCTTCCCTGGTGGCACAGTGGTTGAGAGTCCGCCTACCGATGCAGGGGACACGGGTTCGTGCCCCGGTCGGGAGGATCCCACATGCCGCGGAGCGGCTGGGCCCGTGAGCCATGGCCGCTGAGCCTGCGCGTCCGGAGCCTGTGCTCCGCGACGGGAGAGGCAGCGACGGTGAGAGGGCCGCGTGCTGCAAAAAAAAAAAAAAAAAAAAAAAAGAACATCTACCTTGTGGGCTGCTTGTGAGAAATGAATGAGGTCTACATAGAGGTGCTGGGAGCAGCACCATACCCAGAATCAGATCTCAGGAAGTGGGCTTATGATGCTTTCAAGGAATACGTGCAATTACTCTACATGCAAGAGTAAGGGCATGATAAGAGCCAAGATGGGGCTTCCCTGGTGGCGCAGTGGTTGAGAGTCCGCCTGCTGATGCAGGGGACATGGGTTCGTGCCCCGGTCTGGGAAGATCCCACATGCTGCAGAGCGGCTGGGCCCGTGAGCCATGGCCACTGGGCCTGCACGTCCAGAGCCTGTGCTCCACAACTGGAGAGGCCACAACAGTGAGAGGCCCGCGTACCGCAAAAAAAAAAAAAAAAAAAAAGATGAGGGGAGGAAATCTTGGGTAATGCTAAAGTTAATTTAAGACTGTGAAAAAATATGGTATAACATCTTTGAAAACAATTTTTTGTTCTCCGGTAAAGTTGAAGATTTGTTTATCATGTGATCCAACAATTCTGCTCCTCGAGATATAACCAGAGATACTCTTACACCGGTAGAGAGACACAGGAAAAAATATTCATAGAGCCTGATTTGTTGTAGCAAAAAAGATCTTGAAAGAACCACAAAATCCATCAACAGAAAAATGGATAAATAATTCATGATGAATTTTACAATGGAATATTATATAACTATTAATGAATGGACTACAGCAACAGAGACAACTTGGATAAACCTCAGAAATATAATGTGTGAAAAGTCAAACTGCAAAAGATGACAAGCAGAATGATGTTATTTTCATGAAGCACAGAAACAAGCAAAACTAAACAATAAAAATTCTAGAAAAGACGTATATATTTTTCACTGAATAATATTTTTAAAAATCATTAGAATGATAAACACGAAATTTAGGAGGGAGGCGTAAGGGAAGGAATTCACACGTAGGCAGTAGTGGTAATGTTCTAGCACTTTAATTTCGGTTGGGCACATGGGTATTTGTAGGAAGATCATAGTCTGAGTTTTTCCAAGGTAAGTCCTGGTTTATTTCCATTATCTTTGTGTAATTATAATAGCATCCCTTTCACTCCCAAAAGTTTGACAGAGGCCAAAAGATCTGGATCATAATTATATAGTCTCCTTATTCGTAATCCACATATGTTAAGGAGAATTTGATATTTTTTAAAGGCTACATAATTAAAATGTAATTAAAATAAATGTGAATACTAACATGGCTGTGTTGATAGACATTTAAATTCTTACAACCATTCTAGTCCTAAGTATTCACAGCTTTAAAAGTTCAAGCTTTGACCCATTAATCCCACTTTAAGAAACATAGTTTAAGAAAATAATTGAACAAAGATACAAGGATGTGTATATAAGGATACTCACTACACAATTATTGAAAATTAAAAATCAGAATGACAAGCAAAAGACAGAAACCAACCTAAGTTGGCCCATGTCTTTAATGAAATAGTAAGCAGACAGGAGGGTGTATACCAGTAAATGTGTGCCTTTACTTTCATCATCTCACTTGAGTTTCAACAAGGAAATTGGTGGAGATACCTGTTTCCAGGAAAAGAAAAAAGGTAAAGATTGTAGGCAAACATGGTCAGTGGTATAGCCTTCTGGTCCAAAATCTTCTTCAATTAAAGAATGGTGCAACCTTGGACTGTGGTAAACAGAAGTAATAAGGTAGAGTAAAGTATGCATTTGGGGATGAGCCACAGGGAATCTTATATATAAATGTGATCCATAAATCTTACCATAAATAAATATATATGTGGTGTTGTTTCAATACTATTTCCTGATTATAAAAATTATATTTATGCCTTAACATACATATGGCTGTAGGCAGTTCTGTTGATGACGCAAGAATAATACTGTGACTCTAAATTTTCTCAAATATAGCCAGGTCATGATAAAAAGGATAAAGTACCTTGAAGGTACTAATGCAAAATTCATTATTAAAGTAATCAATCTTGAAATAATGAAACCACCAAAACCGAAAAGCAATGTTCACTCTCAAATTTTTTCCAGTGCCCTAGGGAAGCCAAGGAGCTGGGCAGCCACTGGTGAGACTTTGGAGAAGCCATGGACGCCATGTTCAACAACACAAAGCCCCCTTGGCTCAGGGGCTCCTGGCCAAAGAAACCTAGGTCTGGCTTGCTAAGAGCCCAGTTCAAAGGGAGGTATGGGACAGAGCATCTTTCTCAGGCTGGGCATCCAATTCCATCCATACTTGGCCATCTGCATGCTGTGTGAGAATTAGGAAACTATGGTGTATGCAGTATTTCCCTCACTATTAAAAAGAACTTCATTCTCAGCTCGTATATCTTAGAAGGTTGCAGAAGTTGGCATTTATCGAATTTGAAGACCAGCAAAACTGCAACAACCCAGATGCCTGTTTCTTTATTTCAATCTTGAGTAAAGGATTGTCTGCTATCTGGGCATCTTAGGTGATGCAAGAAGCTTAGAGAACACTAGCAAACATTGGGAGTCTCACATTCCACCTTATTTTCTCAGGAGGAATTAAAATCTTTCTTGGCTTCTCTGCTTAGGAAGTAAGTCGCAAGTTATCTACAAATTCTCAATTTGCAGCTAACATCCTGCCCTGGAATCACAGGAGTTTAGTGTAAACACCAATTTTCTTTGTGTTAACAATGCCATCATATAAATGGAATATCTCCTTTCCTACACAAACCCAAAGATCTAACTACACGGGTAATATTCCTGCCAGGATATTTCTTACTAAACAGTAAGACTTGACATGGGGAAAAAGGCAAAGATTTTAGAAGGAGAAACAGTGTTGGGGATGAGCCATGCTTTTTAAAAATCCGTTTAGCTCTAAATTTTATATACATTTTCTGTATGCATATTGAACTTCAATAAAAATTTAAATATGTAATAGGGATAATTAATATAAGATAATAACTAATATTGAAAATTTTCAAAATTCTGCCATACATTGTCCATATGTTGTTGAACAAATACATACTTCAGAAATAAATTCATAAAAGTTGGAAATAAGAAACAAAAAATAGAGCAAAGACAAAAAACAGCGTAGCGATTTTAATATTGAATAAAACAGAATTTAAGGTGCAAATTAACACGAGGAGAAAGATAGATATACATACTGGTAGTAAAAGGAAGGAAGAAAGGAAGGGAAAGAAAGAAAGGGAGGGAGGGAGGAAAGAAGGAAGGAGAAAGAGAGAAAGAGAGAGAGAGAGGAAGGAAGGAAGGATAATAATCACGCATAGGGAGGCACCAAAAATATAATCTCAAAATAAATAAAGAAACAACTGAAAGAATTACAGGGAGAAATAAACAATTATAGTTGAAGAATGTCATACATCTATTTTAGAAACTGAGATTTCAAGTAGACAAAAGTAAGCAAGAAGTAAACTGTTTGAATAACATATAAATAAGCTCATAGTAATACATTTATACTCAATAAAGAAAGAATACAAATTTTGTAGCACATTTCCTCTTACATCTCATTGGCAAGAAATTAATCATTTGACCAGACTTAACTGCAAAGAGGCTGGGAAATAAAGTTTTTCATCTATGTGCCCTGCATAAAATTGAGGGATTTATTACTAAGGTAAAACGGGAGGAAAAAAACCCACACAATACAAATGAGTAACAAAACACTGATTCTTTACAAATACTAATACAGTAGACCTCTAGCAAGACTGTTCAGAGGGGAAAAGAGAGATAACATTAAAAAAATAATATATTATGACATAATTGAGAGTTTTAAAAATTTTTATAAAGATCTACATGAGCAAATTAAAAACTTCAAAAAATAGACAAAAATTGGCAAAAATATAAAATGCCAAAATTAGCACAAGAAAAAAGTAGAGTAATATTCCATTGTGTATATGTGCCACATCTTCTTTATCCATTCATCTGTTGGTGGACACTTAGGTTGCTTTCATGTCCTGACTATTGTAAACAGAGCTGCAATGAACATTTTGGTACACGACTCTTTTTGAATTATGGTTTTCTCAGGGTATATGCCCAGTAGTGGGATTGCTGGGTCGTATGGTAATTCTATTTTTAGTTTTTTAAGGAACCTCCATACTGTTCTCCATAGTGGCAGCCATAAAAAGAAATGAAATTGAGTTATTTGTAGTGAGGTGGATGGACCTAGATTCTGTCATACAGAGTGAAGTAAGTCAGAGAGAGAAAAACAAATACCATATGCTCACACATATATATGGAATCTAAGGAAAAAAAAAAGGTCATGAAGAACCTAGGGGTAAAATGGGAATAAAGACACAGACCTACTAGAGATGGACTTGAGGATACAGGGATGGGGAAGGATAAGCTGTGACAAAGTGAGAGAGTGGCATGGACATATATACACTACCAAACATAAAATAGATAGCTAGTGGGAAGCAGCTGCATAGCACAGGGAGATCAGCTCGGTGCTTTGTGACCACCTAGAGGGGTGGGATAGGGAGGGTGGGAGGGAGGGAGACGCAAGAGGGAAGAGATATGGGAACATATGTATATGTATAACTGATTCACTTTGTTATAAAGCAGAAACTAACAGACCATTGTAAAGCAATTATACTCCAATAAAGATGTTAAAAAAAAAGAAAAAGAAAAAAGTAGACAAAGATACCAATACCATCCAAATAATTGAAAAGGCAATCAAAGACATTCTTCCTTTAAAAAGCCCATGTTTACATGAGCTTATAAGTGAGTTCTCCCAAATTCTACAGGAGCAAATAATTCTTATAGAAACTTTCACAGAAAAAATTGAGTAAAATCTGTCCTGCTCATTTTAATAAAAGTTCATATTAATGATACTAAAACCAGATAAGGACAGTATAAAAACAGACATTCACATATGAATATAGATGTAAAATTTCTACATAAAGTAGTTTTTTTAAGTAAGGCAGACTGTCACATGCAACGCCTCATTTGGATGTATCTGGAGTCTTGGAAGCTTGACTACCCTATGTTCTCCTACAGTGGACCTTGAGAGCTTGTTTGGAGGTTCTAGCAGGGAAGCGCAGCTAATGGTATACACTTGGCCAAAGAATGGTCCTCCTCTAACAGGGAAGGTCATTCTCTTCGTCCAAGTGCACAGCTTTGGGAGGGACACGCATTGCGTGGTGAGGGAGGAAGCGGACACCCACCTAGCCAGCCTGATCAGCCAAATCAACCCTGGTGATCAATAGGGTGACAGATATCACAGCTGGATTCTACATAAAGTATTAACAAGTCAAATGCAACTAAAAAGCTATAAATAGAAGAATGTCATATTCACATTCATTTATATAGGATTTTTTTTCTGGATATTTCTGGAGTTTAAGGTAAGTAATAATTTTTTGTACCACTTAAAAATATTTCATTGACGTTTATTATTTTTGTTTACAAGTCAGCTATCAATAGCAGAAGATCCAGGTTTTAGGTAGTCTGAAGCTTATAAAATTCAGGAGCACTTATTTAAAAAAAGAGAATACAAAACTATAAATACAAAATTAGGTTCAGTAGTGAATATTTATTTATTTATTTAGTATGAGAGAAGAAATCACAGAAAATTATAAGTTTATAAAAAGCTAAATATACTATAAACATCAAAAATCTAGAAAAACAAAATATTTTTTAATAATTAACTGCCTGGGCTTCCCTGGTGGCGCAGTGGTTGAGAGTCCGCCTGCCGATGCAGGGGACGTGGGTTCGTGCCCCGGTCCGGGAAGATCCCACGTGCCGCAGAGCGGCTGGGCCCGTGAGCCATGGCCGCTGGGCCTGCGCATCCGGAGCCTGTGCTCTGCAATGGAAGAGGCCACAACAGTGAGAGGCCCGCGTACCACAAAAAAAAAAAAAAAAAATTAACTGCCTGACAAAACTATAATACTTTTCTCCTCCATTTTTCTTCTATATATTCTTTGATGTCACTTCATTTGACAATTTTTTTAAGAAAATAGGGAAAGACTCCTCTAGCATGTTTGAAATTTATTTTTTCTTACTGATTGATTATAAAAATTTCTTTAGCATCACTCTTTTGGTAATGCAGTAAAAAAGGTTAATGATTATTGTCAAAATTGGGAAAACCCATATCAAGTTTATTTCATATGCAAACTATAGAATTTGGAAGAATTTTCTATAGATTAGCTTCTGTATATTTCCAATCTTTTCTTTGTTTGCTTACTTGCTTGTTTTTCTCCACTACACACATACTTCTAGTGCTGTCACCACAAGGATGCTCATACTAAGGTGTAACACTTAACCCTATACCTTTGTCATGGTAAGTCATCATGCTAGGCAAAAGAAGAGTATTACTGAAAACTGTTTCTATACCATACCAATATATGTGAAAGTAACCAAGAACCACATAATTATATTCTACTAAACCAAACTAGATGAATCCCTAAATCAACTTCTTTTTGGCCTGGTCCCCCCAAATCCTGAAAATATTGTAACACATCCATCATGGTGGCTAGTGTATAGAAGGAAATCAGAGTGAAAAAGAGTAGTCTTAATCAATTAAAGTTAAAATATCTTAATGGCATGTTTTATATATTTAAAAAAACTATGGCCATGTAAACAGATGCCTCAGAAGGACACCATGTAATTGAGGGACCCTGAAGTTTAAGCTTCATTGGTGACACAGAAATCCATCTCTGGCAGTCTATCGTTTTTCATATATATATTTATTTGTTTATTTATTTTTGGGTGCATTGGGTCTTTGTTGTTGCACGCGGGCTTTTTCTATTGCGGCGAGCGGGAGCTACTCTTTGTTACTGTGCGCGGGCTTCTCATTGCCGTGGCTTCTCTTGTAGCAGAGCATGGGCTCTAGGTGCACGAGCTTCAGTAGTTGTGGCACATGGGTTCAGTAGTTGTGGCTCGTGGGCTCTAGAGTGCAGGCTCAGTACTTGTAGCACGCGGACTTAGTTGCACTGTGGCATGTGGGATCTTTCCGGACCAGGGCTCGAATCTGTGTCCCCTGCATTGGCAGGCGGATTCTTAACCACCGTGCCACCAGGGAAGTCCCTCTGGCAATCTACCTTATTGTTGTTCTTTCAAAGATAATTTTTCTTCTTTTTCTTGCTGCTAATAAGATTTTCCTTTATCTTTCATTTCTGTTAGTTTTACTCTGATGTGTCTAAGTGTGGTTTTCTTTTGATTTATTCTGTTTAGAGTTTTTAGGACTTCTTAAATATATGGCTTGATGTGTTTTATTAGTTTTAGAAAATCCTCAGCCATTATCTCTTCAAATATTGTTTTGGTTTTATTCTCTATATCCTCTCCTCTGGTACTCTAATTACACATACTTTAGACTTTCTCACTGTATTCCCTATGTCTGTTATAATATCTTCTGCATTTTTATATTTTTGCCTTCCCATGTGTCAGTATAGGTATTTTATTCTAAACCATCTTCCAGTTCACTAATTCTCTCTTCAGCTGCATGTAATCTGATGTTTAACCATCTACTGAGTTGATTTTGGTTATTGTAACTTTCAGTTCCAGAATATTCATTTGATACTTTTTTATTCTTTCCAAATCTCTGCCAAATTCACAGTCTCATCTTTTATTTCTTTGAAAAGGGTAAGTATAGTTCTTTCAAAGTGTATTTTCTGATACTTCCATTTCCTGGATCAACTATGTGTCTGTTTCTATTGTCTATTGTTTTTCTTTTTTTTCTTTCCAGTATGTTTTATTATCTTTTCGTATGCCTGGTTTTATTATCAAATCCCTGATATTGTATATGAAAAACTAGAGAAATAAAATAATTTTAAGCCTAGGATGATGTTATATTCCTCCAAATAGATTTATATTGCTTTTGACAGTCTCCTAGGTTTCACTGGCAAAAACTGCAGCACTAAATACAATGCCAGAGACTAAAATAAATAAAAGCTGTACTTCACGTCTTCTGAGGGCCAGTTTATTTCTAGTTCACCATTTCTCCCAAGAATTAGCCCTTTAGCATCCTGACTCCAAGCTGGGAGGCTTTCCAGCATTCCTCTTCCTTAGCAGATTCTGAGTTCTATCCCCTCAAAGCTATTGACAGCTCTCTTCAATTCTTAGCCTCTCAGCTACCTCTTCTAGGATTGAAAGATGCCTCTGGGAGAAAAAATTTTCAAGTTTCAGGCTCATTTGGAGTTTCTTCTCCCAGATTTTATTCTCATATTTCTTCATTGCCTGTTAACTCCCTGACAATTGTAAACAGATGTTTTAAAATATATTTTGTCTAGCTTTTCCAGTCATTCTTAGTAAGAGGAAAGAGCCAAATTATTTAGTCTATATTCCTGGAAATCCAAGTCCCCCATAGCCCAACTCATTGCAATACAAGACAATACTTGTGTCTATGGAGGTAACTTCAAAACTCTCAATTCACAGAAATTAAAGACTTTGAGCAGATGAATTTCATGAAATTGCTAACTGGCTGCTAAAGACTCAAAAGCTTCTGGTTAGTGATATTAGCATGGATGGATAACATTATTGAGCCCTTTTAAGATGGAAATTCAAGCCACCATCCCTAAGCAAACTTCTAGTAGCAAGGTCTTCACTTACCTACAAAAAATAAGCTAATATTCTCAAAGCCAAACATAACTTGAATGAACATCCCACAACCTAAGCTCATCATCTAAATCTTTACAATGCTTCTGCTCCCAAGAGATCCCAGACTCTGAGCATCCTCCCTTTTAGACAGAATCTAGTGTCAGTCGTTACTCACTCAATCCCAGCCTTTCTTATGTAAGGAAATCTCAGCCCATATCTTCTTCTTCTTGACCCCCTCCCCACCTATCTGTTTCAGCTCAGGATATATACATTTAATTAATTCAGCTTTACCTCCAACCTGTAAATAGTGGGAGAAGTGTCAGATTTATATGGTGGATAAATAACAAGGGTTTTCCCAGGAGACTCCATCCTGGTGAAAGAGAGTAACTGTAATTTTCAGTAATGAGTAATTGTACATAATATAATCCTAAATGATTTTTCTTGTAATTTCATTAGAGTTTAGAAATTTAATTAGATTTTGAATCACTCTGAAATAAAGTATCAAAACACCAAGAGACTGGGAGCGGTGGTTATTTTGTCCTTTGAGGCCACATTCTTGGTCTCAAATTGGCATGTCTTCATTAGGGAGAAGTTTGCAGAACTTCTTGATATATTATTGTCTTTCAGAATGGACTCTGAATAGGTCTTTGGAGAGCATTAGAAAGGTACACGATTATTATGCACACTCTTCTTGAGGTTTAAGATCATCTGCTTTGCATATACTTAATAAAAATATATCTCTAAAGTTGTTTAAGAAACTGTGGAGATAGGAAAGATGTTCCTTGAATGCCCCAATGCTGTTCCTGGATTATTAGCGACTACCTGTACATTATGATGCAGTGAGGGGCTGTTTGCTTAACTTTAATGATTATGTAAGGTTTATGGTTATTTTTATTGCTACAACATATGAACTGTCATGGTGGCTATAATTAGAGGCAAGCTAAAGTGTTGCTGTTACAGTCCTCCGGGACGGGGGAGAAACTACTTCCTTCTTATCAACTTTGCCTCTGTGCAAGAGCTGGCAAAAAAAAAAAGAAAGAAAAAAAAAGGAATCAAATTAAATGAACAGTTCTTACCTCAAAACAGGTTATGACACAGAAAAATTGAAAACAGCATTAAAACTCCAGGCCAACAGCTTGCACCTAACGAAGCTGCAAGGAAACAATCTTCTTTTCCCCCAAATACCCTGATTTGTTTAATTCTCTGAAAGACCATTGCCCACGTCTTTTCCCAGAGACCATCCAGGAAGCATGGTGTTTGTGGAAATGCTCTAAGGGGTTTCCATATATCTCTGCCACTCTGCTGCTGCCTCTACCCAAATATCCTCTCTGTATCCCAGGCTGGGGACTGAGAAACTCAGGACAGACTAAGATGTATAGAGAAAACAGCCCAGAGGCTCTGGGAGCCCATGAAAAAGTCCCTGGGCTACAGAGAAAAAATTCAGAAGCCCCAGGAGATAAAATGAATTAGACAATCTGACTACCTGGTCATTCTGAAGAAGGTAGGATGGTTTGGGTAGAAAGCTGAAAACACATTATGGACTCAGGAGATCTGAGAGTTCAATACAAGTGTCTGAGAGTTGAATACAAGTGTCCAAGATGCATTGGGAAGGAGGTGGGAGGAGAGAGAATCTGGGGAAAGGAAGAGCCTGGGAAGAGCTCCCTGAGCCTGGTGGGAGCAGAGCTGCAAATGTCTCAACAAGGGCTGCCCAGCTCTGTGCTGGATGCTGGGCAGTGGCAGACACAGGAAACATGGCACCTGGCTCCACTGCCACCGCCCCCCATTCATACTGGCCCACTGTCTGCCTTCTCTTCTACACTGTGAGTTCTCTGAGCAACACGGATGTGTCAGATTCATTTTCGTTTCCACTACACACACAGCAATTCCTGTTATACAGCAGGAGTTCAATAAATGTTGAATGAGTGAATAGGATCAGAAAATAGCAAAGAGAAGCCAATGCCTCTGCCATAAGGTGGGACCTGACAGTGGCTTCCTGTTTGCCCAGGGATGTAACTAAACGAGGGCCTCCTTGAGAAGGTCAGTTGGTAATTTTTAACAAAAGCTTTCAAAATGGCTGGTGCTCTTCGACGTGTGAATTGTACTACTGGGGATCTTTTCCAAGAAAATAACCTCAAAGATGGAAAATAGCCCAATGCACAAATATACCTATAACAATGAAAAATTAGAAATAACCGAAACGTTCAAAGAGGAACACACCAAATCAGGATGCACACACTTGATGTGATATAGTGCAACTAATAACGATAATTTTTACAAAGGGATAACATGGAGAAGCCCATTTGAGGAGAAAACAACATACAAGATCTGTTTACACAGCATGATCACAAAAATGCATGGGGAAAAAAATGGTAATGAAACACCAAAATGACAAAAATAGCTGTGTTTGGGCTATTAGCCTGTGGGAAAATCAATGTCTCCTCCATTCAACTTTTCTGTGTTTTCCAAACTTTTATTGATGCCCCAGCAGTGGTCTCACTTCTAAAAGAGCCCTCAGCCCAAACCATCTAAGTCACCACCAAATGCCTGCCAACCACGGCTGGACTGGCAAGTGGGCTTTGTGCTGAGTCTTTTCCAGGAGATTTTCTGGTGAGATTTTCACGGGAAAACCATCTCCTGTGTTCAACCCCCTGGTGACTTCTGCTCACAAGACCCTAAATCCAACCTTTCTGAAAATGTACAGCAATTCTAAGTGATGGAACTGAGCTAAGCTTTATGTATTTTTTCCTTGCTTTCAAGATTTCATTCCATTTTATTTTATGCAAGTCACCGAGGCACCATCTGTGTCAAACTTCTGCCTTAGGTCTCGACTGGGACAATTATCTACCGTTTATCTGCATCCTTCTGTCATTTCCACTGGAATTTAGTGTTCTCATCACATCCCGTTCTGGGATTTGCCTGCTTCGGAGCAGTTGGGAAGAGCTTTCTCCAGTGTCAAACATCATCTTCTAGTGCAGATTTTGTGGTTCTGGGGGAAGCATTATCTCCTGCTCTCCTTGGGGGTCCATCCCGCTGATTACCTGAGCTCTAAGCCATCCCTCAACTCCCCGGATCATGCTCTCTGGGAAGAGCCGAGAGACAAGTGCAGGCAGTGCCAGGGGAACCAATGCAAGGAACAAGATTGTGAGTCGATCGTGCGCTCTAATTAAAGTTGGGATTTGGGGGGATACTAGGAGAGCATGCAGAGCCCAAGATCAAAAACAGACAGGCAGGAAGACGTGAGCAGTGTTGGGCTGGAGAAACAGCTCTCTGAAAAAAAAAGAAAACTGAGCCATGTCCTAAGCATCTGGAGCTGAGACCCTGGGGGCCCAGGCATTCTTGAGGCCTAAACAGAGATTCTGAGCTTTGGAGCAGTAAGTGCTGGCTTTGAGTCCTGGCTCTGCACCTTACCGGCTGTATCTAGGAGCAGGGCTCACAGGGAAGCAGGATGAGCCATAGTTGTCCCACAGGGTTGTCATACAGCAGTACCAGACTAAGAAGGGAGGGAGGGTCATGCGTGGTTAGGAACCCACCCTGGACCCAGGCTGCCTGGGTCCCAGTGTCCACGTCCCCAATTATGCTTAGTGTCACCTAAGCAAGTCACATGACCTCCCTGGACCACAGTTTCTTCATCTGTCAGATCAGGAAGATGATCACAGTAAGACCTGCCTGGCACTGAGAGCTGATGCACTGAGGCCATGAGGAGCACACCTGCCCATACTGATGCTCCCTCACTGATTCAGTGTGGCGTCTGGCACAGAAGGAACGCCTCATGCTGATTCCACCTGACCTCAGTCCTCACCGACCTCCCGGCTGCCTCAGAAGGAGAACACATCTGTCCTTCTGTCCTCCTTGCTCCTTCTGACCCCACATCCATCTGTGCCTGGGTTGTGCTCCTGCTTTCCTGAGCTGGGAAGCTCCCTGGCCTGGCCCTCATCTGCCCTCCACCTACACCCCTCGATGGCCAGAAACAAGGGGTTCACGGACACACTGCACCGGGGCTGGCTCAGCCTTGCCACCAACGGCTTTGTCTCCAGACAGAGACAGCCAACGCTGGTGACAAAGACACCTTGAGGCCCGACTACTCCACATTCTCGCTCACCTCGCCTCCCGCCCTGGGAGTCCTGATGTCACAGCAGCACAAGAGGCTTGCAGCTGGCTCTCCATGGCTACCAGCCACTCCCAGGCTGCACAGGAGCACAGTCCCTCACTGGCCCTTCCTCTCCTCCCTCCCGACATCTGAAGGCCGCCTCCACCTCATCCAACTTTACTGCTGGTGTCAGCCCAGGGCACACCCGGGGCCACGGCACACATGCAGGCACTCTACCGTGTTCTGTATATTCAGGCACCCAGCCAGGAAGGGAGGTGGAATCCCAGGATTACAGACAGACCCGGCTGGAGTCCAGGCATGGTCTACATCTCATGGCGAGCCAACAGTAGGAAGGGTCGGAGGATGGGAGGGAGAGGGGGGAAAGGGCTGCTGAGCTCTTGCTGAGGACCAGCACTGTGCTAGGCACCTCCATGTGCTCCAATAGGAGGCAGTGTCCGCTCCACGTCGACTTGGCCACCTCCACTTTCAGCCACAGCGGGTGGACAGTTCCAAGCACGCGCCCAACTCCAGCCTGAGCCTTGGTTCTCTTTGCCTCTGCTTCTGGGCTTTCTTTGAAGACATGGCATCCTACTCAGCTCACAGGCATTCTGGAAATACGGGGGAGTTACTGCTTCCTGGGCAACTCAAATAATGGGGGACGGGAGCTCGCGTGCTCCAGCCTCTTCAGTTTTAAACAGACAATTCTGGCTGGGGTAGGCTTCTCAGAGATTCCTGCAGAGTTCAGCCTCTGTTGTCTATAGAAATCTCCTTGCTATACACATTTTATGAGCTTTTCCCAGTCTGACCCTCCTTACTCCCTCCTTCCTGCTCCCTGGCTTCACCTCCCAAATGGGTTCTTTGCACCCAAGGATTTGTCTCAGGTTCTGCTTGGGGAAAAACACAAACAAAAGCATCTCAAAAAAAAAAAACAAAAAAAACCGGAATGAAGAACTTTGCAATTTATATTCTCGCAAAGGTGAATGCTGTTTAATAAAAGCCGTTTTCTTGCTGAGCGCTGGAGTGACTTAGACGTGACTCTGGGGAGAGGATTTGGTGTTCCTGTGTTATCTGGTGCAGACGGGAGGAGGGAGGTGCAGCAGCGAAGGAAGAATGAGAAGCCAGTGGGGGCCCTTGAGGGACAGGCCAACAGATGGGCTGAGTGGAAGGCATCTGGAGGGAACTTCTCAAAAAAGAAGAATCAATAAGTGATTTCAGATGTTTGCGAACAGTGGTGTTCTATGTGAGTCTCCCCCGATCTGTCTCAACAGTGTGTGTGAGTGGATTCTCTGGAGCTCAGTTCAGGGATGAGTCTCACCCCTGAATCAGTGTTAGGCTTGGAAAGACTCCCATCCCAAGGATGTCAAGGTCTCCAGGCAAAGTGGTCAAGAAGATGCAAGGCCATGGAAAGGTGGAATCCGGAATCGTGCAAGGCTTTCTTGGTAGGTGGGCAGCCATCCTGCCCAGAGCTTGAGGGGCAATGAGCTCCTTTTCCCCCACACAGCCCAGCTGAAGTCATTCCAATAGGGCTGGGAAGCACAAGTTGAAGATATCACAGGTGGGGTGGAGAGAGCTGGGGCATTTTTCGAGGTTAACACAGGGGGGAACCAGAATCCAAACCTGGGCATGTCTGTCTCCAAGACCTGTGCCTTTCGCAATACCTGATGGGCCAAAGGAAAAGCATTGCTGATAAAGTCAGCGAAAGGGTTAACCTGAGGATAGCGTCTGTTTCCTGTGTGTTCACCGGCCCCAGTGACCCTGAAGGCAGCGACAAACTCTTGCGTATGATAAATACAATATGTAACAACTATAGAGGGCTTTATTCCAGACACTGTTCTAATGATTTTTTCGGTATAACTGATTAGCTTCTTCAAGGGGGAAAAAACATACACACACACGTGATGTACTGCCCTGGAACGAAGCCTTATGTCTATGTCGTATTTCCAAGCACAGCTGCTAACAATTTGGCCACTTTGAGTGGCTCCTCATGTTCATAAAATAGCTCTAGATGTCTCCTCTATTAATTGCTGGAAGGGAAAATGAGAGTTGTAGTGTCTGGTAAATGGAGAAATGAAGCCAAATGCCTATTGAGACTCTATTAGGACAGAGACAGTGAGCAGCTCACACCTCTGGTCCCGTGATCTCGTTTGGACAAAACAGAATTCTCCTTCCTTGGAAGTGTGTCACCAACATGCCTGACAAGCTGGCTTAGTGGCCTGGCTTTCCACACATACTGCACACATATGCTGGCAGGACAGACCACTCTGCTGGACTCAGGTTACAGTGAGTCTAGGGATGCTTCACCTTGAACACTTGTCATTCAGGTTCCCTGTATTGTGGCATTGTCTGTCATTATACGTGGTCACCAGCCCCCAAAACAGTGTACCTTGAAGGCAGGGATGAGCTCTTGCACATAATAAACACAATAAGTAACAACTATGTAAAGTTTTATTCTAGACACTGTCCTAATGACTTTTTTGGTATTAACTACCTTGTTTCTTCAAGGGGAAAAGAAACATGATGTAGTGCCACTCTGAGCTGACACTATTATTGCCCTCTGTTTCACACATTAGATACTGAGGGATAGAGAGGTTACCTTCCTAAGGTCACACGGTGGGGGAAGGAGTGGCAGAACTGGGATGTTAACCCAGCAGATGTAATCTAGAAGGTGGATCTTTACCGCTATTCTAGACTATCTCTAAAAAGGGGTATCAATAAATGGCTGGAGGTCTCTGATGTATCATACCAACCTGAGCATGGTGATGACCTGGAAGAATATTTCTCAGCTCAAATTATTCCTGATCTGATAAATTGCTTACATTTTTGACTAAAAATACCCCTGGAATAAGAGAGAAGATAGTGGAGTTAGGTGAGATTGAAGTTCATCAGGGGGCACGGAGAAGAGTGTGGTGCTGCCAGTGAGGGGCTGGTTAATACTGATCCAAAAGATCCAGAGATGTAGGTTACCATCAACCATCCTTCATCCTTGCTCTGACTCAATTTTCCAAACTTAGAGTAGAACAGTAAGGATGGATACAAAAGGGGGGTTAATTCAAGTAGGATAAATACCAAGAAACCCACACTTACACATATCAAAGTAAACAGTAAATCAAAAACAAATAGAAAATATTTAAAGAACAAGTGGGAGAAGAAAGACACATTACCTTCGGGGTACAACAGTAAGACCAAACACTGATTTCTCAATAGGAATGATGGGAACCAAAGGATAATGGAATTCTGTCTTCAGAGTTCTGAAATCAACTGTGGACCTAGAATTCTATAGCCAGCAAAAATATCCTTCAAAAATAAAAGCAAAATAAAGATATTTTCAAGCAAACAAAAACAGAGAATATACCACCAGCAGACTGGCCACTAAATGAAATACTGAAAGGTTTCCTATTTTAAGAGGAAATGATTCTAAATAGAAGCAGAGAGATGCAAGAGGAAAAAAAAAATGAAGAGCAACAGAAAGAGAACATATATGAGTAAATATAAATGACTCTTGACTGTGTAAAGCAATAATAACAGTGTCTTGTGGGATTTAAGTAAGGTATAGAATTGAAATGCATGACAACAAAGCACATAAGGTAGGAAGGGTACATGGAATTAAAGAATAACATTCTTACATTGTATGGGAAATGGTAAAGATATGAATCTATATTAGACATTAGTAAGTCAGTGATGCATGTTGCAATCTCTAGGGTAACCATCAAAATTAGTAAACTAGCATGTAAGAAACTTTCTAATATAGGGGAAAGAATAGAATAATGAAAAAATTCTTAATCCAAAAGAAGGCAAGAAAGGAGAGGAAAAGGAACATGGACCAGGCAGGACCAATAGAAGAGAGTAGAAAAGGTAGTTATAAACCTAAATGTATCAGTAAATGCATTAAGTGTAAATGGAAGAAGTATTTCAATTAAAAGACATAGACCACAGACTGGAGAAAAAGACTACACTGCCTACAAAATATACACTTTATATGATATAGTTAAAAGGATGGAAAATAATATGTCATGCAAACACTAACCAAAAGATAGCTGAGGTAGCTATATTAATACCAGTTTTTGAGGCAAGAAGTGTTATTGGAAATAAAGAAGAACAGTTCATAATAAAAAAGCTTCGCCAGGAAGATATAATAATCTTAAAATTTTACATCTAACAACATAGCCTCAAAATATATATACAAGAAGAATCTATAGAACTAAAATGGAAATAGGCAAATCCACAATCATAGTGGGAGATTTTAAGACATTTCCCTCAGCAACTGACAAAACGAACAGATAATAAAACTCAAAATAAACAGAAAAAGAATATTGAACAGCAGATAAAAAGTATGACCCAACTGGCTAATAGAGAATATGGCATCCAGTATTTCCAGGCTGTTACCACCATAGACTTCAGAAGGAGAGAGTCATGTGGAGAGGGTCACCTTAAGAGAGGGTCACCTTGACAGAGGAGCTGTGACCTTCATCAAGAAACAAAGGCCAGGGTAGCTGCAAGGAGGGATCTGGGGTAATAAACACCCTGATCTCACCCTCTTCCCTCTGACCTCTCTGATCTCCTTCCAGCATTCCTCAGTGGCCAAGCACAATTGAAAACCATTGATGTGGTCCCTACAGATCAGCCTTCCTGGACAGAGAGTGGGTGGAGAATTATGGGCTGTGTATCTGGGGGATGGAGGCAAAAGAAAGATACCCAGCACAAATGTGCAAAAATGAGTTGCTTTCTACAGCTCAATTTAATGTTTGGCTCCCTACCCCTATTCTGTCTTTTACAGACAATCTATATGTTTTCCTTTAAACTCAAAATACATGTAATTTCTCGTCACTTAAGGGTTAAAATTCAGCCATATAGGGATTTTTCCTTTTTCAGGATTTCTCCCTCTTTCGTGATTTCTCATTGCTTCAGGGGTCGATGCTGAACTTTGGGGTTTACCAGGCAAAGGAGGAAAAGGGATGAAGGTGACCTCTTCTTGGTGTGAATTTCTACTAGGTCTGAGTCAGCCTCTTGCTTTCAACAGGACTCATCCCACTTGGCCCACAGCATAACCAGTGTATAATGCTCTCTTGGTGATGGCTTGCCTGGTCTCCGGGCACTGACTCAATGCCCATGCAGTTCCCTCGAGCTGTCAGACTGCTGACACATAGCCGTATCTCCAGCCAGTATCCCAGAAGGGATTTTCTCAGCTGTATTATTCTATGTGCATTCCCCCATCTCAGCGATTAAATTCTGTATAGACCCACCACAGGCTGGCTATGTCTCTGCTTAACTCCCATGTCCCACCAGGAAAAAACTGAGACACTATACTGAGCCTTGGGAAGCCAGAGAACATACTGGGGAAAAGGGAACTATCCCTGGCCCTCTTATATTGGATATGCCATACCCACGCTTTTCCTCTGTTGCCCCAGGACAGCGATTTCACTAGCTCACTCCTGGGAGATTGCAAGTACAATGTAAATCCTCTCTACTCTCTGATCCCAAACTTTCTCGGGAGGATGCAAAGGGTGGAGCGTGCCCAGCATACACTCATAAGGCCATCGACGTTAGCTCTCTAGTCTTCTCACCTGCTCTGGACTCTTCAACTCACTCCAAAGCATCCGTCCTCATTGTTTTATTGGAACTGGCTCTTGTCAAGGTTACCAAAGATCCGCCCAGGGTTGAATACCAAGATGACGTCTTTCCCCTCCTCTTACTGACCTCTCAACAGCACGGTGGGCCACTCCTCTTTCTCGGCACAGTGCCTTTTTTGGCTCCTGTGCCCACACTCTCCTTGCTTTCCTGCTCTCCCAGGTAGCTCTCCTTCTCTGGCTCATTGACTGCTCCTTTAGTCATACCAACTCTATGGACGTTAACCCCTTAAGACCTTTCTTGTCTTTCTTCTCTGGGCCTCATCTACACTCTCCTCCTAACGTTAATGTTTCTCATGTTTACTCTCCAACCAAATCTCCCTCCCAACCTGCAGACTCCCCCTATCCAACTGCCTTCCTGGCCTCTCCATTTGCATTTCCACCTGGCATCTGAAATTCACCAGGATGGAAACAGAGAACTCCTGGCTCGCCCTTCCCTACAGACTGTCTCTTGGTCTCGCTCACCCACTCAGTTTCTCCATCGCTTAACATGGGAGGTGCACATATTGATTCCTGCTCCTTGACATACCATGTCCAAGCATCACGACAAATCCCGCAGCTGTCACTGCTCTCCTCTGCTGTGACCAACCTGGTCCAAGTCACCACCGCCTCTTGCTGGGACTATTTCAATACCCTCAACTGGCCTCCCAGCTCCATCTCTTCCCCACCCAGCAACCACAGTGACATAAAAACACACCACAAACATTAAATGGCCCACGTTACTTCCCACGGACAACACTTTAACAGTATCTACTCTTAGTATAAAATTCATACTTGATTTTTCCAGCTTTATCTGGTATATACTTGACATATAACATTGTGTAAGTTTAAAGTGTACAACATGGTAGTTTGACACATGTATATGGTGCAAAAAGATTACCACAACCTGATGCCAAGTCTTCTTTATGGTACTTAAACTCCTACTTTATTGCATGTCTCAGGAACCAAAAATAAGCAAACAAACAAATAAATACACCGAACATATCCTAATGAATCTGAATTCAGAAAGCTTCATGGATGAGCCTGAATGAGTATCTTCAAATACACGGGGCAAATGCTGTCAGTTTATCATGTCGATTTCAGTCAGCCGAACCTTACCGGATACTAACGTTGGCATCAAGTGTCACAAAATCAAAGATAAAAGAGGTGTTTTAAACTATATTCACGCTGACCCTCAAATTTTCTCCTAAGTAGCAGGGAAGGTATCTGTTGCGCAACTATTAAACGCCAGTACGCGTTGGCAAGTTGAGGCTGGGAGGGCAAGTGACTTGCCCAAGGACATGGCTAACATGTTGGAAGAGCTGGGACACAACCTCGGGTCCTCTGGACTCCTAAAGCCTCTTTGCCCTTCTCCACAAGACTGCGAGGGTCTGAAGCCAGTGGTGGAAAGTGCCGCAGTCACTGGGCTCCATACTGTGCAGCAGGCACTGTGCCCCGGGCTGCACATTCATCACCCTATTTAGTCCCCATGACAGCCCTGTGTGGAACGCACTATAACGATCACCATTTCCACACAGGGGTACCAACGGTTAGGGCTTCTCGTTGTTGTCTAAGTCAAACAGAGCTACACAGTGGGGCCCGGATCTGAACCCAGGTCTATGTGATACTATAACCCACACTAAGAGTCATGCCATTATCCTGCCCCCGTACTCACACACAGCTCTGAAACCTGAAAAGCAACAAGATTTGCTGCCTGGGAGTAAGAAAGGGTGGTGTCAGGCGGGCAGAGGGACTGGTGCATGAGACCGTCTCTGGCCAATATTATGGGAGAGGGGTTCAGCCAGCCTAGGGGTTCAGTTCAGATGAGCTGCAGCTCCCATATACTCACCCATCCCCATCAGAGTGAGGAGGCCACAACCAGAAGCTCAGTGAGTCAAGATTTCCTATCCCATAGCGTTAGCTTCTAGAATCTTCAGCAGCATCCTGCAGTCTGGGGTGAAGCGTAAGGTCATCGGTCCTCAGCCCTCCCCTGAGGCACCCGGCCATCTCTTTTCACTTACGCCCGCCTCCACGGCACAGCAGCCGCAGATCCGAATCCCAGTCCCCACTGCCTGCTGCGTCGCTGCAAGCAGGTCGATGTCCCTCGCCGAGCCCGTTTATGATTAGGTGATTTCTAAAAGGAGGCCCTTCCAGTCATAAGATTAAGTGACCACTGAAATATTACTTTGAAAATGTAATGCTTCCGTTCTTCTAGTCAAAGAGCTTTGCCAGCAGACCTAAAGCTGTTGCCTGTGGGGTAGGACCTTCTCCCAGGGAGGCAGCCCGTTGGAATGCTTCCTAGGTCGGCTCCCAGATAGACGCCAGGGAAAAATTCCAGGCAGCCGGCTATGTTACTGTTGGCTCTCTGATAACACCCCATGGCTCTTAAAATAGTTGTCAGGTGGATGGTGGGACCCTCAAATGTTTTAAGGCAAAGGGTAAAGAGAGTGATGTGACCTGACCTTGGGGGCCTTCTTCTGTATCCTGCTCTCTTTCTGGGGAAAGGCTCTGCGCTGTGAGGGTCAGAGAGAAGCAGTCGAGGCAGCAGGCTGCCCTTGTCGCCGGCATGGCAGACAGCTCAGAGCAGCCACAGGAAAGGAGCGCTGCCAGCTCCGCCCACTGCTCCCTCCATGCAGTGCAGGCAGCGTGCGCTCACACTGCCGACTGACAAACGCGCGGTGGCCAGGCGCAGCCAGGGCCTCCCTCTGGAGGTTGGGAGAGCATCCGCTCTGTAGAGTCCCTTCCTCTTTATCAGCCCTGCATCTCCTGCTGTCTTGCTGACCAAGACACATTCTTCCTGCTGACTGTGATGTGCTGGTGAAGATCCATTGATTTCTGCTCCTTCGTTACATTCTATTTCTACCAACCTGGTTTGGCATGCAAAATGTTTCCAAACATTTGTGCCGTATATAGAACTCCTTACCAGGTTTTTTTCTGCACATATTGTTAACCTGACAAGGCTGCCCCCTTTCTCTGTTAGTTCTAGGCCTTGCCGTCTTGGTGACATTCTGCCTCCCACCTCTGGGCTGCAGAAGTAAGTTGGTGGGGCTTTGACCTGGCAGCCAGTGGCTCTGGTGTGGCCAGCTCCTGTGGATGAGTGAGATTAACAGTGGAGTCCCGTGGCACTCTGTGGGTCAGGGGAGATGTAGGGAGCCCACTTCCCAGGCAAGTAAGCAGGGGCTCAGCCACTGGCCCAGGGCAGCCATGGCTCAGGCCAGCCATGGCTCAGGCCTGTACACCAGCCCCAGGCTTCTCCACTCCCCCAGACTGTCCTAGGCTCCTTCTTAGAAGATACCTTGCAGAGCATTTAGGGTGAACTGATTAGCATTTAAATACTTATTTTCAAGTAATCTATATCTGTATCTGCACACATGTCTCAGGGAATCTGAGAAAGATGTGAACAACCAAGAAGCAGGAAGCCGGAAACTGTACAGTAACAGCATCTGTGACCTCAGCCAGACCTTGCCCTCCCTGCCCAGCCCTGCGGTGGGACCAGCGCCAGCGTCTGCCCTTCTCCGAGTTCCTAGAACAGGTGTGACTGGGCACATTCAGTCAGGTTCCTACCCACGGACCTCGGAGGCAGGGTTGCCCTGGGGTATCAGCTCTGTTCTCCTGGAGGGGGGGGCAGTTGTAGGGAGCTTGGTCGGCCTGTCTACCTCAACCCCCGAGAAGCGTCTGCTAGAGTCACATGAAATAATTTCTAAAGGGTAATAGCAAGGGGAAGGGAAGAAGGGCAGCTCAGGGACTTTCACGGCATGCTAAGCAGAGGCACTTGGACTTTTCCTGGGCACAGTGAGGAGCCATTGGTGGGTTTGGCAGGGGAGGGACTTGACACGCTAATGTGCTCACGACTGGTCCCCTGACAGGTCAGAGGCACTCCCAGCAGTGCCCCGGAGGGTCTGACCTCTGGCCCAGACCTCCGTCCCACCCTGACACCTATGTTACTCTACCCCAACCCTTTGCCCACGATGGCTGGTATGCTAATTTGTGTCACTAACCTCCACAACCGGACTGGGTCTCTGTTGCTTGAATAAAAGAAATGTAACTAATTTAGCCACCAGCCTGGCATTGTCCCAGTCCCCTCACTTCCCAGCTCCATGCCTTCCCTCCAGCAGCTCCCTCTACTTGGAATATCATCCCTGGAAGCCAGCTCCTCGTAGGGGATTGTATCCGGCCTTTAAGGTCTCAAATGCGGCCTCCTTCCTGAAGGTTTTCCTCATCTTCCCAAATGGATATGTTGCCTCCCTACCCCACCTTCTACCTACCACACGGCACTCATCTCAGTCTGGTGGTTTTAGGTTAATTATCTGTTACCATCTGTCTCAACTAGAAGTGCAGGTTCTGTGTAGGCAGAATCTGGGCTTCATTCTTCTCTGAATCTGCCACTGGGCCTCACCAGGCCTGATCCATGGAGAGCGCCCAGTGTTTGCGTACTGGGACAGAGGTACGTGGAGAGAGGATGGGGCCTGGGAGGGGAAGTGAATCTGAAGTCCTGTAGACTTTCTCATGGCCTGGGCCACCCCTGGCCGGTGCTGGGAACCAGGGTCCCATGGGAGATGGGTGCTCAGCTCACATAGACTTAGATGCATGGCTCTGTGCATGGTCCCCAAGTGCCCGCCAGTGTAGGGGCTGGGGCCACCTCTGCACTACAGAGCAAATGCCCATGAGTGGGACCACAGTCAGAGCAGCTGCCCCTCCCAGAAGGACAGAGGGTTGGATGGTCCCATCGACCACCTGGGGCCTGGGTGCAGCCCTCTGGGAGCCCCACAGGCCCGTCTCTCTGGGGGCTGTGTGCTCAGACTACAGGGGCACATTCAAAAAGGCACAGAGAGTCCTGGGTGGGGGCAGCATTAGCAACCTGAGGAAGTTCTGGGCTAAGGACCCTCTGCTTCAGGAGAATATGCTGAAGGTCCCAGGTGCTAAAGACTGAAATAAAGTAGAGAGTGCAGTCATTGGATGTCAGGAAGACCACACTGCAGAAGCGAAGGGAGGGGATTTGCCCCCAAAATGCCACCTGGAGAGCCAGTCTGGTCATGTGCAGCCAGGCTGAGCGCTGGACCCGCTCCTCACCCAGGGTCCCGCCCCCAGGCTCTCTCCCAGGCCTTCCCTCCTTTCTCTCACAAAAGGCCTTTGCAGGAGGCTAAGGCACAATCTTCCAAAAGGCCTGAAGTACAGGTAGCCTGGAGCAGCCTACTGGGCTTCCGGGGGAGCAGCTCCTTCAGTTACAGGAGCAGAGTCACTTGGTTTAAAATCCCCATAAAAGCAGCAATGCTCATTTCCTATATTGGGTCATATTTCCTAATTACAGTCCCAAAGGAAAACCTGGGGAGAAGGAGAGAGAAGCCAGCCCTGCCGCCTTCATTTGTACATTTAAATAAAGTGAGATTAAAAAGCACACCCTGCACATTTGCCTGGAACACACCTTCCTTCGGTGAACATTTCTGATGAACACCAGATGGAATCACTTGAAAAAATTATTAGTTCAGCTTGAAAGTAACTGCCGCTTCTTTTGTTTATAAGGCAAGCTCTGCTGGTGACATCAGATTAGACTTAACTGCATCCTGTTTTGATGCTAACTAATATTTGCCCTAATACTAAGCATAAATAAGTAGGAATTTCTCCTGAGACACCACAGATATTACATCTTTAATGGGACCTAATAGTCAGAGGCAAGCCAATTGCCCTGCTGTGGGATTATAATTATGTGCTCTCTTGTTCCCCCTTTTAAATTTCACGAGCAGAGAGGAGCGCTCGAAGCCATTAGGCTTAGGCTTTCTCCAGAAACGTGGAGTAGAAATAAAACGGTCATGTGCAAATCCACGTTATCCATTCCGGAAGCTGATGGCATTCCGTGCGCTCCCACAAATGCACTGCCTCTCCCAAAGCTTCCTGGGAAGTGGCAGATGTCACCGGCAGCTGGCAGGAGGCTGGGCATTTGAAAGGGGCCACATCCACACTGAGGCCAGGAGCCTGAACTTTAGGCATCCTCTGCCTCCAAGACATGCCCCTACAGCCTCCTTGAACGTCTCTGGTTTTGGCCCTTGTCTTATGCAGGGAAAACTTCCTCTGGCTCTATCGGGGAATTAGGCTGTTGCTTTGTTCTCTGAGGATGTTTGGGGATGAGGACTCAGGGCCTGTCTTGAGGGACATATAGGCCACCTGGACACATAGGCAAAGTCCTAAATGAGAGTTTGTTCAGGTCTCCAGCCCAGGGCCCGTGCCTCTACCCTGTCCCTTCAAGCTGCTGAGAATCTGGGGCCCTGAGACAAGAAACACAGTGACCATTTTGAGAAAAGGACTAGAGATGACTAGAGGCTGGAGGCAGAACATGGGCTGCAGGCTGTAGGAAGAGAATCTCGGAGCCTGGACAACTGGGGAACTCACCGTCCTAGCTTGGAACAAAACGCTAAGGAGCAGCGTGCCTGCAGAACAGGAAACTGCAGGGATAGGCAGACCCTGAGCTGGGGCAGGAGGGGCCACAGTGAGGCAGCCGTGCTCCAGGGCTCTTTGTCTTTTAGAGTCTGCCCTGCAGGCAAGGGAGTGGAGCCAAGGGAAGAGAGCTGGGGTGTTGCTGGCATCTGCTCCCTTCTCCCTGTGGCTGGGGTCCTAGACCCTCTGTGGGTCAGCATGGAAGTGGTCCTCAAGGGGAGTAGTTATGACAGCCTCTGGGCATATCCCAAACCTGACCCCTTCTAGACATCGGAAAATGACCCCTTCCTATATTGACCATCTCAGCTCCCCAAATGACCTCAAGTAGGCCTTCTTGTGTTTGACTCTCTTGTGCCCAAGGAATTCTCTAGACTGAGAAAGCCCATCTTCAGCCACGGCCTGATGGCTGGGACGCTGCCAACCCTTTCCTGGACTCTCATCACTCTGGCCCTCCACCAAACTAATGGCTCTGGTTAATAACTCTGTCTGCACCTGACATGGAGGTACTCAATAAGCAATAGCTATTACTTTATTATTATTTTATAATAGGTATGGAAGAAATGTGTGGGGCATGGATAATACATGATGAGGGAACTAAGAGGGGAGACGGATTACTGAGAGCAGGGGAGGCTCACAGAGGAGCCTATGAGAGACAGGCAGGAGGGGAAGACATTCCAGGCCAGCGATGGAAATGTATGTCATAGATTTTAAAAAACACTGTGTGGACTATTTGAGAGGTTCTTGTTGGAGTTCTAGTGGAGCTAAAACTCTAGTGGTTCTTGTTGGAGTGTTGAACTCTTCTTGGAGTTCTAGTGAGAGGCTCTTGTTCACAGAATGGAGTCAAGGAGTGGGTAGAGGAAGGGAAGGAGAAGGATGCAGAGGGAGCAAAGGCATGAAAGCCAGACTCAGATTGAAGAGAGGGCCACAAATGTTAGGCTAAGCTCTTTAGATTTTGTCCCACCCTCAATAAGGGGCTGCCGAGAATCTTTACACCTGGGAGAGACAGATGTGCCACGGGGTTTAAGAAGGCCAGTCTGGAATCTTACATAACAGGGACTGGAGAGAGAGAGAAACAGTGGTAGGGGCGTGGGGGGCAACGGTGAGGAAAGTGGGACTTCAGCACCTGGGGACTGTCTGCCAGTGGGGAGGGAGGGAGAAGAAAGAAGCCAGAGGACCCAGGGTTTTGCCACTGGGAAAAGGAAGACAGGTTTGTATCAGGAGACATGGCTTCCAGATGGCCTTGCAAGGTCCTATCAGATCCCTGGGAGACACCACCTTCCTGGACTGGTACCCACCCCACTGAGACCTGCCAGTCCAGACAGAGCCATCACGCCGCAGCGAGAGTTGTCCTTCCAGGGATCTGCCGCGCGTGTCTTTTTGGACGAGTTATTGCTGCTGCTGAGCAAGGTTCTGCCCTTCTTTTATAATTTTTGGAAATTAAAAAAATACAGAAAAATACATAAAAACCAATGACTCATATCTCAGACAATTAAACATTGTGATATTTTGGTATATTTCCTCTTCATCTTTTTCTGTGCTTATATGCTCTTTATAAAAAATCACACAAGTGTTATATTCTTTTTTTTAACCAGTGTTAGAACATGTCAGCTAAATTTAAGGTCCTCTACCCTCCCCTCAACCCAGTGGCTACCTCTATTATGAGTTTCACATCGCCTTCAACCCATGTTTTATAGTCTTATATACATAGATACATATCTATCCATAAAAAAAAAAATATCACTTGGTGTGTTTCTATTTTCATAACTGACAAAAAATGGATTTTTCTGTACCTTGGTTTTTTCACTCGACATTGAGTTTTTGAGATTTATCCCTATTGATTCAGATAGCTCAAATGCCTTTTGCCTGCTGCACTTTATTCTTATGTTTGCACGGGTTACCTTTAATTTATTCCTTCCTCCATTCACATTTAGGTTGTTACACTTTGTTATTATTGCAAATATTGCTATAATGAAATTCCTGGTACATCTTTCCTGGTTTCTACCTTTCAACTGACACACCAAATCACTTCTGTCTTAAGGTTATAAAAGCCACTACCCTGAGAAAGATAATTATTTCGCTGGGGCTAATACCAACGTAGAATTGTTGAGTGATAGAGTGTGTATATTTTAATTCTTTTTCTATGAAGGGATTTAACTGGGCACACATATTCCCAAAATAAACCCCTCAGCCTTTGGAAACTTCAGTGCGCTCTCAAGAGGCATGGTAACGAGGCTATCTGGGAAACTAGGCTGCAAACTGATACTGACATAAACTTTCATTCTTATGTATTTATATTTTTAATTACAAGTATATTATAACATTACATAAAATGTGGGAGCAGATAAAAGGCCATTCCCAGGGAATTTGAAAATCACAGTTTTGCCATCTCAAGACAATGAATCTAGACAGTATTCATCAATGGCTGAAGGTCCATTAGGTGAAATGTAGACAAGGACTTCACAATAACAGCAACTGACATTAACTGTCAGTGGACACTGATCAATAACCGCTCAGAGTGGTTTCACCAGACACCATGCTCCTTATGATATGATGCAACAGGAAGAACACAACACCATTTAGTAAGGTTTCCTTTCAAAACGAACCAAAACTGAACCTGAACATGAGCAAGTAACTGGGTCTGATTGCTGATTAAAGGAAATCTGGCTCAATCAATGACACTTTTAGGAGAAAATCAGCCAAACCCAAAGTGTGAGAGATCCACAGGATCGATGATCAGTTCTTCCATAAATAAATGACATGAAAAAGGTGCTATTATAGCTATTAAATAGCTTTAAGAGACTTATCGCCAAATGAAAGGTGTGAAATTTGTTGGGATCCTGATTAGAACCAACTAACTGTAAAAAGAAACTTTATAGAAAATCAGGAAGAATTGGACACAGACAGGATATTAGATAATGTTAAATTCATCATACATCTTGGTAACCAAGATGATGGTAATGACTAAACCCAAATCTTCCCACATAACTTCCGGGAGGAAGGAAGGGAGGGAGGGAGGAAGGAAGGGAGGGAGGGAGGAAGGAAGGATAAAACTATACAAAACTCATACTCTCCACATAATTAGAGGACAGAAAATGTTCAAACTTCAAATTACTTGGCTGGATAAATAAACAAATATATTGTGGATAATGAGAGCTAAATCTATTATTAAATACAAGAGTTACAAATATGGGAAGTGAAAAGGATAAGTAAGATCTGTGTTGTTGGATTGGAATTAGAGGCTTCAGTGTAAATTTATGAAAATTTTATGTATACTTTGTATGTGTGTGTGTGTGTGTGTGTGTGTGTGTGTGTGTACAACAGCTAGGAAGATATATAGATATGCGTGGGGCAGAGGGGTATATTGTGGATGTGGGCGTCTGCACATACATATATTTCTTAGCAGGGTGTACTGGAGAGCCAAGAAGCAATGATACACTCAAAAAACTGAGCTCACCTTGCTCTCAGCTCTTGGTTTCTAAATACCATCTCTAATAAAAGAAGCTGGCTCTCCTTGGTAAAATGCCTGATCCCAGGGCTGGAGTACAGAAAGTACAAGATGAAACTGGAATATCTTATTGTGCTGGAAAGTTAGAAAGGCTCAAAATATTATGGAGACATGTCAAAAGGACACAGGATTCAGCATGAAGGGCTCTCAGTGGCCAAATCTGGGACAATTAGAACATCAAAATAAATAATGGAAAATAACTTTTTGAATAAATTAAGAATCTATGAGTTCATGCTGTTGTCAATCAAACAATCAATCAACAGGAAGGAAAAGCTCTTCCTTACAACAGAAAGCCAACTAACAGATGTAGAAGAAATTTTGAAATTAGAAAAGTTATCACATGACAATCATTGCAAAGGTCACATGCCCACAACTGTATGTTTATTTCCTGGTTGTAATCATTGGATTCCAGTTATGCATGAACTTGTCTTTGTTTTTAGGAAGTACAGTCTATGGTATTTAGGGATAAAAGGGTATCATGTCTGCAACTTATTCTCATCTGATGCTATGGAGTGAATGTTTGTGCCCCCAAAATTCATATGTTAAAACCTCATTCCCAATGTGATGGTATTTAGAAGTGAGGCCTTTGGGTGTGATTATGTCATGAGAGTGAAACCCTCATGAATGAGATCAATTTTCTTATAAAAGACACTCCAGGGAGCTCCCTTGCCCCTTCCACATGTGAGGGCACAGCAAGAACATGTCATTCTATGAACCGGGAAGTGGGCTCTTGCCAGACATTGAATTTACCAGGGCCTTGTTCTTGGACTTCGTAGCATCCAGAGCTATGATAAATAATTGTTATTTAAGCCACTCGGTATGGTATTTTAGGTATAGCAGCTGGAACAGACTAAGACAAATGGTTTAAAAAAATAATAATGTGTGTGTGGTTATGGGGAGGGGAAGATGAATAGAGCAACTGAGATATATCATTAACATTTGGAGATTCTAGAATAAGAGTATGCAGAAATTCTTTCTACTATTCTTCCAACTTTTCTTTAAGTCTAAATTTATGTCCAATTTTTTAAAAAGACACACACAATGAAAGAAATTATTTACTTCTCTGGTTGTGATGATGACATGTGGGTTATGTATTTTTTAAAAATTATTATCTATTAGAGACTTTTTAATTTATATGAAGGAAATATTGCAAAAGGGTACTAATTGTGAATCTTAGGTGATGGGTTTATGAGAGTTTTTTTACCTTCTCTCCCTCCGTGTATGTTTGAAATTTTTTATAATGAAAAGCTCTTTTTAAAAAAAGTTACTCTTGGGCTTCCCTGGTGGTGCAGTGGTTGAGAGTCCGCCTGCCGATGCAGGGGACACGGGTTCGTGCCCTGGTCCGGGAAGATCTCACATGCCGCGGAGCGGCTGGGCCTGCAGCTGCTGAGCCTTCGTGTCCAGAGCCTGTGCTCCGCAACGGGAGAGGCCACAACAGTGAGAGGCCCGTGTACAGCAAAAAAAAAAAAAAAAAAAAAAAAAGACTGATGTGGTCTTTGTACTGTTTTCTTAACAACCAGCTCAACAGTCTCATGACTAGAAAAGTAGGACATTATGGCAGCCAAATAAAGGTAATCCATAGAAAAAAGGTGACATAACTTCTATTTCCACAGGGGAAAAAAATGTAGATCTATTTCTCCAAGAACAGATTTCTCAATAAATTAACCTGAAACTATGATAGAAAAGTGTGCCAGGGTCTGACACCCACATTGTCCCAATAAGCAATCCATGTTCACCAACAAGGTGAGGTGTGGTTAGGCCACACTGCCATTCATTGGGTAGCCCTCCCTCCCCGGGCACCTAGGTCTCCCACTCCAGAGGCCACCTGCCTCAGTCTTGCCTCTTCTTCCCCATTTCTCATCTCTCCAATACTTACTAAGCAATCGTGTACTAAAGTGTGACAGAGTTAGTGCTGATGGGGAAAGCAGAGTTTTCATCTGAAAGGGTGTCCCTGATGGGGTTTGGCAACAGGCAGATGAGGGGACTTGTAAATCAAACAACTTCTCCACCAACAACAGGGTCTTCCAGAGACAGGGTCAGACTTCTGCCATTTGGATCACAGTGTTGGTTCTGGTCAGAGTCATCTGAACATTATACTAAGAGTTTCCCGGGCACCAGGAGCTGGGCTGGGCACCACTTTCTGCTAGTGACCCTTATGTTGGCTGCCCCAGATACAGCTGTGTTCACCCCTCACCAGCCATGAGGCAATACTCAGCACTTTCTTGCATTTATCATAAAGAATCTGTCCGTACCAAAGGTGGGGTGAGTGGAGCCACAGCTGGAAATTTTCTGTTAATTATGTCTTGTTTCCCAAGTGTCACATTTCAGCTGCTAGTCACGAAGTCTCAGTTTCCCTCCCTCTCTCTCTCTCTCTCTCTCTCTCTCTCTCATCCTATCCCTCAACCTTCCCAGGGGTTACCAAACTACAGCCACCTGCTTTATTGGAACAGCCCACGCATTTAGGTTTCATCTAAGACTTGCTGTTGCGCTACAGCTACAGAGTTGAGTAGCCAGGACAAACTGAATGGACCACAAAGTCTGAAATAGTTACTATCTGGCCTTTAAGAAAAAGTGTGGCAAACTCTGCTCTAAATCCCCTCTATTACTCTCTCTCAGTCCTAGATTTTTCCCGAGACCACTAAATTTGCCACTCTTTTCTTATTAAGGAGGGCAATTTACAATTTTCTGGTTTCTGCCTTTAAACTTACACGCCCAAATCAATACTGTATTCAAGCCTATGGAAGCCATTACATAGAGCATGATAACTTTGCACTAAGCAAACAAAAAACTTCCAGTTAGCACACTCATGTTTCTTAGAAGGCAATAAGGGGGTATATATGAGAAAAGAACCCTTAGATTTGCTGCAACATACATTATCACATATAATCTGTTTACAGGCACACTCAGACCTTGCTGGAATGACCTTCATAGCCTAACACAGTGGAATAAGATCACTGAACTCTTCTCAACCATTCTGACATCAGCCAGTGGCCTCTGGCCATCCTGAGGCATCAAAGCAGGTCTAGAGAGGCCAGGCTGGGGTGCAGGAGAAGAAAAAGCCTAAAGCAGGTGAAAGAGTGAACTAGAGGAGAGAGCTGGTTGGCTGGTCCACTGCAAATTTGGGGGATTCCAGCTCCACCTAGCCAGGTCAGTCAAGGTTCTAGCCCAATTATGGCTATGGGAAAGACAATGAAGGGAAAAGTTGTCTCTGACACTTGAACCTGACTTTCAACCTCAGGCACTACCTGTACACTTGACTTTTCTACCAGAGCTGAGTAGAATTTGGCTGCAGCCAAATACCCCAACCCAGATTTTATCAGTAATAAACATGAAAATATAATCATTAGTCATCATGGAAATCAAAACCACAGTGAGATACCACTTCATACCCATTAGGATGGCTAGAAACAAAAAGTCAGATAACAACAATCATTGCCAAGGATGTAGAGAAAATTGAATCCTCATACACTGCTGGGGGGAATGTAAAATGATGCAGCCACTTCAGAAACAGACAGGCAGTTCCTCAGATGATTAAATGCAGAGTTACCATAGGACACAGCAATTCCACTCCTAGGTATTTATCCGAGAGAAAGAAAACGTATGTCCACACAAAAATTTGCATACAAATGTTCATAGTAGCAGTATTCATGACACCCAAAAAATGGAAACAACTTAAGTGTCCACCAGCTGACAAACGAATGAATAAAAAATGGTATATTCATACAATAGAATATTATTCAGCCATAAAACTGAATGAAATATTGACATACGGTACAACATGGATGAACCTTGAAAACATCATGCTAACTGAAGGAAGCCAGTCACAAAACACCATTTATGTGAAAGTCCAGAATAGGGAAATCTATCAAGATATAAAGTAGATTAGTGTTTGCTTAGAGTAGATAATGGAGATGAGGGATAGGAGAGTGACAGAGTGTGGGTTTCTTTTTGAGATAACGAAAGTGTTCTGAAATTGACTGTGGTGATGGTTGCACAGAACTGTGAATATACACTTTAAGTGGGTGAATTATATTTAATAAAGCTGTTAAACAAAAAGTAGATATAGACAGACAGAGATATAGATGTTATCAGGAGGCGAGAGACAGAGAAAGAGGGAATATGTCAATCATATAGGAAGGGTGTTAGTTTCATTTTCACTTTAACTTGTTTTGTTGCCCCCAAATTTGTAACTGTGGGCAAAAGCTGGGGATGAGGGGTGTTAAGGGTCCCACATTCTGAAAAGTCACCAAGGACTTTCAAAAGAGTGGCTAGCAATTGGGAACAGACAGCTTCTTCAGAGGTAATTAAAAGGAGAAAACCCACCCAGTTACCCCAACTGTGATGGTTAATTTTATGTGTCGATATGGCTGGGCCACAGTGCCCAGATATTTGGTTAAACATTATTCTGGATGTTTCTGTGAGGTGGTTTTGGAGGAGATTTACATTTAAATCAGTGAACTTTGAGTAAGGCAGATTGCCCTCCATAAAGTGGGCGGGCCTCATCCAATCAGTTGAAGACCTGAATAGAACAAAAGACTGATGTTCCCTGAGCAAGAGGGAATTCTGAAGCAGATGACCTTCAGACTTGAACTGCAGTATCAACTTTTTCCTGGGTCTCTAGCCTGTCAGCCCATTCCTGTAGGTTTTGGACATGCCAGCCTCTATAATCATATGAGCCAATCTCTTATAATAAATAAATAAATGTGTGTGTGTGTGTGTGTAAAGTCTTATAATAAATAAATAAATGTGTGTGTGCATGTGTGTGTGTGTGTGTGTGTGTAAAGTCTATATAAGCCCAAGACCAGGACTAGGGAGGAGGTAGACATGTACCACTGGTCTCTGGAGGAATCTCCCCCTCCCCCATCCTGGGGGGAGTTTCCCTCCCCTGTCCCCTAAACCAAGTGGGTGAGGGGCTCCCCTAGGGATTTAGGTGCCAACAAAAGAGGAAATTGGCCTCTAATCCCTTGGTTGTACATCTCCTTAGGCTTGTTCACCTCCCTTACACCTCCCTGAGCCAGAGAAAACAGAAAGGAAGGAAGAGTGTGAGAGCCAAACAGCCCACACTCCTGTCATCTGAGTATCAAAAACATATGAGTCTATTCTGTGGTCAAGCAATGCCCCCAAAGCTGGCTCAGCTTGAGCTGTCTTGCTGATACCCCACCCATGAGCCTGGCCCCCACAAGGTGGGATGCCAGCAGCCAGAGACCATTGAGGGCAGTGGAGGAAAGCATAGCTGTGGGAGCTGAAGGAGGAGAGGAGTGAAGGAGGTTGTGCCAGAGCCGGGTTTCCCATCTCAGGAAAGGCCCTGCAGAGAGGCCCCCAAAAGCACGCACGCATGCCAGGGTGTGGACATCTATCACACCAATCACACCAACGGTGATTCAGCACTAACCAGAGAAGCAAGAGCAATGCCCAACAGAGGGCACACTGCCTGTCACTTACATAGAAAGGCTCTACCATTTTTCCCAAGCAGCTCTCCTCGCCCGAGTCCTAAAAGAAGTAGAACCAAAGGAGGGCGGGAGAGGAGGGGTGAAAGACAGCAGACCATTCCCTCACACCAAGATGGAACCTGGGCATGTGGTGGGCGCACACGGCCTCATGGCAGCAGGAGAGAGGGGCCCTCAGACGCAGGCTGAGTCCTCAACCCCCTCTGCCGCAGCCTGGCTGGTCAGGCTTCCACCTGGGGCTGCTGTCCATCAGACAGCCTTTCACTGCACTTGACCCCAAGACATGCTGTGGCACCCAGGGCTGAGCTCTGGATTCCATCATTTCCACTTGGCCATGGAGTGCCTGCCTGTGACATCTCTTAGAACTCCTCCAGCCTGTGCTGCCACTGTGTCCTCTCACCAAGCACACAATGTTCCTGGTATGGGACAGAAACCCTGTTATGCGTTCCTTTTCCTTCTAGGTACACAGCCAAACTGCATTGTCCAGCCTCCCCTACAATTAGGGGAGTCACGTGATTGAGTTCTGGTCAAAGATGTGGGTGGATGTGGTACACACTGCTTGCTGGCCAAACCCCTGTAGTCTCCTGTGCCATCCTCCATGGACTTCCCTTCCTCTTTTTACTTGCTTGTTTTGGCTGGTCATATAGAGAGGATGTAGCAGAGAACTGAAAGCTAAGGGGGCAACGGAGCCACCAGATGGAAGAGCTTGGGCCCCTGCCCAGGCACCCGCCTTCTGATTGTTTCCACCACAGGTCAGTTATGGTGATGAATTGTCACCTGTCTTCTCCCAAGGCCCATAATCTCCCAGGATAACACGCAGGAAGTGAGCTAGAAATTTTTGATATTTGAGGAGTATAGCAATGTTTCTAGCACCCCTAACCCCACCAAGTTGTATCAACAAGGTGGGCAAGATGAAGATTCTGCGTTTGACCAATTTGTCCTGATCTTCCTCTCTTCTCCTTCTACAGCTCACCAGAGTGGAAGGGGTGAGCTTTTTGCTTCCTTTTCCTGTGTATCAGGGTCTATGATTGTATTATACCCTGAGTTTCTCTACCCCATGTGTTATTGTAGCATTGATGTTCATGTTGGCCCCGAACATATTCATGGGAGCTTCAAGAATTTATAAGAAGCTTTCTCTCCCTACAAATCCTGGCTTTTAAGACCACTGTCCTGTTAGAGACTCAAAAACACATTTAATTTGAAAAGTCACAGCTGAGTAATGACATGGTGTTCTAGCTAATATCTGCCTTCTGCCTGAAGCACTGAAAACTATTGCTACCATGGGGGGGGGGGTTGGCCGATCCTGTAAGCTGGCCCCCCGAAAGCTAACTCCCTTCTCACTAGACATGTAGAGACTGGGGGCTAGACACTGCATTTCCAGAGAGAGCTCCACGTACCACCTAGCATCCGCCAAGCTGACACACCGACTTGGAAAATGAAGTGAGCAACAGTGACTCTGGCCACACAGCAGGACATGGAATCTTCCAGAAGTCTGATTGCAGAAGCAAATGACTTCTCAGCAGCTGAAATGAGATTTTGAGAGCCTGGTGTCATAGGTGTCAAGCAGGGGGTGGCGGGGGGCGGCAGGGTCCGTGGTATTTTATTTGAACAGTCCTGTGTGTGCTTGGGCAATTTTCCTGGCTGAGTGGTAGCCAAGATCATTCCCTGGTTTCCCGGGAGATCCTGTAAGCAAACAAATATGATTTTTAAATCCCCTTTCTGATTAAACTAACTAGTACAGATATTGTTTTCTCCTGGTAAGAACTCTGTCCAACACAGGTGGGGAGCCCAGGGCATGAAGAGTTACTGGATATGAAAATACTTCAAAAATATTATCCCCTTTAAACACGTTCTCTGAATGCACGCCAAGTGAATTTATAAGCATCTTGCTGAAATTGTGAGGAAGAGATATCTAAAGATTCTAGGGAGGAAGGAATGGTACATGGAAATTAATTATAAACTTCCCGCTATTACAAACATATGATGTGTAAGAGGTCAATGCTTTTGCCTTTATTTACTATGCTGCCTTTGTTTTATTGTACTGAAGGTTAAAAAATATATAGATGTATAGTGCTTCTTGGGTTCATTTATGACCTCAGTCCTCAGCCCTATTTTTCTGAAAAGCTTCTCAACTATGGGTTCCCCTACTACTAAGGTTTCAGGGAAACTCACCATTAGGCTGAGCACAGATTGCTAGCCACACATTGTCAGGATGACTACTCAGTAATTAATTAAGTATGACCTGATAATTACAGCCTTTATCTGGAGCAACCAGATGTTCAGGTTCTTTCCAGCCACAGCACTTTACAACTCCATGAATACAATTTCTGAGGCACTGAGGTCTTGTTTCTCCAACAGACTGCAAGCTTCTCGCTGGCCAGGACATCCTTCTTAGAAAGCTCCATGATTCCCACACTGATTGCCCTACATGACAAGCAGAGACTATGCCAGCGCCCCAGGAAGGGGATTTGGGACCCACAGGCATCTGTCTGAACTGTGAGATGAGGGAGTACTTTGGTGGGTAGCAGTTTTCCCCAGACCACCAGGAAGAGACGACGGACTAGCCCTCCACAGCCAGTCTGTGGACAAATCTCACAAAGGGAGGCAGGAAAGGACGCTGAGCACAGTGGGGAGGAGCATCTCAGTCAGCCCTGGCACCAGCGCTTGGGAACCGTGGAGCCATGTGGCTTACTTCATCGCGAGCCTGTCGGATTTTTATGAGAATTCACAGGCGATCACGCATGTGAGGGCTTTGCAAAGGCCATCACTGAAGTGATGATTATTGTTGGGCTTCCCTCACCGGGCTGTGTTTCAGACATGCTCTAAGTGGCTCAGCCCATTCAGACTGTGTGGTTTATAAACAACAAACATGTATTTCTCACAGTTCTGAAGGCTGGGAAGTCCAAGATCAAGGCATCCACAGATTTAATGTCTGATGAAGGCCTGCTTCCTGGTTCACAGTTGTGTTCTCACTGGGTCCACGCGTCGCAGAAGGGGTGAGGGAGTTCCCTGGGGTCTCTTTTCTTTTTTCCTTTTTTGCGGTACGCGGGCCTCTCACTGTTGTGGCCTCTCCCGTTTGCGGAGCACAGGCTCCGGATGCGCAGGCTCAGTGGCCATGGCTCACGGACCCAGCCGCTCCGCGGCATGTGGGATCTTCCTGGACCGAGGCATGAACCCGCGTCCCCTGCATCGGCAGGCGGACTCTCAACCACTGCGCCACCAGGGAAGCCCCCTGGGGTCTCTTTTATAAGGACACTAATCCCATTCATGAGGGTCATGACCTAATCAACTCCCAAAGGCCCCACATTCAAATTCCATCACAATGGGGATGAGGTTTCAATGTATGAATTTGGGAGGTACACAAACATTCAGTCTCTGTCACTAGGAAAACACACTTTGGAATTCCTGGAGCTGAGAGATTAACAATCTGACAGAGATGGGTGCTAAGATTCCTGTCTGCTGAAAATGTGATGATGTACACAGCAACCTGAAGGATCGCATCACCCTCTTGCTTGGAGCCTCTCGGAGGTGCTGCATGGGGAATAAAATCCCACCCCTCACCCTGGGGTTCGGGGCTCCACGGGAGCTGCTTCTGCTATCTTCACTCAGCTCATCTCACATTCCCTCCCTTACCCAGCCATAGTGCTCTTCTCTCGGTTACTTGGGCATTCTGAAGTCTTCCCTTCCCCAGGACATTTGCACATACCATCCCCTCCCTCTCCTACATGATCCCCTACTCACTCCCTGATCAGTGTTCCTTCATTCTTTGTCTCCCTTGTTCACCACCAAATGCTTCACTCTTAAAACTGTGCCTGGCTTAGAGTAGGTGCTTAGTAAATACTTGTTAGTTAATTAAAAAAAGACGTATTGAAGAGCAGTGTGGCTTCTAACTAGCATGATTTATTAATGAATAATGGAAAGAGTAGTAGCTACAGTTTTCCCCCTTTTTCTTACCTTTCTCCTCTTAGGTTCCCAAGCTAAAGGCAAGAATTTGATAGAGTCCCAGTGGGTTTCTTGGATCCAAAGCTTTCCTTTATAACATTTCCCAAAGGCTTGCCTGTGTCATCTTTGAAGCTGCAGGCTGTGCCATGACAGTAATTAGAGGCTTAGAGCTAACGAGTATTAAGCCTTTGTCTTAGGCCGTGTTCTCTCTATTTAATACTTCTGATCCTCAGAACAGCCTCCTTGGTTTTTCTATTCTTACGTGATAATCAAGGCCCCCGAGTTTCAGGAGCGTTAAGAAATGTGTTCAGGGTTGCACTTCTTATAAACTGTACCACCAGATTTTGACTCTAAAGCCAGTGGTCATTCCTTCACGATACAGTAGGTTGTAAATCTGAGAGCATTCCCCAGAGTGTCACCGAGGTCATAAACTACAGCCATTCCTTGCAAGATGCCTCACTGGAGGATTGGGGTGGGTTGATGACAAGGTTGTAAGAATGAAACCTGAAGGTAGCCCGAGGATCAAAGGCAGTGACTCAAGCCACCCGCACTGGGTAACCCCGGACAAGGTGGCCAACCTCTCCTGACCTCAGCAACCTCCCCTCCAGGTGGGAGAACATGGCAACCGGAGTCCACTGACAGCTCTGGAGTGCTGAGAGAATTAACTAATAAATGATTGGGAAGCACTCGGCCAATGTAAAGTGCTATATAAATGCTTAATAGTAACAACCACCCTGTCAGGCATCCAGGGTTGCTTTTGAGCCCTGTGGTCCCTGTGTAATGATACTGAACCCTACAAAGTGCTTTGCAAATAGTAAATAATTCATTCTCAGGGCACCCCAGGGAAGCGAGAAAGGATTCCTCTTACTTTAGAGGAATTGAGATCCAACATTTGTTGGGGCTGCTCAGCCAGGAGGCCTCGCGAGCCAAGTTTGGGTCTCCATGGCCCTCTGCGTCGGGCCAGGCTGGGCCCAGCTGCTCCGAGCTGAGAGCAAGCTGTGCGCCCCAGGGCTCTGGTTGGGCATTTGTCTCTCAGGTTCCGGAGCTCAAGGCCGTGGCCTGGAAGGGTGAGAGGCACGGGAAGATGAATAAACATAGTTGGAAGTAGAAAACACACAGCGGCTTCTTGCTGATAAGGCACTTGGCCTCTGAGTAGGGTGGACACTTCCCGGGCCTTGGCGAGGGAAGCAGCCAAGGAGGGGAGAGTACAGTGCAGAGTGACTGGAGCAAGGGGACGTTGAATTCAGCCACCACTTAAGGTCCAGGAACTCCCCCACCTCACTGATGGCCCGGAGTCCACCAGGCCTTGAAGGGGGCCCTCCTCAGTCAGGAGTCATAACCTGACCTTGGCCAGCGAGGCAGAACTTGAAGAAACAGGAGGGGCCTAACTTCCCTGGTATCAGGGCAGGAGCCCACCGTTCAGAGGGCTGCAGCATGGGGCTCAGGTCCAGGGGGCTGAGGTTGGGATAACGGGACAGGGGTGGTCAGGCCCGGAGAGGGTGGGTGTTAGAACACTCCTTACTCTAGGGGAGCCTGGGGAGGGGCCCCTGGAATTGAGACCCCAAGTCTCTGCATGTCAGTTCTGACACTGTCTCCCTCCTCTGAGATCCCAGAGAGGTCAAGGACCCTGCCTGGGTCTCTTCACCCTTAGAAGGGGGATCAAAAGGCCTGACCATCATCTTCCCAAGAAGTGTGAGTGGCAGACATGACCGAAGGTCCCTTCACCTTTGGGGATGCTGCAGATGCAAGTACGAACTCTTAGGCGAGACCAGAGGACTCTGAGCTTCTCCAATATACGGCCCTGAATTAACTGAAGATATTAATAACCCCAGCTCCCTACCGCTCGCTGTGTGACACAGGACGAAACTCTTAACCCCATTCCCAATGACAAAATGCGGATAACCATCGCAGATCACTCCGCTCTCTCATGTGGAGAGCAGATGCTCCATTATTAATCGGGTTGCTCCCTGGTGCTAGGACAGCATTAATGTCCCTCTTCCCCAGGTCCGGTGACAGCACTTGGCACATCTAACAGTCAACAGTTCTAAAACATCAGCCCACCCACAGGTCAGTTAGCAGCAACCTTCTGGCAGGTGACGTTTTGATTGTTGTTTTCCCCTGAAGGTTGGGACTGGAAGGTGGCGAGCAGAGGGACAACATCGTGTGGGGTCAGTGCCCTACGACTTCATCTTACTTATCCCCACAGCAGATGAGCAACCTGAGGTCCTGAAGAGTTAAACCATGTCCTCAAGGTCTCTCCACTGGTCAGGCCAGGTTTATGACCTGGGCACCGACCCCAAGCCGAGCTATGCTATGCCCTCTGCCCTCCGGGCCCTGCGAGGCAGCGATGGAGCACACAGGCCAGGAGGAGGAAGAGGGACCGGAAAGCAGGCTTCTCCTGCAGGACACGGCCTCAAGGGGCGGCCAGACGAGCCCACGCTGTCACCAGGAACCAAGGAGAGAGAGGAAAGAAGAGCAGGAGTAATCAGATTATTTTCAGATAAAATAAAAATCAAGGTTAAAAAAACCGTTTAATATGTCAAAGAGGGTCACGTGTTTTCCATTCCTTGACCACCTGTTTATCAAGTGTTTTGCATGTGCCAGAGACTGTGGTGGGCACCGGGAGGAAGTGGCAAACTGCCGGGCAGACCCGGATCTCAGGACCTGTGAGGAACAAAGGGGGCGATGGACATGGAAGAAGGAAACCAGGAACCAGTGAATGGATCATAAGCGGTGAGGAGTGTTCCACAGAGAACAGGGGATGCGCACCTCAGAGGAAGCCACTTTCAAAGGGAACATTGAAGGCAACAAAAGAAACCATTCAGAGTAAATATGTAACACCCATGAAACTTCACCTTCAGAATAATACAGCTTCAGTAGATATGAAGCACTGAAAGGACTATGGAAATAAGAGACTAGAAGAAAAAATCATTGTTGTAGATTTTGACATACATCTTTTAACCTCCAACAAACCAAGTAGTTAAAAACAAGGGACATAGAAATGAGAATTATAATTAATAAGATTGGATTAACAAGTAGAATTTAGATGCTGTGCCTTCCAGGGAATATACCTACTTATCAGGCAACCTGGGACATTTATAAAAGGAGACACAAAACCTAAACAGCAGAAATTGTGCATACAGCAATCTAAAACAAACAGCAAAACTAGAAGTTGATAACAAAGTTTAAACAAACAAATGAAATTTATCCCCATGGAAATTTTTTAAAAAGAGAGAGAGGGACTGCTTAACTAAGTTGAATCAAAGAGGTTACATTTGCAATTACAGTTTCTTGTGGAAAAAAAATAAAATAAAATGAAAACAATGAATTTCAAAGAATATGGAGTGTGGCCCAACATGGAAGTAGAAACAAGTTTATAATCTTAAGTGCTTTCATATATATATATATATATATATATATATATATATATATATATATAAATGAAGATTAATCAAGAACATGAGAAGTTAGCAGAAAATAAACAACCCTCAGTAGAACAGAGAGATGGAAACAATAGAGATAAAAGCAGAAATCAGTGCAGCAAAGAAAACAAATAAGCAGAAAAGTCTCCCATCCTAAGAGGAGGTAATTAATAAATCCTCCTCAAACTGGGTCTTTGGGTGGGGGGGGTGATAATCACTATAACATAGAGAAATCTCTGGTATATCTAATCACAAAAAGAGAGATAGACAAATATAATCAGTTATGTGAAATGAGATGTAACAAAGGTAAGGAAATTACAAAAATTATTATGAAATCTTACATTGAAATTTACTCCAAAAATTACAGACTTCCAGATTAAGTTAATCAATTTTCTGGAATAAGCAAATGATTAAAATTGGCTTTAGAAAATTAGGAATCCTGTGGGGAATAATATTCATGGTGAGGGCTTCCCTGGTGGCGCAGTGGTTGAGAGTCCACCTGACGATGCAGGGGACACGGGTTCGTGCCCTGGTCCGGGAAGATCCCACATGCCGCGGAGTGGCTGGACCTGTGAGCCATGACCGCTGAGCCTGCGCGTCCGGAGCCTGTGCTCCACAACAGGAGAGGCCGCAACAGTGAGAGGCCCGCGTACTGAAAAAAAAAAAAAAAAAAATATATATATATATATATATATATATATATATATATTCATGGTGAAATGTTTTTTAATATTTCAAAATAACTCCTCAAGAATGCCCCCTGGCCAAATGACCATGTCTAGGTGTCCCCTTCACATTTTCAAGGAACAGTTAATCCCTATGCTATGTAAACTCTATCAGAGAACACAAAATATGGTAAGCTACCATACTGGTTTTCTGAAATTAATACAAACCTGATGTCAAAACTTGACTGAAAAAACAAAGCTATGGACCAATTTCAACTTCATGTGTAAATATAAAAGCAAAAATCAGGGCCAGCTTCATGGACTCGTGACCTATGTACAACACAGGGCCTTGTGCTCGGAAGAGCCCCATGCTTCGTTTAATGCTCTCTGTCACAAGCTTGAAATTCTTAATAATTTTTCAACAAGGGACCCTACATTTGCTCTTTACACTGGGCCCTGTAAATTATGTATCCAGTCCTGGCAGAAATATCAGCAAATCAAATATGACGCTACAATAAAATAACCCCTACCTTGATCAAGGTGATTTTACCTGAGGATGCAAGGAAGATTAAATATTAGGAAGTCTACTAATATACTATGAGAGGTATTATAAAATGATGGTGTTAACAGATACTGAAAAGACATTTGATGAAACCTAACATGGAGATGACTCATAATTTTAAGACTTGAATGATATGTTTTTGAATGTAAAAGCCAAAGTAATACTTAATTCATTAATACACAGTTTTACTACCTTTGAAATGAAGTCCATAAAAAGAAGCCTGCTACCCCAGCACTACTGAACCCTGATTGGAACGTTCTGGCTGGTGCAATAGGCATGGAGACTGAGAAGTGGAAGGGCTCCAGGAAAAGAAAGTGCAGCGTTACGTTATCTACAGACAATATGATTAGAAACTAAGAAGGCTGAGGAGGACTGACCAAAAAATCTGTTTACATCGGTTAGATCGTTGGGCAGATGCAGGATAAATAAACTTAAATCAAGATCACCGCTAAATACCAGTGATAATTACTAACCCTAACCCTAACTTCATAACAAATTTGTAAAGCGTAACAACCACGAGCAATTATTACAATACATATGTAGTCAACATGAGAGCTTACTGAAATATATAAAGTAATATTTTAATAAATGGAGAAAAATATTGCAAGTATATTGCAAAGTTGCCATAGGGTCCCATAAATAGGCAGAAATAAATAAATAAATAGATAAAGTTAATTGCTTTCGAATTAAATAGTTACGACAATTACTATCAATATGGCGGTGGACTTTTTTAATGAAACAAATATTTACAAAATAATTCTAAACATTATCTATAAAAAATAAACAAGTGAGAAAGGTTGGAAGCATTTTTAAAAAGCAGGGGGAATTGTTCTGCCAAATTTTAAAGTGTGTACTAAAGTTCCAACAATTAAGTGTTTTATTGGCAGAAGAATTTGCAAACAGATCAATGGAAGAGACTAAGTAAGCACAGAAAGAAATCTCCCAAATATATAAGAAATGAGAAGATGATAAAGGGACCATCACACCCAAGAGGAAAGAAATGGATTAGTCATCAAACAGAATTTTTACTTATAATGAAACCTTAGAAAATAGAAGAAAATATATGTCAGTAATTACTGACATCAGGAGGGTGGAGACACTTCTAAGATCAGCAATAAAAAGTATCACAGAGGAAAATATCGATCAATTAAGCTGCATAATCTGTGTAGGTATATCATATACAGGTTATGTCAAAAATGCCACATTTAAAAAATAAAAGGACAAGACAAACTAAAAAAGTATTTTCAACAAATATGACAAAGGGGTTAATATTCTTATAATTTAAGGAACTCTTACAAATCAGAAATAAAAAACTTATCAATATCCCAATAGAAATGGAGCTAAGTATGAAGGCAAATGGCCAATAATACATATACCGTATAAAAACATGTTCAGCCTCGCTAGCAGTCAATGGGAGGGGAATTAAGACAATGAGATATTGTCTAGTGCATATAGAAATGGCAACAAGGAAGGGAGTTGATTTTGTTCTTGTTTTTAACATTGAAAGATGATTAATACTGCTGTGGGCAGCATAAAACTAACTCCAGTGGGTACATAAATTGTGCATATTTTCTGGACAATATTTGATAACGTGTATAAGAAGCCATAGAAACGCTTTACCTTTTAATCCAATAATTCCATTTCTACAAATCTTTCCTGGGAAAAAATAACCAGAGAGGCACCAAAAGATATAAGTACAGGAATAATCAATATCATTTTTCCAAATATTTTTGCCTTTAATTACTTACATTTATTCACATTTTCTAATTAGAAAATTTTATTTTTAAAAAAATTTCTATTTTGAGATCATTGAGATTCACATGCAGTTATAAGAAAGAAGATATACAGAGAGATCCAGCACACCCTTCACCCAGCTTCCTCCAATAGAAACACTGTATAACTCTAGCCCAATATCACAACCAGGGAACTGACATAGACACAACATCACTATTCATACTTCCCCGCTGTACTCGCTCATTTGCATGTATATAATTCTATGCAATTTCATCACATGTGTAGACCAGTGGGACCACGACCACAGCAAAGATATAAACAGTTCTGTGACTGCCAGGATCCCCTGTGTTTTTATAGCCACACCCACCTCCCTCCCCTCACAGCCCCTGACCCCTGGCAATCACGACGCTGACCTCCAACTCTTATCATTTTTTCATTGCAAGAATGTTATATAAATGGAATCAGAAAGTATGAAACGCTTAGGGATTGGCTTTTTTTTTTTCCACTCAGCATAATTCCCTTATCATCCAAGTTGTTGCATGTGTCAATATTTTGTTCCTTTTTGTTGCTGAGTAGGATTCCATGGTACAGATGGACCACGGTTTTGTTTAACTGTTCACCTGCTGTGGAACATTTGAATTGTTTCCAGCTTTCGGCTGCCATGAACATTTATGTACAGGTTTTGCAGTATTATTCTTAAAACAAAAAAATATAGAATAAAAACAACTTAGAGAAATGTTCAACAATAGCGAAATAAATAATGGCAAATTGAATATTCCAGTGTCATTAAAAATTATGTATAATTAGTATATTCAACGAGCTAGACTCAAAGGTACAAGTAGAAAATGATTTTTCCCCTCAACACTGTTTAGGAAGGGAATGTCTGATCACCCCTGCTTGCCCTGGAGTGTAGGGCAAGTGTAGGATACAGTGAGTGTAGCCCTTAGCCTTTCAGTCACTTGCCGGCTTTTAATAATGTTTCTCGGGTATTAAAAAGTCTCGGGCTTCCCTGGTGGCGCAGTGGTTGAGAGTCCGCCTGCTGATGCAGGGGACACGGGTTTGTGCCCCAGTCTGGGAAGATCCCACATGCCGCGGAGCGGCTGGGCCCGTGAGCCGTGGCCGCTGAGCCTGCGCGTCCGGAGCCTGTGCTCCGCAACGGGAGAGGCCACAGCAGTGAGAGGCTCGCATACCTCAAAAAAAAAAAAAGTCTCATCCAGTTGAAATCAAAAGCTCCGTTTCTCATCCGTTTAATCTTCTCCCTTCTTCCCAGTGGGAAGTGGGGCATGATGCAGTCTTCCTTGCCCAAGCTCCCGCACCCCTCCCTCTGCATTCTGCCACTTCTGCATCCTTCAGGGCTGGGTGGGAGGCTGGAGAAGAACAGGGTGCCCTCCCACTACTGTGGGGTCCCTGCAATCTCTTGACACCCTCCCCTCCTGTCAGCTGTGCAGGGTGAATGCTCCACCTCTCTGGCCCCCTCTCCCCTTTCCTAACCCTTTCTCTTTCTACTCCTCTCCCCCTTCCTCCTCCTGCTGTTCTCTGTGTGCCCTACCCCCAGGGCCTCAGGATGCTCAGGCCAAGCTCTTCTAAAAACTCTTCCCCCAGCTCTTTCCCAATAGCAGGGACAGGAGTTTCTAAGCTTAGGAAGTGCTCAGATCAGTGGGAGGGGAGGAGACATCAGTTTCCCTTCAAGCACACACTCCCTGCATGAGAGATTTCCCCAAGCACTCTTCGGTTGTCTTGAGCCAGGAAAGTACCCCACTCTGGGAGGGGCAACCTTACAACCCTCCGTATCTTTACGCTGAGCCATTCCCAGCCTGAACATACACTAGAGGTTGATAATTGGCTAAAGGTACCAGGACTCACTGTGGCTGGTCAGGGCAAGTTCTGTGAGGATAGGTCTAGAATCTCATTTTAGGATACGTGTGCACTTCACATCTCTGTTTTTGTCTTTGTGGTCTAGTGTGAGACCCAAACAGAAAAGTGGATTTAACTCCCGTAGTAGACATGTTGGGGCCCTGCCCAGATCCCCTGGGATCTTTTTGACCGTATCTCTGCTCACTGTCCCAGCTCAGTCGTGCTTTCCCCTCCTCTTTGAAGGAGGACTGCCCTCAGGCGGCTGGAGCTCCTTTGCCAGCACACACGGGGTGTCAGAAGTGCCCCTCAGCTGAGAGCTGGGTTCAAGAGTCTGGAAGCCCAGCCCCAGGGCCTTGGATTGGAACAACTCTGAGATGGAACTGACCCCCAGAGCCCTCTGCAATCAGGCTGAGGCTCACCTCTGCGGGATTTTGCTTGAAATCACACACTGGCTGCCTCCTCCCTTTCCCTGCCCTTCCTCCCCCACCGCCCCTTACCAGTTTCTCCTTAGGAACACTTCCTTAACAAACCCTCAAGGTCTGTCCCTGGAGACAGTGACCTAAGAATTGTTTAAGCAGAGGATGTAAGCCATGCCTTGGGGATGTCAAATAATGCATCCTTGCATTAGGTGGGAGCTTAGAATAAGGGGACTGAGTATGGGTCATCTGTTACCTGAAGGCGCTCTTCACACATGTCTCATTCAATCTGTACAGCAACCCAAAACATGGGGATTGTGTTCCCACTTTATAGAGAGGAAAGTGGGATTTACTATGAAGTTACATACATTCCCTAAACCAGGGTCTCTCGGAGTGGCCCTGACATATATCATAGCAGCAGCCGCATCTTGACAAGAGCTGGGCTGGGCGCTATTCTCACAATGGCCCTGCCAATAAGGGGCAGTATCCTCATTTGGCAGACCAGGAACCTGAGGCTTGCCACGCTGAGGGCTAGCCTCAGCATCACTGTGGGATAAGAGGCCGGGACCCTCTGGCTCCCAACCTGTACCATTCCCAGCAAAACATGCTGCCCAGCATGAACAGCCTCTCTAAGCAGCACCCAAAACATTTTGATGGCAATAGGACCCTGGAAGACCATAGGCACCCCCCAACCCTGGCTGAATCACTCTGCAGCCCCCTGCTTTGAAAACCACAAAGGAGCCATCGATGTGGAACAGATCAGTCAAAGAGACTTTGTCTCCTTGGAGAATGCCCGTGCCTCCGTGTGCTAGCCGAGCCCTAGATGGAGAATTCCCTGAGAGTAGGGGCAGCCTCTGCCCTAAGAGGTGGAGGCGCTGCATAAATGATTGCTAAATAAACAAGAACTGAACCATGTGCCAGGCGCTGTGCTAAAGACTTGGCCCCTGTTATCTCCTGGAATCTCATGGCAGAGAGAGTGATTGTCTGCACCAACCATGACCCTCCTTTCTTCCCTAGTTAAAGAGCCCTGTATTTTTAGCTAGGAGAAGATAGACCAGCTAAAATCTTTATTTAACTTCCTCCCTTGCAGTTAAAGGTAGTCTGACTGATTCTGGCCAACGGAATGGAAATGAGCTCCTCTATGGGAATGCTAGAAAATCTATTCAACTGGGAAGAACAGTCTCAAGTCTCCCTCCCCCCACCCCCCGCCGCCACCTTCCTTCTGGCTGCCAGCCTGGAATATTGACATGATGGCTGGAACTTTTCAACCAGTCTGGACCATGAGGTGACCTTGAGGATGAAAGCTACACACCAGGGTGTGAAGAAGAAAGAGGGGATCCTGCTTCCTTCTCCACCATGGGTAGTCATGGGATTGCCTTTCTAACGCTGGGTGGCCTGGCTCCAGGCTTTTGTAAACCACCAAGATTTTTAATTTCTCTACTCGATTGCATTTTAACTGAACCCAAAACATTATGAATTACCTGAATGATTCTGAAAGGTAGACTAGGAAGGTTCAGAGTTGACTGCTAAATTTTTACTCCAGTGAAATCAGGGCATTTGGGGGCCTCTAGTAAAGTCAGGTCGAACTTTCCAGCACTGTGGATACCGTGGGGTGTCCTGGAGATGTGCTCTTGCCTCGCACTGTGGGAAATGATGGCTGACCATCAGGAGTTGGGGTTGGTGCATGGTCTCCCACAAACATGTCTCTTCATCACCTCTCTCTGCTGCCTGGGATTAAACAAAAGGCAAAAGTCTGCCTAGGCTTAACCTTGACATGAAAAAAGAAAAAGATATTTAAATACCCCCTTCAGCAGACTGCTTTCAGCTATGGAAGAATTCACCACCATTCATTATGATGGTGATAATTATACAATGCGTAAAATATACTATGTAGATAAAGTATGCAATTAAATAATTACCATTTTTCATGAGCTCTCAGGGGATCATTCCAGGATAATGATCAGGGTTAATAATTTTGTCAAATTAAACCCACCTCATTTCTATGCCTGTTGCCCGGGCATTTACCTTCCTGGACCTCAGTATCCTCATCGATGAGACAAGGGGCTTGAACGAGATGCTCTCAGGAGCCTTTGGATCTCATGGATCTGACAGCTGAAGCGTGACTGGGCCCTGGGAGAGAGCAGGCCATTTCCTTTGGGTCATGGGATTTGACTTGGAAAACTGCAAAAGGTCTTTACTACCATGCAGAGCACTTTTCGCTTCCAACATTCAAAACAAGCTCCCTATAGCAAAGTGGTTTCAATGGCACGTCTCAACCTCCTCTAGATTACGGCACATGTGTCACGTGGGAATAAACAGAAGAGGCTGCTTGTGGTTGGAGGTGACCAGCTGCCCCTCCTCATGCCTGCCCGCTGCCCCCAGGGCCAAGGGGAACAAAACGTTGGTACTTCTGTAACCCGCTCATGGCACACTAGAAGTGCTGAACTCAAGGACCAGAAAATCAAGAAAAGTAAATCTTTTTGCCATATTTGTCTGGTTATGAGATTTACGTTTTGCTTTGGTTTTGCCTACGATGCAAACACAGGGGCTGAAGCCTTGTAACAAAATATCCAAAGCTATTTCAGGGCAGTTTGCTTGGAACTCTCAGCCTATGTGTCCACAGTCTCTGTTCTCTTTGCCCCTTGGGCTGGCCAAAGTTGCCAAGCCATAGGGTGGACAGCAGGGCCCACCTTTCATTCTGGCAGTCCTCAAACTCGAGGTCAGGTTAGCCTGGCCTGCTGGAAGAGCCCCTGTCCTTCCCCTTGAGACCAGTGGCAATCCTCCACCCAAAGGCAGGCCTAGGAAAAGACCTCAAAAGAGAGAAAACCTAGCTATCTTCTTTGGATGTTGAAAGATGAACTTGATATTTTTTGTACCTGGGGCCAGATGACCATCTCCCAATGACCCCCTTCGTGTACTCCATCGTTCACGAGTAGAGGTAAGAGAGGGTGGCCAGGCTGGGATTCTGGAGTTAGGGACCTTCCTTCTAACTTTAGTTACACCGTTTACTTCACTTTCCAAAGCCTTCGTTTTTTCTGTGTGAAAGGGATCTATTGAATACATTACTAAACCTATCATGTGCCGGGAACTGTGCTAAGTTCAGGGGAGAGTATGATGAACAAAACAGCAGAGGATGTTGCCATGTGCTGCTCAGAACCCCCAGTGAAGGTGGACTTGCTGCTCCAGCTGCTGGGAGTGCTGTGGGCAGGGGTCCCTTCGTTTCAGCACAGAGCCAGCCAGCACTAGGTCCCGCCTTTCCCAGGGTGGCTGCCATCCAATGACTGACCGAAGCCAAAGGATGAAGACCTGGCCATCTCAACCCACCTCAGGACACCTCTGAAGGGCCACTCCAGTTCCAAAGCTCCCAGAGGTGTCGGACAAGATCAAAGCTTGATTCTCCCTCCACCCACATCTGCTGCTAGCCCTTCCCTCTAACAGGGTTGGTCCCAAGACCCCTCCTTAATGGGCATCCTGTCAGCTAAACCCCATTTCAGAGTCTGCGGCTCGGCAAACCCAACCTGCAAAAAAACAACTTCCCTTCTCTCAGGCAACCAACTTGGAGAAAGAAATGATAAAGCGATTTTATGAGGACTGTTAAGAAAAGCAAATGCGATGTGTGTGAAAGCACTTTAGTAGCCCAAAACTACCGTCGAAGCTGTGGGTTTCTTTTCTTTTCCGTGGCTTGAAGTGAGCTGAGTTGCAGTGTGAAAACCTCTCTCATTTCTTGGAAAGAAAATCTGCCAATTCCACCCCGCTTCCCCATCTTCAAAGGCTCATTCTCAGTAGCCTGCAAGGGGTGACCCACCCAGACAGGTGTGGCATCATCCAGGTCCCCTCTGGAGGCAGGGACCGGGGGTACTTCAGGTATTCCAAGGAGATCTCTTGATTCATGTCTGCCAAGTGCCTATCATTAGCGAAGCCCAATTCCAGAAGCCACACAGAGGAGAGAGCCGCCTGACCCCAAGCCCAGCTGACAACTTTCCAAGTTCCCCAGCGCTATAGCCGCCTCTGTAGAAACAGAATCCTCAGCTCCAAACCACTAATGAACTCCTCCCAGCTCCAGGTTTAATTAGTTTTCATTGCAATATTAACCATCCTAACAAACCATTTCAACTTTCCTGTTGCACAGCTGGAATTCTTTTATTTGGCATTTGTTCTCTTTCCAAGAAAATCCCACACGCATCCTCCTCCCCTCCTGCCCCATCAAGAAGGAACATGATCACAATCTTACTTTCCTTGTCACGTTGACCAGTCCAGGGACAGTAGCTTTAATAATTTTGAAACTGGGAGCATTAAACACATCGCAAACTGCCATACAAATAACATATAATAGAACTCCAGGAGTTTAATTACTGTGACGAATATATGTACAAACCCTGAAGTCTCTATCATACCATTAGGCCACAGTCACGGACATTACTGGGAGGTTTAAAATTTGCACAAGGTATGTCATTAGTTGATCCAACACCTTCTAGATCTGGAGTTCTTGCCTGGGACTCGGAATTCATTTGTTGGGCACTTTGGACTACCCAGCCAGAAGCAGCACTGTTTGCATTAGTGACTATGAAAAATGATTAAACATTGCTACCCGTTCATATTGGTTTGTGTTGAGGACAGGTCTGGCTGCGTGGCTGAGCAATGAGACATTTGCTGGTGGATTCCAATGGTTCTATTTTCTCTGCCTTTCCAAAGCAAGAGAGAAGCAACAGCAAACTGACATGGGATGGAACTATGTCCCGCCTGCTTCTAGAAATTCTCTAGCCCAGCCTTAATGGAAATTGATCTGGATTTATAAGAGAATCCACTGGATTTTTTGGTACAGTGTTCTTCCAGCCAGAGACTTGGATTTGGGTGGAACTGCTGGGTGATGACTGATAGAAACTGAGTTAAGTCCCCCAGTGGGCTTCTCCAAAGAAAGGCTAGCAGCCTGTGCTGTAAGTCCAAGGACACACAATGAACTCAAGTTCAGCTCAGCCAGCACCAGCACCCAACGGCCATGCTATGTGGGGCAGCAGTGCTGAGCTTGTGGTGAGGGTCCAAGCTCAGAGATACAGCCAGTGTGACTTGGTTCCAGCAGACACCAGGGAAGGAACAAGGAACAGGGAGGTAAACTGGCCAGAGAGATGGAGCAAGAAAAGGCAACAGTCATGGAGTTCACACTGGGGATAGAAAGCAAACGATTCTATATTCTGTTCTCTAGTGGGGAAGGAGCTCTGCCTGTTCTTCCAGCATTTAGACGGTGAAGGACTTTAGTGTCCATAGCTGGGGGAACGGCTTCAGTCAGGGTCACTGGCCTAGCCCCCTTAGGGAGAGGCACCTTCCCCCACTGCAGAGTCAGCCAGGCTGGAACTCCTCCTATGACAACACTCTCCAAACCAGTGTCCTTGCCTCTGGCATGGTCCCATTCCCCCAGGCCCCTGCACACACACACACTACAGCCAGAAGACCCTTCATTAAACTTAGATTGGACAATGTCTCTTTCCTGCTCACAACCTCTCAAAATTCATAAGTGCTGTCAGCTGCTTTGAGTGAAGGGAACCCAGGTCCCAGAGGTCCTCATAAGACCTGTCTATTTCACTGTCCAGGACTTCAAAGTGGTCGCAGAGCCCCTAATGCCCTTGTGAGATCTCAGTAACCAGTCAGAAAATGGAAAAGGATAAAAGGCCCCATGCACAACCACAGCTATAAAATGTTTATAAATAACCTGAACATGAAATGTGTAAGATCTATATTTTTTAAAACTATTAAATATTAATGAAGGAAGAAAGAACAACCTGAGAAATAAAGGAATATACCTTTTTACTAGAAGGAAAGTCTTAATCATTTTAACACATCAATTCTCTCCAAATTGATCTATATATTTATTTCGATCCCAGGTAAAATCCCAGGAGGTTTTATTTTTGTGGAAATTGACAAATGATTCTAAATTTACATAGAAATGCAAAGACCTGGAGTACCCAGGTCAATCATCGAAGAAAAAGAACAAAGTTTAAGGCCTTACCCTACCAGATTTCAAAACTTATTATGAAGCTATAGTAATCAATACTGTGTGGTTTTGGCATCAAGATAAATAAGAATACCTTAAAGTTTGCAGAAAGAAAAAATAAAATTGAGTTGCCTACAAAGGAAGGAAAACCAGCCATGCTTCTGACTGTGCATCAACCACACTGGGTGCTAAAAGATTATGAAGCAATGCCTTAAGAATCCTGATAGAGGGCTTCCCTGGTGGCACAGTGGTTAAGAATCCACCTGCCAGTGCAGGGGACACGGGTTCGAGCCCTGGTCCGGGAAGATCCCACATGCCGTGGAGCAACTGAGCCCATGCGCCACAACCACTGAGCCTGCACTCTGGAGCCCATGAGCCACAACTACTGAAGCCCATGTGCCTAGAGCCTGTGCTCCACAACAAGAGAAGCCACCACAATGAGGAGCCCACGCACCGCAACAGAGAGTAGCCCCTGCTCACTGCAACCAGAGAAAGCCCCCGTGCAGCAACGAAGACCCATCACAGCCAAAAATAAAAATAAATAAATAAATTTATTTTAAAAAAAAGAATTCTGATAGAAAATTAATTTTCAACCTGAAATTCCATACTCATACTAACAGTGAAGTGTGAGAGAATAAAGACATTTTTTACAGATGCCAAGATTTGCCTCACACTCTTATGTGTTACTTGAGAATGCACTCCAGCCAAACAAGGGAATCAACCAACAGGCCTCAGGGACCTGTTGGACAACAACAAAAGATCTAACATTTGCATCAGTATAGTCTCAGAAGGAGAGAAAGAATGTGGGCTGAAAAGGTTTCAGAGAAATAATAGCTAAAAACTTCTTAAATATAGTGAAAAACATAAACTGAGAGACTCAACTAGCTGAGCATGTCCCAAACAGGAAAAACCAAAAGAGATCCACACCAACATACATTGTAAGTAAACTTCTGAAAATTAAAGACAAAGAAAACAATCTTAAAAGCAGCCCAAAAGAAGTGATATTTTTCTTATAACGAAACACCAATTCAAGTGACAGCCGATTTCTCTAATGAAGATATAGAGTCCAGGAGGAAGTGGCATGCCATTTTTCATGCGCTTAAAGAAAAGGGCTGTCAACCTTGAATTCTACATCCGATGAAACTATCCTTCAGGAAAATTCATAGCACTAAATGCTTACATTAGAAAAGAGGAACAGTCTCAAATCAATAATCTAAGTCCTATCTCAGGAAGCTAGAAAAATAAAAACAAAATAAATCCAAAGCAGGTAGAAGCAAGGCACTATAAAAACAAGAGAATCAAAGAATTTGAAACAGGAAATCAATAGAGAAAATCAATGAAATCAAACAGCTACTTCTTCAAAAAATCAATAAAACTGGTAAACCTCTAGCAAGACTGACAAAGATAAAAAAGAGAGAAGACACAAATCACAAATATCAGGAAGGAAACAGGAGATTTCACCACAGACCTACCTTGCAGCCATTAAAAAGATAAGAAGGGAAGGCTACAAACAACTTTACACTCATGAATTTGATAACAGAAGAAATGAACCAAGTCCTCAAAAACTACAACTATAAAACTCAACCAAGAAGAAATAGATAGCCTGAATAGTCCTATAAAAATGTGCAATTAAAAAGTTCCCTCAGAATAAATCTCCAGGTCCAATAGATTTACCACAAAATTTTGCCAAATACTTAAAGAATTACATGAAGTTTATATAATGTCAGCAGAAAAGTAAAAGAAAGAACAATCCTCAACTCATTTTATGAGACCAGTATTACCTTGATACCAAACCAGACAAAGATATCACAAGAAAAGAAAACTACAGACCAATATCTTTCATGAGCTTCGAGGTAAAAGCCCTCAGCAAAGTGCTAGAAAATCTAATTCAATGATGGTATAAATAGGATTACACACCATAACCAAGTGGACTTTATTCCAAGTATGCTTATTCAACATTCGAAAATCAATCAATGTAATCCATCAATAGGCTAAAGAAGAAAAATCATATGGTCATACCAATTGACACAGGAAAAACGTTTGACAAAATCCAACACCCATGTAAGATAATTTTAAAAAAGAAAAACCTGGGCTTCCCTGGTGGCGCAGTGGTTGAGAGTCCGCCTGCCGATGCAGGGGACACGGGTTCGTGCCCCGGTCCAGGAAGATCCCACATGCTGCGGAGCGGCTGGGCCTGTGAGCCATGGCCGCTGAGCCTGCGCGTCCGGAGCCTGTGCTCTGCAATGGGAGAGGCCACAACAGTGAGAGGCCCGTGTACCGCAAAAAAAAAAAAAAAAAAGAAAAACCTCCCAGTAAGCTAGGAATAGAGGGGAACCACTTCACATGATAAAGAGCATTTACAAAAAGCCTATGACTACCTCATACTTAATAGTGAAAAATTGAACAAGGGAAGAATATCTGCTCTTATCACTCCTCTTCAACATAATTGAAGTTCTAGCCACTGCAATAAGGTAAGAAAAAGAAACAAAAGACCTACAGATTGAAAATGAAGAAATAAAACTGTCCTTATTTGCATATGACGTGATTGTCTACATAGAAAATCCCAAGAAATACACACACACACACACACACACACACACACACACACACACACAAATTAGAAATAATAAGTGAGTTCAGCAAGAATATAAGGTCAACACACAAAAGTACACTGCATTTCTACATGCACAAATGAACACCTTGAAACCAAAATTTAAAATGCAATACCATTGATTATTGCTCCAAAGAAAATGAAACACTTAGGTATAAACTTGACAAGCATGTACAGGATCTGTATACCAAAAATTATAAAATACTGAGGAAAGAAATCAAAGAAGACCTAAATAAGGGTGACATACTATGTTTATGGGTTGGAAGGCTCAACACAGTGACCTGGATTCTGACCTCAGATTCGCCTTAGTTGGCCCCCATGCCTGGTCTCTCTCTCTCTCTCACTGCCTGATCTGCTCCATCCCTGTTTCTTTACTTTGGCACCATTGCTGTAAAGGGGACTCACCCACTAAGAAGCATTGGAGGATGTGGCAGGCTTCTCTGGCTGAGGTATTCAGTCAGCTCAAGTTAAACCCTTTTTAGGGATCTTATGTCAAGCAGTCCCTATAGAGACCAAGATGAAGGGCTGATGTAGATAGTTGTATTTGGGAAGTATCCCAGGGATGTGGAGTGTAGGACCAGGGAAGTGAGCAGAGAAAACATGAGAGGTAACCGGAAGATGCGTTATGGGCTACCCACTGCTAAGGGGGACTGGTACTCCACCTGACCTGAAACTTCTGAAGAACTTTTTGAAATGCCTTTCAGAATTGTCCTCCTGGGACTCGGGTGGAGAGCAGCTCATCTTTTGGCTGTCCACCTCCACAGGTCAAGAGTGGGCCTGGTGCACAGAGCCCTGTACTTTGGGACCATACCTGTGTGGGTGCTCAGTGGGTCCCCACAGGCATTGTTGCCACATGCCCTGGCCTCAGGAAGTCTGAGACAAGAAGTGAGAGGCACGTGGTGTGGAGTCCAGGAGAGGGGGCGGGGTGGGGGGTTTGCTGCAGGGCTCGTTTGTCGCAGGTGGAGGCAGCAGTAACTAGAATGAGAGTGGTGGACAGACAGATTGGCATGGTGCTCAGAAGGTGTGCAACAGCATGGAAGGTTGAAGTGCCAGGCCCTGGAAGGTATCGACAACCATGACATAGTCCTCCCCATCCTTGCGCGGCTCGAGGCCTCTGGAGGGAGGCCCTAGCCACATCTGTGTCTCTAGCAGGTGAGGAACCCCTCCTGTCCTCTGATTGCACCACACTTCCCTTATCACACGGCATCATGATTGCTTATCTTTTCTGATATCCCCCAGGCTGTCGACTCCATGACAGAAAGGGCTCCCACTTAGACTGGCACACACCACCATCCTCGGCGGTGAGCGTGTGCTAGTCTAAGTGGGAGCCCTTCTGTGAGGGCAAGGAGTCACTCACAGAAGCTTCACAGCTGAGGAAAACAAGGCCCAGAGAAGTGAAGTGATTTGCCCAAGGGCACACAGGCAGTTCAGTCCCAGACCCTGGCTCCAGAGCTTGGGCTCTGGACCACGACCCTCCCCATCCCCTGCGAGAGCAGTCGGGGAGTGCTGTGTACACTGCAAGGTTCCAGAAGAGGCTCAGTGCAGTGTGGTGTGTTTATGGGAAGTTCAAGGTGCTATAGGAACACAGAGAAGGGCAATGGGGAGGGCGGGGAGGAGGGGAGAGGAAAAGAGAAGAGGGAGAGAGGGAGAGGAAAGAGGAGAGAGGGAGAGGAAAGGAGAGAGAGACGAGAGAGATGTGGGAGGAGGAGGGAGGAGGGAAGCAGGCAGGGCTGAGTGAGGGCAGGCGGGAGGAGAAGCAGCTGGAGCAGGGCTCACAGGCGCTGGAACGCAGGGCATGAAAGAAGAGCAGCGATCCCTGCGGCTGCCACGTGGGCAGGGCTGATTCGGAGGGGCTCTGATCCAGGATCCAGCAGGGGTGAGAAATCATCAACACACAGAGGCAGAGAATGTGACAAAACCAGAGCTGTCCCTGGCGTTGGCTGCTGTGTGAAGCAGGCCTAGAGCAGGGAGGCTGAGGCAGTGAGAGTGGTCGGGAAACCGCTGCAGGGACCCGGGGGAGCAAATGCATGACCCAAACCAGGGGACACAAGGGAGAGTTCAAGACATGGTAGGACTCAGAGAGAGGGAGAGGGGAGGAAGGAGGCAGTGGAAAGGTCCAGGCTTCTGCGGATGGCGGGTGGTGGCCTTCCCACTCCCAAATCGAAACAGCCATTTAATGATTGCCTACTACGTGCCAGGCCCTGGACCAGGCCCTTGAGATAGAATCTAGCTTCGTAATTACAGCAATGCCTCCAGATGGGTTTGTCCCCCCTCATTTTACTAAGAGGAAGCCTCGAGAATTTTCCATGGGCAACGAGCGATGGCAGGGACAGACCCGCGGGGTCTGTGTGACTCCAGAGCCCGTGTTCTTTCCATGAGCCATGAAATTACACTCAGGTCATTTCACTCGGCAAAGAGCATGACACTGACAGCTGACCAGGCTCTGCGAGTGTCATAGTGGCCGTAAGCCAAGCTACAAATCACACCACGTCACCACGAAAGCCAGAATAACGAGTGCCTATCTGTGGTCTGCTTACTCCAGATGTCTCAGCTCGGCCGGATCTATTGACGATTCACTAATCCACCCAATAGCTGGGCACTGACCCACAGACTCGGCCAAGCCGGAGATGACACACAGCCTGTTCCCGAGCCCTCGGCTGTGCCAGGGACAGTCCACCATTAAAGAGTCTCCTTCAGAAGCAGCAGGATTTACCTGGCCCCGGGGGCGCAGCATCAGGCACCCCAAATGCTTGCATCTCTCTGTTACAAGTCCCTTTTCTCAGGCTTCCTCACTTGACCCTCCTGTCAATGGCCATCTGAGTAAATTTCATTCATAAAGGAGCTGCAGTGGCTGAATGCTGGCCCCCAAAATATATGTCTGTGTCTCAATTCCTGGGACCTATGAATGTGACCTTATTTTTAAAAAATGGTCTCTGCAGATAGACTTAAGGATGGTGTGATGAGCCCTGGATTATCCTGGTGGTCCTTAAATCCAATGGCAGGTGTACTGTTATAAGAACATTTGAGACAGAGAGGAGAGAAGGAAGCGATGTGACCATATGGTTTGGAGTGATGTGTCCACAAATCAAGGAATGAATGGGGCCTCAAGAAGCTGGAAGGGACAAGGAAGCAACCTCCCCTAGAGCAACCCTGTCGACCCCTTGATTTCAGACTTCTGGCCTCCAGAACAGTGAGACAATAAACGTCTGTTGTTTAAGCCATGCTGTGCGTGGTCATTTGCTAGGGAAGCCTCAGGAAAGTAGCCCATAGGCAGACTTGTGCTTCTGACTGTCCAGCATGAGTTGCTATTTGCAGGAGAATTTGTGATCTCATCCCTCAGGCCCACGAGCCCGTCGGGTCCTGCTCTGCCCTTGGCTGGAAAGGGAATCCCGAGGTTGCATCTGCCTCTTGGGTGTGGAGCTCTGGGCTGGAGCAGGATGAGAAATGGGCCTATTTATAAACGAACAGAGCCAGAGGGCGGGTGCGGGGTTGGCCGAGGGCTTCACCAAGGTCAGAGATCCAGTGCTTTGGGATGGGGGCACTGCAGAGAAGGGCCAGGCTCCAAAGGAAGCAGGGAGCCAGAGCACTTGGGCCTCTCCGAGCGGTGGGGCCGTGGTCCATTTCTGAGCAGCCTAACGCAGGAATGTCCAGCTGGCTTCCAAGTCAGATCTGGTGTCTCAGGCGAAGGGCAGGCCCAGCTGGGTGGGAGCGGATTCTTTCCCACTGCCTCATTGTCGCTCCAAGAAAGGAAGTGTGAGCGCCCAGGGCAGGAGCCCTGCACGCAGCCCGTGTCCATCTTGTGCCCTTCACGCTGCTGCTGCTCGAGGGGAATGCTGCCATGGTGAGTGAGCCTCTGTGCTCCCCTCATTTCTCGCTGCAAAGACCACTTTCTCGGCAGGGCCAGGCTGGAGGGACTTGCTGGGTGATATTTCAGCCCCAGGTTGTCTCATGGAGGGCGGGAAGCTGGGCGGCAGTGCCAAGGGTGTAGATGGAAGGAACTGCTGATTAGTGGCTGAGGGGGCCCAGGGTCTACTCCCAGCATGGCTGGTGCTGGGCACCGCTGTTCAGAGGAAGTCATAGCATACAGGCTGCCTTTCCCAGCCCCTCCAGCAGGCCTGTGCCTGGGAGATGCCCGGCTCTCCTGCACCAGGGGTCTTAGGAGCTAGCAGAAGGCTGTCCTCCACCGCAGGAGCAGCTTCTGACCCAGCTAGGAGGCCTACCCCGGTCACATCTGTGACCATATCATGTCTCTGAATCTCGTATGTCTTTAAGCACTTCTCCCTGCAAGAGTAAATTTCTGACTGAGTAGCTACAGCAGGAAGAAGAATGGGGGCAGATTTTTCACCTGCTTGGGTTCAGAGGCACGAGCTTCAGTAAGCGTTGAATCTCAGCTCCATCTCCTTCTTGCTGTGTGACCCTGCACAAGTCACTTAACCTCTCTGAGCCTCATTTCCCAGTCTGTAATAAGGGGATAATACAGCCTACTTGCTGAGCTGCTGGGGAGGTTAGATGAGACAGTATGTGTAACTAAAGCTCCAATCTCCATCCATAGAACCTGGGTTCATTTCCCAGGTCTTTGGACAACTTCTTTTCTGTTTAACCTTTTTCCTTGAGAAAGTCTGCTGGAGCTGCAGAGGCCCCATCCATCCCGGTCAGGCACCTGGTCACATGGAACGCTCAGCATAGCCCTGTGCTGTCATGAGGACATTCATGCAATCCACATGGGACTTACAGGGCTCAGGTACCTGTAGCCCACAGACCCCTCCTCCAACCTCCTCCCCTGACTCTGGGCTCTGGCCCAGCTGCTCATGATCAGAAGACCCAGATTCCAAGCCTGAAAGCAAACCTGTATCTTTATCACTCACTTGTCAAGCCCTGTCTTTCCTGGAGAAGCCTGGCTATGACCTTCTCAGGGTTAAGCCTATATTGAAGTAGAAGCCTATATTGAAAGGGAAAAAATAACTTTGACCATCTCCGGGCCATAGGATACCATGTTCTTTATTTTCTTCTTTGCTATTTTCTATATTTTCCAAATTTCCTCTCAATGAGTATAACTTTTATTATCAGAAAATAAAAGAGCTGTTCTAAAATTTTCTGCCTACCATATCACATAATTGTGCAAGAGCCACTGGAGGCCCCCTTTCTTTCCACATATAATCTCATGATATCCTGACAATAGTCCCACCAGAAGCTCAGCTGGGATTCCATTTTGTAGGTGAGAAAATCATGCTTCAAGAGGTGAATGGTGACCACAGGGCCAGCCTGTGGCCAAGGATGGGAAAGGAACTCAGCCTGCCTGCCTTCTGAGCCTTGCGTGGGAAGCCACGCTCCCCTAACCCATAGAGACACAGCCACCGCTCTGTCCTCACCTCCCTCTCCTGACCACGCCCAGGACTTGGCCCGCCCTTCAAGTCAGAATGACTGATCAAAGTCTCAAGAGCCCTCCAGGCAGAAATAAATAACAGAGAGGTAGATCCTGGGATTCTGGTTTCCTATTTTTAAATGGAATGAAAAATAAATCATTTCTGCTAACTGTTTTTATCTGGCTGCAGGAAATCATGCATCACCATCTCTTAAAAGAAAATTAAGCCTTTAATTCCATGGCACATGTAATAAAATGGTACTTCAGCTCTCTGCCCTGAATATATGGTCTGTCACGTCCTCATTTACTATTTTGATGCTGCCTGAAATGTTCTGAAGCTATTAATGTGGCAATATATTCAAGCACCAAACCTGGCCTTCAGATGTTGTCGAAGCGCTCATTTAACACAATGGATGGCCATGCGGGAGCCAGAGGGGTCATAGTGAGGGGTAGGCCACGTGGATGGGGTGCACAGCTGGCTCTGCCATGGAGTGCTACCGTGAGCCAGATTCCCAGTTTCTTCCTCTGGAAGGTGGACATTATGGTACCTCATTCACAGGCGCAAGGTGCCAGGTTCGGATCCGTACCTGGACCTCCAGCTGCACCACCATCTCATTCTCTGCCAAGAATGCCCCAAATGCCATTCTCTTTATTCTGATTCTCTCGTGGTCCACAGGAGAGCTGTGAATGCTTCCACACGCATACCAGTGCTCAGCACGTGTGCACAGGCTCACACATGGGGCAATTCATCTTAAGGCTCTGAGCAGGCACGTCCCATTGTACTTTGAAGAGCAGCGCTTTATGAGCAGGGAACTGCCCAATGATCCGTGCAAAGATATACTGGGGCAAAGTTTCAAAGCAAGATAAAGGACAGGGGTCTGGGGGCTTCTGGGCCCGTGTTCGTCATCTTGTACACTTCTCTTCTCTCCTGTGGCCATGTGATGCCGACAGGGAGACTGTGTGTTACTGTCAGCTGATCTCAGGGGTCCTCCCTGCTGGCACTCAGAACAGCCACTTCATGTGAGCTTCTGGATGGGGCTACTTGAATGAGAGCCCTCGTGTGCTGCAGGAACTTCCAAATGGGCTCAAAGACACTGCTGGGGTCTCTGGGGTCAGGGACTTCAGGTCTTTCCATGGGGCCCTCAGCAGGGCGCCCAGCCCTCTGGGAGGTTCAAGGCAGCCCTATGTCCTCTACAGGGTAAGGCTCGTCTGTTTCAGGGACAGAGAGTTGGGATAGTTCATTTAGCTTTCAGCAAACTTATAAGGAGAATAATTGCAAACCTATGTGTGGAGGGGAAGGCCAACGTGAAATTCTCAAATGTGGACCTGATCCCTTAGCAACGGGCATGAACCAAGCTCCCTCTGGTACCCAGGGCTGGTGGCCTGAGGGAGAGGCTACACCTGCTGCTGAGACGAATTTTCTGGTTGCTTGGGCAACCAGACAAGCGACTTGAGCAAATTATTTAGAGAAAAATAGCAGCTTTCTTGCAAGATTGTTGTGATGATTAAAATGAATCAATACTGGCGATCGGTCACACAGATGCACTCACTACCTGTTAGCTGTGGAAACCAGCCAACTGCACGGCTGTTTCCTAAAACTGAAGCGACCCGCTTGTGGCAGACAGTGTGAGCGTGTACTCAGTGCTGGGAGTCCTGCTTGGCTCTCCTCTGCCTCGTCCATCACACCCAAGCCTCCAGAGCCAAATTCAATCCCAAATGACCTCCCCCTCCCCTCCCTGAGCCTCTGGGCCACCGGCTGTCTCCCCTGAACCCCTACAATGTCCTTCTGACTGGCCCTGCCCCCCATCTCATCCTACAACATTCTATTTTCCATGCAGCAGCCAAAGAGATCTTTATTTTTTTATTGAAATATATTTGATATATAACATTATATATGTTACAGGTGTACAATGTAGTAATTCACAATTTTTAAAGGTTATACTCCATTTATAGTTATTATAAAATACTGGCTATATTTCCCCATGTTGTATAATATATCCTGTAGTTTTTTTTTTTTTTTTTTTTTTTGCGGGCCTCTCACTGTTGTGGCCTCTCCCGGTGCGGAGCACAGGCTCCGGACGCGCAGGCTCAGCGGCCATGGCTCACGGGCCCAGCTGCTCCGCGGCATGTGGGATCTTCCCGGACCGGGGCACGAACCCGTGTCCCCTGCATCGGCAGGCGGACTCTCAACCACCGCGCCACCAGGGAGGCCCATTGTAGCATGTTTTATACCTAACAGTTTGTACCTCTTAATCCCCTACCCCTATATTGCCCCTCCTCCCTTCCCTCTTCCCATTGGTAACCACTAGTTTATCCTCTACATCTGTGAGTTTGCTCTTATTTTGTTATATTCACTAGTTTGTTATATTTTTTAGATTCCACATATAAGAGATATCATACAGCATTTGTCTTTCTCTGTCTGACTTATTTCACTTAGCACAATACGGCATCCATATTGCTGCAAATGGCAAAAGGTCTTTCTTTTTATTGCTGAGTAATATTCCATTGTAGTATGTATACCACATCTTCTTTATCCATTCATCTGTTGTTGGGCACTTAGCTTGCTTCCGTATCTTGGCAATTATAAGTAATGCTGCTATGAAATCTTTTTTAAATGTTCATCAGATCCTATTGGCCCTGTGACTAAGCCCGCCATTGGCTTCCTATAACACTGAATAAAATGTAAACTCGATGGCCTGGCCCCCAAGGCTCTACATGGCCTGGCCCTGTCTGCTCTCTGCTCTCATCTTGAAACTCCCACCCCCAAACCTCAAAGCTCCATGAAAGCAGTGAATCTGCCTGTCTTGTTCATGGCTGTATTCCATTGCCTGGCCCGTGGTATTTACAAAACAAATGCTTCTAGAATCAACGAAGGATTCAAAGCCAGACAAACTAATTATACTTCATTGTACCACTGGACAGGGGAATAGACACTAAGGAAAATAAATTCCTTCCGCTAAGCAAATTTCAATCCCTCCTCCTAAATTAGGAGCCTGTGGGGCTCAGAGGGCTGAGGAAAAAGTTTGTACCCAGCCTGTATCTCCAATGTGCCAAGATGGCTTTGGGGGAAAGTGGCCCTAGAGGGACCACTGCATTCAGCTGCACAGACTGTGGGCTGCACAAATCCAGGGATGACACTGACATAGAACGATGCCCCTAGAGTTTTCAGATGGGTCAGTACAGCAGCCTTGGACCCCCAACCTGCTCCATCGGGGGTGAGCCCCCTTGAGTCCCCTCCCTCAGCCCTGCCCAGACCCAGCTGTGCCCCTCTGTCCTCAACTGGTTTCCTCCTTAAGAATTCTCAGACTGATAAACCAGGGAACAATACAAATGATCACCACTGGGTGAAGAGGGAGGATGGAGTATCAGATGGGTTTCACCCTGTCTCTGCCGCTTCCTGTCTGCGTGCCCTTGAACTCATCGTTTTTCTGAGCCTCGAGCTCCCAGCACACAGAGATGTTCAGAACATTTTGGCTGGGCTGAACCAGACACCTGCATGGCAGGGCTGATGGAAAGATGGCAAAGTCCATACCACATGGCAGACTCCAGTTCCACCAGTGTGAAGAGCTTCAACAGGACCCAAAGTCAGCACATCCTTGCTTTCCTTTATTCGCTGTAATGGTGAGCATGAAGTTACCATGATGCCTTCTTGCACATGGGGCCACTGTGGCTCAGAAGTTCAATGGTTGCCCGAGTTCCCACACTGCTGGTGGTGAGACAGTGACTTACCCTGGCCCTACGGATGGACCCTACAGCTCCTGTGAGGTAGCCGTGTTCCCAAGGCCATAGGGCATAGGAGTCAGAGACTTTGACCTTGAGGACTCAGCTCACTGCTCAGGTCTGCAGGTCCAGGCTCTCTCCAGCCCCACTCTACTTCCCACCTGCCTTCCACCTGGCTCTGTGGGGTCTGTCCCTGGGCCTACAGTTCAAGGGGAGGAAGGTGGGACTTCTGAAAACAAAAATCCCTGTCCCATAACTGAGCTTAACTGTCAAGTCCCAGTCTGAAAACCTGGGACACCCTGCTGACAGTCCAGATGACAGCCCATCTGGGAGGGCGGCTATATTTAGCAACATGCTTGACCTACCATGTTATCGAGAGCAGAACCAAAAGGTTGGGGAGCTGAAGGGAGATGGCAGAGAGAACCTCCACCCTGCGCCCCCCAAGCCGTGCAGCCTTGAGGAACTGCTCCGGAAAATTTCCACTTTCTGACCACATCTTTTTTCCCAACGTTAGGGAGCTTCAGTGCTTTCGACCTGGAGGTAGAGGACAAAACCAACCAGCTCTGTTTGCAGCAGGAAGAATTTCAGCACAAGGGAGTAAAGAAGCATGTGGGCCATGGGTCACAAAGCCAAGCTTTCCTTCCGCACCCCTGGGTGCTCACAATGATAGGAGGGAGTCTGTGCAAGCAGCGCATGGGTGCTGGGGAGGGGACCTGGGCTGTAAAGAGGTGAATCCACACCCCAGGTAATGATGCTCCCCACCTCGTGGAGTTTTTGAAAAGATCTAATGAAGCATAACATGAAAAGTATGCAGCACAATAAACACCGCGCCTTTCTCTCCTGTTCCCTAGATCCTCCTAACCCGATGAGGTAGGATTTAGCCAATTTATCCCCATTCTACAGATGAGGAAACTGAATGCAGCATTCAGAGAAGGTGATTTCCGTAAATTCTCAACAGGGGTTGTGCTGCAGATACATCAATATTTCCCATCTCTGAGTTTGACATGTGTGTTCAATGGTCCAAGAAAATCAAGGTTGGGGGTAGGGGTGATGGTGCTAATTTCCCAGAAGCAATCTGACCTCTGCTCTTTGAAGTGTCACGAAATTGGCTGGAGACTGCTCCCGTCAGCAGCGCTGCACTAGGCTGCTGAAAGCACTTTTAGCACCTGATTAAAAAGGAGCCTTATTTTCCTGAGCAATTACCAGCCTGCCTCTCATGATCTCATCCCGAAGACAAGGAAGAAAAATGATGGAAGGCTGGCCTCCAGATGCTCACGCCGCAGAACACTGAATGGCCTGGCCTCACTCGGGTGTGGGATGTACCAGGCACGGCTTGGGCTGCGGCGGCCAGAGCTGTAGGGCAGCAAGTGGTGCTCGCCATGGTAGACTATATCCTTTCCAGCTCCGATGGAGATGTTGCTCTGGCCTGCAGCCGGCCGTGACCTGACTCCTGGGGGATTTGGGAATGAAGTGAAAGGAAGAAAAGGACTAGGCTGATTTGAAATCCTCCTGTGGGGAGGTCATCCCTTTCATTTCCCAAAACAGCTCTTCCTGCGAGCACTTTAGCCTCAAGGTATATTAAAGGAAACAGAGACTCCTCAGGAGATAACTCCCTGCCCCAAACTACACAGCCAGGAGTTTAGCAAAAAAGGATTCAAACCCAGGCAGAGCCCTAAACAGCACACTGCATTACACCATGCTGCCCTGTAGCATCCCTGGGCTGCCTTTAGGAGTAGCTAGGGGCTTGTGTTCACCTGGGCTTGCTCCCTCTGGCCTCACAGTGAGTGACAGGAACGGTGCCCCACCCTGGGCATGGCTGAAGACTCCTGCCCCCATTTGTCCTGTAACTGTGTCACCCCAAGGGCACTCCACACCTGGTCTCAGTCATAACCAGGGCTGTCTCTAAGAGCTCATAGTAGCAAGGAGCCATAAAAAGGAAATACCCAGTGCTGCCAAAGATGTGGTCAGACAGGCAGGCTTACTCATTGCTGGTGGCAGTGGAAAGCAATTTGGCAAGATACATGCATACAAGGCTTAATAATGTAAATCTCTTTGATTCGCTAATCACACATCTGCAAATATATCTTTTTTTTAACATCTTTATTTGAGTATAATTGCTTTAAAATGGTGTGTTAGTTTCTGCTGTAAAACAAAGTGAATCAGCTATATGTATACATATATCCCCATATCCCCTCCCTCTTACATCTCCCCCCCACCCTCCCTATCCCACCCCTCTAGGTGGTCACAAAGCACTGAGCTGATCTCCCTGTGCCATGTGACTGCTTCCCACTAGCTATCTATTTTACATTTGGTAGTGTATATATGTCAATGCTACTCTCTCACTTTGTCCCAGCTTACCTGTCCCCCTCCCTGTGTCCTCAAGTCCATTCTCTACGTCTGTGTCTTTATTCTTGTCCTGCCCCTAGGTTCATCAGAACCATTTTTTGTTTTTAGATTCCATATATATGTGTTAGCATACGGTATTTGTTTTTCTCTTTCTGACTTACTTCACTCTGTATGACAGTCTCTAGGTCCAACCACCTCACTACAAATAACTCAATTTCATTTCTTTTTATGGCTGAGTAATATTCCATTGTATACATGTGCCACATCTTCTTTATCCATTCATCTGTCAGTGGACACTTAGGTTGCTTCCATGTCCTGGCTATTATAAATAGAGCTAAAGTGAACATTGTGGTATCTGACTCTTTTCGAATTATGGTTTTCTCAGGGTATATGCCCAGTAGTAGGATTGCTGGGTCGTATGGTAGTTCAATTTTTAGTTCTTTAAGGAACCTCCATACTGCTCTCCATAGTGGCTGTATCAATTTACATTCCCACCAACAGTACAAGAGGCTTCCCTTTTCTCCACACCCTCTCCAGCATTTATTGCTTGTAGATTTTTTGATGATGGCCATTCTGACTGGTGTGAAATGATACCTCATTGTAGTTTTGATTTGCATTTCTCTAATGATTAGTGATATTGAGCATCCTTTCGTGTGTTTGTAGGCAATCTGTATATCTTCTTTGGAGAAATGTCTATTTAGGTCTTCTGCCCATTTTTGGATTGGGTTGTTTGTTTTTTTGATATTGAGCTGCATGACCTCCTGTATATTTTGGAGATTAATCCTTTGTCAGTTGCTTCGTTTGCAAATATTTTCTCCCATTCTGAGGGTTGTCGTTTCATCTTGTTTATGGTTTCCTTTGCTGTGCACAAGCTTTTAAGTTTCATTAGGTCCCATTTGTTTATTTTTGTTTTTATTTCCATTTCTCTAGGAGGTGGGTCAAAAAGTATCTTGCTGTGATTTATGTCAAAGAGTGTTCTTCCTATGTTTTCCTCAAAGGGTTTTATAGTGTCTGGCTTTACATTTAGGTCTTTAATCCATTTTGAGTTTATTTTTGTATATGGTGTTAGGAAGTGTTCTAACTTCATTCTTTTACATGTAGCTGTCCAGTTTTCCCAGCACCACTTATTGAAGAGGCTGTCTTTTCTCCATTGTATATTCTTGCCTCCTTTATCAAAGATAAGGTGACCATATGTGCATGGGTTTATCTCTGGGCTTTCTATCCTGTTCCATTGATCTATATTTCTGTTTTTGTTCCAGTATCATGCTGTCTTGATTACTGTAACTTTGTAGTATGGTCTGAAGTCAGGGAGGCTGATTCCTCCAGCTCCATTTTTCTTTCTCACGATTGCTTTGGCTATTTGGGGTTTTTTGTTTTTCCATACAAATTGTGAAATTTTTTGCTCTAGTTCTGTGAAAAATGCCAATGGTAGTTTGATAGGGATTGCATTGAAGCTGTAGATTGCTTCGGGTAGTATAGTCATTTTCACAATGTTGATTCTTCCAATCCAAGAACATTGCAAATATATCTTAAGGCAATAAGTCCAAATAAAAAAATCTTACCTATCAACATCTTCATTGTAGCATTTCCTAAGGAGCCAAATACATTGAAATTCTATAATGTGGAATATTAAGCCATTAAAAATAACATTTGATCTTGGATTGGAAGAATTAATATTGTTAAAATGGCCATAGAACCCAAAGCAATCTATAGATTTAATGCAATCCCTATCAAATTACCCATTACATTTTTCATATAACTAGAACAAATAATCACAAAATGTATATGGAGTCACAAAATACCCAGAATTGCCAAAGCAATCCTGAGGAAAAAGAACAAAGCAGGAGGCATAATCCTCCCAGATTTCAGACAATACTACAAAGCTACAGTAATCAAAACAGCATGGTAGGGCTTCCCTGGTGGCGCAGTGGTTGAGAGTCCGCCTGCCGATGCAGGGACGCGGGTCCGTGCCTCGGTCCGGGAGGATCCCGCGTGCCGCGGAGTGGCTGGGCCCGTGAGCCATGGCCACTGGGCCTGCGCGTCCGGAGCCTTGCTCCGCGACGGGAGAGGCCACAGCGGTGACGGGCCCACGTACCGCAAAAAAAAAAAAAAAAAACAGCATGGTATTAGCACAAAAGCAGACATATGGCTCAACGGAGCAGAATAGAGAGCCCAGAAGTAAACCCACACACCTATGGTAAATTAATCTTCAACAAAGGAAGCAAGAATATACAATGGAGAAAAGACAGTATCTTCAGCAAGTGGTGTTGGGAAAGCTGGATAGCTGCATGTAAATCAATGAAGTTAGAACACACCCTCACACCAAACACAAAGATAAACTCAAAATGGCTTAAAGACAAAAATAAGACTGGACACCATAAAACTCCTAGAAGAGACATAAGCAAACATCTCTGACATAAATCATAGGAACGCTTTCTTATGTCAGTCTCCCAAGACAATATAAATAAAAGCAAAAATAAACAAATGGGACCTTATCAAACTTATAAGCTTTTGCACAGCAAAGGAAACCATAAAGAAAATGAAAAGACAACCCACGAACTGAGAGAAAATATTTTCAAATGATGTGACCCGCAAGAGCTTAATTTCCAAAAGACACAAAGAGCTCATACAACTCAATAACAAACAAAAACAAACAAAAAAACCCAAATCAAAAAGTGGGCAGAAGACCTAAATAGACATTTCTAGAAAGAAGGCATACAGATGGCAAACAGGCACATGAAAAGATGCTCAACATCACTAATTATTAGAGAAATGCAAATCAAAACTACAGTGAGGTACCACCTCACACCAGTCAGAATGTCAATCATTAAAAAGTCCACAAACAATAAATGCTGGAGAGGGTGAGGAGAAAAGGGAACCCCTCCCCTACACTGTTCGTGGGAATGTAAATTGGTGCAGCCACTATGGAAAATGGTATGTTTCCTTAAAAAACTAAAAATAGAGTTACCATATGATCCAGCAATCCCACTCCTGGGCATACATCTGGAGAAAACACTAATTTGAAAAGATACATGCATCCCATCGTTCATAGTAGCACTATTTACAATAGCCAAGACATGTAAGCAACCTAAATGTTCATCGACAGATAAATGGATAAAGAAGATGTGGTACGTGTATACAACGGAATCCTACTCAGCCATAAAAAAAGAATGAAATAATGCCATTTGCAGCAACATGGATGGACCTAGAGATTATCATACTAAGTGAAACAGTCAGACAGTGAAAGACAAATACCATATGACATCACTTATATGTGGAATCTAAAATATGATACAAATGGAGTTATTTACAAAACAGAAACAGACTCACAGACATAGAAAACAAACTTATGGTTACCAAAGGGGAAAGGGGGTGAGGGATAAATTAGGAGTTTGGGATTAGCAGATACAAACTACTATTTGTAAAATATATAAACAACAAGGTCCTACTGTATAGCACAGAGAACTATATTCAATATCTTGTAATAAACTACAATGAAAAAGAATATATATGTATAACTGAATCACTTTGCTGTACACCAGAATCGAACACAACTTTGTAAATCAACTATACTTCAATAAAAAAAAGTTTCAGAAAAATTCGTAATAACATGGAAATGGCAAAAGAAAGTTATGAAATTGTCCAGATGGTGTGAACACAACTATGTTAAAAAAAAAAAGAGTGAATGAATAAATTTCACTTGGGACTTATGGGTAGAGGTTTGTTTTTGTTTTTAATTTACAGACTTTACTTTTTATAGCAGTTTTAGGTTCACACTAAGATCGAGTAGAAAGTCCAGAGATCTCCCATATACCCCTACCCCACACAAGCATAGCCTCCTCCATGTCAACCTCCCTGGGCGGGGTTTTTTCCCTACTTTCTTTCACCGTCCCCAAATTGTCAAATTGTCTATAACGAGAAAAATAAATTTTGTTAGGGAGGAAGCAAAGATGGGAGGAAGTGGTGGGGAGGGGGAGGAAAGGCAAGAGGAAAGGCAAGAAGAGGGAGCCCTCATCCCAAAGGGAGAACACAAACAGGTTCTTAGCCCTTTCGATTTCCGATACACTTTTTTATTTCACCAGCTGTTGGAATTCCTCACCATTTAAAGTTTGTGACATCATTTCCCACGTCCACATACTTTCTCTCAGGGAGGAAAGACAATCTTGATGCCTTCTCAACCCTAAAACCATCCCTCAAACACCAAATTCAAGCCGGCCTTTGAGGGAAGCCTCTTTAGCTCACTCTGCGCTTCTCTGTACCTTAGACAAGTTTTCCTATCAATGTTGATCATCCCCTAACCTGCAGCCTTGGAGCCTGGGCAGATTCTCTGGCTTTACCACACGCACACGCACACTCACACACGCCTCTGTGGTGATGGGAAAAATATGACCTGCAATGTGGGCCTCAGGCCAGCAGGGGGCAGAGTGGGTGGGGGCCAGCGCTGCGTGTGCACCTCAGGGTCCCCAGTACCCAGAATCAGAGAGGCACAGGCACGTTGAATGAATGAGTGGATGCTTCAGCAGCCCGTTTTTTGGCACTCTTTGGAACTTTAAATTGGGAATGGGTTTTTCTGGGCAGCGATGGTGGAGTTTACATGCGTTAGATCACCCCACAGGAAGAATGGTTAATATCTAGCCTGCTTTGGTCTCTAATAGGTCATACTAAGGGCCATTTCCACCCATTTGTGTGTCAGAGGAAAGAGGCGAGGACTGGGGATTGCCATCCACACACCACAAGGCTCCTTTCCCCCTAGGGGCCTTGTTTCCCCAGTTATAGGATGAAGAAGTGGGATGCCCTCCAGGGCCTTCCCATGATGCTGTGCTGTGACCCCATTAAGGATTGCTTGACTATATAACAAATTCTTCCTATTGAAGCGTTTCCAAAACATGAGACATTTCAGGGATACATTTTATTTTTTATGTCATACATAGTAACAACTACAAAGAATTCAAGGTGAGATTCTTAGAAAATTTGATCCCAAAACAGTAGAAATCAGTTTCTTGTTCTCTTTTTGGTAAGATGGTAATACAGGGTCTGATCCACAAAACTGTCTGCACCCACCTCACACACACACACCTAGCCATGCACACACACACACATATTCACACATACACACACACACTCATACACATTTCCCATCATCACCACCAGCCCCCAAATGACTGTATGGTAAGTACACATGGAAAATTTCTAGGAATGGGACCACCCAATGGAACTTCAAAAGGAAAGGATGCAACATGGATGTGAATTAGGAGGAAATGACACCAGGGAAACGGAGGCAATAAGCTCTCGATTGGGACTTAAAATAGAGGAAGGACTGGCTATTGTTGTCTTTCTGGGGAGGGAAGAACTGAGGGGTGAGAGGATTGACTTTTTCCCCAGTACATTACTAACAGCAACGAGGCATCTGGGCACTGCTTTCTGTTGCTTAAACAGGTGGCCTCGCCAAAAAAAGAGGCAAGGTCTGCCCAGGGGGCCTCTTTCTAGGACCGCAAATAACAGAGCACTCTCAGAGTCTGAGCTGCTTCTCACTGAGTGCCAGCCTGGGATTAAGTATGGAACCAGCTCAGACGCCGGCCAAACCCCCCGACACTGAGCTCCAGAGCAGAGAAGGCGAGTGCCCAGCACCCCGCATGACTCAGACCCTACACCCAGCCCTCAGGTAACTGCACCTGACCAGGAAGTCCCTGACAAGAGGCCGCCCCTCAGGCATCTCCAGGCCTCGAGGAGAGGAGCCCCCAACAGGATGCCCGGCCCTCAGGTGACTCTGTGACAGGACAGCTGCCCCAGCTGTGTGGCTGACAGGGTCTTGGTGCTCTGGCCTGGTGTCAGGCCTGAGCCTCTGAGTTGGGAGAGTTGAGCTCAGGACATTGGTCCACCAGAGACCTTCCGGCCCAACGTAGTATCAATCGGCAGGAGCTCTCCCAGAGATCTCCATCTCAATGCTAAGACCCAGCTCCACCCAAAGGCCAGCAAGCTCCAGTGCTGGATGCCTCATGCCAAACAACTAGAAAGACAGGAACACAACCCCACCCATTAGCAGAGAGGCTGCCTAAGATCATACTAAGTTCACAGGCACCCTAAAACACACCACCGGATACAGCCCTACCCACCACAAAGACAAGATCTAGCCCCAAAAACAAACAAACAAAAAAAGATCCAGCCCCACCCACCAAAACACAGGCACTGGTCCCCTCCACCAGCAAGCCTACTCAAGCCACTGAACCAACCTCACCCACTGGGGGCAGACACCAAAAACAATTGGAACAACAAACATGCAGCCCACAGCTGTGTTTGCAGCCCCTAAACACAGTAAGTTAAGCAAAAAGAGAAGACAGAGAAATACACAGCAGATGAAGGAGCAAAGTAAAATCCCACCAGACCAAACAAATGAAGAGGAAATAGGCAGTCTACCTGAAAAAGAATTCAGAATAATGATAGTAAATATGATCCAAAATCTTGGAAATAGAATGGAGAAAATACAAGAAACGTTTAACAAGGACCTAGAAGACCTAAAGAGCAAACAAACAATGATGAACAACACAATAAATGAAATTAAAAATTCTCTAGAAGGAATCAATAGCAGAATAACTGAGGCAGAAAAACGGATAAGTGACCTGGAAGATAAAACAGTGGAAATAACTACTGCAGAGCAGAATAAAGAAAAAAGAATGAAAAGAATTGAGGACAGTCTCAGAGGCCTCTGGGACAATATTAAATGCATCAACATTCAAATTATAGGCGTCCCAGAAGAAGAAGAGAAAAAGAAAGGGTCTGAGAAAATATTTGACGAGATTATAGTTGAAAACTTCTCTAACATGGGAAAGGAAATAGTCAATCAAGTCCAGGAAGAGCAGAGAGTCCCATACAGGATAAATCCAAGGAGAAACATGCCAAGACACATATTTATCAAACTATCAAAAATTAAATACAAGAAAAAATATTAAAAGCATCAAGGGAAGAGGCACAAATAACACACAAGGGAATCCCCATAAGATTAACAGCTGATCTTTCAGCAGAAACTCTGCAAGCCACAAGGGAGCGGCAGGACATATTTAAAGTGATGAAAGGGGAAAACCTACAACCAAGATTACTCTACCCAGCAAGGATCTCATTCATATTCAATGCAGAAATAAAAACCTTTACAGACAAGCAAAAATTAAGAGAATTCAGCACCACCAAACCAGCTTTACCACAAATGCTAAAGAAACTTCTCTAGGCAGGAAACACAAGAGAAGGAAAAGACCCACAAAAACAAACCCAAAATAATTAAGAAAATGCTAATAGGAACATAATCAATAATTACCTTAAATGTAAATGGATTAAATGCTCCAACCAAATAACATAGACTTGCTGGATGGATACAAAACCAAGACCCATACATATGCTGTCTACAAGAGACCCACTTAGGACCTAGGGACACATACAGACTGAAAGTGAGGGGATGGAAAAAGATATTCTATGCAAATGGAAATCAAAAGAAAGCTGAAGTAGCAATTCTCTTATCAGGCAAAATATATTTTAAAATAAAGACTGTTACAAGAGACAAAGAAGGACACTACATAATGATCAAGGAATCAATCCAAGAAGAAGATATAACAATTATAAATGTTATATAGGAGGACCTTATGTATTGAGGTGCTCCTATGTTGGTGCTCCCAACATAGGAGCACCTCAATACATAAGGCAATTATTAACAGCCATAAAAGGGGAAATCGATAGTAACACAATAAAAGTAAGGGACTTTAACACCCCACTTTCACCAATGGACAGATCATCCAAAATGAAACTAAATAAGGAAACACAAGCTTTAAATGATGCATTAAACAAGAGGGACTTAATTGATATTTATAGGACAGTCCATCCAAAAACAACAGAATACACTTTCTTCTCAAGTGCTCATGGAACATTCTCCAGGAGAGATCATATCTTGGGTCACAAATCAAGCCTTGGTAAATTTAAGAAAATTGAAATCATATCATCTTTTCCCACCACAACGTTATGAGACTAGATATCAATTACAGAAACAAAGCTGTAAAAAATACAAACACATGGAGGCTAAACAATACGCTACTAAATATCCAAGAGATCACTGAAGAAATCAAAGAGGAAATCGAAAAATACCTAGAAACAAATGACAATGAAAACACGATGACCCAAAACTTATGGGATACAGCAAAAGCAGTTCTAAGAGGGAAGTTTATAGCAATACAATCCTACCTCAAGAAACAAGAAAAATCTCAAATAAAAAACCTAACCTTACACCTAAAGCAATTAGACAAAGAAGAACAAAAAAACCCCCAAAGTTAGCAGAAAGAAACAAATCATAAAGATCAGATCAGAAATAAATGAAAAAGAAATGAAGGAAACAATAACAAAGATCAACAAAACTAAAAGTTAGTTCTTTAAGAAGATAAAAAACTGATAAACCACTAGCCAGACTAGTCAAGAAAAAAAGGGAGAAGACTCAAATCAACAGAATTAGAAATGAAAACGGAGAAGTAACAACTAACCTTGCAGAAATACAAAGAATCATAAGGGATTACTACAAGCAACTATATGCCAATAAAATGGACAACCTGGAAGAAATGGACAAATTCTTAGAAAAGCACAACCTTCCAAGACCAACCAGGAAGAAATAGAAAATATAAACAGACAAATCACAACCACTGAAATCGAAATTGTGATTAAAAATCTTCCAACAAACAAAAGCCCAGGACCAGATGGCTTCACAAGCGAATTCTATCAAACATTTAGAGAAGAGCTAACACCTATCCTTCTCAAGCTCTTCCAAAATATAACAGAAGGGGGAACACTCCCAAACTCATTCTACTCATTCTCATTCTTGGTATCAGGGTGAGGCCACCATCACCCTGATACAAAAACCAGGCAAAGATGTCACAAAAAAAGAAAACTACAGACCAATATCACTGATGAACATAGATGCAAAAATCCTCAACAAAATACTAGCAAGCAGAATCCAACAGCACATTAAAAGGATCATACACCATGATCAAGTGGGATTCATCCCAGGAATGCAAGGATACTTCAATATATGCAAATCAATCAATGTGATACAACATATTAACAAACTGAAGGATGAAAACCATATGATAATCTCAATAGATGCAAAAAAAGGTTTCAACATAATTCAGCACCAATTTATGATAACAACTCTCCAGAAAGTAGGCATAGAGGGAACTTACCTCAACATAATAAAGGCTATATATGAAAAAACACACAGCCAACATCATTCTTAATGGTGAAAAACTGAAACCATTTCCTCTAAAATCAGTAACAAGACAAGGATGCCCACTCTCACCACTATTATTCAACATAGTTTTGGAGTTTTAGCCACAGCAATCAGAGAAGAAAAAGAAATAAAAGGAATCCAAATCAGAAAAGAAGAAGTAGAGCTGTCACTGTTTGCAGATAGCATGATGCTATACATAGAGTATCCTAAAGATGCTACCAGAAAACTACTAGAGCTAATCAATGAATTTGGTAAAAGAGACAAAAGATCTGTATGCAGAAAACTATAAGACACTGATGAAAGGAATTAAAGATGATATAAACAGATGGAGAGATACACCATGTTCTTGGGTTGGAAGAATCAACATGACTCTACTACCCAAAGCAATCTACAGATTCAATGCAATCCCTATCAAACTATCAATGGCATTTTTCACAGAACTAGAACAAAACATTTCACAATTTGTATGGAAACACAAAAAAAAAACCCGAATAACCAAAGCAATCTTGAGAAAGAAAAATGGAACTGGAGGAATCAGACTCCCTGACTTCAGACTAGACTACAAAGATACAGTAATCAAGACAGCATGATACTGGAACAAAAACAGAAATATAGATCAATGGAACAGGATAGAAAGCCCAGACATAAACCCACACACATACGGTCACCTTATCTTTGATAAAGGAGGCAAGAATATACAATGGAGAAAAGACAGCCTCTTCAATAAGTGATGCTGGGAAAACTGGACAGCTACATGTGAAATTAGAACACTTCCTAACACCATATACAAAAATAAACTCAAAATGGATTAAAGACCTAAATATAAGACAAGACACTATAAAACTCTTAGAGGAAAACATAGGAAGAACACTCTGACATAAATCACTGCAAGATCCTTTTTCCCCTAGAGAAATGGAAATAAAAACAAAAATAAACAAATGGGACCTAATGAAACTTAAAAGCTTGTGCACAGCAAAGGAAACCATAAACAAGACGAAAAGACCACCCTCAGAATGGGAGAAAATATTTGCAAATGAAGCAACTGACAAAGGATTAATCTCCAAAATATACAGGCAGCTCATGCAGCTCAATATCAAAAAAACAAACAACCCAATCCAGAAATGGGCAGAAGATCTAAATAGACATTTCTCCAAAGAAGATATACAGTTTGCCAACAAACAAATGAAAGGATGCTCAACATCACTAATCATTAGAGAAATGCAAATCAAAACTACAATGAGGTATCACCTCACACCAGTCAGAATGGCCATCGTCAAAAAATCTACAAGCAATAAATGCCGGAGAGGGTGTGGAGAAAAGGGAAGCCTCTTACACTGTTGATGGGAATGTAAATTGATACAGCCACTATGGAAGGTTCCTTAAAAAACTACAAATAGAACTACCATATGACCCAGCAATCCCACTACTGGGCATATACCCTGAGAAAACCAAAATTCAAAAAGAGTCATGTACCAAAATGTTCATCACAGCTCTATTTACAATAGCCCGGAGATGGAAACAACCTAAGAGCCCATCATTGGATGAATGGATAAAGAAGATGTGGCACATATATACAATGGAATATTACTCAGCCATAAAAAGAAACGAAATTGAGCTAATTGTAATGAGGGGGGTAGACCTAGAGTCTGTCATACAGAGTGAAGTAAGTCAGAAAGAGAAAGACAAATACCATATGCTAACACATATATATGGAATTTAAGAAAAAATAATGTCATGAAGAACCTAGGGGTAAGACAGGAATAAAGACACAGACCTACTGGAGAATGGACTTGAGGATATGGGGAGGGTGAAGGGTGAGGTGTGACAAAGCGAGAGAGAGGCATGGACATACATACACTACCAAACGTAAGGTAGATAGCTAGTGGGAAGCAGCCGTATAGCACAGGGATATCAGCTCGGTGCTTTGTGACCGGTGCTTTGTGACCGCTTTGTGACCGCCTGGGTGGGATAGGGAGGGTGGGAGGGAGGGACACGCAAGAAGGAAGAGATATGGGAACATATGTATATGTATAACTGATTCACTTTGTTATAAAGCAGAACTAACACGCCATTGTAAAGCAATTATACCCCAATAAAGATGTTAAATAAAATAAAATAAAATAAAAAAGAGACATGTACCACAGTGTTCATTGCAGTCCTATTTACAATAGCCAGGACATGGAAGCAATCTAGGTGTCCATCAACAGGTGAATGGATAAAGAAGATGTGGCACATACATACAATGGAATATTACTCAGCCATAAACAGAAACGAAATTGAGTTATTTATAGTGAGGTGGATGGACCTAGAGTCTGTCATACAAAGTGAAATAAGTCAGAAAGAGAAAGGGCAAATACCGTATGCCAAAGAATCTAAAGGAGGGCTTCCCTGGTGGTGCAGTGGTTGAGTGTCTGCCTGCCGATGCAGGGGACACGGGTTCGTGCCCTGGTCCAGGAAGATCCCACATGCCGCGGAGCGGCTGGGCCCGTGAGCCATGGCCGCTGAGCCTGCGCGTCCGGAGCCTGTGCTCCGCAATGGGAGAGGCCACAACAGAGAGACCCGCGTATGCAAAAAAAAAAAAAAAAAAGGAAAGAAAAAATAATCTAAAGGAAAAAAAACGGTTCTGAAGAACCTAGGGGCAGGACAGGAATAAAGACGCAGACGTAGACAATGGACTTGAGGACACGGGGAGTGGGAAGGGTAAGCTGGGACGAAGTGAGAGAGTGGCATGGACTTACATACACTATGAAATGTAAAATCGATTGCTAGTGGGAAGCAGCCACATAGCACAGGGAGATCAGCTGGGTGCTCTGTGACCACCTAGAGGGGTGATATAGGGAGTGTGGGAGGGAGACACAAGAGGGAGGGGATACGGGGATATATGTGTACATATAACTGATTCACTTTGTTATACAGCAGAAACTAACACACCATTGTAAAGCAATTATACTTCAATAAAGATGTTTTAAAAAAAAAGTATGGAACGAAGGATTGAGTATGCATTGTTTCACTTAATCTGTACAAAAACTGCCAGGTCAATATCATGAAGCCCACTTTATAGAGAAGAACACTGAGGCGGAGGGTGGATCAATAACATGTCCACACCCACAGATCTCATAAGAGGCCCAGCTGGACTCTAAAGCCAGATGCCAGGTGTTTTCCCTTCTTTGACTGCCTTGCAGTCCCCTTTCACGTGGAAGGTTGGGAGGGGTGTGCAGGGATGGCCAACATTCCTTGGAGGAGGTGGAAAACATTCCCTGAGGTCATAGCTCTGCCTTGAAGTCTCGCTCCTCTTTCAAGACCAGCCACTCTGGAGGTTTCCTCACCATTCTGGGCTGACCTGGCATTTCCACAGCAATCTCTTTCAACGTGGTTCCTGAAGGGCGTGGCCTGTGTCTGGTGGTTTGATCTCACTCCAAATTAAATCTATGGTTAGTGGCGATCCCACTTTATGGCGTCCATGGTTCTCCCTGATGCCCTGGGTGGTGACATCATTTTCATGTCAGACTTGCCTACTTATGCAATCCTTTGTTTAAAGCGTTCTTCCTCTTTAGTGTAATTCAGAATCCTAGAATCTAATCGGTGGAGCATTTTGTTTAGGGAGTGGGGAGGGCTATCTTTAGATGAGGGATGATTTGTGTGTTTATTGGCCAAATATACTCTAATTTAGACGAAAGTCATGTCTGGGTGGTACATACTTCACTCCTTCCATTCTTCGCTCTCCACATCTCTTGCAGTAAAGTGAGAATCCGGCGTAAGAACCTTCTGAACTCCCGCTACTCTGGGGTCCGTCTTTATAGACAGGGGTCCTTGGATCCAGAGTCTGGAACCCTGGTCCTGAGTTCCAGTCCTAGCCCTCGTTTCACGGACAGATATTGGACAAGTTATGCTGTCGCTCTGGGCCCTGGTTTCCCAACTGTCAAACATGGGGCTGAATGAGGTAGTGTGTAAAAATGCTTTGTTAAGACCCACGGTTGCAGGAGAATCCCTTGGAGGACTTATAAAAACAGACCTATCTGGGCCCACCTCTAAGAGTCTCTGATTCATTGTAGCCTGAATATCTGCGTTTCCCACAAGCTCAGAGATGCTGATGCTGCTGGCCCAGGGTCCACACTTGGAGAACGTCTGGCTGAGAGTGAAGGGGTGTGCGGTGAGAAGCGCGTTATCATGATGCCAGACAGGGGTCTACAGCCAAGGGAAGCTGCTCCCCTCACCACCACTCTGCACGCTACACTACACGGCAGTGTTTTTCCTAACTCCAGATAAAGATCATCTGGGGTTGCTTGTTTCAAAACAAAACAGATGCTTTGGCCCCCAACCCAGACTTACCGAATTAGAAGTTCCAAGTGAGAGGCCTGGTAATCTGTGTTGGAACCAGCCTCCATGCTGGTCTTACCATCAGAGGTGATTGGGAAACACTGCAGCTAGTTCCAGATTGCAAACATGTTATGTGAAGGCAAACGGCCCATGTGCCCCCCCGAATGGAGATGTGGATAATCAGTGACAGGTTCTTTTCCACAAGGAAGAGGTATCCCCGAGCCTAGTAATGAATACGCTGTAAGGTCTGGAAACCAGACTTCAGGGGTTTCTGATGGCATCAGGACAAGTGGCAAAGAAGACCTGAAGTGGACTTCAGTGCAGTCCTCATCACCAGCACCAGGAGAAACCTGCCCAAAGCAAGGCACTCATCCACTTCTACGCAGGCAGCTATGTCCCATCTCTGGCCCCTAAGGATCCCGTACCAAGGAAACAATAGCACAACTTGAAGTCGTGGTTCCCAGCCTGGTTGCACATCAGAATCACATGGGAAGCTTTGTAACCCTCCTCTATGTATGGCTGAGCTTTGCCCCAGACCAATGAACTCGGAAGTGTGCGGGGTAGGATGCAGCCTCGCTATGTTTAATGTTCCACAGATTATCACAGTGCACAGCTGGCGCTGTATTAAAGGGAAGACACCACCACAGTCTGCACACCTTCCCAGGATCTTGAATAGATAGTTGGACATCCATGTTTACAGCAGCACTATTCACAATAGCCAAAAGGTAGAAACAACCCAAGTGTACGCTGAAGGATGAATGGATAAATAAAATGTGATAAAATGGAATAATATTCAGCCTTAAAAAGGAAGGAAATTCTGATACATGCTCCAACATGGATGAACCTCGAGGACATGATGCTAAGTGAAATAAGCCAGTCACAAAAAGACTGGATGATTCCACTTACCTGAGGTACCTAGAGTGGACAAAGTCATAGAGGCAAAAAGTAGAATGGTGGTCGCCAGGGGCTGGGGGAAAGGGAATGGGATTTTGTTTAATAAGTACAGAGTTTCAGTTTGGGATGTTGAAAATGTTTTGGAGATGGATGGTGGTGATAGTTGCACAATAATGTGGATGTACTTAATGCCACAGAATTGTACACTTACCAATACACTTACAACTTTTAGAAATCACAACATTAAAAAAACACAGCCACCATTTTGTAGAAACAAGTAGGGTCTCCTCCACAATAAAGTAGATTGTTTCTGAACCAAATGTAAGAGTCAGGGCTCTTGCTAAGGGAAGCAGGACAGGCATGTGTCCGTTTTCAAAACATCTCCTACCAAAGGCACCAGAGAACCCAAGGAACATACCACTCCCTTCCCAAACACAGAAATAACCTGCTACGGAGAACATGTAAGTGAAGAACGTTGGTCACGGAAGTTCATGTATCAATGCTGGGTACACGTTTACAGTGGTGTTGCGTTCATCGACCCCTTAGTGCTTTCATTCATTCATTTTCTCTTTCACTGTATAAATGGCGCCCAGGCACGGTGGGTGGGGGCGGGGACAGGGCGAAGCCTGAGAGCCCAACCTACAGGCTCTACCTTGGCAAGCTCCCAACCCAGGAGGTCCTTTGAGGGAGAAGCAGCCCGGTGTGGGGTAAGACAGAAGAAGATGGGAAGGGGGAACTGGGGAGAGGAGAGGCCCAGACCTTCCACAGGCTGTTTTGGGGGTGGGGCAGAGGGAGGAAGCTTCCTGCGGGACCTTGTCTAGGATCTGGCTTCCGGGAAGCCTGAGGCTGTGTCGGCTTCCCGCTGCAGCCCCTGCGCTGGCACAGAGACCCAGCCTAAGTTGCCCTGTGACATGTCAGAGTAGGGGCTACTTTTGCAGGAAGTACAAAAGAACAGCACAGTCTGGGCTTGAGTTACAAATGTGAGTGGGTTACAAATGCAGAGGAAGCTGTCCACACCTACTGCCCTGGGGGGCCCAGAGGAGGCCACAGCCCTGCCCGCCGCTGGGTTCTGAGATGCCTCACTCCTAGGAGGAGGCATTTGGGGTGGACAGCCCCTCTGCAGTCCCATCTCTCTTCCAAGCCAGCGATGGATGGCTTTCATTTCATTCTGACTGAACTGCGAGACTAAACTGGGCCCAATTTCCGATCAGCGTCATTTCTCTCAGGCTTGCTCTCAGGGAAGACAAAATCCATTCAGCTCCCGCCTGCTCCCCTGTGAGAAGCACTGAGCTCCCCATGGCAGCAAGATGGCAGCTCTGGAGGGTAGAGCCTCATTTTATGTGGATCAGTGACTGGCTTACTGTAGGTGCTTAATAAATATTCAATCATAATAATCTTAATTACTGGATTACATCATGTCTGTCTTAAGGTAGGATATAAATAAATAATGCCATAATAATATAATGAGGCTCTAACAGAGGGCTGCTCAGTTTGAGTTCCCACTTCTATGCAGGCGGTTTTAATAAATTTGGGTGGATTTCATATTTCATGAAGACATATCTGCTCACAGCAGGTAAATGTTTCTGAAGATAAGCCTTATTTAGTATTAATGCCGGCAGAACACTTCCTGGTTTCCTAGTTTATGTGCTCTTCAAGGTTTAATTCAACTCAACGTGACACCCAGTTCTGTGAGTGTTCGAGGGTGTCTGGTGGCAAGGAGGGTGGTGGCCAGAGTGTTTAGGGTCCGGCATCCCAGCTGGCTTTAGGGGAGACGTTGAGACGCATCAGCTATCCCTCTCCAACACAGCCTAAGCCATCCCCTGCTCAGAATGGAGTTGCAAACAGTCCTGACAGGTTATGTAAATGATAAAGGTGGCTGGTGGCCAGCAGGATGGCGTGTGCCCTGTCTGAAGGGGCAGCCCTGCTCGGCCCCAGCTCCTGCAACCCAGTGGTGCCCGACCTTCCATTAAAAAGAGCCAGAAATGCCATTGTCACCCCCAAATCTCCCAAATTTTAAAGGCTGCTAACCAATCCAAATTCTTTTAGAGCAAAAGCCTCCTGCAGCCTTTTGGGTCCCATCGCACTACAGACGGCACTAGGTGACTGGGCTCTGGAGCTGAGAGCAAGGGATGTTCAAGGAAGGGAGTGTGCTGGTTCCTCCAAGAAAGCCAGGGAAGAGCCAGAAAGCCCCTGGTGGAATTGTTGGGCACCCCAGGTCTGACACCAGCTCTGTTATCTGCTGGACTCGCCATGTGCCTTCCATAAGTCGCCAAGACCCCACTCCCTCTGCAGGAAAGTGGAGGATGGCAAGCCTGCTGAACCCTCCTCGGAGGGCTGCACGGAGAGCCAACGCCCCATAAAGGGGTGGTGAGCCCTCTGCATGCCAGGCAGTACCATTCATGGCAACAGAACTCCAACTAGTTGATGCCCATGAAGTTGTGCAAAAGCCTCACTGCTCTATGCATCTGGGTTTCTGGAAGCCTCTGGAAGCTTCTGGAAGCAGAGCTAGTCTTGGGGAGTTGGAACCCAAACGTCAGATAGTGAACCTGGAGGGGAGATGGTGTCTTGCAGAGCTGCTCATCTCAGAGTGTACAGTCTGGCTCTGTCCCAGCCTCCCAAGCCTCCTGAGCCAGTCCTGGTCCCACTGTGGGTATCTGCTTCCTGCTCTGTGCTCTAAAACCAGACAGGGGAATGCAAAAGAACCTCCTCTGATGGAGCCAAGGGGCGGGGAGGGGTCTTGACACCCTCCATTCCCCCTAAGGAAGCCAGAGCTCTGAAGGGATTGAAGGTACATGAGCTGGGCAGCACCCCCTACCCGTGGTTGTGAGTTCACCCTCCTCCCCCCTCCCTCTGGAGGCCCGAGGTGACCCTCTGCAGCAAAAGCAATGCCTATAAAGGGACCTTCACACGTGCAAGTGTCCAAGAAGCAGCTTTTGTCCCAGACACAGTCATCACGTCACAGCAGTGGCCACTGGAGAGTGACTCCCCAGCCCTTGGGAGAGAGTAGACAGCTCCGGGCTTTCTAGAGAAACTTCCCCTGCACTGAGTTATTTTTAACCCCCATCCCATACATCCATTCCAGGGGAGTTAACATCACTGGTGAAATTAACCACGCACCTCGGCCAGGTGAAGGTGGTTCCAGCAGGGTGTGTGGGGCGAGGGAACGGAAAGTGTTTTACTAAAACTCTGGACTCAGGTTTCCCTGCAAGTTGGTCCAACGATAATCTCTTGTCAAAAGTAGAAACAGGTTTCTTCACCCTGATGCAAATCATCTCCATGAAAAATGCACTATCATTAAAAAAAAAAAAAGAAAAAATCAACACATGCATGTATTCTGCTTATGAAACAATATCTGTTGGTTTTAGGTATCCTTTTACCTAATGCTTGGTGATATACTATTTGAGAACTTTTTTTCCCACAAGTACATTTTTACAGTTTTTAAAAAACTTTTCCATGACTATGTACACATTTTTACATTAATATATAAACTCCATTTTTTACTTGGTTACTTAACACTCTTCCATCAATATTTCTTCTATTTTAATGTCTTAATTTTTAAGTGTAGCCTTAGTCAACCAAACTCTAAAATTGGACGTTTGTTTCTGATGCTTCGTGTACCTGCCAATATTTGTAGAGTTGTTGGCCTCTCTGAAGCCACTTTATATCAGATAACCCTAAGTGAGGTTACGAGACAGACTGGAGTCTGAGGGACGGGCCAGGCAGGCCCAGGTGCCACCTCCTCGGCCATGTGTCCCTAGGGACAGTCTCAGGTCTCGCCCTGGCTCCAGCAGAGCCTGCCAGTGTCCTCTGGCTCCCTGCTGAGTCTCTCTCCTTCCCGGGAGCTCCCATATCCCCATCAGCTCGCTCTGACCCTCATTCTCTCCTTCCTACCGCAGGGAATTTTCTATTTTTTTAAATTATGGAACATTTCAAATGTATACAAAGGTTCAGAAGATAGTGTAACAAATGCCTAGCTTCAAAAATCCTGTTTCATATACTCCAATCCATTTCCCCATATACTGCATCACTCAGAAATAAGTCCCAGATGTCATATTTCATTCATAAATATTAGTGTAGGTCTTGCTAAATAATAAAGCTGCTTTTGTCAAATACCATTATCACATCTAAAACATTAGCAGTAATCCCTGAATATCATCAAATACCCAGGCAGCGTTCATATTGGCCAAGCTGTCTTATACATGTTGGCTACGGATGGTTTGTTGGAATCAAGATCAAATGAGGGTCTGTGTGTGGCATTTAATCACTGTGTCTCTTTAGTGTCTTTTAATCAATCGGTCCCACCTACTTTGATTTCAATGGCTTATTTGTTAAAGAGATTGGTCACTTGTCCTGTAGAGTTTTCCACACCGCAGATTTTGCTGATTGCTTCCTCATGGTGTCATTTAACAGTTTCCTCTGTCCCTTTTATTCCTATAATCTGGTAGTTAAATCCAGAGTTAGAGGCTTGTTCTGATTTAGGTTTGGTTTTCTGTAAGAACACTTCATGGGTGTTGTGTGTTTTTACAGGAGGCCCCTTGGGGATCATTGTCTTGGTCATTATTTGTCAGGGGTTTGAAAGATGATAATATCCTAGTTCTACCCTTCCTTCTTTATTAGAGAAACTCTCCTTCGTTCATCACTTGGCTCTTTGGACTCTTTGGTATAGTTCATACAGGAAAGTCAGGTGAAGTACTTGACCCTGTTCAGCTTTTCAGAAGGATGAAGCTGCTCCCTACATCCTCCAAGGAGACCACAGAGGGTTGTTTAAGTCGTTTTGTTTTGTTTCAGAATCATTATGAACTCATGAGTTCAAATATATTCAGTGTTTCAATCTATTGTGGATTTCATTTGTACTGATGTAAACTGCTCCATCTGTTGCTGGTGGAAACTCTTCAAAGTCAGCTCCTTACTTGTTTTGATATCAACCCAGCCATCTTACTTAGGCTGCCTGCCTTTGGTGTGACAAGAGGTTTCAGACTCTTCTTACACATTTTCTGCTCCAGATAAGAGAATGTTTGTTCTTTTTAACGAGAGTTCATATTCAGAGACAAAAATCTTGGTGCAAAGGAGAGTCATCGTTATGATGTTACTGTTTTTAGGTCTTTTCAGTAGGAAATGCTTTTCTTTTTTTAAAAGAAAGTATGTCTTGATTTTACAATTTTGTATATTTGATTTTCCACTTTTGTATATTTGATTTTATACAATCTCTTTACTTTATATTGATATCAAATATACAGGTACTGAGTTTTACTTACCATGTTGATTTTATATCTGCAGCTCTTTTCTCTAACAGTAAAAAAAATCTTGCTTTCTTATGACATTAACATACTTCTTAGTTCACTTTATCTATATCTATCTACATTTCTGAGAACGACTTAAGATTTTACTGTACAGTTAATTTTATGTTCAGGTATATCCTACTTATGAATGTTAAGACAAACTAACGTATTTTAAAATCATTTGAAATAATTCCCCTTTGTGAAATTATGCCCCCTACATATTAGGTTCATTTGTCTCATTTCATTGTCAATTTTTAGGGCCTGCTTTTTTTTTAACTTTTGGTTTGGTTTAGTTTGATAATTAGGTAAGGGGCTGGCATGGCTTCACGTCAAATCTACCAAACAAGGCAGACCCTGAGAAGTCTAGCTCTTACTCCCATTCCCACACCTGTGCCCTCCTGTCCCCAGAGGTAACTATTTCAGTTTGGGGTTTATTCTCTTATTGTTTTCCTTTAATATAAGAAAATACATATAAATGCACACACATTTGTATCTTCTACTGCTTGAGTAAATGGTAACATACATAAGATACCATGTTTCTCCCTCTTGCCCTGGGAATTGCTCCTTACAAGCATGGAGAGATGCCCTTTGTCCCTTTCTACAGCTGCATAGTACTCCACTGGGGTGTCTCCCCTCACCACCTCCTCAGCCCCAAGCTCCCAGATTTTACAATCACTGCGGACCTGCTCTTGCCCACCTACCAACCCTGATATAGGCAAGGCAATCAGAATTATAACAGAATAGCTTCATCGGCCTGTTGTACCCATTCGTGTGTAGCTCCCTGTGCTAGGCACTTGCCTCATCCCCTTTAATGTTTGCAGCAGTCATCTGAAGTAAGTAGCAAACGCAAGTTTGAAGAAATCAAATCACATGCCCAAGGTCACACAGCTGCTGATCTGGGAACAGAACCCTTACATCCCCGAGGCCAAAATCTACATTCTTGGCTGTTTCGCTTCTCAGACCCTCCTGGCTGTGCCTCCAGAAGTTCTGTGTGGCTCTGCCGAGCACCAAACAGAGAAGGAGTAGAAACGGATCTACCCAGCATCTGTGACCCACACCAAACGCTTCTGGGAGGCAAGACCTCAGAGAGGCAGCAGGACAGGATGGGAGCCTGCTTGAGCTGAACGAATCCCTGAATCCAAGCCCCAGCCTCACCTTCTCCTGGTTCCGTGACCTTGGGCCATTTATTTACCTCCTTGTGGTACAGCTCTCTTACCTGTAAAGCTAACTCAGAGATGCAATGAGGATGAAGGGGGAGGATGAGTGAGAAGACACCCAGCAGTGCCTGAGGCACAGTGAGCGCTCAGTAGATATTTGTTGAATCAACTTGAATAGGAAGCAGCTCTTGAGCAGCCGCTCCCAGGGAATCATCTATAGCAAGACTGGAAGGGCAGAGCCAACCCAGCTCATCCACAGCAGGTGTGTTTTCTTCTCCAAGTGCGGTCCTTGGACCAGCAACATAAGCATCATCTGGAAACTTGCTAGAAATGCACATTCTGAGGGAAGGCCCCAGCGATCTGTGTTTTCACCAGGCCTCCAGGTGATTCAAGAACCACCGCTCAGAGAAAATCTCAGCAACCTGAGTCCATAATGACAGGGAGAGGGGTGAGGCAGTAAGGAACCTAACCTCCAGAGTTACCCCCTTCATTCACTAGCACATAGTGGGTGCAGAGGAGAACAAGGAAGATAAAGTTTGGAAGTCTCACTGCAGCTTGCATTCTGGGGAAGATGTAGACAGAGCATAAACCCAGGACCAAAGAACTGAGATGGTTTCTGTTAATGATCAGTGCCATGAAGGATATAAACAAGGTGGCATGACAGAGGCTGAGGGTCTTTAGATGGGATGGTCAGCTCTCTCTGAGGAAGTGACCCCTGAGCTGCCGTTTGAATGGGGAGAAGGAAGCAGCATATAAAGATAGGGGCAGAGCACTCCAAACACAGGGTCAGCAGCTGCAAAGGTCCTGGGGCAGGACAGAACTACATACATGAAGAGGAGCTAGGAGGCAAGGGTGGCTGGAGCCAGTGTAAGTAGTGATCCTTACCTTGTTCCTTTTCTGAGGTCAGAATAGTCACACTACCCCTGTGCCAGAAGTGAAGGCAGGACAGACAAGAGCCTTCTTCTCCAGGTGCTGCTGGGGGGAAGGGAGCAGGCAATGCCTGGGTGCGCAGAATGGCAAGAGGGCTCACTTGAGTGGGCTTTGGACCCCGGCGCTGCCTCAGATCCAGGCTGCTCTGTGTGATCCCTCCATTGCCTCTCTGCACCGTAGGGAGAAGCAGTTCTTCCAGGAAGGCCCTGCTTCCGTGGCATCTTAATGATTATGGCACCAGGGGAAGAAGAAACGCAGTCTGGGGAGACTGGGACACCGGACTTTGAGACCAGCTCTGCAACCAACTACATAATTTTGGGCAAGGGATTTCACCTCTTTGACCTTGTTCTGCATCTGGAAATAGAGATGGGCATGGCTTCCTCCCAGGATGGTTGGAGGGATCAAAATACACACAGTGTACAAGACAGCTAGCCGAGCATCCAGTGGGCGCTTGAAAAAGAGAAGCTAACACCATTTTATTCTTCATTAGCAGAAAGTTTAATTTCTTCAGATCCAGTATTTTACAGATAATGGTAGAAGCAAGTAGGAATGACAATACTAGTGATCTAAGAATACAAAATTCCTGTCTGAACTCAGAGCAGTTGATGATGGAGAAGCTGAGACATTTCCACCATGAGCACATCAGCCCTGACCCCAGGAACGGACTGGCCTCACGGGGCACTGAGGCCTCATGGCAGTGAGGGAGAGGGCCTGTGACCAGGAGAAGAGCTAGCCCAGCACTGTCCTAGAGGAATACATGTGTCATTTAAAATTTGCCGGTAGCCACATGAAAAATGTAACAAGAAACTCGTGAAAACGATCTTAACAGTATATTTTATTAAAGCCGAAATATTCAATGTGTTACCATTTCAACACAGATTCAATACAATACTCAATACAGAATAGGACGAAGAAAATATTTTATATTCTTTTTTTTTTTCTACTACGTCTTTGAAATCCAGCGTGTATTTTACGCTTACAGCACGTCTCAGTTCAGACCCGCTAGGTTTCCAGCGCTCATTAGCCACACGTGGTTGGTGGTGACGGAAGTGGACAGAGTGGCTCTGGGGTCTGCACACGAGGCCCCTGAGCCGAATCCGTCCCGCCCCTGACTTTGTACAGCCATAGGAGCTAAGAATGGTCTTTACGTGTTTAAATAGTTGGGGGTGGGGGAGAATCAAAACCAGAACATTTTGTGATATGTGAAAATGATACGTAATTCAAATCTCTGTGTCCATAGGTAAGGTTTGGTTGGAACGCAGCCCCATCTCTTCATCTACAGAGCATCTCTGACTGCTTTTCACAGCTGAGTGGAGCAGTCCTGACAAAGACAACCTGACCCATGAAGCTAAAAACATGTACTCTCTAGCCTTTCACAGAAAAAGTTTCCTGGCCCGTGCTGCAGGGAGTAGAGCACACCTCCCCCAGCCCCTCCTGACTCATGTCCAGATCCCTCCGTGGGGAGAGATGACTCACGGACACTCCAGATGCACTGGTGGCCATCGTCCCAGCTGGTCACAGTGATTTTGTTGGTGTTTGGGAGTATTTTAATAAGGTGGATTTACTTCATTTCCCAGCACAGGTTCTGTTTCTTCCATTTAAATCTGTCATTATAAAGTCCTTAGTCAAGAGTCCTGAAGGAAAGGCTTCAAGGAGAGCCTCCAGACTGGGTAGCCCTCAGTTGACTTTGACAGCCACCAATCCGGCACCAGGTTGGCCAGATGGGGTGCGCAGCAGCCCTAAGGAAGGGGCCTCAGTGACCTGGGCCAGTGGGCTGTTTTCTAGCTGCGAGTTGCAAACAGGGCGCCCCAACTAAATCCAGCCCCTCTGAGCTAGGCACCGGATGTGCGTTACCATGCACATCCCTTCCCAAAGGCACTAACTCAGAGCTCCTGGTAAGGGGATCCACCTGAAGGAGGGGTCCGATTAATCAGCCCCTCAGCACGTGAGAAGTGTCGTCCTGCAGTGACACCCCATTCTGCCATCAGCCCTGAGGACAGCCTTTTACTGTGCTGACAGGTACAGAATCTCCTCAGTTCCCATAACAAAGCAGTAGCGAAAGAGGTGCCCTGGCCAGACTTTACTCTCTCCCCAGAGAGACACAGGAGAACAGGTGGATGGAAAGAGGCCATGTTCCCTGGACTTAGTGTGGGAGAGTGTTTTGTTAGGGAGGGTGAAACAGAGACGTATAGTCCAGACAGGCTGGAGAGCGAACTCTCATCTGTATCCTCAGTGCTAACATGAGCTGTGTGACATCCAGAACGTCTGCGAGCCTCCGTTTTCTCATCTGGAAAGAGGAGGCATGAACAGTCATCACAGATAGCGAGAAAAGAAATCAGACAGAGCCTGGCAACATAATGGCTGCTCAGGAAATATCGGTTCCCCCTCTCTTATCTTCCCCTAGCTCCCCGACAGGAAGCAATTCATGGGGTTAGAGCAAAATGGTACTGGCCCCTAAGATAGAGTGTACGGTGTGTAGGTTAACTTACGTAAGGACTCAGAACAGTGTAGGGCACAGAGTAAAAGTTCTGTATGTGTTTACCGGCATGACTATTTTGTTGTTGTTATTATTATTAAGCCTGGGAAATGCACCAACCTCCTGAAGACGTTTATGGAAACAACTCCTAAAGAAGGCCGAGCAGTGGTGAAGAGACCTCTGACAAGCAGCTCAACAAAACCACATTGCAAGCGTGGAAGAATCAGAGGAGTTGCCTCGTGTTATTTGCAGGGATGTGAACTTCAAACACCCAGCACCAGAAACTGGCCTGAAGGACCCATTCTACGTTGCCCTCCTTTCCAGCTTTTGAATGTTTCTAATTAGTACAGAGGCAGAACAGAGCAGATCTGCCACAGAATTAAATTAGCCAGCATCACGCATGTCCAGGCGAGAGCGAGGCCATTTTCACCCACGCCGTCAGGCAGCTGAGCAGCTCCCACGATGCTCCAGAGGTTCTGCGGAGAGTCAGAGCCAGTGAAGTCACTGCAAGGGGGGGACACTGTAGCACGCCGCCTGAGGACAGCTTTATTTATGCTCTTGCAGAATGTACAAGCGGGTCTTGTTTTTCTGGACGGTGAGGGAGCCGGCTCACATAGCGTTCGTGATGCTACATTTAGAATTGTGTCTTCATTCACATTCTTTCCGTGCAGCTCACAGCTCCTGGACTGGAAGAGAGTGGTCACTTTGCCTGGGCCCGTCCCCCGGAAAGATGCCAGCTCTGGCTCATGCAGACCCTGAGCTCCTGGTGGAGCTTGGGCTGAGTTCGCTGGCTGTGTTTTGTGCCTGCGGTGGTCCATGCCAGTGCCCCACCAGGAGCGAGGCACACGGGGTGTCCGTGGCACGGGCCAGGTGGAGGCACATTCTGGGAGAAATCAGATTCTGCCGCGGTCAGCTGTGGTCAGGCTAGGTGGATACTCTTGGGCCAAGCTCTGAGGCTGCTCCCAGGACAGCCTCTTGCCAGGTCAACTGTGTTTTACTGTTCTCTCCCGACCCCTCCTGCTGACGTCGTTGACAAAGCTGCCAGCCGCAGCCCTGCCCCCTGAAAGTTCTCTGGACCATCCTTAGGTTTTCTTGTCTCAATCAGTCACTTCAAGCAAACACCATCAGCGCCTGACACACAGCAAAGCTCACCGCTTCTAGGATCCTAAGCCAGACATGAGGTCATGTTCTCCACCTGTGAAGAATTAAAAGTAAGCTGGGGAAGAAATGCTGCGAGGAGCGGGAGGAAAGGAAGTGAGGAAAATCAGGGGCCATGCTGAATCATTTCAGCTCAGGTTACCTGCGCCCCAAGGCAAACTCCTCCATAAAATGGGATCTAGTAATGCAACTGTTCCTAAAATCTGGAACAAAATGACTTGGGTCAAAGCAGATAACATACGACTGGCTATAAATTTATTTCAACATGTAATCGGGAAAAAAATTAGAGCATCAAATCCATGATTTCTTAGGTATTGCTGTTGACCGAAAAGCTCTGTTTTTTTAAAAAGTAAGTCAATTTAAATTCTCTTTATAGAAAGATAAGTAAACAATAGTACAGATGGTTGAAGACGTGGCAAAAATCATGAAAAAAATACCAAGTAAATAACTACCATTTGAGAAGCTTTGCAATATAGAAGCGTATCCGTGTACATGAGCTCATTTGATCTTCAACCCCACAGAACACAGGCAATCTGTCCATCTTAGAGACGAGTAAACTGAGGCACAGAGAGGTTAAGTGATTTGGCTGGTGTCAGATAGCTAGGAAATACAAGGGGCCAGGGCTCCAAATTCTATGTTTTGCTTTTGTTTTGTTTGTTTTGTTTAATGCTGGCTCATCTCTCAGATTGATCTACCAGTTTGGCTAGTGTTGATTTTGACAAGCAGCGGGGGTAGGTGGGGTGGGTAGAATCAAGGGGTTCACTTTGGGTCTCCCTCAAACCACCTCTGAGTGCTGATCAGTGAGCAGGTGTCCCCACAGCCAGGTCCTAAGTTCTTAGGGCAAAAAGTAAGTTTTGAGGCTTCCAGGAGGAGGAGGGGCCGGCTGCTCTTGCTGGTTGGAGGTCTGAACCCTCCATCTACAGGGCAACAAGGAGCTGTTCTTTCTAACTTGTTTGAACTGAAGTGCATAGACCCAGCTCCCTGGGACCCTGGCCACTGGTGGGTTCAAGGCTGGAGGTGGTGCCAGGCCTTGCGTTGGGGCTAGAACTGAGGTTGCTGGCTGTGAGGAGCCCCTGGGGGTAGGCAGGGCAGTCCACAAATAGGTATGGAGGTTCAATAGATACAGACTTCCAAGGGCTTTGGGCATCTCGAAGAGCGGAGCACCTGTCTGGGACTGGGCGCCTCTGCCTTCCCAGGCCATGGGGCAGGGGAGCATGAGAAAGGATCTTGAGAAGAAAGAAAACAAACAAACAAAACCTCTTGCATTAAAACTCTTGTGCTCCTGGTAATGAGTGGACTCTTCCGGGGTCTACTCGGAGAGGGTAAAGACGGCATCCAGGAGCTGGCCCGGCATGAGCAAGGGCAAAGGTGTTGGCAAATGTCTGGGGGTCTGCAGGCAGTTTGGAGAGCAGGTGACCCCAGGCCAAAGCAGGAAGTGGCCATTGGGAAGGCCGATGTAAGCCCACCTTGGAGCTGTGGAGGGACCAGCCCCTCCCAGAGATGGAGAGGAGAGCTCTAACCTGGCAGAAAGGGGTCGGTCCACTGGCACTTGGACCTTGCAAACAACCAGACCTGCCATGGCCAGGCTCGTCAAGTGGGCACTTACCTTGCCTCTTCTCTGATTATTTCATATGCTTCTGCAACTGTCACCCTGAAACCCCAGGCTGGCCTTCCCCCAGCCTGCAGCTGGGCGTGTTATTTTGCTCCAAAAGCACAGCCCAGTACGGCTCCTTACTCGAGGAATGCAGGCTGCGGTCCTCCGAGCCGATGATGAAACGGGCTATTTCTGCCCCGGGGCATCAGCAGGCCTCCAGGCGCTGGCTCCAATGCACACAATTTCATGTTTTTAATGTTTCCCTAAACAAATGTTTTCCTTCGCAACTCGGGATATTTTTATTTGGATCTCAGTGCTGGAATCGTTTTAAAAACCATTCTGGATTGAAGCTGGACTCGTGGTTAGGGTCTGGCTAAGAGGCAAGCAATTTCGCACTCCCCAAGTTATCTATTACCCGTGGCCGATCTCGATGTAAAAATAGCTGCTGAGGCTGTTTGTTTAATCTGACTGTTACTTGACACCACGCGGGTGTTGCAGTGGGGACTGTTTGCCTCTTCCCCACCAAGAACACCATTTGGTTTCCCCCGGCTGGGTCTCTATTTAGGTGCGCTTCCCGAACTTCCAGTGTCTGGCCAGCTTCTGGTCACTGATTTTCCTCAGGTGGGCAGGTTTGTGGACAATAAGAGGTCTGGGTCTTGAATCCGTTCCCCTCTATCTTTGGGCCGTCTGGCTGACAAGGGAAGAAATTTTGGCTGCTGGGCAGAGCCGGGCTGCTGGAAGAGTTAGGGTTCTGTCCGGTTCCTGGGAGGCCTGAAGAGCAAGCCGCCGGGACTAGCGGAGAGCGGAAGGTAGGGTCAGATGCTTGTCTGGTTCCCTCGTGCAGGCTGGGAGGCTCAAGCTGCGGCCGGCCCACAGGGATGTGCACTCTGCACCGGCGGGGTTGGGATGTTGCTCTGTGCCAGGGCGCTGTGCAGGGCGGTGTGAGTGGCCTGGGGCATGTCGGGGGCTGAGTTTCTTCAGTGCTGGGTGTGCCGTGGTGCTGGATCGCCGTGTGGACTATGTAGGAACAGAGTACATGGTATAGACATGTGTGACCTTGTCCTTCCATGCATCTGTCAGGGCGCTCTGCTCCCACATGGCTGAGCGGGTACAAGCCTTGGGTGTGCCCAGGGCCCCGTGTTGTCAAATGGGGGCAACCCCACAGGTCCTGTGGCAGGAGACTGGCTCTCTTGTGTCCCCCAGTGCTGCGCCAGGCAGGATCCTACCAGCTGTAACAAAGAGGACAGTTGGTCATCAGGACATTCTGGCCCGTGGACTCTGAGAACATATGTGGCCTCAACAGGGAACCCGCCCACATCCCGGGGGTCCCCAGCCAGACTCCTGCAGGGTGGGCTTAGCCAAATCTAAAATCATGTCTTCTTTTCCTCGTGGAGGAGAACTGGTCATTGAGAAGAGCAATATTGAATATGTGTGGAAATCTAAATAGCCTTTAAAAAATTATTATTTAGGACTTTATAACACCCCCATGGATATTGATAATGGAGGAGGCTATGCATTCGGGGGGAGGGGCAGGGACAATATGGGAAATCTCCGTAACTTTTACTCAATTGCCCAATTTCGCTGCAAAGCTAAAACTGCTCTAGAAAATAAAGGTTATTTTTTTTAAAAAAAAAAAAAGCCTAAATTTATGGATCATTTCTTTGAACATATCTAACCCAATTATAACAAACAATATTTGAAGTAATATTTTTAAAACCCAAAATTATAGGAGTCCTGGAGAGTAGATTAAGCAAATGTTCACATTAAATGAAGTCTGATTTTCCTGCATTTGCGTTCCCTTTACTACAGTGGTTGGTAAACCAGGCCCGTGGGCTGGGCTCCTGGTTTTGTAAATAAAGTTTTATTGGCACACGGCCACGCTCGTTCATTTACATAATGTCTATGCTGGCTTTCACACAACTGTCCAGGCTGTGTGGCCGGCAAAAGCAAAACATTTACTCTGCAGCCCTTTACAGAAAATGTTTGCTGACCCGTGTCGTACACGAACACTCCTTGAGATGGGTCGATTTGGTGCACACACAAACAGCAATGAACGTTCTAGCTTGTATAGCAGCCTGTGGGCTGGACCCTTCAGGACCCGTGGCTGGCTCTGGAGCTCCCTGCCCCTTCGCTGGGCCGGTTTTTCCAGTCTAGCTGGTACAGGAAATGTTCAGTTTGCTCCTGGGAGGATTAGCTTTGCTGTGGAGTGTGGCCTGGGCTGAGCAGGGCAGATTGCGCTTATCGGGATGGTCTATAAATAGACGTCTCCGGGTGACCCAAGTCCAGCATGCGTCTGCCCCTTGGTCTTCGGGAGGGGAATTATTGTGCCTGCTCACTGGTGACCAGAAGCTCGTTGGGATGGGAGTACCTGTGCCCGCTGGGAGGAAAGCCGAATGCTGGGTCCTGGAAACAGAGGGACTTGGATCCCCTGGGAACCCAGGAGACAGAGGTGTGCGGAGGAGGTAGGGAAGGCCCGATGGCCCCGAGTCCTCCTAGGAAGAGTATGTCCACCCTGATGTCTTTTCACTGGGACTCCAGAGAGTGACCTGGTGTTTTCTGCTTTTTGCTCCTGACCCTAAGGAAGCCCCGGAGACCCTTACAGAAAGGGGAAGCTCCACATCTAGAATTAGCCCTATTCCTCCAGGCTGTGCCAGAAATCTCAGTAACTGAAACCCGCTGGCCAGTGGAGCCAGGCCTGAGCCATCGTCCTCCTTGGCTTTCAGGCCTTCACTCCACCTGCCCAGGATTACTGGAGAGACGAAAAGGGCTTTCAGAGAAGGCTGCCTTGTGGAGACACGCAGTGCTGACATTTCCCAACAGACTGCAGTGGTCTTGGTTTTATCTCCATCTGAGGGTTCAAACCACATTTCACCAGATCCAGCCAATCCAGAGCCCTGTAACTCAATCTTATGTCTCATTTCGTTAGTTGGGAAAACCCAAAACACCTCTTAGTTTCTGCTTGATCCCAGGGGTTGCAGGACCAGAGCTGGGGGTGCGGAGGGAGGGGGAGGACAAGAGATCATTCAAACCCTTGGATCAAGGCCCCAAAATGGAACATGTGGAGCACTGCTGAGATGTGTCACCCCCAACGTAAGTCATCGCTATCATTCTGGAACATTCCCTGGAGGGGGCTGCATGTGCGAGTACTACATGACAGCGGATGTCAAGGTCGAGACAGAGTGGGTTCACAGCTGGCCTAGGTCCCTAGGCTGAGGGCAGAAGGAGGCTTGGTGTGAAGCGTTTTCCCTTCCGAGCTGCGGACGCCAGAGTGTTTGGGAATCTGAGTGCAAGAGGGGCCAAAGTGTTAATGGACCATGAATGGAATGGCTTTCTCCCCAGGACTTGATACACCTCTCTTTCTCATAGGAAGGGGAAAGGGACCCTTCTGGACCACAGCCCATGAAAGTGGGGAGAAGGCCTTCCCTAGGTCCTCCATGCTCTGCTTGGCGCTCCCTGGAGGCTCCAGGCTTGGCCCTCCCTGAGGACTGCACAGCAAAGGGCTTCCGAGCCTACGGAGAGGCAGGCTCCTGCTGTCAGTGGGAGTCCTTGGTTCCTTTGGGCCTCTGCACCCTGGATGTTGTTCCCTGGCCTCAGTGGGTCCCTTTTGTCCCTAAATGGCCCCTTCCCAGGTGGGCTTGAGCTGCTGAGGAACTTCAAGGCTGAGCTAAGAGAGGGATTTCATTTCAGCCATGTCCTATCTTAAAGCCTTCACCTGAAGCTTAAGGAAGGTAAGCGGAGAGAGGAAAGTGAGATTTGCTTGAGCTACCCAGGGCTTTCCCTACTGCCTGCCCAGTCTAGAGGCTGGCTTCAAGCCTCTGAGCCCTGCCTGCGATGGACAAGTCATACTGGAGCTGCCCCTCGGCTTACCCTGGCTTGGGGCAGCTTGGCCACATGTAGCACCACCAGCTCGTCCCTTGCCCTGGCCCTGTCTACCCCTCTCTGAAGCAGGTTAGCCCCAAAGGCTGCAGCAATCAAGGGGTCAAAATTCAGACCCACTGGGCTAAACCCACGGGTTCAGAGCCATTTCTCACCCTCAGTGTCCCACCAAGTTCACCACGGCAATCTGGCTGCGTTACTCCTGTATACAAAACACTTACGTAGATCTCTGGTTTTATTCTCACATCCAGCATGCAAGGTTTCCCCAGATTAGTTCCAGCGATGGCCTAGGAGATGCAGGCATGGTTTTCGAGGGGAATGCCCGCCATACAAACACCGGGGCTGCTAAAGGTCAGCCGATGCCCGTTCAGAATGAAGGGACTGAGCGGTTTGCTCAGGCGCAGAAACCAGACGGAGAGGGCAAAGGTACAAGGTGGTTCCGAGGACAGGGAAGCCTCAGGGGTTCTGGGTAGCCACTGCCTCGCTTCTCTCTCTCTCTTTTATGTTGGGGAAAGGCAGTCGTCCTTGTGACCCCGTGCCCGGGCCCTGGCTTGAGCAGGTTGCGTGGTGGGGATGGTAACCACACGTGGACAGTTGCTAGGTGTCAGTCACCTCACAGACACGAATTCACTGAGTCCCCCCAAGGACACCAGGAGGCAGGTACGACTTTAGCCTCATTTTACAGGTGAGGAAGCCAAAGCACAGGGAGGTTTTGTAATTGGCCGCCCCCCCGCCCCCACAGCTAGTACAGCAAAGAACGAAGCCCAAGAAGGTCTGGCCTCAGTCCAGGCATTTCCCACTATGTTATAGCGCCCCCGTCTGGGGATTAGAAATGAGGCAAGCGACATTTAGTGAGCAACTACTATATGCTTTACATACATGAGCTTGCTCTGCAATTCTGTTGGCCGGTGTTAGTACCACAGCGGTAGATATGGAATTCCTTCCCAGCATGGTCTGTTTCAAAACCTCAAGGTCTCTAGCAGTGGAAGCTTCTGTTTATTGAGTCCTTACTCTGTGTCTCTTCTGGGCTCTTGATATTTTTTACCTCTACCCTTCACAACCACCCAGAGAGGTAGGGATAGTTACAGATGAGGGAAGGGAGGCTCGGAGAGGTGAGGGAACTTGCCCAGGTTGCAGAGGGCTAGGAAACGGGAGCATGGTCTGACTCTAAACTTTCCACTCCCCTCTGCTTGGTGCCCAGGCTGGAGCCAGCTGGGTGCCTGTGCACAGACTGGCAGCAAACTCCCTCCCAGCTGACTTCAAGCAAGCCCTGCCGGTGAGATCACCCTCTTCTCGCCTCCTGGACCCTGCAGCTCGCACTGACCTCTGCCTGTTATCCCCTCACAGATGACTGTCCCTTGGAGAGGGCACATTCGTGATTGGTCTCTGCACCCCACACATGCACGGCCTGCCCAGAGCCAGGCCTAGAGCCAGGCAGGCACAGCCCAAACCACCGTCGTTGACAACGATGAGCCCCAAGTGGCCCTAGTGCCTATGACTTGTCAGTACAACCTCCCGGAAAGGGGTCCAACCTCCAATTGCTCAAAACCTAGGGCAGCGGTGCTCCGTGTGTGGCCCCAAGACCAGCAGCACCTGTATCCCAAGATGCTGTGGCCCAGCCCCGATTTCCTGAGTGAACATCTCTGGGGTGGCCCAGAACTCTGTTTAACAAGCCCTCCGAGGCATTGTGAGAAGCAAGGACCACTGACTTAGGAAAGAAAGGGGAGACAAGAGTTCTTGTTGGTCTCAAACACAGTAGCAGATGCTCCAAAAGCTGATAATTTTTCAACTCATTGTTGAAGCCATTGTTCTAAATAACATTGCTTGTTGAAAGAGCATTTTTCAGTTTTAATTTTTAGAAGGATAGCCTGGATGGCCATGTCTGAATTCTTTTTCTTGCTGCTGTAAGCACTCCGTGAGGAATTCATGAAGAAGGAGGGATGTTTGTCAGTTCCATGACTGTGTCCCCAAAGCAGGGAAGTTCTCTCTTTCCTTCCGTGGAAGAGTTGGGCTCACAGCTGCCACATGGGTTGGAGAAAGGACAGCTGTCATCTACCAACCAGCCGTCTCCCTTCTACGTCCCAGCCTCCAGCAGGAAGTGAGGAGAAGGCCAGAGAGAGCAGGGCTCTGCTGTGTATGTGGGGTTGGGGTGGTGTTAGAGATTCCCAGTGGCTCCATGGGAGGCTCCTCCACCAGCCCAGATACACATGCCTTCCTGGCTGTCCACTTCCAGCAGTTGCCTTCTCTAGCTTTACTAAAGCAAATGCTCCTTGGTGGGAAGAGGAGGGTGTGGGAGATGGAAGAGAAGGTGCTAGGAGAGAGGTCTCCACCCCTGCTTACCCTGCGGGAAAACCATGGCACAGGGAAACACCCGCCCTGTAACTCTCTCTACTTTGGCTGCACAAGGAGGGCAAAACCGTTTGGCACCGAGATTTGGGTCTGAATCCCGGCTCTGCCACTCCCTGGCTGCGTGACCTTGAGCAAGTTCCTCAGCCTCTCTGCCCCTCAATTTCTCCACCTCAGATTCCTTTGGCACGGGCCCTATCTAACTTGCGCAGTGGTTGTGACCACTGAGCGAGATCGCACGTGTGAAGTTCATGGCCATTAGCAGGAGCTGGGTAAACAGTGCTGGCTCTTCCAGCTCTGCTTCTCCCCCTTTGCCACCCAGCCCTGTGGTGCGAGTTTACAGATGGGGAAAAGGGGTCCGTAGATGGCGAGGGAGCTCTGCAGCCCCTCTGCCTTCTCGTGGTTCTGGGAACCCTCCCTGGAACCTCCTCTATCTGCCCAAGCCTGGGACACCCCAGGGCTGCTTTGCAGGGGTGCCCCTTCCCGTATGGCCTGGCTCTCCTCCCAGGGGCTAGAGAAAGGATGGTTATTAAGGGACACCCCACTCGCAGCAAACCCAAGTTCCTCTGGGAGCCTCTGAAGCATCCTCTCTGGACAAGGCTCTCCAAAGCAGTGTCTGGGCCATCGGTTACAATTGTCCCTGCAACACCCACTTCATAATCCATAGGGGCTTCCTCGAGGACCAGGCTGCTGGATATGCCTTCCTAGCAGCCCCGGGTTACAAAAACAAGACTGAGGCTCAGATGGATTGTGTGATTTGCCCGAAGTCCAGCTGATTCCACAGCTCTTAAGTGGAGAGTCAGGTGTCCATCAGTGAGGGGCAGGGCAGGCTTTCAAGGGCTTGGCCCATCAAAAGTGGACTCCCGGGTGGAATGAGATGCAGGGGCTAGAAGACCCCCTGTAGCCGTGGGTCTTAAAATGAGTGCCGGGGAGCCCTGAGGGCGAGAGCCAGGAGTGAGGGGGCCTCCAGGGCGCCCAGGGGTGGGGTGATGCCGAGCAGAGGTTCTCAGCCTGCAGCAGGCATTTCAGAAGCTCCTGGAGGTACCTCTTTAAATGCAGGTCGCAGGGACCCTCTCCCTCTGCAGCAGCCTCAGGTTCAAGCCCTACATCGCCAAGTATTAAACACCTCTGGACTCGAGGTCTTCCTCTGTAAAGAGCAAGAGTGATCTCTACCTCACAAGGTTGTTTCGAATACTGATTACATAATAAAAAATAAGAATCAGTAATACTGGAGTCTATAAAGTGCCCCTTATGCCAGGTGCTCCGTAAAAGGGGATTTCTTTTACTCATTCACTCAACAAATGAATGGCCCTCTGTGAGGCCCAGGTACTGTACGGGGACTGGGGACACGGCACTGAAGCAGAAAGGCAAGGCCTGGCTCGTGGACCCACCACCCGGGCGGTCTCCTCCCTTCCCCACAACGTGAATCTGGTCAGAGCCCGCCAGCCACTGCGTTTGGGCCTTGGGTCTCCATTTCTCCATCCAGATGAGAGCCCAGTATCACTAAAAATAGGGCAGCAGCAAACAGAGCCTGATCAGGAATGCCTGGAGATTCTGGTCTAGGACAGTTAAAAAAACAACAACAACACACTGCAGACTCCAAGTCATTATTGGATCCTGAAATCACCTACTACATTGCAAATATTTTTTTTTATTATTATTATTTTATTTTATTTTATTTTATTTTATTTTATTTTAAATGAAAGACTACAACAGAATAAGATGAAAATATCAGAGTGGTACATTTAAGCAGAGTAAGTTTTGCTTCATGAATTTTCCTTGTTTTATATAAATATATGTCTCTGAGCTCGTTGTATGCTGTGATGTAGATGTATTTCTTACTGTGTGTTGAGGGGAAAACAAGTGTGGAACCTCTGCTCCTGTGAGATATGTAGAGAAAGAGCGTGCACTAATCCCCTTGCTGCCCAGGGGCCTGCGTGCGGGTAAACTTCAGGGTCAGGATGGCCAGGGCTCACTGGGCTCGCTGGGCCTCCTTCTGGTGCAGGTGGCCCCCTGGCTGGGGAAGAGCCCAGGACCTGGTGAGTCCAATGGCTCCAAGCATCTGGAGACTTTCAAGCAGTGGCTGCCTTGGGGACCAGTTTCATGACCATTCCTTTGCTTAGCCTGCTCCAGAATGGGGAGCAGCCCCAGGTGGCTGGGGTGGCAGAACTGGAGTTGATTTTTATTGTCCCAGTTTCACAGGTGTAGGTAGAGGTGAAGTGACTTGCCCAAAATGACACTGCCTTGGAACAGAACTTCACCCAGGTCTCCAGCTCTTTCTACTGCCCAGAACTGCCTGGTTGGTTCCTATCTCATGTCAGTTCCTACTGGTTCCAGAATCCAGGGCAGGATGTTCCTGGGAAAGGTGGAAGGGATGGATGAATGAGTGAATGAACAAGCAAAGGATGCTCCAGAGACTCTCTCCTTGCTTCTGTAAAGCAGTTCTCAGCCAGCGGTGATTTTGCACTGGGGGCGTGGCAGTCAGTGGTGCCGAGGCTGAGAAGCCCTGTCATTAATACACAGGAGCAGATCTTTAGCTCCATTTTACAGATGAGAAAACTGAGGCTCACAGACTTGCTGTAAGTTAGCCAAGTTTGTACTCAGCGAATGCAGTGTAGCACTGGGACCTGGCCCAGATCCCAGTGCACTCATCATTTCAATGGCCCCTGTGTTTCTGAAAGAGCTGCATGTCCCCCTTCTGGCAGCTGCCCTGGCCTGGCCTGGCAGTGGTGTGGACTTTGGGTTGTGTCTAACAAGGAGGCCGAAAGGTCATAGGGCTGAGCAACGAAACCATTTCTTCCAGTTTGGCCCCTTCTCATTTCCCAGCCTTTCACCTCTCCGTCAACTTCCCTATGACCGGCACTCACCCCAGCTCCAGGAAGGCACGAGGGAGGTGAGGGCAGAGCTCTTGGTGGTCGGATCTCTTCTGCTCCAATTTTACCTTTGATGGCAGCATAGATGCTCTTATAAAAGGAAATCGGGGCACCTCTAAGCCCACAAGAGGATCCAGTGCCCCTTGTCCAGGGGGGCATCTGGCCCCTGAGGCTGGTCCCCCAGCATCTGCAGAGAGCTCCCAGTGGAGCAGTGCTAAGAATCTGGGCAGTGTTGGGCCTGAGCTCCTTCCGGTGGAAGGGAGTGTCCAGAGACGGCATTGACCAAGTCCAGCCCGTCTGGCCACCAGGAGCTTTTAAGGAGTGATCTTCAGCAATGCCCAGCCATCAGAAATGGTCAGAAACAGTGCTGCTGTTAGCTTTTGCGGAGTGAGACCCTCGCCCAAGGATCCTTAGAGAAGCAACTGCAAGTTCGATGGGAGCCTGCAGGATTCTGAGGCTCCAGGAGCTCACGTGCATGCCTCATCCCAACCCTGCTTCGGACGCCGGGTCATAACGGAAATCAGCCATGGAAATCGGTCAGTGCTGCAAAGCAGGGCTTTGGCCCCAGAGAGCAAAACACTGTTCTGTCCCCCTGGTCACACAGTTATGAAACAGGAACGGGACCCAGAAGAAGCAGGTTGCTGGGTCCTAGAGCCCAGCCCATCTCTTCATCCCTCTCCTCCTCTCCTTGCCTCCATGCCTTGCTTCTCTGCTTTCCTCCCGCAACTTGGTCCCCCCCGAGTATGTGATGCCAGGTGCTGGCATCTTCCTGTCCTGGGGAGCACTGGTTGGGTTAGGTCCAACCTTCCTTGTGCCAGGCTCCCTGGCCTCTAATTCCAGACACAGCCCCAGATCTGGGCAATGCTCAGAGACTCCTGAGGAAACATCCCATCCAGACACAGTGGACCAGGGACCCAGGCAGGAAGTGGGAGTCAGGCTGGGCTGAGCTCCAGAGAGAAAGCATCTCTGCCCCCGAGCTCTCTCCCAAGGGCAGCAGAACACCAACAGCAGCTGCGGCTACAGCTCACAGCCAGCTCTGTGAGCCTGGCAAGCCCAGGCAAGTTGATTTCTTCAGCCACGTCCCTGGGATGTCCTGGACTCCTACATGCTGCAGGGTTTTGAGGCCCCCTGTACACGTGATGTGATTCAGGGGGGATTCAGACACATGTCAAGCCAGCGCTGCTGCCGGGGCCCCCCATGCTAACCAACCACGTTCCTGGGGTTGGATGAAGGCGGCCTTGTCCTCTCCCAGCGCGTGGAAGCCTCGGGGTCCATCTGAGAACCCTTGCCTTGCCCAGTCTAGCCCATAGGTTGGGGCCGTTTAAGCGAAGCCAAGCCAGGATGCAAGCAGAACCCCCCACCCTGGGGTGCCAAGAGCCAGACCAGTGGAGCCAAAATGGCCCAACCAGATGTGTGATGACCTGTGCACAAAGGTGCGTTTTACGTGTGTAAGAGGCACTACCACTTAGACAGTGGAAACCTGTCTAAGACAATATGAGTGTGGCCCAGTGCCATCCCTCAGTTCATTCCAGTTCCACAGGGAGAAGGCCCAGGTCAGCCCTGCCTCGGCTGTGTCTCCAGCACTAGAACGGGATGGCACGTAGTAGTGAACAGTTGTTGAGTGGATGGATGCATAAAAGAGCTTCAAGCGTGGCTTCTGAGAGCCCATGTTCACCTCTATTAGAATATAAATGAACTTGAAATTTCTGATTTCCAAAAGTCCAAAGGCGTTACAAGGACAGAGCGATCATCGCATTGGGAGAGAGCTGGGAAGGAATCATCACGGGCCGGACAGTGGGGTCCTGGGGCCAAGGACAGGTGTGATCCCAGCTCCAGCACTCTATAAGGGACAAGCTGCCCAGGTAGCTCCAGTTTCCCAGCCATAAGGTGTTAAGTGTTAGCAAGGAATGAATGAGGACATGCACATGCCGCAGTGGCCCTGGACACTTGACACGAGTCTGCGCTCGTCTCCAACTGAGGAAGTTGATTTTGCCATGTAAAATGTAGGACATAGACAAAGACGTTCCCTCTGAAACAGCAAGTGGGAAGGCTGTTGGGAATTGCACAAAGAGGTCAAGAGTTTGGCCCAAGACGGACCAGCAGGGCACACGTCCAGAGCAAGGCACCTGCCCGGTGTGGGGTGGGTGGCAGAAGTTGTGTGTACAATGTGTGTGCGTTCACAGGCTGGAACAATCCGGCTGTGTTTGGTTTCACTGCACCAAACCACTCCTCAAGGCAACCCCAAGTCAATGTCTCAAAAAAACACCCAGAAAGAGGAGGGGAAGAATCAGTTCCAATTTGTCAGGGCCTTCTGGGTGTGATAAAGCCAACCCCTGTCATCTCCACCAGCTTCCTGCTTCGCCTTTACTGAAAAGTGAAAACACCATTCAATTAAGGTAATTAAATCTACCCAAAGAGCTAGAGCTCAAAAACCACACTACAGGCAAGTGGTCAAACCCGGCAACAAAGCAAATCTCAACAGCTTCCTGTGCAAAGACGGGCAGGGATGCGAGGAGAAAGGAGGGGCCTGCTTAGCAGCCGGAGAGCATCCCTCCCAGCTGAGCAAGGACTGGCCACCTGAGCCTCCCCAGACGGGAGGGACCCTGTGCTGCCCAGTTGCATTGTTAGTTCTACTCCTTTGGTTGTCGTGAAAAAGCTGAGCTGAGAAGATTCTTGGGAGGCGAATAGAATGATAAACCCTCCTTTTCTCCGTCAATCGTCAATTCTCCCTTGAACTCCAGCCCAGGAGCCCAGGACACACCCTTCTGTGCTTGAACCCAAGGACCAGAGGGGTGAGGGTTTCATCCTGGAGAGAGTGTGGGGTGGTCAAGCGGTAGACCCGAGCTGAATCCCAGCCCCAGTTCTCTTTTCTACATGCTGTGTGACACTGAGCAATGTTCTGCACCTCTCTGTGCCTTTTTTTCTCCACCTAGAAAATGGTGACAATAAGACCTGTTGAACCCACCCCATAAGGGTCATGAGAATCGAACAAGATAACGGATCCCAGCGTGTGTGTTGAACCGCAGGGTAACGTGCAGATATGAGTCACCCCAGGATGGACTTGCTGGTTGGCTTCCTCTGACTGTGATCCACTTTGGGTCCTAAAATTTGGTGAGGACCTCAGCTTGCCGGATAAAAGACAAGATTTCCAGTGCAATTTGAAGTTCAGATAAACAGTGAGTACCTATTTTTAGTATAAGTATGGGACGATTAATTTGATAGAGAAATTTGACTAATACAAAGTATAGCCCAAATATGGACATACGTATACTAAAACAATGTTCATTGTTCTATCTGAAACTCATATTTCCCTAAGTGTCCTGTTTTTTAATTTACTCAATCTGGCAACCCGGCCATGCCAGACTGCCAACCGCTACCTCCTTTGCTGTGTCCTGACTCCAGGACCACCCGGGCCGGGGTCCCCAGCCCAGCTCTGTCACTCAGCAGCTGTGTGACATGAAACATTCTGAGGCTCCATTATCTTGTCTCAGAACCAAAGCTGATGGTGCACAGCTGCACAGAGGAATAAGGAACTGGGGCCTGCCTGGGGCACCAGTCAGGGCTCTGGTTCTGTGGGCCCATCACACCTCCTCAGCCCCGGGGCTCAGATGAGTAGCTGTGTGTGGCAATCTGGATCAGGGTCCCCTGGCCACTTCCTGTCCTCACAGCCTGGGGCAGGCCGGCAAAGGTTGTGTTGCTTGACCTGTCGGGCCTGGGCTGGCTGCCAGCCAGGAGTCCCGTGGGAGTCGAGGAGAACGTGAGGCAGCAGAACTTTGGGTCCTGCATTCCCACACCACACACTCGCAGCAAACCTCTGTCATCACATCCTTGTGGCCCAAGAAGCGTACTCAGCAATGGCAGCTGAAAGCTTTGACCAGTGGCCACCATGCCCCAGGCATCCTGTCAGTCAGAGACGAACCAGGCCGGGAACCTCAAGGAGCTCAAAGCCTTCTTGGAAAGATGGATTCATAGCAGATAAAGTGGAATAAAGCAGCGCAAGTGATTTTTTTAGAACTCTATAAGGAATAGGAGAACAGAGGAGGAAGTGGTCAGAAGCTGGTGACCTGGGAACAAAGAGAAACATTCCACGCAGAGAGACTGCCGCTCCAAGGAGGCAAGCCAGGGCCCACCTTGGCCTGCAGGTCCCTCATCCAGGGCACCGCACGCCTGGCGGGAGCGGGGTATGGGGAGACTTCCAGCTTCCCCGCCGAGAAAGCCTTGAGGGTCATGCACAGCCATACGCAAGGGATCAGAAGAGAGAGAGAAAAATCTCTACACAAAGCAGCCTATTCCAGTCCATGATAATTCAACAGCATTGTGCAGGATGACATGGAAAAAGGCACCATGTGAGAAAACGTTTTGGAAGAGTCCAAATCTGTAATGACCGTGCAAAGGCTATTTCATTTCTCATGGTGACAAAAGGCTGACTCATGGGGGTGCTCCCTCAGATTTGGTTTGTTTGACATATTCTAAAACAAAAAGATGACCCTGGCAATGAGGAGAAGACAAAACACATCCTCAAGGGTAATCCTCCCAGCCTCTGGCTACTGGGGCACATACACGCCCCCAGTTTTCCCCAAGCATGTCTTCACTATGGTTGTGCCACCAGAGCCTTTGGCCCCTCCCTGATGGCTGAACTGGAAAACCTTGTCCATTCATTCCTGTTGGGGACCCCATTTCCCCTTGTGCACTCTAGTGCTTTGCAGAACCTGTGCCCAGCATCCAGCATCTGTGGATGGAGTGTTGAAAGACCAGTTCTCAGAGGGGCTGTTGAGCCTCCAGGGTTGCCTGTACAACACAGAGCAGATGCCAACACTTCACCTGCTGACACCTATAATTTAGGTATCGTATCAGTTAACGGCCATTTGCAATGTGGCTGTAACCAACACCCCAGTTAACGTACACAACAATTATTTGCTGGACGCTAGCCCTCCAGAGAGATTCAAAATCATTCCCCAGCTTGGAACACTGAGTGCCGTTAGAGAGACAAACAGGAAAATGGCAAAGTCATGAAGTCACGTATTTCTCCCTGATGTAGATGCTATATTCACCCTGAAACTCAACCCTAACTTAACTGGCACACGCCATGGTGCGAGTGAACACCTTCCGCCATCCTGTGAGCTGGCTCTAAGGATAACTGCTCTGCCTGCTTCCTCCTCCCATCGCAGGCAGATTTTATATGTTTTAGGGCTAGGAATCAAAAAGGAAATTAAATCCACCTGGATTCAAATTCACTAATTTGAAATGTATGATAATTCTGGAACTACTGGATTATAACTGACTTTCAGTTCAGTCCCACTAAGCCAGTCAATAGTGCAAATAACATCATGACAGAGGTGGAGGGATTTGCTCACTTTTTAACAGATATTTCTTGTGCTGTGCACTATGCCACAAGAGGAGATAGCCTGGAGAGCCAGACAGACACGGACCCTGCCACAGTGAAGCACCCAGGCTGTCAGGAGAGGTAAGAATTCAACAATAATCACCCAGTTAAATACTTAATTACAATTATAATAAGTACTTCAAAGGAGAGGAGTATAGTGGGCTGTAAAAGCAGGTAGCAGAGATATTTAAAACAACGTGAGGAAGCTGCCTTATTGAAGGGGCATGTGAAGTGGGTTCTGAAGTATACATAGGAGTTAAGCAGGTAACAGGAGAAAGGTAGAATTAAAGAACTCCAGGCAGAGAGAAAAATATGTGCAAAAGCCCTGAGGCAGAAGGTAGCACGGCATATTGAAGAAGCTGGTAAAAGTCCAGGGTAGCTGGAAAGCCAAGCATGAGGGGAAAAATAGTCCAAGATGAGGATGAAAAGGGAGGCTTTGTTAAGAGAGATTGATTGTCATTCTTTCAAACTGGAAAGCCATTGAGGGATTCTAAGCAAGAGGTTGACATGAACAGATTTGGTTTTTAAAAGCTGCTTCTGGGTATAGTGCAGAGAATGACTATGGGCTCCTGCGGTAGCCCGAGGTAGACATGACAGCAGCTGGGGCCACGCAGTGGCCGTGGAGATTAAGATAAATGTGCGGGGGGGCAAGAGACCTTTCAAAGATGAGACTCGTGGGATGTGGACATGGATCGGTTTAGGGGAGGCATGGAGGAGGGAGAGGCAGCGGTCACAGGTGACTCAGATTTCTGGGATCCTCAGAGGAAGAACTGGCTTGTGGAAAGGTCACGGATTCCATCTTAAATGTGTGGTTTTGTGGAGCTGTCCGGGGGCAGATGGAAACAGAGGCTGGAGCCCAGACAAGCTGCCTGGCCTGGACATGCCATCAGTGTGTGTCTGCTCCTGGCGACGCTGGGTGTGGGTAAAATCGCCCAGCGAGACTAACAAGGGAGAAGAGAAGAAGCCCCAGGGCCTGGCGCAGAGGAAATCCAACCATCCAGGAGAGGAAGATAAGAGATGAACCGTTAGGCCGGGCAGGGAGATGGAAAGTGTGTGAGTCCCACAAATGAAGGTGGGAGAGCTTCCCAGGAAGATAGTGCCCAACGGTCTTGATTGAAGCTTAGAAGTTAAGTCAGATGAGAAACAACTTTACCCGTTGGGCGATCCACTGGGGGAGGGGAAACTAAAGGCAGAGTAATGAGTCAAGGAAATAATGGGCGTGAGGCGTCAGGAAGCATTTAAGAGAGCAAACTGATTCTGAAGGCCATAGACACAAATAGGATCTTACCGTGCCATGAATAAATATTCATTCTCATTTCTATATATTCATCAGGGCAGATGCCAAGACCTTCTTTATAGCACGATTCAACGATATGCCATTCTCCCTCACTCATGTTACCTGAGGGGAACTGCACCCTTTCACCTGAAAAATGCTCTTATGAGCCAGACTTTTCAGCAATTCGGGTTGGCTTCCGTCAAACAGCCCAAAGCAGGGAGCAGGGTGGTTTGTGCTGGCCTCTGGAGAACGTGTTTCAGCAGCAATGACAGTGAGTCCGTGACCCCCAGCACAGAGTGATGGGCTCCCTAAATGTCCACGAAATAAATGCACCATGTCCTTCTGCATCTCTGTCTCATCCACGTGTGACATGAAGTGATTTCATCCTCATCCCTAAATTGTACCCCGGTGGTGCTGCAGTGGGCTCTCTAGTTAGTGACACAAATCTGAATTTCCCAGATCGTCTTAAAACCCCAGACCAGGGGTCCTTCTCAGTAGAACTTCTCCATCTTTCTTGCTCCTTCTTTTCTGTGCCTGTCTGCCCTCCATTAAAGTTCTGGTTGAAGACACCCAATTCAGAGCATTGCCACGAACGTTTATTCGGCTTCTGTGTTGGTGTGTTCAGTAAACAAGGGCAAATAAGACTCCTTTCCTGGACTCGTGGAATTTTCTTTCTAATTGAAGAGAGAATGAAGCAATCATCAATTCCTGAGACACATGGGTTATAATGTGTGGCAATATGGCATGAGCTATGGAAAAGGTGAACCCAGCGTGCGGTGGGGACACAAAGGACAGCCTCGAGGGCCAGGGACGGGGCTAACCGGATAGTGAGCAACACAAAGTTGCACTCCACAAATCTGAGTTATTATGACTGTTAATATTACTAATAAACCACCATGAACTGGATTAATATCCAGGAGTTACAACATGAGGACAGTCTTCTGGAAACCCCAATGGTCTGCATTTATAATTTGCATAGTGGATTTATTTTAATTACTTCACACTTCATTCTGAGCACTCTTAAAATTCTCTTGGGCAGCTCTTTGGTTCTTTTAGCTGTCAAAATAGATGCTCAAACCTCCTGCCAACAGTAAATTGAACAGTACTGCCTGCCGAGTGGATTCAAGTTCAGCCCACTCTAGTTCTCTTTGCTGCAAAACCTGCATTATTAATTCACATGGGAAAAAGGCCTTTGGTCCAATTTGACTAGCAAAAAATGATTCACAGCTGGGCCATTCATATTAGAAATCCCAAAGACTTAAAACAGGTTCCTAAAGATTTCTTGGACCAGAGACAAATTAATGAATATTGGAAGGGATCTAAATCTATCTTGGTTTCCCCCAAAATGCCTGCGTTTGGAATTTTGTTGAGTTCAAGTATGAGAGCCAAAAAAAAGAAAATTTGAAAGCCAATTGTATTACTGACATTTAAAGATAGCTTTTGTACTGAACTCATGCTTGGCTTTTTGGTCCTTAGGGTTCTAATGAAATTATTTTTCTTCTTCTTTCTAGATGGGAAGCAATGACAGCGAATGTAATCATGACAAGAAGTTTTAAAACTACAGATCCTAAAACCCAGGAAGGCAGGCACCCACTACCCCCAGTCCTGTAACAGGTATGTATCAACTCAAGAGTCGGCCCCTGGAAAAACCTTCTGTTTGGGCTACTCTGCTGAAGCTTCCATTGGGTATCAGGAGACTAGGGGATGGGAGTGGGGGAATGAAGCCAACTTTATATCGTCCCATCTGAACCCAGGTAAATCAAGTCAGAATGGAAGAAATTATCTGAATGAAGTTAGCAAGAGGGAGGTCTCTCTTTTTCCTGAGGCAGAAGCAATGTGGCTATCTTCTGAATACTCCAAACATCAGTGACCATCTTTTGTTACTGTTTGGAAGTATGACACGAGCCCAAGATCAGGTTGGGTTTTTTGGTCACACGCAACGGAAACAAAAACTGGACAAGTGAAGCAGGAAAGGATACGTATTACGAGGAAAGGGGAACCCTCGTGGACTCAAGGTGAGGGCTGAAGCTCCAGGCTGGGAAAGGACAAACAGGGTGCCTGCTGCTGCTGGAAAGCAGACGCCCTCCTTGCGTCACTCCAGGAGAAACAGTCCAGTGGGCTGGCCTGGGTCTCACGTCTGCACTTGGCCCTGAGAGGTCTCTGCAGGCTCCTTGACTTTCAGCCCCACCGAGACTGAACGCCAAGGGGAGAGGAAATTCCCCAAAAGGTACCAAGTGTTCTTACTTGAAGGAAGGGATGGAAGCAGAGTGTTTAAAAACTAACAAGTATCTGCTAATAGTAGGTGGTATTTAATTGACTGGGGGTGTTTACTTAACTCTAAGATTCTAATTATTTCTCTAAGGACGCTATTTCCATCTTAATGTGGAAGTAGAGAAACCCCAGTGTTACTGAGTTCAGTCATTGCCGAGGTCAAAACCCCAGCATTCGGGACACCAGGGAGTCAGAAGACTCCCTGACTGTATCGGTAAGACCTCAAGAGCAGAAAACTTGACTTAAAATGTCCAGAGTCACGGAGGGCCCCCAATTCAGCCCAATAACACAGATTCCAGACGGGGGATGATTCTGGTCCAGGCTCACAGCCCAGCGGGGCCACAAGGACTCAGGAATGTTCCTCTGTCCACCAGGCCATCCTCAGCAAATTGGCCTTGAGTCATCATCGTTTGTCCCTCAGAGTTGCAAAACGGATGCCTCAGTGTTATGAGTTGAATTGTATCCCACCCAAATTCATATATTGAAGTCCTAACCCCTCATGACCTCAGAATGTGATTTATTTGGAAACAGAGTCATTACAGATTTAAGTAGTTAAGATTAAGTCATTAGAGTGAGTTCTAACCCAATAGGGCTGGTGTCCTGATACACAGAGGAAAGGCAACATGAAGATACACGGGAAGAAGGCAGCCACCTGCAAGCCAAGGAGGGAGGCCTGGAATAGACCCGTCCCTCACGGGTCTGCCTCTGTCCTCAGAAAGAACCAATCCTGCCCACACTTTGATCTGGGAACCCCAGCCTCCAGAACTGTAAGATAATGAATTTCTGTAGTTTAAGCCATCAGTCTGTGGTACTTTGTTACAACAGCACTAGCAAACAAACACAGTTTCAGGCTCCACGATCTGTACTGAAGTGAGAAAAAGGGCACCAAGAGAACAGAGACAATGGGGACCATTCCCTTGATCAGAAAGGCAAGAGTTTCCCCAGTCGTCGGAATGCTTCCACCCCTGTGGCCAGAACTAGCTGTGTGGGAGTCTAAGACCATGAGCATTCAGCTTCTGCAGTTTTTTGAGAGGAAGTAGAAGAGAGAGAAGGGGGTGGGGACAGGGGCGAGGCTGGCCAGGAGCAGGGGCAGGGCTGATGCTCTCCCCTTTCAGGCGCCTTCTAAAAGGCACCTACTGTGCTTTCTGGGGAGCAAGTGGCCCGATTCTCAAGGCAGGGCTGAGGAGTATGTAAATACAGGCTTTCCCAGGGCCGTCAGTGGTGCCTCATCAGCTCATCCAGTTTACTAGAACTTGGGGTCCTTTGCTTGCTCTGGCAGCCCCAACTCAGCCCTTTCATTCATAAAGATGAGTCAGCCTCCCAATGAATCAGCATCAGAAACCCACCGGAGTGCTGTGGTCAAGAGACAGGAAACAGAAAATCCCAAGGAAGGCAGCAGTGCTAGCACAGTGGCATCAGGCCCTGTGGGACACCTGGTGGGCGGCCCTCTATGAGGAGCCAGGATATGATCAGGACCCCTGCCGTGCAGGCCCTACCACCCTGGTGGCACGTGTTCATCTTCCACCCCTTACAGCCTTGTTCAGGCCCCTAAGCTTACTGCTCAGGCCAGTCAGGCAAGGAGGGGAGCGTACGGGCTTGCCAGTTTCCTCTGCTGATGTGCCTGAATGGGGCCACTGTGTGACAGGGTTGCATCAGTCAGCTGCTAGAATGTTCACTGTGTCAAACACCCCCAACTTGAGCCCACTCTAGGGTCTATACTTGTTCTTTTATCTAACTTTTCATGTACTCATGTGTTCATCCCCTGCCCTGGCCAGGCCTGTTCTAGGCATTGGAGGCGTGTACCCAATGGTAGTAATCAGGGTCCCAGCAGGAAGTAACATCCTTAGACAGAATCCAGAAGGCAATGCAATGAACCACCTCATACCTATTAGGATGGCTACTATCAAAACAAAAAGAGCAGAAATTGGAATTCTGTGCATGGTTGGCAGGTGTGTAAAATGGAACAGACAATGAGGAAAACACTGTGGCAACGCCTCAAAAAATTAAAAATAGAACTACCATATGATCCAGCAATTCCATCTCTGGGTATGTGCCCAAAGGAATTGAAAGCAGGGTCTTGAACAGATATTTGGACACCCATGTTCATAGCAGCATTATTCACAACAGCCAAAGGGTAGAAGCAGCCTAAGTGTCCACTGACAGATGAATGAATAAACAAAATATGGTGTATACATACGATGCAATACTGTTCAGCCTTAAAAAGGAGGGAAATTCTGACACGTGTTGCAGCATGAATGATCCTTGAGGACATTGTGCTAAGTGAATAAACCAGTCACGAAAAGACAAACATTGATTCCCCTCATATGAGGTACCTAGAATAGTCAAATTCATAAAGGCAGAAAGTAGAATGGTGATTTCTAGGGGCTTGGGGAGGAGAGAATGGGGAGTTGTTGTTTAATGGATACAGAGTTCAGTTTTGCAAGATGAATGCACTTAATACTACTGAACTGTACACGTAAAATGGTTAAGATAGTAAATTTTATGTCATGTGTATTTCACCACAATTTTTAAAAAAAAGAAGAAAAGAACGCAATGAAGGGACTATCACAGAGGTGTAGGCAGAATTAGGGAGACCCCAGGATGTGGAGTCACTGAGGAAGTGACAGCCACTCTTCCGGCAGCCCCAGGGGGCAAGGGCAGCAGTGTTGCAGGGCCCAGTGAGTCAGAGCCCAGGGGAGGGGCTGTAGTTAGAGAGGACTGTAGTGTTGCCAGGACCCCACTCCACAGTCAGAAGCAGGAAGTAGGGGGACAGAAATGCCAGGACGGCTGGATCCCCCTTGATCCAAGCTCCCACCAGCACCTCCCACTGGCCACACCCAAGGGCAAGTCAGAGAGTGAAGGATCCCTGGTGAGGCAGGCTCTGGGGGACTGTGCCCTCTTGGGGTGGCTCTGGGACAAGGGCAGTCAGCAAGCAGACAGCCTAGTGGCTCCTGAGCTCCGGGTTCTTACAGCCTAAGGAGGGGATAAGCAACAAAGAAATACATTTAGTTTTAGATTGTGCTCAGTACCCCAAAGAAAATAAACCAGGCCCTGTGAGAGAGAGTGAGGAGGGAACACCCTGTGGAATGCCAGGGAAGTTCACTATGTAAAAATGACACGTCTGGACCTTAGGCACCGTATTAGTCAGGGTTCTCCAGAGGAACGGAACCAATAGGCTGTATGTACGTATACACGGAGGAAGAAGGAGATTTATTGTAAGGAACCGGCTCATGTAACAGTGGGACTGGCAAGTCTAGTATCTTCAGGGCAGGCCAGCAGGCTGGACACCCAAGGGGGAGTTGAAGTTGCAGCTCCAGTACAAAGACTGGAGGTAGAATTGCCTCTTGCTCGGGGGATCTCAGCCTTGTGGACGAGGCCCACCCACGCTGTGGAGAGTAACCCGCTTTACTGACATTTGACCAAAAACTGGGCACAATGGCCCAGCCAGGTTGACACGTAAGATCGACCATCCAGACCGGCATGTCATGCTTATACGGAGCCGCTAAGTTGAATATCATATTCACACCCTGCACTTTTTCCTTTTGCAGAGAAAAAAAATTCCCACTTTGTAATTGCATCTGGTCATCGGGAAGCTCCAGTTTTGTGGGGAGAGGGCTGCATCCAACCCTTCCTAAATCATCACCCAGAGGTGCCCACTGACTGACAGGGACGCAGAGGATGCAGGGGAGTAAGAAGTGCACGGACGGCTTCAGCGACTCCTCGAGCATTGGCAGCGTGCTGGACGATGCAGACAGGGAGGTGAGCAGCCTCACAGACCGGGCGTTCCGGAGCCTGTGCATCTCAGAGGACGCGTCCTTCCATGACTCCGACCTGGCCCTGTCCCCGGATATCACTCGCCAAGTGTTCGGGAATTTTCACCAGAGAACGGTGAGCCATACCCATCGGAAAAGCGGCATTTGGAGCCAGTTACCGTCCCAAGGCACGGAGCATGCCGGCTGGGCGGCCACGTTCCAACAGCTGCCCAAGTACGTTCAAGGGGAGGAGAAGTATCCCAAGAGCAGCCCCCCACTGACACCAGCCCAGAGGAGACTGGAAGTGCCCGTTTCCGGCCTGAGGAGCAGCAACAAGCCTGTTTCCAAAGTGTCGTCACTGATTAAATCTTTCGACAGGACTGAAAGCCAACGTTGTGACAGCAGGCCTCCTACCAGCAAGCCTCCAGCTCTCAAAAACCCCCCCAAATTTGCTCCTCTTCCAGAAAGCGGTGTCAACTTCTGCTTCGATTCTGCCGTTTTGACGGTCAGGAGGGTGCCTGCTGAAGTCTCCAGCACCCATAAGACTAGCCACCAGCCTGGCAGGAAGCACGGACAGCAGGAGTCCCCCAAGAATCCTGAAATGGCCTGTCACGGCCCCAACAGCTTCCTCCCAACGCCCGAAAACGCAGCCAACTCATTTGAGTCAAAGTTCCCCTCTCCGGCCCACAGGGCAGCCACCAGCGAGACTGGAAGGGGCCAGGAGTGGGCTCGCAAAGGGACCTTTCTTCACAGTGAAAACAGTGCTTTTGAGTCATGGAACGCCCACCAACCCAGGCTGCCTGAGAGGAAGGATGCTGCTGACACTGTCACAGAAAGCAAGGCTCCCAAGCGTTACGAGGACACGCCCTTGTTAAGAGAGCCCCCGGCCTCTGAGCACAAAGCCTCGCCCTGCCACCTCCGGGCCGGCTGCGGTCAGGAAGAGAACAGGCTGGCCGCAGGGACTCACTCCACATCTGGAACCTGGGGATCTAGGGATCTGGGAGCCCAGGGATTTGCTACGGAGGGAAAAGCTTCCAGCTCACAGCCTGAGCCTCCATTGAAACCGACCCATGCCCCCTGGAGGAAACCAAAGTCTGGGAAGGGAGGTAAAGAAAGTCTGCAAGATGCTTCAGAAGAGAAGCAGCAGACCAGCTGGAGAGGCCCAGCCTTGTACACAAAGCACAATCCCCAGGGGCAGTTTCCAGAAAAGGATGCCCTCGACACGCCTGTGGACCCCCACGAGCATTACGACCCTCCTTTCAACATCAGTAAGCTCCTGACCCCTGTCATACCCAACAAGCACGTGCTGGAGTCCTCCAACAGCCAGCCAGCAGAGGTAACCCCATCACCCACAGGACAGCTAAATGGATACCAAGAGAAGGAGCCCGGTGAATGTCAGTCCTGGGACAGTTACAAATCCAAAGCCCCCAGCCTGCTGTTCAACCTCAAAGATGTGCGGAAGTGTGTGAAGAGCACGTACAGTCCCTCACCCCTCTTGAAAGGCCCTGATGAGAAAACCAGAGGCAAGCAAGAATCCCTGAGCAACGGCGGCCTGCTTCCCAACGGGCTCGAGGAAGGCCCTCCAGATGAGCTTTCTAAGGAGACACCAGCTGATGCCCCTCCTGTGTCACTCATCAGTACGCAGAAGGACCCCAAAGCTGACCCCGGTGCAGCCTCTGCAGACAACTACCTAACTCTCACCTCGCCATCACCTAACGCCAAAGCGCCCTTCTGTGTCAATGGCGAGGCCGGCGACAGGAACAGCTATGAGAAGGACGATGCCAGTGGAGAATCGGAGATGGGGGGTGCCAGGCCCAGCTGGCGTCCAGACTCCAGGGAACACTGCCCCAGGAAACATCTGTCTCTGAAGCTTTGCAGTGGAGACCCTGAGGCAGGGAAGGCTGCGGAGACCCCAAAGACCTCCGGCCTAGAGAATGGATTCTTGAGATCCGTCTCTCAAGATACAGAACCCGAGAGAGAGGCAAGGCTTCAGAATCCAAACTTCAACCAGAAATTCTCCCCAGGGCCCCTTTCTCCCGAGGAGGAAGATGTGTTTTACAGTGACAGCCAGTCTGATTTTATGCCAGGCCTCAAAAGTAAGAGCAAATTCAGCACCAGCTCTTCAGATCAGTCCTTTGCCTCGTTCGAGGACCAGCAGAAGACGTGGTTTGCCGAGAGCCAGCAGGAAGAAAGGAGGAATGACGTGAGTGTAGGTGACAGTCAGAAGGATGAGAAGGAGAAAGTGATGGAGGAAGATGAACTACAATACCGCACCTTGAGTAATGGGCACTCATGCATGGAGGAGCACAGCAAGTGGGAATCCTTGCAAGGAGAAGAGGAAAGTTTGCCGGAAGGTAGCCCCGGGAAGGCGTCGAGGGAGGAAGCTGATTTCAGAGGCACTGGCATTGGGGGAAGTAAGGATACAGCTCTTTCACATGCCAAAGACCTAACCCCTTCACCATGTTCCACTTCAAACAAGCACATACTCTTTGCAATTAAAGACAACACCCTCAGGGCCACCCCCGTGATAAAACCCATCATGCTGCCCCTCCTGAGATCCATGTCCTCAGACTCCCTGCTGGGCACTGGCCACAAAGAGGAGGAACTGCCAAGGCCAGGCTGGGGCAGGGATGCTGGTCTTTGTGCCCCCGACAGCCGGGAAATGCCCAGCACTCTGCCACCCACCAGCGTGCAAGGCACACACTTGAAGGGGGCGGCCTGTGAGGATATGGAGGACCGCGGGTGGGGTCCCAGCGCAGCCAGGTCAGAGACGTCCCAGGCAGCCCCAAAGGGGTATGTCCCATTTCCTCCACTCACGGGAGAGGGCCAAGGGTTGAAGCCACCCCGAGAGGCCGTACATAAAGTCGTGGCCAGCAATGGGAAGAGCAGTTCCATAGACCAGGGGAAGCTGGATGCTCCAACGTGCATACCCACGATTGCTTTGCCAGAAGGCGACCTGGAAGACCAGCCACCCCTACAGAAGCTTGGAACCCGTTGGGAAGAGCAGGCACAAGGCTTCCAAAGTCACTTTTTGTCTACACCCAGAGCACAGCCCCCGGGGAGAAGACTGGTCCCCGGTGAGCTAGCAGCTTCCCCCAGCGCCAGCTCCCTGGAAGAGAACAGTGCATGCTCCCCTGCCACCAGCAGCATTTACGATGATGCTTACCAGGCCCCCAGTGAGCCCAGCCTGCTGCCAGGGGAGCCTCCCCGCAGCAGCCCCTGGGCCAGCTCCCGCCCTGGCAGGGTGGCGCAGAGGGAGGACCTGACACATGCCCTCACGTGGGAGCCCGGCTCCGACCCCCAACTGGAGTCATCAGCAGAAGACCTCAGGACACTTTCTCCAAGAGGCTCCTTGTTGGACGTGACCACCAGCTCAGCTGGCCTCCTGGAGAAGCCAGAGCCTCCTTCTCAGCTGGAAAGGGCGGCTGGCAAGCCTCCAGCAGTACCACCCAAAACAGAGAAGGCCCTGCGGCGGGCCAAGAAGCTAGCAAGCAAGAGGAGAAAGACCGACCAGCCACAGGAAAAGCATGGCGAACGCCGGGAGGAAAAGCTGCACCCCGAGGACTCAGAGTGCAGGCCACCTTCCCCCGGAGAGAGGCCCCCAGCCAGGTTCCCCGTGGTCCGTTCCCTGCCCCCTCCCGGGCGCCGCCACTCAGTGTCTGCCTTCTCAGAGCCCATCCAGAGGCGGCCTGGGGGCTCCCAGTCCCTTACACCCCTGTCCCCTTACCCTGCCACCCAGAAGGTCCTCCAAGACCCCCAATCTGGGGAGTACTTTGTCTTCGATCTGCCGCTCCAGGTGAAAATCAAGACCTTCTATGACCCAGAGACGGGCAAATACGTCAAGGTCTCTATCCCATCCTCTGAGGGAGGTTCCCCTGAGCCAAGCCCGCCGGATGCCCTTGCTGCTCCCTACGTGCTGTACCCGGGCTTCCGGCCCCTGCCTGTGACAGCCTTGATGCCCCTGCGCTGCTCCTCTCAGCTCTCTGCCCCCACCTTCCTAAGGCAGCGCCCTCACACCAACGAGGCAGCTGGCCCCAGGCCCCAGAGCGCCCAAGATGCTGGCCTGCAGCTGGCCTCTGAGCCTCCCAGTGACCCCACCCAGCACTCTGCAGGGCAGTGCGCTGAGGGGCGCCCCCAGAGCCCAGGGGAGGAGGTGGGAGATGCTCCAAGACTGCATATCATCTCCACTAACGACCTAGAGGACTTTGCCATGGAAGGCATTTCTTGAGAATCACAGCAGACTAACCCACCCCCCGATAAACCCAGAAGAGCTTACTTCTCCCTCCCCCAGAACAGTCAAACACACACACACACACACACACACACACATCAACTCATACTCTGCCATCTGAGATCCGTAAAGTTTCAAAGGAAGTGGGGATCCTCAGAAAACCCGACCTGCAGGACTCCGCAGGGCTCCCCTCCCTGGGAGGGCGCTGCTCTGCTCTCGTAACAAGTCCCTTCTGAGCCTCTTCCTGGATCCAGGATCTGCTCCACTTCTTTTCTCCTCCCCTGCCTGCTCCCTGTTCTCCCCTGGCCCTGCCACCAGGGTGGGTCCAGCCTGATTCCCTAAGAAGCTGTCCCCGCCAGTATTCCACCCACTCCTCCTCAAGGGTCGGCTCGCACAGTGAGCAAACCCCAGGGCCCCCCAGAAGCACTGCGCCGCGCTGAGCCCTGCCCGGCCAGCAGACCGCCCAGTACACCCCCTCCTAGGTCAGGTGTGGCACTCGGTGGCCACCCCACCCTCGCTCAGACACAGCAGCCCTTTCCAGCTCACCTTAGGGGGTAAATGGCTGAGGGCTGAACCAAGGCAATCTTGCAGAAATGTTTATTTGAATAGAATGGGTTTTCTCTACTGAGGAAACTTTCCTCTGAAGGCTATTTTCTGATCACCTTGTAAAAAGTGAAACAAGTTTGCAGATGCGGTTCTGTCCGTGGACTCCTGTCTTTCTTCTGTGGGCAGTGGTGGGTCTGTGCTGGTGAAGTGTCGTGCCTCCCAGGCCTCCCATCACGACTTGGCAGCCACCCAGGGTCTCCACTCTGAACAGAGTGGCCTCGACACCCACCGCGGTCCCAGAGTCCCTGCTTGATCCTTTAACACCTGTCCGAGCCTTCTCGGGCCAGGCTCTCCACCAGTGCTGGGGCGGCAGAGATGAGCAGGACCCACGTCCGCCATCGAGGATGACCTGGAACCTGAGTCAGGCCCTGACGGTCCCGATTTAATGACCTATGCTCAAAAGGAAATCATGTTTCCCCCAAGTCCCTCTGGGAGTTGGAGGGAAGTATCTGAATCAACTGAGGGGAACAGAGTGCAGTCACCACCTCTGCACCTCTGAGAGCAGTGAGGGTCTGTGAGCAATGTCCACTGTGGGCAACGTGCCGGGAACGAAACAGACCGGCCTCGTGGGCCTCCACCCGGGGCTTCCGCTGAAGCCTCTTAATTCTTGTGCTGTGGGAAACACGGGCTAGAGTGACTTCAGCCTTGTTTAGAAGGGGCAGCTGTCAAGGCAGCTGTCAGGACTGCACTGCTCACGTCCCAGGAGACCACACAAAATGTATCACCCTGGTCCTTTTGGCCAACATGCCATTTCCAGGCTGGGAAGGTGGGGAGGCACCCAGCTCATCACGTCCCAGACTCGTGCAAATACTGGGGTTTTGAAGATATTCTGGGTCGTAATTTGGATTCAGAATTTTACACCTGTTTGATTTTCCCAAAAGTGCAGCCACACCTTAATTTCATTCTGAAAATGTTACACAAGTCCCCCGGCCTTGGCATAGCTCGTCTACACCTGGTGAGTCAGCCAAGAATTCAGGTAGGCCATTGTCTGGGAAGTCTGGTTCGCACGAGTCACTCACCGGGATGCCAGTGAAGCGAGCTGGGACCTTGGCTCTGCCACCAAATCACCGAGCATCCTCTCACCTGTTTTCATCTTACTCGAATAAGAAAGATAATATCTCATTTCAAAATTCTCAGGGCCCAGGAAAAGAATTACCTAACAAAAAAAGAGTCCCCCGGTTAAAAACTAACCATAGTTACAGGAATCACAAGGAAAAATATACTTTACATAAGAGGAGCTTATGTTTGAGGACCAGTCATCTTCTGTCTTAGAAGCAATACGAGCAAGGATATTGAAGGAGCGAAAAGCATAAAGATAGATATTTGGAGATCAAGGTCAACTCCCCAGTCCTCTTTGCTCCTGTGAATGTAAAAGAGGAACAGGGCATCTGGCAGAATGCAGCACCCACTCACAAATATAGAATAAGGACTCCTTGGACACCTGGCTCTCCAGCAAGTCAGCTAGAGGGAAGGCTTCCATCACTTACAGCAAAGTACCTAAATTCCTAAAAAGCAGATAATGTCTCCAGGGGACAAAAGTCACTGAAGACCAACTCATTTGCAAATGAGTTTCTTTCAGTTTCTTTCTGTTTGGGGTTGGGGGGAGTCATTTATGCCTCCTTCCTTCCTCCTCCCCCCCCACCCCGCCCTCTCCCTCCTACCCTCTTTTTTTCTCTTCTTTCCTCCCTCCCTTCACAAACATTTTCAGAGTCCCTGTGCTGTGCCAGGTGCTACACTGGGCACCAAAGATACCATGATAATAAGATCTGATCTCTGTGCCCAGGGAATTAAAATCTAACAAAGAAAGACAATTACAGTCCCACATGGTGAGGGATGTAATAGCGTGGCCTGAAGAGCATCTGACTCATATCCTGGAGGGAAAAAGGGCTTTCCTGCAGGAATGACACCTGAGCTGAGCCAGGAAACACAAAGTTGTGCATCAGCTTGTGAAGAAACAATTTCCCCCCTTTAATCTGTCTATCAAACAAAAGTGACATGTACTAAATACTAATAGATCTGTCTTGCCATATCAAAGTGTATTGGTTTAGCTAATTGTTCTTTAGCATTTCTGATCAGCACGAGCATAGAACCAGTGTAGCCTGGCAGGATAGACCTTTGCTGATATGTCCTTCAACTTCTGAACTGAAATTTCACTCATCTGAGTTGCCCAGAAAAACCACTGTTTCTATCATTGTGTTTAGTAGGATAATGGTAAGAATTGTGAACATATTGTTTGTGGAAACTATAGGTAAAGACCACGCCTACATCTTCTGTTTACTATGAGTTATGGCCCTTCCAAGTGTCTCCTGGGGAGGGGACATAAACGCAGAGCACCTCGAGGGAATGATCAAAGGTCCTGGGGCTGCTCAACGGAAAATGACCAAGAGCTTACACTGTCCATCACACAGGCTGTGCCAGCCCCTGACTGGGGAGATTTGAGCCTGGTCTCAGACCTCACTACAAACCTATGAGAGGTACCCTCATTAGCTTCATGTTACTGTAAATAAGCAAAGGTACTGAGACGTGGAGTAACTTCCCATAGTCAACAGTCACCGAGTGAGGGGCCCACACAGGAACTCAGGTCTCTCTCACGTCTAGGCAGGCACTTGAGCCCCCAGTCATGCATCTCTAAGTGTGGTCCGTAAACCAGCAACCTCCACATCACCAGGGAACTTGTTAGAAATCCAGAACCTCCATCTGCATTTTCAAAAGATTCCCCAGTGACTTGTTTGCACATTAAACTTTGAGAAGTGCTAGCAGCTCCTGCTTGGCCTGGAAAGGAGAAGATTTAGGGGAAACAAATCGATATCTTCATGTCTCTCGACATCACCATGGGAGGGAAGAGAAACTTACACGTCTGGGTGGGAGAGTTGCAGAGATGCTGATTCACACTGACTATGAGAAAGGCATCTCTAATGACTACAGCTGTCTCCACGTGGCACAAGTGGCTTGGGGAGAGCTAAGCTCCCTGTCATTGGAGATGTTCAGTAGAAGCCAATGACCCCTCTCCCAAGACAGGGATGGATGCCGATGTCAAAGGGGGCCTAATGCCAGCTTTTGAGACCCCAGGCTCCATGTGGGGCTCCAGCATGCCGATGTCATGAATCCAAAGTCTACACAGGGGATGGCCACGTGAGTGAATCATACGAGGGAAATGACTGCACATAAAAGGGGACTCTGGGCAGAACCCAAATTCTATGTATGTGAAAAGCATTTGGGCCCAGAGAAAAAACACCCTGACACTGGACACAGTCACCTTGTGTGGTCCCTCCACATCATTGCCATAAGTGGAGCCCCTATCTCTACTCTTCCTTGCACTGGTAGCCTGTCGTGTACCTGTGTTAGCTATATACCTGAGGGCCCTCCAGCCAGCCAGGTGACCCACTGTATGGGGCAGTGTGATTTCAAGAGGCCTCCCCATCTGTCCTGATCCACACACGTTGACCACCCTTCCCCTGCCAAGTTTGCTGACTTCCCAGAGGGTGGATACCTTCTGATGGAAAACTTTTGACCAATGTTCAATATCACTAGGGATGTTCAAATCAAAACCATAATGAGGTGTCACCGCATACCCATTAGGATGGCTACTATACAAATTTAAAAAAAAAACAAAAAAAAACAGAAAACAGGTGTTGGTGATGTTGTGGAGAAAGTGGAACCTTTATGCATTACTGGTGGGAATGTAAAATAGTGCAGCTGCTGTGAAAAACGGGATGGCTGGTCCCCAAAAAGTTAAACAGAATTACCACGTAATCTGAAAATTCCATTCCTAGGTATATATACAAAAGAACTGAAAGCCAGAGTTCAAAGAGATATTTGCATACCCACATTCATAGCAGCATTATTCACAGTATCCACAAGGTGGAAGCAACTCAAATGTCAATCACCAAATGAACAGACAAACAAAATGTGGTATATATGTGCAATTGAATATCATTCAGCCTTTAAAAGGAAGAAAATTCTGACACATGCTACAACATGGATTAACGTTGAGGACATTATGTTGAGTGCAATGAGCCAGTCACAGAAGGATAACTACTGCATGATCCCACTTTTATGAGGCACTGAGTAGCCAAACTCGTAGAGACAGCAAGTAGAATGCTGGTTGCCAGGAACTGAGGGCAGAGGCGGTGGGGAGTTGATATTTAATGGGTGCAGAGTTCCAGTTGGGGAAGGTCAAAAATGTCTAGAGTTGGATGGTGGTGAATGTACTTAATGAACACTTAAAATGGTTAAAATGGTAAATCTTATGGTGTGCAAATTTTGGCACCATTTAAATAAACAGAACAAAAAAAGCCTTTGACCAGCACAAGCATCCCATTCACCCTGATGCCCCAGCGCAGGGTTGGAGGTTAAAGAAAACGCTGCCCTTGGTGTGGCCAAGCACAGGCTGGTCTCCACCTTCTCCTGGAGACGAAGGTGCAGGGTTCGGGATCACGGTGGGTGGGGCTGCTCAGATCCACACTCTCCTGATGGCAGAGCACCTACCCCTGACTCCACAGAGGAAGATGGAGGAAGAGAAAGCTCTAGGGTCCTGCCACCCACACCAGGTCCTCCTCTTCTTGGCTCCCATGCTCAGCAGCCTGTGCACGTCCCCTGGTGGCCCAAGCCACAGTCCTGGCCGCTGTCCCCACTGCTCCCAATCTCTTGCCCCCAATTCAATCAGACCCCAAATCTGAAAATTCTCCCTTCGGACATCTATCAATGAGCAGCCGTCTGCACCGTGTCACCCCTCAACCCCACTCAGAGCACCCTCACTCCCCCCACTCCCAAGGTGACTCCCTTCCAAAACAAGGGTAGTCCAAGGCCCTGCCTGACACCCCAGGGCTCCCTGCTCACCCCAGCAAAGAGTCAGGCTCCAGAGAAGGACGTGCAAGGCTGCCACATGCTGGGGACCCTCATCTTCTCCCGGCTCATCTCCTGCCTGTTCCTACAGGTCCTTTGGACTCCCACCAACTTGAGCTTCTTTGAGTTGACCAAATGGGCCATTTCCAGCCCCTCCGCACGCTCTTTGACTCCTCTACAAGAGACAGGCCTGTGTCTTCTCACCCACCGGCTGTGCCCCGCAGAGTGGAGTCAGTGTGCAAGTCGAAAGTCAAGTCAGAAGGCGCCATGCCACTTCCATCGGTCCCCTGGAACGAGTGCCCTGCGAGTCCTCAGCCACCACAGGGCAGTCCACGTACCCTGGTTCACTCTGCTGTGGAGAAGCCCACCCTGGCCCACGTGGAGGGGGCCTGGAGAGGCCCTGAGATGACACAGAGAGAGAGGAAGAGATCCGCCCCCTCCTGTTCCAGCTCCAACTTCTGGCTGCCCAAGCCAGCGCCGCCTCACTAAGCCATTCCCAGATTCCTGACCCGCAAAGCCATGACAGATAACAAAGTGATTTCTGTCATTTGAAGCCACTAAGTTTCAAACTTACACAGCAACAGGTGACTGGAGCCCTCTCCTTCCCCAGCCTCCCTACCCTCTCCACGCTCACCTTCTCCCGGGACCCTCTGGACCCTCCCCTCCCCACCAGCCTGCTCCTGCCCACTCCCGTGTGCCTTAAGGTGCTCTGCCTTAGACCCCATCTTCTCTAGAAGGACACCCCTGACCCTCTAACTCCTGACCATGCACCTCGCTTTCCAAGTCCACCAGTATGTTGTATTTCTCCCATCCCAGCCCATGTTGTAATTGTCTGTTTAACTGTTGTCTGTCTCGCCCCCTCAATGTTCACTTTTGGAGGGAGGTATCTTGCCTGTCCTCACTCATCCCCAGCAGCTAATATGGTGCCAGGCCCAAGGTAGGCCATAGGTAAAGATCACTGAATTCCATGGGATTCTAAATTCTAAAAAGAGTCTTTTGGGAAAAGAAATCCATGTTATTTTGATCTTATTTCCTCACTTTCCAAACTAGTTGTTAATACTAACTAGATGAGTTAAGCCAGTCCCACACCAGAACAGGCACTCTACTCCCCTGATCCTGTGAGATGTGCAGCTGCGGAGGCTGTAGCCCCACAAATGGGATCTCAGGCACCCAAGGCCCAGGAGCAGATGTCCCACGATGTAACCCATAAGTCAGCATTCACACTTAACTAATGTTCTTTGATGAGAAATTGCAGGCCTGCCAACAGAAGGAGGCCAAAAGGGCTACCCGGGACTCACAACAACATCCAAAACCCAAGTTGGAACCAAATTATTATTTGGTCTTGTGATGATAAAATGATGAGGACATTAGGCAAGTTGTATTAAGTGAAAGTGGTGAGTGTACCTGAATTCTAGTTACTGACACAGAGAGGACTCGGCATCAGACCCCAGTCTTCTGAAGTATTTCATCATGTTTGACTGCCAAGTGGTAAGGCCAGGTTAGTACTGATGGGGCTTTAACCCTTAAGTCACCTAAGAAAAATCAAGGGTGCTCTCCTTTAGGACAAGGAGGATAAATTAAGCCAGTTATCTCTCTTCTCATCTCCCCTCAGTGTCTACAGTTCCAGAGATGGAGAAATAAATATTATTACAAGAAAAAAAATGGCTCTGAAAGGTAAATAACATCACCACCTAAGGTGTCCACACATCCAGGTTTAACTCTTTAAGTAGGATTTGAATATTATCAAGCATGGAAGAGCTTTAGAAAATTCTAGAGGAGACCCTGTTTGACATCTTCACATCTCAATTAATTTGTCTATGAGTTTTTGAAACAGGCTGACTCTGAAGGTTGTTGGGAAGTCAGATCAGCCACTAAGATTTTCATGTTGCCAAAAGTTCCAACAGTTTCCTCTATGTTCTTGAGGCTTCAAAAACTTAAAACTAGTTGACCCAGGTAAGCACATTTGTTAAAGGAACACTGACCATGTTATCTTTTCTGATAACATGTCCAGCCCCAGGGGAGACCTTTCCCTCTTATACTGTGCATGGCAAGGGGGAGAGGGGGCAGGGCAGAATCCACCAGAAGCCAGGAGGGAGGAAGGAAGAAGCCATATGCTATCCCCTCCAAAAATGTCTACCACATACTTGAATCTAATCTGAATTCTCCAGGCTGTTGGCAGAAGACGCTAAGAGAAAGGGTTTTTCTAAGTAAATCTGAGCTCATGTTGATGGCCCTGGTCTAAAATAACTCTCAGTGCAACTCCCTTCTCTCTGCTGCTTAAGCAGGGACTCCAGCACACCAGAAGAGATGTGTCCTTCCAAGGACATTGGAAAACACTGTATTCTCTTAGTACAAAAGAAGTTTTCAGAAGTTGATCATAATTGCAAAAATTAAGGTAAAACAAAATAAATTATAAATCAGTAGAGTAATTGGGATATAAAATATGGACTATTCCTACAATTGAATATCATATGGCAAGAAGCATGAATAAACTTTACGCATGGAAACACAGATGACTCTTACTGGCTAAATGTTCACAGGACTAAAATCAAGTCATAGAAAAATTAAAAAAAATTTTTTTAGAAAATAGTAACTGATATCAATCAAATTAGAGCAAGGAATAAATAGAGACATTTCATTATGATGAAGGAGCCAATTAGTCAAGAAGACATAACGATCCTAAATGTGTATGTATCTAATAACAGAGCTCGAGAGTACAGGGAGCAAGTGAAAGTCACAATGAAATGGATAATGGGTAGCATTACCTACCCAGCAGATTGGCAAAATTATAAATTCTGACAATCCCAAGTGTTAACAAGGATACAGAGCAATGGAAATTCTCATGCACTACTTGTGAGACTATAACTTGGTACAAACACTGTATTAGCTATCTATTACTGTGTAACAAAACACCACAAACATAATAGCTTTAAAAAAAAAAAAACTTAATGGCTTAGAACAACAAACCTTTATTTTCTCATGATATAGTGGGTCAGGACTGTGGGAATGGTTTAATGTCCCTCATGAGATCGAGTCAAGATGTCATGTGGGGCTGTATTTATCTGGCCTTCCTCAGTCAAGGGATCTGAGAGAAGGTAGAGGCCACCTGCTTCTACCCCCTCCCCAGGAAAGGGAGCCCTAAAGACCTGCCACCCAGGCATGCCAGAGGAGTAAACCACCTCCTGTCCCCAACCCCACAGAGGCACCTCACAGGCATTGCTGAGAAGAGGCCCTCACCCGTCCGGAGCTAAGGCTCAGGCCCGGAATCAGGCTGCCTGGATTCTCATGCCCACTGGTCCACTTGTAACTGAACAAGTGGGCTCGTGGCCCGCTGTACAGCAGAAACACCAAACACGGAGGCAACAGTCTTTTGCAGAGAGAAAAGGCTTTATTGCAGGGAGGCCAAGCAAGGAGACAGGAGGCGAAGCTCAGATCTGTGTCTCCGATCAGCTTTTTGAGTGGGGTACATATTGAGGAAGTAGGGAATAGGAAGGTGTCCAAGCTAAGGAATGCTTGGTGGAGGGATAAAGGGAAGTTTCAAGAGTCCTCTGCGCAGGCGTGACTGTCTTTCCCGTCTCTTCAAGGGCCGCCTGTGCACATTCGGGAGGTTCTGTGTGTTACATGCCATGGATCTGTGGCCTGTGACGTCCAAAGTCCACTGATGGGTTGTTCTAGTCCCTCAGTGCTTCTGCACGGGTGGGCTGGAGGAAAGTCGTTAGCAAGCTGCTTCCTCATCTGTGGCTTCTTAGGTGTACTGCAAAACAAGCTTTAGAGATCATGGGTGATCATCTCTCATTTTTATTTTGTGGCCATGGGGGTGCCGTTTCACGTTTAGTGATTGAACAGGCCACTCTGAGCTTCAGTATCTTCAACTGTAAAATGGAGATCATTCTAATCCCAGCCTCCTATGATGGTAATGAAGATTAGGTGCTTTAGTATGCAGAAAGCACTTAGCCCATTGCCCAGCACCCACTCCGTGCTCATCAGCCTGGTTCCCTCGACCACAGTCCCTCAGTGTTTGGCAGAGGTCTGGGGGTGGTCACGCCACAGGGGGGTCTTAAGGGTCTTAAGGGTCTTAAGCCACTAATTTTAAGGTAATTTGTCACTCAGCAAGAGATCACCAAAACAATGGAACCTTCCAGCTGGTCTCCTCCGTGCTCCATCGTGCTAGAGAGAACAGAGGAAGATGGGAGTATCTCTGCTTGGGTCAAGGGAGAAGCATCCCTCAGGCCTGGAGTGGAGGAAGCGGCTGGTCAAGCAGCAAGGGAAACCTCGCGGTGCCAAGATCCGGCCAGCCAGCCCTCCTTATTTCCAAGGGCTGGGCTCAGTTTTTAGAAGCCCGGTGAGCCCCTTTCAGGTAGGCTATTATTATCTCCATTGTGCTGAAGAAAAAGGCCAAACAGCTCAGGGCACATACGGAGTGGAGCTGGGACCCAAACCCCAGGTCTGTGCACCTGCGAAGCCCACTACAAAGAGCTGCTTCGCCAACGCCTCGGATCCTCAAGGGAGAGCCCAGCCGCGCTGTCCAGCTTGCACGGGTGTGTGTGTGGGGGGGGGGCGGTCCTGAAAGGGTCTCTTGAAACAAGCTTGGAAGCCAGCCTGGAGCACCCTTGCCTGGCTCTTCAGCTCCCCTCACAAGCAGACGTAATTCCATCCATCCACAGGAACGTGCTCCCCCACACACACCCTCGCTGCCAACCTGCCTCACCCCTGCAGCTCTCCACAGACCTTCATGAGAACAGGCGGGGCTCAACTGATGGCCCGTTTAGCTCTCAGCGGCCAGACAGGGAACACGTACATCCGGAAAGGTACACTGCACCTAGGCGAGTTATACTGGGGGTGAGAGCCCCACAGCTTGGGCCCTAGCCTTGGGTTCTGTAGGCTTCAGGCAATGCCCAGAGGCAGAACTGTCATTAAGGAACACTGTAACAGAAGGTCAGGTTCACTCGAAGTTAGAAAGCTCCATTCCTGGGACCCAGGTTGGGCGGGCAGCCATTGCGGGTCAGGCAGTGAGGAGCCTTAGGAAGGCGAGGCTGCATCAGCGAACGACCCTCAGCTCCAGGTCTGCTATAGCACCTCTCCCCAGCTTCAGAAGTCTCCTAAGAATGTGGGGTTAGGAGATGGTGCTGGGGGAAGGGCAGAGAGCGATGCTCAGAGGGTGGCAGGGTTCTAAGTTTCCCTAAGTGGGGGAAGGGAGAGAATAAAGCATGAAGAGTTCACACACTCCCTCCCCTGGGCCGTCTGGATGACGATGAGGCAGAGCTGGGTCTGCGGGGGTGTCTGGGGCCCAGCCGGGAGGGGAGGCAGCCCAAGGCGGTAGGGGCACCAGGGGACCTGGGCTGCTGGGTGAGGGGAGCCAAGCGGGGGATAGGCTCCTGCACACACCAACCCCCTCATTGCAAGTTCATCCCGCCAGTAAACGAGAGGAATCTTCCCCATAAAGAGTGACTGCAACTGATGCCATTACTAATCTCTGGCCATAAAGCTACTACATAAAGAAGAGAGACAGAATGATAAATCTACAGGAGGGCTGCCTGACAGAACAATTAGACTTGGGAGAGAAACATTCGTTCACAGACATCACCACCAGGCATGTATCATTAATAAAATAGACATTGAGCTCAGTAGATAATGAAAGGAAAGGGGACCCCGGCCTCTCCCACCCCGATAAAGTCTCCCACCATCCCTCAGCCTTGGCATTGAGCTCTAACTGATATCAGCTCCCTGAGACTGGTGAGGCTGTCACATGACGCAGGGGAAGTCGTGCTCTCTGTTTCTCCCACTCCCGGGGACAGGTACAACTCACTCAATTCCTACTGCCAACTTATATCTGGGTCCAACTCCTCCATTCCATGTTTTATTGTCTCCCCTCCTATTATTATATAATAAATTATCCCCAAATTTATCATCTTAAAACAACTAGCTGTTTCACTCTGGATAAGTCAGTTAAACCCTCTGAGACTCATTTTTTTCAGATGGAAAGTGAGAAAAACAATAGTAAATTTATGTGAGCATCAGAAATAACATGTGAGGGACTCCCCTGGTGGCGCAGTGGTTAAGAATCCACCTGCCACCAGGGAAGTGGTTAAGAATGCAGGGGACGCGGGTTTGAGCCCTGGTCTGGGAAGATCCCACATGCCTCAGAGCAACTAAACGCATGCACCACAACTACTGAGCCAGCGCTCTAGCACCCGCGAGCCACAACTACTGAAGCCCACATGCCTAGAGCCCGTGCTCCGCAGCAAGAGAAGCCACCGCAATGAGAAGCCCGCACACCGCAACGAAGAGTAGCCCCCACTCGCCACAACTAGAGAAAGTCTGCACACAGCAATGAAGACCCAACGCAACCAAAAATAAAATAAATACATTTGTAAAAAAAGAAATAATATGTGAGAAGCATCTTATAGAATGCCTGGCACATAGACGGTATCCATTAATGATCGTTATTTTTACAGTAAAAGACAAAGTCAACCCAACAGCCCTTGATATTCCGATACTGCCCTGCACCACCTATGGGGTAGAGCTCACCCTGGCTCACAAGGGCCCTCCTGCCTGCTCTCAGCCTGTGTTCCCCACTCCTCTCCCTCCACCCCAGTCCTCCCCGGCTTTGCTCTTGTCACTTGGGACTACATTGACTCTTGCCATGAAGACATCAACTTTCCCACAGGCAGAATTTCTATCCATTACACTGCAGCCTCTAGATCAAATTTCTTGCACCCAAGGTAAGACTTTGGAACATCAGCTGATGAATGGACGTTTTAAGCTAAATAGTCAAGAATTTAGTATCCACATATTTATCCACATAGCAGTGTTTGTGTCATATGGACTATTGGTTTTTATTATCTTAAAAAAAAAAAAGGTGTAATGGAGGACATCAGTCGCTAAGTGGAATTAAAGCAAGAAATGATCAAAATCATTAGGCACACTGCCACCACCAGCACTCTGTTTTCACACGGATGTTCATTGGACCAGTCTGGGTGCTGGGTGTTCCTCTGTGTGAGGAATAAGCCAGTTGAAGCGCATTGGCCAAATGCTGGGAGAAAACATGGAGGGAAGCTTCTAGAGGCTAAATGCACCGGGGGAGGAAATGCAGGCGTGTGGATTGAGAATTAGCTTCAGAAGAACATTCCAGAAGCAGAACCACACACACTAATATGGAATGCTCCCCAAAATATGTATTTAAGAGAAAAAAGCAAAGACCAAACAGTGTGTATGATATGCTATTTATATGACAAGAGAGATATTAATATCTCTGGACAGATATGAAGAACCAAATATTAGAGGGCATCCCTACACAGAGAAACCAGAGGAGGGAAGGTTGGAAATGGGGAGAAGATATAATTTACCCCGTTTCTGTTTTTTTCTTACCGTGTGATGGTAGGTTGTAATACAATGATCCAAATGCAGAGAAAATTCATGCATCCATATGTTACGCTTATACCTTGCCACAGATTTCTTGGCCAAGACAAACAGGCTGGCATTTCCTCTCCTCTTGACAAGTTATTCCAAAAAGTGAATAAAACATCACCAAAGTCAACTTTACATTCTCCTACTCAGTCCTTTCCAGAACCCCCATCAGCAAGGCTTTTTCACGTTAAAAGATGTTCAACAAATACATGAAAGGACATTCAACATCACTAATCATTAGGGAAACGTAAATCAAAACCACAGTGAGATACCACCTCACACCCTTTAGGACGGCCACTATCAATTAAACAAAACAACAAATGCTGGTGAGGATGTAGAGAAATTGGAACCCCTGTGCATTGGTGGTGGGAATGTAATATGGTGGAGCCACTGTGGGAAACGATATGGTGGCTCTTCAAAAAGTTAAAACTACCATATGATACAACAACCCCACTTCTGTGTATGTAGTCAAAAGAACTGAAAGCGGGGTCTTGAAGAGACATTTTCACACCCATGTTCATAGCAGCAATATTCACAATAGCCAAAAAGTGGAAGCAACCCAAGTGACCATCGAGGGATGGATGGATAAACAAGATGTGGTATGTGTGTACATACAATGGAATAATATTCAGCCTTAAAAAGGAAAGAACTGACACTATAACATGGATGAACTTTGAAGAAATTATGCTAAGTAAAACAAGCCAGTTACAAAAGGATAACTACTGCATGTTTCCACTTATATGAGATACTTAGAGTAGTCAAACTCACAGAAACAGAAAGTAGAATGGTGGTTGCCAGGGGCTGGGTGGAGAGGGAAATGGGGGGTTGCTGAACGGGTAAGAGTCTCAGTCTTGCAAAATGAAAAGCTTCTGCAGACTGTTTGCACAGTATATGTTAAGAATATGTGAATATACTTAACATTACTGAACTGTACATTAAAATGGTTAAGGTGATAAATTTTATGTGTGTGTACTTAACAACAATAAAAAATAAAAATAAATTTCCTCTGGCTCATAAATGTCAACGTACTGATAGTTATCTGACAGAGCCCCTTAGAAGTTATGTTGTATATAGTTAATGTTTACTCTCTGTAGTTAATGTTTTAAATCATGATGACTAGCACATCATGTTGAACACTTGATGTTTAAAAAGCATGTAGTCACTCTATGATCCCAGGTATATAACATCCTTGAAACGATGGCGAACAGACCAGTGGTTGCCACCCTTAGGGTTGGGGGAGAGTCTCTTAGAGGTGATGGTGAGTTCTGTATCCTGACTGTGGGAGACGGTTACGCGAAAACATACATGTGATAAAATGTCTGTATCCTCCTACATAAAAAAATCAACACATGTAAAAACTGGTAAAACCCAAATCAGGTCTGTGTTAATAGTATTGTCCCAAAGTCAATTTCCTGGTTTTGATCACTGTACTAGGGTTATGTCAACATTATCTTTGGAGGAAACGGTGACAGGACAAGGAAACTTTGTCTATTTTTGCAACTTGCATGTGAGTCTAAAAGTATTCCAAAATAAAAAGACTTGTTAAAAAAATGTATCCAATATTTGGAGAACTGGTGATACTTTGTAGCTCTCCAGAGACAGAACCCACTTTATAAGGTGTAAGTTGCAGCTGGACCTCTGTACACAGGACTTTCATGCCTTCCCACAAGACTCAGGTGAAAACAAGGCCTGTCTGCACTGCACGCTGGGTGCACCGTTTCACCGCACTCTTGGGTCCCCTCCACCTACAGGGGCTTCTCCCTCGGCCCATAGGGTTGTTCCTCCCTCTTTGTCATCATCATCACCTGGGAGAGCTCACGGCCTTCCTGAGCAGCAGTTACCCTCCTGTGCTGGGCACAGTGCCCCCACAGCTAAGCCTCACTGCCTCCGTTGTACAGATGTGGATACTGAGGCTTGGAGACAACAAGGGACTTGCCAAGGTCCCACTGACAGCGGGTGGTACAGGGTCCTGGATTCAAGGCCAGATCTGGTGGCACCCCCAGCTGGCCTCCTGTGCCCCCTCACTGGCTACCTCAGCTGCCACCTGCAGACTGGCCTCTGGCAGCAGGTGTGAGGCAAGCCAATGGGGACAGGATGCTAATTCAAGGTTGCAGGCAGAGCAGCTGTTCTTTGAGTCCCGGTGGCCTGGGGCCACGCTGCTCTTATGTTCCCGGGTAGATAAAGTGCTCTATTTAGGAGAAGCTCTCTCCCGGCTGCAGGGCCATTAGCTCGCTGACTCCTGGAAAAACCATTTGGCCAGCGCTGACAGATGTGGCCATTACACAATCACTTAGCCCCTCTCCCTGCCCCATCCAGACCTTTGGAGGGGGAGGGGCCTCGAGGCGTGCAAAGCCCTGGGGAGGGTCCACACAATTCACTTTCCCGGCCACCCGCCTCCTTTCTGCCCTTAGGCTGCATTTTGCCTGGCCCACGTTGCTACAGCAGGAAGCGGCTTCAGACAGCGTGGTTGCAGTGAGCTGCCAATGACCTTGTTATCCTGAGAGTTGTTCACAAACTGTCTTCACATGCATCATCTCCCTTGATCCTCGCAAGAACCCTACGAAGTCAGAATTAGGATCATTACTTCCACTGCACAGTTAAGAAATGAGGCACCGGGAGGTTAGACAGCTTGCCCAAGGTCACCCAGCCAGTAGAAGGGGTTGACCTCAGGCCTCTGATTCCCAGGTCTGTGGTGTTTCACGCACCCCATGCTGCCATCACCCTGTTGGGATGTTACCTTGCGTTGGGAACTCAAACAGCCTCAGAGCAGGGTCTCCAGGGCCAGGGGTAGGGTAAGGGCTGCTCCTGTCTGCCAGGTAGAGGCGTCAGGCGCCAGAGTCTGCAGCCTTGCCCCCTAGCAGCAACTTCCCATTGGCAGAGCCTGGGCAGCCCTTGACCTGGAGGCCCCAGTTTGGGTCATTTCATCCTACACCTCCCATGCTCTCTGGACCCTTTACTCAAGCTGGATGAGTGCCTCTACCACCCGTGTGCCCCAGGCAGAGCTTCACAGCCATTCAACAGCTGGCAAACCTCCTCTTCCCACCAGCAGCACAGGCATCTCAGCATAGAGGTTGCTGTGACATCTGGGGCACCCAACTGATCCAGGCCAGGGTTCCACAGCCACAGCCCCAGCACTGTCTGACTATACACCCGGGTCCCTGGCCCTGCATCGCAGCCAGGATACATCCAGCAGAGTCAGGGGAACCAGGAGCTGGTGGGAGGAGACAGTGCCCACGTCCTAAGGAAGAGCACTGAAGAGCAATGGCCCATCTCCTGCACAGAGCCAGGCTCAGAAAACAAGCAGTTTTGCACAGCAGCGGCAGTCCTCCCAGCTCAGAAGCCGGAGAGCAGAAGGCAGACAGCAGCAGCAAGGGAAGACTCAACCCTAAAGCCCAGCCTCCAGTGACCTGTCCGAGAAAGCGCAAAGAGAACACCCAAGATGTTCCTAGGGTACCCAGATGACGCTGCTCTTCACTAAGATACCCTGCTTTGCCTCCAAGTGACTCAGAGAAAGGGACTTAAAATTACACATACAGGTAGGGGGCAGCTCTCTCTCTAAAATGTCCTTCCTGGTGGATTAGGGGATAGATCTTGGATTATCCAAACCGATCACCCTGCCTCCTGCCGCGGGACTGAGGGAGCATATGGGCCTGGCTTGGCCAGGAGAACAGCTCGTGCTGGGGGAAAGGATGCTACTCTCCACACAAAGATGGCAGACCCCTGGAGCCTAACTCCCCAGCACTTAGCTCACTACCCACCTCGGATAGCAGATGGCAGTGCTGGGGCCCTGGGGGTCCAAATTCTGAATCGAGCTTTATTGTCACTGGGAGGGGGGTCTAGACAAGAACAGGCGCCGAGGATGGCTCAAGGGGATCCCTGGGGTGTTGCACAGCCCCAGGATCCATGAGCTTCTTGGGTGCAGAGTCCAGGAACACCCCCATGATTTATGTTTGTACACAAGCTCACTGCCAAGGTGTTTAGCCAAGTCCTGGAGAGCAAACACCAAATGCTGGATCCTCTGAAACCTGGCTGTGTCCAAGAGTGGAGCCCAGAAATGGAGCTATCATTTTTTTTTAATGAATATTATAAGTCCCTTATAGCCCTTGTCTCTAAAGAAAATAAATATCCTCTTAGGGTTTGATGTGCCTAAACGGGTTGGTTTTTTCACATCTGTGCCCTGCTCTGCCTCTGGTGTGCTCTCCCAGAAGTGGGCATACTTCCAGTGTCCGCCCAGATGGCAGGCCCCAGGGCAGGACCGGGGCCGCCACAATTGGCCACAGATGATA